>NC_092722.1:188591250-189791250 GCF_047496885.1 Scyliorhinus torazame
TGTGTGTATGTGGGTATGTGTGTGTGGGTGTGTGTGTGGGTATGTTTGTGTGTGTGTGGGTATGTGTGTGGGTGTGTGTGTATGTGTGTGCGGGTGTGTGTGTGGGTATGTGTGTGTGTATGTGTCGGTTTGTGTATGTGTGTGTGGGGGGTATGTGTGTGTGGGTGTGTGTGGGTATGTGTGTGTGTGTGGGTATGTGTGTGTGTGTGTGGGGGTATGTGTGTGGGTATGTGTGTGTGTGTGGGTATATGTGTGTGGGTATGTGTGTGCGGGTATGTGTGTGTGAGGTGGTATGTGTTTGCGTGTGTGTGGGTGTGTGTGTGGGTATGTGTGTGTGGGTATGTGTGTGTGTGGGTATGTGTGTGTGTGGCTGTGGGTGTTTGTGTGTGTGGGTGTGGGTGTTTGTCTGTGTGGGTGTGGGTGTGGGTACGTGTTTGTGTATGTGTGTGTGTTTGTGGGTGTGTGTGTGGGTGTGTGTGTGGGTGTTTGTGTGTGTGTGGGTGTGTGTGTATGTGTGTGTGTGGGTGTGTGTGTGTGGGTGTGGGTGTTTGTGCGTGTGTGTGTGTATGTGTGTGTGTGTGTGTGTGGGTATGTGTGTGTGGGTGTTTGTGTGTGTGTGTGTGTGTGTGTGCGTGTGTGTATGTGTGTGTGTATGTGTGTGTGTGGATGTGTGTGTGTGCGTATGTGTGTGTGTGTGGGTGTGTGTGTGGGTATGTGTGTGGGGGTGTGTGTGTGTATGTGTGTGTGTGGGTATGTGTGGGTGTGTGTGGGTATGTGTGTGGGTATGTGTGTGGGTGTGGGTGTGGGTATGTGTGTGGATGTGTGTGTGTATGTGTGGGTGTGTGTATGGGTGTGTGTGTGTGGGTATGTGTGTGGGTGTGGGTATGTGTGTGGGTATGTGTGTGTGTGGGTATGTGTGTGTGTGGGTATGTGTGGGTGTATGCGTGGGTATGTGTATGGGTATGTGTGTGGTTGTGTGTGGGTGTATGTGTGGGTGTGTGTGTGGGTATGTGTGTGGTTGTGTGTGTGGGCGTGTGTGTGGGTATGTGTGTGTGTGTGGGTGTGTGTGTGTGGGTATGTGTGTGTGTGTGGGTATGTGTGTGGGTGGGTGTGTGGGTGTGTGTGTGGGTATGTGTGTGTGTGTGTTGGTGTGTGTGTGGGTATGTGTGTGTGTGTGGGTATGTGTGTGGGTGTGTGTGTGGGTATGTGTGTGTGTGTGTGTGTGTGTGTGTGTGTGGGTATGTGTGTGTGTGGGTGTGTGTGTGTGTGTGTGTGTGGGTGTGTGTGTGGGTATGTGTGTGTGTGTGTGGGTATGTGTGTGTGTGTGTGTGTGGGTATGTGTGTGGGGGTATTTGTGTGGGTGTCTGTGTGGGTATGTGTGTGTGTGTGTGGGTATGTGTGTATGTGGGGGGGTATGTGTGTGTGTGTGTGTGTGTGTGTGGGTGTGTGTGTGGGTATGTGTGTGTGGGTGTGTGTGGGTATGTGTGTGTGGGTATGTGTGTGTGTGTGGGTGTGTGTGTGTATGTGTGTGTGTGTGTGTGTGTGGGTATGTGTGTGTGTGTGTGTGGGTGTGTTTGTGGGTATGTGTGTGTGTGTGTGTATGTGTGTGTGAGGGGGGTATGTGTGTGTGGGTGTGTGTGTGGGTGTGTGTGTGGGTGTGTGTGGGTGTGTTTGTGTGTGTGTGTGTGTGGGTATGTTTGTGTGTGTGGGTATGTGTGTGGGTGTGAGTGTGAGTGTGTGTGTGTGTGTGAGTGTGTGTGTGTGTGTGTGTGTGTGGGTGTGTGTGTGGGTATGTGTGTGTGTGTGTGTGTGTGTGGGTGTGTGTGGGTATGTGTGTGGGTATGTGTGTGGGTGTGTGTGTGGTTATGTGTGTGGTTATGTGTGTGGGTATGTGTGTGGGTGTGTGTGTGGGTATGTGTGTGTGCCTTCAACAGAGAACCTTCTAACCCAGTCTATGAGTGTTGACAACTGCGTCAAGGCTGACACGTAACAGCGGCCAGGTGACTTAAGAAAGGAGGTTGTGCAGCAAGGTTAGCGAGGAACCTGTTAGTGTAAACCCTTACATTTTGGACTTTGAGATATTGTTATTTATCGCAGCCACCCCAACTGTAGCAAAGTCTGTAACTTCTCCCCAAAGTCGTCACCTCCAGCATTTAGAGAGACAAGGGCCGCAGGTGCCTGGAACACTGACACCTTGTCCACGTCTCACACAACACTGACTGAGAAACATATTGGCCATTCCATTGTTGGGTTAAAATCCAGAAACCTCTTCTCTAACTGCACTGTGGGTGCACCTACACTCCACGGACTGTGGCTCAAGAAGACGGCTCACCGCCAACCTCTCAAGGGCGATTCGGGGATGAGTAATGAATGTTGCTCTTCCCAGTGATGTCTGCAACCTGAGGAATAACGTTAAAATGCACAATATCCCTGATCGCCCATCAACGATTACACCCGCCATCCACCCAATCCAGCAGAATTCATTGCCGAAAGGCGCAGGAGGTGATTGGAAAAGAGAAAGGAAACATTTCCACGTAGTATCCACCCTTCACTGTCACTGGGTCAAAATCCTGCAACACCCTCCCTACACCACACAGACAGGAGCGAAGGTGACTCACCAGCATCCGCTCAAGGGTGGCTTTTGATGGGCAATTATTTCCACATGGCTGGGGAAGCAGCTATGGCTCGATGTTGACGTTAATAATCTCTTCAATGGTAACGCAGTGTGAATGCCTGAGATGCCACCGGGAATGGATCCCTCGGGGGCGAAGTTCAGTATTTGGGCGGTGGGTGGATTTACGTGGCCACAGTCACAATTTGAGTTGGCCCTTATCTTCCACTTGTGGAGCTAATGGCCACATCTTCTCTGGCCCGTCCTCATGTGGTTGATATTCTGGACTGTACCATGCGGGTTGGTTACTGGGCTGCAGTTGGCAATTTTTGCAATCAGCCAGGAGGCGTACCATCAAGGGGTGGGGCTGTGGTTGGTTTATAGAGTGTAAGGTGCATTCTAGTAGGGAGCTATTGATTTCAGACGAGTGCGAGGAGTTTCTTTGAGGTCCAGTGTCAGTGGGAGTGCTTCTTGAGCTGTCAGCAAGTTGCTGTTAGAATCATAGAATCCTTACAGTGCAGAAGGAGGCCATTCGACCCATCGAGTCTGCACCGACTCTCTGAAAGAGCCCCCTACTGAGACCCACTCGCTCGCCCTATCCCCATAACCCCGCATAACTTTTGGACACTTAAGGGCAATTTAGCATGGCCAATCCACCTGACCTGCACATCTTTGAACCGTGGGAGGAAACCGGAGCACCCGGAGGAAACCCACACAGACACGGGGAGAACGTGCAGACTCCGCACAGACAGTCACCCGAGACTGGAATTGAACCTGGGTCCCTGGTGCTGTGAGGCAGCCGTGCTAACCACTTTGCCACCGTGCCGCCCTGTTGTTTGAGGATGTTTTACTGCAGACATCAAGGTGTCCAAAACGTGCCAGCTCAGGAAGCCACTCGAGCTGTTGTTGATCTCAACATCCCGGGAATAATCCTTATGACTTCCCGGAGGTGGATAACTTATCACACTTGTGCGGCGGCTCCGGAGTCCCTGAGGAGCAGCAGTACTTCGCTGTTGGGTTGACTAGGATGAATGAAGCAGTGTATAGAGTTGGCACTGCTGCCTGAGGTGGTACCTTCCAGTTTCTGTATGAGATTCACTCTGATGTTCTGGAGATATTGCCAGTAATAGGCATTGACGGGGATGGGGTGGGGGTTGGTTGGGGGTGGTCAATGTATGATGTAGAGAGATTGGAAGTTAATTTGGTGTTGGGTCATGAGTGAGTGTTTGGTCACAGGACGGAATACGAAGGTTCTTCCCTGGCTTTGGAGTTGTCCTGGTATAAGGACACACAAACGGTCTTGGCAGGGTCGGAAGAAGCCTCCGTTTTCTGAAATGGCTTCCAGAGCACATCGATCTTTTGATTTTATTTTATTTTATTTATTATTGTCACATGTATTGTATACAGTGAAAAGTATTGTTTCTTGCATGCTGTACAAACAATGAATACCGTACATATGGAAGGAAGGAGAGACTGCAGAATATAATGTTACAGTTATAGCAAGGTGTAGAGAAAAGATCAACTTAATACGAGGTAGGTCCATTCAAAAACATTGTTAGAGAGTTTAAAAGAGTTAGAATGAGAGTTTTAGAAGCATAGAACGAGAGTAAAAGATAGAATTAGAGGGTATGCTGGGCACAGCTTGCAAAAAGTCACCTCGCTCAGGCGCCACCTTGAAGTGAATGACTTCCGCGAGCGTTTTCTCAATATCCTGGGGTTCTTTAGCCTGGAAAATCAGGGCCAAGCTGTCAGCTTAGATAGAGAGTTGAGACTTGGTGGGAGGGAGGACACTGGTCTATATGTTGGAGAGAGTCAGTATGAGAGGGCTGATCCCTGTGGGAGCCATTTTCGGACGAGCGCAGGAAGTTGATTTGATCGCCAAAGTGCCCATGGAACTGTCTGTTGCCGATCCTGAAGGTCAATAGTTGCAGGGTTTACACTGAGCAGCGATGAGCACATCGCATGAGAGGATAAAAACATCATTGACAAAGGAAGGGTTAACTTGTTTTTGTCTTTGTGGCAAATATATCAACTTTGTTTTGGTAATGTTTTTCTTTGTGTGTTAATGGCAAGAAGTAATAAAAATGTTCTTGCAGCGAAACAGATGTTGGGATGTACGCAGTGCCGTGGATTCCAGATATTCTGACAGCACTGAGCTGGGAGAAAAGCTTCTCGGAAATTAGCACCGACAATAGGTGTAGGTCAAAGCAAAAAAAAAGTCACCTCCAATCCACGGATCTAAAATTGTGATTCCCCTCTCCCCACCCACTTCATCTCCTTCAAAGGCTCTTTGCTCATCGCTCATAAACTCTTCATCAAGATTGAGTTCTCCTTAACATTATTTCAAAACATTGGCCCCCATGCCCTCACGGATGTGCACGGCACAGCCAACCCCGCTTGCTCACACCTGATATCCCTTAAAAGGGCAGAAAAACAGCAAATCGAAGGCTTGCGGCTCCAAAGTCTCTCTCATGGCCTCACGACACCCCAAAGACTTTACAGTAAGTGTGGACACTGTGGTAATGTAGAAACTGAAGCAGCCAGTTTGTGCACAGTAAACTCATGCACACACCCAAGAGATACCGAACAATCATGTTCTTTGAGCGAGGAAGTGGAAGACGAGTTGAGTGACAGAGTGGCGATCAGCTGGCTCCAAGCTCGAGTTGTATTAAACCACACGGATCAAGGGTTAGAACAGAAATTTCAGCCAGGGTTCCTGCTCCACACTGTGGGACAATGATGCCTGCTGGATGTGCCATGATGTCGGGCTCATTGGTGATGTACCCCCCACAAACGTCACCCCCTCCCCACCGAACTCAGCCCCTCACCCAACTCACCCCCTCACCCCCTCACCCAACTCAGGCCCTCACCCAACTCAGACCCTCGCACACTCACCCCATCACCCAACTCAGACTCTCGCACACTCATCCTCCCTCACCCAACTCAGACCCTCACCCAATTCAGACCCTCACCCAACTCAGACCCTCGCACACTCACCCCATCACCAAACTCAGACTCTCGCACACCCACCCATTCTCACCCAACTAACCCCCTCACCCAACTCAGACCCTCGCACACTCACCCCCTCGTCGAACTCAGACCCTTGCACACTCATCCTCCCTCACCCAACTGAGACCCTCACCCAACTCAGACCCTCACCCAACTCAGACCCTCGCCCAACTCAGACCCTCGCCCAAACACACCCTCACCACTCAGACCCTCGCACACTCACCCCCTCACCCAACTCAACCCCCCACTCACTCACCCACCTCACTCAACCCTCACTCCTTCATCCATCTCAGCCCCTCACTCACTCTCCCCTTCGCTCAACTCAGGTCCACACACAGCTCACTCCCTTGGTCAACACAGCCCCTCATCCCCTGACCCCCTCATCTCCTCACTCCCTCACCCCCTCACTCCCTCATCCCTTCACTCCCTCATCCCCTCACTCCCTCATCCATCTCAGCCCCTCACCCAAATCACCCCCACACAACTCAACTGCAGCTCTAAATATGTCTGCCCACTGTGCCCCCCTGCCCCCCCCAATTCACCTCTGCCTGCCCTCCCACCCCCACCCCGCCTCACACTCAGTGATTTGAATTCGGTTTGACCGTTATGTGGCCAAATGCCATGACTGTGGGTCTCAGCTGACACATTAAACGCTGCTTGCTCTTCCTGCCACTCAGTCACCTGCTCTAACGTCCACATCGCCTTGCCACAAGGTAAAGAAAGTCCTAGTTTACCAGACAGTAGAGCTCAGCGATTGTGGGTCAGGCTAACCTTTCCCTTTCGGGAACAGCCCAGTTAAAGGATGTCAAAGCAAGGCTGCAAGGGTCCAGCTAAATGACACGGTGGTGATTAGGAATCTGGCAAGAATTATGGGGCAGTCACATAGTGAGTGTGCCCATCACAAGACACATGTGGCATCTACTCTCCCTGCTCCGCCTCCTAACCTAACACCTAATGCTGGACTGCATTGTTTGAGTGGAGATCTGATGGGGGTGGAATCATCGAATCCCTACAGGGCAGAATATGACCATTCGGCTTATCAAGTCTGCACCGACCCTCTGAAAGAGCACCCTACCGAGGCCCTTATCCCTGTAGCCCCACCCAACCTTTGGACACTAAGGGACAATTTGTCATGGCCAATCCACCTAACCAGCACATCTTTGGACTGTGGGAGGAAACCAGAGCGCCCGGAGGAAACCCACCCAGACCCGGGCAGAACGTACAAACTCCACATAGACAGGCACCCAAGGTTGGAATTGAACCTCGGTCCCCGGCAGGGAGGGAGTTCCAGATTTTGAACCAACGATGCTGAGGCAATTGGCAATGTATGTCCGAGTTGGGTGAAATGGATTGAGAATGTTGCAAGGTTCTTTGTCACTCGAGGACAGAAGTTGAATGTGGAGCCTACTCCTTTAGCCAATAAAGAATGAAGAATAATATGATATGATTGAATGATATGAACCTGGAGGAGCACTGATGGGAATTGTCAACAAAGTGGGAGAGGGGGAAGAGCTGGGATAGACAATCCTTCATGACTGGTCCTGGAATTCCAATCTCCGGCAGTCCATACCCTCCAATCTGGAAGAATACCCACGAGGGGCTGGTTTAGCACAGTGGGCTAAACAGCTGGCTTGTAATGCAGAACAAGGCCAGCAGCGTGGGTTCAATTCCCGTTACCGGCCACCCCGAACAGGCGCCGGAATGTGGCGACTAGGGGTTTTTCACAGTAACTTCATTGAAGCCTACATGTGACAATAAGCGATTATTATTCTTACTTTAGATTAATTAACGGCGTTCAAAAGGCATCTTGACAAACACATGGATAGGCTGGGTATAGAGGGTTACGGCACAAGGGAGTGCTGAGGGTTTTGGCAAAGGTTGGTGTCATGACCGGTGCAGGCCTGGAGGGCTGTCTTGTTCTTTGTTCTTTTGTTACCACATGTAGTGTAAGAAACCGTTGTTTTCACAGCATATTTCTAAGAAGCATATTAATCTGATGTGTTAGCTGTTTTGAACTCACTGCTCTTCCACAGAAGAGCGCAGTGGAATCTTTAACACCTAGCTAAGGGTCCCTGCATTTGAACATCTCAACCTAAAGCGGGCACCTCTGACAGTGCAGCACGCCCTCAGTACTGCACTGAGTGTCTGCCTCCGTTATGCCCTCGGATCTCTGGAGTGGATCTCTGAGCCCACAGCCTACTGCCTCCGTCCCAACAAAGCCACAACCGACGTTGCTCGAAGGTCATTGCCAGGACAATGCAGCCATGTGATTACTTGCTTCTCCGAGCTGACTCCTGGAGGCAGGCTCCACTGAGGAAACGAGACATTGACTTCGCCCTCCGCAGAATGCTCACCTCACTTGTGCTGAGATCCGCACGTGTGCTGACGCAATTCACTTTCCTCTCCTCCGCACCACCAGTAGGCCGGCAGCCGGAAAAGCCCCCAACATGTCCAGCCTCGTTTGTTTGAGCAAATGTTCAATTTATAAACGGCGGGAATTCGCCGGATTTATGGTGCCCCACTCCATCCTTGGGAGGCCGAGGTTAAAGGTCAAGGTTCACCGTGCAGGACACTAGCCAGGTTGAAGGGAGCGAAGGGGACGGTGAGCGAAATCAAGAAGGAACGGAGGCCCGGCTTGGGCCGCAAGCAGCTGTAAACTTTAAGAAGGGAAGCCCAAGGGAGGAATGGGCTTTGAGGGCCTCAGTTGGGATGTGGGCTGATTTGACAAGTCTCGATGTCCACACAATGAGGGTTGTTGGCACGTGCGTCGTTGTCATAACGATGAAGGTGAGTGGCTTCATAAACAGAGTAGTCCCAGTTTAGTTACAGTCGCTCGCTACCGGATCTACAAGCCAATTAGATATTTTACTTTGAGCGAGTCTTGGAGAAATGATTGATGAAGAATTTGCTGGAAGTGATGGATTAGTTCCCTTGGGCAGACTCGAGGAGGAAAGCTAACAGGTATTAACAGCTCTTCAGCTTTCCCTCACGGGCCCCATGGTTCATTTGTCGAATCCTTGAGGTAAAATAGAAACAAAACCCAAGAACATTAGAAATAAGAGCAAGAGAGGTGAGACGGCCCTTTGAGGCTGCTTTCCCCACACTATCCCCACATCCCTTCAATCCCATAGCATCCAAATATTTATCAATCCCTGACTCGAATCTACTCAATCTCTGAGCATTGCCGTTCCTCTGGGATAAAGAATTCCAAAGATTCACAGCCCTAGGGACGAATTCTTTCCCCACCTCTGTCCTAAGTAACCAATCCCTTATCCTGATATTCTGAAGCTGCGTCCAAAATTTCCCAGTGAGGGGGGGAAATATTCTCCCAGCACCTTTGCCGAAGATTTTCATGTTGCAATGGCATCAGCTCTTATTCTGCTAAACTCCAGAGAATTCAGGCATCGCCTACTGAATCCCTTCTTATTGGACAATCCCCTCAGGCCAGGAGTCAGTCGAATAAACCTACGTTGCTCCCACTCTGAGACAGGTTTATTCTTAGGTACGTGGGTCTTAACTTGAGACAAGTCCCTTTCTAACACCTACTTATTTTAACTCCCAGTCAAACAGTCAAACAACACCTCGAGTTTCAATTTCGCCTCCTCGTTTTCAAATCCCTCTATGGCCTCACACCTCCCTATCTCTGCGATCACCTCCAGACCCACAACCCTCCCAGATCCCCGTGCTCCTCCAGTTCTGCTCTCTCATGCATTTCTCACCCCACCATGTGTGTGTGTGTGAGTGTGTGTATTGGTGTGTGTATGCCTGTGTGTGTGTGTATGCGGTATGTGTTAGAGTGTGTGTGTGTGTGTTTGACTGTGAGTATGCATATATGTGCATGCGTGTATGTGTTTGTATATAAGTGAGCGTGTGTGAGTCTGTGTTTGTGTGAGAGTGAGTATTTGTGTGTGTATGTGTGAGTATGTAGGTGAGTGCGTGCATGTGTGTGTGTATGAGTGTGAATGTGTGTGTATGTGTGTGTGTGAGTACATGTATGTGTATGTGTGTGTATATGTGAGTGAATGTGTGTGTTTGAGTGTATGAAAGTATGAATATGTGTGTGAGTGAGTGTGCATTGAGTGTGTGTGTGAGTGATGCGCGTGTGTGTATGCGTGTCTGTGTTTCTGTGTGTGTGAGTCAGTGTGTGTGCATGCGTGTATGTTTGTGTTTGTGTGTATGAGTATGTGAGTGAGTTACATTTGGTGTGAGTGAGTTCAAGTATGTGTGATGCTATGTGCGTGTGTGTGAACAAGTGTGTGTTGGGTGTGAGTGAGGTTGAGTATGTGTGATTGTGAGCGGGTCAATGTGTGAGCATGTGAATGAGTGTGTGTTGAATGTGAGTGAGTGTGAGTATGTGTGACTGTGAGTGTGTGTATGCGTGAGTGTGCATTGGGTGTGAGTGAGCGTGATTATGTGTGACTGTGAGCGTATGTGAGTGTGTGTTGGGTGTGAGTGAGTGTGAGTATGTGTGACTGAGTGTGTGAGAGAGTGTGAGTATGTGTGACTGTGAGAGTGTGTGTGTGTTGGGTGTGAGTATGTGTGAGTGTGTGTTGGGTGTGAGTGAGTGTGAGTATGTGTGACTGTGAGAGTGTGTGAGTGTGTGTTGGGTATGAGTGAGTGTGAGTATGTGTGACTGTGAGTGTGTGTGTGCGTGAGTGTGCATTGGGTGTGAGTGAGCGTGATTATGTGTGACTGTGAGCGTATGTGAGTGTGTGTTGGGTCTGAGTGAGTGTGAGTATGTGTGACTGAGTGTGTGAGAGAGTGTGAGTATGTGTGACTGTGAGCGTGTGTGTGTGTTGGGTGTGAGTATGTGTGAGTGTGTGTTGGGTGTGAGTGAGTGTGAGTATGTGTGACTGTGAGAGTGTGGGTGTGAGTGGGTGTTGGGTGTGAGTGAGTGTGAGTATGTGTGACTGTGAGAGTGTGTGTGTGTTGGGTGTGAGTATGTGTGAGTGTGTGTTGGGTGTGAGTGAGTGTGAGTATGTGTGACTGTGAGAGTGTGTGAGTGTGTGTTGGGTATGAGTGAGTGTGAGTATGTGTGACTGTGAGAGTGTGGGTGTGAGTGGGTGTTGGGTGTGAGTGAGTGTGAGTATGTGTGACTGTGAGAGTGTGGGTGTGAGTGTGTATTGGGTGTGAGTGAGTGTGAGTATGTGTGACTGAGTGTGTGAGAGAGTGTGAGTATGTGTGACTGTGAGAGTGTGTGAGTGTGTGTTGGGTATGAGTGAGTGTGAGTATGTGTGACTGTGAGAGTGTGGGTGTTGGGTGTGAGTGTGTGTGACTGTGAGAGTGTGTGTGTGTGTTGGGTGTAAGTGAGTGTGAATATGTGTAACTGTGAGAGTGTGTGTGAGTGTGTGCTGGGTGTGAGTGAGTATGTGTGACTGTGTGAGAGTGTGTGTGTGTGTTGCGTGTGAGTGAGTGTGAATATGTGTGACTGTGAGAGTGTGGGTGTGAGTGTGTGTTGGGTGTGAGTATTTGTGACTGTGAGAGTGTGTGTGTGAGTGTGTGTTGGGTGTGAGTGAGTGTGAATATGTGTGACTGTGAGAGTGTGGGTGTGAGTGTGTGTTGGGTGTGAGTGAGTGTGAGTGTGTGTGTGTGTGACTGTGAGAGTGTGTGTGAGTGTGTGTTGGATGTGAGTAAATGTGAGTATGTGTGATTGTGAGAGTGTGAGTGTGTGTTGGATGTGAGTGAGTGTGAGTATGCGTGTGTGTGTGAGAGAGTGTGTGTGTGAGTGTGAGAGTGTGTGTGAGTGTGAAAGTGTGTGTGTGTGAACGTGAGAGTGTGTGTGAGTGTGAGAGTGTGTGTGTGAGTGTGAGAGAGTGTGTGTGAGTGTGTGTTGGGTGTGAGTGAGTATGTGTTTGTGTGACTGTGAGAGTGTGTGTGAATGTGTGTTGGGTGTGAGTGAGTGTGAGTATGTGTGACTGTGAGAGTGTGAGTGTGTGTGAGAGTGTGTGTGTGAGTGAGTGTGTGTGAGTGTGTGTGTGTGTGACTGTGAGAGTGTGTGTGAGTGTGTGTTGGGTGTGAGTGAGTATGAGTATGTGTGATTGTGAGAGTGTGGGTGTGAGTGTGTGTTGGGAGTGAGTGAGTGTATGTGTGAGTGTGAGAGTGTGTATGTGAGTGTGAGAGTGTGTGTGTGTGAGAGTGTGAGTGTGAGAGTGTGTGTGTGTGTGAGTGTGAGAGAGTGTGTGTGAATGTGTGTTGGGTGTGAGTGAGTCTGAGTATGTGTGACTGTGAGAATGTGAGTGTGTGTGAGAGTGTGTGTGTGAGTGTGAGTGTGTGTGAGTGTGTGTGTGTGACTGTGAGAGTGTGTGTGAGTGTGTGTTGGGTGTGAGTGAATGTGAGTATGTGTGATTGTGAGAGTGTGGGTGTGAGTGTGTGTTGGGTGTGAGTGAGTGTGAGTATGTGTGAGTGTGAGAGTGTGTGAGTGTGAGAGTGTGTATGTGAGTGTGAGAGTGTGTGTGTGTGTGAGTGTGAGTGAGTGCGTGTGAGTGTGTGTTGGGTGTGAGTGAGTATGTGTTTGTGTGACTGTGAGAGTGTGTGTGAATGTGTGTTGGGTGTGAGTGAGTGTGAGTATGTGTGACTGTGAGAGTGTGAGTGTGTGTGAGTGTGTGTGTGAGTGTGAGTGTGTGTGAGTGTGTGTGTGTGACTGTGAGAGTGTGCGTGAGTGTGTGTTGGGTGTGAGTGAATGTGAGTATGTGTGATTGTGAGAGTGTGGGTGTGAGTGTGTGTTGGGTGTGAGTGAGTGTGAGAGTGTGTGAGTGTGAGAGTGTGTATGTGAGTGTGAGTGTGTGTGTGTGAGAGTGTGAGAGTGTGCATGTGAGTGTGAGAGAGTGTGTGTGTGTGAGAGTGTGAGAGTGTGCGTGTGAGTGTGAGAGTGTGTGTGTGTGTGAGTGTGCATGTGCGTGAAAGTGTTTTTTGGGAAAAAATACAAAATGTGCAAGAAAAGTAGTAAACTTGAAAAAAAGTTCCACAAGTCTAATTCTGGCAGGAATGCCGTCGTGCTCTGCCAGCTTGCTCATCGCCAGACCCTCACCCACTTCCATTCATTAGCTGTCCCCCAATATTCTGAAATCACCACCTATGCTGAAATGTGTGTTGTGAACATGCACCCATTCTCACATAAACAGTGGGACTTTTACAAAGTCATTGTGGTCCACCTGCTTTACAAATGGTTAGTCAGTGAGATTTCATCCTCCCTCCCAGATTTCCAACCCGAACCCTGTTGATTTTCCCGTTTTAATAGCAACAACCTGGGGAAGTGGCAGTAGTTCAGCTCCCTACCCCGTAGGGGGCGTTGGTGTGCAGGACTGAGAGTGAGTCAAGAGGCAGGGTTGAGATAGTGCGAGGTGTTGATCTCGCTGCTGCTATTGGGCTAATATGCATGGCTGGTCATTTCTTTCCATCGCTGGGTCAATCATTTAGAGGAAAAATAGAGCAGTTTGCTGGTCAAACTAGAGAGTGACGTGGCTCACTCCCGGTTGCTCTGTTGGGGCGTCTATACTGAGGGTCCCTGGCTTTACTTTAAAGGTGAAGACATTTGCCCCAATCCCTCCACATTTTTGAAGCTCTATGTTCAATTTGGGGAATGTTCCTGTGCTGATCTTGCACAGGCATCACCTGTGTCATGTGACTATTCACCTGGCGGCTGCTTCAGGCAATTAGACCGTGGGGTCCTGCAACAAATGTAATCATGTTTCATCGAGCATTTCAATTGATACACACACATTGATAAACACACACTGTTAAACACATGTTGATACACACGCTGATAAACACACACTGATAAACACACGCTGATACACACGCTGATAAACACACACTGATAAACACACGCTGATAAACACACACTGTTAAACACATGTTGATACACACGCTGATAAACACACACTGATAAACACACGCTGATACACACGCTGATAAACACACACTGATAAACACACGCTGATACACACACTGATAAACACACGCTGATACACACGCTGATAAACACACACTGATAAACACACGCTGATAAACATGTGCTGATGCACATGCACTGATGCACACGCACTGATGCACACGCACTGCTGCACACACACTATACACACACACTTAAATACATGCTGATAAACACACACTGAAACACGTGCATTTACACACACTGATACACACACTCTTAAACACACTGTTGCACACTGATAATACTAATAATCTTTATTGTCACAAGTAGGCTTACATTAACACTGCAATGAAGTTACTGTGAAAATCCCCCAGTTGCCACATTCCATTACCTGTTCGGGTACACTGAGGGAGAATTTAAAATGTCCAATTCACCTAATAGCTCATCTTTTGGGACTTGTGGGAGGAAACCGGAGCATCCGGAGGAAACCCACGCAGACACGAGGAGAACGTGCAGACTCCGCACAGACAGTGACCCAAGCCAGGAATCGAACCCGGGTCACTGGCACTGTGAAGCAACAGTGCTAACCACTGTACTACCGTGCTGCCCACTGTACACACACACACTGATACACACACAATGTGGTGAAACCACTGTGTTGAATTGTGCTGCCACAGTAGTACATGTTGTACAGTATTGCTACTATATTACATGCTGCACAGTTTTGCCTCTGCCCGAGGCTCCTCCCCCTAGGGCCTGGGTATATAGGTTGCCGACCTCTCACACTGCCTCATTCTGGGGCACGCTGCCAGCTCTGTTGTAAGTCAATTAAAGCCATAGTTAATTCACTCTGCGTTCCCCGTCTTAATTGATGGCATATCAATTTAATTGACTTACATTAAACTAAAGAGCTGTTTAGCATGGATCCGGGCCTCAAACCGGACCTCCTGCAGGGCAACCCCCAATCAGCCGACGCCGATGTCATCTTCGCACACTGGCTACGCTGTCTAGAATCCTTCATCAATTCTGCCGCCGTCGCCGTCACCGAGGAGCACAAGCTGCGAGTCCTCATCTCCCGGGAGAGCCCACGAATCTTTCACATCTTCCGGGACGCGGCCTCGTTTGATGAAGCCATTACTCTCTTGAAAGGACGGTATGTGAAACGGGTTAACGGACTGTTCGCCAGGTGTCTCCTTGCCACGCGGCGTCAGCGCCCTGGAGAGCCGCTGGCAGAATTTCTGCACGTTTTGCGGGGCCTGCAACTGCGAGGCGGTGTCGGCTGCTAAGCACACCGAACTCCTGATCCGGGACGCCTATGTTGCCGACATTGACTCACACTGCGTTCGCCAGCACCTGCTAGAGAGGGAGACACTCGACCTCCGGGAAACGGTGCAGCTTGCTGAATCGCTGGAGGTGGCCTTCCGTAACATAGGTGCCTATGGGTGCCGACCATGCGGCATCTTCAACGCCATTTTTGAAGTCCACCGCCACATCTCCGACGCCATTTTCGAAGTCCACCGCCGACTCCCGGAACCCCGGCTCGCCCGTCCATCAGCTGGCCTCTGCTACTCTCGACAGGCCCGCCCACTGTCCAAAGCCCCCCCCGCCGTCCGAAGCTAGCCCGCCGTCCAGTGGCCGCCTCCATCACCCTGGACTAGTCTCGACCTTGTCACCTCGCAAAGTCTATGATGGCGGTCCAGATCAACGGCCACGAGACGGCCTGCCTTTTTGACTCCGGGAGCACAGACAGCTTCATACACCCGCACACGGTACGGCGCTACACCCTTCCCGTTTTACCCACAGTCCAGAGAATCTGCCTGACCTCTGGGTCGCATACCGTGCAAATCCGTGGGTACTGTGTCGTGACTCTCACGGTACGGGGCGTAGATTTCAAACATTTTAGGCTCTACGTCCTGCCACACCTCTGCGCGGAAGTTCTTCTGGGTCTCGACTTCCAGTGCAACCTCCAGAATATCACCCTGAAGTTCGATGGACCCCTGCCCCCACTCACCGTCTGTTGCCTCTGTAGCCTCGCAACCCTTAAGGTCGCCCCTCCCTTGCTCTTCGCCAACCTCACCCCAGACTAAGCCCATCGCCACTAAGAGCAGACGATACTGTGCTCGGGACATGACCTTCATCAGGTCGGAGGTTCAGCGTCTCCTGCGGGAAGGGATCATAGAGGCCAGTAACAGCCCCTGGAGAGCTCAAGTGGTGATTGTCAAGACTGGGGAGAAGCATCGGATGGTCATCGACTACAGTCAGACCATCAACCGGTACACACAGCTCGATGCGTACCCCCTTCCCCGCATATCTGACATGGTCAATCAGATTGCGCAGTACCGGGTCTTCTCCACCGTGGACCTGAAGTCCGCGTACCACCAGCTCCCTATCCACCCAGAGGACTGCCAGTACACTGCCTTCGAGGCAGCTGGCCGTCTCTACCACGTTCTCTGGGTTCCCTTCGGCGTCACCAATGGGGTCTCGGTCTTCCAGCGAGCGATGGACCGAATGGTTGACAAGTACAGGCTGCGGGCCACGTTCCCGTATCTAGATAATGTCACATCTGTGGCCATGATCAGCATGACCACGACGCTAACCTCAAGAAATTCCTCCTTGCTGCCCAGTTCCTTAATCTGACATATAAGGAGAAATGTGTTTTCCGCACGACCAGGCTAGCCATCCTTGGCTACGTCGTGGAAAATGGAGCCCTAGGGCCCGACCCCGACCGCATGCGTCCCCTCCTGAAACTCCCCCCCCCCCCCCCCACTGCCCCAAAGTCCTGAAGAGATGCCTGGGCTCTTTTCGTACTATGCCCAGTGGGTCCCCAATTATGCGGACAAGGCCCGCCCACTCATCAAATCCACCGTTTTTCCCCTGACGGCTGAGGCTCGCCTGGCCTACGACCGCATCAAGGCCGCGATGCACGCTGTGGACAAATCCATCCCGTTCCAGGTAGAGTGCGATGCGTCTGACTTTGCTCTAGCCGCTACCCTCAACCAGGCAGGAAGGCCCGTGGCCTTCTTCTCCCGTACCCGCCAGGCTTTCGAAATTCGGCACTCCTCCGTCGAAAAGGAAGCCCAAGCCATTGTGGAAGCTGTGCGACATTGGGGGCATTACCTGGCCGGCAAGCGATTCACTCTCCTCATTGACCAATGGTTGGTTGCCTTCATGTTCAATAACACACAGCGGGGCAAGATCAAGAATGATAAGATATTGAGGTGGAGGATCGAACTCTCCACCTACAACTATGATATCCAGTATCGTCCTGGGAAGCTTAATGAGCCCCCAGATGCCCTTTCCACGGTACATGTGCCAGCGCACAAGTAGACCGAATGCGGGTCCTCCACAATGACTTCTGTCACCTGGGGGTCACCCGGCTTTTCCATTATATCAAGGCCCGCAACCTGCCTTACTCCATCAAGGAGGTCAGGACCATGACCAGGGACTGCCACGTCTGCGCGGAGTGCAAACCACATATCTATCGGCCAGACAGAGCACGCCTGGTAAAGGCCTCACGCCCCTTTGAATGCCTCAGCATTGATTTCAAAGGGCCCCTCCCCTCCACTGACCATAACGTGTACTTCCTCAACATCCTTGACGAGTACTCACGCTTCCCTTTCGCCATCCCATTCCCAGACATGACCTCTGCCACAGTCATCAAGACCCTGAGCAGGGTCTTCACCTTGTTCGGTATCCCCACTTACATCCATAGTGATCGGGGTTCCTCCTTCATGAGTGATGAGCTGCGTCAGTTCCTGCTTGGCAAGGGCATCGCCTCAAGCAAGACTACCAGCTACAATCCCCGGGGGACGGACAGGTGGAGAGGGAGAACGCGACGGTCTGGAAGGCCGTCCTACGGTCTAGAGGTCTCCCACTCTCCCGCTGGCAGGAGGTCCTTCCCAATGTGCTCCAATCCATCCGGTTGCTTCTCTACACCGCTACTAATGTGACCCCCCATGAGAGGATGTTTGCCTTCCCCAGGAGGTCCACCTCGGGGGTCTCGCTCCCGACCTGGCTGACGGTTCCGGGCCCCGTCCTCCTCCGACGGCATGTAAGGACTCATAAGTCGGATCCTCTGGTCGAGGGTTCTTCTTCTCCATGCAGATCCCCAGTACGCCTACGTGGTTCACCATGACGGGCGGGAGGACACAGTCTCCCTTCGGGATTTGGCACCCGTAGGTTCCCCAGCGACTGTCACCGGTGCTCCCGACCCTATTCCTCCCTCTCCACTACTACTCAACCCGACCCTATACCCCCTTCCCCCGTTGCTGCCCACCCGCCTGAGAACACGGAAGCTGCCTTGCTCCCGGACACGCAGGCCTCAACGCTTCAGCCGACTTCTATACCCACACCACAGCTGGAACTGAGGCGGTCACGGCGGACAATCAAAGCCCCCGTCAGGCTCAATCTCTGATGCAAATTGTTCACTTTACACCCGCCAACTTTTTTTTTTAAACAGGGGGTGAATGTGGTGAAACCACTGTGTTGCATTGTGCTGCCACAGTAGTACATGTTGTACAGTATTGCTACTATATTACATGTTGTATGGTTTTGGCTCTGCCCGTGGCTCCTCCCCTTAGGGCCTGGGTATATAGGCTGCCGACCTCTCACACTGCCTCATTCTGGGGCACGCTGCCAGCTCTGTTGTAAGTCAATTAAAGCCATAGTTAATTCACTCTGCGTTTTCCGTCTTAATTGATGGCATATCACACACACTGATACACACACACACAAATATACACACCGATACACGCACACATATCAATGTACACGCATACTGATACACTTACACGCACCCACAGATAAACGTGTATGTACACAGTAATACGGACAACACACTGAGATATATATATATATAACACACATATGCACACACGCTGATAGGCATTGATGCATACACACTGATGTACACACATGAGGATACATACAACGCTATACACATACACACAGATATGCGCACACACTGACAGAGACACAGATACACACAAACTCTGAAACACACACAGATATACACACAAGCACACATACACACTGATGCGCACTGATATATACACACTGATATAGATACACAAAAAAACTCAGATATACACACAAGCACACTGATATGCACGCACTGACACACATACAAACACACACAGACATAGATACACAGACGCACACACTGACACAAACACATACCAACACACACAGGCACACACAAGCATCACACACCCACACTGATACACACTGAAATAAAAGCAAATTACTGCGGATGCTGGAAATCGGAAATAGAAATAGAAAATCTGGATGACAGGATGAACTCAGCAGGCCTGTCAGCAACTGTGGAGAGAGTCAACATTCCGGGTCCGCATGACTCTCCTTCAGAGGTGAAGAGAGGGAGAAGCGCGGAGTAAAAGGAGCCCCCCCAGGAGAGGCCGGCCCGCTGATCGGTAGGCCCCGATCGCGGGCCAGGCCACGGTGAAGGCCCCCCCCCCCGGGGTCGGACACCCCATCCCCTCCCCAACAAGCCCCCCCGACAGGATGGACGCTGCGGTCCGGCTGGGTAAGATCAGATGTGAACGGCGCCAGCTGGACTCGGACTTTTGTGGCGGCCACTTGGCCAATCCCGGGCGGAGAATCGCTGGGGGGGGGGGGGTGGGGGGGCATGTAGAGCGGCCCCCGACCGGCACCGCACCAACCTCGCTGGCGCATATGTCGCCGATTCGCCGGTCACCGGAGAACCGGTGGACCGGGCGTCTGGTCGTCATCGTGCGAATCGTGCCCGGCCCGGCGATTCTCCGAACCGGCGTGGGCTGAGAGAATCCCACCCCCTGTTTGTCTCAATCGGGTCGCCTCTCATTCTTCTAAACTCCAATGAGCACAGGCCCAACCTACTCAACCTCTCCTCATAGGAAAATCCCTCCCTACCCGGGATCAACCTTGTGAATCTTCTCTGAACTGCCTCCAATGTCAGGATATCTTTCCTTAAATAAGGGGACCAAAACTGTTCTCAATATTCCAGGTGTGAACTAGTGCCTATCTTGTATAGTTTCAGCAAGACTTCCCTATTTTTATACTCCGTTCCTTTTGAAATAAAGACCAACATTCCATTTGCTTTCCCAATTACCCGCTGATCTTGCATGCCAGCTTTTTGTAATTTATGCACGAGGACCCCCAGATCCCTCTGAGCTGCAGCTTTCTGCAGTCTCTCTCCATTTAAATAATATTCAGCTCCTTTATTCTTCCTACTAAAGTGCATAACTTCACATTTCCCTACAGTATATTCCATCTGCCAAGTTTTTGCCCACTGACCTACCCTGTCTATATCCCGCTGTGTCGTCCTTACCACTTGCCTTCCCACCTATTTTTGTGTCTTCCACAAACTTGGCAATAGTACATTCACTTCCCTAGTCCAAGTCAGTAATATATATGGTAAATAATTGTGGCCCCGGCACTGATCCCTGTGGCACTTCACTAGTTACAGGTTGCCATCCAGAAAATGCCCCTCTTCTCCCAACTCTTTGGGCGCTATCTACCGGCCACGTTATGCCCCGATTCCGGCAGGGTGCGGCCAGTAGATCCTGGGAGAGGCTTCCCCCGGGATTCCCGATGGCCATTACGCCTCGCGAGATCTCGTGAGGTGTCAAAACCCAGATCCCGCCCACAGCAGGAAGGACCCAGTCTCGCACAGCTAAGTGAGTTTAAGAAGCCACTCCGCCGTGCTTGCACCGGATCGAGCGGCCTCCCGGCATCTGCCGGTACCTACGGGGACCCGGTGGAACTGTACCTGTGGAGGGAGGGGGGTTCCCTGGCAATCAGAGCCCCCAGGTGGTTGGCCTCCGGGTAGGGTCGCACGCTGGTACTGGAGGTGCCACATGGGCACCTTGGCACTGCCAGCATGGCAACCTGACAGTGCCACCCTGGCAGTTCCACCCAGGTGCCGGCCTGGCACTGCCTGGTTGCCCAGATGGCACTGCCAGGCTGGCTCGGTGGTGCCCTGCCCATGTGAGATGGGGTGGGGTGGGGGGGGGGGCTCAATTGCCTTCTTATGGGTGAGTTGGGCATTGGGAGGGTCCATGCGTTGCGTCGGGGTGGGGGTCAAGAGATCGGGGCTCCTTTTAAAAATGGGGTTGCGATCTCGTCCTGCATCGAGGAGCTCTGCTGACGCTGACTGAGGCCTCCGCGGGGCTTTTCCCGCCGGCGCACTAAAAACGGTAGTGCCGTTAGATCGTGGACTACTCCCGCCCAGAATGGATTCTATTTTTTTTTATAAAGTGTGTCCTCGGTGGGGTATTCACTGCCGGGGCACGAAACCGAGACAGAGTGCCGATAGATAGCAACACCAGGAACGGCCCCGCTAATCCCACCCAGAACTCCACTCTTTTATTCTGCTGAGATCACGCCCCAGAGATGTGCTGTTGAGGTGGATTGTCCATGCTAAAGTTGCCCTTGCTGAAGTTGTCCTTTAGTGTCCAAAGATGTGCAGGTTAGGTCAGGGTATGGGGATAGGGTGGTGGGCCGAGGCGGAGGGTCTTTCAGAGGGTCAATGCGGAACTTGATGGGCTGAAGGGCCTCCTTCTGCACTGTAGGGATTCTATGATGTTGGGTCTCCTTGACAACTGGTCTCTCTCAGGATGCCAGTTTTGGGGAGGAACCCTCATGCATTCATAGACCGGAATTGAAATCTGCCCAGAACTCAGCTGGAGTCACCTGACCTCAGGGGAACACAGCAGTGGCTAAAACTGCGGCACTGTTTAGAAATGTGTGTTGTGTATAAACATGGACAGACAATCGGAGAGAATTGTGAATTAAAACATAGTCCGCAGACATTCGTCATTGTCTTTGAGCGAACATTGTGTATACGATGTCATGCTAAATTTAATGAATGGCGCTCCGTTATTCTGAATGGATGGTCGCTTAAGTGAAGGCAAGTTTATACGGTTCTTTAGAGGGATGATTTAAGTGCGCGCTATGTAGAAGACTGTTTATAATGAATATTCCCAGAATGTTTCAGAGTAGATTAGGTGACATGGAACTGATTCATACAGAAGACACAGCTGTGGCCTACACCAGCATTTAAGGTTCAGTCCAAATAAACAGTTATTGGTGGAAGTGTTCGGTTGGCGGGGGTGAGGTGGGGGGGGGGGGGGGGGGGGGGATTGAGGGGTGGGAGATTGACAGTCAATTCAGAAAACGAAGGACTTGCATTTCCATAATGCCTTTTCCAACTTAAGGAGCCCCCACAGAGCATTACAGATCTGATGGAGTGTGGTCACCAGCATAATAACGTAAATCTGGCAACCAATAGGGATACAGTAGCACTATTTATATTACTGGACAAGTAGTCCTGAGGCATGAGTTCAAATCCCGCCCAGGCAGCTGGATGAGTCTCAATTCAGTTCATGAATTAAATCTGAAATAAAATGCTTGCGACACTAAGTACAAGATTGCCATAGAAACCCGTCTATGTGGTTTTCTATGTCCTTTAGGGAAGGGAATCTGCCACCCTTACCCAGCCTGGCCTACATGTGAGACTCCAGAAGCACTGCCCCCTGATGGCTCCAACAGCAATTACTTCTCAAGAGCAATTACTGCTCTTGCCAGCGACACTCCTGTCCCATCATTAAGTGGGATTCTCCAGTGCCCGAGTCGTCTTTTTCTCCGGAGTGCGCCGTTTGATCCCTTCCCGCCGCTTGTCAATGGGATTTCCCATTGAAATTGAAGCCACCCCACCCCGCTGGGATACCCGTGGGCGGGGGGGGGGGGGGGGTGGGGGGGGGGGCGCTGTGAGCGGGAAAAGAAAATCCCAACAGTCTGAGAATTTCGGCCAATGAATAAAAAGAGAAAATCAGCGGGCATCCACAGATATGATAATGACCAGACAATCTACTTGTTTTCCACTGATGTTAGTTGAGGGAAACATTTTGGCCAAGAGGCTTGGGATAGCACACCCCCACCCCCGCCCCCGCCCCCACCGCACCCCTGACCCTCTCAGCTGCTCTTAGAATGCCTACAGTGCCGTGCAGAAGGAGGACATTTGGCCCATCGAGTTTGCACCAGCCCTCCTGCAGATAGATCTGTTGCCATGCAGCATCGAGGGCAGATAAAACAATGCGGTCGGCTTCTCGCCGCTGGTTGGGTGGGGGGTCCTACATTTAACTCACTCAGTTCCTGATGGAGGGAGTAGATACTGGGAAAGGGGACTGGGCCTGGGAGCCAGTTCCCTCTGTCCTTGCTGCCCACCCTCCTGCACTAAGCTGCATCTGCAAGTTAAGATAAATTACATTCAGATGATGCTAAATGAGGCTCTACCTGCCCCCCGCAGGTGGGTGTGAGAGACCCAACAATCACAAGTTCAAAGCAGTCTCAGCAGCGCCACACGAGAGGTGGTGGCTGCTGCCGGAAGGACACCCACTGGAGTCCCAGCATCAGGGGGGAAGGGGAGGGGGGGTATTTCATGGGGAGGGGGTCACGGGGAGCCATCCCTAATTGAGCTAAATATTTTCTGCACGCGAGGACAATATTTGATCTGAGCAGTACCTCAGGTCAGGGGTAATATTATTGCCATGAAGTAATTTAATTTAGCAAGATTTAAGATAACAATGTTTTAATATTTGAATTAAGCTCAATTTAATTAAGTCTACTAGATATAATCTAAGACTTTGCTCAAATTTAAAGACTTTCAGTCCTTATTTTTTATTAACTTGAATTTAATTTAAGACCAAAAACCCAATATTTATCCTCTTCCCCCTCTTCCATTCTTATCTGTCATTGAATAGGCTCAGAATTGTGGCTCCTGGGGAACAGGTATTTGGGGAATGGGGACAGAAAACAACAGGAAAGCAGGCTGTTCGCCCATTCTCCCATCCACACCAGCTTAGCAGACAATTAACAGGTTGTGGCAGGAAATCAAGGCATAATTTCCTGCTATTCGCTGTTAACTCTTAATGTAACAAGTCTCACTAACCCCTGACCGACCTTACCTCCAAGTTCTCTGTCAACTCTAATTCAAAGCTCGAATCCTCAAGTTTGAGACCCTCATTGGCCTCAACGCTCCTTATCTATATAACCTCCTCCAGCCCTACAGCCCTCCTTATCTATAGAACCTCCATCATCCCTATAACCCTCCTTATATATATAACCTCCTCCAGCCCTACAACCCTCCTTATCTATATAACCCCCTCCAGCCCTACAACCCTCCTTATCTATATAACCTCCTCCAGCCCTACAACCCTCCTTATCTATTTAACCCCCTCCAGCCCTACAACCCTCCTTATCTATATAACCCCCTCCAGCCCTACAACCCTCCTTATCGATTTGACCTCCTCCAGCACTACAACCCTCCTTATCTATATAACCTCCTCCAGCCCTACAACCCTCCTTATCTATTTAACCCCCTCTAGCCCTACAACCCTCCTTATCTATATAACCCCCTCCAGCCCTACAACCCTCCTTATCGATTTAACCTCCTCCAGCCCTACAACCCTCCTTATCTATTTAACCTCCTCCAGCCCTACAACCCTCCTTATCTATATAACCTCCTCCAGCCCTACAGCCCTCCTTATCTATATAACCTCCTCCAGCCCTACAACCCTCCTTATCTATATAACCTCCTCCAGCTCTATAGCCCTCCTTATCTATATAACCTCCTTCATCCCTATAACCCTCCTTATGTATATAACCTCCTCCAGCCCTACAACCCTCCTTATCTATATAATCCCCTCCAGCCCTACAACCCTCCTTATCTATATAACCTCCTCCAGCCCTACAACCCTCCTTATCTATTTAACCCCCTCCAGCCCTACAACTCTCCTTATCTATATAACCCCCTCCAGCCCTACAACCCTCCTTATCGATTTAACCTCCTCCAGCCCCACAACCCTCCTTATCTATTTAACCTCCTCCAGCCCTACAACCCTCCTTATCTATATAACCTCCTCCAGCCCTACAGCCCTCCTTATCTATATAACCTCCTCCAGCCCTACAACCCTCCTTATCTATATAACCTCCTCCAGCCCTACAGCCCTCCTTATCTATATAACCTCCTCCAGCCCTACAACCCTCCTTATCTATATAACCTCCTCCAGCTCTATAACCCTCCTTATCTATATAACCTCCTTCATCCCTATAACCCTCCTTATGTATATAACCTCCTCCAGCCGTATAACCCTCCTTATCTATATAAACTCCTCCAGCCCGAATACCCTCCTTATCTATATAACCTCCTCCAGCCCTACAACCCTCCTTATCTATATAACCTCCTTCATCCCTATAACCCTCCTTATGTATATAACCTCCTCCAGCCCTACAACCCTCCTTATCTATATAATCCCCTCCAGCCCTACAACCCTCCTTATCTATATAACCTCCTCCAGCCCTACAACCCTCCTTATCTATTTAACCCCCTCCAGCCCTACAACTCTCCTTATCTATATAACCCCCTCCAGCCCTACAACCCTCCTTATCGATTTAACCTCCTCCAGCCCCACAACCCTCCTTATCTATTTAACCTCCTCCAGCCCTACAACCCTCCTTATCTATATAACCTCCTCCAGCCCTACAGCCCTCCTTATCTATATAACCTCCTCCAGCCCTACAACCCTCCTTATCTATATAACCTCCTCCAGCCCTACAGCCCTCCTTATCTATATAACCTCCTCCAGCCCTACAACCCTCCTTATCTATATAACCTCCTCCAGCTCTATAACCCTCCTTATCTATATAACCTCCTTCATCCCTATAACCCTCCTTATGTATATAACCTCCTCCAGCCGTATAACCCTCCTTATCTATATAAACTCCTCCAGCCCGAATACCCTCCTTATCTATATAACCTCCTCCAGCCCTACAACCCTCCTTATCTATTTCACCTCCTCCAGCCCTACAACCCTCCTTATCTATATAACCTCCTCCAGCCCTACAACCCTCCTTATCTATTTAACCTCCTCCAGCTCTATAACCCTCCTTATCTATATAACCTCCTACAGCCGTACAACCCTCCTTATCTATATAACCACCTACAGCCCTACAGCCCTCCTTGTCTATATAACCTCCTCCAGCCCTACAACCCTCCTTATCTATATAACCTCCTACAGCCCTACAACCCTCCTTATCTATAGAACCTCCTTCATCCCTATAACCCTCCTTATGTATATAACCTCCTCCAGCCCTACAACCCTCCTTATCTATATAACCCCCTCCAGCCCTACAACCCTCCTTATCTATATAACCTCCTCCAGCCCTACAACCCTCCTTATCTATTTAACCCCCTCCAGCCCTACAACCCTCCTTATCTATATAACCCCCTCCAGCCCTACAACCCTCCTTATCTATTTAACCTCCTCCAGCCCTACAACCCTCCTTATCTATATAACCTCCTCCAGCTCTATAACCCTCCTTATCTATATAACCTCCTCCAGCCCCCACAACCCTCCTTATCTATATAACCTCCTCCGGCCCTATAACCCTCCTTATGTATATAACCTCCTTCATCCCTACTACCCTCCTTATCTATGTAACCACCGCCAGCCCTATAACCCTCCTTATCTATATAACCTCCTCCAGCCCTACAACCCTCCTTATCTATATAACCTCCTCCAGCTCTATAACCCTCCTTATCTATATAACCTCCTTCATCCCTATAACCCTCCTTATGTATATAACCTCCTCCAGCCGTATTACCTCTTATCTATATAACCTCCTCCAGCCCCACAACCCTCCTTATCTATATAACCTCCTCCGGCCCTATAACCCTCCTTATGTATATAACCTCCTTCATCCCTACTACCCTCCTTATCTATATAACCTCCGCCAGCCCTGTAACCCTCCTTATCTATATAACCTCCTCCAGCCCTACAACCCTCCTTATCTATTTAACCCCCTCCAGCCCTACAACCCTCCTTATCTATATAACCCCCTCCAGCCCTACAACCCTCCTTATCTATTTAACCTCCTCCAGCCCTACAACCCTCCTTATCTATATAACCTCCTCCAGCTCTATAACCCTCCTTATCTATATAACCTCCTCCAGCCCCCACAACCCTCCTTATCTATATAACCTCCTCCGGCCCTATAACCCTCCTTATGTATATAACCTCCTTCATCCCTACTACCCTCCTTATCTATGTAACCACCGCCAGCCCTATAACCCTCCTTATCTATATAACCTCCTCCAGCCCTACAACCCTCCTTATCTATATAACCTCCTCCAGCTCTATAACCCTCCTTATCTATATAACCTCCTTCATCCCTATAACCCTCCTTATGTATATAACCTCCTCCAGCCGTATTACCTCTTATCTATATAACCTCCTCCAGCCCCACAACCCTCCTTATCTATATAACCTCCTCCGGCCCTATAACCCTCCTTATGTATATAACCTCCTTCATCCCTACTACCCTCCTTATCTATATAACCTCCGCCAGCCCTGTAACCCTCCTTATCTATATAACCTCCTCCAGCCCTACAACCCTCCTTATCTATATAACCTCCTCCAGCTCTATAACCCTCGTTATCTATATAACCTTTTCCAGCCTTACAACCCTCCTTGTCTATATAACCGCCTCCGGCCCTACAACCCTCCTTATCTATATAACCTCCTCCAGCCCTATAACACTCCTTATCTATCTAACCTCCTCCAGCCCTACAACCCTCCTTATCTATATAACCTCCTCCAGCCCTACAACCCTCCTTATCTATATAACCTCCTCCAACCCTACAGCCCTCCTTATCTATATAACCTCCTCCAGCCCTACAACCCTCCTTATCTATATAACCTCCTCCAGCTCTATAACCCTCCTTATCTATATAACCTCCTTCATCCCTATAACCCTCCTTATGTATATAACCTCCTCCAGCCGTATAACCTCTTATCTATATAACCTCCTCCAACACTACAACCCTCCTTATCTATATAACGTCCTCCAGCTCTATAACCCTCCTTATCTATATAGCCTCCTCCAGTGCTACAACCCTCCTTATCTATATAACCTCCTCCAGCCCTACAACCCTCCTTATCGATATAACCTCCTCCAGTGCTACAACCCTCCTTATCTATATAACCCCCTCCAGCCCTACAACCCTCCTTATCTATATAACCTCCTCCAGCCCTACAACCCTCCTTATCGATATAACCTCCTCCAGCCCTACAACCCTCCTTATCTATATAACCTCCTCCAGCCCTACAACGCTCCTTATCGATATAACCTCCTCCAGTGCTACAACCCTCCTTATCTATATAACCTCCTCCAGCCCTATTACCGTCCTTATCTATATAACCTCCTCCAGTGCTACAACCCAAGCGCTCTGCATTCCTCCAACCCTGGCCTCTTGTGCACCCACTCCAGTGTCCTCCCCCCCCCACCGCCCCCTCTGTGGTTGGGTGTCAGATATTGTCAGATCACGTTCACGTGAAGCAGCTTTCAGCAAATCTAGATGCCAGATTACGGGAGTGCTGCAATGTTGGATGAAATGTTCAGCCTAGACCCTGTCTGTGTTCCTAAATTTACAGAAACAAATCCCAATGCCCTGAGCTAATGAGTTCTTCCCGGTGTCCTGGCCAATATTTTGCCCTCAACCAACATCACTAAAATAGATTACCTAGTCATGAAAACATTGTTGTTTGTGGGGTCTTGCTGTGCACAGTTTGGCTGCCAGATTCCCTGTATTACAGCAGTGACCACAATTCAGAAAATTCCCCATGTGGCTGAAAAGCACCTTTGGGGACTCCGCAGGGCTTGAGAGGCACTGGGTGGAATTCTCCCCTCTCAGCCCCTGTCCTCTGACACCCTGGCACTGTCCCCTGGCACCTTGACACTGTCCCCTGACACTGCCCCCTGGCACTGCCCCCTGACACTGTCCCCTGGCACTGTCCCCTGGCACTGTCCCCTGGCACTGTCCCCTGGCACTGCCCTCTGACACCCTGGCACTGTCCCCTGACACCCTGGCACTGTCCCCTGACACCCTGGCACTGTCCACTGGCACCCTGACACTGTCCCCTGACACTGCCCCCTGGCACTGCCCCTGACACTGTCCCCTGGCACTGTCCCCTGGCACTGCCCTCTGACACCCTGGCACTGTCCCTTGGCACCCTGACACTGTCCCCTGACACTGCCCCCTGGCACTGTCTCCTGGCACTGTCCCCTGGCACTGCCCTCTGACACCCTGGCACTGTCCCCTGGCACTGTGACACTGTCCCCTGGCACTGTCCCCTGGCACTGCCCCCTGACACTGTCCCCTGGCACTGTCCCCTGGCACTGCCCTCTGACACCCTGGCACTGTCCTCTGGCACCCTGACACTGTCCCCTGACACTGCCCTCTAGCACCCTGGCATTGCCCTCTGGCACTGCCCTGCCCTGTCCCTGACCACCCAAGGGCTCCGAGTTACTGTGCTGTGACCACCATGACTGAGTTCCGTTTGGTATTTATATAGCGGGAGGTCATTTGGGGCTGGAAAACCGGTGCGAATCCCGCTGGCTATTCTGGCGTGATTCCCATCGCAATCCGCCCACAATAAGTAATTGTTTCGGGAATGTGGGGAGATACCCTCTGGGATGTGCAGCACCTAAAGATGCCATCCGGGCCAGCTCCTCGGAGATCAGGGGGCCATTTAGAAAGGATGCTCGGATCTCCAGACAACCCTACAGCCCCACCCTCCACTCACCAGCAAGAGACCCCTCTCCACTCACTGGCATCATCGCTGGTACAGCCCCCCCCCCCCCCCCTCAAAGTGACCGACACCCTGCTATGAGGTTGCCGAAGCACCCCCCCCCCCCCATAGCCGCCTCCATGCCCCACCCATTGTCCCCCTTCAGGCCTCCGCCTTTCATGTCGCACCCCCCCTTTAATCCCCCCTTTCATAACCATGCCCCTTCTCAGGCCCCGCCCCTTGGCAGTGCCCCATTGCACCCTGGCACTGTCCCTGACACCCGGTCACCCTGTTTTGCTCACGCTCAGTGAGGGCATGAACCAGATCGCATCTGGTGCCATGGGCCCGGGAACATCGCACTCCGTCCAGCGCCTGTCTTGAACCACTTTTAGGGGCTCCCCCGCTTTTCGCCGAACGCGAAGTGGGCGGAGAATCGCCCCCACCATATCAGTGCAAGTTTTTCTGCTACAGGTGCGATATGAATGCAAGTTGTTATGTCCATGTTTCTGTTCATGTGGAGCATGGGGAACTCCAGCATGGACCAGCTGGGTTGAATGGCCTGTGCCTGTGCTCCAAATTCAGGGTCATTCTAGAATGCCGCGGTCAGCGGACAGAATAAGGAGGTTTGAAGATGGGTTCAGGAGATCTGCACTTCCTGCTCTGGTCTCCATGGTGATGTGTCTTCTGAGGTTGGGCCCCAGTGAACAGGCTGAGGGAGCGGGCCAGCTGGTTTGTGTTGATAGTAGATCTGATCGAGAAGTCAATGTTGGGGTAGGACCCCCAGGTCCAAAACAGAAAAACCTAAATCTCTCAACTTTTTTTTTTGCTCTCTCTCTCTCACTGCAGTCTCGAAGATCTGTCCTCCATGCGATAATGAGATGAAGGCAGACGTGATTCTGGAGCACTTCTGCGCGAGTGAATTTGGTGAGTCTAAACCCCCCCCCACCCCCGACCTTTCTCCATTCGTGGCAAGGTGATGTCGAAGATAACAGCTTGTTGAAGGTCCTGGTGTCACTCCCCCTCTCTCTCCTCGAACAGGCTGGAGACAACCTTCAATGAACTCCAAAGCCGAGAAATGGGCCCCATCACCCATGGCCCCCTGGGAGAGTGAATGGCAGAGGTCAGGAGGGGGGTCAAACAGTAATAGCTGCCAAAAGAATCGGCAAAGCTCCCACTTATGTTTAGAAATATCAGACAGCACAGCTCCTTTTACAGAGCTGAAATAGGCGCCGATGGGGCACATCGATGCCTTCAGTGTCGTAAGGTCCAATGGCTTCAATATTATGGGGGAAAGGGGGCATGTGTGGGAGAGGAAAGGGGAATGGAAAGACGGTGCTTTATTCAAATAACCCCCTGCCGATTCATATCCGACAGTCAGGCGGGATGATTGCCTCAGATTACAGTGGTGACCCACGGGGATAATTCCCTGGCATTGACTCATGGGGATGGTTTCCTGGTGTTGATTGGTTGGCTGGTTGGTCTGATTGGCAGAGGCATTGCCCTACAGGCTGCCTGGGATCCTGGGTAATTCACCAAAGGCACAAGGCTTGAACATGCTCCTATTGTTTGGAGGCGTGAATGAATGGATGTCATTTCCAGCAAGTGTAAAACGGCCACATTATGGTACGTGACTGATTACCTGAAATTGGTTGCTCGTGGAGCTATCAGCGCGCTCAGGATTGTTCAGCAAGCGCTTCCCGATCGCGGAATATCATCGAACAGACTCATTTTGGGGGCTTTGCAAGCGCAGGCAGGTTGAGCACGGTCTGTGTTCTGCTTATTACGAACAATGGGAGGAACAAGCCGTTTGATAGTTTGCGGTTCGAGTTGACTTGAAAACCAGCCAGCGTTTTTTGCCCCTGTAGTATAAATAAATGCTGAAATCAAAGGAGAATACTGCTGGAAATCTGAAATAAAAACAGAAAATGCTGGAAAGGCTCAGCAGGTCTGGCAGCGTCTGTGGAGAGAGAGAAACAGAGCTGCTGACGTTTCGAGGTGCTCCTTCAGCTCGGATATGCAGGTTTGATTGACAGGCGTGTCGATCAATGGGCAGGCTGTTTGGAGGGTGAGGGGGGGGGGGGGGAGCCAAAGAGAGGGAGGCAGGAGTGGGACACGAGCTCCCACGTTCAGCCGCATTCATTCGGTTGTCCCGAAACTGGAGTTTTTTCTACTAAGTGCTGAGGCGGCAGCCGGCCTCACCTGGAGCACATGGAGGCCCGGGATGTGTTTGTGTGCCCGCTGCAGCCCTTCACCCACCACCATTTTCACCCCAGGCTCGCGGGTGAACTTCACTCTGGGGCGGATGGCGCTGAAGGTGGGTTGGGAGTGGGGGGAGGGAGTCAGAGACTTTTCCACAAAGGGGATGAAGAGGGGAGGAAATTCCATTATCCTGAGGGGCAGCACGGTAGCACAGTGGTTAGCACTGTTGCTTCACAGCTCCCAGGGTCCCAGGTTCGATTCCCGGCTTGGGTCACTGTCTGTGCGGAGTCTGCACGTTCTCCCCGTGTGTGCGTGGGTTTCCACCGGGTGCTCCGGTTTCCTCCCACAGTCCAAAGATGTGCGCGTTAGGTGAATTGGCCATGCTAAATTGCCCTTAATGTCCAAAACGTTTGAGTGGGGGTTACTGGGTTACGGGGATAGGGTAGAGATGTGGGCTTGAGTGGGGTGCTCTTTGTGAGGACCGGTGCAGACTCGATGGGCCGAACGGCCTCCTTCTGCACTGTAAATGTCTATGATTCTGACCTTTGTTCCCCTAAATAAGCCGCGTTAGAGCTCCGCCATGTTGCTCCTTGTTTATTCATTGCTGCTGCCTACTCTCGCTCGCGATGATGTAACAGAGTAAAACATTAGAACAGCACACGCACGGCGTCGGCAACAAACACAGCATTTTCTGCCATTCTTGTATTTGTCCTGATGAGTGCAAGAGAGAAAACTTCTGCGACATGTCTCTCTCTGCAGCACGATTTTCCCTTTGGGGGGAAAAAAAAAGACATGCACGGAGTGAATGATCTATGACTGTGAAATCTGTAATCTATTTGAGCTGCCTAACTCGAAAGCTGTGTCGATGTTTAAATGCTGAAAAAAATGTTGTTTCTCAAATCAGTAAGATTAATCTTTGGTACTTGGTGGCCAAACCACTTCACAGCATTCCATTTCCAGGCTCGGTAAGTTGCAGGAATAATCTTTCTTTTAATTATCGGTAGAAAATTAGCGTTGGAAAGAAAGTCGATTCTGCGCCGTGGGTCATTCGATGTAAAAGCCAGCGTCAGGCCAATCATCAAAACCCAAAGTTACAAAAAGGGGGCAGAAGGGCAGGGGAGAGGGAGGAGGGAGGACATGAGTTGAGGTAGGATTGCCAGACACCCATGGTCGTGCTGGAGTCTTCAGGATTAAAAGCTCTGAGAGAACGCAGCAAAAAAGAACCATAGGCGTGTTGGGAAAAAGTGTTTTCTTTCTGTTAATTTCTTTGAAAACGTCTGTTTGCCAATTTCACTGCCGCCAGCTGCGACTCCGTCGGCAGCATCCTTACTTCTTTTGTCATTCATTCTCGGGATGTGGGCTTCGCTGGCCGGGCCGGCATTTGTTGACCGTCTCTAATTGCCCCTGGAGAAGGTGGTGGTGAGCTGCCTTCTTGGGCCGCTGCAGTCCCTGTGGTGTAGGCTCACCCACAGTGCCGTCAGGGGCGGGATTTTGACCCAGCGGCAGAGAAAGGACGGCTAATTTATTTCCGAGTCAAGATGGTGAATGGCGTGGAGGGGAAATTCCAGGCGTCGCTGTTCCCAGGTATCTGCTGCCCTTGTCCTTCTAGATGGTAGTGGTTGTGTGTTGGGAAGGTACCGCGGGATCACGAGGTGGGGGGGGGGGAATTTTCCAGACCTGCTCAATGGCGCGATCTTCCTGCCCTGCCGAAGTTGACACCCCTCCCTCACCACCCAGCAGCGGGTTCCCTGGAGGAGGTCCGTACTAAATACCATAGATCGCGGCGAACTGACTCCGCCACCAGAAGGGGGGGGGTGGCGGCTGTAAAATCCCGGCCAAGTTTCCTGCAGGTTCAAGACCCGCTTCAGTGCTTCAGCGCAACAGTCAAGGCTGACTCTCCGAGGGAGTGCAGCACTGTTGGAGGTGGTGTCTTTTAGACGGGAAACTGAATCTTGGGAACAGAAGACCCCATGGTGCTTTTTGTGCGGAAGAGCAGGGGAGCTCTGGCTGGTGACCCGGCTGATAATTATCCTTAAATCAAAACGCACAGAAAAGGAGATTACCTGGTCACAATCACATTGCTGTTTGTGAGAGACGGTTGAGCATAAATTGGCTGTTGTCTTTCCGACATTACAACAGTGACTGCACCTCAAAGGTATCTAAGACAAAGGTTCGGCACAACACCGTGGGCCGAAGGGCCTGTTCTGTGCTGTATTTTCTATGTTCTATGTTCTATGTATCAACTGTAAAGTGCTCTGGGAAGTTTGGCAACCACGCAAAGCGCTGTAGAAATGCCAGGTTTTTCTGCTTTCTTTATAAGAATATTGGACATGAGAAGAGGTTGTTTGACTGCCATGTTTTGTAAACCCTGCTCAATTTTCAATTGCTGCAAGGTCATTGGGAAAGAGTGTAACCGTAACTGCTGATTCACCCATCAGCCCATCTTCCTCTTCTACTTGTTATGGGCCAGGGTTTAGAGAACCCCAAAGTGTATCATCTGACCCACAACTTTTAATAGATTGTGGTATGGGGAGCACAAGGCCCACTCTTCAGGTGTGGTAAAGCAGAAATGGAAAAGTATTTTTTAAATCAAAACAATGTTTATTCTATGAACATAAGAACTAGGAGCAGGAGTCGGCCATCTGGCCCCTCGAGCCTGCTCCGCCATTCAATGAGATCATGGCTGATCTTTTGTGGATTCAGCTCCACTTTCCGGCCCGGACACCATAACGCTTAATCCCTTTATTCTTCAAAAAACTGTCTATCTTTATCTTAAAAACATTTAATGAAGGAGCCTCTACTGCTTCACTGGGCAAGGAATTCCATAGATTCACAACCCTTTGGGTGAAGAAGTTCCTCCTAAACTCAGTCCTAAATCTACTTCACCTTATTTTGAGGCTATGCCCCCTAGTTCTGCTTTCACCCACCAGTGGAAACAACCTGCCCGCATCTATCCTATCTATTCCCTTCATAATTTTATATGTTTCTATAAGATCCCCCCTCATCCTTCTAAATTCCAACGAGTACAGTCCCAGTCTACTCAACCTCTCCTCATAATCCAACCCCTTCAGCTCTGGGATTAACCTAGTGAATCTCCTCTGCACACCCTCCAGCGCCAGTACCTCCTTTCTCAGGTAAGGAGACCAAAACTGACAACAATACTCCAGGTGTGGCCTCACTAACACCTTATACAATTGCAGCATAACCTCCCTAGTCTTAAACTCCATCCCTCTAGCAATGAAGGACAAAATTCCATTTGCCTTCTTAATCACCTGTTGCACCTGTAAACCAACTTTTTGCGACTCATGCACTAGCACACCCAGGTCTCTCTGCACAGCAGCATGTTTTAACATTTTATCATTTAAATAATAATCCCTTTTGCTGTTATTCCTACCAAAATGGATAACCTCGCATTTGTCAACATTGTATTCCATCTGCCAGACCCTAGCCCATTCACTTAGCCTATCCAAATCCCTCTGCAGACTTCCAGTATCCTCTGCACTTTTTGCTTTACCACTCATCTTAGTGTCATCTGCAAACTTGGACACATTGCCCTTGGTCCCCAGCTCCAAATCAAATGTAAATTGTGAACAATTGTGGGCCCAACACTGATCCCTGAGGGACACCACTAGCTACTGATTGCCAACCAGAGAAACACCCATTAATCCCCACTCTTTGCTTTCTATTAATTAACCAATCCTCTATCCATGAACTCAAGTTAACCTTTTTAAAACATACAGTGAACATCTCAGCAACCATTCATTCAAATACAACCCCCAAAGAATACAAGACTAATTAATGCTTACGCTGTCCTTTTAACATCAAGAAGACTTACAAAAGAAACACCTTTTAACAGAAGCACATCAGGTTAAAGTCACTACTGAAAACATTTATAATTCTGAATTCACCAAATGATCAAGAGATAGTCTTTTCATGGCAGAGAGAACAGCAGTACACCTGCTCTGTCTGGCTTCAGCTCCCACACTGAAAACAAAACTAAAACACACCCTGCAGCAAACAGCCTAAAACGAAAGTAAAAAAGCTGACAGACAGGCCAGCTCCACCCACTCTCTGACATCGCTGCAGTAATAAACACCCATTTCTTAAAGGTACTCTCACATGACATACTGAAAAGTGAATTTCAGCCTCTCATCAACTCACAACCAGAGGCAGAATTCCCAAACCTGAAAACTTGTATTGATAACACGGGCACTTGATACATCGACTATGTTAATGGGGTTCCCAAGCTCTTCTGGCGGAAACCTCATCACGTCAGTGACGAAGGTGGGGACAATCTCAATGGGAAATTCCGTTGGCATAAATGCATTCGGGCTTCCCGCTGGATTCTCCGTCCCCTCCACAATTGGCGAAAACAAGGAGGGAAAATCCCCCCCCCCCCCCCCATCCCCCACCCCTGTCTCTGCCAACTCAAAATTGCTGCAAAGTTGGCTGCCGTTGCATGCCTGCACATTTGCACTAATTTATTTAACCACAGTCTGTGTCCTTAATTGCAGAGCTGATTTTGACCTGTGGCCCTGACAGACTTTTATTTTTGCTGTGTGTGGTTGGTATTGAGGGTGGGAGAGATCTGGATTCTTTCCTGCTTTGCAATTGCCTTTTGCTGTTTACAGAAATCCCCAAGAGGTTGGCATCCCTGTTAATCCAGTACATTGCTGCCAGTATTGATGTTGATGCAGCCAGCTGCCGGATGCCCGTAAATCAGACACACAAACGGAGGGATTGCTTTGGTATGGTTTTCTAAAGCCCCCCCCCCCCCCAGATTCAGACCGTACGGCAGGCGGAACCGCCCTTGGGCACCTTACCCAAACCAGCCGACAACCAAAGCCGGCAGTGTTTTAGGGGGTGGTGCTGTGAACAAAGAACAAAGAAATGTACAGCACAGGAACAGGCCCTTCGGCCCTCCAAGCCCGTGCCGACCATGCTGCCCGACTAAACTACAATCTTCTACACTTCCTGGGTCCGTATCCCTCTATTCCATCTTATTCATGTATTTGTCAAGATGCCCCTTAAATGTCACTATCGTCCCTGCTTCCACTACCTCCTCCGGTAGCGAGTTCCAGGCACCCACTACCCTCTGTGTAAAAAACCTGCCTCGTACATCTCCTCTAAACCTTGCCCCTCGCACCTTAAACCTATGCCCCCTAGTAATTGACCCCTCTACCCTGGGGAAAAGCCTCTGACTATCCACTCTGTCTATGCCCCTCATAATTTTGTAGATCTCTATCAGGTCGCCCCTCAACCTCCTTCGTTCCAGTGAGAACAAACCGAGTTTATTCAACCGCTCCTCATAGCTAATGCCCGCCATACCAGGCAACATTCTGGTAAATCTCTTCTGCACCTTAACACGTAAACTGTCATCTAAAACTCAATTCAGTTGCCGAACTTGATGGCAGATAAACACTGTGGTCATTCAGTTTGTCCCTCGATAGTGAGAGAGGAACATTCAGTTAATAGTGGCCTGGGGAATAAGTGTTGACTCTAACACAGTGTAGAAGCAGTGAAGGTGGTGGGGGGCAGTGGCATGGCGGTATTGGCACTGGGCGAGAAATCCAGGCACCCAGAGACTCTGAGGTAGCAGGATCTAATCCCGCCATGCCAGACAGTGAAATTTGAATTTCAATAAAAATATAGAAATAAAAGTTGAATGACCTCAAAACCATCGTCGATTGTCCGAAAGACCCTTCTGGTTCAAGAAAGACCTTTAGGGAAGGAAATCTGCTGGTCTGGCCGACACGAGACTCTTGATTCCCAGATGGTCTCTGAAATGGCCCGGCCAGCCTCTCAGTTCAAGAACAATTAAGAATGGGCAATAAATGTTGGCCCAACCAGTTACGCCACCTCCCCTGAATGAATGAAAAGAAATGGAACACTGCAGTTCAGGATACAGCGTATTGCCTGTGAGTCAGAAAATTGTGGGTTCAAGTCCATTCCAGAGACTCGAGCACAAAAATCTCGGCTGACCCTCTAATAATAATAATCATCATCACTTATTGTATCAGGTAGGATTCAATGAAGTTACTGTGAAAAGCCCCTAGTCGCCACATTCCGGCACCTGTTCGGGGAGGCTGGCACGGAAATTGAACCCGCGCTGCTGGCGTTGTTCTGCATTACAAGCCAGCTGTTTAGCCCACTGTGCTAAACCAACCCTTAGAGGTTAAGGCCTCATCTTCTCCCTCAGGTGAATGTAAAAGATCCCATGGCACCCTATTGACGAAGAGCAGGGGAGCTCACTACCCCCCACCCCCCTCCCCCGGGGTCCAGGCCAACATGTATCCCTCAGTTTTCAAAGAATTGGTGTATGTGGGAGCTTGCTGTGCACACATTGGCCGCCCTATTTCCCTTCATGACAACAGTGACTATACTCGGAAATTACTTCATTGGCTGTTAAACACACCCTGAGTCAGCGAACGGCGCTGCAGAAAAGCAAGAACAGTACAGCCACTTAAGTATTCTTCTGAAGTGTAGTCACTTTTGTGATACCGCAAATGTAGTTGCCAATTTATGCACAGAAAGATCCCACAGAATGCCGCGAGATAAACCACCAGATTATTTGTTTTATTAACATTGGGTGAGGGATAAATCTTCGCCAAGGCACCTGGGACAACCTGGGATAACTTTGGCGTGGGAACATTTACATCCATCTGAGATAGCAGGGCATCAGTTAAACCCAATCCTCACCTAATAGCGCACCTAATAGGACCCCCTCGGTACTGCACAGACAATCAGATTGATCACGTGTTCATGTCTCCCAAGTGAGATTGGGAGTGTTATCAATATTTTTTGGGACTTGGTGGGGTCTTGAGGAGGTGCGGGGGTCTTGGGTTACTAGGATAAGAACAGCCTGAGCCAGCTCTCAGTATGGCTCATTGCACTCACCCAGCACTACACCCCCCCCCCCACCCCCCCCCCCCAACATTCCCACCCCCAACCATATGGTGGAAACAAAGCACTTTCATTGAATGCGATGACTCCAGGAGTGTTGAACTTCAGTTAGAGGCATTTGGGCTGTTGTCTTTGGAGAAGAGAAGGTTGTGAGGGGATCTGATAAAGTTGTTAGGGATATGAAAATGAAAAATGAAATGAAAATATTATTAAACTAGAAAGAGTGCAGGCAGGATTTACTAGGATGCTACCGGGACTTGATGGTCTGAGTTAAGAGGAGAGGCTGGATAGGCTGGGACTTTTTTTCCTGGAGCGTTGGAGGCTTCGGGGTGATCTTATAGAGGTCTATAAAATAATGAGGGGCATGGATAAGGTAGATAGTCAGCACCTTTTCCCAAAAGAAGAGGAGTCGAAAACTAGAGGACACAGGTTTAAGGTGACAGGGGAGAGATACAAAAGGGTCCAGGGGGGCAATTGTTTCACACAGAGGGTGGTGAGTGTGTGGAAAGAGCTACCAGAGGCAGTAGTAGAGGCGGGTACAATTTTGTCTTTTAAAAAGCAGTTAGACAGATATATGAGGAAGCTGGGTATAGAGGGATATGGGCCAAATGTGGGCAATTGGGGCTAGTTTAGTGGTAAAAACTGGGCGGCATGAACAAAATGGGCCGAAGGGCCTGTTTCCATGCCGTAAACCTCTATGACTCCATGTTCAGAATTGGGAGGGATCCAGATGGAGCAGAGAGGGAGAAACTGTTCCCATTGGCAGACGGGTTGAGACCCAGAGGGGTACTGATTTAAGGTGATTGGCAAAAGAAGCGATGGAGACATGAGGGGGGACCATTTTTACGCAGTGAGTGGTTAGGATCGGGATTGCACGGCCTGAGAGTGTGCTGCAGGCAGATTTACTCGTGGCCTTCGAAAGGGAATTGGACAATGTTATATTCTCCAATGTGCCAGGAGGAAAAATGGTCGGGAGGTGCCACACACTTGGGTTTCTTCCAGACAAGATGCAAGGTTTATTCAGGAGACGTTGCTCATGCAAACTAACATGGAGACCCGATGCCACACACTCTGCTGACATCGCTGCAGATCCCGTGTCGTTCCACCAGCGGGATTGCACACAACAGACAAAAATCCATTTCATGAATCTGGGGCGAAAATTTCCCCCAACGGCGCGATTTCCGCCAACTGGCGCCAAAAACGGCACCAATCAGACGGGCATCGCGCCGGCCCAAAGGTGCGGAATGCTCCGCATCTTTGGGGGCCGAGCCCCAACATTGAGGGGCTAGGCCGGCGCCGGAGGGATTTCCGCCCCGCCAGCTGGCGGAAATGACATTTGTTGCCTGCCAGCTGGCGCGGAAATGCGGCGCATGCGCGGGAGCGTCAGCGGTCGCCGACAGTTTCTCACGCATGCGCAGTGGGGAGAGTCTCTTCCGCCTCCGCCATGGTGGAGACCGTGGCGGAGGCGGAAGGGAAAGAGTGCCCCCACGGCACAGGCCCGCCCGCGGATCGGTGGGCCCCGATCGCGGGCCAGGCCACCGTGGGGGCACCCCCCCGGGGTCAGATCGCCCCGTGCCCCCCCCCCAGGACCCTCCCGAGCCCGCCCACGCCGCCTGGTCCCGCCGGTAAATACCAGCTTTGATTTACGCCGGCGGGACAGGCAATTTCTGGGCGGGACTTCGGCCCATCCGGGCCGGAGAATTGAGCGGGGGGTCCCGCCAACCGGCGCGGCCCGATTCCCGCCCCCGCTCAATCTCTGGTACCGGAGACTTCGGCGGGGGCGGGGGCAGGATTCACGGCGGCCAACGGCCATTCTCCAACCCGGCGGGGGGTCGGAGAATCTCGCCCCTGTTCTCCGATTCTATAAAATTACTTCTTTAGTATAAACGACAAGTTTTCTTAACATTTAAACAACAGACCTAATTACGCATTCGATACATTATTTTGCATCCTTATTTGTTTTTACATCTGTGCAATTTAATAAGACAGTCTCTCAGATGAACATCTATTCCTTTTGGGCTGTACTCGACATTCTGGAACCTATCTCCTCGAGACCTTTGAAGTGTCCTCTCTTTCTTCAGTCGGTGGTACTTCCTGCGAAGTCACTTCAGAGTCCGTCTCCATTGGTGTTGAAGATCCCTCGGAAACTGAACCTGAGTTTGTCTCTGTGTTCGGTGTCTGTTCAGAAGTGTCACTGCGTAGATTTTCTGATGGTAATACATCCTGAGCGGTGTCAGTGATTTCACTTTGTGAAGCTTGGGCAGTATGACGTTGCCAAACTCTCTCATCTGCCGCCCGTGCGGTGTACGATATTGGACCTGTTTTTTCGAGGTTCACTGCAGGTATCCATTTTTCGTTTGTAGTATAGCTTCACGCTAGCACTCGCTCTCCTTAAGTGAACACTCGTTTTTCACAGGAACACGTGTGAGAAATGCAGGATGTTGGTGAAATTTTCTTCAGGTTCTTGCTTGATTTGTAACGGCAACCTTGGCAAAGCTTCAGCAGTCGCATGTTGCTCCGATTTACGATATTGAATATCGTACGTGGGTGCCGATAATATCAAAGACCATGGGCGGGATTCTGCGGGAATCGGCGGGGCGGATAACTCCGGCGGGAAGGAGTGGCGTGAACCACTCCAGCGTCGGGCCGTCCCGAAGGAGCAGAATCTTCCGCACCTTTAGGGCTTAGGCCGGCGCCGGAGTGGTTTGCGCCGTGCTGGTCGGAAGGGGCTTGGCGCCACGCCAACCAGCGCCGAAGGTGAGTTGGCGCATGCGCGCGAGCGCCAGCGTGTGCTGGCGTCATCCCAGTGCGTGCGCAGAGGGGGGTTCATCTCCACATCGGCCATGGCGGAGGCCCACAGCAGCCGACACGGAGGAATAGAGTGCCCCCACGGCACAGGTCCGCCCACGGATCGGTGGGCACCGATCGCGGGCCAGGCCACCGTGGGGGCACCCCCGGGGACCAGACCCCGCGCCCCCACAAGGACCCCGGAGGCCGCCCGCGGAGCCGGGTCCCGCCGCCTACCTTAATTTACACCGGCGGGACCGGCCTAAAACGGGCGACCGCTCAGCCCATCGCGGGCCGGAGAATCTGGACGACCCCGGGCCCATGGCGTCACGCCGGTCCTCGCCATTCTCCGAGGCGGGCGGCGCGATTCACGTCGGGAGGGGGGACCTTTGGGGGGCCGGAGAATTCTGCGGCCGGCGGGGGCGGGATTCACGCCAACTCCCAGCGATTCCCCTACCCGGCGGCGGGGTCGGAGAATCCCGCCCCATCTCTGTAACTGACTAGCTGCTATAGGAATACCTTTATACAGCCTGAAGATTGCCGTCAAGAGTCGGTGATCTGTCAAAAGAGTAAAGTGAAGTCTATAAAAGTAGTTGTGAAACCTTTTTACTCTCAAAATGCTGATCAGCGCTTCTTTTTTCAGCTGAGCGTAATTAGTTTCTGCTCTAGTTCATGAAGTGAATTCTATCGGTCGTCCATCTCCCGAGAGCAGTATGTCCGAAACAACGGCACCTGTTTAAGGTTTGAGGGACCAAGGCGAGTAGATGCAGATTGGCCATGCTCTAGAGGAATGACGGAAGAAGCTCAAGGAGCCTAATGATGGGACCTGGTTCTCATGTGTAGAATTCTCTGTGGGGGGTAATAGAGGTGGGGCCGGGGGGCGGTGGTGGATGAGGCACAGGGAGGGTAAAAAGGCCTGTGCAATGTGGAAATCCCACCCCACCCATCAGATATCTGTCTCAATGTAGACAGGGGGCAGAGAGGCCGAGCCTGCCTTCGGTCAATTTTTTTTTACTGGTCCCTTCCCCCATCCGATCAGCAGGCACGAGGGCGGCCAAATTAATGTGTGGCAAACCCAGCTTGGGGTCTGTCCGATCACAGTGAGGAGAGGCAGATGCTCCCTTCACGCAAGATAAACATCTCGACTTTGTTTGTTAACACTGTCGCATCGATTCCTATCAATCCCGTCAGTGCCGCGCGATCTGACAACTCGATCCTGGCCAAAGTATTTTGCATTCAGCACGAGCGTAGCTCTATTGTCAGGCAGAGTCGACTGGAGGTCAAAGGGCAATCTGTAGATGAACTGTGAAGAATCCTTAAGGCAAGGGAAGGGGACAGAAATTCACCGAGAGACCATCAAAAGCCCTTTTGAAAATTCCCTTCTATCTATCCGTGTATGTAAAAATGTTCAAGAAAATCAGAAATAACATTTGTATTTATATAGCGCCTTTCATGTCCCGAGGGTTTCCCAAAGCTCTCTGCGGCCAATTCAACAGTTTTTGGAAAATTTAGTCAGACTGCAGCTTATTTGCCGGAGCTCCGATCAATAGCAAATGCTGGCATTTGGGCTTGGTCGAGGAATGCCCCATCGAGGCCGCACTTACATCATTTCCTGCACTGACGAGCTCAGCTGTCCAATGCAGGAAGATAACTCGTGGATCAGGACGCCATTTTTAAAGGCTGCCCCGCTCTTTCGGACGCCTCAGCGACCCCACCATGGCCTCCGGATCCCTCCCCACATCACCCAACATCCCTCTTCCGGGGTCCTCGAGCCCCCACTCCCCCCCCACCTCTTCAGGGAAAGGCACCCTGGGCCCAACCCCTGGCGCATTGGTGCATTGGCACTGCCGTCTGCCACCCTGGCAGTGCCCCTGCCAGCCTGACTGTGCCACCCTGACACTGCCAGGGTGCCTGGGTGGCCGTGCCAAGGTGCCAGGCACCAGGCGGGCAGTCCCAAGGTGCCTATGTGCCAATGAGAGTGCCACCCTGCCCAATGCCCGACCACCCGGGGGACTCTAATGGCCGGGGAGACCTCCCCAGGCGCCGATAAGCCTGGTCCACGCTAACCGGCGCCCTGGTGAGATCTTCCAGGCATGGCCGTTAGGTCCTGGGGACCGGGAGAATCAGTGAGCGCATATTTAGATGAGGCGAGGGCAAGATCCAGATCGTGACTCTCGGGATTCAACAGCCTCATCGCGATACCAAATCGGGCGTGAGGAGACCGGTAAATCACACCCATTATCACTCCACCACCATCTACCCCGGCGTATGTCTCATCAGAAATTAGAAACACTTTCTCAATGTTTACCCTCTCAAGCTCCTTCATAATTCTCCTACCAGGAGATCCTTCAACTTTCTCTTTGTTGGAGAAAAGAGGATCAGCGTGAGCAACCTTCCCTGAAACGCCTCACCTCTCAGTTCTGGTATGATTCCAATACATCATTTTTCAACATTCTCCAGTGGCTCCATAACACTTTAAACGTCGGGAGACCAGCTGCAGCTGCATTAACCCAGGGTGAGTACAAGTTCAACATCACTACATTAAAGACACTCTATAATTGCAGGCTGTAAGTTGACTTCGACAACTCTCAGAGAGAGATGACTCTCGTTCCCTGGGTTGGAGTTGACCCCTCGAAACAGAAGGGTTAAACTACTGTGTCAACCAATTTGAGGTTAATATATCTATAACTGAAGATCTCAAGAAGGCATTGGGAATATATATTTTAAATTTATTAATCCATAGGTTGTGGGTGTCACTGGTTAGGCCAACATCTATTATCGCTCCCTAATTGCCCCTTGAGAAGGTGGTGGTGAGCCGCCATCTTGAGCCGCTGCAGTCCATGTAGGTACCTCTACAGTGCTGTTAGGGAGGGAATTCCAGGGTTTTGCCCCAGCGACGGTGAAGGAACGGCCAATCTATTTCCAAGTCAGGGTGGTGAGTGACTTGGAGGGGAACCTCCAGGTGGTGGGGTTCCCAGGTATCTGCTGCCCTTGCCCTTCTAGGTGGTAGAGGCCGTGGATTTGGAAGGTGTTGCCGGAGGAGCCTTGGTGAGGTCCCGTGAGATGCCGCAGTACATCTTGTGGATGGCGCACACGGCCACCACTGTACGTCAGTGGTAGAGGGAGTAAATGTTTAAGATTGTGGTTGGGATGCCAATCGAGTGGGCTGGTTTGTCCTGGATGGTGTCGAGCTTCTGCGCTCAAGAAGGAAGGGAAAACGTACATTGTTTAAAGAAATCTTTCACAATCTCAGTGCTTCACAACTGTTTTAGTGTCGTCGCCATTGCTAATTAAGCAAACATAGCAACCAACTTGTACACAGCAAGCTCTCGCCAAACAGAAAATATTATTCCTGTTTGTGTTTAAAAATGGATATTTTGACTTTTTAAATTGTTGTGGTTAAGCCTCAATGTTAGTGGCTCGGTTGCTATGAAGATTGAGTATTACATTTGACAAATGGGCTCCAATCGGAAACGTGCAGGTTATTTGTTTTGTTGAGTAATCTGTTTGTTGAAGACTTGAGCTCCAAATGTGACAAGGGAGTCATGTTGTGGATGGGTTTGGCCTGTATGTTAACAGCCGGTTTACCTCTTACTGTTATCACTTACTCTTCGTGTAAGGCAGAGCTGAATTTATGTCATAGGCTGTTGAGAGCCTCCCAGGAATGAGTCAGTCTAGAGAGGTTCCTGAAAGTTCACAAGGCAGGTCATACGCTCACCTGAGGCCCTGTTAAAATGTCTCTCAAATAGATCTCAAAAATAGATCTGGGTGCAATTGATGACTTTTGAAGCTCTTTAATGGGTTACGTCTGGTGATATGGGCGTCGCTGGACATGCAAGCATTTGTTCGCCATCCCTTATTGGACAGCTGCAGTCCAGACAGAGGTGTTTCTCAAATAAGGCAGGTAAATAGCGCTGAAAGGTCTGATCTAGTATCATGGCTGAACACATTCGAGGGGCTGAGTGGCCTCCTCCCGTTTCTAATGTTCCTTCCCAGCAGAAGGTGGGGGTGAGTTTAACCCCTGTGATGTTAGTTTCTCCAGTGTTGGACTTGGCATTGTCAGGTTCTAGTCAAAGACCCCATTCAGTCAAAGGATCGACTGGGGCTTCCTGGGAAGTGCTGAAATTCCCGTCATGTTTGTGGGGAGGGGGTTGGGAGTGGGTGGAGTTGGGGAGGGGGTTGGGAGTGGGTGGAGTTGGGGAGGGGGTTGGGAGATGGAGGAGTTGGAGAGGGGGGTTGGGAGTGGGTGGAGTTGGGGAGGGGGAGGGGTTTGAGAGGGGGTTGGGAGAGGGGAGGAGTTTGGGAGGGGGTTGGGAGTGGGGAAGGGGCGGGGTTTGGGAGGGTGTTCAGAGTGGGAGGATTGGGGAGGGAGGGTTGGGAGTGGGGAGGGGTTTGGAAAGGGGTTGGGAGTGGGAGGATTGGGGAGGGGGGTTGGGAGTGGGGAGGGGGTCTGGGAGGGAGTTGGGAGTGGGAGGGGTTTGGGAGGGGGTTGGGAGTGGGAAGGGGTTTGGGAGGGGATTGGGAGTGGGGAGGGGGTTGGGAGTGGGGGGAGTTGGGGAGGGGGGTTGGGAGGGGGAAAGGGTTTGCGAGGGGATTGGGAGTGGGAAGGGGGTTGGGAGTGGGTGGATTGGGGAGGGGGTTGGGAGTGGGGAGGGGGTTTGGGAGGGGTTGGATTGGGGAGGGGGTTGGGAGTGGAGTTGGGGAGGGGGGTTGGGAGTGAGTGGAGTTGGGGAGGGGGATTGGGAGTGGTGAGGGGTTTGGGAGGGGGTTGGGAGTGGGTAGGGGGGCTGGGAGTGTGGAGGGGGGTTGGGAGCAGGTTGATTGGGGAATGGGAGCGGGGAGGGGGGTTGGGAGAGAGGAGGGGGGTTGGGAGCAGGTGAATTGGGGTGGGGAGTTGGGAGGGGGCTGGTTGTGGAGAGGGGGGCTGGGAGGGGTTTGGGAGTAGGGAGGGGGTTTGGGAGGGGGTGGATTCAGGAGGGGGTTTGGGAGTGGGTAGAGTGGGGAGGGGATTTGGGAGGGGGTGGATTGGGGAGGGGGTTGGGAGTGGAGTTGGGGAGTGGGGTTGGGAGTGAGTGGAGTTGGGGAGGGGGGTTGGGCGTGGGGAGGGGTTTGGGAGGGGGTTGGGAGTGGGAGGGGAGCTGGGAGTGGGGTGGGGGATTGGGAGTGGGTGGATTGGGGAGGGGGTTGGAAGTGGGAGGGGGGTTGGGAGCAGGTTGATTGGGGAGGGGGAGTGGGGAGGGGGGTTGGGAGTGGGTGGAGTTGGGGAGGGGGTTGGGAGTGAGGAGGGGTTTGGGAGGGGGTTGGGAATGTGGATGGGTTTGGGAGGGGGTTGGGAGTGGGAGGGGTTTGGGAGGGGGTTGAGGTGTGGGGAGGGGGGTTGGGAGTGGGTGGATTGGGGAGGGGGTTGGGAGTGGGAGGGGGGTTGGGAGCAGGTTGATTGGGGAGGAGGGTTGAGAGGGGGCTGGTTGTGGGGAGGGGTGCTGGGAGGAGGTTGGGAGTAGGGGGTCGTTTGGGAGCAGGTGGATTCGGGAGGGGATTTGGGAGGGGGTGGATTGGGGAGGGGTGGTGGGAGGGAGTTGGGAGCAGGTGGATTGGGGAGAGGGTGTGGGGAGGGCGGTTGGGAGAGGGGAGGGGGGTTGGGAGCAGGTGAATTGGGGTGGGGGGTTGGGAGGGGGCTGGTTGTGGGGGGGGGCTGGGAGGGGGTTGGGAGTAGGGAGGGGGTTTGGGAGGGGGTGGATTCGGGAGGGGGTTTGGGAGTGGGTAGAGTGGGGAGGGGGTTTGGGAGGGGGTGGATTGGGGAGGGGGGCTGAGAGGGGGTTGGGAATAGGAAGGGGGTTTGGGAAGGGGTAGATTCAGGAGGGGGTTTGGGAGTGGGTAGAGTGGGGAGGGGGTTTGGGAGGGGGTGAATTCAGGAGGGGGTTTGGGAGTGGGTAGAGTGGGGAGGGGGTTTGGGAGAGGGTGAATTCAGGAGGGGGTTTGGGAGTGGGTAGAGTGGGGAGGGAGTTTGGGAGGGGGTTGAGAAGGGGTTGGGAGTAGGGAGGGGGTGGATTGGGAGGGGAGCTATGAACGGTGGTTTAGTCACTGCACTATTGGCCAGTAAAAGGCCACACTCGTTGTTTGCCTCAAACCCCCCTGTTCACCCGCCGTCTGTACTGGCCCACATTGACTGCCCATCTAGTAACACCGCAATTCTCATCCTCGGAGACCTCCCTCCTCCCTATCTCTGTCATCTACTTCAGCTCTTCAACCCTCCAACACATCTGTGATCCTCAAGTGTTGGCATCTTGTCCATCCTTGACTTTGTTGAGCAGGACACTGGGGAGGACTCCCATACTTTTTGACAATCAGTGCCAGATGATACTGTGGTATTTTTAAAAGAGATACAAGAGCTTTATTGGAAAGTTGTTGCCCTACAGGTTTCTAGAAGAGACTGACCGTTAGCCTGTCCAAACTGTCAACGACGTCATCAGTCTGCCTTGTCCCTTTAAAGTCAGCCTTACCCAGGTCTAAAATTCTAATATCTGAATTTTGCTTTTCACCTTCAAACGCTGCACTGAATTCAATATTATAATGATCACTATTTGATAAATGTTCGTGCACAGTTAGGCTACTAATTAAATTGGGGTCATTACTCATAACTAAATCTAATTTTGCCTGTCTCCTTGTTACATCTGGAACATAATACTGCAGGAAACTATCCCAGACACATTCTAGCAATTCACCACCTTTCTGACAGGTGCTTGTCTGCCTGTTCCAATCTATATGTAAGTTAAAATCCCCCATTAACACTGCTTTGCCTTTGCTACATAATTGCCTAATTTATACAATCTAACAACTCAGAACTGAAATCGGGGGTCGATACACAACATCCATTAGAGTTTTAGATCCTTTTTAGTTCCTCAGTTCCACCCATATGCTTTCCCCTCAATATATCGTCCCTCAACACTGAGGGATAGTATTTCTAATCAGTGAGGCTACTCCACCCCCTCTGCCACCTTCTCTGTCCCTCCTGTAAACTTTGTAACCGGGTATATTTAGCCCCCAGTCCCGAGCAATCTGCAGTCGTGTCTCCGTAATGGTCATGTTCGATTTGCATTTGCACCTACGGCTCATCTAGTTTATTCCTTACACTCTGTGCATCAGTATATAGAACTCTTAACTGGGCTATTCCCCGAACCTGTCCCTCAGCGCTGATATTATATTTTCTTGTTGATTATCTTGCCCTTTTGGTTTAACCAGTAGTATACTTGTAGTTTAGCTGCAGATCCAGAAGTTGGGTTCCTGACTATTTCTGTACTCTCTGCCTGCTGCTTGTTTTTGCAACTGAATTGACTTCCCCTGAGCCTCCCCCCCCCCCCCCCCCCCCCCGCGCTCTCCATTTGCTAGTTTAAAGCCCTTCAGCCCACCCTATTTATCCTTTCCGCTAGGACACTGGTCCCAAATCGGTTTAAGTGGAGACCATCCCGACAGATTCTTCCTAGACTGACGGCAGTGCCCCATGAAATGGAACCTCTTTTTTCCCACACCGCTCCTTTAGCCATGTGTTTACTACCCTAATTCTCTCACCCCTATGCCAATTTGCACGCCGACCACAATGAGGAACATACACCCTTCGAACGGTCCGGTGTAATCTATATGAATTCCTTGCCATGGCCCTCTGGCTATTGGCATGGGGGTAATGGTGTTAGTGGTGGCAGATTCCAAACTTTTGCACAAGCTGGACACACGTCCGCCTTCTCCTTGATTTTGTTATCGAGCCCTAGCCACCCAAAATAGCTTCCAGCTATCTGTTTCATCCTCACTATTCCACAGTGACCTTCATGAAGTTGGTGCAGGCCACATTCCCTTAATAATGGTGGACTGATGACCCTCATTCCCCAGAGGAGCCAACCAACCTGAACAGATAGTTCAGCTCTTTGGGTAACATATGGATTCAACTCTAGATTTGCTCCCGCAATCTTGCCACAAAGCACCGTGCTCATAGCTTCTGACAGGATTTCTGGTACATTTCTTAACTTGAGCTGCAGTTACAAGAATATTATCGGCTTCTTTGAAATAGAAAATATTGTCACTCGAACTAATAATTGACAACTTGTTTGGTAAAGGTAATCTAAAGAGTCCAACAGCATTCCGATGGAGATTTGATTGATGATATTTTATCCTATGTGTATGTGCTGGCAACAGCAGTGCCTATCTCTGCATCCCAACTCGCTGTTAGAGAGTGAATATTGGTGTGCGGCGTGAATATCGTTGTCAGTGGTCAATGATCCGTTAGCCTGTACGACGACCTCTCACACTGACCCACCCATTTCCATTTCCTGTTTTAACACAATACGTTGTGTAAAGGCTTGAGGATAGTTGCTAGATTAGGGACAAACCTTTCATAATAGTTAAATAAGCCCAAAAAAATCTTGGAAGTTCATTTACGTATTGAGGTGCAGGTGTCTGAGTTATGACTTTTACTTTTGAAGGTGATTTGTGCAGTCCCTTTGCAACTATGATGTGCCCAGATACTCAATAGAAGATTTGAAGAATTCACATTATTTGTCCCATCCTCATCGCCAGTTTATTTGTGGTATTTTTAAAAGAGACACTTGCAGAACACAAAGGTACAAAACAACCAGGAGCTTTATTGGGAAGGTGTTTTCTCTACGGGCTTCTAAAACAGACTGACTGTTAGCCCACCCAAGCTGCTGATGATGTCATCAGTATGTCACAGGATCTAACTCTTAATGTGACCTTGTTCCAACTAGGAACAAGCATGAATGCCTCACAACTATATGAATAAACTTTATTTCTTGTTGCTTTTTGCCTTCACGATGAAGTTGTATTCACGTCCCTGATTTATTTCACCTCTGACCTTCACAACCAGGATTGTTCAGAGTCAGGTCCACAAGTGGAAACTGAAAGCCCAGAAACTTCCAATGTCGATAACGCCAGCGAACGCATGTGCGATTCTCCATTTTAAAGAGGCATCGAATCATTGAGGTAACAAATAAGGAAATGTCCTGTGAATGGGCTAAATCTGCATCCACTGACGTACTTCCTTTAGGGAAGCAAACTTATATCACTGATCTAATCTGGCCTATCCATAGAATCCTTAGAGTCCCTACAGTGCAGAAGGAGGCCATTCGACCTATCGCGTCTAGACTGACCCTCTGAAAGAGCGCCCTGTCTAGGTTCACTCCCCCACCCAATCCCTATAACTCCACATAACCTGGACCTCTTTGGACACAAAGGAGCAATTTATCATGGCCGATCCACCTATCCTGCACATCTTCAGAGGAAACCGGAGCACCCGGAGGAAACCCACGCACACACGGTGAGAATGAACAAACTCCACACAGACAGTCACCCGAGTTTGGAATTGAACTCAGGTCCCTGACGCTGTAAGGCAGCAGTGCTAATCACCGTGCCGCTGTGCCACCCAATTCCTGACTATACTGAAATGTGTTCCTGGAGATTTCATCACATGACCTTCCCCCCACCGTCCAGCCATTAGTTGGCCGGCATAACCATCCATGTGACGCACGGCCTTGCCACGTCAATTAGAAAGCAAAAAGAGACCTCACCGGATGTTCGACTGTCAATCAGACAGCACTTTTCCCCTCCATTTTCAGTACATTTGTAAATTTGGGAAAGAAAGATGGTCAAAGGAAATTTCTAACTAATAATTGTTTAAGTGTCCCGATCATTCTCGATCAGGGTGGCTCAAAACCATGTCCTGGAGGTTGATTTCCAATTCCTGGAGACTCCGGGCCAATCCCGGAGGATTGGCAACCCTACCCCCATCAACCCGCCCCCCCCCCCCCCCCAACCGCCCGCGGGTCACTCTCTCAGCTCACCATCCAAAGCAGGCGAGCAAATTGATCAGTTCTATCGAACGCCATTATTCAGCTGTTACTCAAGCCAAATGGTGACGGACAATGTCTGACAGCCTTGTTAGTGAGGCCCACACACGCAGAATGTGTTACAGAAACACGACGAGCTCAGGAAAGAATAGGAGGCATTTCTAGACCTGTGTTGTCGCTCATTATAGAAGCCTGGGCGGGATTCTTCAATCCCCTGGCAGAGTGTCCACGCCATCGTAAACGGCATCGTGTTTTAAGACAGCGTGAACGGGCCGCTCCCACGTCTAATTCTGGCCCCTACGGGGGCCAGCACGGCGCTGGAGCGGTTCGTGCCGCTCCAGCTGCTGATCCCGGCGCGAACTGGGCGCCGCGGGATCCACGCATGCGTAGTTGCCCAAGCGCCACCAAGAACATGCGCAGTGGTGCCGGCGGCAACGCGCGCATGCATAGTGGCCTCCTTCAACGCACCGGCCCCGACGCAACATGGCGCAGGGCTACAGGGGCCGGAAAGGAGCTCCCAGCCACAGAGGCCGTTCCGCCGATCAGTGGGTCCACATCGGCCGAGGTCCCGCTGGCCCAGAGCAGGTTAGAACTACGCCGGTGGGACTCGGCTCTGTTCCTACGGCTGCTCGCGGAGAACCCCCGCGACCGGGCCGCGCCAACCGCGCCGGCGCCAATGGGGCCGATTCTCCACACTGCGGAGAATCGTATGCCGACGTCGGGGCGGCGTGGCCCGTTCGCGGGGGTTCTCCGGCCCATGTAGGGCGTGATTCTCCCAAAAAAGCTCTTTCCAAATGCTCCCCTGAGCGAGCGCGTTTAGCCGCGTGTTTCCCGGCATTCGCAGGGCTGAGAAATACATGGACGTTCAACGCGACTCGCTTTGAATAAGGGGCATAAATGGGGAACGCGTGGCCGAGGCTGCACCGAGGACCGTTTTCTTACAATGGGGCGCTCCGCTCGCCGGAACTCCCCGTTGTAGCGAGAGATTGTGACGTCTTTTTTAAATGGCGTCTCGATCTCCGAGGCCCACAAAAAGATCCCGATCTCCGCCCCCCGCAGCCGAATGCAACATGGCAGGGTCTACCAGCCAACCCCCCACACTCCCCCAAAACGCACAGCGGGAAACCCCGGCCCGATCACGCGCGCAGGCAATACCAGTTTGGCACCTTGGCAGTGCCAACGAGGCACCCTGGCTGTACCACCAGGGGCAGACCGGCAGTACCAGGCCAGACTGCCCAGAGGGCATGCAGCTGGGGGCCTCCGACCCCTGGGAGATCCCCCACGAGTGCCGTTCCGCCTGACAGCGCTCGCCCGAGGTCTCGGAGGCGAAGGGAATGAATCCCAAAGCCTCCTTGGGAATCTGAGTGAGGCTTACTGCCTCGCTCTAACATGCAGATTTGCTGAAAGGTGATCCTGCCCATTGTGGGCAGGATTCCCTTTGCAACGTCTCGTGAGATTGCGTCCAATCCCGCGAGGAGTTACGAGCCGGGTAGATCCCGGCTTTCACCGGCCACGCAGCGCCGTGGCGAGCGGCTTTTCCGACACTGAGTGGCCGGACGACCGTGCCCAGTGTGCAATTTTGGGTGAGTTTGAGCCTCTCCTGCGATTGACCTGTTCCGGGTGCTATGCATTGGGAAAAGTGCGCCCTTGAACACAGCTCGGATTGGTGACAAAGTGCTGAATGTAGATGTTTATCTTCTATTTGGCAGAACAAAGGATAAAAATAACAATTATTATTGCCTTTGAAGGAATTTTCATGGTGGGTTTCCTCTGATTCATGTGATTTAGTTCTTTTGATGCGATATCTTTGATCATTAGCATGGATGTGGTGTGCAACTGACCCAGTGTAATTCCTGTTTTGGTCATGAATGGAATCCTTCTCTGTCGGGCCCACACTGGCAATTCCTGTAAATTAAGTAAGAATCGCACATCTGATTCCTATTTCTTCTGGCCTATTCCTGCAGCAGCAGTTCATGTGGTAACTCCTCTGGTCCCTCACCACCTCAGCTCTGTATTGCGGCAATAAGAACTGATAATTACACAGCCCCATAACCCAAAGGGAAAACACCCCCTGCAGTTTCACAGGAGCGTAAATCAGACACACTTGATGGTGCCACATACGGTGAATTCGGACAGGGTGACAAAAAGCTGGGAGGAAGAGGTAGTCTTCACGGACAGCCTTAAAGGAAGAAAGAGAGGTAGAGAGAAGCGGAGAGGTTGAGGGAAGGGATTCCAGAGCTCAGGGACCAGACAGCTGAAGGCACGGCCGTCAATCGTGGAAAGGTTCAAATCAGCGATGATCATGAGGTCAGAGTTGGAATGGGCGCAGAGGTTTCGGAGGGTCACACAATGATAGGTCGGAGTGAGGACATGAAGACATTTGAAAACAGTTATGAGAAAACAAACTCAGACATTGACCATGAGCTCAATGGTTCAGGTACAAGGAACCAGTTTGAGGGACTTCAATTCATGGAGCATTACAGAATTATTATTGTTTATTCTTCTGTTGATTACTGACTGATTGGTTCAACATGGTCCCCATCCAACACTCCCAGGGCAGGTACAGCATGGGGTTAGATACAGAGTAAAGCTCCCTCTGCACTGTCCCCATCAAACACTCCCAGGACAGGTACAGCATGGGGTTAGATACAGAGTAAAGCTCCCTCTACACTGTCCCCATCAAACACTCCCAGGACAGGTACAGCACGGGGTTAGATACAGAGTAAAGCTCCCTCTATACTGTCCCCATCAAACACTCCCAGGACAGGTACAGCACGGGGTTAGTTACAGAGTAAAGCTCCCTCTACACTGTCCCCATCAAACACTCCCAGGCCAGGTGCAGCACGGGGTTAGATACAGAGTAAAACTCCCTCTACACTGTCCCCATCAAACACTCCCAGGACAGGCACAGCACGGGGTTGGATACAGATTAAAACTCCCTCTACACTGCCCCCACTTCTTGGGGCGTCAAAGCCTTCAGGGTGATTAGATTGGTTTTTGCATTTTGGGAGCTTTAGCTCTGGTGGAATCATGATGAATGTAAGAGGGGAAAAGCTGGCAGTGTTTTAAGCATTTGATAACTCCTCACTTGAACTGTTGCACGCTATGGCGTCAGTAGTTCTCCTCTGTGTATGGTAGTGTAGTGATTATGCCATAGACTTTGTGATGAAGAAACCTGCACTAATTGGTGCGTGTTTAAGTCACAGCATTGTGGTTTTGCAGTTCAATTTTTCCAAACTCCTGGAATCCTACAGCTTAGAAGGAGGCCAATTGGCCAATAATGCTTGTGCCTTTAAAAAGACAAATTAAAATTGTGGCGGCAGTAAACGCTACCGACACTGTTGGTAAATACCTACTGCTGTCCTTAAGGGAATGAACCCTGTTCTCCTTATTTGGTCTAACCCATGTGTGATGCTGATCTTGCATCAAGGTTGTGGACTCTTATGTGTTCTCGCGGTTAGTTGATGGGGGACACATTCTGGGCTGGCCCACATAAAGCAAAAGCTTGGGTTAATACAGCGTCTTTCCCTCCCTTAGGATGACCCAAAGTACTTCACATCCAATGCTGAGCACTTTCGAAGTCCAGTCACTCTTCTAATTGGTAATTGGGACTGCCTGCGCTCTGAGATTGTTCAGGAGAATAAAGGAACTGCACTGGAATACCCAGGGCACTGCTGGGAGCAACGTTTTGGGGACAGAAACGACAGCTTTGCATTAAAATTGCGCTTTCATGATTATCAGTTATAAAAAGGATTAGAAATGGGGATAAAAGGAAGGTTGATTGACAGCCCAAGATCACCCAATTGGGAAGGAAGAGCTTATTTGGTTTCCCTGCAGCTTCGGGAAGGCAGGGTGCCATGAGGGTAGACAATAGTGCGAGGGTGGAACTGTTGGAGCCAGGCGGTCACGTGACGAAACCACCAGGAATACACCCAACTGGAATTGTGTTCCTAGTCGACAGGCTTTCTGGGAGAAAATGATAACCAGATGGGCAATTGCAGTGTGGGTGATGTCACTTTAAGGTCTCTCTGTTTTCTTTCACTGAAGCATGCACAACGCAATTAGTGACTCCCTGCTGATAATCGCTGTCGGCTTCTTGTGGCTCCCGTCCCTAATCCAATTCCCAGACACTTCTCCTTCATTGCTGCCATTCCTATTTATTTGTTTCCCCCAGTGGGGCCCATCGTCACACGTACTCCTCCCACTGAACCAGTGGTTATGTGCACACCCTAATGTAGAGTCAAGGGCTGTGGCCCGCCAGAATGTCGAAGGCAATCAGCTCTCTTTTGGGGTTTCTTTTTTGGAGGATATAGAAAATCACAATTCGCTATCCTTAGGCAATCCAGACTCTCTCTCCTGGAGTTCTACAATGAGAAGAAATGAACAATGGAACCCGTAGCGGTTTTCAGGCATCAAGACCCCTTGACATAATTATTCCAGGTCATCTCTGACCATTAAATGTTACATTTCTTCCAGGCGAGACATTACACCGAGGTGTCCCTCTGCTCTCTCGGCTGGACATCAAAGATCGCATGGTACTATTTGAGACAGAGCAGGGGTGCCCACCTTGGTGCCAGCATTTATTCCTCGACCTACATCACGAGGAAAAAATGACGATCTGTTCATTATCTTATCGTTGTTTGTGGAAGCTTGCTCTGCGCAAATTGACAGTTGCGTTTCCAACATGACAACGGATGAAATGAGAGATATTTTTAAGATTATGAAAGGGTTTGATAAAATGGACGCAGAGATGATTCCACTTGTGAGGGAGACGTGAACAGGGGGCCATCAATATAGCGAATTCAGGGGCAGCGCGGTGGCGCAGTGGGTTAACCCTGTTGCCTCATGACGCCAAGGTCCCAGGTTCGATCCCGGCTCTGGGTCACTGTCCGTGTGGAGTTTCCACATTCTTCCCGTGTTTGCGTGGGTTTCGCCCCCACAACCCAAAAGATGTGCAGGTTAGGTGGATTGGCCACGCTAAATTGCCCCTTAATTGGAAAAAATGAATTGGGTACTCTAAAATAAAAAAATATATATAACAAATTCAACTTCTTGACACTGAGAGTGTGAGAATGTGGAACTCGCTTCTACCAGAAGTGGTTGAGGTGACTGTCATAATATACACCAGTATATCATGGTGCAGAGACACACTGATGGACACACAGTGGGACCAATCAACACACACAACACCGCAGCCAATCACCAGTGAGAGCACACGCACTATAAATACAGGGGGCATCAGAGTTCCTGCTCATTCGAGTAGCAGCTAGCCAGGAGGACAGGGATCACAGCCTGCAACACAGGCATTCACCATGTGCTGAGTGCATCGACTGGTTAGGACAAGGCAAAGGTCTTTAGTTAAAGCTAATATCGTATTAACCCACAGTCTGAGTATGTTTAAACATTTAATAATTCAATAAAATAGTGTTGCACTATTTCAAGTGTTGGTGACCTGTATGTGATCCAGAATACCCAACACATCATGATGCCAGGAGTGGTGGGATATTAGCACTTCTGAGACCTACCTGCAAGTGATCTGCCTTCCACCAGCTTCTGTCATCCTGCAACATGGACAACATCAGCCCGCCGCCGCTCCGCATCGCCGGCAACCTCGGGGCCAACTGGAAGATTTTCAAACAGCGCTTCCAGCTCTTCCTCGAAGCCACGGACAGGTAAGGCGCCTTGGACACCAGAAAGATTGCTCTTCTCCTCTCCACAGCCGGGGACCATGCCATCCACATTTTAAACTCTCTCACCTTTGCAGATGATGAAGACAAGACAAAGTTCAAGACGGTCCTCCTCAAGTTTGACACTCACTGCAGCGTAGAGGTGAATGAAAGTTTTGAATGCTACGTGTTCCAACAGCGTTTGCAGGGTAAGGATGAACCTTTCCAATCCTTTCTCACGCACCTCCGCATCCTTGCATTGCGCTACGGGCATTGTCACACACCTTTCTCACGCACCTCCGCATCCTTGCATTGCGCTACTTGCAGCTACCTCCGACTCCATGATATGCGACCAGATCGTTTTCGGTGTTCAGTCGTACCCCCTACGGCAGCAGTTCCTCAAAGTAAAGCAACTCACCCTAGCGACCGCCATCGAGACCTGTGTCTTACATGGAAATGCCACGAGTCGGTATTCCCATATACAAGCGGCTGAAACGGCGTGGCAATGTCCCCACGAGGCGGAATGGGTCCAAGTGATTGGGCACCTCCAGGGCCTCAGCCTGGATGAGGGCGGCCATTCCGTGCGCTTTTCGCGGACTCCCGCGCTTGTACGCACCAAATGAGGGGACGGCGACGTTGGGGAACGTAATGCGCAGGTGCGCACCACGCATGACCGCACCGAGCATGCGCGGTGGCGCAACGAACGAGTTGACGTCACGACGTGTGGCAACTGTAGCTCCGCCCACTTAAAGCGGCAATGCCCCGCAAAATCTCAACAATGCCTACGATGTGGAATGTTCGGGCAATTCATCCCACGGTCACCGAGTCCGATGCGGACCTCCCACACAGCAGTGACACCGAGGACCCGAAGGCGCCTTTTCGAGTCGGTGTCCTAACGGAAAACAGGGTGTCCCCGAAGCAACGACACCAGCCGCTGTCGGTATACAGCATCGATCCAGACGATGAGTGGTGTGCCACCCTGACGGTCAACCGGTCCCAAATACGATTCCGCCTGGACACTGGTGCCTCCGCCAATCTCATGGCGTGGTCTGCTTTCCAAAGCCTTTGTGTCAAACCAGCCATCCTTCCATCGACCTGACAGCTATTGGACTACAATGGCAACATCATTCCTGCTACCGGCTCGTGCCAACTTGAAGTGACGCACAAGTCACGGAAAGCCATCCTTCCCTTCGAGATCGTGGGCTCCTCGAAGGACTCCCTGTTTGGCGCACAGGCGTGCAAGCTGTTGAACCTCGTTCAAAGAGTTCACTCTCTCTCTCCTGATGACATATCTGCCTTCAAGGACGCTGATTTCAGGGCGCAGCTCGATGCCATCATCGACCAGCACCGCGACGTCTTCGAAGGCATGGGCACGCTCCCATATACTTACAAGATCGTACTCAAACAGAACGCCACGCCTGTGGTTCATGCACCTCGCAGAGTCCCAGCACCCCTCAAGGACCGCCTCAAGCAGCAGCTGCAGGACCTCCAAGACCAAGGAGTGATCTCCAGAGTTACGGAACCAACCGACTGGGTCAGTTCCATGGTGTGTGTAAAAAAGCCTTCCGGCGAGCTGAGTATTTGCATTGATCCCAAGGATCTGAATCACAATATCATGAGGGAGCATTATCCGATTCCCAAGCGCGAAGAGATCACATGTGAGATGGCTCGCGCCAAGCTCTTCACCAAACTTGGCGCCTCGAAAGGTTTCTGGCAAATCCAGTTTGACAAATCCAGCAAGAAACTGTGTACCTTTAATACCCCCTTTGGCAGTTATTGTTCCAACAGGATGCCGTTTGGGATCGTATCGGCTTCAGAAGTGTTCCACAGGATCATTGAACAAATGATGGAAGGCATTGAAGGTGTTCGCGTCTATGTCGATGACATAATCATTTGGTCCACCACCCCGCAGGAGCATATCAGTCGCCTCCAGCATGTGTTCAAACGCATACGGGAGCAGGGCCTACGCCTCAACAGAGCCAAATGCTCCTTTGGTCAGACGGAACACAAGTTCCTAGGGGAACCATCCTGGTTCGTCTACCGGATGGCTCCATTCTGCGCCGCAATCGACGCGCCCCTCGTCTCGTTCCGTGCTCGCTACATGATCCTCCACCATTGCCACGCCCTCCTGTTGACCCTGACCTGGACTATGCAGAGATTCCGGTCACTCTGCATCCTACTCACTTTGACGCAGTCCAGCCCGCTCCTCAGCTGGCGGCTCCCGACCCACCCTTGAGGCGATCAACCAGAATTCGTCGCCCACCTCAGAGATTTAATTTGTGAACTTTGTGGACTTATGGACTTTCTGATTTGTTCTGTTCTTCCGATTAATCGTTCAAGTGGTTTGTATATAGTGTTCATCTCGTTATTCTTGTGACACAGTTTTTCTGCACCAGGCACCTTCCCATGTAAATAGCTTCGTTTTTATGTACATAGTCCTGTAAATATTTCGCACACACGTAGTCAGGAACATTCACCATACACTGTTTATTGCCACGCAGGTACATATTTTATAAAAGGGGGGATGTCATAATATACACCAGTATATCATGGTGCAGACACACACTAATGGACACACAGTGGGGCCATTCAACACACACAATACCGCAGCCAATCACCAGTTAGAGCACACGCACTATAAAGACAGGGGGCATCAGAGTTCCCGCTCATTCGAGTAGCAGCTAGCTAGGAGGACAGAGCTCACAGCCTGCAACACAGACATTCACCATGTGCTGAGTGTATTGACTGGTTAGGACAAGGCAAAGGTCTTTAGTTAAAGCTAGTATCGTATTAACCCACAGTCTGAGTATGTTTAAACAGTTAATGATTCAATAAAATAGTGTTGCACTATTTCAAGTGTTGGTGACCTGTATGTGATCCAGAACACCCAACACATCAGTGAATAGCAGAGACACAAGGAAATGATAGTTAAACACGTAAGGCGGGGGGAAGGGATTAAAAACTTCTGCTGTTGGGATAAGTGGCAGAGGGATAGGAGGAGGTTTGTGTGGAGCAGAAACAGCACGGTAGCATTGTGGATAGCACAATTGCTTCACAGCTCCAAGGTCCCAGGTTCGATTCCGGCTTGGGTCACTGTCTGTGCGGAGTCTGCACATCCTCCCCGTGTCTGCGTGGGTTTCCTCCGGGTGCTCCGGTTTCCTCCCACAGTCCAAAGATGTGCAGGTTAGGTGGATTGCCCATGATAAATTGCCCTTAGTGTCCAAAATTGCCCTTAGTGTTGGGTGGGGTTATGGGGATCGGGTGGAGGTGTTGACCTTGGGTAGGGTGCTCTTTCCAAGAGCCGGTGCAGACTCAATGGGCCGAATGGCCTCCTTCTGCACTGTAAATTCTATGATAATCCATTAGGCCGAATGGCTGTAAATAGTGTGTAACCATTGGATGTCGATCAGGCCTAAATTTTCATGGGACTCTTCTGTCTTTGCCATTATCTCAGTTGCTGTTGAACCTTGGGTATCACAGCTGTACCATTCACCGACCAAAACCCCCCCTTCCTGTATTTTTGCTGTGGTTCCCTCTTGAAGTCCGAACTCTCACACTGTTTCCCCAGATGTTTCTCCAAACTCCTGCCGACATTGTGGCAGGGCATAGTGGGACCTCTGACAAATGACAATCCACCAGGCTTCATCTAACCTGGTCTTTCCTTAAGGAACAGAGCGAGGGATTTACAAACACCAGACAATCTGCAGAGTGCGTTTCTAATTGACCCTGATGTATCTATTTAGCTTTCAAAGCAACCTCTCCCCCCGCCCCAACTGCAGTGGCCTTAAATGGAGATCCACCTCACCAACTGAACTCGAGACTCCACGGGCGTCATTCTCCGTCGGCGGGAGTCTCCGTTTTGCCGGCGCCCGGGGGTTTCCCGACGGCGTGGGGCTGCCCCACAATGGGAAACCCCATTGACCGGCCGGTGTTACGGAGACTCCCACCGGCCGGTTGGGGTAGAAATGTGGCGGGGCGGGTGGGAGAATTTTGCCCCAGATCTCAGATGTATTCATGAACATTCCTATGAAAACCCGCCCAGCGTAACTTTATACTCATTAGCAGTACTGAAATTATTTAGATTTTTGACGTCTCACAGAGGCCGAGAACATCAGGCCTGTGTCCCTCCTTGCGTAATGTCAGCCTGTGGAGATAGAAGGACAATATGTGTGCCTTTCACCGTGGGAAACTATCCCGCCTCGTCCGTCTTGAACTGTGTGCTGCCTTTGACACCGTTGACTGAACCATTCTCCTCCAATGTCTAACCACTGTTGTCTAGCTGGGTGGGACTGTTCCCTGTTCCCACCCACCCAGTCATAGGTAGAGAGTCTCCTGGAATGGCTTATTTTCCTCTCCTCATCGTGATAATTCTGGATTTCCACAAGGCTCTGGCATTGCTCTCTGCCTGTTCCTTATCTATATGCCGTTCCTCAATGATATCATGTAAAGATAACCCCTCAGGTTCCACCTGTACCCTTCATAACCAACTCAACCTCACTAAAACCTCTCTCAAACCCTTCCGTTGCCTCTGCGTTGTCAGTCTGCTTGTCCGACATCCAGTCCTGGACAAATGGAAATTTATGCCAGTTAAACAAGACTGAAGCCATTGATTTCTGTCCGAATGGCCAACTCTGTGCCTCAGCAAGTGAATCCATCTCCTTCCTGGTCACTGTCTCGGACTAAAGCAGAGTCTGCTCCAGCAGTCAATAAGACGATGGCTGATCGAACTGTGGTTCCAAGCCACTGTCCTGCCTCGACTCTTTTGTAAGTCAAGAGTCTGTCTACTCAAACACATTTCAGTGGTTTCAATTGCTTGCTAGCTTGGTATTCCAGATTTATTTAATTAACTCATTTGAAGGTTCCCAGCTGCCATGGTGGGGTTTGAATACATACTCCTGAATTATTGGACCGTATCCCTGAGTTGCTTGTCCAGTAACATAGACACTATGCTACCTGCCCCCTGCTTGACCTAGAGCTGCGCCTGATGTTATATCCCCTCTATGACAGAGACAGCATACTTTCGTCTCCGTAACATCGTCGATATTGGCCCATCTGCTGCTGGCATTCTCATCAAGAAATTTCTAATCTGCGGAATCAATTACTAATACTGTCCTGGCCAACCTCTCACCTCTGACCCTCCTTAAACTTGAACTCACCCAATCCTCTGCTGTCCATATGTGAACTCGCCTTCAGCTGGCTGGGGCCTGAGCAAGTGGAATTTGCCCTCTAAACCTCGCGTCCTCTCCGCCTCGCTCTATACATTGCTCCTTGAAAGCTACCTCCAAGCTCTTTACCACCAGTCCTTTTAGTTTTATCAATTTAGAGTACCCAACTCATTTTTTCCAATTAAGGGACAATTTAGTGTGGCCAATCCACCTACCCTGCACATCTTTGTGTTGTGGGGGCGAAACCCACGCAAACACCATAAGACCATAAGACTTAGGAGCAGAATTAGGCCACTCGGCCCATCGAGTCTGCTCCGCCATTCAATCATGGCTGATATTTTCCCATCCCCACTCTCCTGCCTTCTCCCCATAATTCCTGCTTATTAATCAAGAACCTATCTATCTCTGTCTTAAAGACACTCAGTGATTTGGCCTCCACAGCCTTCTGCGGCAAAGAGTTCCACAGATTCACCACCCTCTGGCTGAAGAAATTCCTCCTCATCTCTGTTTTAAAGGATCATCCCTTTAGTCTGAGATTGTGTCCTCTGGTTCTAGTTTTTCCTACCAGTGGAAACATCCTCTCCACGTCCACTCTATCCAGGCCTCGCAGTATCCTGTAAGTTTCAATAAGATCCCCCCTCATCCTTCTAAACTCCAACGAGTACAGACCCAGAGTCCTCAACCGTTCCTCGTAAGACAAGCTCTTAATTCCAGGGATCATTCGTGTGAACCTCCTCTGGACCCTCTCCAAGGCCAGCACATCCTTCCTTCGATATGGGACCCAAAACTGCTCACAATACTCCAAATGGGGTCTGACCAGAGCCTTATACAGCCTCAGAAGTATATCCCTGGTCTTGTATTCTAGCCCTCTTGACATGAATGCTAACATTGCATTTGCCTTCTTAACTGCCGACTGAACCTACACATTAACCTTAAAAGAATCGTGAACAAGGACTCCCAAGTCCTTTTGTGCTTCTGCTTTCCGAAGCATTTCCCCATTTAGAAAATAGTCTATGCCTAGATTCCTCATTCCAAAGTGCATAACCTCACACTTTTCCACATTGTATTTCATTTGCCACTTCATTGCCCACTCTTGTCAAAGTCCTTCTGCAGCCCCCTTGCTTCCTCAATACTACCTGTCCCTAACACGGGGAGAATGTGCAAACTCCACACGGACAGTGACCCAGAGCCGGGATCGAACCTGCTGGACGTCACTGTTTTTCTTTATCTGCGCTCCAGTGAAGCACCTTGAGCCCCTTCACTGCGCTTTATGAATGCAGGGTTTTTTTTTTGTTGCCCCTGCAGAGAACATTCCGAGGGGGTTCGAAAATCCCAGCCTCCAATGTAATGAGGGCAATTGCTTTAGAGAGCAGGGAGCCTATCCCTGTGAGTGAGAGCAGCTCCTGCCTTCACAGCTCAGATGAACAGGCTTACCACAGACCACGCACATACCATCCAAATGCTTCACAGTGGGCAGGCCACAGCCAAGTGGAGCCACTGGAGGCTGCGACTGTCTCTGACTCAAGACAAACTTCGGGACAAGTTAGCTCACGCAGTCCTGTGTCGGAGCTATTTCCAGCCTTGTCCACCGCACTTTGTAGAAGGCATATTTTCTAAATTAAAACAAGTAGTTGGAGCAAAGTTCACAAAAAATATCCTCATGCAGAAAGAACATCAATGCAGAAGGCTTTGGAAAATGCCCAACAAGCAATGCTGATGTGGTGAGAAGCTATTACCATATATGCAGATATCATGAGAAATTAACCCATTCCTCAATGTGCTCAGAATGAAGCGTTAACCTCCTGTTTCTATAGAGTTATCATTCGAATTATCAGCAGAATTTACAGTGCAGAAGGAGGCCATTCGGCCCATCGAGTCTGCACCGGCTCTTGGAAAGAGCACCCGACCCAAGGTCCACACCTCCACCCTATCCCCATAACCCAGTAACCCCACCCAACATTAAGGGCAATTTTGGACACTATATGCAATTTATCATGGCCAATCCACCTAACCTGCACATCTTTGGACTGTGGGAAGAAACCGGAGCACCCGGAGGAAACGCACGCACACACGGGGCGGATGTGCAGACTCCGCACAGACAGTGACCCAAGTCAGGAATCGAACCTGGGACCCTGGAGCTGTGAAGCAATTGTGCTATCCACAATGCTACCGTGCTGCCCATGAGGAATCTCCTCAAGGGATGTGGATTATGGAGTGAAGCCACAATCTGGTTGTGGTTGGGTCTAAAGAGTTTGGGAGAGCGGTTCAAGGAGAGCTTGGGTATTCTGTTTTTTAATTCGCTTACGGGATGTGGGCATCGCCAGCTGTGCCAGCATTTATTGTCCATCCCTAATTGCCCTTGAGGGGGCAGTTGAGAGTCACACAATCATAGAATTTACAAAGAACAAAGAAACAGAGCAGTGGGAGGCCATTTGGCCCATCAACTCTGCACTGGCCCTTGGAAAGAGCACGCTGCTGAAACCCACGCCTCCATCCTATCCCTGTAACGCAGTAACATAACCCTAGCCTTTTGGACACTATGGGCAATTTAGCATGGCCAATACACCTAACCTGCATGGGCGTGATTCCCCCATACCCAGCGGGCGGGGTTCCCAGCGGGACGGGGTGGCGTGAACCACTCCCACCTCGGGCCGCCCCAAAGGTGCGGAATAAGTGCCTGGCGCCACACCAACCGGCGCCGAAGGGCCTCCGCCGGCCTCCGCGAGTCGGCACATGCGCGGGAGCGTCAGCGCGCGCTGGCGTCATCCCCGCGCATGCGCACAGAGATTCATTCCCGCATAGGCCATCACGGAGGACCACGACGGCCGATGCGGAAGGAATGGAGTGCCCCCACAGCTCAGGCCCGCCCGCCCGCGGATCGGTGGGCCCCGACCGTGGGCCAGGCCACCATGGGGCAAGATCCCCCCGCGACTCCCCGGGAACCCCGGAGCCCACCAGGTCCCGCCGGTAAGGGACCTACTCTAATTTACGCCGGTGGGACCGGCTACAGGTGGGCGGGACTTCGGCCCATCGCGTGCCGGAGAATTTGGGCGCCCACGGCGCCCATTGAACCGCACCGGACCCCGAGGCGGGCGGCGCGACTCACGCCGGGCCGGTTTTTGGGGGGCGGGAGAATTGGGAAGACGGCGGGGGGGGGGGGGCGGGATTCACGCTGACCCCTGGCGATTCTCCCACCCGGCGGGGGGTCGGAGAATCCCGCCCCACATCTTTGGACTGAGGGACGAAACCGGCGCACCCGGAGGAAACTCACGCTGACACGGGGAGAAAGTGCAAACTCCACCCAGACAGTCACCCGAGGCCAGAATTGAACCTGGGTCCCGAGAGCTGTGAGGCAGCAGTGCTAACCACCGTACGCCCATTGTCTGTGTCTGGGGTCACATGCAGGCCAGACCGGGTAAGGATGGCAGATTTCCTCCCCTAAACGGCATTAATGTGGACCTGGTTGATTTTTACAACAATCAACACTGGTTTCATGATCATCATTAGACTTTTAATTTCAGATTTTTACTGAATCAAAATTTCACCATCTGCAGTGGGGGGTTTTTGAACCCGGGACCCCAGAACGTTACCCTGGGTCTCTGGTTTACTAGTCCAGCGACAACACCACTATGCTACGCCTTTGCAGCACGGATGAAAGCTGAAGTAAAGGGGGACCGCTAACACTTTTGTCACTTTTAGAAAACCTCAGTTCCTGGGTGAGGGGGTGGGGGGAGGAGGGGGATGCGGGGGTGGGGGGGGGGGGGGGGGGTCACTGCTCCAACTATTCTCTCTGGCTTGTCACCCTCACATTGATTCTGTCTATACCTCCCGCTGCCTCAGGAAGGCAGACAGTATTATCAGAGACCCCTCCCACCCAGGCTTTGCCCTCTTCTAGACCCCTCCATCAGGCAGAAGATACCAAAGTCTGAAAACCCACACATCCAGACACAGGAACAGCTTCTTCCCCACAGCTACTAGACTCCTCAACGACTCCCCCTCGGACTGATCTGTTCCCTGTAAGAACACTATTCACGACCCCCTATGCTGCTCTTGTTTGGCCCCTTGTTCCGCACTGTAACCAATCACTATTTGTCGATGTACCATTTGTCAATGTTCTCTGAAGATTATTCTTTTTGTCTGCTATGTACATACTGTGTACGTTCCCTCGGCCGCAGAAAAATACTTTTCACTGTACTTCCGTACATGTGACAATAAATCAAATCAAATAGATGCCACCAAGTTAAAAGGAATAAAAGAAGAAAATATAGGGGGCGGGATTCTCTCAGCCCACGCCGGGCCGGAGAATCACTGGGCCTGGCGCGAATCGTGCAACGCCGCCCCAACAATCCGCCAATTCTCCAGTGAGCAGAAAATCGGCGCCATTGGCAATGCCGCAGTCGGCGCGGCGCCGGTCGGGGACCGCTCTACGCAGCCCTCCGGTGATTCTCCGCTCGGGATTGGCCGAGTGGCCGCAAAAAAATCCGACTCCCGCCGGCGCCGTCCACATGTGGTCTTACCCAGCGGGATCTTGCCGTGCATCCTTTTGGGGTGGCTTGGTGGGGGTGTGGGGTCCGTCCCATGGGGGGGGCCTCCACTGTGGCCTGGCTCGCAATCGAGGCCTACCGATCGACGGGCCGGCCTCTCGGGCTGGGGGCCTCTTCTGCTCCGCGCCGGCCCCAATAGCCCTACGCCATGTTGCGTCGGGGCCGGCGCAGAGAAGGAAGCCACCGCGCATGCGCGCAATCGCGCCGGTCGCAGTGGGTCCCACTGCACATGCGCAGACCCGCGGCGCCCATTCAACGCCGGTATCGGCAGCTGGAGCGGCGTGGGTCGCTCCAGTGCCATGCTGGCCTCCTGTAAGTCTCCTTCAACAGCTCCTTTCAAACCCGCCACATTTCCAGGGATGAGGGGCTTCAATCTGAAGAAAGACTGGAGAAGTTGGGACACTGTTCCTTGGAGATGGTTAGGGTCTGGAAAGCACTTCCAGAGAGTGTGGCGGAGGCAGGTTCAACTGAAGTATTCGGAAGGGAATTAGCCTGTTATTTATCTGGAATTAGGTATTGAAGGCACTGTTGCTAAGTTTGCAGATGATACAAAGATCTGTAGAGGGACAGGTAGTATTGAGGAAGCAAGGGGGCTGCAGAAGGATTTGGACAAGCTAGGAGAGTGGGCAATGAAGTGGCAGATGGAATACAATGTGGAAAAGTGTGAGGTTATGCACTTTGGAAGGAGGAATTTAGGCATAGACTATTTTCTAAATGGGGAAATGCTTCGGAAAGCAGAAGCACAAAGGGACTTGGGAGTCCTTGTTCATGATTCTCTTAAGGTTAATGTGCAGGTTCAGTCGGCAGTTAGGAAGGCAAATGCAATGTTAGCATTCATGTCGAGAGGGCTAGAATACAAGACCAGGGATGTACTTCTGAGGCTGTATAAGGCTCTGGTCAGACCCCATTTGGAGTATAGTGAGCAGTTTTGGACCCCATATCTAAGGAAGGATGTGCTGGCCTTGGAGAGGGTCCAGAGGAGGTTCACAAAAATGATCCCTGGAATGAAGAGCTTGTCGTATGAGGAACATTTGAGGACTCTGAGTCTGTACTCGTTGAAGTTTAGAAGGATGAGGGGGATCTCATTGAAACTTACAGGATACTGCGAGGCCTGGATAGAGTGGACGTGGAGAGGATGTTTCCACTTGCAGGAAAAACTAGAACCAGAGGACACCATCTCAGACTGAAGGGACGATCCTTTAAAACAGAGTTGAGGAGGAATTTCTTCAGCCAGAGGGTGGTGAATCTGTGGAACTCTTTGCCGTAGATGTCTGTGGAGGCCAAATCACTGAGTTTCTTTAAGACGGAGATAGATAGGTTCTTTATTAATAAGGGGATCAGGGGCTATGGGGAGAAGGCAGGAGAATGGGGATGAGAAAATATCTGCCATGATTGAATGGCGGAGCAGACTCGATGGGCCGAGTGGCCTAATTCTGCTCCTATGTCTTATGGTCTTATTTGAAAAGGAAGAATGTGCCAGGTTATGGGGACCATGCAGGAGAAAGGCACTAAGTTCTTTAGGAGAGCTGCTGAAGACATGATGGCCTCTTTCTGCACTGTAGCAATTCTGTGATTCTTAAATCCAAACGCATTTCTTTCAGGTTTTGTGTTTGCTTTAACTCAACGTTCGAATCAACGTCTGAATTCTCAGGCTTAGACAGATACTTATGGAAATGGTTTCAGGGACATTTTCTGAGCACAGAATCTGTTATTACCGATAATCATTTGAAAAATATAACCTTATTTTGTGGATTGTACTTCTTTTGTTCTGATACTCAGTGTAAAGACTGCCAAAACCACCCAAGAATAGTGGAGTCTGGCTTACACCAGCTATTACTGACATTGGCAAGCAATCATTCATGGACACAAACATCTAGCATGAGACTGAACACAACACTGTCAAACACAGGGGTAAGAAGGGGAACGTCCCCTATTATTGGAGTGGTTCTGACAGAGACAGCTCCGAGGAATGGAATGATAGCTAACAGATCCCCTCGTCATCGCGGAGCAGTAAACAGCACCTTGGAGCTTCAACAAGCTCGGCACACATGTATTTAATGAAGGACAAAATTCTTATTGCAACATAGCATGTTTCATGTTCCAAAAGCTCATCTATTTCCAAACCATGGGCCGGGATTCTCCCCTACCCGGCGGGGCGGGGGGTGCCGGCGCCGAGGAGTGGCGTGAACCACTCCGGCATCAGGCCGCCCCAAAGGTGCGAAATCCTCCGCACCTTCAGGGGCTAGGCTGGCCCCGGAGTGGTTTGCACCGCGCCGGCCGGCGGGGAAGGGGCTTGGCGCCACGCCAACCGAAACCGAAGGGGCTCCGCCGGCCGGCGCGAGTTGGCGCATGCGCGGGAGCGCCAGCGTGTGCTGGCGTCATCCCCGCGCACGCGCAGGGGGGAGGTTCATCTCCTCGTCGGCCATCGCAGAGGAATAGCAGCCAGCGCGGAGGAATAGAGTGCCCCCACGCGCAGACCCGCCCGCGGATCGGTGGGCTCCGATCGTGGGCCAGGCCACCGTGGGGGCACCTCCCGGGGCCAGATCCCCCGCGCCACCACCCCCCCACCCCCCCGCCCCGTGGACCCTGGAAGCCGCCCGCGCCTCCAGGTCCCACCAGGTAAGGACCTACTCTAATTTACGTCGGCGGGACCGGCAAAAAGCGGGCGCCCACTGGGCCCATCGCGGGCCGGGGAATCGCCGGGGGGGCTACTGCCAGCGGCCGCCGACCGGCGCGACGCGATTCCCGCCCCCGCCAAATCCCCGGCGCCAGAGGCTCGTAGAATCCCACACCATGTGTTTATTTTCAGTGGATCTGGGCAGCTGTGGAATTAATCACACCATCCCTTTGATGCCCCTTTGCTGCACATGGCTTCACATCGGTCAGTTTACCCTATTTGTGTCTAACTCTGAACCTCTGCCTCTCCATCTATCTGTCTATCTGTCTATCTCTTTTTCTATCATTCAATGGATGTGGGCTTCGCTGTCTTGGGCAGCATTTATTACCCGTCACTAGTTGCCCTTGAGAAGGTGGCGGTGAGCTGCCTTCTTGAGCCGCTGTAGTCCATGTGGTGTAGGTACACCCACTGTGCTGTTAGGGAGGGCACTCCAGGACTTTCCCCACAGCGACAGTGAGCCTCGGTGAGGTCCTGCAGCGCACCTTGAACATACACATGTGTATGTTTACGAACGGTGTGATTCTGTGTCAATGGTGTGTGTGTGAATATTGTGTATGTGTGTGAATGGTGTGTGTGTGTGTGTGTGTGAGTGCTGTGTATGTGTGTGAATGGCATGTTTGTGTGTGAATGGCGTGTTTGTGTGTGAATGGTGTGTTGTATGTGTAAATGGTGTGTTGTGTGTGAATATTGTGTGTGTGAATGGTGTGTATGTTTGTGAATGGTGTTTTGTGTGTCAATGGTGTGATGTGTGTGAATGGCGTGTTGTGTGTAAATATTGTGTGTGTGCGTGAATGGTGTGTATGTGTGTGAATGGTGTGTTGTATGTGTGTGAATGGCGTGTTGTGTGTAAATATTGTGTGTGTGCGTGAATGGTGTGTTGTGTGTGAATGGTGTGTATGTTTGTGAATGGTGTTTTGTGTGTCAATGGTGTGATGTGTGTGAATGGCGTGTTGTGTGTAAATATTGTGTGTTGTGTGTGAATGATGTGTTTGTGTGTGAGTGGTGTGATTGTGTGTGTGAACGGTGTGTTGTGTGTATGGTGTGTATGTGTGTGAATGGTGTGTTGTGTGTGAATGGTGTGTTGTGTGTGAATGGTGTGTTGTGTGTGAATGGTGGGCGGGATTCTCCACCCCCACGCCGAAGTGGCCGCGTCGTCGTGAACGCTGTCGAGGTTCACGACGGCGTGGAACGGCCCCGGTCCCAACCGATTCAGGCCCTGACAATGGGCCAGGATCGGGGCTGCATCATCTACACGCGCCAGGTCTTGTCGCCCGCGTAAAAGCGGCGCCGCAAAGATGACGCGGCCGGCGCCACATAACGGGCGTCATCCGCGCATGCGTGGTTGCCGTCCTCTCTAAATCCGCCCCACAAGAAGATGGGGGACGGATCTTGCGGGGCCGCGGAAGGAAGGAGGTCCTCCTTCAGCGAGGACGGCCCGACGATCGGTGGGCACCGATCGCGGGCCACCCCACATTCCAGGTGAAGCCCAGTGCAGGATCCCCCCTCGCCCCCCCACAGGCCGCCCCCCCAGCGTTCACGCACCGCCCACGACTGCAGCGACCAGGTGTGGACGGCGCCGGGGGGAACCCGCCATTTTGGCCTGGCCGCTCAGCCCATCCGGGCCTCAGAATAGCGGGGGGGGTGCCGGAGAATCGCCATTTTGGGTGTCTCTGGCGATTCTCCGGCCTGCGGCCCGCGAAACTCGACCGGGCCGTTCCCGCCGCTTGGGAGAATCGCGGGAGGGTGTCGGACCGGCGTCGCCGGAAATTTTGGCGCCCAGGCGATTCTCCCAACCGGCGTGGGAGTGGAGAATCGCGCCCGGTGTGTTTGTGTGTGAATGGGGTGATTGTGTCGGAATTTTGAATGGGTTTCTGCTGTATTAACATTAGCCAAGGACAGTCAACATTAGATCCTCCGTCTAATAATGAGGATTGAGCTTATCAAGCTCTCAGAGGGGAATGGGTTAGTCCAGGTCTATTTAGATGGAATTCTCAAACACCGGTCACGCTTAACCAACCTTATAGAATTCTTTGAAGAGATAAAAGGGAGAGAGAGATAAATGCGCTACATGGATGTGGTTTGTATGGATTTTGCAATAAGCACCACATAAGAGACATTTATAAAATATTATAACTTACTGAGTTCGAGGGAATGGGACCACATGGATAAGACAAAGAAAATCAAGTTTACCAAGCCGAGAGGAATTTACTCTGATTGGAATGATGTGGTGACACAAGGGACTGTGTTGAAACGTTGAAGCCACTCAGAAGTAGTCTCATTTTAGGATTTACCATAGAGTTATACTGTACAGAATGAGGCCATAGCACCATTCAAAGCTTCAGCAATTCATTCAAAATTAGCTCTCCTACAATATTCTTCTTCAGTTATTTATACAGTTCCCTTATGAAAGTTACTGCTCCATCTCCATGCCCCACAATGTCTTCATTTCCAAATCCTCCAATTGTCAATGCAGGACACAAATTAGCTTCACTCCTACAATTAGTCCCAGTCCCTGCGTTGCTAATCCGTTAACATTCCCATCACACTGCCATGTCCCGTTGAGGCAGCCAGATTGAAATTTACTGACGCACCAACTTGTGGTCTCGGTGAATAACGAAAGATTAGGATGTCAATGCGTCAGTTGGACAGGGAGGTATAGTTCAAGGTAGGAAAAAATGAAGTACATTAAGTGGGTTATAGACAGACACGTTTAAGGGAGCAAAGCAATTAGAAAGGGGTATTCTGTTTATAGCCTTTCTATCTCTGTAACCTCCTCCCTACAACCTCCTCCTTCAGTACAACACTCTGAGGACTTTGCACTCCTCCAGTTCTTGCCTCTTGCTGCTCCACCACTACCTTTCCCTCGCTATTAGTGATTGGATCTTCCGCTATCTAGGCCCAAGCCTGGGATTAACAGATCAAACCTCTTCACCACTCTCTCACCTACATCCGGATGTTGCTTGGAGGCTTCGTCTTTGGCCAAGGGTTTGTTCACCTGTCCTTCGCTTTGGTTTTACTGTGTGAGAGGCACCATCAAAATGTAAATTGCTGCTCTCATTGAGATAGTGGAGGCATTGGTTATAATATTCCACAATTCCCTGGACTCTGGAAAGGTTCCAGTGGATCGGAAAAAGGCTAATGTAACCCCCCTTTTCAAAAAGGGGGAAAGGCAGAAAGTAGGAATCTACAGACCAGTTAGTTTAACGTCTGTTGTTGGGATGTTGCTGGAATCCATTATTATGGAAGCAGCAAGGGGACATTTGGAAATTCAAAATGCAATCCACCAGAGTCAGCAGGGTTTTATGAAGGGTTAATCGTGTTTGACTAATTTGCTGGAGTTCTTCAAAGGTGTAACGAGCAAAGTGGCAAATGGGGGTCCTGCAGATGTAGTGGTCGCAATTCTCCCCAAAAATGACGAAGGGCGGGGTTCTTCGGCCATGCCCGCCTGCCGACTGGAAAATTCCCACCCAAGGTCAATGGACCTTGACACGGTCCTTGCCCCGTCTCTGGTGATCTTGCAGCGGGCGCGGCCGAAGAATCCAGCCCAACGTGTAATTTTGGGTGGGTTTCACGGGGTAGTTCCCATCGGGTGTTTGGCCACGATGCAGATCGCAATTCACCCACAAGTACTCGTTTGTTTGGAGCTTGGGGAGATACCCACAGAAATAGATTGCCTTCTGGACTGGGGAACTAAAGGCGCCGGCAAAACTGGCTCCTCAGAGATCGGGGCGCCATTTTATTCCTGCAGACACGGGCAATACCCCCAACACTCGACCCCGAAGGAGCAACCTCCATCCCCCCCCCCCCCCCAATCACTAAATGAAATGAAAATCGCTTATTGTCACGAGTAGGCTTCAAATGAAGTTACTGTGAAAAGCCCCTAGTCGCCACATTCCGGCGCCTGTTCGGGGAGTCTGGTACGGGAATTGAACCGTGCTGCTGGCCTGCCTTGGTCTGCTTTAAAAGCCAGCGATTTAGCCCAGTGAGCTAATGTCTGACCCCCCCCCCCCCCCCCCCCCCCTACACCACTCAGGTATGAGAGTGACCCAGCCCCACCACCATCCAGCCTCACAGGCATCCAGCATCGCCACCCACTCCCCAAATATGCATACCCTACTATAGGGTCACTGAACCCCCCCCCCCCTCAACCACTGTGCCACCCTGTGCATGCAGAGCCGAGAATGATCCTGCTATCAAACAGGGCTCTGCCCGATCCTTGGTCACTGAGGTGGCACTTACCTCACTCCAGCGCCAAACACCGAGGGCCTCTCTTGGCCTGGCCAATCCCGAGGTGGCGTTAAGCCTGATCCACATTTGCGCGGACCAGCGCCAAATGGCTCCACAGCGAGGTCTTCCGGGCGAGGCTGTTATTTCCCGGGCCCCGGGAGGACTCAACGCTGTTCACCTGGATCGCGCCCAGATTGAGCGGCCTTGTCACGTCACTGAGTCGGGCCCATTCAATCACACCCAAAATAAAAGAAATGTGAACTAAGGGAATCAACAACAAATGTTCCATTGTGTTGGCTCAGTGGGGTTTTGGGTGAGAAAAGCAGAGGGTCGCTCGCCGGCTGCCTTCCCATTTTTTGAGTCTTGTGATATTTTGCACCCATGTCGCTGCTCCTGCTTGTGGGAAATGGGGGGCGCAAAACCGCGGCCATTATGTACTTAATTGGAAAGCCCATTGGGTAAATGATACACCCAAGAATGGTATGGAGACATCAAAACTCCTGAGCAGGATTTTTCCCCAGGCAATCTGCAACCCACCATGTTCCACATGCCTTTTGGATGGAACATTAAATCAAGGCACCTATCTACCCTCTCAAACATTGGACTGGGCACCGGAGAGAGCTCTCCCGCCCTCCTTCATTGTGGTGGCCATGGGATCTTCTACACCCACCTGAGAGGGTTGGGCCTTTGTGTAACATCTCGTCTGGAGAATGGCGCCCAGCGCTCCCTCGGTTGGCGGCACTGGGAGTCTCCAATTCCCACCCGGATCGCCGGACAACAATCGGGAGGAGGAAACGTGACTGTTTGCGCTTCCCTCCCGACCTGCCTAACCCAGAGAGGCTGCGTCTATATTGGAACAATCTCGTCGCCATTGACAACTGAGGTCAGCACTGAGCAAGCCCTGAAACTGTCCTGGTTTGTAAGAGCCAACGCCTCGTAAAATGTATACGCGCATTGGCATGAATGGAGCCTGCATCAGAGGCTGATGGAAAAATAAGCAATTTGCAATGTATCCAATATGTTCTTCTGGTCCCAGAGGTGTCTTGTGAGGCATAGGTCTGGTGCCTCTCAGCAGCTCGTTCCCCATCAGTCACCGGTACCTCGGCACGCTCTTTTGTATATATTTTCAACTCGGCTGCTGTAACGGAAAGAGCTGTTTTGGGAGTTGCTAACACAGCCGGGATGGGAATGAATTTGGATTACAAGGAAGGCGCTGCTTTGCATTACTCGCCAATATTGTCAAATAAGCAACAGCAGAAAAATAGGTTGCACCATCTTTCTTATTCAAACTGAAAAGTCGTTTTGCCAAATCTTCTCCCTCGCAGTCTCACCACCTCGCAAAATATCGCTGATATTGAGATCCATGGTGATGTGGGGGGGCGGGGTGGGGGGGGGGGGGGGGGAGATAAAAAGGGTGGTGTTCTTTGTGTTCCTTATTTCAGGATGGTTGGCGTAGTGTTTCACAAAGACCACAAAATAGCTTGAACCTAAACAAAGCTATCAATTTATTAACACTACTAATCTGGATTCGACATGTACTCCTAAAGAATACACAGCTGACTATTAACATTTAAACTACACTCATCTACTGCTAAGCTTAATACTGACATAAACTGTGATCTGCTCTTACTCACACTATTTGTACTTCTGACTCTCTCTGCCTAACCCCTGCACACACCCTCCCACAAGGCTCAGCATCAATGCCTTATATGCTTCTAACTGTAACTCCCTCCAGTGGCTACTCTAGACACTTCATTAACCCTTGCAGTTCTTACAGTTACGATAATACCACAAAAATGGGAGCAGAAGTGGGACATTTGGCCCCTCGAGCCTGCTCCCCCATTCAGTATGATGGTGTCTGATCCTCCACCTCAGTTCTATTGTCCTGCCCTATTCATTGATTCCCGCAAAGTTCACATATCTATCGATCTCATTCTTGAACACGGTCAACAACTGAGCTCCTACAGCTCTCTGGGGTAGAGAATGAATGAAATGAATGAATGAATGAAAATCGCTTATTGTCACAAGTAGACTTCAATAAAGTTACTGTGAAATGCCCCTAGTCGCCACATTCCAGCGCCTGTTCAGGGAGGCTGGTACGGGAATTGAACCGTGCTGCTGGCCTGCCTTGGTCTGCTTTCAAAGCCAGCTATTTAGCCCAGTGTGCTAAACCAGCCCCTGGAATGCCAAAGAGTCACGGTCCTCTGACTGAAGAAATTTCTCCTCATCTCTGTGCAAAATGGCCGAACCCTTATACTGAGACTGTGACCCCTATTTCTCGACTCTCCAGCCCCAGGGAACAGTCTCTCACCCTCTACCTTGCTGACCTCGCTAATAACTTTATACCATTCAATCAAACCGCCTCTCTTTCTTCCAAGGCCCAGAGAATATGGGCCCATTCTGCTGAATCTCGCCTCATAGGACAACCCTCTCAACCAGGAGCCGATCTAGTGGTCCTTCACTGCAGCTCCCTAAAGCCTTCCTCAGGTGAGGAGATCAAAAACTTCCACACAAAAATATGTGGGACAATCCCACAACCAGAATGCCATACTCCTCCCCCCAATGGCGGACCTTTAGGCAAGATTGAAAGAATGAGATTCCCCCCCCCCCGGGTTTCGCGCCCACCCTGACCATGCAGAGATTTAGGGATTCTATGCTGGGATGGGCAAGCCTGAGGTATCTTCCAGGGAGTCCTGGCCACTACACATTACGATCTGAGAATAGATTGAACACAAACCTTTTAAGATAATTGCCAAAACAAGCAGAGGGTGAAATGAGAAACCTTTGTTTTAGTCGTGTTTAGGAATGCAATCTCTGAAAACGCAGTGGCAGCAGATGTAATGGAAGCTCCCAAAAAGGGAATTGGATAAACACTTGAAGAGGAAGACAGTGACAGAGCTGCGAGCAAAGGCCAGTGGCATGGCGTGCAGGCAGGAGAGTGGGCTGAATGGCCTTGTTCTGTGCGGTGAGGTTCGATCATTCTACGCCGAGCGTGAGAACCCAGCTGCGTATAATCAGCCTGCAATTGTTGCTAAAATGGGTTGAGTAAAAGTGACTGAAACACAGGTCACTTCTCTCCGATGTCAGCTTGAGTATTCCATCTGTAAAAGGATTTAATTTATTCCTTATTGTTAATCCCGAAGAAACCACACTTCTGGTCCAAGCATAATTCTGATCCTAGCGTCAAATTCCAGTGAGTCCAACCAGTTTCCCATTCACTGGCATTACACTAAAACATCACATCCAAGCAAAACATGTTGCTCTAGATTCAAGGGTGAAGTGTTCTTTGATTCCTGCTGCTGTTGTAAATCGCAATGTTCACATGCCTGCAGTATGGAACCTGCTAAGAATTGGACAACAGACCAGTCACTTTAATATACGTTTGTTACTTGTTTCTATATATCCTTTTTTACAGTTTATTAACTTATTCCCGGGTATCTGTTATTCTATAGATAAACCACCCAAACCCTTCGATTAGATTCCAGTCTGTAACTCACTCCCGGGTATCTGTTATTCTACATATAAACCACCCAAACCTTTCGATTAGATTCCAATCTGTAACTCACTCCCAGGTATCTGTTATTCTATATATAAACCACCCGAACCCCTCGATTACATTCCAGTCAGTAACTCACTCCTGGGTATCTGTTATTCTATATATAAACCACCCAAATCCCTCGATTAGATTCCAGTCTGTAACTCACTCCCGGGTATCTGTTATTCTGTATATAAACCACCCCAAACCCCTCGATTAGATTCCAGTCTGTAACTCACTGCCGGGTATCTGTTATTCTGTGTGTAAATCACCCTGAACTCCTCGATTAGATTCCAGTGTGTAACTCACTCCCGGGTATCTGTTATTCTATATATAAACCACCCTGAACCACTCGATTAACTTCCAGTATGTAACTCCACTCCTGGGTAGCTGTTTTTCTATAAATAAACGACCCCAACCTGTCAATTAAATTCCAGTCAGTAACTCACTCCCGGGGATCTGTTATCCTATATATAAATCACCCAAACCCCTCAATCAGATTCCAGTCTGTAACTCACTCCCAGGAATCTGTTATTCTATATATAATCCATCCCGAACCACTCGATTACATTCCAGTCTGTAACTCACTCCCGGGTATCTGTTAGTCTGTATATAAACCACCCCAAACCACTCTATTAGATTCCAGGCTGTAACTCACTGCCGGGTATCTGTTATTCTGTGTATAAACCACCCTGAACTCCTCGATTAGATTCCAGTCTGTCACTCACTCCCGGTTATCTGTTATTCTATATATAAACCACCCGATCCCTCGATTAGATTCCAGTCTGTAACTCACTCCCGAGTATCTGTTATTCTATATATAAACCACCCGAACCCCTCAATTAGATTCCAGTCTGTAACTCACTCCCGGGTATCTGTTATTCTATATATAAACCATCCAAACCCCTCGATTAGATTCCAGTCTGTAACTCACTCCCGGTTATCTGTTATTCTATATATAAACCACCCGATCCCTCGATTAGATTCCAGTCTGTAACTCACTCCCGAGTATCTGTTATTCTATATATAAACCGCCCTGAACTCCTCGATTAGATTCCAGTCTGTAACTCACTCCCAGGTATCTGTTGTTCTATATATAAACCACCCCGAAACTCTCCAGTCTGTAACTCACTCCCGGGTATCTGTTGTTCTATATATAAACCACCCTGAACCCCTCGATTAGATTCCAGTCTGTAACTCACTCCCGGGTATCTGTTAATCTATATATAAACCACCCAAACCCCTCGATTAGATTCCAGTCTGTAACTCACTCCCGGGTATCTGTTGTTCTATATATAAACCACCCTGAACCCCTCGATTAGATTCCAATCTGTAACTCACTCCCGGGTATCTGTTATTCTATATATAAACCACCCTGAACCCCTCGATTAGATTCCAATCTGTAACTCACTCCCGGGTATCTGTTATTCTATATATAAACCACCCTGAACCCCTCGATTAGATTCCAGTCTGTAACTCACTCTGGGTATCTGTTATTCTATATATAAACCACCCTGAACCCCTCGATTAGATTCCAGTCTGTAACTCACTCTGGGTATCTGTTATTCTATATATAAACCACCCTGAACCCCTCGATTAGATTCCAGTCTGTAACTCACTCCCGGGTATCTGTTATTCTATATATAAACCACCCTGAACCCCTCGATTAGATTCCAGTCTGTAACTCACTCTGGGTATCTGTTATTCTATATATAAACCACCCTGAACCCCTCGATTAGATTCCAGTCTGTAACTCACTCTGGGTATCTGTTGTTCTATATATAAACCACCCTGAACCCCTCGATTAGATTCCAGTCTGTAACTCACTCCCGGGTATCTGTTGTTCTATATATAAACCACCCTGAACCCCTCGATTAGATTCCAGTCTGTAACTCACTCTGGGTATCTGTTGTTCTATATATAAACCACCCTGAACCCCTCGATTAGATTCCAGTCTGTAACTCACTCCCGGGTATCTGTTCTATATATAAACCACCCTGAACCCCTCGATTAGATTCCAGTCTGTAACTCACTCCCGGGTATCTGTTGTTCTATATATAAACCACCCTGAACCCCTCGATTAGATTCCAGTCTGTAACTCACTCTGGGTATCTGTTATTCTATATATAAACCACCCAAACCCCTCGATTAGATTCCAGTCTGTAACTCACTCTGGGTATCTGTTATTCTATATATAAACCACCCAAACTCCTCGATTAGATTCCAGTCTGTAACTCACTCTGGGTATCTGTTATTCTATATTCTGCCTTCTCAATCTTGCACCTTGCCCGAGATGTGGTGATCCTCAGGTTAAATCACCACCGGTCAGCTCTCCCCCTCAAAGGGAAAAGCAGCCTGTGGTCATCTGGGACTATGGTGACTTTACCATACCTTTATGCTTATGTTCCCCGCTCACCCACTTCATACCCTTCAATTCGGTTGCAGCCTGTTACTCAGCCCCGAGTGTCTGGATTAACCAGAGAGCTAACTGTTGGGGTGTGGTCTGGTTAAGGGGGAGACAGGGCATGGAGTGCTATGTGCGATGTAAGTCAGGAGCTCCTCATTATCTGCCTGGTCTCCATGCTCCTACCACGGTATGTCAGTGTCCACGGGGAGCAATAGATGACGAAGCCATTAATATGTGCAGTCAGGCACATTTAGATAGTTTCGAAGTTTGGCTATAATCGCATCTGGTCAATGTTATTCATGGGCAGACGCAATCCCACATCAATATTCAATTTAGAAAAGAGAGAGAGATGTCTGGACTCAGGCCGATAAGAACCGTAGAGGAAATTGCTTTTATTCAGCCAAACAAGATTTAAAAATTGGGTCTCAGCATGGCACAGGGAATTCTCGACAAGTTAATAAAAAGCATATGAGAAATGAAGTGAAATCCTGCAAGCATCAATGTAGGCTATAGAGTCTTGGGGGTTGATTTCACCAATACCATCTTCCCTACGACAATTGTACCCTCAATGGATCATAAAGTCCCGCTGGAGGGTGTGAGGTCAGGTGGGTTAAAATTAGACAGGAGGAATTAAAGTTGGGTGTTCAACTCGGACCTGCTCTGTTCTATTCCAGCTGGGTTAGACTTTTCATTCGCCCTCTGGCCTCCATAGGACTCTCCAGCTGTGCATGTCAGCGGGAGTAGATGGGACAGCACACTCACCCTTCGGAGGTGTCCTGGTTACAAACGGGTCTCGCCTGTAAAAGACCCCGCACGCTTCAATGCTTTTGGTGGTCATCCTCATGCTTTTCAATGTTACGCATCTCACTCCTAACATGCCCCCTCTGCCAATGGCTCTGCTTGGCTGATAGAACATAGAACATAGAAAATACAGCACAGAACCGGCCCTTCGGCCCACGATGTTGTGCCGAACCTTTGTCCTAGATTAATCATAGATTATCATTGAATTTACAGTGCAGAAGGAGGCCATTCGGCCCTTTGAGTCTGCACCGGCTCTTGGAAAGAGCACCCTACCCAAACTCAACACCTCCACCCAACACTAAGGGCAATTTTGGACACTAAGGGCAATTTATCATGGCCAATCCACCTAACCTGCACATCTTTGGACTGTGGGAGGAAACCGGAGCACCCGGAGGAAACCCACGCACACACGGGGAGGATGTGCAGACTCCGCACAGACAGTGACCCAAGCCGGTAATCGAACCTGGGACCCTGGAGCTGTGAAGCAATTGTGCTATCCACAATGCTACCGTGCTGCCCTTAAGAACAAATAAATCTACACTATATCATTTTACCGTAATCCATGTACCTATCTGATAGCTGCTTGAAGGTCCCTAATGTTTCCGACTCAACTACTTCCACAGGCAGTGTATTCCATGCTCCCACTACTCTCGGGGTAAACAACCTACCTCTGACATCCCCCTATATCTTCCACCATTCACCTTAAATTTATGTCCCCTTGTAATGGTTTGTTCCACCCGGGGAAAAAGTCTCTGACTGTCTACTCTATCTATACCCCTGATCATCTTATAAACCACTATCAAGTCGCCCCTCATCCTTCTCCGTTCTAATGAGAAAAGGCCTAGCACCCTCAATCTTTCCTCGTAAGACCTACTCTCCATTCCAGGAAACATCCTGGTAAATCTCCTTTGCACCTTTTCCAAAGCTTCCACATCCTTCCTAAAATGAGGCGACCAGAACTGTACACAGTACTCCAAATGTGGCCTTACCAAAGTTTTGTACAGCTGCATCATCACCTCACGGCTCTTAAATTCAATCCCTCTGTTAATGAACGCGAGCACACCATAGGCCTTCTTCACAACTCTATCCACTTGAGTGGCAACTTTCAAAGATGTTTTTTGATGGAGAGAACAGAGCACAACATTTTCTGAAGAGGCTCATGGTGGTCGGTAGACCTCTTCCTTCCGAGGATTGACTTTGGCCCGTAGCTCTCTGAGTTGAGTCTTCCTTCCGTGTGAGGGATGGACATCCCGTCTCCAGCCAGTTAATGCTACTTGAAGCGTTAAATGACTGCGGGGAAGACAGCAATGCATAGACTGCCAACTCCTCGGATGGTGAGAACAGAAACACTGCCATCTAAAAATTCCTCATCAAAGCTACATTTTTCCAATGCCTCAAGTGGCGATTAGCAGAGGATACAGATTCACCGTGTTTGGTAAAGGGAACAGAAGCGACATGGGGAATTAACCCAATGAATAGTTGGAACAGGGGTTGTTGCAACATCATGTGCATGCCATTGCATTGTAATGTAGCAGAGCAAGGGTTAACATGGGACTGGAGAATGGCACTGCCCACGGTATGATGTATAGAGTCACATGGTAAGAGACTCAGCGTGAACACAATCTGGAAGCCTACCTGCATGGCAGCAGCACCATGCATGATAGTAACCTGGGATCTGTAAATAGTTAAAGACTACCAATAAATGGCTCATATTTAAACACACAAGTTTGAAGATATAATCATCAAGACATCTGAATAACCCTTCTTGGAACACTGGTCAGTAATCTTTTTTATCTCAAGAGGCTTTTTAAAAAATATGTCCAAAATAAAAAGCTTTTGGAGGCCACAAAATGCCACAATTCGGCATTTCTAAACCAAATACTCAGCAAATTACACATTGGGCGAGATTCTCCGGACGCGTTCGCCCGGCGCCCGAGTTCAATGGATTTTTCCACTGTCGGCGTCTCGCCCGTGGCGATCTTGCGGTGGGCGGGGCAGGAGAATCCAGCCCATTGTCTCTGAGAGAATGAATAATTTGCATATGATAAATAACATATGCGCTTTGAATTGGTGGGTTGGATTCTACATGTCTCAGCGGGAATAGGGAGGGAGAACGGAATCTGAGTGGTCCGCTCACGCCCCCACAGTCTCTGCTTGTCCAATCAAGTAACCGAGGCTAATTAGTGGCTGGCTGGTGAGAAGAAGGATAATTATACGTGCAAGGAGGGGTGTGGGGGGTGGGGATGTGTAAGGGGGTCTCTGCGCCCAATCTGCATTGCAGTCCCAAACGTCATGAGCCAGACGGACAATGCCGCAAACAGCAAGTCAGTGTTGACTAGAACAGTGAACTCACCCCTCCCAACACCCCCCCACCCCCCCCCTACACCTATCGATAGAAAATAGGTCAAAATTGAAATACTTAAGGTGCAATCGAATGGCCTCGTCGCACCCGACCCAGTGACGTGACGAGGCTGCTAAATCTCGTGAGGGGCCTCGCTGAGCGAGATCCAGATTTACATATTTAAATTAGGCTAATTTAAATATGCATCCGAGGTCTCGCAATGGCATCGTTTAGTACTGGTCCACATCAATGAGGATCAGGCATAACAACACTGGGGGTGGGACCTCCCAGGCCATCGAAGATCCTTGGGTGGTCCGGGACAGGGCAGGGTAGCACCCTGGTTCTCCCTCTGGCACCCAAGCACCTTGGCACTGCCACCCTAGCACTGCCAATATGCCCGGGTGGCAGTGCCAGAATGACAGGGTCACTGCCAGGGTGTCTGGGTGGCAGTACCAGGATGGCACTGCAAAGAGCGGTGGCCTGAGGGGAGCCATACCCATGAAACGGGGATGAGGAGGGTATAAAGGGTACGGGGGTGAAGGGCGGATTTGAAAGGGCATCATAAAGGTGGGTGAAAGTGAAGGGGAGGGGTCCTGAAATGAAGGGGGGCCGAAAGGAGAGGTGGGTACGTCTGAAAAGGGGAGAGGGCTGTCAGCGACACCTTGGCGGGGTGTCCTCACTTGGTGGGGTGCGGGGTAATGCCCATGTGTGGGGGGGGGTGACATTACCCATGGGTGTGGTGTGGGGCCGACCCTCAAGCTCACTTAGAGATCGGGATACCCTTTCAAAATGGTGGCCCAATCTCTAAGGAGCCGGAAGGGCCAGAGAGTTCAACCCGCCAGTGATGAAAACATTTGTGGGCTGACCCGGGGAGAAATTCCCCAAAAAATGACTCGAGGCGGGAAGGAAAAGACCGGGGACTTCCGGCCTAAGAGTGGGTGAATACCGGATCTCACCCAAAAATCTGGCAGAAAACACTCCACCAAACTCACCCAAAATGACACTTGAAATGTTTTGGTTAAATCGTACCCTTAGCTTTGAATAGTCACGTTTTGTCTTTTATCTATAATTTGTCAGTGAAGTTATCTTTAAAACAAACTTTAACGTTAAGAATTTGTACCTTTGTCTATTAAGGCAAAACAGCTTCAAACAGCACATTCTGAATAATTCCTCATCTCAGCGACGTTAAAAACAATAATGGTGACACAGCCATGAAACCTTTTTAAGGGCAGCACGGTAGCATAGTGGTTAGCACAATTGCTTCACAGCTCCAGGGTCCCAGGTTCGATTCCCGGCTTGGGTCACTGTCTGTGCGGAGTCTGCACGTTCTCCCCGTGTCTGCGTGGGTTTCCTCCGGGTGCTCCGGTTTCTTCCCACAGTCCAATGATGTGCGGGTACGGTGGATTGGCCATGATAAATTGCCCCTTAGTGTCCAAATTTGCCCTTAGTGTTGGGTGAAGTTACTGGGTTATGGGGATAGGGTGGGGGTGGGGGTGTGGGCTTGGGTATGGTGTTCTTTCCAAGAGCCGGTGCAGACTCGATGGGCCGAATGGCCTCCTTCTGCACTGTAAATTCTATGATTCTGTTCCTTAAAACAAGGGTGTTATCAATAACCAGATTGTAACCACACCATTCAATCAGGCTTATTTCTGGGACAACTATATTTTCATTAAAATAATAATTTGAATCCGTTAGGTGCGGCATAATGCTTAGCGTATTAAAAACATGACTTACTTATTTTCTTGACGTATCTTTTTTCGACCTTATCCGTGTTAACACAATCTGACTGGAAAAAGCTGGGAGCCACAAATGTGATGTTAGTGACACAGGTTTCAGGCTCTTTGGCCTTTATTGCAAGAGCGATGGGGCAATGCCGGGAGGTCTTGCTACAACTGTGCAGGGTATTGATGGGACCACACCCAGAGTGTACGTTGTTGGGGCGGCATGGTGGCACAGTGGTTAGCACGGCAGCCTCGCAGCCCCAGGGGCCCGGGTTCGATTCCGACCTTGGGTGACTGTATACGTGGAGTTTGAACGTTCTCCCAGTGTCTGCATGGGTCTCCTACGGGTGCTCCGGTTTCCTTCCACAGTCCAATGATGTGCAGGTTAGGCTAAATTACCCCTTTGTGTCCAAGAATGTACAAGTTAGGTTATGGGGCGTGGGCCTAGGTAGGGTTCTTTTTCAGAGGGTTAGGTGCTGACTTGATGGGCCGAATGGCCTCCTTCTGCATTGTGGGAATTCTCGGGATCTCCTTACTTAAGGAGAGTTGTACTTGCATTGGAAGCAGTTCAGAGAAGGTTGATTCCTGGGGTGAAGGGGTTGTCCTACGAGGAGAGGTTGAGCAGGTTGGGCCTGTAATCATTGAAGTTTAGAAGAATGAGAGGTGCTCTTACTGAAATGTGAAAGATTCGCCTTGTGGGGGCATGTGGGGACATTTTAAGGGCTCTCCTATTTAAGTTGGAGATGAGAAGGAATTGCGTCTCTCAGACGATGAGGATGTTAGTGGGTGGAACGCTCTTCCCCAGAAAGCAGTGACGGCGGAAAGTGGAGTTGAGGCCACAATCAGATCAGCCATGATCTTATCAAATGGTGGAGCAGGCTCGAGAGGCCGAATTGCCTACTCTTGCTCCTATTTGTTATGATCTTATGACCCCTGAGTTATACTGCCGAGTAGGCTGGGAGTAACAAATTCGACAGCTGCCAAACAGTTGAAGGAGAAAATAAACTTCAGGGTGTGGGGAAAGAGCTGGGGGATCGGGATTAACTGGACTGAGTTGGAGCAGATTTAATGGGCTGAATGGCCTCCATCTGTGTTGCCCCATTCTGCGATTCTACATCAAGTGAACCCATTGTAATCGTGCCAGATGCACCCCGGTTCGTTCCAAACCTCAACAGGTCAGTATGAAGGATGCCTTGTTCTACTCCCTAACCCCACCATGGCTTTCCCGTTCCCCTTCTGAATGTTTCTCTCCAGCCATCAGTCCTAGTCCAGCTCAAAACTTCGGACTCTTCTCCAGACATTACCAGACATCCAAGTGCTATTTTGGTTGTAACGTGCATTGGGATATCCTGCCTGGGAGTGGGGAGGAGTAGGGGGTGGGGGTGGGGTGGGGGTGGGGGGGTGGGGTGGTTGTGGTTGATGGGCGTGAAAGGTCTTACAATTCTTTCTACATTGACACACAGCAACATCATGTGAACTGAGAGTGTCCCAATCACACTCAAACACTCACTCAAACACCGTCTCACCACTCTTCCAACTTAATTCAAAGTTACATCCTGAATTTGGCTACTTCAAATCTGTTAGAACCTAAGAACATAATAAGAACTAGGAACAGGAGTAGGCCATCTGGCCCCTTGAGCCTGCTCCACACTTTAATGAGATCATGGCTGATCTTTTGTGGACTCAGCTCCACTTTCCAGCCTGAGCACCATAATCCTTAATCCCTTTATTCTTCAAAAAACTATTTATCTTTATCTTAAAATCATTTAATGAAGGAGCCTCAACTGCTTCACTGGGCAAGGAATTCCATAGATTCACAACCCTTTGGGTGAAGAAGTTCCTCCTCAACTCAGTCCTAAATCTACTTTCCCTTATTTTGAGGCTATGCCCCCTAGTTCTGCTTTCACCCGCCAGTGGAAACAACCTGCCCGCATCTATCCTATCTATTCCCTTCATAATCTTATATGTTTCTATAAGATCCCCCCTCATCCTTCTAAATTCCAATGAGTACAGTCCCAGTCCACCCAACCTCTCCTCATAATCCAACCCCTTCAGGTCTGGGATTAACCTAGTGAATCTCCTCTGCACACCCTCCAGCACCAGTACGTTCTTTCTCAGGCAAGGAGACCAAAACTGAACACAATACTCCAGATGTGGCCTCACTAACACCTTATACAATTGCAACAGAACCTCCCTAGTCTTAAACTCCATCCCTCTAGCAATAAAGGACAAAATTCCATTTGCCTTCTTAATCACCTGTTGCACCTGTAAACCAACTTTTTGTGACTCATGCACACCCAGGTCTCTCTGCACAGCAGCATGTTTTAATATTTTATCATTTAAATAATAATCCCTTTTGCTGTTATTCCTACCAAAATGGATAACCTCACATTTGTCAACATTGTATTCCATCTGCCAGACCCTAGCCCATTCACTTAACCTATCCAAATCCCTCTGCAGATTTCCGGTATCCTCTGCACTTTTTGCTTTCCCACTCATCTTAGTATCGTCTGCAAACTTGGATACATTGCCCTAGGTCCCCAACACCAAATCATCTACGTAAATTGTGAACAATTGTGGGCCCAACATTTATCCCTGAGGGGACACCACTAGCTACTGATTACCAACCAGAGAAACACCCATTATTCCCCACTCTTTGCTTTCTATTAATTAACCGATCCTCTATCCATGCTGCTACTTTACCCTTAATGCCATGCATCTTTATCTTATGCAGCAACCTTTTATGTGGCACCTTGTCAAAGGCTTTCTGGAAATCCAGATATACCACATCCATTGGCTCCCCGTTATCTATCGCTCTGGTAATGTCCTCAAACAATTCCACTAAATTAGCTAGGCACGACCTGCCCTTTATGAACACATGCTGCATCTGCCCAACGGGACAATTTCCATCCAGATGCCTCGCTATTTCTTCCTTGATGATAGATTCCAGCATCTTCCCTACTACCGAAGTTAAGCTCACTGGCCTATAATTACCCACGTTCTGCCTACCTCCTTTTTTAAACAGTGGTGTCACATTTGCTCATTTCCAATCCGCCGGGACCACCCCAGAGTCTAATGAATTTTGGTAAATTATCACTAGTGCATTTGCAATTTCCCTAGCCATCTCTTTTAGCACTCTGGGATGCATTCCATCAGGGCCAGGGGACTTGTCTAGCTTTAGCCCTATTAGCTTGCCCATCACTACCTCCTTGGTGATAACAATCCTCTCAAGGTCCTCACCTGTCATAGCCTCATTTCTATCAGTCACAGGCATGTTATTTGTGTCTTCCACCGTGAAGACCGACCCAAAAAACCTGTTCAATTCCTCAGCCATTTCCTCATCTCCCATTATTAAATCTCCCTTCTCATCTTCTAAAGGACCAATATTTGCCTTTGCCACTCTTTTTTGTTTTATATATTTGTAGAAACTTTTGCTATCTGTTTTTATATTCTGAGCAAGTTTACTCTCATAATCTATCTTACTCTTCTTTTTAGCTTTTTTAGTAGCTTTCTGTTGCCCCCTAAAAGCAGCCCACGATTCTCTCGGAGACATCTCCATGATAGCTGACAAGCTCAACCCTGCCCAGTGTTATCTCATTCCCCAGACCTTTGACACCAGGGATCAACTTTGTGTGTCTTTCTCTTCATTGAATCTAGGGCGTGGACACTGGGGAAATACAAAAGAAAGCTTTGCATTTCTACTGCACTTTTCGCATCCTCAAGATGTTCCAAAGAGCTTTACAGCCAATGAAGTATATTTTGTAGAGCAGTCACTGTTGTGATGTAGGAAGTGCAGCAACTATTTTGCACCCAGAAGCTCCCATAAAGAGCAGAGTGATAATGATCGGATCTGTTTTAGTGATGTTAACTGAGGCATAAATATTGCCCGCGACACTGAGTCAACTCTCCCACTTTTCCTCAAATAGCACCGAGTGATCTTTTATGTCCTTCTGAGAGGGCAGTGAGGATCTTAAACATTCAACAGTTCGTGTGAAAGATGGTACCTCTGACAGTGCAGAACTCCTTCAGTATTGCACCTGAGTTCCAGCGTGGATTTTGCAATGTCTGGAATGGAATTTGAACTTCTGAAGACTGCAAATAACTGAACCACGGCTGATACTTAAGTGCCAGGAACTTGCATATCTTTAGTTTTTAATTATTTCATGGGAGTGGACATCTCTGTCAAGGTTAGCATCTGTTGTCCATCCCTAATTGCTCTTGAGAAGGTCCTGCGCAAACACATGTCTTCGGGATAACAGGGATGGGCTTAGAAGGCACCTGACCATTATTTACAAAATCTGCCACAAGATGGGCGGCGGCACAGTAGCACAGTGGTTAGCACAGTTGCCACACAGCTCCAGGGTCCCAAGTTCGATTCCCGGCTTGGGTCACTTTCTGTGTGGAGTCTGCACGTTCTCCCCGTGTCTGCGTGGGTTTCCTCCGGGTGCTCCGGTTTCCTCTCATAGTCCAAAGATATGCAGGTTATTACCATAGAATTTACAGCGCAGAAGGAGGCCATTCGGCCCATCGAGTCTGCACCGGCTCTTGGAAAGAGCACCCTACCCAAGCCCACACCACCCTATCCCCATAACCCAGTAACCCCACTCAACCAACACTAAGGGCAATTTTGGACACTAAGGGCAATTTAGCATGGCCAATTCACCTAACCTGCACATCTTTGGACTGAGGGAGGAAACCGGAGCACCCGGAGGAAACCCACGCACACACGGGGAGAACGTGCAGACTCCGCACAGACAGTGACCCAGCCGGGAATCGAACCTGGGACCCTGGAGCTGTGAAGCAATTGCGCTAACCACTATGCTACCATGCTGCCCTTTTAGGTAGAATTAGGTAAATCGGCCATGATAAATTGCCCTTAGTTTAGGTGGGGTTATGGGGATAGGGTGGAGGTGTGGACTTAAGTGGGCAGCTCTTTCCAAGAGCCGGTGCAGACTCAATGGGCCGAATGGCCTCCTTCTGCACTGCAAATTCCATGATTCTATGTCTCAATTGATCCCAATTCCGTTGGGTAGAGTGGGGGAATGTGTAACATTTTGTTAATGATTCCCGCTCTTGTTTCTCCTTATTTTTTTGCAGCGCTCAAGATGAAGATCAAAGAGATAAAGAGGGAGAAGGGAGACCGGAAAATCATCTCGCAGAGGAAGAAGAAAGTGCTGAAGTTGGGACCCTTGAAAAAGAAGGACCTCAAGAAGTTGGTGCTATTCATAAAAAACGGAGCAAGCTGCCCCTGTAACCAGCTGGACAATCCAAACAGCAACTTCTTAATTATGGGTCGGAAGTGGGACAACCAGCTTCTCCTCACTGTCATTCACAAATGGGACAAAAAGAACAAGGACTTGCGCTACGCTGTGAAAATAATGAAAACCTATCAATGTCCAACATATCATCATGTCTTTCAATGACTGCATTTGGGAAAAGGTGCTAACTTGCAAAGTTAAACTGAAACTAACTCTCAAAAATTTGCTTTTATAATTTCCTTTTTTTAAAAAATTACACTCTTCCAATCTTATTGAATGAACTTCTCCTTATATAATGATTCCTTTATAATCTATCTTGTCTCAATAACCAGATGGAATAGAATGCTTTAAATGATTTTGATGATAACTGAATGCAAACTCAGAGGGCAAAAATTAAACCCATGCCTCTGTATCTCTCTCTCTCTCTCTCCCTCTGACTATCTCTTTTCCCTCTTCAAAAATAATAGCTGACATGAGGAAGGTTGTTTGCGGTTCCCTGAGTTGTGGGAATAAAAAATATTATGGGATGTATTACTGATGGAGGTCGCCGTGCCCAGGATCTCTCCAGTGAACAACCAGCTCGGTGGACACCTTTGTAGCGTCTTAAACTGAAAGAAAACTTGCTCCAACCAAGAGATTAATGTTGGTCTTCTCGATATGGCATGGACTCCTTGGGGTTTAGCTGAGAGTTGGGTTGAAAGACCTTGGCTTGGCCGGAAAAGAAACCAGAATTGACAGCATTGTATCGCCATGGTTTCGCTTGCTGCCTGACGAGAGAGATGGGACACCCTGCCCAATGATAAGGGGAGAACTGTCTTGTCGTGTGTCACACACTTCAATGAGGATTGTTGGCTATGAATTTATCGTCATGGCGATAATTATCCTGGTCATCTACTGTGGATTAAATGTTTTTATGTACTGAAACCTTCAATGTGAAAAGTCCGAAGGCATGATTTTGGCAGAGTGTTATTTTCAATGTATGCCTATAAGCATCATCATGCATGTTAGAACTACATACCAACAGTGATTATTTTGTTCCTTTTTAAAATATTATTACCATTTGCAATCTTTTTTATTTTTTCAATGCCTGGTGGTGGCACCTCCGATCTGAGGTACCACTCACAGGTTACCTTGGCCAAGAACCTACTCACGTTGAAATAATAAAAAGTAAGTAACCTGAATTAGCACAATGGTATGTTCTAAATATCTCGTCAAGTGTTCCTCTCGCAATTCCCCTTTTGTTGAAAGGGGCAGTGCCTTCGTCACTGCAGGACGAGGAGAAGGAGGAAGTCACCAAGTCTTCGTCAACCGCACTGGCCAAATCTGCGACCTCCAAGGGGCCTGTGAACACCAGCAGCTCCAGTCACACGCGCCCGCACCAATCTGACTTGGAGATCAGCACTGCGTCAAATTCTCATTATCTGGTGTGTCCATCACAACATAACATCAATCCAAATGTTTAAGTGCAGCAGGCATTGCAGGAGCGTTTTCACTGTGCGGGCTGCGGTACACCTCCACATTCTTAAGGCAGCTAGAGATGAGCAGTAAATGCGGACATTGCCAGTGACACCTACATTCAGAGGATGTTTTCAATTTAATTAACAATTGGGAAATTATGTACAAACATAATTGGAAAAGGAGCCTGGGGCAAGGGCACAGATTATATAGAAACATGGAAATATAGATAATAGGAGGAGGCCATTCGACCCATCAAGTCAGCTCCACTATTCATCACGATCATGGGTGTTCAGTAGCCTAATCCCGTTTTTCCCCATGTTCGTTGATCCCCTTCGCCCTATATCAAACTGCTCCTTGAAAACATCCAGGCCGGAATTCTCCGACCGTCGGGATTCATTTTTCCTGCCGACAGCACACCTCCGCCGGTGGGCTTCCCAGTGCCGTGGGAAATCCCTTTCGCAAGCGGCGGGTAGAGAGAATGTCACCGCCAGCGAAGGGCGTGCTGCCGTAAACACACAGCTGGGGACAAGGGGCTGGGGGACTGGAGAAACCAGCCCTGTATTTTGGCCTCAACTATTACCTGTGGTAACGAATTCTGCAGGCTCACCACTCTCTGAGTGTTCTAAATGGTCTACTCCATAACCTCAGACTGTGACCCCCACCATCGGGAACATACTTCCTGCATCTACCCTGTCCAGTCCTGTTAGAATTTTATAGGTTTCTATGAGATCTCCCCTCATTCTTCTGAACTCCAGCGAATACAATCCTAACCGATTCAATCTCTCCTCATACGTCAGTCCCGCCACCCCAGGAATCAGTCCGGTAAACCTTCATTGCACTCCCTCCAGAACAAGAACATCCTTCCTCAGATAAGGAGGAAAACCGCACACAATACTCAAGGTGTGGCCTCACCAAGGCTCCTGTAGAATCGCAGCAAGACATCCCTGCTCCTGTACTCGAATCCTCTCGCTATGAAGGCCAGCATATCATTTGCCTTCTTTGCCGCCTACTGCACCCTCATGCTTACCTTCAGCAATTAGTGCATGAGGACACCCGAGTCTCGTTGCACATTTCTCCCTCATAATTTATCGCCATTCAGATAATAATCTGCCTTCCTGTGTCTTCCAAAGTGGATCACCTCATATTTATGCACATTATACTGCATCTGTCATGCATTTGCCCACTCAACCTGTCCAAATCACACTGAAGCATCTCTGCATCCTCCTCACAGCTCACCCTCCCACCCAACTTTGGATCATCTGCAAATTTGGAGATATGACATTTTGTTCCCTCATCTAAATCATTGATATATATTATGAATAGCTGGGGTCCCAGCACCGATCCCTGCGGTATCCCACTAGTCACTGCCTGCCATTTGGAAAAAGATCCATTTATTCCCACACTTTGTTTTGTGTCTGCCAACCAGTTTTCTATCGATCTCAATACACTACTACTAATCCCATATGTTTTAATTTTACATGTTAATCTCTTGTGCGGGATTTTGCCGAAAGCCTTATGAAAGTCCAAATGAACCATGTCCACTAGCTCCCCTCATCAACTCTACTAGTTACATCCTCAAAACATTCCAGTAGATTTGTCAAACATGATTTCCATTTCGCAAATCCATGCTGACTCTGTCCAATTCTACGACTGTTTTCCAAGTGCTCTGTCATTAAATCTTTTACAATGGACTCTAGAATTCTTCCCAATACATATGTCAGCTTTAGATCTAACACTATCTCTAATTTTCCTTGAAAGCCATGGTTTGATCACCTTTCCTGTTTTACTTCTGTGCCAGACAGGAATGACCAATTGTTAGTTCACCCATGCCCTCTTTGAATGTTGCCCATTGTCTATGCACTGGCATCCCTTTAAGTAACATTTTCCAATCCATCAGAACCAACTCGCGCGTCATACCATCCTGGTTTCCTTCATTTTGATTCAGAGTCCTAGTTTCAGAATCAACTACATCCCTCTCCATCATGATGATGAATTCTATCATATTATGGTCGCTCATCCCCAAGGGGACTTGCACAACTAGATTGCCAATTATTCCATTCTCATTGCACAGAATTTTACAGGTTTCTATGCCATCCCCCCCCCTCATTCTTCTGAACTCCAGCGAATACAATCCTCACCGACTCATCGTACGTCAGTCCTGCCATCCCAGGAATCAGTCTGGCAAACCTTCCCTACAGTCCCTCTAAAGTAAGAACCCTTCCTCAGATAAGGATACTAAAACTGCACAATATTCCAGGCGTGTCCTCACCAAGGCCCTGTAGAATTGCAGCAAGACAGTGTAGGGTGGCCTGTTTTCTAATTGGTTCCTCAACGTATTGGCCCAGAAAACCATCCCGTATGCAGTCCAGGAATTCCTCTTCTACGGTATTGTGGCTAATTTGATTTGCCCAAAAGAGATGTAGATTAAAGTTCACCCATAATTACAGATGTTCCTTTATCGCATGCTTCGCTAATTTCCTGTTTAATGCCATTCCCAACATCACCACGGCAGTTTGGGGTCCATTAACATTTTTTGTTGCTTTTCTCAGCTCTACCCATACAGATTCCACGTTGTCGGAGCTGGGTGAGATTCTCTGGTGCGGCGCGACCCGCCGGCAGCAGGAGTCTCCGTCCCAACAGCTGGCCAATGGGATTTCCCATTGTGGGCAGCCTCACGCCGTCGGCATATCCCCGGGCGTGGGAGCTATGCCGGCGCAACGGAGAATCCTGCCAGCGGAGAATCCCGCCCCGGATCTTTTCTCGCTATTGCGTAAATTTCCTCTTTAACCAGCAATGTAATTCCACCACCTTTTCTGTTTTGTTTGTCCTTCCTAAATACTGAATCCGTTCCCATTCCCTGGTCACCCTGCAGCCATGTCTCCGTAATCCGAACTATATCATACCCCTTTACATGGGTTTGCGCAGTTAATTCAATTACTTTATTGCGAATGCTCCATGCACTAAGGCACAAAGCCTTAAGGCGTGTCTTTTTAACATTCCTTGTCCCATTCCCATTATTTTTCACTGTGGCCCTGTTTGATTCTAGTCCTTAATTTCTCTGCCTTATTCCCCTTTCTGGTTTTTACTCTTATCCGTGTTTCCCCCTCTTCTGACTCCTTGCACAGGTTCCGAAGCCCCTTCCATTTTAGTTTAAACCCTCCCCAACCAGTCCAGAAAATATTCCCCCCAGTCCCAGTCCTGCCCAGGTGTAACGCATCCACTTTACACTGGTCCCACCTCCCCCAGAACCCATCGCAATGTCCCAGGAATCTGAAACCCTCCACCTCACACCATGGGCAGCATGGTTAGCACAATGGTTAGCTCAGTTGCCTCACAGCTCCAGGGTCCCAGGTTCGATTTCCGGCTTGGGTCATTGCCTGTACGGAGTCTGCACGTTCTCCCCGTGTGTGCGTGGGTTTCCTCCGGGTGCTCCGGTTTCCTCCCACAGTCCAAAGATGTGCGGGTTAGGTGGATTGGCTATGCTAAATTGCCCTTAGTGCCCAAAAAGTTTGGGTGGCGTTACTGGGTTACGGGGATGGAGTGATGGTGTGGGCTTGGGTGGGGTGCACTTTCCAAGGGCCGGTGCAGACTCAATGGGCCGAATGGCCTCCTTCTGCACTGTAAATTCTATGAAATTCTAAAAATTCTATTGGCGGGTTTCTCTGTCCTGCCGCACCCGTTTTCAATAGAACAACAGAACATTACAGCACAGTACGGGCCCTTCGGCCCTCGATGTTGCGCCAACCTGTTTACTGCCATTCCCAACATCATCAAGCTGGTGAGGCCTGCCCCCGCCGGCAGCGGGAATCTCGGTTCTGGCAGCCGGCCAAGGGGATTTTCCCATTGCGGGCGCCCCCGCGTCGTCGTCAAATCCACGGGCGTGAGTGCGCTGCCGGCGAAGCGGAGAATCCGGCCGACGGAGAATCCAGCCCCACATCTTCAGCCAGTATTCATCCGATGTATCCTGCTATTTCTGCTCTGACTAGCACGTGGCATTGGTAGTAATCCTGATATCGCTATCTTTGAGGTTGGCCTTTTCAACTTACTTCCTAACTCCCTATATTCTGCCTCGTCACTTTTTTTTTTAAACCTATGTCGTATTGCAAAGGGGACAGGTTAACGACAGGACAGAGCAGACCAAATGACCTCCTGTGTATTATCCATAGACCAGCTGATGGGTTTATCACTGGGTAGTTCAACTTCCTGCTGCCCCAACCACCCCCTCCCCACCCCCCACCACCCCAACCCCGCCGTGGGCAAAATTATCTCATGTCCTTGAAATGCAATGAAGCAAATGATCTGATTACATCCCCAAACCTTGTGAGAAATATCAGAAAGCAGGAAAAAAGGGGGTTTGCTACGCTCTACCAAACATGAGAATGGAGGCACGTGACCTGGAGTTAACCAATGTGAGATGAAATGGGAGAGTTAACGTAGCCGAGTGATGGACAGCAATGGGTTTCAGTGCTCCTCTGTCAGCACATCTATCTCGTGTTCCACTAATTGACCAGTTGTTAGGCTTGCTTTTGCCAATTAACATTTCCTCGGTACCATGAGATGCACATTTCTACTCCAACACTGTCACTGCAAGTGTCATATTGACATTCCAGTGCAATGAAACGTTTTAGCGTGAAGTTATGAGTGAGGTGAAAGATTTTGGACCAACATGCACGCCACCATCAAAGGTAAAAATACAGACCTGAATTTCGATAGCGCCTTTTGTTTGTCGAACGGTACTTTACAGCTAATGGAGTCTTGTTGTGATATAGGAAGTACAGCAGCCAATTTACACACAGCAAGATTCCACAAGGAGCAGCAATGACCATGTCCACTGTTTTTAGCGAAGATGATTAAGGGATAAGGGACCTTCACTGTTCTTCTTCATATAGCACCATTCGGCTGTTTGTACCCACTCTGTTTCACCACCTCATCCATAAGAAGACACCTCCAACAATGTCAGTCTTGAATTTGAGCGCAAGTCTCTGAACGTACATTCTGCTGCCTCAGAGCCAAGGCTGCTACTTGTACCACCTGAGACACAGTGGAGGCTGAGCAACTTTCCTCCTCCAAATGCTAAAAGCAAAATTCCGCAGGTGCTTGCAATCTGAAATAAGTAGGTCAGGTAGCATCTGTGAAGCGAGAAACAGAGTCAAGGTTAGAGGCCCACAGACTTGAAGCCAGCCAGAAGAGGAGACGTGGAGAGATCCAGGATGGGAATACAGAGCCCATCAGAATGCAAAGGGTATGGACATGGGTGGTGGAGAGGAAGCGCAAGAGGCCAGCGTCAGAGATCACAGTGATCCTGGAGGGGTTTAGGGCTGGAGAAGGTTGGAGGTAAGGTAGGGAGTAAATAGGTCAAAGAATTTTCAAAAAATATCATCTCCAGTAGATTTTACATAGCTTATAATCACACCCTGGCAGTGCCCAGGGTACCCAGGTGGCACCAGCAATACCAGACACCACCCTGCCTGAAGGGCATGCAGCTGGGGGCCCGTGATCCCCTGGGAGCCCCCCACGAGTGCCGTTCCCACTTGTCGGATTCAGGGCTGGATGGTGCTCGCCTGAGGTATCTAAGGCAGAGGGGTTGAATCCCAAAGCCTCAGGTATCTCGGGAATCTGCACATAAGAGTAAGGCCTCTTACTGCCTCGCTCTAATATGCTGATTTGCCAAAAAGTGATCCCGCCCATTGTGGGTGGGATTCACATCGCAACGTCTCGCCAGGTTGCGTTGGATCTCACGAGGCGTGGCGAGTGGGTAGACCCCGGGAGCGGGGGTCTCTCGGCTTTCAATGGCCAGGCTGCGCCGTGGCGAGCTGTTTCCCGTGCGCAGCGTGGCCATTGGATCGCGCCCATAAATAATACACCGTTTCCCAGCTTAGTTTCTGTGGGAAACAATTCCTGCTCTCTATAGAGGCTCCTTCCGTTCCAGTGCTCCCTGCTGGATTCTTTGTCGGCGGGATCCTCCGCTTCGCTGGCAGCGCACCCATACCCGAGGTTTTCCCCACGGCATGGGATGGCCACAATGGGAAACCCCATTGGCCGGTTGCCGGAACGGAGGATCCCATTGTCGGTGGGGGCGCGCCGTGAAACGGGGCTGGTGGGACGGAGATACCCGTGCTCCTGGTTTGCCCCACTCCCCAGTTGTTCAGAATCACACATGCTTCTGACATATTTAAGTGTTAGTTACGGAGATGAAGGTAACATTCAAATCCCTCCATTTGTCTTTCAAATCCATGTACAATGGCAATGAATAGAAGAGCTTGGGGCATTTGCCTATCACATTTCGCGACCTCAGAGTGCCCCGAAACACTTTGCAGTACTTTTAACGTGCAGCCATTATAATAACATGGGAAATGCAGCCGTCAGAGGGCGGCGCGGTGGCACAGTGGTTAGCACCGTTGCTTCACAGCTCCAGGGCCCCAGGTTCGATTCCCGGCTCGGGCCACTGTCTGTGAGGAGTCTGCACGTTCTCCCCGTGTGTGCGTGGGTTTCCTCCGGGTGCTCCGCTTTCCTCCCACAGTCCAAAGATGTGCAGTTTAGGTGGATTGTCCATGCTGAATTGCCCTTAGTGTCCAAAAAGGGTTAGCTGTGGTTACTGGTTTACGGGGATAGTGTGGAGGCGTGGGCTTAAGTGGGGTGCTCTTTCCAAGAGCCAGTGCAGACTCGATGGGCTGAATGGCCTCCTTCTGCACTGTAAATTCTATGATTCTATGATTCACAGCACAGCACATGGGGCTGGTTTAGCACAGTGGGCTAACCAGCTGGCTTGTAATGCAGAACAAGAGCCAGAATGTGGCAATTAGGGGCTTTTCACAGTAACTTCATTGAAGTCTACTTGTGGCAATAAGCGATTATTATTATTATTATTAATCCCACAAGCAGCAATGTAACAACGACCGGGTAATCTCCATTTTTGCGATGCTGCTTGAGGGATAAATATCAGGCTGACCACAAGAGAGAACCCCTTCCCTACTGCCCTTCTCAAAACAGTGCAATGGGGGGGGGGGGGTCCTATCTGAGCAGGTAGATGGCTTAATGACACATCTGAAAGATGACACCTCTGACAGTGCGGCACCTCTTTCAGTCGTGCACTGGGATTATCAGTCTGGGTCGCATGTTCAGGTCTCTGAAGTGGAAAATGAACCGGCAGCCTGCTAACCCACAGGCAGGGGGACATGTTTTCAAACCCCTTAAACTTTACATGAATGTCTATGGGGGAATTACTCCCTCAAACGTCCAGCACAGACCCACAGGCCAAACAGCCTTCTCCTGGGCTGTAATCATTTGTATTCTAGAAGGTCGGCATAGTTCCCACCTTATGCTCAAATCGTGCGGAGCTCTGTCCCAGGAGGAGTATAATATAAAGCTTACGTCATGGCCATTGTACCAGTAATGTAGCCAAGGCAGAGGAACATTCCCTGTGAGTCGGGATCATTACGAAACCAATGGAAAAAGTTGCACACTGCAGTGGGTTTATTTGGCACAACTTGCCTGGCAATTAAAGTAACAATTGGGAAGAAGCTGGGCAGTGAAAGGTTGTCTTGCTGTGACTGACTAGTGTGAATTAGCAATAATAGTGGCTCTTAGATTTTGGCAAATATCTTTGGAGTGGTTACTAAGTGAGCAAATTCTCTTCCCTGAACAATGGGAGCTTAATATCTGGAGCTTGGTAACAGATACTAAAGAACATGGGATGTATTTGTTCGACTCACTGCGGAACGGTTCACAATGACGGCCTGTAAACCTACTCTGCAATTTATTGAGAACTAGGATTCTGTCTGTAACCAAATAAAGATTGTATATTTCTATTGGGCACCTCATGATCTGAGGAGGCCCCAGAGGTGATGTACAGCCAGTGGGGATTTTTTTGATGTGTAGTCACTGTTGTAATAAGAACATAGGAACTAGGAGCAGGAGTAGGCCATCTGGCCCCTCGAGCCTGCTCCACCATTCAATGAGATCATGGCTGATCTTTTGTGGACTCAGCTCCACTTTCCAGCCCGAACACCATAACCCTTAATCCCTTTATTCTTCAAAAAACTATCTATCTTTATCTTAAAAACATTTAATGAAGGAGCCTCGACTGCTTCACTGGGCAAGGAATTCCATAGATTCACAACCCTTTGGGTGAAGAAGTTCCTCCTAAACTCAGTCCTAAATCTACTTCCCCTTATTTTGAGGCTATGCCCCCTAGTTCTGCTTTCACCCGCCAGTGGAAACAACCTGCCCGCATCTATCCTATCTATTCCCTTCATAATCTTATATGTTTCTATAAGATCCCCCCTCATCCTTCTAAATTCCAACGAGTACAGTCCCAGTCTACTCAACCTCTCCTCGTAATCCAACCCCTTCAGCTCTGGGATTAACCTAGTGAATCTCCTCTGCACACCCTCCAGTGCCAGTACATCCTTTCTCAAGTAAGGAGACCAAAACTGAACACAATACTCCAGGTGTGGCCTCACTAACACCTTATACAATTGCAGCAGAACCTCCCTAGTCTTAAACTCCATCCCTCTAGCAATGAAGGACAAAATTCCATTTGCCTTCTTAATCACCTGTTGCACCTGTAAACCAACCTTTTGCGACTCATGCACTAGCACACCCAGGTCTCTCTGCACAGCAGCATGTTTTAATATTTTATCGTTTAAATAATAATCCCTTTTGCTGTTATTCCTACCAAAATGGATAACCTCACATTTGTCAACATTGTATTCCATCTACCAGACCCTAGCCCATTCGCTTAGCCTATCCAAATCCCCCTGCAGACTTCCAGTATCCTCTGCACTTTTTGCTTTACCACTTATCTTAGTGTCGTCTGCAAACTTGGACACATTGCCCTTGGTCCCCAACTCCAAATCATCTATGTAAATTGTGAACAGTTGTGAATCATCTATGTAAATTGTGAACACTGATCCCTGAGGGACACCACTAGCTACTGATTGCCAACCAGAGAAACACCCATTAATCCCCACTCTTTGCTTTCTATTAATTAACCAATCCTCTATCCATGCTACTACTTTCCCCTTAATGCCATGCATCTTTATCTTATGCAACAACCTTTTGTGTGGCACCTTGTCAAAGGCTTTCTGGAAATCCAGATATACCACATCCATTGGCTCCCCGTTAACTACCGCACTGGTAATGCCCTCAAAGAATTCCACTAAATTAGTTAGGCACGACCTGCCCTTTATGAACCCATACTGCGTCTGCCCAATGGGACAAATTCCATCCAGATGCCTCGCTATTTCTTCCTTGATGATAGATTCCAGCATCTTCCCTACTACCGAAGTTAAGCTCACTGGCCTATAATTACCCGTTTTCTGCCTACCTCCTTTTTTAAACAGTGGTGTCACGTTTGCTAATTTCCAATCCGCCGGGACCACCCCAGAGTCTAGTGAATTTTGGTAAATTATCGCTAGTGCATTTGCAATTTCCCTAGCCACCTCTTTTAGCACTCTGGGATGCATTCCATCAGGTCCAGAAGACTTGTCTACCTTTAGCCCCATTAGCTTGCCCATCACTACCTCCTTGGCGATAACAATCCTCTCAAGGTCCTTACCTGTCATAGCCTCATTTCCATCAGTCACTGGCATGTTATTTGTGTCTTCCACTGTGAAGACCGACCCAAAAAACCTGTTCAGTTCCTCAGCCATTTCCTCATCTCCCATTATTAAATCTCCCATCTCATCCTCTAAAGGACCAATATTTACCTTAGCCACTCTTTATTGTTTTATCTTTGTGTAGAAATGCTAAGTAAATGAAAACTAAGAACACGGCAGCCAAATTATACACAGCAAGATTCCACAAAGTGAAATGTGATCATTATTTTCATGATGATGCTTGAAAGATATATTTTTAGCGACTATACAATGCAGAAGCAGACCAAGGCCATTCGGCCCATCAAGTCTGCACCAGCCCTTGGAAAGAGCACCCCACCAAGCCCACACCTCCACCCTATCCCCATGACCCAGTAACCCCACCTAACCTTTTTGGACGCTAAGGGCACCATTGAGTGCTGGGTAAAACTGAGGGAGATGTCAAACCGGCTTTACACACAACCTGCCAGCTCCCAAATGGCATTAGGTTAAAATTTCTCCCATCGGCCTATAAAGAATGTGCAATTGTTTGAGTCAACCTTCAAGCGATAACTTGAAGGAAAGAATTGGACGGGATTCTCCGTCCTAGCGCTCCCGTTTTCTGGTGCGGCGCGCCCCCGCCGGCTACGGGATCCTCCGTCCTGCCAGCCGGCCAATGGCGTTTGCCATTGTGGGCACCCCCCACGCCGTCAGGAAATCCGCGGGCGTTAGTGCGCTGCCGACGAAACAGAGGATCCCGCCCCATGTGTTTATCGAGTGTCTTATATCATGAGCCTCTCATAGCAAATTAATTTACTGTCTCATAGAATCCCATAGAATCCCTACAGTAGAAAAGGAGGCCCATTGAATCTGCAATGACCCTCCAAAAGAGCATTCTACCCGTGTCCCCCATCAGCCCACCCAATTCCATCATCTCTGGACGCTCAGGGGCAATTTAGCACGGCCAATCCACCTAAACCGCACATCTTTGAACTGTGGGGGGAAACCGGAGCACCCGGAGGAAACCCACGCAGACATGGGGAGAAAGTGCAAATTCCACACAGTCACAGGCCAGAATCGAACCCGAATCCCTGGTGCTGTGAGCCAGCAGTGCTAACCACTGTGCCGCCATGCAGACTGTAGAGTAGAAGATTTCCGGCCTATACCATCACTTCATTGGTAAGTCCCCAAACGTTTCTTCATGGGTTGATAAATCCATGTTGACCTGAGTCTTGTAGGCCAAGGAGGTCCCGGGGTCCAATGCACGGTTGGCCCAGCTCAGCTGAGGTGGTGCTGGGATGCCCCTGGACACTATTCAGTGCTAGGAATTAGTGGGTGCGTGGCCAATGGATGAGAATTGGATTTGGCCCAGTTTCTGCCTCCTCTCTGCTCAATGAATAAATGAGCTGCCAACCCTCCAGACTCTCGCATTTGCTAACTCACCCAGCAATTCTTTCACAACTTATGGGGGCAAAGTGGAGAACACCAGAGTCAAGACTTGCTTCACTGTCAAGTCAGCGAAGCAGGAAGAATTGACACCTGCCCTTCCTCGGGTGTCGGGCTGCACTCAGCGGGTAATACCCTCACCTGAGGCAGAAGGTTGTGAGGCTGATTCTCACTCCAGAGCCTCGAGTGAAACAATCCAGGTTGACGCCCCGGGATAGTGGAGGGACTGCTCCATCGTCAGTGGTGCCAGCAGTCAGATGTGACATTGACCCCTCTTTCCTGGAAGGGAAAATTTGAAGATCCCATGACAATATTTCGAAGAAGAGCATGGGAGATCTCCCAGGTGTCCTGGCCTATATTGATCCCACGACTAACATCGCCAAAGAAAAAACCTGGTAATAATAATCTTTATTAGTATCACAAGTAGGTTTACATTAACGCTGCAATGAAGCTACTGTGAAAATTCCCTAGTCGCCACACTCTGGTGCCTGTTCGGGTACACAGAGGGAGAATTTAGATTGTCCAATTCACCTAACAAGCACGTCTTTCGTGACTTGTGGGAGGAAACCGGAGCGCCCGGAGGAAACCCACGCAGACACGGGGAGAACGTGCAGACTCCGCACAGACAGTGACCCAAGCCGGGAAGCGAACCCAGGTCCCTGGCGCTGAGAAGCAACGGTGCTAACCACTGTGCTACCATAATTATCACATTGTCGCTTTTGGGAGCTTGCTGTGCACAGATTGGCCACCACGCACAGTGGCTATGTTTTGTTGGCTGCAAAATAGTTTGGGACATTCAGAGGTCATGGAATGTGTGAAAAAATGCAAATTCATTCTTTCTTTGTATTGGCTGCTTCAGAGCGCACAATTCATTTTTTCAAAACAAGATTAATGGTGCAACTTGGGAAATCATCAAATACACATGAGTATACTCACTATTCCTTCTAAGTTTGAAAACTTTCAGCTGCTCAGTCGGCTCCAGTAGTGATCAGAAGTCAGACACAGAATGAAAGGGAGGCAGGAACCTGATCCCTTCACACCGTGCCACACCATGCCACACCGTGCCACACCATGCCACACCACGCCACACCATGCCACACCATGCCACACCATGCCATGCCACACCATGCCACACCATGCCACACCGTGCCACACCATGCCACACCGTGCCACACCATGCCACACCGTGCCACACCATGCCACACCGTGCCACACCATGCCACACCACGCCACACCATGCCACACCATGCCACACCATGCCACACCATGCCACACCACACCATGCCACACCATGCCACACCATGCCACACCGTGCCACACCATGCCACACCGTGCCACACCATGCCACACCGTGCCACACCATGCCACACCGTGCCACACCATGCCACACCATGCCACACCGCGCCACACCATGACTCACTTTTGAAGAAAGGTTCAATTGATGAGCGATGCATTCGCAATTTACATTTTAAAAAGTGGGGAGAGAGAGATCCCAGATTGCATCTGTCTCAGAGTTCCTTCCACAGTATTTTCTACACATCCAGCCACCTGACATTGGTCCCTCCACTGCTTAGCATCGAGTGCAATTCAATATCAGGCTCAGCATATAACTGGCAGACCACCCAATATTTTACTCCACTATTCAAGACCAATTAATTACTACCCCAGTAAGTGTTAAGGCGTAAGTCTTGTGGCGCAGTGAGTAGTGTCCCTGCCTCCAAGCTGGAGGCTCTGGGTTCGAGTCCAACCCCAGGGCTTGCTGCTCAGCTGAGGTACGCTCATAACACAGCCAAAGGGGTTGAGTAGTGTGGTAGTACCAGGTATTGCGGTACCTAAGAATCAGAAGACCATTGGTTAGACCCAGGGGTTTACCATTGGCTGTTGTTACGTAGCTCCGCCCTGAAGGCGGAGTATAAGAGATGGTGCCGTCCCAGCAGCCTTCACTTTCTGTACCAAAGCTGCTGGGGAACAGGTTCTAGTAGATTAAAGCCTTCAGTTATGAAATCACTTCGTCTTGAGTGTAATTGATCGCGCATCAATTTAATCTACTAGATTTAAGCTGGAAGGATGGATCTCCGAATCAAACCGGAGTGCCTTCAACTCAGCCCCCACGCGGAGAACCCGGCTGCAATATTTAAACACTGGCTGGCGTGCTTTAAAGGCTACCTGGAGACGGCCGGAGGCACCCCCTCAGAAGGACAGAAAATGCATCTCCTGCGCTCAAGGGTCAGCCCTGGGATCTATACCCTTATCGAGGAGGCAGAGAACTATGATGCCGCAATCGAACTGTTGGAAGGACATTATATCCGCCCTGTAAATCAGGTCTACGCACGTCACCTGCTTGCTACGAGACGGCAAAGCCCCGGGGAATCGTTGGAAGATTTCTACCGGGCGCTACTGGTGCTGGGCCGAAACTGTGGCTGCCCGCAAGTTTCGGGGAGCGAGCACACGGAACTTTTAATCAGGGATGCTTTCGTAGCAGGTATGAGCTCCTCAGATATCCGCCGAAGACTCCTAGAAAGGGACACCCTGGGACTTAGAGAGGCACGGGCCCTGGCAGGGTCCATGGACGTTGCCTACAAAATCACGCAGTCCTATGCGCCCGACCGCGCGGCGGCCCCCTGGGCTGCGTGGCATCCCGCAGCGGCAGCCCCACAGACCTTCCCCCAGACCCCGCAAGCCTGCGCTATGAGACGGCCCGCTAACGCCACCGGGCCCCGCTGTTTCTTTTGCGGGCAGGCGAATCATCCCCGCCCGCGCTGCCCGGCCCGCACCGCCACCTGCAAAGGGTGCGGCAAGAAGGGCCACTTTGTGGAGGTCTGCCAGGCCCGTGCCGTGGCCGCGGTCTCCAGCAACTCCGGACCGCCATAGCAACCCCCCCTTCAGGCCCCGACCGGTCAGTGCTCACCGCCACCCCCCTATCCTAGGTCCACGTGCGACCCATTGGCGTGGCCATCTTACCCCCCCGGACGCCACTCTGGACGGGTGGGCGCCGCCATTTTGTCCATCCCCGCCGTCATGTTCATCCCCGGACACCATGAGCGACTCATGGGTGACGCCATCTTGGATGGGGCCCCAGGCCCCCAGCACGGCCGACTACACGCTGCCCGATCAGAACTCGCAACTGCTTCATCTGGCCTCGGTGACACTGGACCAAAGTCGACCCCGGACACTCGCAACAGCTACAACGACGGTCTTCATCAACGGCCACGAGACGTCTTGCCTGATTGACTCTGGGAGCATGGAAAGCTTTGTTCACCCCGACACGGTAAGGAGCTTGTTACCCACCCTGTAAACCAAAGGATCTCCCTGGCCTCCGGGTCACACTCGGTGGAGATAAAAGGGTTCTGCCGAGCGAACCTCACTGTCCAAGGCAGGAAATTCAACAATTTCCGCCTGGACGTCCTGCCGCACCTCTGCGCGGCTACCCTCCTGGGGCTGGACTTCCAATGTAACTTACAAAGCCTGACCTTTAAATTTGGCGGCCCTATACCTCCCCTTACTGTCTGCGGCCTCGCAACCCTTAAGGTCGACCCGCCTTCCCTGTTTGCGAACCTCAACCCGGATTGCAAACCCGTCGCCACCAGGAGCTGGCGGTACAGTGCCCAGGACCAGACCTTCATCAGGTCAGAGGTCCAAAGGCTGCTGGGGGAAGGGGTCATCGAAGCGAGCAACAGTCCCCGGAGAGCTCAAGTAGTGGTGGTAAAGACCGGGGAGAAGCATAGGATGACCATTGACTACAGCCAGACCATCAACAGGTTTACGCAGCTGGACGCGTACCCTCCCCCCCGTATAGCCAACCTGGTAAACAGGATTGCACAATACAAGGTCTTCTCCACGGTGGATCTCAAGTCCGCCTACCACCAGCTACCCCTCCGTAATAGTGACCGCAAGTACACTGCCTTCGAAGCAGATGGGCAGCTCTATCAATTTTTAAGGGTTCCCTTTGGTGTCACTAATGGGGTCTCGGTCTTCCAGTGAGAGATGGACCGAATGGTTGACCGGTACGGCTTACGCGCAACGTTCCCGTATCTGGATAACGTCACCATCGGCGGCCATGACCAGCAGGACCACGACACCAACCACCGCAAATTTCTCCATACCGCGAAAATCCTTAACCTGACATACAATAAGGATAAATGCGTGTTTAGCACCGACCGTCTAGCCATTCTAGGCTACGTAGTGCGAAATGGAGTTATAGGCCCCGACCCTGAGTGCATGCACCCCCTTATGGAGTTCCCCCTCCCTCACTGCCCCAAGGCCCTGAAGCGCTGCCTCGGGTTTTTCAGCTATTATGCACAATGGGTCCCCAATTACGCAGACAAAGCCCGACCCTTAATCCAGTCCACAACCTTCCCCCTGTCGACGGAGGCCCGCCAGGTCTTCAGCCGCATCAAAGCAGACATTGCAAAGGCCACGATGCACGCCATCGACGAGTCCCTCCCCTTCCAGGTCGAGAGCGATGCGTCCGACGTCGCTCTGGCGGCCACCCTCAACCAAGCGGGCAGGCCCGTGGCTTTCTTCTCCCGCACTCTCCATGCTTCCGAAATTCGCCATTCCTCGGTCGAAAAAGAGGCACAAGCCATAGTGGAAGCTGTGCAGCACTGGAGGCATTACCTGGCCGGCGGGAGATTCACTCTCCTCACGGACCAACGGTCGGTCGCCTTCATGTTCGATATTCATGGTCATCAGCCTCTTAGGTACCGCAATACCTGGTACTACCACAAGTAGCAACCTGCATTGGGGTAATCAACCATCCCAGAATCCACCAAATCGAAGTGGGACCAAGCCCGATCTGAAGGGGGTGCATGGTGGGATCGAGTGAGTGCCTCGTTCCAATTTTCCAGCCAGGAGTGCGTGGATCAGGTTTGATGGATCAGCTGATCCTTTCCCGTCCCGTTATATTTTGCACTTTTGCATGTTGGTACAGTGTCGAAGCACCTCAATCAGATCTCCTCTTAACCCTCAATTCATTCTCCAGGTCTTTTTGTCTGGTTTGTCTGACCAGAAGGTTTTCATTACCAAAGGGCTGCCTGATTTGTGACAGTTGTTAATATTTACTGACATGTTAACAAGTGTATTGAGTAGCATTGGACTGAGGGGAACGAACAAACTACAATTACTCTCATCCCTTCAACACAAATTTATTTAGTATTTGCACAAATATTTCCCTTTCATTATATTCCAGCTGTGCGATCTTTAAACCCGAGGTGGTCAAACGCTACATGATGATACAGAGAAGTTTGACTGGAGTTAGAAATACTTACCTTTATGTAGTGGCATTCATGACTTCAGGACACCCCAAGCAGTTTACAGCCAATGAACTCCGCTTGGAGTGTCGCCAATGTTGTGATGTAGGAAGGACAGCAACCAATTTGCACACAGAAAAGTCCCACACCCAGCAATCTGACGATGGTCAGATAATCTGCAACGCTGAGTGAGGGATCAATATTGTCCAGTACACCAGGGGGAACCCTCTCTGCTGTCCTGTGGAAATAGAGCGGGGGAACTCAGGAGGTGACTCACTCACCATGGATTTCCCAACCTCAGGCTTACTCTTCTTACTCGGGCCCAAACCGGAAGTGAAGCCCCGACCTCGATTTGGAGCCGACCCGGACCTCGGAGCTCCAAACCCGGCCTAACTACCTACGCCAGCCCCCGGATCGCCTTGCCCAGTCCCCGGAGCTCCCGACCCGACCCCCGACGGCAAGACCCGGCCCAACGCGACCCCGAGAGACCCGCCCAGCGACCCGACCTACCTGGTGATGGAAGAAAGAAAAATCCACGTGGAGGCCCGACCGGGCCTACTTCAGGATCCGATCCCAGGAGCGCCCAGGGAGGGAATAGACCATGGGATCCAGCCCAACCTGCCTCAGGAAGCCCCTGCCCACGACCCAGGACCCCCGAAACGGCGGAGACCACGCACGAGGACCCAAACGCGCTGCAAGGTATTCCCGTGCCCGCAGAATGCCGGGACCCATCCGGATCGCAAACGTGCCTCCCTAGCAACCCCTCTACCTCAACCAGTGACCGGGACCCTGCCAGACGCGACCCCAGATACGTAAACAGCGCCCTGGTCCCCGCCAGCGCCCTGGGCCCCGCCAGACGCAACCACCTACCTTCCACAAGAGCTGACATCAGCCATCGGATCCCAGGATCATCCAGCAGCAGCCGCCGACCGAGGAAACGAGGGAAACGCGGCGGTCTGCAGGTTAGACTGAAGCAACGCGGTTTCAAGACCCCTCTCCCCAGCATACTCCTGGCAAACGTCCAAGCAATCGAAAACAAGCTGGATGAACTTAACGCCAGACTTACCTCTCAGAGGGAAGTAAGAGACTGCTGTGTGCTCTGTTTCACAGAGACATGGCTTACCCCCGCCTCACCGGACTGTGCCATACTACCTGAAGGCTTCTCAATTCACCGGGCGGACCGCACGGCGTCATCAGGCAAAGCGAAGGGTGGAGGGGTTTGCCTCATCAACTCCTCCTGGTGCTTGGATGTGGCGACTCTGGCGACCTACTGCTCCCAGACCTGGAATACCTGACCGTGAAGTGCCGCCCATATTATCTTCCACGTGAGTTCACTTCACCCATTATCACAACGTCTATATCCCACCCCAGGCAGTAGTGAGGAAGGCACTGGACGAACTATACACAGTAATAAATAACTACGAAATAGAACACAGCGAAACAGAACACCTGGAGGCCTTGTCCATCGCGGCCGGAGACTTCAACAAGGCCAACATCAAGAGTGTCCTGCCAAAATTCCACCAGCACATCTCCTGTCCCACCAGGGGCGACAACACTCTTGACCACTGCTACTCAAAAATCAAGGGCGCCTACCGTCCCATCCCCCGACCACACTTTGGGAAATCAGACCATAAGACGGTGCTCCTTCTCCCGGCATACAAGCAGAAACTCAAGCGGGAGAATCCAGCTAAGAAGGTTGTGCAGTGCTGGTCCGAGGAGACAGAAGAGCTCTTACGTGACTGCTTAGAGACAGTGGACTGGTCCATATTTAAGAACTCAGCGACCAACTTAAATGAGTATGCCACCACCGTCACAGACTTCATCAGCAAATGTGTGGACGACTGCGTGCCAAAGAAAGCAGTACGTGCGTTCCCCAACCGGAAACCATGGCTCAATCGCGAGATTGACTCCCTACTGAAGGACAGATCTGAGGCGTTCAAGGCAGCCGACCCTGACCTATACAAGAAATCCAGGTACGACCTCCGCAAAGCCATCCGGAATGCCAAGAGAGAATATCAAACCTCTCTTTGTCACAGACAGACTCTCGGCGGTTGTGGCAAGGACTAAACAACATAACGGGCTACAAAGCGAAGCCGAACAGTATCTCTGGCAGCAGCGCACCCCTCCCCGATGAACTCAATGCATTCTATGCTCGGTTCGAGCAGGTAAGCAACAATTCACTGGCGAGTGCCCCAGCAGCCCATAATTCACCCATACCCACCATCACAGCTTCCAAAGTCAGATCGGATTTCCTGAAAGTGAATCCTCGGAAGGCGACGTGCCCAGACGGGATCCCTGGTCGTGCACTCAGAGCCTGCGCGGACCAGCTGGCAGAGGTATTCACGGACATCTTTAACCTGTCCCTACTCCACTCCGAGGTCCCCACCTGCTTCAAGAAGACCACCATCATACCGGTACCAAAGAAGGACCAGGCAACATGCCTCAATGACGACCGACCAGTGGCCCTGACTTCAGTCGTAATGAAGTGATTCGAGAGGTTGATCATGAAGCGCATCACCTCCATACTCCCAGAATGCCTTGATCCACTGCAATTCGCATACCGCTGCAACCGGTCCACATCAGACACCATTTCCCTGGCCCTACACTCATCCCGAGAGCATCTCGAAAACAAGGACTCCTACATTAGACTCCTATTTATTGACTACAGCTCCGCCTTCAACACCATAATCCCAGCCAAGCTCATATCAAAGCTCCAAAACCTAGGACTTGGCTCCCCAATCTGCAACTGGATCCTCGATTTTCTGACCAACAGACCACAATCAGTAAGAATGAACAACACCACCTCCTCCACAATAGTCCTCAACACCGGCGCCCCGCAAGGCTGCGTACTTAGCCCCCTACTCTACGCCCTGTACACACACGACTGCGTGGCAAAACTTGGTTCCAACTCCATCTACAAGTTTGCTGACGATACGACCATAGTGGGCCGGATCTCGAATAACGATGAGTCAGAATACAGGAGGGAGATAGAGAACCTAGTAGAGTGGTGTAGCGACAACAATCTCTCCCTCAATGCCAGCAAAACTAAAGAGCTGGTAATTGACTTCAGGAAGCAAAGTACTGTACACACCCCTGTCAGCATCAACGGGGCTGAGGTGGAGATGGTTAGCAGTTTCAAATTCCTAGGGGTGCACATCTCCAAAAATCTGTCCTGGTCCACCCACGTCGACGCTACCACCAAGAAAGCACAACAGCGCCTATACTTCCTCAGGAAACTAAGGAAATTCGGCATGGCCACATTGACTCTTACCAACTTTTACAGATGCACCATAGAAAGCATCCTATCAGGCTGCATCACAGCCTGGTATGGCATCTGCTCGGCCCAGGACCGCAAGAAACTTCAGAGAGTCGTGAACACCGCCCAGTCCATCACACGAACCTGCCTCCCATCCATTGACTCCATCTACACCTCCCGCTGCCTGGGGAAAGCGGGCAGTATAATCAAAGATCCCTCCCACCCGGCTTACTCACTCTTCCAACTTCTTCCATCGGGCAGGAGATACAGAAGTCTGAGAACACGCACGAACAGACTCAAAAACAGCTTCTTCCCCGCTGTCACCAGACTCCTAAATGACCCTCTTATGGACTGACCTCATTAACACTACACCCTGTATGCTTCATCCGATGCCAGTGCTTTTGTAGTTACATTGTATATGTTGTGTTGCCCTATTATGTATTTTCTTTTATTCCCTTTTCTTCTCATGTACTTAATATCTGTTGAGCTGCTCGCAGAAAAATACTTTTCACTGTACCTCGGTACACGTGACAATAAACAAATCCAATCCAATCCAATCCAATCTTGTAGCCACAGCAGAAATATATTGATAAATACCTCTTTCAGCACCCCCCCATCTGGGAATGTCTTCTTCCTGACTCATGAGAAAAGGGACCAGATAGTCAGGAATGCTGCATCCCTCATTGATTGTCTGTTGGTGGATCACAAGGATAGGCCTCGTCACTCCCACACTGACCCGCCCCCATCCTCCGCTGGCAAAAGCCTGGGACAGTGTGGGAGTGGGCCGAGACCCGGCCCACGTTAGAGCGACCCCTTTATCCAAACAATTGGAAAATTGACTGATGGTGGGGGAGGGCCAAACATCAGGGCAATTGGTCACAATATTCCAACTACAGTCAAACCAATTCATAGTGTGAGTCCTTGTTGCTTTCTTTTGATACTCCGCTATTGATAAAACCTACGCCTCCATCGACTTAATGAGAGGAGGGGAGAAAGTCTACAGTTATAAGAAGAAAAGAAACAGGAAGTGAGGCATACCCCAACAAGAAACAAGGGCATACCGAGCGAGGGAAAGAGCGAGAGGGAGATGGAGAGAGAGGGAGAGAGAGGGAGAGAGAAATGGAGAGAGGGAGAGAGGGAGATGGAGAGAGAGAAAGAGAGAGGCAGAGAGAGAGAGAGAGAAGAGGAGAGAGAGAGAAGAGGAGAGAGAGAGAGAGATGGAGAGAAGGGAGAGAGAGAGGGAGAGGGGCAGAGAGAGAGAGAGAGAGATGGAGAGAGGGAGAGAGAGAGGGAGAGGGGCAGAGAGAGAGAAGGGGAGAGAGAGAGACAGCGAGAGAGAGAGAGAAAGAGCGAGAGGGAGATGGAGAGAGCGAGGGAGAGAGAGGGAGAGAGAGATGGAGAGAGGGAGAGAGGGAGAGAGGGAGATGGAGGGAGAGAAAGAGAGAGGCAGAGAGGGAGAGAGAGAGGGAGAGAGAGAGAGAGAGAGAGAGAAGAAGAGAGAGAGAGAAGTGGAGAGAGAGAGATGGAGAGAAGGGAGAGAGAGAGGGAGAGGGGCAGAGAGAGAGAGAGAGAGATGGAGAGAGGGAGAGAGAGAGGGCGAGGGGCAGAGAGAGAGAAGGGGAGAGAGAGAGACAGCGAGAGAGAGAGAGAAGGCTATACATGATTCCATAATTCAATCCACATTTATAGCCAATCCCAGTTGAAGTGGAGATGATCAATGATTTCAAATAATTCGGTGACTGTTCTATGACCAGCTGTTACATGTGTAACTCTATTTTCCTTCTTTCCGACTGCCTTTTGGACTGTTTAGTTCAGTCCTTCAGGTTGTCCCTTGTAGTCTCCGCAACAGTGAACAGATATTGTTACAGGTGGGGGGCTGTAGAATGTGGTGCGGACTTGCACCTCCTTTTCAGGAACGTTCACGAAGATAAAACCAAAGGGAGGGCAGAAAAAGTGGATGAGGCTAGGAGAAGAAGTAAAGAGCTCTGCTGACCAACTAATCTTCTCTGAAGTAGGAAAAGAAATCTCAGGCTTATAAAATGAAGAATCGTTCGCAGGGTTCCTGAGACGGAGTGGCGTCTGCCACAAATGGTAAGCTAGTAGTTATCACATTAAACAACAGAAGCTGTTTACTTCTCCCTCTCCCCAACCCACCCTCCCACCCACCAGAAAGGATCCTGAAATCCATCTCCCACCCAGCCGCTTGAGAAACAGACGTCAATTATTCTGGGGAATGGCTGAAACCATTGTGTGTTTTATTGAATCACTTGCTCAAAGGAGGAACCTTCGTTCCTGAATTGGCAGCCTGCCTGCCAGCTGTGCCCTCCTGACTTCCCCAAGAGCCTGAAAGATACACGGATCAGCGGGTTAGGAGGGGGTGGGGGTGTCCTGCGATATGGCTCCTGTGAAAGCTCACACATCGCAGCCACCGTCTTTCCCACATCTCCCCAATCCATCCATCCCACCCTACTCCAACCGGTTTATGTTACCAGGATCGGCCCTTTAAGGTGCCAAATCAAAGGCATTTCTTTTTGCAGGGAGCGTACTTAGTGAGTGTTAGATAAGCCATGATCTTATTAAATGGCGGAGCCGGTTCGAAGGGCAGAATTGCCTGTTTCTGTTCCAATTTCTCACGCTCGACTGGTCTGTTTGATAGCACATCCACATCATAAAGAACAGGTAGATATCAAGTTCTTTCATCACCCTGTGCTGTGTTCGCTGATCTCAGTATGGGGCTACCGGTAGGATAAATTCTCATCAACAACGTGCATTTAAACAGTGGGCTGGGTTCTCCGCCGTCGGGGTGCTCCGTTTTGCCAGCAGCCCGGGGATTTCCCAACGGCGTGGGGCTTCCCCACAATGGGAAACCCCACTGACCGGCCGGCGTAACGGAGCATCCCGCCGGCGTGCTCAACCAGAAATCCGGCACGGTGGGATGGAGAGTCTAGCCCAGCATTTTTACCACGTTAAAGAGCCCCAAAAGAGCAATTATCAAATAACATGACCTGTACAGAGATGAGGAAAGACGAGCAAAAAAGTTTGCTCAAAGAGATAGGTTTTATGGACTGTCTGATGGGGGACACAAAGAGGGCGATGAGGAGAGCAGAATTGGAGGCGAGCAGAGATCTCTGAGTGTGATCAGCCATGGCTCAGTTGGTAACACTCTGGGCGCGATCCAATAGCCTCATCGCACCGGACTCGGTGACACAAAAGAGCCGTTAAATCTCGCGAGAGGCCTCTCGTGGGATTTGCAATGCTCGGAACGCCTAGTGAAATCTAACAGGGTCTCCCGAGATGTCACAATCTGGATTTCGCCCTCCCTGGGCAGGTATAACGAGACCTCCTAAAGGTTGGGAGGTTGAAGGATAGAGGTCCTGAAAGGGGGGGGAAAGGGGGATGTGGAGACCTAAAAAAAGGGGGGGGCCTCAATGGGGGGTGTAGGGCAATGCTTATGTGTGCGGCGGGTGACATTGCCCATGGATGGGGGGGGACCGTTAAACCCACTTAGAAATCAGGGTACCCTTTCAAAATGGCGGCCCAATCTGTGAGGAGCTGGTCTCGTCGGCGAGTTCAGCTCCCCAGCGATGAAAGAATTCCTAAGTGTGGGCTAGACCGAGGAGAAACTCCCCAAGGCCCCAAAAAATGACTAAGGGCGTGCAGGATCCCCGGCAGTCGTTACACCTCACGAGACCTAACGAGATCTCACGAGGCTTCATGATCTGGATCCGATGCACAATGGGCATGACCCAGACTTGCAGAGTTAAGTGGGTTTAGACGCTCACTTATCTGACGGCGCCAGATGGAACTGGCTCCTGCGATCTGTCAGCCTTGCCGAGGAGACCCCAGCTGGGAACCGCTTCGCACTGGTCCCCACAAACAGGAGGTTCTGTATTGGGACCTGAAAACACGACAAGTGCCGTTAGATAGTGGGGTAGTTAAATTCCTCTAATCCTGCCCAGAACGGACTCTGTTCTTTTGGGGTGAGATAGTGCCCCAAGTGTGGGTAAATACCGGTGTGGATCTCACTGGAAAAGCTGATGGGAATCCCCCACCAAACCCACACTTAGAAGATTTTCCATTTTGTCCTGCCCTCTAACCTCTAAGTTATAAGGTTCAGTTCCTAGGAGTAGGAAGGGGCCATTCGGGCCTTCGCGCCTGCTCCGCCATTCAATAAGGCCATGGCAGATCTGGTTGTGTCTGAACTCCACTTCTGATATTTGACCTTTGACTCCCTTGTCTATCATAAACTTCTCTGACTCTGCCTTAAATAAATTCAATGAGTGAGCCTCCACTTCTCCCTGGGGAAGAGAAGTCCACAGACTTTAGGCCTTTGGGAGGACCAAATTTCACCTCATCCCCATTTTAACTGGTATCCTCTTATTCTTAAACTGTTTTCCCTGGTTCTAGACTCTCCCACAAGTATCTACCCAGTCGAATCCCCTCAGAATCCAATATGTTTCAATCAGATCACCTCTTATAAATTAAGTGGGTATTAGGCCCAACCCCTATCCAACCTTTACGCATACTCCACGACTTGAGCATAAAAACCTATGCTGAGACACGCTGAAGTGCGGAGGGAGTGCTGCACTATCGGAGGTGCTGTCTTTTGGATGAACCATTAACCCGAGGCCCCAGCTGTCTGCTCTGGTGGATGGCATGGCTTTATTTCAAAAAGAGCAGGGGAGTTCTCCCTGGAGCCCTGGTCAATATTTATTCCTCAGTCAACGTCGCGAAACCAGATTGGCTGCTCATTCTTACATCGCTGTTTGTGGGAGCTTGCTGTGCACAAATTGGCTGCACAATTTCTACATTGTACTTCCTTGGCTGGAAAGCACTTTGAGGGGCGGGATTCTCCGATCCCCCGCCGGGTCGGGGAATTGCCGGGGGTCGGCGTGAATCCCTCCCCCGCCCCCCTCCTAATTCTCCCGCCCCACCCCAAAATTGCCCCGGCATGAGTCGCGCCGCCCGCCTCGGAGAATAGCGGGGTCCGCCGCGACTCAATGGGCCCCGGAGCTGACCGAATTCTCCGGCCCGCGATGGGCCGAAGTCCCGCCTGATCTTTGCCGGTCCCACCGGCGTCAATTAGAGTAGGTCCCTTACCGGCGGGACCTGGCAGCGGGGGCGAGCTCCAGGGTTCCTGGGGGGGTCGCGGGGGGATCTGGCCCCGGGAGGTGCCCCCACGGTGGCCTGGCCCACGGTCGGGGCTCACCGAAGCGCGGGCGGGCGGGCCTGTACTGTGGGGGCACTCTATTGTTCCGCACTGGAGGCCGTGGTCCTCCGCCTTTCCCGGTGCGGAAGCGAATCCCTCTGCGCATGCGCGGGGATGACGTCAGCACACGCTGACGCTCCCGCGCATGCGCCAACTCGCGCCGGCCGGCGGTGGCCCTTCGGCGCCGGTTGGCGTGGCACCAAGCCCTTTCCTCGCCAGCCGGCGTGGCGCAAACCACTCTGGGGCGGGCCTAGCCCCTGAAGGTGCGGAGGATTCCACACCTTTGGGGCGGCCCGATGCCGGAGTGGTTCACGCCACTCCTCGGCGCCGGTGTTGCCCGCCCCGCCGATTCCCGCAGGATCCTGCCCAAAATCTTGTGACACCCTTAACTTTACTGCCAATTCAGCCTGTGAGCTGAAAGCCAGATTGTCTTGTCTCTGACTGACTGTCTCTGCTCTTCAAACCTTGTCAGTTTCTTTACCAGTCAGAGCCTTCCCTTTACCCCAATCATCGAGCGGCACGGTAGCACAGTGGTTAGCATTGTGGCTTCACAGCGCCAGGGACCCACGTTCGATTCCAGGCTTGGGTCTGTGCGGAGTCTGCACGTTTTTCCCGTGTGTGCGTGGGTTTCCTCCGGGTGCTCCGGTTTCCTCCCACAGTCCAAAGATGTGCAGGTTAGGGTGAATTGGCCACGCTAAATTGCCTCTTAGTGTCCAAAAAGATTAAATAGGGTTACTGGGTTACGGGACAGGGTGAAAGTGTGGGCTTAAGTAGGGTACTTTTTCCAAGGGCCGGTGCAGAATCGATGGGCCGAATGGCCTCCTTCTGCACTATGTAAATTCTATGATCATAGAAAGGAACAAAAACTTGCATTAAAAATAGCACCTTGCATCTCCCAAAACACAGGCACTGCTATTTTTTAGAAGCTTGATCATAGTTTGTGTCGGTCACAGAATAGCAGATTTGTACACAATAAATAATCAGTCAGTGTGCCTCAAGCGATGAACTTTGAACCGGAAATTAGGCGAGCACGGAGTAATCTTAAAGCAAAATACTGGTAATGCCGGAAACCTGGAACAGAAACGCAAAATCCTCAGCAGATAAGGCAACTACTGCAATGTAAAGGTGAGGGCTGGACCTCACGCTGCGGGTGAACTTCATTGGAATAGCGGAGGAGGCTGAAGTCCGAGAGATCGCGAGTGTGAATGGGGTGGACAACGGTAACGGCAGGTGACTGGAAGCTCAGGGTCATGCTCGCGGACTGGACATTCAGCACAGCAATCGCCCAATCTCCTTTGGCCTCCCTGAGTGGAGGGGAACACATCGTGAGCATTGAATAAATTCAATTGAAAGGTGTCCACGTGATTAGCCGTTCCACCTGGAAGGGCAGGTAATGCATCTCCTGCACTGGCACAGTCAGGTGGCAGGGGAAGAGGCAAGAATGTTCGGGGTGCTGGACCTGGGTGTCTGATGTGCCATCAATTAACACGAGACGAGTGGTGTACAAAACTGTGGCTTTAATAAGCTAAACAGAAAGCCTCCTGGCCACTGATCCCGAACTGGGGCAGGGCCGGAGGTCAGCCACCTTTATACTGAGCCCGAGGGGAGGAGCCACAGGCGGAGCCATCAGGCAGTGGTTTACCACAATACATGTAGTACAGTAACAGTTTACCACAGTACATAAAATACACTAATAGTGGTTTACCACAGTGTCATGGAGTGAACGGACCTCTGTAATGTTGAAAGGGGAGGGGACGATGTGTTTAGTGGTGGGACCACGTGGGAGGTGCAGAAATGGCTCTTCACATGACCGCTCAGGATCATTGAGCTGAAACAATAACTCTGTTTCCCTCTCCACAGAAGCTGCCAAACCTGCCAATTATTTGCAGCACCCCTTGATTTTATTTCTGGTTTCAGCCCTCTGCAGTATTTTGCTTCAGAATTCTGGATTTTGGATTAGCGTAACATAAAGGCACGCTTGCCTGAATAATGCAGCTCCAACGACACTCAAGGAACGTGACAGGATGAAGCAGCCCCACTTGATTGGCACCCCTTCCACCACCTTCAATATTCCCTCCATCACTGATGCACAGCGGCAGCCGTGATGACCATTGACAAGACGCACTCCAGCAGCTCGTTCAACCTCCTTTGACAGCACCTTCCAAAACCAATATCACCGTGAAGGATAAGGGCAGCAGACACTTGGAAACACCACCACCTGCAAGCTCCCTTCATGTCACTCACCACGCTGACTTGGAAATATATCGCCCGTTTTTCATTGACACTGGGCCAAGAACCTGGAACTCCCTCCCTATCAGCACTGTGGTTGCACCTACACCACATGGACAGCAGCGGTTCACGAAGGCGGCTCACCACCATAGAATATCTTAGAATTCCTAAAGTGCAGAAAAGGCCATTTGGGAAATCCGGGGCTGTACCAACCCACCGAAAGAGCAGCCTACCCAGGCCCACACCACCCTTTCCTCGCAACCTCACCTGCACATCCTTTGGACACGAACAGGCAATTTAGCGCGGCCAATCCACCTCACCTGCACATCTCTGAACTGTGGGAGGAAACCCACGCAGGCACGGGGAGAACATGCAGACTCCACGCAAACAATCACTGAGGCCGAAATTGAACCCGGGTCCTGGCCGCGGTGAAGCAGCAGTGCTAACCACTGTGCCACCGTGCTGCACTTGAATCACCAAGCAATTGGCAAAACCAACACATTATTATTATTTTTTGTGAGGGGAATTGAGTACAAAAGTGGTGAGCTTATCTTTCAGTTATACAAGGAACTGGTGAGACCATACTTGGAATATTGTGCACAATACCGGTCTCCTTATTTAAGGAAACATATAAATGCATTAGAGGAAGTTCAGAGAAGGGTTATCGGACTAATATCAGGAATGGGAAGGTTGTCCGATGGGGAAAGATTGGACAGGCGAGGCTTATATCCGCTGGAGTTTAGAAGAGTGAGAAGTGACTTGATCGAAACATACAAGACCCTGAAGTATCTCGACAGGGTGGATATGGAGAGGATGTTTCCTCCTATGGGAGGATCCAGAACTGCGGGGTCCCTGAAAATAAATGGTCACCGATTTAGGGCAGCGAAGGGGGAAATTCTTTTCTCTCAGACTTTGGAATTTTCTTCCTCCAAGGGAGGTTGAGGCAGAGTGCTTGACAATTTTTATGGCAGAGGTATTTGGCTAAACAAGGGGGTGAAAGGTTATCGGGGGGTAGAGAGGAAAGTGGTGTTGAGGTTACAATCAGACCAGCCATGATCTTATTGACCGGTGGAGCAGGCTCGAGGGGCCGAGTGGCCGACTCCTGCCCCTATTTCACAAGTTTGTATGCACCAACTAATTCAAGGGAAATTAGGGGTGGACAATAAACGGTGCCCTAGCCTGGGACCCCCACATCTTGCGAAAGAGATCAGTTTGGCACCATTCTCAGCCTCTGTCCTCTGCTGCTTCGGGAAGGATCAAGGGCAATCCAGCTCCAGGAGTCCCAGTAGGAAAAAACAGTTTGGGTCTGCATTTCTAATTCCCTGCTTTTAATGTTCTTTCCTGGCTTGGCGTTACCTTGTATAAGTGTATATCTGGTACGGTGACTGTGCAGCTCGCTCTGATTCCAGTCTAACCCACTCAATCATTTCTAAATGAGCACTTTTTCACCCATTACTGTTAGCCGAGAGATGTGGGAGTTTGAGCTTAGAGTGCTCCAGTCAAGGGTGATTAATGTTTCACCGGGACGAAAGTTGTACAAGTCAACAAATGGGAATTTGAGAATTCCTGAACATGCCTGGGAACTATGCAAGTTTCATATTTCTTTCAAATTCCCACCAGAACCCAGGGGGAAGGTAGAAACATGGAAAATGTACAGCACAGATGCAGGCCATTTGGCCCATCACATATGTGTTGGCTGAAAAGGGGCTATCAGCCTATTCCAAATTTCCAGGCCTTGGTTGGTAGCTCTGTTGATTTACAGCACTTCAAGTGACTATCTAAATATGTTTGAAATGTGGTGCTTGTTTCTTTCTCTTCCACCCTTTCAGGCAATGATTCCCAGACTCCCACATCCCTCAGAGTGAAAAATATTCTCCTCAACTCCCCTCCAATCCTTCTACCGATGGCTTTGCTCCTGGTTATTGAACTCCTAGATCCTTCCTAGCCACTCGATTGAGGCCCCTCATAATTTTATCCACCTCAATCAAATCCCCCTTCACTACCTCTAATTTTAAATTTGATGACTAAGGAGCAGGAGCAGGCCACTCGGCCCCTCGAGCCTGCTCCACCATTCAATAAGATCATGGCCGATCTGATCGTGACCCCCCCCAACTCCACCTTCCCGTCGACCCCATGATAACCTTTGACTCCCTTGTTAGTCAAGAATCTAGGTTTCGCTAGAATCCTCAAAGATGATGTGGTTGAGAAGGGTAAACCAGGACTCTGACGCCCCTAAGCCCTGACACCCCCCTCCCCACCCCCAAACCAGGGATATCAGCTTCTCTCTATCCACCCTATCAAATTATTTCATCATCTTAAACATCTGGGGCGTCATTCTCCGACCCCTCGCCGGGTCGGAGAATGGCCGTTGGCCGCCGTGAATCCCGCCCCCGCCGAAGTCTCCGGTACCGGAGATTGGGCGGGGGCAGGAATCGGGCCGCGCCGGTTGACGGGACCCCCCGTTCAATTCTCCGGCCCTGATGGGCCGAAGTCCCGCCCAGAAATTGCCTGTCCCGCCGGCGTAAATCAAACCTGGTATTTACCGGCGGGACCAGGCAGCGTGGGCGGACTCCGGGGTCCTGGGGGGGCGCGGGGCGATCTGACCCCGGGGGGTGCCCCCACGGTGGCCTGGCCCGCGATCGGGGCCCACCGATCCGCGGGCGGGCCTGTGCCGTGGGGGCACTCTTTCCCTTCCGCCTCCGCCACGGCCTCCACCATGGCAGAGGCGGAAGAGACTCCCTCCACTGCGCCTGCGCGGGAAACTTTCAGCGGCCGCTGACGCTCCCGCGCATGCGCCGCATTTCCGCGCCAGCTGGCGGGGCAACAAACACCATTTCCGCCAGCTGGCGGGGCGGAAATCCCTCCGGCGTCGGCCTAGCCCCTCAATGTTGGGGCTAGGCCGCCAAAGATGCGGAGCATTCCGCACCTTTGGGCCGGCGCGATGCCTGTCTGATTGGCGCCTTTTTTGGCGCCAGTCGGCGGACATCGCGCCGTTGGGGGAGAATTTCGCCCCTGAATTTGATCATTCCTCAATCTTCAATACACAGGTACGAAAGGTTGAATGGTCTCCTTTAGTGCTGCAACCCATTGTGATGCTGTGATGGAATTTGAACGGGTAACTTTGACAGGACTAGCTCACTAGATGGTAGTAAATGTCCCCCCTACCACCTAGCTAGCAGGTGGAATGAACCACATCGCGGCTTCTGAGATTGGTGTTAGGGCAGGTTGCTGAAACAGAGGAGGGGAATTCGCCACCGTGTGCCCACCTCCCCAAAAATAGAAACTACGCCATCAACAGAAGAAGCGATTGATAATTTAGATTAAGATAATCCGTGGAGCAGGTCTCTAAATGATGACAGAAAACAGCATCCATTTACATGAAACAGAAGGAGGGGCTCCGTTGGTGGAATGTTAGTTCAACATTTAATAATTTAAAATACCTTGCATCTATTGTTTCACTCGAAATGGGCTGGCCAAGGATCATGACTGGATGCAAATATTTGGCAAATTAAAATGACTAAGAAATAACTTTTGATAAAATCCCATCTCAATCCAATAACTGTTGTATATACAACAATGTCCTTGTTGAAAGTGTCAGTGACATTTGTGTAATGTGAACCCTATTGATGAAAAATGTAGGCAAGAAGTTCAAACAACAGCGGTCTGATGACTTGGACCCTATAAACATAGAACATAGAACATTACAGCGCAGTACAGGCCCTTCGGCCCTCGATGTTGCGCCGACCTGTGAAACCACTCTAAAGCCCATCTACACTATTCCCTTATCGTCCATATGTCTATCTAATGACTATTTAAATGCCCTTAGTGTTGGCAAGTCCACTACTGTTGCAGGCAGGGCATTCCACACCCTTACTACTCTCTGAGTAAAGAACCTACCTCTGACATCTGTCCTATATCTATCTCCCCTCAATTTAAAGCTATGTCCCCTCATGCTAGACATCACCATCCGAGGAAAAAGGCTCTCACTGTCCACCCTATCCAATCCTCTGATCATCTTGTATGCCTCAATTAAGTCGTCTACCTTCTTCTCTCTAACGAAAACAGCCTCAAGTCCCTCAGCCTTTCCTCATAAGATCTTCCCTCCAACCAGGCAACATTCTGGTAAATCTCCTCTGCACCCTTTCCAATGCTTCCACATCCTTCCTATAATGCGGCGACCAGAATTGCACGCAATACTCCAAATGCGGCCGCACCAGAGTTTTGTACAGCTGCAACATGACCTCATCGCTCCGAAACTCAATCCCTCTACCAATAAAAGCTAACACATCATACGCCTTCTTAATGTACATGGACACCGAGATCTCTCTGCTCATCCACACTGCCAAAAATTTTACCATTAGCCCAGTACTCTGTCTTCCTGTTATTCCTTCCAAAATGAATCACCTCACACTTTTCTGCATTAAACTCCATTTGCCCTCTCTCAGCCCAGCGCTGCAGCAGTCTGATGACTTGGTCCCTGTTACAAGTGAGATTCTCCTTAAGGCTCCATAGGGTAGAGTGCTGTCCTGTATTTCTCAGTACTGACCTACTTGGGCGGCAAGGTAGTGCAGTGGTTAGCACTGTTGCTTCACAGCGCCAGGGTCCCAGGTTCGATTCCCGGTCTGGGTCACTGTCTGTGCGGAGTCTGCACGTTCTCCCCGTGTCTGCGTGGGTTTCCTCCGGGTGCTCCGGTTTCCTCCCACAAGTCCCGAAAGACGTGCTGTTCGGTGAATTGGACATTCTGAATTCTCCCTCTGTGTGCCCGAACAGGCGCCGGAATGTGGCGACTAGGGGCTTTGCACAGTAACTTCATTGTAGTGTTAATGTAAGCCTACTTGTGACACCAATAAAGATTATTATTATTACATTATTATTATTCTGCCCAACTAAGAAATGCCAAGTTCAATCCCCAATTTGTTTTATTTGATTTCAACCAGTTCACCCCCGGAGGAGTTAGTGTTCAGGAAGAATAAGATCCTATGGATAAAAGACCTTCTTCGAGAAAACATGTCCTGTGTCCTGGGAATTGTGCTGGAATGAAATCGAGAAAAAAAAACATTCCTCCTGGCAAATGGACAATAAGGAGTGGTCATCGATTTTAAAGAAAAGGTTTTCACTGAGAGGGTTGGTGGAACACTCAACCTGCGAAGGGGAGTTTGGAAGGGGAGTTGAACAGGTATTTGAGGATATGGAATGTAAGGGCCCTTCCTGTTGATTCTCTTCATTCCTATTTCTTTTATTTCACCTTTATCATTTCGATCCATGGTTATTGGAGACATAGCTGCAAGCCGAGCAGACAAAGTAAGGATCACAAAGTGTCAAAATAGTACACTGTGTTATCAAGATTTGTATTTTAGGCAGAAGAACCCAGACTTTATGGCACCCTAGAGATTGGAGGGGTAATTAAATTCGTTGGCTGGTGGACAATGGATTGACATTACCATTACTGAATCCCCCACCATCAAACATTGTCCACGAACTGAACTGGACTAATTATATAAATACCGTGGCTACAAGGGCATGTCAGAGGCTAGGAATCCTACAGCGAGTAACTCACCTCCTGGCTCCTGAAGCCTGCCCACCACCTTCAAGACGCAAGTCAGGGGTGTGCTGCATTACACCCAACTTACCCGGATGAGTGCATCTCCAACAACACTCAAGAACTGCGACACCATCCAGGACAAAGCAACCCGTTTGATTGGCACCCCTTCTACAAGCAATCACTCCCTTCACCACCGACGCACGGTAACAGCCGCACAGGATACACTGCAGGAACTCGCCAAGGCTCCTTAGGCAGCACCTTCCAAACCCACGACCACTGCCATCTAGAAGCAGATACCTGGGAACCCCGCCACCTGGAGGTTGCCCTCCAAGTCACTCACCATCCCGACTTGAAAATATATCGCCGCTCCTTCACTGTCGCTGGGTCAATATCCTGGATCACCCTCCATAACAGCACAGTGGGTGTACCTACACCTCAGGGACTGCAGCGGTTAAAGAAGGCAGCTCACCACCACCTTCTCAAGGGGCAATTAGGGATGGGCAACAACTGTTGACCCAGCCAGCGAGGTCAACATCCCAGAAGAATGAAATTTAAAAAACAGCAGCGTTTGGTTCCCATCAGGTGAGGATTTTCGGAGAGCACCCAGGCGAAGCCACTGGACCGTCAAGGTGGTAGCAGCTCTCCCTCTTCGAAGGCAGAAGCTTCTAGACACTGGAAGAAGAAGTTGTTTCTCTTTCTCTGTCAAATGCTGCCTGCCTGATATTTCTGAGAGTCTACATTGAAAACCATTACAAGCTGAAAGAAGAGATTAAATCCACCTGAAAGCCTGGACGTAAAACAACTATCGGGAAGATGTCCATCTAAAACAAAGACTCTTATCCTTTTACTCTCATCTTTATTTTAAAACCCTCTTGCCCTCTGTGTTTGTTTGTCTGTGTGTGTACAGAGGGCGGGGCGAGTTAAAAGGAGGGGGGGGGGTTAGAGATTGGATAGTAGTTATGTATTTGTTGCCTATTTAATTATAGTTACTGTTAATAATAAAACGTTAATTGTGTTTAAATTTTAAAACCTGGTATTACTTAAGGAAGTACTGAAGGAAGTGGCTCTAGAAATGATGGATGCATTGGGGGTCATCTTCCAGGATTCTATAGACTCTGTAACAGTTCCTGCAGATTGGAGGGTAGCTAATGCAACTCCACTATTTAAAAAAGGAGGTAGAGAGAAAACAGGGAATTATAGACCGGTCAGTCTGACGTCGGTAGTGGGGAAAATTCTAGAATCCATTATGAAAGATCTTATAGCAGTGCACTTAGAAAATAGTGGTAGGATCAGACAGAGTCAGCATGGATTTATAATGGGGAAATCATGCTTGACAAATCTACTGGAATATTTTGGGGATGAAACTAGTAGAGTTCATAGAATAGAATTTACAGTACAGAAGGAGGCCATTTGGCCCATCGAGTCTGCACTGGCCCTTGGAAAGAGCACTCTACGAAAGCCCAAACCTCCACCCTATACCTGCAACCCAGTAACCCGACACTAAGGGGCAATTTAGCGTGGCCAATCCACCTAGCCTGCACATCTTTGGACTGTGGGAGGAAACCGGAGCACCCGGAGGAACCCCACGCACACACGGGGAGAACGTGCAGACTCCGCACAGACAGTGACCCAAGCCGGAATTGAACCTGGGACCCTGGAGCTGTGAGACAGCAGTGCTAACCACTGACAAACCGTGAGTTGACGAGGGGGAGCCAGTGGATGTGGTATATTTGGACTTTCAGAAGGCTTTTGACAAAGTCCTGTATAAGAGATTAGCGTGTAAAATTAAAGTACATGGGATTGGGGGTAGTGTATTGAGATGAATAGAAAATTGGTTGGCAGACACAAAACAAAGAGTAGGAATTAATGGGTCTTTTTCAAATTGGCAGGCAGTGACTAGTGGGTTACCGCAGGGATCGGTGCTGGGACCCCAGCTATTCACAATATATATTAATGAGTAGGTGAGGGAAAAAAATTAGCAGATGATATGAAGTTGTGTGGTAGGGTGAGCTGTGAGGAGGAAGCAAAGATCCTTCAATGTGATTTGGACAGGTTGGGCGAGTGGGCAAATTAATGGCAGATGCAGTATAATTTGGATAAATGTGAGGTTATCCACTTTGGTAGCAAAAACGAGAAGGCAGACTATTATCTGAATGGCTATAAATTATGAGGGGGAAGTGTGCAACAAGACTTATGTGTCCTCGTACACCAGTCACCGAAGGTAAGCATGCAGGTCCAGTAGGCGGTAAAGAAGGCAGATGGTTTGCTGGCCTTCAGAATCCGAGGACAGGGGCAGGGATGATGCTGCAATTATACAGAGCCCTGGCGAGGACACACCTGGAATATTGTGTGCAGTTTTGGTCTCCTTATCGGAGGAAGAATGTTCTTGCTCTCGAGGGAGTGCAGCGATGATTTACCAGACTGATTCCAGGGATGGCGGGACTAACGTTTGAGGAGAGATTGAGTCGCTGGAGTTCAGAAGAATGAGGGGGGATCTCATAGAGACTTATAAAATTCTAACAGGACTGGACAGGGAAGAGGCAGGAAGGATGTTCCCGATGGTGGGGGTGTCCAGAACCAGGGGGGTCACAGTCTGAGGATAAGGGGTACATCATTTAGGACAAAGGTGGGGTGAAATTGCTTCACCCAGAGAGCGGCGAACCTGTGGAATTTGTTCCCACATGAAGTAGTTGAGGCCAAAACACATATATTTTCAAGAAGCAGCTCGATAGCGCTCTCAGGGTGAAGGAGATCAATGGATATGGAGGAAAAGCGGGATTAAGCTATTGAGTTGGATGATCAGCCATGATCATGATGAATGGCGGAGCAGGCTCGAAGGGCCGAATGGCCTCCTCCTGCTCCTGTTTTCTATGTTTCAATGTTGTACATCATGGCAGAATTGCAACTCCGCCAGGCTCTTTCGATAGCACCTTCTAAATCCACAACCATAACAAAGGCAGCAGATGTATGGCAACACCACCACCTGCAAGTTCCCCTCCAAACCACACATCAGCCTGACTTGGAAATATATCACCGTTCCTTCACTGTTGCTGGGTTACAATCCTGGAACTCACGCACTAACAGCACTGTGGGTGTACCTACACCGCAAGGACTGCAGCGGTCGAAGCAGGCGGCTCACCACCACCTCAAAGGCAATTAGTAATGGACAATAAAAGCTGGCCGAGCCTGTGGGGCCCACATCTCATGAACGAATAAAAAAATTGCAAGCAAATGTTATTTTAAAACCTCACATTATTATGGTTTTTCCCTCCCAGAGGTTCACAGAATCAAATAAAGATAACAAACCTTGAGAGATTGTTGTATCCGAGGACGTTTTACACCAGTTAAACGTAAACAGGGGATTAGACAACAAACAGTCCGGGGTTGATTGGAGCAGCTACCCATACTCCCGTGGATTAACCCAGGGTGAGTGATAAGGTTTAATGATGCGCCCAGATCCCCTGATCACAGACTTCCTGAGGTCATCTGTCCATGATTAACAGTAACTCAACTCCTGCATTGCCACGATTCACAGTTAGGGAACATGGTTTTGTACCTTTATTTAACTGCACTGTAAATTCTATGCTATGTTAAAACTCTTCGGGGTTGGACGGTGTCATAATATACACACGGGTATATGATGGTGCACAGACAGGCAGTGATTGACACAAAGGATGACCAGTGAACACACAGAACACAGCAGCCAATCACCAGACAGGACACGACCACTATAAAGCCAGTGGGCACTAGTTTTCCCGCTCTCTTGGGATCCGGCCTCTGAGACAGTCAGAGCCCGTGAGCAGCAAATAGAACATACACCATGTGGTAGTAAGATAGTCTGGTCAGGTTAGCCTCAGGTCTCCAGTCAAGTCAGCATAGTGTCAGTTAAAGTATGTATGATAGTTAAGAGTTCAGTAAAATCGAGTTGCATTTCTTCAAGTGTTGGAAGCCTGGGCGAAATTCTCCCCAAACGGCGCGATGTCCGCCGACTGGCGCCCAAAACGGTGCCAATCAGACGGGCATCGCGCCGCCCCAAAGGTGCGGAATGCTCCGCATCTTTGGGGGCCGAGCCCCAACATTGAGGGGCTAGGCCGGCGCCGGAGGGATTTCCGTCCCGCCAGCTGGCGGAAATGGCCTTTGTTGCCCCGCCAGCTGGCGCGGAAATGACATGTCAGGGCGGCGCATGCGCGGGAGCGTCAGCGGCCGCTGACAGTTCCCCGCGCATGCGCAGTGGAGGGAATCTCTTCCGCCTCCGCCATGGTGGAGACCGTGGCGGAGGCGGAAGGGAAAGAGTGCCCCCACGGCACAGGCCCGCCCGCGGATCGGTGGGCCCCGATCGTGGGCCAGGCCACCGTGGGGGCACCCCCCGGGGTCAGATCGCCCCGCGCCCCCCCACTAGGACCCCGGAGCCCGCCCACGCCGCCTTGTCCCGCCGGTAAATAGGTACTCTAATTTACGCCGGCGGGACAGGCAATTTATCGGCGGGACTTCGGCCCATTCGGGCCGGAGAATCGAGCAGGGGGGCCCGCCAACCGGCGCGGCCCGATTCCCGTCCCCGCCGAATATCCGGTACCGGAGACTTCGGCAACCGGCGGGGGCGAGATTCACGGCGGCCAACGGCCATTCTCCGACCCGCTGGGGGGTCGGAGAATGACGCCCCCTGTCTCTCTCACTGCTGCAGTAAACGCAGTCCTCGCAGACCTGGCATACCCAACACATCAGACGGGAGGGAGATTAAGAATGAGGGTAGGTCTTTATGCAATCGCGTAAAACAATTGTCCATGAGTTGGCAGGTAGCAACTTCAATGGAAATAATAACTGGAAGAAGTGTAGGCTGGGATTCTCCGGGGGCCTTCCACCAGCGGAGGGAATCCCGATAGCACGCTGACTGGGGCCTTAGGTCAAACATGGCATTCGCGCCTGCCATCAAACCCGCTGGGAGTCTCCCGGTCTGTCGACTAGATGAAGATGGTCTGAAAGGGAGGGTAAGAAGGGTCCACTCCAGACTTCCTTCTGTTACCACTTGACATCGTTCAATGGTGATTTGAAAAAGTCCCTGTGAAGAGCCCATTGCCAGTGACGTTCAATTAAAATAACAGATCAAGGAAGTGGAGTCAGAAAGGAGTGGAAATAAATTGTTACTTTTTTTCATCTCTTACCAATTCTCTCATGTTTTCACCTTAGGGAGTGTGTCTCCTTCTCAGCAATGGTCAGGACAGTGATTTCGACCAATGGGATAGTTCTCAAACTTATGCACCACCTTTCACAACCTCAGCACATCTCAAAATGATTAATAACCAGTGGAATGTTTTTTGGTGTCTGGTTGTTATGTGCTGACTGCTATCTTGGTTGCACAGAAAGATTTCCCCACGTAACCCTAAATCTGAAAACCACTATGGTCAAACATATTAACAACATCACTTTAAATAATTTCCCGTGGAAATCTCTCCCTCTTGCCCCCAACACAGAATATCCCAGACATGTTTTCAAACTTTCTTGACCCCCCCCTCCCTGTATGTGTAGCCTCCTGAAGCCCTGGCAGCCTTTGCGATCTCTGCACACAGCCAATATCGGCCCTCTTGCGCACCCACAATTTTATTCATTCCAACATTTACAGCAGCGCTTCCAGCTGTCAGGGTTCTCGATTCTGGGATTCCCTCCCTGATCCTCTCTGCCTCTTTCTCCTCCTTTAAGAGACCTACCCTAACCTTCCTTCCGCGCCTCAGTGCCTGGAGACTGGGCGGTCGCATGGACTCTGGGATGGGCGTGGGTGCAGAAGGTGTCAGGTGTCGGGAGCGCAGGTAATCTCTCCTGGGTGCAGGTAGACACACGGTATGTAAGGGCTGCTCAGTATTATCAATGAACCTTTATTGTTGTTCGACCCTGGTCGCCAGTTGATGAAAATGAATGAATGAAAATCGCTTATTGTCACAAGTGGGCTTCAAATGAAGTTACTGTAAAAAGCCCCTAGTCGCCACATTCCGGCGCCTGTTCGGGGAGGCTGGTACGGGAACGACCCAGTACTTCTGACAGTTTCAAACGTTGTTTAATGCATGTTTTCACAGTGGTTAGCACTGTTACTTCAAAGCTCCAGGGTCCCGGGTTCGATTGCCGGCTTGGGTCACTGTCTACACGTTCTCCCCGTGTCTGCATGGGTTTCCTCCGGGTGCTCCGGTTTCCTCCCACAAGTCCCGAAAGACGTGCTGTCAGGTGAATTGAGCATTCTGAATTCTCCCTCTGTTTACCGAACAGGCGCCGGAATGTGGCGACTAGGGGATTTTCACAGTAACTTCATTGCGGTGTTAATCTAAGCCTACCTGTGACACTAATAAAGAGTAATTAACTAATCTTACTACATTCAGGCACTGTGTAAATGGAAGCCGCTTATCGTTTTTGTAATTTCTTTCGAAAGTTGCACTTTTTGTAAAAAAAAGCACTGGCCGATTCAGCCCAGGGATCAATGCAGACTAATTAATATTTAACTGACCCGGGAAGGCATAACAACCCCAGATTGTGGCTTGAAAGGGATGCTCCACATTACATACTGCTGCATTTCATGCATCAGAATTCAACGTTAAATGTTACACAGTCTAAAGTGCAGAGAAATTGATAGAATGAGAAACAGATGGGTCTGCAACGGGAGAGGAGGGGAATGGGGGGTGGAGGGGCGGGGGGGGCAGGGGGGGGGGGGGGGGGGCAATCCTCTGATCAACCATGAGCACTGCCACAAGAGGTCCACTAGGATATTTCAACCTGGCCTAATTATACAGTGGCAGCTTTTGCTTCTTCCATTCCTTGTCTGGGGACGGGGTTTGAAAGCTGGCATTCCACACAGGCTGCATTCATTCTGGGCAAACTGCTTGCCTCGGACTCTGCCTTCGCGCCTTCAAAGACCGAGAGGCAACGGATCATTACTGCTTTCAAGATGCAAGCTCGGCAGCCGGGGAGGCGAGGAACTGGCGACAGAGGGAGAGACGAGATCGCCGGGGCTTTTGTTTATCTTGGACACCTCACCGCTTGTTAAGGAATCCATGACGTTCGGCAAAGCATCAGCAAATCGCAAAGTATATCCCGTTCCCTTATCCACATTGCTTCACCACTGTCAAACCTCCCCCCGCCAACCCCCCCCCCCCCACCTCCCCACCCCCCTGCCCCACCTAGAAGCAACCCTCCTAATGTTCTTCTCTAGTGCATTCAAGCTGCAAAATAAGCCATGACCCCCATTAGCTCAGTGGGCTAGTCAGCTGGTTTGTAATGCAGAACAAGCCAGCAGCGCAGGTTCAATTCCCGTACCGACCTCCCCGAACAGGCGCCGGAATGTGGCGATTAGGGGCGTCTCACAGTAACTTCATACTTGAGACAATAAAAGATTATTATTAATCTCACGCTTGTAGCCTTTGTTTCATTGCTCTCCCTCGCCTCCGAGCTCCTGTTAGCCTACAGCTCTGCAGTTGTTGTCCGACACAAGCTCCCGTTCATCTGTGTAGAGCAGTGACTGGCGACAGTGGAGACCGTGCTGCACTGGAACGATGCTCAGGAACACGAGGCAGACCTCTTCCCTGAGAAAATCGGCAACATCTGCTCGCACTGCATGCTCACAGGAACTGCTGTCCAGCCGTAGGGCGGCACGGTAGCACAGTGGTTAGCACTGTGCTTCACAGTGCCAGGGTCCCAGGCTCGATTCCCGGCTTGGGTCACTGTCCGTGCAGAGTCTGCACGTTCTCCCCGTGTCTGCGTGGGTTTCCTCCGGGTGCTCCGGTTTCCTCCCACAAGTCCTGAAGACGTGCTTGTTAGGTGAATTAGACGTTCTGAATTCTTCCTCTGTGTACAACTAGGGGCTTTCCGCGGTAACTTCATTGCAGTGTTCATGTAAGCCTACATGTGACACTAATAAAGTTTATTATTATAGTAATAGATACCGTACCGCCACACTCTTTGTGTTCCACTTCCTGTTTCTTTTTGTGTAACTACACCTCTCTCCCTTGGTCTCTTTCAGATACTCCATTGATCTTTAAGTCATTGAGTTGGTGATACTCTCATTTGAGCCTGAAGGTGGTTGTTGATTCAAGGCCCACTCCAGGGCACAGAATTCAAGTTACCTTCAGTGCAGTGCAGAGGGAGTGCTGCACTGTCAGATGCGCTGCATTCGGAGTACTTATAAGTAGTGAACAAAACTGTGGCTTTAATAAGCTAAACAGAAAGCCTCCTGGCCACTGATCCCGAACTGGGGCAGGGCCGGAGATCGACCACCTTTATACCGAGCCCGAGGGGAGGTGGAGCCATCAGGCAGTGGTTTACCACAATACATGTAGTACAATAACAGTTTACCACAATACATATAATACACTAACAGGGGTTTACCACATTCACCCCCTGTTTAAAAAAAAAGAGTCCAGCGGGGATGAAGTGGACTTAAAGGTCGAGTCTGTCGGGGGCTTTGACCTTCCGCCGTGATCGCCTCAGTCCTGGCTGTGGTGTGGGCACTGGTGTCGAGACCTGCGTGTCCGGGAGCGTGTTGTCTTCTTCTTCGCCCAGTAGTTGAGTCGGTGGAGGGGGGTGCGGTATAGGGGCGGGGGTGGTGGTGATGGTCGCCAGTGGGCCTGCGGGTGCCAAATCTTGAAGTAGCCGGGTAGTGGTGGAGGGAGACGGTGTAGGGTCGGGGGTGGTGGTGATGGTCGCTGGGGAACCTGCAGGTGCCAAATCCCGGGGGGGAGACTGTGTCCTGCCGCCCGTCATGATGTGCCACGTAGGCATATTGTGGGTTGGCACGGAGGAGCAGGACCTTCTCGATGAGGGGATCCGATTTATGACTCCTCGCATATTTCCGGAGGAGGACGGGCCCTGGGACTGCCAGCCAGGACAGGAGCGAGACCCCTGAGGTGGACTTCCTAGGGAAGACAAACAAACGTTCGTGAGGGGTCTCATTGGTGGCAGTGCACAGGAGCGGCCGGATGGAGTGGAGCGCATCGGGTAGGAACTCCTGCCAACGGGAGATTGGGAGACTTCTAGACCGTAGGGCCAGAAGGACGGCCTTCCAGACCGTCGCGTTCTCCCTCTCCACCTGTCTGTTTCCCCGGGGGGTGTAGCTGGTCGTCCTGCTTGAGGCAATGCCCTTGCTGAGCAGGAACTGATGCAACTCGTCGCTCATGAAGGAGGAACTCCGATCGCTATGGATGTAGGTGGGGAGGGAGGGGGGGGGGCAGGGGTCCACCGAACTTTAAGGTAAGGCTTTGGAGGTGGCACTGAAAGTCAGGCCCCAGTAATAGGGCAGCACAGAGATGGGGGAGGACGTAGAGTTGGAAGTTAGTGTACTCTACGCCTTGTACCGAAAGGGTCGCGACACAGTACCTCTGGATTTCTACGGAATGTGATCCGGAAGCCAGGGAGATTTTTTGGGTCGCGGGTAAAATTGGGAGGGAGCAGCGCCTTACCGTATCTGGGTGGATAAAGCTGTCTATGCTCCCGGAGTCGAAGAGGCAGGCAGTCTCGTGCCCGTTGATCCGGACGGTCATCGTGGATTTCATGAGATGACGAGGTCGAGACTGGTCGAGTGTGATGGAGGCGAGCTTCGGAAGGTGGTGGGTGGGCCAGTCGGAGGTAGCGGTGGCCAGCGTACGACCGAGTGAGCAGAAGTCCCGGGAGGCGGCGGAGTGGTTTCAAAATGGCGGCCCTCATGGGTCGCGCATGGCGGGTGGCATCGAAGGTGACGTCAAAGATGGCGGCCCCCATGGGTCGCACGTGACGGGTGGAATCAAAGATGGCAGCGAAGATGGCGGCCCCCACGGGTCGCACATGGCAGGTGGTGCGGCAGATGGGGGCGGTTCCGACAGCCAACACGCAGCGTTGCTGGGCCTAGGAACTTTAGGGATAGGTTGGGTCTGGCAGACTTTGGCGAAGTGGCCCTTCCTCCCACACCCGTTGCAAATCGCGTTCCGTGCAGGGCAGCGTTGTCTGGGGTGCTTAACCTGGCCGCAAAAGTAGCATTTCGGGCTTCCAGCATTGGCGGGCTGCTGCGCGGCACAGGCTTACGCTGCACTCGAGTTGGGTGATGGCGGCGCCCACGACGTTCACGAGGGTGCCGCGTGGTCGGAGGTGTAGGCCTACATGTTCTGGAAAGCCACTTCCAGCGAGTTTGAGAGCTGCGTTGTCTCTGGGAGGCTGAGTGTACCCCCTTCTAGCAAGCGCTGGCGGATGTAATTGGATTTATTGCCCGCGACATAGGCGTCCCTGATCAGCAGTTCTGTGTGTTGGGGAGCCGATACTGCCTGGCAAGCACAGTTCCGGCCGAGTACCCGCAAGGCACGCAGGAATTCGGCTTGTGATTCTCCGGGGCGTTGTCGCCTCGTGGCAAGGAGGTGCCTGGCGTACACCTCGTTTACTGCCTTTACGTACTGTCCCTTCAGCAGCATTATCGCCTCCGTATACAAGGGGGTGCCTCTGATAAGAAGGAAAACCTGTGGGCTCACCCGTGCATTGAGTATTTGAAGCTTTTGGAGGTCGGTGACGCCGTCGGTGGAGGATCCGAGGTAAGCTTCGAAGCAGCTTAGCCAGTGCTTGAATGTCGCAGTGGCGTCGGCTGCTTGTGGGTCCAGCTCCAGGCGATTAGGCTGAGTGATGAATTAATCTTAAAAGTTTAGCTTATTAAATTGATGTGCCAAATTGATGGGCTTTAATAAGTTAACCAGAAAGCCTCCTGGCCACTGATCCCAAACTGGGGCAGGGCTGGAGGTCAGCCACCTTTATACCGAGCCCGAGGGGAGGCAGAGCCATCAGGCAGTGGTTTACCACAATACATGTAGTACAGTAACAGTTTACCACAATACATAATATACACTAACAGTGGTTTACCACAATGTGCTATTTATTGATTTGTCTGCATAGGTTTAACAACCAACCTCTGGTTTGTTCTAAATGTTGGACACTTGACATTCAACAACATTACCATTCTGGAAACCCAAAAACATCAACGCTCGACACCATCCAGGACAAAGGAGCCCCACTTGATTGATCCCCAAACACCATTGTAAACCTTCACTCCCTCTACCACTGATGTACAGTACCATCGGCAAGATGCACTGCAACAACTCAGCAAGGCTCCTTCAACAGCACTTTCCAAACCTGTGACCTCTACCATCTAGAAGGACGAGGGCAGAAGATACCTGGGATCACCAGCACCTGGAAGTTCCCCTCCAAGTCACACACCGTCCTGATTTGGCAATACATCGCCGTTCCTTCACTGTCGACCTTTAGGTAACCTTGGGCGCACTAAATTGAGGCCTAATGTTGTCACCTCAGTGGTTGGAGGAATTGGTATTAGGCTGAAAAATGCAAGCGCTCCTTGAGATGATCATAGAATTTACAGAGCAGGAGGAGGCTATTTGGCCCATCGAGTCAGCACCGGCCCTTGGAAACAGAACCCTACTCAAGCCCACGTCTCCGCCCTATCCCCGTAACCCAGTAGCCCCCACGTAGCCTTTTTGGACATTAAGGGGCAATTTATCACGGCCAATCTGCCTAACCCACACATCTTTGGACTTGTGGGAGGAAACCGGAGCAGCCGGAGGAAACCCTCGCAGGCACGGGGGGGAGAACGTGCAGCCTCCGCCACAGACAGTGACCCAAGCCGGGAATCGAACCTGGGACCTTGGAGCTGTGAAGCAGCTGTGCTGACCACTGTGCTGCTGTGTGTGAAGTGAGAGGTCATTGTCCCTCTAACAAGAAGTTTGCAACTGCTGTTTTAACACAAATCTGAATCAAAGTAAATCACATAGAAATTGATAGCTATGTGATAGTTCAAATAAAAAGGTAAATAGTTGATACAACAAGGATAAGTCTTATACAATAACAAGCATTTGCATCATTCCTCACACAAATTTGGCACAACACACCAACGCAGTTTCAGAGTATGTTGTTCTTTATTCAAGCAGGGTAAGTCAGGAGTCCGATATTCAACAACAGATTTTACCACCGAGTTTCACGGGTATAATTATCTTATACAAGGCAAAATTCTACAAACCCTCTCTTCCCTCAGGTCATGACAGCCCTGATGACTTTCCAGAATTTCTTTTCAACTGGCCCAACCAATAGCACCTGGTTCACTTTTGGGAAAATAGTCTTGCAATTTTTGGGAAAATATGCAGCTCTTTAGTACCTCTGAGCTACCCACACAGCTTTCCAGGTTTTAGACCTCTTTAGCCAGCTCGCACAGTACCTCAAAGAGCTCCTGTCACTTTCTCTGCCACACAGAAAACTCACCTCAACGGGTCAGCAATATGTTTCTCCTCCTGCCAAGTATTCTCTGTGTCCCTCTTTGGATCTCTGCCTCCTTTCACTTTGCATTTGGATCTGGCCACTGATAGCATTCACCCTTCAGCTCCTCTGTTGTACCTCTTCTTTGTGTCTTCAGACCTCTTTTGCATCTTCCAGCTACAAGACTTCTTTCTTACCTTCCTTCCTGTTGGTGCTGCTTGCAGGTCAAGGGTCACCCAGGTCACGTGGACCAGCATTTGTCATTATCCAAGAAAATTACAATTGATGCCTTTACAATTGATGCAAACGCTTAAAAGTTATTTCCGAGCATTCTTAAAAACAACAGACATCCTTCGTTACATTACACGTTTTCCTTACTGGACTGCTTCTGTGTCAAAGGTCAGCAGAAGCTATCGAAACATATCTTGGACCACGGCAATTTAGCCTTTGACCTCGCAAAGTATTGTGAGGAGATGGATGGAGATTCCCCTCTGCACAAGGCACAATCACAAACCGCCTGAGGAACTTCTTCCAGACACCGTTTCAAGAACGTGCAATTTACACCGGAAGAGGTTCTGTGATAATAGCACAAGATGTGGCTGTGACAGAATGTTATTTGATTTGATTTGATTTATTATTGTCACATGTATTAGTATACAGTGAAAAGTATTGTTTCTTGCATGCTGTACAAACAATGCATACCGTACATAGGGAAGGAAGCAGAGGCTGCAGAATATAATGTTACAGTTATAGCAAGGTGTAGAGAAAAGATCAACTTAATACGAGATAGGTCCATTCAAAAGTCTGATGGCAGTAGGGAAGAAGCTGTTCTTGAGTCGGTTGGTACGTGACCTCAAACTTTGGTATCTTTTTCCTGACGGAAGAAGATGGAAGAGGTATGTCCGGGGTGTGTGGGGTCCTTAATTATGTTGGCTGCCTTTCCGAGGCAGCGGGAATTATAGATAGCGTCAATGGATGGGAGGCTGGTTTGAGTGATGGACTGGGCTACATTCACGACCTTTTGTAGTTTCCTGCGGTCTTGGGCAGAGCAGGCTCCATACCAAGCTGTGATACTACCAGAAAGAATGCTTTCTATGGTGCATCTGTAGAAGTTGATGAGGGCCGTAGCTGACATGCCAAATTTCCTTATTCTTCTAAGAAAGTAGAGTTGTTGGTGGGCTTTCTTAACTATAGTGTCGGCATGGGGGTACCAGGACAGGCTGTTGGTGATCTGTACACCTAAAAACTTGAAGCTCTCGACCCTTTCTACGTCGTTCCCATTGATGTAGACAGGGTCATGTTCTCCACTACGCTTCCTGAAGTAGAATGTGCAAATCATCAATTGTGCCAAAAGAACCAATCGGCAATTTAACCCACAAAACTGATGTCTCAGGTATTAAATTCTTTCCCCCGCCTCTCCTGATTGTCCTTCCTCCATTTCTTCTGAAGTTGGGTTTTGGAACCCTCCAGTTCTTTATGCAAATGGCTATTCTTGGTGGCTGAGTGTAAGCGTGTGAGGTCAATCCAGCATGAAGGATATTGTCACAAGTTTCTCTTTGTCCACATGGTTCTTCAAGATGCCTGTCAACTTCCATAGACAAGCACAAGAACTAATCTTCAGGCTGAGCTGTCTGAGAGATTTTCCATTCTGTTATGCTCTTCATTGCAGTCGCAAAGAGAAAGAATCAGAGGTGGCACCTGCCAGGTTTGTATGACATGGGGCAAAGGGTTTATTTCCAAGATCTGCTCAAACAGGGTACAATGGAGAGCTCCACAAAAGCCCCCGAAACGCTCCGATAATGTCACTGTGTAACATGTGACATTACACCAGCCAATGGTGTTACTCTGATACATACCACATTGTAATTCTCTTCTCACACCTATTGGTCCACTAAGGCAGACTTTTCTATAGGGGCTGGTTTAGCACAGAGCTAAATCGCTGACTTTGAAAGCAGACCAGGGCAGGCCAGCAGCACGGTTCAATTCCCGTACCAGCCTCCCCGAACAGGTGCAGGAATGTGGTGACTAGGGGCTTTTCACAGTAACTTCATTTGAAGCCTACTTGTGACAATAAGCGATTATTATTATTATCAGTTCCCTTTGGCTTATTTGATTAATTGTTGAACTTTTTACTCTCATTCCCTTTTGGATTATCTGATGTATCTTTGAGTTTTTCTGACGTATCTTTGAGCTCTTTGTGCTTCTCATCTGCCGTCAACTTCTCCAAGGTGTCTTCATTTTCTTGTTGGCTGTTCTTGGTGTGCTCTCAACTGATTTGTTCACTGTTGCGCTCTCATTGTCAACCTCTGCACAGTCCAGCTGAGAACTGTCAGTCTCGCTGTTGTCCCGGCACATCCTGTATGCTATTGGATTGACCTTCATAGTCTTCCTCTTCTGGGCTCATCAAGTCTTTCTTTGTCCCCATCGGATGACTGCGGCATCATATCTCATCTCCAGTTCCAATGATCCTCTGTCTTCACGCCCCTTCCAGGATCCAGCTGACCAGCACATAACACCCCCTGGTCCGTTATTGTGTTCGTTGCTGCCCTTTTATTGAACAGCATGGCCGTTCCCCTTGTCCTTGTGTCAAAGCACGCCTGATACATCTGTCCTACCCAGCTTTTCCTTACCCTCAATCGGTCTTTCTCTCTCAGGTGTCTCCTAAAGAAAGACTATGTCGGCACTCAGGCTTTTTGGATGGGCGAAGACTCTGGATGTTTTCACCGGCCCGTTGAGTCCCTTTATGTTCGAGGTGACTATTCTGATGGGAAGGTTTCTGTTATCTACCCCATCCCATGGGGGTCGGCAATGCTTACCTTGTGGACATGCCCTTGCATGCTGTTTGTTTGTGGACCATCCAAGATGGTCGCCATCGCCGTCTTCTGCTCAACTGTCTCCATGTGTGACCTGTTGGAGCCAGAATTCTACCCTCCCTCTCCCTTTCCACCCCCCTTCTACCCCCGACATCCCCACCTCAAGCCCCTCTATCCTTGCGGTCCCCTCTTTCTTTCCCCGTACCCCTATTGCTCCCCCCTTTGTCGGCCCCCCTCCCCTTGCTTCCCGCCCCCCTACTCCACACCCCCTCCCCATTGTTGTTTTGCCCTGTCCCTTCTGCAAGGTGCTCCCTCTCGGGGATGCGCCGTGCCCCTCCTCACCCCCACTTCTTCTTCCTCCCGTACACTAGCCTGCTCACCATTGTGGTGGCTCCCCCCTTGGGAGAAGCTCTTTTTGCGCCTAACCCATCGGGTCTGACCCCCCTCCCTTCTCGTTCGCGAGTCCCTTTGTCCTACCGGCCCCCACCTTAGATTGTGTCAGTTCAAAAATGAAAAATATATATATAAAGAGTTTCTTTATCATGTTTCTTTCCAAGTCCATTCTTTTGAAAATACTCGTTTGCTTCCTCTGACGTGTTGAAATAAGTTCTTTGTTAAACATGCTGAATCGCACTTTACTTTTGAATAGTGGAGATTTGACCACATTAAAATCCTCCCGTGCTTGGCCAGGTCGACTCCAATGCCTTGGTAGTTGTGGATTGTGTGTCCTTCCCACCTTCATGACCGTGAGCTCCTCGGCCAGTTAAGAATCCGCTCCTTGTCCTCGAACTTATGCAGTTTCACAATTATTGCCTGCGGTGGTTCCCTTGACTTGGGCTTTTGCCGGTGTGACCTGTGGGCCTGGTCCACCCCTGGGGGTTTGGCAAAGCCTTCCTCTCTGACCAGTTTCCCGAGCATCTTTGAAACATATTCTATAGGGTTCCTGCCCTCTGTGGCCTCAGGTAGCCCGACTATTCTCAGATTCTGTTGACGGGACCTGTTCTCCTGATGGTCCACGTTCCCCTTAAGCGCTTTCTTGGTCGTCACCAAACTTGCTACCACGGCTTCGAGCGAGGGGATCCGCTCGTCCTGGTCACTGGCTGATTTGTCCAGGTCCCGCACCATCACTTCCTGCAGTCCCTGCTCCGTCCATCGCTCCTTTTATGGGAGCCAGCGTGGCCACTGTTGCCGACCTCATGGCCGGCATAAGGTCCTCTTTCATTGAGTCCCCGTGATTCTGGTGGTGTATGGCGAGCAGCTCCATCAGTTGCTCCATCGATGAATGGGTCGGTATTGGTGTTGGTGACCCTCCTGCTTCCAATCCGGTTCGGCCCGCGTGTCTCCTTGTTCTGGGTTTGTGGTTTTCCTTTCCCGACTCTTGCTGTTTTTGCAGCTCTGCCAATGTGCTGCCCCTGGTGTCAGGAGTGGGTTGGGCAATAAATGTGGGCCTAGCCAGCGACGTCCACATATCATGAATGAATATAAAGAAAAAGTTACTGAGTCTAACTTTCAATTCCAGACTTTCTTTTCAAACTCAATTTCAGTTCCACATTGGGGGGATTTGAACCCATGATCACAGAGCATAGCCTGGGCCTCTGGATTCCAAGCACAGCAACGTCACCATAAATCATTGCCATCCCTGCGATTAGCTTGTGCTTGGCAAACGGCTCCCAAAGCTCATTGGAGCATTCTGAGGGAATATAAGTACAAGTTTGCTCAAATAAGGAGGCACCTTGCATTATTTTCAGTGCAACGGGAAAATAGTTCATAGTTCATTTGGAGGCATCATTCAGGGTAAGTCAGGGTAATGAGTAACATATTATACATCGTGCACTCTGGAGTCAGGTGCATTTCAGGCATCTTGGATCCTGTGATACGGCCCCCATTCAACGCCAACGTGCCTTGTTGGAAGGGTTGGAAGGGTAAATCCCATGCACAGTTTTTTAATCTGACGGGGGGAAGAATTCCTGGCCATGAAGTGATGGTTACGCTGGCTTCAGCGAGACCAGGCAGGGTAGAAAGTGGAAGGTAATCAGCAAATCCCCTTATCCCTCTGATTTGGATAACATATTATACATCGTGCACTCTGGAACAGAGATCCACCTGGCTCGGAAAGAGAGAGAAAAGTCATTTCTTCCAATAAAGCTACTTGTGTCTTTCATAAGCAAGAGGCTTTTGTGTCAAATTCCATTATTTTAGCCATAATTCAGTAATCCAGCAATGGCAGGAAGTCTTGCTGAAAATCCAGGAATTTTGAGGAATGCGGCAAGGATTTTTAGTTTAAATTAAATTACCACTGGTATGTGGAGACCAGGCAGAGGCAACCCTTCCGGGGCCCTGTGCCAAAGGCTAATTTCACAAGTTGGTTTCCCTCTCTGGTTGGAGACGTTTCTGGAGGTTTGATCACGTGGTGTTCTAACTGCATGACACCTTAATCATATGGCAGCCGATCACGTGATATCGGATCACATGACGTCTGATCACCTAACCTCCAACCGAGTAACCTCTGTGAGTTGGTCAGTGCCCTGTAGTTGATTACCTTTGTTTGCGGGTTTTCTATTGAGCGATGAGTTCTGAGAAACAGAAGGTCACCTGGAGCAGAGGAAAAGGGGAAACGGAGATAGGGAAGAGAGGAAATAGAGGATGTACAAGGGGCTCACAGAGGGCAAACCAAAGGAGCTTTGATTCCACCAGTAACTAAGTTTAACTCATTGTAGTTACACAAGCCACTAAAAGCAATAGTGATAACGGGTGGGGTCCATATTGGGAAGGGTGCATAATGGGCAGGTGTTTAATGGACTGGCTGTTTAATGGGTGACTGTGTAGTGGGTGGGTGTGTAAAGGACAGGGTATTGTAATGGGAAGGTTGTTGTAATGGGTGGGATGTTGTAATTGATGGGGTGTTGTAACGGGTGATGTGTTATATTGAGAAGGGTGTTGTAATGAGCAGGATGCTGTAATGAGCAGGATGTTGCCATAGATGGGGTAGTTGTAATAGATGTGGTATTGTAACAAGCTGGATGTTTTAATGAGCAGGGTGTTGTAATGGATGGGATGTTGCAATGGATGTTGTGTTATAATGAACAGGGTGTTGTAATGGATGGGGTGTTGTAATGGGAGAGGTGCTGTAATGAGCAGGTTCTTGTAAATAGCAGGGTGTTGTAATGAGTGGTGTAGTGTAAAAGTCTTGTAACGAATGGGGTGTTGTAATGGGCGGGGTTATGTAATGGGTGGGTTATTGTAATGGGTGGGGTGTTACAGTGAGCCGGTTGTTGTAACCAGCGGGGTGTTTTAATGGTTAGAGTATTATAACAGGTGAGGTGTCTTCAGGGATGGGGTAATGGAACGGGCAAGTAATCCTCAACTGCCAAGTTTCCAGCTACATCCAAAGTGAACTGGTGAGGTTACGAGTACAGTCGTGTAATGCTCATGCAACCCAGAGGCCTGGATTTAAATGCAGGGAACACATGTTCAACCCACCTTGACAGTTTGTGAATTTGCAATCAGTGCAAATGAAATACTGGTATCAGGAAAATGTGTAAGTAAAGCTGTCAGATTGTCATAATAACCCAAATAATGTCCTGATTTGGAAAGGAAACTGGCCTTACCCAATCTGGCATATATGTGACTCCAGCCCCCAAACTATTGTGGCTGACTCTTAATTGCCCTCCGGATTAATGTAGTAAGCCCCCCAGTGGTAGGAGAGCTGCTGCAATTAACAGCACTTTGGTGGCATCTTCTTTACACAGAAAGCCTTCTCACGGTGCAAATAGTTTCGTTCAACAATGCCAACATTCTGAGCACGAATAAAAAACATTAAAAACAATTCACAGACTGTAACAAATAGGTTGTCATTCTCTAAGCATAACCAATTGTTCTTGTTATTGTAACTGGAGAGTTATAGTTACGCTGTTTGCGTTCCCGAAGGTATTAACCAGCATAAGCACATCCAAATCCTGCGGAAAAATGTATTGCACACTTCAGAGGATCTGGTTGTTCTCATCGTCCACGTCTCCCAACTTCCCAGAAGACCATATTGCAAACAGCACTGGGGTGCAGAGCTTAAGGGCACAATACCTCTGGAAGGACATGAAGGCTGTGGAGAGGGTACAGGAGAGATTTACTTGAGCGGTGCTAAAGACAAGCAATATATTGTATGTGAGACCTGAGAAACAGAACAGAGAAGGTTAAGAGAAGAGAAGGTTGATAGAGAGGTTCAAAATCATCAATGTTCTAGATAGAGTAGATAAATAAAGTTGTTTTCAATGACCACAAGGCCAATAACCAGGAGGCACAGGTTTAAGGTGATTGGCGAAAGGATAAGGGGAACACAAGGAGACGGTTGCAGGGATAGGGGAGGTGTCTAGGGCAAAACTAACTGGATTGTTCTTTGAAAGAGCTTGCATGGACTCAATGGGATTAATGGCCTCCTGCTGTGCTGTATGTGAAGTTCTTGGGACAGAAACAGTCCGATAGACAGGCAGAGACATTTATAATTGTGTGAGTGTTAAACATGGCTCCTTTATTATCTCTTCCAAACAGACTCCCTCTGCTGGTATGTGTGTGGACAAAATGCAATGTGGAATTTTCATCCTGACATCCTTCCTAAAATATTCCGCCATATCCTCTAACCCTTTGAATCCCAATAGTGCATTCCTACTATTGGATTTTCGCTTTGAATCATAAGGATGGTTACAGCACAGAAGGCCCATTGCGACAGTTCCCTGGAAGAGCAACTTAGCTCATCCACTGCTCTGCCTTTTCCCCATAGCCCTGTAAATCTCTTTTCAAGTTCCCTTCTGAAAGCCACAATTGAACCTGCCTCCGACATGCTTGCTGTGTAAAGGAAATTCTCCTCATGTTGCCTCTAGTTCATTTGCCAATCACCTTAAATCAGTGTCCGCCTGTTCTCGACCCATCTGCCAAGGGGAACAGTTGTTACCTATCGAATCTGTCCAGACTCCTCATGATTTTGAGCACTTCTCCTTTCAACCTCCTTTTCTCCGAGGAGAATAGTCCCAGCTTATCTGCATTATCCTCTTTTGTACCCTTGTGGAGACATTGTCGTAGAGTCATACAGGACAGAAAGGGCCCTTCGGCCCATCGGGTCCGCGCCGCTCAAAAACAACCACCTAGCCATTCGAACCCCATTTCCCAACACTTGGCCCATTGCCTGGTAAGCCCTGGGATGGCATCTAAATACTTTGTAAATGTTCTGAGGGTCTCTGCTTCCACCATCCTTTCAGAGTTCCAAACTTCCACCACCCTCCAGGTAAAAAAGTTTTTCCTCACATCCCCTCTAAACCTTCTGCCATTTACCTTAAATCTATGCCCCCTAGTCATTGATTCCTCTGCCTTGGGAAAGGTTACTTCCTATCCACTCTATCTCCACCCTTCATAATTTTATACATCTCAATCATGTCTTCCCCACCTCAGTCCCCATTAGAGTATGAATGCACTCCCAGTTACAGAAACCAAGGACCTGGGAAACTTTGACCCTTAAATATTCAGTGGACAGAAAGTCCAATTGTACATCCAGGCAGGAGTGTAGAAAGTATCGTGGGGGGAAAGGACAATGTTCTGACGCAATGCTCTCTCTTAATGTCTATCCCCAGAGAGGGTATCAGATTTTGGTGAAGTGGTTTTGCTACTAACAGCTCGCTAAATATTTTGACAAGGCTCCTCCGCTGCGATCGCTCACTCAACAGAAGTACTGCTTTTTTATGGATTGTTCATTAAAATTTAATTTTACATTTGGATCCTTAACATAGGAATTTTTCGGTATAAATGCTGAACATTGCAAAGTTTAGTTGGAGCCAACTTCTGTCACAGGCACTGCCAAGAGTGTCAGGTGACTCTTTATTAAGTTCTTGCAGGGATTTTTTATTTTTATTTTAAAACTGCATTTCTTTCCAATTTCCTTCTCCTCAGTGAAGACATGGAGCTATTGTGGGCCCTTAGATTCACATTCAACAGTTCCTCATTCTTCATTTGGATGTTGCGAGCACCAGGCGAGGGAGCACTGGCCTTGAAGAACTTTCTGCTGCCCTAATTCAGGCAAATCCTTTATTTCTCAACTTCCCTTCATTGCCTTCCAGATCTTTCCCATCGTCGAGTGACATTTCGCACGGGTTTGACGCTGGGTAGGTGGCTTGCAAAACCGAAGTCAGGTAAATATCATGCCGCCAAATTGAACCCTGATTTTATTTTCCTTTATTCTTTCATGAAAGGTGGCTTTCGAGGCCAGTATGTGTTGCCCTTCCCCATCTCCCCTGGAACTAAGTGGCATTGCTAAATGGCTCGGCCATTTCTGAGGGCAATTAAGAGTCAACCCCCATTGCTGTGGGTCTGGAGCCACATGTAGGCCAGATCAGGTTAGGGTGGCGGATTTCCTTCGTTAGAGTACATTTCCTTCCCAAAAGTGTACCCCTTGTTTAAGGGAGGATGCAAACTCGTTGGGAGCAGTTCAGAGAACCATTACCTGGATTGAGCGGGTTGTCTTATGAGGAAAGGTTGAACAGGCTAGACTTGTATCTGCTGGAGTTTAGAAGAGTAAGCCTGATTGAAACATGTGAAATCCTAATGAGACTTAGGACAGCACGGTAGCATAGTGGTTAGCACAATTGCTTCACAGCTCCAGGGTCCCAGGTTCGATTCCCGGCTTGGGTCACTGTCTGTGCGGAGTCTGTCTGTAGTTTCCTCCTACAGTCCAAAGATGTGCAGGTTAGGTGGATTGGCCACGCTAAATTGCCCTTAGTGTCCAAAATTGCCCTTAGTGTTGGGTGGGGTTACTGGGTTATGGGGATAGGGTGGAGGTGTGGGCTTGGGTAGGGTGCTCTTTCAAAGAGTTGGTGCAGACTCGATGGGCCGAATGGCCTCCTTCTGCACTGTAAATTCTATGATTAACAAGGTGGATGTGGAGAGGATGTTTCCTCTTGTGGGAGAATGTGCTGGGGGCCATTGTTTGAAAATAAGGGGTCGCCCATTTCGGATAGAGCTGAAGAGAACATGTTTTCTCTCAGGGAGTTGTGAGTCTTTCAGACTTTCTTCCTCAAAAGTCAGAGGTAGATAGATCCCTTGATAAGCAAGGAAGTGAAAGGTTATCGATGGAAGGCGAGTATGTGGATTTTAGGTTACAATCAGAACAACCACGTTTTTAATGAATGGCAGAGCAGGCTCAAAGGGGCCTGTGCCTTGCTCCGTACGTAATGAGTCTGATGGATTTTTGCAATAATCAATGATATTCTCCTGGTCACCATTACTGAGACTAGCTTTATTCATTGAATTTAAAATTCCACCAGCTGCCTTGGGGAAGGAAGGGGGCCCAAATTACTAGTTCAATGACATTGCCACCAGGCCATCCCAAGCTTGCACCAAGGCCAGGAAAGCTACATTGTCAGTGACACAAAATAGGGGGGAGATCCAATGTCAGGGGAGTCAGCCTTTCCCAATCTCTGCTCAGGAATTGGAAATCCAGATGAGAAAATCTGGCCTATTGCTTGAATGCGAGGACTTAAGAGAGGTGATGGCGGGGTGAGGGTGGGGGGGGGGGGGGGGGGGGGGTGACAGCGGGATGACGGGGAGTGGGGGGAGTGATGGGGAGTGATGGGAAGATGTCGGGGAGGTGGGGAGGGTGAAGGGGTGTGACGGTGGGCTGACGAAGATGGGGGGTGACGAGGAGGTGATGGGGAATGACGGTGGGGCGACGGGTTCTGACGATGGGTGACGAGGGCCGACAACGGGTGACAGGGGTTGTCGGGGAGGTGGAGGGGGTGATGGGGTGTGACGGGGTTGACGAGGGGTGATGGGGTGTGACGGGGGCTGACGAGGATGGGGAGTGACGGGGTGATGGGGTGACGGGGGGGGGGGGGGCGGGGGGAGTTGGTGCAGCTGCGGTGGACTGGCGAGGCAGTCCCATCTGGACATCCAAGACTTTGGAACAAGGAATGAACATCCAGAAAATGAATGCCAACAATCGGGGTCAAGAAAACGGAAAGTAAAGTTGAAGATTCATTAGAGAAGTGAGAATGTGGAATGGTGGCGAACATACAAATCAGGAGCAAGAGTAGGCCATTCAGCCCCTCGAGCCTGCTCCACCATTCAATAAGATGATGGTGGGTCTGTTTGTGGTCTCAACACCACTTTCATTCCTATCTCTGGTACTCCTTCTCTCCCTTGTTATTTATTAATCTATCCACCTCTGCCTTGAAAATATTCACGATGTGGAGATGCCGGCGTTGGACTGGGGTGAGCACAGTAAGAAGTCTTACTACACCAGGTTAAAGTCCACCAGGTTTTGAACAGGTTTTGGACCAACAGGTGTTTGTTGTAAGACATCTTATTGAAAATATTCAGTGACCCTGCCTCCAACTCTCTCTGGGAAAGATCCGAAGATTCACGACCCCCAAAGATTCAAGAAAACAAATTCTCCTCAGCCCCGGTTAAGTGGGATACTCTTAATTTTTTAACTGTGTCCCCTAATTGTAGTTTCCCACAAGTGGGAAACATCCTCCCAGCATTCACCATCTACTTCCCACATGGAGTATTTGAGGTGTCAGAAGGGTACCTTCATCGAAGGAAAAACTTCTTATTTCCTCATTTTGTTGGCGTTCCAATTGAAAGTAGGCAAGACCAGTTGAGACCGGTATTCTCGTTTTCCCACCTTACTGTTTTCCTTTCCTTCTGGAAGCCGGGTAACACGGGAAAAGGAGAAAGAAATCAAATGGTGTGCTGATAAAATGAGATAAAGTTGCATGGGAAGGAGGTTAATGTGGACCATTAACCAGCAGAGACTAGTCGGGCTGAATGGCCTGTTTCTGGCTGTACATCCCATTGCAACAGCTGTGAGGCGGTATCACGTGTGAGGATTAATCCAGCCTCACCTGATTTACTAACACAAGTATTTACAGCTCCACATAACGATCAGGAATCCGGCTGGTGTTTATCCTTTGTTGGTTTAAGGCTGTTGAAGACCGTTGTAGCGTTTTTTCCTGCCACCCAGATTACCACCACTTTACTCGGGATCAAATCCAACATCTTCCTGGCCGTTATATCTCAGTTCCTCTCCAAGAAAAGAAAATACTTGATTTCCTCATTTAACATGGAATGCACAACACAACCTCGGGGAGTCCCCTTACAGCCTCACAGCCAATGAAGTACTTTTGAAGTGTAGTCATAACTACGCAGCCAGTTTACACACAGCTAGTCCCCACAAACAGAAATGGACAGATCGGCTGTGTCTGCTGACAGATAAATATCGGACGCCATGGAAGATTCCTCCACTCTTCTTCACCGCGGAAGGCTAAGGGGTCCTGAGTTAAATGCCCGCTCTGAAAGTCAGCATCTCCAGCAGTGCAGCACGCCCGCAGTACTGCACCAGGGGAGCTAGCCTGATATCATCTACTCAAGTCGCTGGAGTGGGATTTAAATCCTCAAATTCAGGGTTGAAAATCTTGACCGGAACTCCCGGGTCGCCAGGATTCGTTTTTCCCGCCCACAGCGCACCACTGCCAGCAGCTTTTCTGGCAGGGATGGGGGGGGGGGCTATGATGGGAAATCCCATTGACAAAACAGCGGGAAGAGAGAATGTTGTCGCCAGCGAACGGTACGCGGTCGAGGAACACGCGGATGGGGGTCTGGAGAATCCAGTCCCTTTCCCCCAGAAGGGAGACAGATTCCATGAACATTCCTTCCATTTTGAATCCTGCGTGAAAGTGCCTCCTCCACCGCCCCCCCCCCCCCCCCCCACCGTTAGTAAAGATCACAAGTGTGAACCACTGTCCCGTTATTCATTCACCTGAGGAAGGAGCAGTGCTCCGAAAGCTAATGATTCAAAACAAACCTGTTGGACTTTAACCTGGCATTGTCAGACTTCTTACCGTTACTCAGTGACACTGAATATTGTAAAAGCTAAAGAGTAAAACAAGAAGGAAAAAAACCTCAGGAGGAACAAAAGTTTTAATCATAGAGAAACGCTGCATTATATTTCTGGCAGGGTATTAATATCAAACAATTCTGCCCAATCCCTCAGAGAAAACCATTAAGTATCTGGCCAATGTAATTATTATTATTGGTTCCATATTAGTGTTCCCAAAAGAAAAATGGTTGGCAAGCATTGCCAAATAACAATCGTTAACGTGGGGTTTGAGTTTCCAGTTATTGGAATCTACGAGGTACAGAGAATGAATTTGGAAACTTTGGAGTCAGGTTCCGGTTGAGATGAGCTCTGTTTTAAAGTGATTTAATTGATTGCAAAGCCACGATTGTACATGAATCTATATTGTCATCAATACCTGTATCTGTGTGCATCACTTGGTGCTGCATTTGCTCCTGGTTCTTGCATTGTGGAGCCAGCAGTTAGTTCAGAATTACAAAGGACTTACAAGCTGGCCATTCAGCCCAACTGCTCTGTGCTAGTGTGAACGCACCACTTGCAGCAGTTATGGTCGCAAAGTTATTTTGCGGATGAGAATCCAACGTCGGGCAAAATCCGAGATCAGCGCCCGGAGATTCAAGAACGGGATTGTGAATCGCTTCTGGGTTCCCGCTTGCGACACGAGCACGTATCAGAGGCGATTCATCTCTGGAGGGAGAACAAAGGGACGGATGCTCCGTTTGAGAGGCGAAGTGCTGACGCGAGTGTTTCACGTGGACGAAAGCGGTGCCAGTCCTGGAACGATTCAGGTCCCATTAATGGGGCTAGCACCGGCGCTACTTGAGGCGGAGCATCGCGGAAGGCCCGGAATATGCCGGATCGAGCCCGTTAATGATATATCAACAGCCTTTATGGTACAATTTGCATGCCCAGGGCGGAATGCGACATAGAACACATCCATGCCACTGTCAAGGGACCGGAGCATGGCATTCTGGTTTCCTTAATTTTCGACTGCCGCCGAATTCTCCGCCCAATCGTGTTTCTTGACTCTAATTTTGCTTTACAGCGCACCGAAGCGCGCTTTGTTCCATTAAAGGTGCTATATGAGTTGTTTTTTATTCATAAAAACAAAAGCAATTAGGGAATGTGAAAGATCAAGAGAGTTCAGTCGACGAGAATTAAGAAACTGCGTTGAAATCAAAACATACTGCAGTGCCTCGAACCCGGGCTTTTTCAGAATGACTCCATCTGCTTTCTCCTCAGAGTTTTCAAAACAACTTTCGTGTCAACAAAGAACAAAGAATAAAGAAAAGTACAGTACAGGAACAGGCCCTTCGGCCCTCCAAGCCTGCGCCAACCATGCTGCCCGACTAAACTAAAATCTTCTACATTTCCGCGGTCCGTATCCCTCTATTCCCATCCTATTCATGTATTTGTCAAGATGCCCCTTAAATGTCACTATCATCCCGGCTTCCACCACCTCCTCCGGCAGCGAGTTCCAGGCACCCACTACCCTCCGTGTAAACAACTTGCCTTGTACACCTACTCTAAACCTTGCACCTCGCACCTTAAACCTCTGCTCCCTAGTAAGTGTCAATGAACAATTTCTCGCAAGTGCTCCTCGGAATGCCTTCCTGGTCACAAACATGAGCCCTTCATCTGGATTTCCCAATACTTATTTTAGAAAAGATACCATGATGCTCCTTCAATTCAGCCTTGCGACCGCCACTCCTTATATTGTTTAATTTGCAAATGCTTTCTCCTTGATGTATGGCTCCATGTTTAAAAATTCTCTACATTTAAAGCATTCCCTTGGCACCCGTTCACAGACGGGAAGATTGTGGGTTTTTTCCCCAGTCCCCAAATCCATTACTACTCAGTAGATACCACACAAACAGCGTACGGAATCGCCTGGCAGATTTATTTAAGAAAGCGAACCATGTATAAATCAAAAGTGTGCGTGCATGATATTAAAATATCCACATTCCTGGAGCGCCAGGGGCCTTTTGATATTCATTAACCACACTAGCTGTCCGCTCACATCTCAGCCCCCTGATTATATTTGCTGAACTTGCTAGAGTGGGCATTTGCAGCATTCCCCTTTAGTTAGACATACACCTTCAGTAAGGGAGCCAGTTAGCTCAGTTGGCTAGCATGTCATTCAGAACAATGTGAACAGAACGGGTTCAATTCCTGTTCCAACCAAGATTAATTTGGGACGGCATCCTTGCCAGCCCCAAGTTTCATTCAGGTGCCCCTCATGCTATCTGTGCAATCGTCTCGTCCTCTCCCCAATCGAGGGAAAACGCATGCAGAATTACCCACATACCTATTCTCTCACCTGAAAGCATTTTGTGCCATGGCCTGTTGGGAGTGTGATTGCTAATGGTCAACGAGGGCGGAAGGGCATCGGGTACTTAAGTTTATGACAAGTCCAACAGTCTACTCCTTATTCAGTGACGTTTAAGGATTGAGCAAGAAAGAGCAGAAAGATTGAAGAGGAAGTTGGGTGGCTAATGTCCGAACGTTAAGGAAAGAAAGATCGGATTAATGGAATGATCGAAGAGACGGGAGGGAAAAACAATTTTAAAGAATTAAAGTGAACTCACATTTTATAAGAACAACTTACTCGCTGCAGGAATGACACCCCACAGTTTCAATTATTTCCTTTCTGGGCCTTTTGTAACTTAATTTACAGCATGTGGGGCGTCGCTGGCGAGACCAGCATTTATTGCCCATCCCAAGTTGCCCTTCAGAAGGTGGTGGTGAGCTGCCTTTTTGAACCGCAGCAGTCCATGTGGTGTAGGTACACCCACTGTGCTGTTAGGGAGGGAGTTCCAGGATTCTGCCCCAGCGACAGTGAAGGAACGGCCGATATATTTCCAAGTCAGGGTGGTGAGTGACTTGGAGGGGAAGCTCCAGGTGGTGGGGTTCCCAGGTACCTGCTGCTCTTGTCCTTCTAGATGGTAGTGACCGTGGGTTTGGAAGGTGCTGTCTAAGGAGTCTTGGTTGCTGCAGTGCATCTTGTAGATGGTACAAATGGCTGCCACTGTTCGTCGTTGGTGGAGGGTTTGAATGTTTGTGGAAGGTGAAGCAATCAAGTAGACTGCTTTGTCCTTAATGGTGTTGAGCTTCTTTTGATGATTCCTTCCATCGCTTTGCTGATGATGGAGAGTAGACTGATAGGGCGGTAATTGGCTGAGTTGGATTTGTCCCGTGCCTTGTGTACAGGACACACCTGGGCAATTTTCCACATTGCTGTGCTGGAACAACTTGGCTAGGTGTGCGGCAAGTTCTGGAACACAAGTCTTCACTACTATTGCCGACATGGACCTTTGCATTATCGAGTGCCTTCAGCCATTTCTTGATGACACGTGGAGTGAATCGTAGTGCCTGAAGACTGACATCTGTGATGCTGGGGACCTCTGGAGGAGACCGAGATGGATCATCCACTTGGCTGAAGATTGTTGCGAGTGCCTCAGCCTTGTCTTTTGCACAGATGTGCTGGGCTCCTCCATCATTGAGGATGGGGATACTTGTGGAGCCTCCTCCTTCAGTGAGTTGTTTAATTATCCACTACCAATCACGGCTGGGTGTGTCTGGACTACAGAGCTTAGATCTGATGCATTTGTTGTGGAATCACTTAGCTCTGTCTATGACTTTCTGCTTATGCTGTTTGGCAATGGAAGAAGTCATGTGTTGCAGCGTCACCAGGTTGATGCCTGATGTTGTTCTTGGCATGTTCTCCTGTACTCTTCATTGAGTACAGGAGAGCAGGGGTTGATCCCCTGGCTCTGCGGTAATGGTAGAGTGGGGGATATGCCGGGCCATGAGGTTACAGATTGTGGTTGAGACGGGACTTTGTCTCCACAAGGATTGTGAGGTGGTCACTTCTAGTGACACTGTCATGGACAGATGCATCTGCAGATTGGTGAGGATGAGGTCAAGTATGTTTTTCCCTCACCACCTGCTGCTGTCCCTCGTTCCCTCCGATCAATGGTAACTGGGCTGGCTGCTGCTGGTACGATACGGGTATGGACGCCGTCGCCAATATCTTCGGTGCCTCACGGGTATTGGTGGCTAAGGTGGCCGAAGTACTGCCGCGATTGGCAACTGCAGCCCTCACTCCAGGTGCTTAAACGTCTGCTCACCCACCACTGTGGCAGCGCCCCCCCCTGGATCAACCTCCATTTTGAATGGACGACCATTGATGATGAGGGTGATCTCGGTGGGGGCCGGGGGGGTGTTTTACTTGATATCACCATATTAAGGTTGTATATTTCTGATGTTCCTTCAGGGTCTTCCTCAAGCTTGTTGACTGGAGTCACTGTCGTTTTTTGAGGGGGAATTTGAATTAGACTGTCTGCCTCTTCACCTGGCTTGCAAATGGTCTTTCTTATTACATCTTAAACAGCTGAATTCTTTGAACCTGCAATGTTCTCCTCCACAACGGTATCAAACCTCTAAACCTTGTGACTGCCGGTCACTTTTCCTCTTTTCAGGCTCCGCTGCTCCCTCACCGGGAACCTCTCGTGGTCGTTGCTTCCCGTCACAACTGCTTCACCTCGGTCTGCAGGCTCTGCAATTCGAAAGCGGTTTGATCAGTACTTTCAGTCGCTTGAGCCAACTCAATCTCCTTCTCTAAGGATATCTTGGTTTCTGCCAGCAACTTCTTCTGACTATTTAAGTCGTTGATCCCTCGGACCAACCGGTCACGCAGCGTGTCACTGAGAGAAGCACCAAATTCAGACCTTTCTGACATTTGTCAAAGTTTGACTACGTAAAACAGATATGAAACTTGTATCTCTGCGTAACGATGGAGGGTCGGGGTCCCAGTGGCCCCTCACTAACTGCACTAATTGATCAAAGGACTTGGAGTCTGGAGCCGCTGGAGATGTTAAGGTTCGCAATGAGTTTGTATGTTTGTGGGCCGCAAACGGTAAATAATATTACTTTTTGTTTCTCATCTGCTGTTATTTCAATTGGCAAGTGAAAAAGTATCGAAGCCTTTCGACATATTGACTCCAACTTTCCACCTCCCGATTAAATGGATCAATTTTCCCGAGTGGTAGCATCGCTATTCGATTGTAGACGATCTTTTACCTTTTATTATTCTGAGCGGTCCCAATGCTAAGGCATCATTTCAATCTCTTTAGCGGGAGGGCACTGCACGCTCCACCCCGCTCAGGCGGCTGTCACATGGGTGCAAATTGATGCCGGTATCTACAAGAGGGGTCCGGCCGCAGTCCCTCTTGATGGGGAGCAAGAGGTTAAAAAAACTCTCAAAAACTATCAAAATGTGTCGGGTCTGCGAGGGTGTGGCTGCCTGAGCTGGGGGCAGTAGCGGTGCCAGTTCCGTGGATTCAGAGTGCCCCCCTCAGGATCTGGGTGGCCTGGCTCAGATCACCGTTGTTGTGTGATTTAAACCCACTCCTTTGGTGCTACTTACAGGCTCCTGGCTTCTCACACTGCTGAGTGCCCGCTGTGTCCTGGAAATGCTCAGGGAGCATGGGGTGATGTTGGAAACTCTCATATCCCAGGGGTATCATCGAGGGGATGGGCGTGGCCATGTCCAATCAGGGGCCCACCAGGTGTCGGCACTCCTCAGAAGCGCTGCCCCACTGTAGAGGAATCAGAGGATTAGCAGGGTTCACCCCAACCAAAGGACACCTGCGCCGGGGACTTTGGGATGCGCCCTGGCACACTGCCCTCTCGGGACAGAGGCCTGACCAGCGACAACCACCCATCAGGATCACGAGCTATCTCCTCCTGGTGAGGAGCACTGCCTGCCTCTGCCACCTCCTCCCAGGTGCAGTTCAGGAGGGCAGGCTTGAATCTGCGGCCAGACCCCGGGGAACAGGGCGTCCCTCCTCTCCTCATTGGCACTGACAATGGATTTTCTTCAGATTGCCAAAATTGGGGGACAGGTCTCGTCTGAGCGCACATAAGCAGCTCCAGCTTGCCAGGCTCTTTAGCACTCATTCCTGGCCCAGCAGTTACGTCGCCAGCAGGATTGGGAATTGCTTCCAATTCATGCTAGCAGAGGGCTGGTCCATTTGTATGTCCTGAATCTCGGAACAAAAAGCGCCCCCGATGGGATCGCGAATTGCACGATATTCAGTTCCGGTGGGAACACTGAGGATACTTTGCCCCATGACGCCAGGATCGCGGATCGCGATTGGGCACAGAATCGGGCGCCCGGTCAAAATCAAGGTTCCCGGCGGGCGCCGGACTGACCACTATATTCCGGCTCCACCCTGGCAGCGGGATTGGGGTGCACGCCTCCCCAAGCCAGCAGGACACTCAGCAGGCCGGGCAGCAGAATCTCCGGGCTCCTCGCGATTCTCCGCTCCACTGGGCCGGGAGTCACATGGACAGGGACTACGACAGGTCTCGCCAAACGTGAGCCTGACGTGGTGGTCCTCGCAGTAAGCCAAGATAGTAACTCCTTAGGGGAGTTTCCTCCAATGTCCATCTGAGGGCCACCATCTCCCCCTCCCCCCCCCCCCCGCCCCCACCCCCCACAAACAGTACATGACCTGTCCTCCCTCCCCACCAGAACCCCTCCACCACCCATTTCCAGAGTCCTCCTAAAACGGGAGAAACCCCGGGAACGCTTAACTAGGGACAACCCCACAGGGACCTCCCACAAGGATCCTCCAACTAGAGGGTCACCCCACAGGCACCCCCGAACTAAAGAGACTCCCCACAGACACTACCTAAATAAAAAGACTCCTTACAGGGACTCCCTAACTAAAGGGACCCCCCACAGAACCCCCCGTCCTACCCCTCCTCCCCTCCCCTGAGAAGAAACTCCTGTCTGGAAGCTAAAGAACAATCCAGACAGGGGCAGTGAAAAGAATTACAGTTGTAACACTCACCCGCAAACACCAGGGGCGGGATTCTCTGAACCCCGCCGGGTCGGACAATCGCCGGGGGCTGGCGAATCGCCGGGGGGCCCACCGGCGCGGCGTGAATCCCGCCCCCGCCGGTTGCCGAATTCTCCGGCACCGGATATCCATCGGGGGCGGGAATCGCGCCGCGCCGGTGGGCCCCCCGGCGATTCGCCAGCCCGCGATGGGCCGAAGTCCCGCTGCTGGAATGCCTGTCCCGCCGGCGAGAATCAAACCACCTCTCTTACCGGCGGGACAAGGCGGCGCGGGCGGGCTCCGGGGTCCTGGGAGGGGGCGCGGAGCGATCTGGCCCCGGGGGGGTGCCCCCACGGTGGCCTGGCCTGCGATCGGTGCCCACCGATCCGCGGGCGGGCCTGTGCCGTGGGGGCACTCTTTTCCTTCCGCCTTCGCCATGGTCTCCACTATGGTGGAGGCGGAAGAGACCCCCTCCACTGCGCATGTGCGGGGATGCCGTGAGCGGCTGCTGACGCTCCCGCGCATGCGCCGCCCGGCAAAGTCATTTCCGCGCCAGCTGGCACGGTGGAAATCAGTCCGGCGCGGGCCTAGCCCCTCAAGGTTAGGGCTCGGCCCCTCAAGATGCGGAGGATTCCGCACCATTCCTGGAAGGAGAGTGGCTGAACCTGTGTTTAAATCTCTCAGTTCCGTTAGCTGTGTGCCATTCATTCATAGTGGGCTGTGATTGACAGCTTCCACAAAAAAGCTGTGAGCCCTGCTTCATTCATCTTCTTCATGGATGAGTAACTCTAGGTGCTGAAACCACAATGTTTACAACCATCAACCACATCAAAGAGAGCTAAGTGCTGTCAACTTCCAGCTCAGCACTTCAAAATCGCTCAAGCGCGACGAGGCCATTAAATTGCACCCCCAGCTCTTGTTCCTACACCTCCCAGGCTAACTCTGGCCAAACCACAATGTCCACACCTAAACTCCTGAAAGGCTTATGTTCACGCGCTGCGTTCCCGTAGGCTCTAGGCCCGTCACGTGGCCCACAAAGTATCGTCCCTTAAAGGGGCCATGCTGCCACAATTTCCACAGCACCTTTCGCAACCTTCAGCCATCCCAAAGCCCTTTACAACCAGTGAGATGGATTGGAAGTGTAGTCACTGTCGTAATTTGGTAAACGCAGCAGTCAATTTGTACGCACCAAACCGCCAGAAATATCAATGCAATGGTGACCACAATTTAATGATGTTGGCTGAGAGATAAATATTGACCAGGACACCAGGGGAGATTGACCTTCTCCTTTTCACATCACATCACGGGATAATTTCCGTTCAGCTGGCAGGACAGCCTGAAAGGCAGCACCGCGGACAGTGCAGCACCCCCTCAGGACTGGCATCGAGAGAGACGGCCTCAAGACCACAAGAGGACCTGTGTGTGTGCCAACAGACCGGGTCTCACACAACATGGTGGCAGTTTAAGAGTTAAGGAGAGTAATTGCTCTCTGAATGCTTGACGATGAAGTGGGGGAGGTGGGGGGGGGGGGTAGACAAGAAGGAAAGTGAAAATGCATATTATACGCTGAAACAGTGCAACATCAGTTCTCTGCCTCAGCCACCCATCGCCTTTGAAAAGAACGTCCCTGAGAATGTTCTGTCACAATCAGGCGACACATCGGCAAAAAAACTCTCACGCAAGGTCAGCAGGGACCAGACCTCCCATTTCCGATGTGCTAAGTAATGCAGCCGTAATGTTTCCACAAATAATTCCCACGATCTTTCCCACTGGAGTTGAAACCGGATACAAGGCAGTGCTTATCACCCAGCGAGGTGCAGGGTTACAGAGCGTGAGTAAATTCGGATTGACATCAACCCCTGGCACTGAACCCCTGACTGGCAGGCTCACCTTATTAATGAACAGATTGCAACAGTACACTTCACGTCAGCATCTTTGTCTGTCATAGTTAGGGACAGATACAGCCAATGAAGTACTTTTGAAGCGTAATCATTGTTATCATGCAGGGAACGTGGCAGTCAGCTTATAGACGGCAAACTCCTAGAAACAGCAAAGCGGTAATGATCAGATACTAATGTTTCTGTGATAATGATCGAGGGGTAAATATTGGCCACACGCTGGGGAGAACTCGCCCGCTCTTCTTCGAAATAGTGAACGTTATGTACACCTGCACGGGATCTCATTTTAACAACAGACAGCGGGCTGGATTCTCCGTCAGCGGGATCCTCCGTGTCGCCGGCAGCACGCTCACGCCCGCCGATTTCCCGTCGGCGTGGGGGTACCCCACAATGGAAAACCCCATTGGCCGGCTGGCGGGATGTAGGATCCCGCTGCCGGCGGGGGGGGGGGGGGGGGGGGGGCTGTACCGGAACACGGGTGTGGCAGGACGGAGAATCCCGCTCAGCTTCTCTGACAGTGCAGCACGCCCGCCATAAAATTACCACAGGCGTGGAGATAATCTACAGAACAGACGGGAAACTGTCCAACCTACACCTTCCTCAATCCAAAATCACTCCAACCTCAGTCACTGAGTTCCTGTATGCAGATGAGGTTTGAGCGTGCACTGACTAAGAAACTGAGCCCCAGGTCATTGTCCGTTCAGACCCCCCAAAATGGGTATTTCGGTAAACACCTGGAAAACAAAAATCCCCTTCCAATCAATTCCCACAGCACCCCACCTCTCCTCATCGATGAAGATCAACAGCGAGAATCTGGGTGATGTGGATCATTTTCCATATCTTGGGAGCCTCCTCTCGATGAAGGCAAAGAGGGGACAAAATTAATCATCACCCCCAAGGTGCCAGCTCAACTTTCCGCCAACTGAGGAAAAGAACGTGTGAGAACCAGGCTATCAAATCTAAGACTACAGTTGTGGTTTACCAGGTAGCAGGGATCCCCGCACTCCTTCATACTTCAGACACTTGGACAACCTACAGTTGGCACCTCAAAGCACTAATCAAAAAAAAAAACAGCTCCACTGGGTGGGGCATATTGTCCTGGGCCTGACACCAGATTCCTGAAGCAACTACTCCACTCAGAACTCGGTCATGGAAGGAGATGCCCAGGAGGACTGCGGAAAAGAGTTAGGGATGTCCTTAAAGTGTCCCTGAAGAGGTCCAACATCCCCATCCGTGACTGACCAAAATGGAGAAAGTTCCTCCAGGAAGTCACTAAACACATCGAGAGACTTTGTCGGGAATGAGCGGAGGCGAAGCCGAGGCTTCGGAGGGGGTGCGCAAACCTCCAAACACCCCATCGACCCAAGCCTTCAGTCACCGCCTTGCCCACATGTGGCGGAGTCTGGGATCACGCACTTGGCTTATCTGCCATCTCAGAACCCATCAAACTGGATGGGATGCACCTCATTCCCTCCAGTCCCGAGGAACTGCCGAAGGTTGAAAGGAGAAGAAAGGATGTCAGCTTTTAAATTTGTGCTCAGGTCTCTGGGTAAGGTTTGATCGTTCTGCTTTTGACTCCGAGGCAGGACTTCCTCCCAACCGATCCACAATCGACACAGCAATAACATACTTTTTCCCTTTATTGCACATCACACATTTCTTTGGTGTGTGTCTCCCTGTTTCACACTAAGTATTTGTAACGGAAGACCATGAAGATGGAGTACAAAACAGAATCATTAATATTAACCAACAGCTGATTTTCTAATGCACATTGCTCCAAATGGAAGAGAAAATGCTGGATGAAAGTACACATAAAATTGGATGGCAGGAAAGTTCCAGCAGCCAAGTGCCGTACACGCTTCGACGTGACTGTGTGAAGAAAATTGTGATTTCCACAACATTCTGTGCACGGGACAAGGGTGCATTACCAAGATGCTGAGGCCAGAACTCCCTCGATGTTGGGGTCTGAGCTGGAGCGACATCAAAACCCACCAGTGGAGAGTTGTGCAAGATTCACATGGACAGCTTTCGTCCTCTGTTTTGGTCAGAATGGCACACCAGCGGCGAGCCACGTGGCCCAGCCACCCGCACCAACATATTCGCATCTTTCGCATTTGCAACAATTCAGGTGGCTTATTCCGCTCGATGGAGCGTGAGCAGGAATCAGGGCTGGCAGAGTTCCGCTGGCTCGAGGATAATTACATGTTGAACTGAACAACTTTGCTGAACAATGAACAGATTAGCATTTTCAAAGCAGAAACTACAGCTGCTAATCGGTTCCACTGTGTGTGGCTGGAGTAGGAAATGGCAAGTCAGCTAATGGATTTTGCACTGGCGGCTATGTTGGAGATTGCCTCCTATGGGTTGACGTCCTGAGTTGCTGCAGCCTATGGAAAGCCTCGCTGATCAATTGTGCACAGAGAGCGTGCCTGCACTGGCACACGCTCCCCATTGGAAACAGGCAAACAAAAATCCCAGTCTATTAAGCTTAGCATCAAACACTCCCAGGACAGGTTTCAGCACGGGGTTAGATACAGAGGAAAGCTCCCTCTACACTGTCCCCATCAAACACTCCCAGGACAGGTACAGCATGGGGTTAGAGACAGAGTAAAGCTCCCTCTACACTGTCCCCATCAAACACTCCCAGGACAGGCACAGCACGGGGTGAGATACAGAGTAAAGCTCCCTCGACACTGTCCCCTTCAAACACTTCCAGGACAGGTACAGCACGGGGTTAGATACAGAGTAAAGCTCCCTCGACACTGTCCCCATCAAACACTCCCAGGACAGGTACAGCACAGGGTTAGATACAGAGTAAAGCTCCCTCGACACTGTCCCCATCAAACACTCCCAGGACAGGTTCAGCACGGAGTGAGATACAGAGTAAAGCTCCCTCTACACAGTCCCCATTAAACACTCCCAGGATAGGCACAGCAGGGGGTGAGGTACAGAGTAAAGCTCCCTCGACACTGTCCCCTTCAAACACTCCCAGGACAAGTACAGCACGGGGTTAGATACAGAGTAAAGCTCCCTCTACACTGTCCCCACCAAACACTCCCAGGACCACTGTAGAGGTCATTGGTTTGGAAGGTGCTGTTGAAGGAGCCTTGGTGAGTTCCTGCAGAGGTTTGTCGCTCTTCAAAATGAAGCCAACCATATTAATTTTCGGTGATTACTGCCTGCAGAGCTTGGAATATTTTTCCAGTGGGTTAAACCTTTCTCTCTGTCGTCAAGACGAACATTTGACTGTCACACAATGCCATGTTTACATGTTTCTGCCACTGTTTTTCTCACAGGTTGAATCTTGTCTATTTCAGGAAATGCTTCAACGCAAGTCCATAAGACAATATAAAACAAGAAAAGGTCATGGAACCATAGAATCCCTACCATGCATAAGGAGGTCATTCGGCCCATCGAGTGGCACCCACCAGATGAAAGAACCCCCTACCTGGGCCCATTCCCCCATCCTATCCCCATAACCCCACCAAATCTGCACATCCCTGGATATTAAGGGGCAATTTAGCATGGTGTGACCAATGCAGGATTTTAGGTATATTGGATTGTAAACATTTGGCAGTCTTAACAGCCGGGGTTCGAGTGTGTTTAACTGCCGCAGTCATGTTTTTTGAATAATCTTGTTTTGCAAGACCAGAAAGCTTTTAGGAGCCAGAGGTGAAAATGACCATCGTAAAGGCCATGTCTGCATGGGTCTGACCCCCACAGCCCAAAATGATGTGCAGGGTAGGTCAATTGGCCACACTAACTAATTTGCCCCTTAATTGGAAAATAAGAATTGGATACGTAGAACATACAGTGCAGAAGGAGGCCACTCGGCCCATCGAGTCTGCACCGACCCACCCAAGCCCTCACTGCCACCCTATCCCCGTAACCCAATAACTCCTCCTAAACCTTTTGGTCACGAAGGGCAATTTATTATGGCCAATCCACCAAACCTGCATGTCTTTGGAAGGAAACCGGAGCACCCGGAGGAAACCCATGCAGATACGGGGAGGACGTGCAGACTCCGCACAGCGGGGAATCGAACCTGGGACCCTGGCGCTGTGAAGCCACAGTGCTATCCACTTGTGCTACAGTGTTGCCCGGGTACGATAAAAAAAAATTTTTTTAATGGCCAATCCACCTAACCTACACATTTTTGGACTGTGGGAGGAAACCAGAGCACCCAGACATGGGGGAGAACGTACACACAGATAGTAATCCAAGGCCGAAATTGAACCCAGGTCCCTGGTGCTGTGAGACAGCAGTGCTAACCACTGTGCCACCGTGCCGCTTTTTATATTAAGTTCTATTACACTGTTCTGGTTTTTTTACTCTGTTCTCACATTTATTTTCACCTTTTTAACAAAACGCATTTATTCAATCTCTTTTTTAGATTCATGTATGAGATTTAATCACTCAGGAAGCATCTTATCTCAAATAGAGTTACCAACTCTGGCTAGTCATAATCCGGGAGAACAAAGAACGACGAAGACAGCACAGGAACAGGCCCTTCGGCCTATACCGGTCATGATAACAACCTTGGCCCAAACTCTCAGCACTTCCTTGCACCGTATCCCTCTATACCCATCCTATCCACGTATTTGTCAAGATGCCTTTTGAACGAGGTTAACAAATACGTGGAGATGTCAGAGGAAGTGACATCACGGAAAGTCATCGATGTAGCACGAGTGGGTGCCAGATTTCTGAGTTGGCTTTGCCCAGTTGCACACTCCACACACGCAGGGGATTGAAGGTTTTCTTTGGCCACTGGGATATTGATGCCAGTTCCAGGAGACTCCCTTAGCCATTCTGGGAATTTTGGCAACACTACATCCAAAGAATGTCACCTCCAACAGTACCGGACCCCTTCTGTACTGCATTGCCGGTTTCAGCCTGGGGTTTGTGCACAAGGCAGTGGATTTCAAGGCCAAGAAATTGGTTAAAACCCCCTCCAGGAAAGCGAAGGAAGAAATCTGATGCAAAGAAGATGAATGATGATGGTGATATTTGTCAAGAACTCGCTCGCAAAGAGTTTGAATGCTCAAGATCGTTGGTAGATACACAGCCTGGATTTCCTCACAGCAGATTGCAAAAAAGGGAAATTGTTTCTTGGGCAAACCCAGTATTAAGATGGAGTGTGAATGTAAACGTGGAGGTTTTTTTAATTGACACGTTCCACTTGGTTCCGATAAATGCTGCAAGGCATAGACAACAGCATCCCTGTGTGCAGCTGACTGCTATTGAGGGCCATTATCCCGGGAATACACACAGACACTGCATTCAGATTGCCAACCCTACAATTCCTGCTCTCCCCCTTTGACTGATGCACCAATTGTTGTCACCGACCCAATAGTTTTGTGCACTATTTATGGGAAACCATTAGCTGAGAGAAGACAATGAAAGATTACCCGCGTGTAATCGACAATTAGCATAATCTTTCAAATCCATCTTGTCAGCAACAATCGCGGGGTTAATCCAGTTAATCAATGGGCCTGTATGGGAACTAATTGTGCACAGACTTTTCTGCCTTTTCTGCGAGGCCTCTCAGGGCAAGAAATGAACTTGGCTCGATCACCCGTTCCTCACAACGCTGGTGAGAGGCCATCGGCCCAAAGCCTGTTCTCCATTAATCTGACTGCTTTCTCACGCGGGAAAAGGGGGTGCGTCTGAGATCGAAAGCAGATAATAATGGCTTTGGGTGCTTGGAATTTAGCGTCATAGACAACTTAAATTGGGGTGGCAGAGCTAGACACAGTCAGAGGAGCAACCTTCACGTAACTGGCTCTATTTTATTTATGGCGTCAGCTGAAATGAAATGCACCCTTGTGATAATAATAATCTTTATTAGTGTCACAAGCAGGCTTACATTAACATTGCAATGAAGTTACGGTGAAAAGCCCCTAGTTGCCACACTCCGGCGCCTGTTCGGGTACACAGAGGGAGATTTCAGAATGTACAATTCATCCAACAGCATGTCTTTCGGGACTTGTGGGAGGAAACCGGAGCACCCGGAGGAAAGCCACGCAGACACGGGGAGAACGTGCAGACTCCGCACAGACAGTGACCCAAGCCGGGAATCCCTGGCGCTGTGAAGCAGCAGGGCTAACCACTGCGCTACCGGGCCAGGCTAACTCTCGGAGAGCTGACACAGGCACAATAGGCAGGAGAATGAATTGTTAGAATGGTACAGGACAGAAGAAGGTCGTTCAGCCCATTGAGACCCTTTGTCGAGGTGTGCAATTACTGCCACTCCCCCTGCTTCTGGCCCGAGGCACACTCAGTGCAATTAAGAGGACAGCTCTTTCAGCGAATGCGCGCATGCGTGGTGAAGTGAACGGACGTTTCCTGTGGCCTGATTTCCAGCTGTCCTTATCGCCACTCTGACAGTGATAAGTTAACTACAGGACAAAGCCATGGCCGCTCTGATCTGCAGCCCAACTTGATAACGGAGCCTGACGAGCAGGCCATTCAATAACATTCACCACGCTTTGGAATGCAAGGGTTGCGAAACACATCGTATGCAAGAGCCATTAAATACACAGTAAGACTGCCAAAATATTCCTGGCACATCAAATTCAATATTATTTACAGTTGCAGGTGCAAAAGCAATTGACAGCAAGAAATCTCATGTTTCATTTTGGTCCAAACGTGCTCCTGATCAAAGGGTTATCTCACATCTTGCAATTTCAGGCTGATTATTTCTCCTGTGTGTTCCAACAAACAAACTCGAGATTGACTTCATGTGGCTGTGAATGACCACCCCATGGAGAACAAGGTAGCCTGGGGGTATTGCTAACAGGCATTTCTCGGTCTTTCGGAGAACGAGCAACAAGCCTAATACAAGAACGGAGGATGTTGGAAGAACTCAGCGGGTCTGGCAACGTCTCTCGGGAGGGAGAGAGACTTTAGTGTTTCGAGTCCTTTGGCTCTTCGTCAGAACTGAAAGGAGGGAGAATGTAGAAACTGCAACAAAATGCAGCAGCGTTTAAGAACAAAAGACAGGTGGCCTGGGGTGAGAGGGGAAGGGGGTGTTTGCATTCAGCCAACATGTGTGTGGAATACTTTTTAAAAAGAAGAAAAAAAAAAGAGGGTTTAAGATGGAGGTGAAAGGTCTTAATCTAAAGTTGCCGAACTCAACATTGAGTCCCGATGGCTGCAACGTGCGCAACCGGAAGATGAGATGTTGCTTCTCCAGCTTGTGGGGGCTTCCCTGGAACATTGCAGCAGGCCAAGGACGGACATGCGGGCTTGAGCGAAAGGTGCTGAGTTAAAGTGGCAAGCAACAGGAAGGTTGGGGTCACGCTTGCGCATTGAGCGAAGGTGATCCGCAAAGAGTTTAGTGTCCCCGAGGTAGAGGAGGTCACATTGGGAGCAGCGAATACAATAAACCAAATTAAAGGAGGTGCAAGTGAAACGCTGCTTAACCTGAAAGGTGTGTTTGGGGCCTTCGAATGGTGACCAAGGAGTAGGTAAAGGGGGAGGTGTTGCACCTTCTGCTGGGGGGAAAAGGGATGGGGAGGTGGGTGTGATGGAGGGATGGACCCAGGGTGTCGTGGAGGGAGTGCTCCCTGCGGAATGCTGAGAGTGGGGGTAAGAGGGTAATAAGAGGGCAAGGGAATGCTGCACAAGGCTATACAAGGAAAGGTTTTGCATTTATCCAGCGCCTGTCACATCCTCTCAAAGCACTTTGCAGCCAATGTGTTACTTTTAAAGCAGTCATCATTGCCATGTGGGGTTGTAGCCTTCGCCTCGTTGATCGCCCGAAGGCGGATCCTGATGGGTTGGAGAGCAGCCTCTCCACCCTGTGCCCTGGCGTGGCGGGGGAGACCTGTTGGAATTCTTGAGACTCTTGAGAAGTTTCTACAATTCATGGGCATTATTCATTATGCACTTTCAAGAACTGGATAACATTGAACATTAGTTGGCGGGGTTGGTTGGGGGGGGGGGGGGGGGGGTTGGGGGGAGGGGGGCTGTGTGTGTTAATGGTGACTATGGGTGATTCCTGATTCCTTTTTGTCATTTGTTTGTGTGAACATGTGGGCTAATATTTGGGGTTTGGAGGGAGGATGGGATCGTTGTTATTGATATGGGGATTGACATATTTGTTACCGATTATTGTTTATTGTTGGTGGGTGTAAATTTGGGAGAAAATGTGAAAAAGGAGGAGAATAAAGAAATATATATTTTTTAATTCATTGCCACGTGGGAAACAACTGGCCACCAACACTGCACAGCAAGACTCCACAAACAGAAATGAAGTAAATAACCAGTTATTGGTGGCGGTGTGATAACCTGCCTGCTTACCCCTGATGGGGACGAAAGGCAATCCCGCAATCCTTTGGGAGTATGAGCTTCCCCATTGAGGGGGGCGGAGAAAGGCCATGGATGGATTTGAAAAGAAGGATGAGAATTTTGAAATCATGATGATCCTTAGCCAGGAGCCAGTGTTGGTCCGTGAGCACACGCCGCTAAAGGAGAATGAGATTTGGTGTGAGTCAAGACTGGAGTAGCAGAGTTTTGGATGGCCTTGGGTTTACAAGGTCTGGTACCAGCCAATTAGAAGATACTGTATAATCTTTCATAGACGTCTGTACTTTGTAAGTCTGTGAACTGGTCACTCACTGTTTGAACAGACAAAGCTGTTTTCCACTTGGGTCATTCACCTCGACTGGGATGTTTATCTTGCTTTCCCTCAAGAGAGTTCTTACAAGAGGTTAAGTGATGGAGTGTTTTCAAGCATTTTCCTTTCATCTCCTCCAGCAGTCCAGTCCAAGTAGGTGAAACTCTTAATGCTCACCACAACAGTATGTCCAATATGTTAACCACTAGCCAGATGTGGCTAATAGGGAATCCAGATGTGCTGAATTCCATTTCTGATCAGCAAACAAACATTGAGTAGCAGACACCATCATTGGTCCATGTGATACTTGTACTCAGACAATGTGCCCAGGTGAACTTTAACCTGTAAGTGCATTTATTGGTAAAATGGTGAGGGGAAGAGTAGAGTGTCCGAGATTGCTTTTTTAAAAATCGTTGTCCCTGCTTTTCTTTCTGAATGGTAGGGAATGCTTGTTAAGTAACTGGACACAACTGTGAAGTACATTTGGCTGGATGGTGTGTTTGTGTCAAAAGGTGCTTTCCACTAAAACCTGTGCACAAACGGTGTTGATGTCGTCACATTTATGGACGGTCGGCAGAGTATCTTTTATACATTCTCCTTCAAGAACAGTCAAAGGCAAGCAGCTCCCCACTGGCTGATTGTACAAGGACTAGGGGGACATCGAATTAAGGTTTTGGGCAAGGGGGGAATGTGAAGAATGCATTTATACAGCAAACTGTAATGGCCTGGAACTCTTTGTCCACCAGGTTGGTGGAACCAGAGATGGTGAACGATTTCAAACGGTGATTGGACAGGTACTCGAAGGAAGACTGCAGGGATTGAGAGAGGAAATAGGATGGATCGGAATATTCTACAGGGAGCCACCATGGATTCAATGGGCTGAATTATTTCCTTCAGTGCTGTTGTAACTCTGTGACACTATGATAAGAGAGAACCATTTGGTCTTTCGACCCTCCAGTCTCCCAGCTCTGCCTCAGTCATTGTCCAGATGTATGCCATGGACGGTTGCATGCCACCATGTCAATTTCAGACCACTATATCTTTGAAAATTGCTGTTGTCTCAACTCCTCGACTCTCCGCAATATAATACCCAACTTTAACAGATTTGAGAGAACTGAGAGCCATTTCTCACTGTTTACCTAATGCGCCAGCTATGGGGACTCTCTCGCCTCAGGAATGAACTAAAATGTTTAGAATTCAATCCAGCATGTTTATGCCCCACACATACCTGCCCACATCCCACTTCATCTAAGGTCGAGGCTCAAATCCTACTCCAGACACTTGAGCACAAAACGCAGGCTGCCACTCCAGTGCAGTACTGAGGGAGGGCTGCACTGTCGAAGGAGCCATCTTTCAGACGAGATGGTAAAGCGAGGCCCCATCTGCTCTTTCAGGTGAATGTGGTGGATCCCATGGCACTATTTCAAAGAAGAAAAAGGAAGCTCTCCCTTCGCACCCTGGCCTGTATTTTGTCCCTCAAACAACATCAGAGAAACAGATTATAACATTGCTGTTTGCGGGAGCTTGCTGCGAGCAACTTGACTGCCATCTTGCCTATGTTGCAGCTGTGGCTACACTTTCAAAGCAATCCTTGGCTGCAGAACACTTTGTGATGGAGCCTACTGGTTCAATCTGCTCTCAGTAACATCTTCCACTGTTCATTCCGGTTACATAGAAACATCGAAAACAGGAGCAGGAGGAGGCCATTCGGCCCTTCGAACCTTGGCCCGCCTTTCACCCAACCCATTGTTTGGCCAAACGGTGCCAAATTTGTCTGGTAAAAGTTTCTGACCGGCACTTGTAGTAAAAAAAAATGGCAAATTTCCTTCCTTATTTCGCAGAGTAAATATTACTGTAAAAGAAACAGCTGACCAAACGGAGCGCAAAGGGGCTGGTTTAGCACACTGGGCTAAATCGCTGGCTTTGAAAGCAGACCAAGGCAGGCCAGCAGCACGGTTCAATTCCCGTACCAGCCTCCCCGAACAGGCGCCGGAATGTGGCTACTAGGGGCTTTTCACAGTAACTTCATTTGAAGCCTACTCGCGACAATAAGCGATTTTCATTTCATTTTTCGAAGCACCATCACGATGAGGGGGGCGAGCTGATTGGGTGGTCCAGAACAAATAGCCCAGCTTAAGAAAATGATACTGGGGGACGGTATGTGTCGGGAAACCGAAAGTCAGCATTGGGAAGGTTTAGTCGACCTTAAACGGGTGGGCCGTATTCAATGAGACTCACGGGGAGTCGAACCAGTCAGTCTCTCTGTGCCTTGGACAGTGTCGTCACTAGTCTGGACTAAGTTTGCAGTGTCCTTTCTCACACCTTCTCTCCTCCTTCAAGGCACCCCTTAAAATCTGCCGCTTTTGACCAAGTTTGTGAACTCCTGTCCTAGTTTATTCCCTTGTCACGAAAATCGTGGAAGATTGATGATGCAGAGGGAGCCGTTCAGCCCATCAGAAATGGTTGGACAAAATAAAACATCCCGGCCGAACCGTAGCGGCTAGCCCTGCAGGTCATGGCGCTTCAAGATAAGTTCCAAGTGCTGTTTAAATGTGGAAAACGGTCCACCCCTCAACGACCCTTTCAGGTAGTGGGTTCCAGTTCCCCATCAGCCTCTTGGTGAAAACAATGACTGCTCCTCTCCCCTCTAACCCTTCCAGCAATTGCTTTAAACCTGTTCCTTCCGTTTTTTAGATCATGGAATTTACAGTGCAGCAGGAGGCCATTCGGCCCATCGGGTCTGCACCGGCCCTTGAAAAGAGCATCCTACAGCACGGTAGCATAGTGGTTAGCACTGTTGCTTCACAGCTCCAGGGTCCCGGGTTCGATTCCCGGCTTGGGTCACTGTCTGTGTGGAGTCTGCACGTCCTCCCCGTGTCTGCGTGGGTTTCCTCCGGGGGCTCCGGTTTCCTCCCACAGTCCAAAGATGTGCGGGTTAGGTGGATTGGCCATGATAAATTGCCCTTAGTGTCCAAAATTGCCCTTAGTGTTGGGTGGGGTTACTGGGTTATGGGGATAGGGTGGGGGTGTGGGCTTGGGTGGGGTGCTCTTTCCAAGAGCTGGAGCAGACTCGATGGGCCAAATGGCCTCCTTCTGCACTGTAAATTCTATGATACCTGAGCCCACACCTCCACCCTATCCCCGTAACCCAGCAACCCCACCTAACCTTTTGGACACTGAGGGGCAATTTAGCATGGCCAATCCACCTACTTCTTTTGATGTCTCTGCTAAGGTAAATAGGCTATCCCTAATTACTCTATCTTTATGTTGTCTTACTGCATTACAGGTGCTATATAAGTGTGAGTTTTTGTTGTAATGTGACCCGGGTAACTCTCTCTTTTCATTATTTCAGCTATTGGATCTGAGCTCCTTGGAAATCACTGTTGATTTGGATCCATCCAAAATTACCGAGGAGTCGCAGGCGCCTCTCTCTCTCTCGCCCTCTCTCTCTCTCTCTGTTCGCTGCAATTCTGTCTGCTGCTGAAATGCCTCCCCCTGTCCAGCTTCTGATGGTGTCGTCGTCCCCCCCCCTCCCCCCCCCCCCCCCCCCCATCCAGGCCTTATCTGATTTGACCTGTCCTTTCCTGATCTCTCGCCTTCTATTGTCGCCAACAGTCACCCCCCCCCCTCCCCCAGCCCACCGCACTTTCTCAATTTCCACCTCTTCCCTTTGACTAAGAGCTTCCCCTGGGGTTCCAGCCGTCAGCTACTTTCATAACAGCTGAATTCTTTATAAAAAGGCAGCACTGTGTGTGTGTGCGATCTACAGGATACGCAGCAGCGACCCGCCGAGGTCAGACAGCTATCGCCTGCTCCTGTGACCTCGGCCACCAAGGCAGGCAGGAGCAACAATGTCGTGGGAACATCTTCACCTTCAGCTTCGCTCTCCAACCCACTTGCACATATATCGGCTGTTCCTGCAGCTTCACTTGGTCAGAATCCTGCAGTTCTCCCAAAACCATCTTCTCAAGCTTGACCAATAAATGTGGCATTGCCAGCAATAGGCATGTCCTGTAAACATATAAAAATAAACAAATAATAGTAAAAAATGTACATATAAATGCATAAAATGAGTGTGTGTGTGTGAGTAAGTGAGTGTGTATACAACAAAGAACAAAGAGATGTACAGCACAGGAACAGGCCCTTCGGCCTCCAGCTTGCACCGACCATGCTTCCCGACTAAACTACAATCTTCTACACCTCCGGGGTCCGTATCCCTCTATTCCCATCCTATTCATGTATTTGTCAAGATGCCCCTTAAATGTCACTATCGTCCCTGCTTCCACCACCTCCTCCGATAGCGAGTTCCAGGCACCCACAACCCTCTACGTAAAAAACTTGCCTCGTACATCTACTCTAAACCTTGCCCCTCTCACCTTAAACCTATGCCCCCTAGTAATTGACCCCTCTACCCTGGGGAAAAGCCTCTCAATATCCACTCTGTCTATGCCCCTCATAATTTTGTAGACCTCTATCAGGTCTCCCCTCAACCTCCTTCGTTCCAGTGAGAACAAACCGAGTTTAATCAACCGCTCCTCATAGCTAATGCCCTCTATACCAGGCAACATTCTGGTAAATCTCTTCTGCACCCTCTCTAAAGCCTCCACATCCTTCTGGTAGTGTGGTGACCAGAATTGAACACTATACTCCAAGTGTGGCCTAACTAAGGTTCTATACAGCTGCAACATGACTTGCCAATTCTTATACTCAATGCCCCGGCCAATGAAGGCAAGCATGCCGTATGCCTTCTTGACTACCTTCTCCACCTGTGTTGCCCCTTTCAATGACCTGTGGACCTGTACTCCTAGGTCTCTTTGACTTTCAATACTCTTGAGGGTTCTACCATTCACTGTATATTCCCTACCTGCATTAGACCTTCCAAAATGCATTACCTCACATTTGTCCGGATTAAACTCCATCTGCCATCTCTCCGCCCAAGTCTCCAAACAATCTAAATCCTGCTGTATCCTCTGACAGTCCTCATCGCTATCCGCAATTCCACCAACCTTTGTGTCGTCTGCAAACTTACTAATCAGACCAGTTACATTTTCCTCCAAATCATTTATATATACTACAAAGAGCAGAGGTCCCAGCACTGATCCCTGTGGAACACCACTGGTCACAGCCCTCCAATTAGAAAAGCATCCTTCCATTGCTACTCTCTGCCTTCTATGACCTAGCCAGTTCTGTATCCACCTTGCCAGCTCACCCCTGATCCCGTGTGACTTCACCTTTTGTACTAGTCTACCATGAGGGACCTTGTCAAAGGCCTTACTGAAGTCCATATAGACAACATCCACTGCCCTACCTGCATCAATCATCTTAGTGACCTCCTCAAAAAACTCTATCAAGTTAGTGAGACACGACCTCCCCTTCACACAACCATGCTGCCTCTCACTAATACGTCCATTTGCTTCCAAATGGGAGTAGATCCTGTCTCGAAGAATTCTCTCCAGTAACTTCCCTACCACTGAAGTAAGGCTCACCGGCCTGTAGTTCCCTAGATTATCCTTGCTACCCTTCTTAAACAGAGGAACAACATTGGCTATTCTCCAGTCCTCCGGGACATCCCCTGAAGACAGTGAGGATCCAAAGATTTCTGTCAAGGCCTCAGCAATTTCCTCTCCAGCCTCCTTCAGTATTCTGGGGTAGATCCCATCAGGCCCTGGGGACTTATCTACATTAATATTTTTTAAGACACCCAACACCTCGTCTTTTTGGATCTCAATGTGACCCAGGCTATCTACACACCCTTCTCCAGACTCAAAATCTACCAATTTCTTCTCTTTGGTGAATACTGATGCAAAGTATTCATTTAGTACCTCGCCCATTTCCTCTGGCTCCACACATAGATTCCCTTGCCCATCCTTCAGTGGGCCAACCCTTTCCCTGGCTACCCTCTTGCTTTTTATGTACATGTAAAAAGCCTTGGGATTTTCCTTAACCCTATTTGCCAATGACTTTTCGTGACCCCTTCTAGCCCTCCTGAATCCTTGCTTAAGTTCCTTCCTACTTTCCTTATATTCCACACAGGCTTCGTCTGTTCCCAGCCTTTTAGCCCTGACAAATGCCTCCTTCTTCTTTTTGACGAGGCCTACAATATCTCTCGTTATCCAAGGTTCCCGAAAATTGCCGTATTTATCCTTCTTCCTCACAGGAACATGCCGGTCCTGAATTCCTTTCAACTGACACTTGAAAGCCTCCCACATGTCAGATGTTGATTTGCCCTCAAACATCCGCCCCCAATCTATGTTCTTCAGTTCCCGCCTAATATTGTTATAATTAGCCTTCCCCCAATTTAGCACATTCATCCTAGGACCACTCTTATCCTTGTCCACCAGTACTTTAAAACTTACTGAATTGTGGTCACTGTTACCAAAATGCTCCCCTACTGAAACATCTACATCCTGGCCGGGCTCATTCCCCAATACCAGGTCCAGTACCGCCCCTTCCCTAGTTGGACTGTCTACATATTGTTTTAAGAAGCCCTCCTGGATGCTCCTTACAAACTCCACCCCGTCTAAGCCCCTGGCACTAAGTGAGTCCCAGTCAATATTGGGGAAGTTGAAGTCTCCCATCACCACAACCCTGTTGTTTTTACTCTTTTCCAAAATCTGTCTACCTATCTGCTCCTCTATCTCCCGCTGGCTGTTGGGAGGCCTGTAGTAACCCCCCAACATTGTGACTGCACCCTTCTTATTCCTGATCTCTACCCATATAGCCTCACTGCCCTCTGAGGTGTCCTCCCGCAGTACAGCTGTGATATTCTCCTGAACCAGTAGCGCAACTCGGCCTCCCCTTTTACATCCCCCTCTATCCCGCCTGAGACATCTAAATCCTGGAAGGTTTAGCTGCCAATCCTGCCCTTCCCTCAACCAGGTCTCCGTAATGGCAACAACATCATAGTTCCAAGTACCAATCCAAGCTCTAAGTTCATCTGCCTTACCCGTAATACTTCTTGCATTAAAACATATGCACTTCAGGCCACCAGACCCGCTGTGTTCAGCAACTTCTCCCTGTCTGCTCTGCCTCAGAGCCCCACTGTCCCTATTCCCTAGTTCTCCCTCAATGCTCTCACCTTCTGACCTATTGCTCCCGTGCCCACCCCCCTGCCATACTAGTTTGAACCCTCCCGTGTGACACTAGCAAACCTCGCGGCCAGGATATTTATGCCTCTCCGGTTTAGATGCAACCCGTCCTTCTTATATAGGTCACACCTGCCCGGAAGAGCTCCCAGTGGTCCAGATAACGGAAACCCTCCCTCCTACACCTGCTGTTTAGCCACGTGTTTAGCTGCTCTATCTTCCTATTTCTAGCCTCACTGGCACGTGGCACAGGGAGTAATCCCGAGATTACAACCCTAGAGGTCCTGTCTTTTAACTTTCTGCCTAGCTCCCTGAACTCCTGCTGCAGGACCTCATGCCCCTTCCTGCCTATGTCGTTAGTACCAATATGTACAACGACCTCTGCCTGTTTGCCCTCCCCCTTCAGGGTGCCCTCTACCCGTTCGGAGACATCCTGGACCCTGGCACCAGGGAGGCAACATACCATCCTGGAGTCTCTTTCACGTCCACAGAAGCGCCTATCTGTGCCCCTGACTATAGAGTCCCCTATTACTATTGCTCTTCTGCGCTTTGACCCTCCCTTCTGAACATCAGAGCCAGCCATGGTGCCACTGCTTTGGCTGCTGCTGTTTTCCCCTGATAGGCTATCCCCCCGACAGTATCCAAAGGGGTATACCTGTTTGAGAGGGGGACAACCACAGGGGATTTCTGCACTGACTGCCTGCCCTTTCTGGTGGTCACCCATTTCTCTGCCTGCACCTTGGGTGTGACCACATTTACATAACTGCGATCTATGACGCTTTCCGCCACCTGCATGCTCCTAAGTGCATCCAATTGCTGCTCCAAGCGAACCATGCGGTCTGTGAGGAGCTCCAGTTGGGTGCACTTTCTGCAGATGAAGCCATCCGGAACGCTGGAAGCCTCCCGGACCTGCCACATCTCACACTTACTTACCTTCTTACCTTCTGAGTGTCTTAGATGTTCTCAGGTTCTCTCCCTGACAGAGACTGCTCCTCCACCTCCGAACCTTGACCTGCACAATGCTAATAATATAATATAATATGGCACTTATCTCACACCAATGGGTCTTATTATTAGGTTAGAGGAGGAGGGCGGGTGGGAGACACTACACGTGTAGTGTCTCGGGTCTCCTCTCCACCAGAATTTATTGTTTGGGGGGGGGTCTTCCCAGAAGTCCGCGGATCGAAAAAAAATAAAACAGAAAAGAAGTGTTTTTTTAAAAGGATAAACTTACCTCCCAGAAATCACTTGCGCACCGCTCCCACTGAAATCGACTGGCCTGTTCCTGTGAAGGTAAGTGTTTTTAAAGGATAAACTTACCTCCCAGAAATCACTTGTGCACCGCTCCCGCTGAAATTGACTGGCCTGTTCCTGTGAAGGTAAGTGTTTTTAAAGGATAAACTTACCTCCCAGAAATCACTTGCGCACCGCTCCCGCTGAAATCGACTGGCCTGTTCCTGTGAAGGTAAGTGTTTTTAAAGGATAAACGTACCTCCCAGAAATCACTTGCGCACCGCTCCCGCTGAAATCGACTCAATGATGTATATATGAGTGAGTGTGCGTGTGTATATATAGAACAAAGAACAAAGAACAATACAGCACAGGACCAGGCCCTTCAGCCCTCCAAACCTGTACCGGTCATGATACCACCCTTGGCCAAAACCCTTCGCACTTCCTTGTGCCGTATCCCTCTATACCCATCCTATTCTTGCATTTGTCGAGGTGCCTTATGTGTGTATCTGTATGTGTGAATGAATGAAAGTGAAAATCGCTTATTGTCACGAGCAGGCTTCAATGAAGTTACTGTGAAAAGCCCCTAGTCGCCACATCCCGGCGCCTGTTCGGGGAGGCTGGTACAAGTACCAGCTGGTGAGTGAGTATACATATGTATGTGTGTGTTTCTGCGTGAGTGTTCTGGGCGAGTGTGTCTGCGTGTCTGTGTGTGTGTCCGTGTGTGCATCTGTATGTGTGTGTAAAGGAGTGCGTGTGTGTTTAAGTGTGTGTGATTGAGTGAGTGTGTCTATGTGAGAGTAGTGAGTGTTTGTGTGTGTGTGTGTGTGAGTCAGCAACTTCTCAAAAGAAGAACAGTGGCCTTGCTGTGGATGATCAGCTATTTTTCAGTCAATTATGCTTACATATGAAGTGTTTCTAACAGTGCAAGAGGTGTGTTTCTGTATGCCTTGGAAGTTCCAATTGGGTTCTTCCCCAGATAGTTTCTGGGCCACCCTGAGTATTTTACTGGCTACTTCTCTCACCACTGAGTCGCTTCATAGACTGGAGCCCGGAATCCAGGCTGACGCCCCCGTACAGCACTGAGAGAGTGCTACACTGTCAGAGGTGCTCTGTTTCAGACCAAATGTTAACTGCGACTGTCTTTCCCCTCAGGTGGTTGTAAAAGATGCAACAATACTTTTCCAAGATCAGAGTGGTCCTCCTCGATGATCTGGCTAATATTTATCCTTCAACCATCATCACTATTGTCTCGTCATCATCACATGACTGTTTGTGGGAACTTGCTGTGCGTGAACTGATTGCTCTGCTTCCAGCATTTATAGTAAGACGTTTTACAACGCCAGGTTAAAGTCCAACAGGTTTGTTTCGATGTCACTAGCTTTCGGAGCGCTGCTCCTTCCTCAGGTGAATGAAGAGGTATGTTCCAGAAACAAATATATAGACAGATCCAACATTTATAACAGTGATTATACTTCAAAAGTTTTTGATTGGTTATAAAGTGCCTGGGGACGTCCTGAGTTCATGGCAGATGCTGTCCAAAGATCTTTCAACATCGTGGGGGAGTTACTATTGGCCAAAAACGGAACTGGATTATCCATTTTACCACTGCGTCTACCAGGGCAAGTCAGAGGCAGGGAATCCTGCAAGGGTTAACTCACCTCCTGACTCCCCAAAGCCAGTCCACCATCTACACCAGGGTTTTTTTTACAAACTCAGGGTCACGACCTGCAGGTGGGTCGCGGGCGGGTGTCGGGAGGGTCGCAGCAGCCATGGGCGGCTTTGAAGAATGCCGGCCGCAGCCGTCCTTTAAATACAAACTATGCAGTCTTCCCACCAGAAGCAGCAGCAGAGAGCAGGCCACACGCCCAGCACATACACTGACACCACGCGCCCTGTGCATCCGTGCTTTGGCCGCAAAATCACGGAGGAGCGATCCCTCCATTTTGTAGCTGCCAGCAAGCAGGCAAACAATAGAACTATGTGAAGAACGGAAGATGGCTCATTTTGTAATAAGGAAGAGAGGGCCAGAGACACGGACAGGCCAGGATCTCGCAACTGAATCTGCTGGACAGAGCTTATCAGGAGAGTCCTTGGCAGGATAAAGCAGAGCTGGTGTGAGCTGCCCAGGAGAGTCCACAACAGGACAAAGCATTGTTGGTGTGAGCTGCCCAGGAGAGTCCACAACAGGACAAAGCAGAGCTGGTGTGAGCTGCCCAGGAGAGTCCACAACAGGACAAAGCAGAGCTGGTGTGAGCTGCCCAGGAGAGTCCACAACAGGACAAAGCAGAGCAGGTGTGAGCTGCCCAGGAGAGTCCACAACAGGACAAAGCAGAGCTGGTGTGAGCTGCGCAGGAGAATCCACAACAGGACAAAGCAGTGGTGGTCTGAGCTCCAGGAGAATCCACAACAGGACAAAGCAGTGGTGGTGTGAGCTGTTCAGGAGAGTCCACAACGGGACAAAGCAGTGGCGGTGTGAGCTGCGCAGGAGAATCCACAACGGGACAAAGCAGTGTTGGTGTGTGCTGCCCAGGAGAGTCCACAACAGGACAAAGCAGTGTTGGTGTGAGCTGCCCAGGAGAGTCCACAACAGGACAAAGCAGAGCAGGTGTGAGCTGCGCAGGAGAATCCACAACAGGACAAAGCAGTGGTGGTCTGAGCTCCAGGAGAATCCACAACAGGACAAAGCAGTGTTGGTGTGAGCTGCCCAGGAGAGTCCACAACAGGACAAAGCAGTGGCGGTGTGTGCTGCCCAGGAGAGTCCACAACAGGACAAAGCAGTGGTGGTGTGAGCTGCTCAGGAGAGTCCACAACAGGACAAAGCAGTGGTGGTGTGAGCTGCTCAGGAGAGTCCACAACAGGACAAAGCAGAGCTGGTGTGAGCTGCCCAGGAGAGTCCACAACAGGACAAAGCAGTGTTGGTGTGAGCTGCCCAGGAGAGTCCACAACGGGACAAAGCAGTGGTGGTGTGAGCTGCGCAGGAGAGTCCACAACAGGACAAAGCAGTGGCGGTGTGAGCTGCTCAGGAGAGTCCACAACGGGACAAAGCAGTGTTGGTGTGAGCTGCCCAGGAGAGTCCACAACGGGACAAAGCAGTGGCGGTGTGAGCTGCGCAGGAGAGTCCACAACGGGACAAAGCAGTGTTGGTGTGAGCTGCCCAGGAGAGTCCACAACAGGACAAAGCAGTGTTGGTGTGAGCTGCCCAGGAGAGTCCACAACGGGACAAAGCAGTGGCGGTGTGAGCTGCGCAGGAGAGTCCACAACGGGACAAAGCAGTGTTGGTGTGAGCTGCCCAGGAGAGTCCACAACGGGACAAAGCAGTGGTGGTGTGAGCTGCGCAGGAGAGTCCACAACAGGACAAAGCAGTGGTGGTGTGAGCTGCTCAGGAGAGTCCACAACAGGACAAAGCAGTGGTGGTGTGAGCTGCTCAGGAGAGTCCACAACAGGACAAAGCAGAGCTGGTGTGAGCTGCGCAGGAGAGTCCACAACAGGACAAAGCAGTGTTGGTGTGAGCTGCCCAGGAGAGTCCACAACGGGACAAAGCAGTGTTGGTGTGAGCTGCGCAGGAGAGTCCACAACAGGACAAAGCAGTGGTGGTGTGAGCTGCTCAGGAGAGTCCACAACAGGACAAAGCAGTGGTGGTGTGAGCTGTTCAGGAGAGTCCACAACGGGACAAAGCAGTGTTGGTGTGAGCTGCGCAGGAGAGTCCACAACAGGACAAAGCAGTGCTGGTGTGAGCTGCGCAGGAGAGTCCACAACAGGACAAAGCAGTGGTGGTGTGAGCTGCTCAGGAGAGTCCACAACGGGACAAAGCAGTGTTGGTGTGAGCTGCGCAGGAGAGTCCACAACGGGACAAAGCAGTGTTGGTGTGAGCTGCGCAGGAGAGTCCACAACAGGACAAAGCAGTGTTGGTGTGAGCTGCCCAGGAGAGTCCACAACGGGACAAAGCAGTGTTGGTGTGAGCTGCCCAGGAGAGTCCACAACAGGACAAAGCAGTGGTGGTGTGAGCTGCTCAGGAGAGTCCACAACAGGACAAAGCAGTGATGGTGTGAGATGCGCAGGAGAGTCCACAACAGGACAAAGCAGTGATGGTGTGAGATGCGCAGGAGAGTCCACAACGGGACAAAGCAGTGTTGGTGTGAGCTGCCCAGGAGAGTCCACTACAGGACAAAGCAGTGGCGGTGTGAGTTGCGCAGGAGAGTCCACAACAGGACAAAGCAATGTTGGTGTGAGCTGCCCATGAGAGTCCATAACAGCACAAAGCAGTGTTGGTGAGAGCTATTCAGGAGAGTCCACAACAGGACAAAGCAGTGGTGGTGTGAGCTGCGCAGGAGAGTCCACAACAGGACAAAGCAATGTTGGTGTGAGTTGCGCAGGAGAGTCCACAACAGGACAAAGCAATGTTGGTGTGAGCTGCCCATGAGAGTCCATAACAGGACAAAGCAGTGTTGGTGTGAGCTGCGCAGGAGAGTCCACAACAGGACAAAGCAGTGGTGGTGAGAGCTATTCAGGAGAGTCCACAACAGGACAAAGCAGTGGTGGTGTGAGCTGTTCAGGAGAGTCCACAACAGGACAAAGCAGTGGTGGTGTGAGATGCGCAGGAGAGTCCACAACAGGACAAAGCAGTGGTGGTGTGAGCTGTTCAGGAGAGTCCACAACAGGACAAAGCAGTGGTGGTGTGAGATGCGCAGGAGAGTCCACAACAGGACAAAGCAGTGGTGGTGTGAGCTGTTCAGGAGAGTCCACAACAGGACACAGCAGTGTTGGTGTGAGCTGCGCAGGAGAGTCCACAACAGGACAAAGCAGTGGTGGTGTGAGCTGCTCAGGAGAGTCCACAACAGGACAAAGCAGTGGTGGTGTGAGATGCGCAGGAGAGTCCACAACAGGACAAAGCAGTGGTGGTGTGAGCTGTTCAGGAGAGTCCACAACAGGACACAGCAGTGTTGGTGTGAGCTGCGCAGGAGAGTCCACAACAGGACAAAGCAGTGGTGGTGTGAGCTGCTCAGGAGAGTCCACAACAGGACAAAGCAGTGGTGGTGTGAGCTGTTCAGGAGAGTCCACAACAGGACAAAGCAGTGGTGGTGTGAGCTGCTCAGGAGAGTCCACAACAGGACAAAGCATTGGTGGTGTGAGATGCCCAGGAGAGTCCACAACAGGACAAAGCAGTGTTGGTGTGAGATGCGCAGGAGAGTCCACAACAGGACAAAGCAGTGGTGGTGTGAGCTGCTCAGGAGAGTCCACAACAGGACAAAGCAGTGGTGGTGTGAGCTGTTCAGGAGAGTCCACAACAGGACAAAGCAGTGGTGGTGTGAGCTGCTCAGGAGAGTCCACAACAGGACAAAGCATTGGTGGTGTGAGATGCCCAGGAGAGTCCACAACAGGACAAAGCAGTGGTGGTGTGAGATGCGCAGGAGAGTCCACAACAGGACAAAGCAGAGCTGGTGTGAGCTGCCCAGGAGAGTCCACAACAGGACAAAGCAGTGTTGGTGTGAGCTGCGCAGGAGAGTCCACAACAGGACAAAGCAGTGGTGGTGTGAGCTGCTGAGGAGAGTCCACAACAGGACAAAGCAGTGGTGGTGTGAGATGCGCAGGAGAGTCCACAACAGGACAAAGCAGTGGTGGTGTGAGCTGCTCAGGAGAGTCCACAACAGGACAAAGCAGTGGTGGTGTGAGCTGCTCAGGAGAGTTCACAACGGGACAAAGCAGTGGTGGTGTGAGCTGCTCAGGAGAGTCCACAACAGGACAAAGCAGTGTTGGTGTGAGCTGCGCAGGAGAGTCCACAACAGGACAAAGCAATGTTGGTGTGAGTTGCCCAGGAATGTCCACAACAGGACAAAGCAGTGGGGGTGTGAGCTGCCCAGGAGAGTCCACAACAGGACAAAGCAGTGTTGGTGTGAGCTGCCCAGGAGAGTCCACAACAGGACAAAGCAGTGTTGGTGTGAGCTGCCCAGGAGAGTCACAACAGGACAAAGCGGTGTTGGTGTGAGCTGCGCAGGAGAGTCCACAACAGGACAAAGCAGTGTTGGTGTGAGCTGCGCAGGAGAGTCCACAACAGGACAAAGCAGTGTTGGTGTGAGCTGCGCAGGAGAGTCCACAACAGGACAAAGCAGTGTTGGTGTGAGCTGCCCAGGAGAGTCCACAACAGCACAAAGCAGTGTTGGTGTGAGCTGCCCAGGAGAGTCCACAACGGGACAAAGCAGTGGCGGTGTGAGCTGCCCAGGAGAGTCCACAACAGGACAAAGCAGTGTTGGTGTGAGCTGCCCAGGAGAGTCCACAACAGGACAAAGCAGTGTTGGTGTGAGCTGCGCAGGGGAGTCCACAACAGCACAAAGCAGTGTTGGTGTGAGCTGTAGCGAGAGCTCTTGGGCTTCTGGTGAACAGCCAACAAAGAAAAAACTGAAATTGCGAACAAAGCAGTATAAAGATCATTCCTTGAGTTGTGGGTTTGTTAATTGTCCCAATGCAAATCGGCACGCAAAGGAAGCAAAGCCCATGTGTGTTATATGCAGGGAAGTGCTGGCACATGAAAGTTTAAAACCCTCAAAACTTCAAAGGCATTTGAAGAAATGGCGAGTTCGAGGACAAACATCTTGATTATTTTTTCAAAGGATGCAGCGAGAACGCAAATCGTCAGCTGAAGTCCTTAGCAGAAATGCAACACTGAATTACAAAGCAAGTGAGGTCGTGATGACCAAGCATGTTCACCTGACACATCAAAGGTAAGCGGGGGGTCACAAAGGTCAGTCGGTTGGTAAAAGTGGGTCCCGGGAAAAATAGTTTGAAAAACACTGATCTACACGGCACAAGTCAGGAATGTGAATCCTCTCCTGGATAATGCAACTAATCTCCCCCTAGAGCATGTGCTGATAGGTAGACTATCATCTGTACATGAGTAGTTCATCTCCGCAAAGCCATCCGAGATGCCAAGAGAGAATATCAAACCAAGCTAGAGTCACAGACAGACTCTCGGCGGTTGTGGCAAGGACTAAACAACATTACGGGCTACAAAGCGAAGCCGAACAGTATCTCTGGCAGCAGCGCACCCCTCCCCGATGAACTCAATGCATTTTATGCTCGGTTCGAGCAGGTAACCAACAATCCACTGTTGAGTGCCCCAGCAGCCCATAATTCACCCATACCCACCATCACAGCTTCCGAAGTCAGATTGGCCTTCCTGAAAGTGAACCCTCGGAAGGCGACTGGCCCGGACGGGATCCCTGGTCGTGCACTCAGAGCCTGCGCGGACCAGCTGGCAGAGGTGTTCCCGGGCATCTTTAACCTGTCCCGACTCCACTCCGAGATCCCCACCTGCTTCAAGAAGACCACCATCATACCGGTACCGAAGAAGAACCGGCAAACGTGCCTCAATGACTACCGACCAGTGGCCCTGACATCAGTCGTAAGGAAGTGCTTCGAGAGGTTGATCATGAAGCGCATCACCTCCATACTCCCAGAAAGCCTTGTTCCACTGCAATTCACATACCGCTGCAACCGGTCCACATCAGACACCATTTCCCTGGCCTACACTCATCCCTAGAGCATCTCGAAAACAAGGACTCCTACATTAGACTCCTATTTATTGACTACAGCTCCGCCTTCAACACCATAATCCCAACCAAGCTCATATCAAAGCTCCAAAACCTAGGACTTGGCTCCCCACTCTGCAACTGGATTCTCGATTTTCTGACCAACAGACCACAATCAGTAAGAATGAACAACAAAATCTCCTCCACAATAGTCCTCAACACCGGCGCCCCGCAAGGCTGCGTACTTAGCCCCCTACTCTACTCCCTGTACACACACGACTGCGTGGCAAAACTTCGTTCCAACTCCATCTACAAGTTTGCTGACGATACGACCATAGTGGGCCGGATCTCGAATAACGACGAGTCCGAATACAGGAGGGAGATAGAGAAACTAGTGGAGTGGTGTAGCGACAACAATCTCTCCCTCAATGCCAGCAAAACTAAAGAGCTGGTCATTGACTTTAGGAAGCAAAGTACTGTACACACCCCTGTCAGCATCAAGCAGTTTCAAATTCCTAGGGGTGCACATCTCCAAAAATCTGTCCTGGTCCACCCACGTCAACGCTACCACCAAGAAAGCACAACAGCGCCTATACTTCCTCAGGAAACTAAGGCAATTCGGCATGTCCACATTAACCCTTACCAACCTTTACAGATGCACCATAGAAAGCATCCTATCAGGCTGCATCACAGCCTGGTATGGCAACTGCTCGACCCAGGACCGCAAGAAACTTCAGAGAGTCGTGAACACCGCCCAGTCCATCACACAAACCTGCCTCCCATCCATTGACTCCATCTACACCTCCCGCTGCCTGGGGAAAGCGGGCAGCATAATCAAAGATCCCTCCCACCCGGCTTACTCACTCTTCCAACTTCTTCCAGCGGGCAGGAGATACAGAAGTCTGAGAACACGCACGAACAGACTCAAAAACAGCTTCTTCCCCACTGTCACCAGACTCCTAAATGACCCTCTTATGGACTGATTTTATTAACACTACACCCTGTATGCTTCACCCGATGCCAGTGCTTTTGTAGTTACATTGTATATGTTGTGTTGCCCTATTATGTATTTTCTTTTATTCCCTTTTCTTCTCATGTACTTAATGATCTGTTGAGCTGCTCGCAGAAAAATACTTTTCACTGTACCTCGGTACACGTGACAATAAACAAATCCAATCCAATCACTGTAAATTCTATGATCTATGATCTGCAAGTGTTTTATGAGTAAGAAGTCTTACAACAACAGGTTAAAGTCCAACAGGTTTGTTTCAAATCACTAGCTTTGAACAAGCTGTTCAAACAAACCTGTTGGACTTTAACCTGGTGTTGTAAGATTTCTTACTGTGCTCACCCCAGTCCAACGCCGGCATCGCCACATCCTGTGTTTTATAAGTTATATGTTTTACTGTTGTAGTTCTACCATCCGACCAGCAGGCGGGACGAGTACGGAGTCCCGGGACCCGGGACACACCAGGGGCGGGATTCTCCGACACCGCGCCGGGTCGGAGAATCGCCAGCGGGCCGTGCGAATCGCACCACCCCACCCCGACGCCGGCACGCAATGCTCCGCAGAGCGGAGAATCGCTACCATTGGCGCCGCAGCGCCGGTCGTGGGCCGCTCTACGCGGCCAGCCCACCGATTCCCCGGCCCAGATGGGCCGAGTACCGTAAGAAAAGAGCCGAGTCCCACCGCCGCCATTCTAAACTGCTCTGGGCCGGCGGGACTTAGACATGTAAGGATCGGGTGGCGGCCTGTGGGGCGGGGGGCGGGGGGGGGGGGGGGGGGCGGGGGGGGTCCGACCCTGGGGGGGGCCTCCGATGTGGCCTGGCCCGCGATCGGGACCCACTGATCGGCGGGCCGGCCTCTGTGGCTGGGGGCCTCCTTTCCTATGCGCCAGCCCCTGTAGTCCTGCGCCATGTTGCGCCAGGGCAGGTGTGTTGAAGGAGGCCACTGCGCATGTGCGCATTATCGCCGGTGCCACTGCGCATGTCCTCGTTGGCGCCGGTGCAACTGCGCATGCGCGGATCCCACGGCGCATAGTTCGCACCGGGATCTGTAGCTGGAACGGCGCGAACCACTCCAGCGCCGTGCTGGCCCCCTGGAGGGGCCAGAATTAATCGTGAGAGCGGCCCGTTCACGCTGTCGTAAAACGTTTTGTTGGATCTTAGTGTAAGTTAGTGTTAGACATTTATTTCCAACTGCATTCATTTTAGACATTTTGGTTATTTGTTAATATAGTGTTAGTAATAGATAGATTTGTTTATAAAGCAAAGTCTAATGTTCTTTCTTCACATCAGCCCAATCAAAGGACGTTACAGAGCAGTGCCCTAAGAGTCAGGAACCCTTCAGACATGACATGCTATGTCTTAACTTATTCGCTCTAATTTATGGTTTTGCGTGCCAGTAATACATTTAAATGTCCATAAGGTCTCAACCATTGTTGTACACAAAGTAAATAAGGTTTTAAAAATGCTTAAGAAGCTCTCTTTGTGGACGACACGGTGGTGCATTGGTTAGCACTGCTGCTCACAGCACCGAGGTCCCAGGTTTGATCCCAGCCCTGGGTCACTGTCCGTGTGGAGTTTGCACATTCTCCCCTAGTGTGCGTGGGTTTCGCTCCCACTACCCACAAATGTGCAGGGTAGGTGGATTGGCCACGCTCTATTGCCCCTTAATTGGAAAAACTAAAAAAAAAGAAGCTTCATTTGAAGTTAAATTAAAATGCAGATTGCCAGTCTAGTGTGATCCTTGCCCAGGCATTCCCCTTGCTGAGTTTTCCACCGTATTTGGAATTTCTAAACCGCACACAGGTTTCGGAGTGACCTGTTAACTGTCTCTGAGGTACAGAGGTCTGACTTCCTGTGAGGAATTACCTGTTTGCGTTAGTCTGTGCTCCAAACGCTGAAAACATTACAAACAAAATTTCTTCAATAAAATGTCACTGCCAGGGCTGTCCGGCGGGTCGGCATTGGGGGCCCATGATCTCTCCCGGTAACTTCCAGTGCACTCTGCAGGTCTCTCACCTTTGATGCCCACAACTCCGTTTAGACGAGAAACGTTTTCTCGTACTTTGTCTGAAACTGGGTGAACAGGTACACTTCCTCAACAGAAAGCAGAGATGGCATGCTTTTTCATTTAAATAAATCCAAATTCGTCTGACCAAGAATCATAGCATCCCGACATTGCTGACGGAGGCCATTTAGCCCATTGAGTCTGCACCAATCCACTCCGCCTGACCCCCGTAACCCCCTGGATCCCATCCCTGGATACCAAGGGGCAATTTCTCACGGCCAATCCACCTAACCCGCACATCTTTGGGCTGTGGGAGGAAAGCGGAGCACCCGGAGGAAACCCACGCACATGCGGGGAGGATGTGCAAACTCCACAGTCACCCGAGGCCGCAATTGAACCCGGGTCCCTGGTGCTGTGAGGCCACTGTGCTAACCACTGCGCCGCCCTTAAAGAAGGCTGAAATGAACGGACATCAGACTTTGCTAAAATAGGGACTGACGCAAATGTACCCCTCAATTAACAGTGAAAAGACATAATGGCGGCACAACGTCAAACCCAGTGCGCTGTTCTGTATTAGGTGATGTAGGCAGCAAATTGTGACTTAAAAATATCCCAGTAATGAAAAACACAAACATATTCTACTTAAATCCTATGTATCTTTTATCAATCTAACATACCTTCCAGGGATAAGCAAATGACAAAATATTACATTTGCAACTTTTATTGGACTAGTAGCGTGGGTGCCTCTCAAAATCAACTCACAGAATCATAGAATCCCTACAGTGCAGAAGGAGGCCATTCGGCCCATCGAGTCTGCACCGACCCACTTAAGCCCTCACTTCCACCCTATCCCCGTAACCCAATAACCCCTCCTAACATTTTTTCGTCACCAAGGGAAATTTAGCATGGCCAAACCACCTAACCTGCACATCTTTGGACTGTGGGAGGAAACCGGAGCACCCGGAGGAAACCCACGCAGACACGGGGAGAACGTGCAGACTCCGCACAGACAGTGACCCAGCGGGGAATCGAACATGGGACACTGGCTCTGTGAAGCATCGGTGCTAACCACTATGCTACCGCACGCCCTTATTACAAACATCTTCAAACAAGTGACTGAATTGAAAGAGTCTCTGTTGAATTAAAGTGAGGAATAATTCCTTCAGCAACACATGGTCAAATACAATTTTCTACTCTGGGCCTTTCAATGGCTTCTTCCCAGCTCTCCCTTGAGTTTGTCCACACTTCCCAGTTTTATTATTTTCCCGGAGTAGATCCCCCGATATTCACCAGTCTCTGCGTAAGGCGTTTAAGCCAACACTGTCCGTTCATCTCTCCATTTCACATCTACAGGTCACCTCCCTAAATATTAACCTACTCTCTTTTTGTGTCTCAGGTTCATCAGGCAATTTTCACTGTCTCTGCCCGACAGGAAAAGAACAAAGAACAAAGAAATGTACAGCACAGGAACAGGCCCTTCGGCCCTCCAACTTGCGCCGACCATGCTGCCCGACTAAACTACAATCTTCTACACTTCCTGGGTCCGTATCCTTCTATTCCCATCCTATTCATGTATTTGTCAAGATGCCCCTTAAATGTCACTATCGTCCCTGCTTCCACCACCTCCTCCGGTAGCGAGTTCCAGGCACCCACTACCCTCTGCGTAAAAAACTTGCCTCGTACATCTACTCTAAACCTTGCCCCTCTCACCTTAAACCTATGCCCCCTAGTAATTGACCCCTCTACCCTGGGGAAAAGCCTCTGACTATCCACTCTGTCTATGCCCCTCATAATTTTGTAGACCTCTATCAGGTCTCCCCTCAACCTCCTTCGTTCCAGTGAGAACAAACCAAGTTTATTCAACCGCTCCTCATAGCTAATGCCCTCCATACCAGGCAACATTCTGGTAAATCTCTTCTGCACCCTCTCTAAAGCCTCCACATCCTTCTGGTAGTGTGGCGACCAGAATTGAACACTATACTCCAAGTGTGGCCTAACTGAGGTTCTATACAGCTGCAACATGACTTGCCAATTCTTATACTCAATGCCCCGGCCAATGAAGGCAAGCATGCCGTATGCCTTCTTGACTACCTTCTCCACCTGTGTTGCCCCTTTCAATGACCTGTGGACCTGTACTCCTAGATCTCTTTGACTTTCAATACTCTTGAGGGTTCTACCATTCACTGTATATTCCCTACCTGCATTAGACCTTCCAAAATGCATTACCTCACATTTGTCCGGATTAAACTCCATCCGCCATCTCTCCGCCCAAGTCTCCAAACAATCTAAATCCTGCTGTATCCTCTGACAGTCCTCATCGCTATCCGCAATTCCACCAACCTTTGTGTCGTCTGCAAACTTACTAATCAGACCAGTTACATTTTCCTCCAAATCATTTATATATACTACAAAGAGCAGAGGTCCCAGCACTGATCCCTGTGGAACACCACTGGTCACAGCCCTCCAATTAGAAAAGCGTCCTTCCATTGCTACTCTCTGCCTTCTATGACCTAGCCACTTCTGTATCCACCTTGCCAGCTCACCCCTGATCCCGTGTGACTTCACCTTTTGTACTAGTCTACCATGAGGGACCTTGTCAAAGGCCTTACTGAAGTCCATATAGACAACATCCACTGCCCTACCTGCATCAATCATCTTAGTGACCTCCTCGAAAAACTCTATCAAGTTAGTGAGACACGACCTCCCCTTCACAAAACCATGCTGCCTCTCACTAATACGTCCATTTGCTTCCAAATGGGAGTAGATCCTGTCTCGAAGAATTCTCTCCAGTAATTTCCCTACCACTGAAGTAAGGCTCACCGGCCTGTAGTTCCCTGGATTATCCTTGCTACCCTTCTTAAACAGAGGAATAACATTGGCTATTCTCCAGTCCTCCGGGACATGCCCTGAAGACAGCGAGGATCCAAAGACAGCTGTGATATTCTCCCGAACCAGTAGCGCAACTCCGCCTCCCCTTTTACATCCCCCTCTATCCCGCCTGAAACATCTAAATCCTGGAACGTTTAGCCTGAGAAGAAGGCGGGAAACTCATCAGGAGTGAGGTACCCTCAATAATGATGCTTAGAGATTAAACTGTAAAGAAGGCTTTATTAGACTAATAACTATACTACAGCTAGAGACGAGAGCTGACTGTTACACAGACCATGAGGCAGGCCTTTATGTATGGCTCCCAGATGGGCGGAGCCAGAGGCGGAGTCCCCAGGGTTCCAAGCCCGGTCTTAAAGGGGACATCATCTAACATGATGATAAGGCAGTAACCGTTCATCACAAGGAGCATCCACACCGGCCCTGGTCAGCAGGGCAGAATGGCCTGTTTCTGAGCTGTAATCTCCACGTAATCCGATATTCCCCGAATACCCCCACCTATCAAAACAATCTCAAGTTTTGACATTTTCAACAGGCCCGCAGCTTCGGGCCAGGAATCCTCAGGAGACCCAGGCCCCAAACCCAAAACAACATTCCCTTCAAATAAGAAATAAGTTAATTCCCAATGAGGGGACACAATTATTTCTGGAATTTCTGCTGATTTCCTGACATTTTCTTTCTCAAAAACAGGAGCCTGGATAATGAAATGGAATTCGCCAGATCATAGGGCACTGTTTAAGACATCACTCAGGAAACAGCTAAAATTTGCACTCTCAATATTATATAACGAAAGGCTCAATATTGCAACCAGACTGATGTACAACAGGCCTATCCTGCAACACATAGCAGTATATTCCAGCAGTAACATACACTCTGCTACCAGCTGAAACCTTTATCCACGCCTGTGTTGGACTCCTGATTCTCTTTTTCTCATGCACTCCTGTCCGGCCTCCCACCTTCGTACACGTCACCTCATCCAATTCTCCGCTGCTTATATCGCTAACTCACAGAAAGTCCCGTTGGCCCATCACCCCTGTCCTCACTGACTAACGGCCTGGCAATCCCTCAACCTTAAAATCCTCATCTTTGTTCTCAAATACCTCCATTGGCCTCAGCCCCTCTCCAACTCCATAACCGGAAACCACACCGGCAAGCCCAGCCCTGTCGACCCTGCAAAGCCCTCCTGACGAACCACTGGGGGCTTGTGGCAAGGTTTGGGGAGCTGCCTCGCAGCCTAGTCGAGCAGCCTGACATAGTCATACCCGCGGAATCATACCTTACAGATAATGTCCCAGACACCACGTTCACCGTCTCTGGGTATGCCCTGTCCCAACAGACAGACCAAGCAGAGGCGGTGGCACAGTGGTATACCGTCAGGAGGGAGTTGCCATGGTAATCCAGTGAAGTCTCATGGCTCCAGCTCAAATATGGGCAAGAAACCCTCCTGCTGATTACCACGTACTGTCCAATGCTAGCTGATAGAACATAAAACATAGAATTTACACCGCGGAAGGAGGCCACTCGGCCCATCGAGTCTGCACCGGCCCATGGAAAGAGCACCCTATCTAAGCCCACACCTCCATCCTATCCCCGCAACCCAGTAACCCCACTTAAACTTTTGGACACTAAGGGGCAATTTAGCGTGTCCAATCCACCCAACCTGCACATCTTTGGACTGTGGGAGGAAACCGGAGCACCCGGAGGAAACCCACGCAGACACGGGGAGAGCGTGCAGACGCCGCACAGGCAGTGACCCAAGCCGGGAATCGAACCTGGGACCCTGGAGCTGTGAAGCAACTGAGCTAACCACTGTGCTACCGTGCCGCCCAGTACTCCTGATGAGCCAGTACTCCTCCATGTTGAACACCACTGAGCGGCAAGGGCACAGAATGTACTCTGGGTGATGGGACTTCAATGTCTATCACCAATAGTGGCCGGTAGCACTACTGCTGACCGAGCTGGTTGATTCCGAAAGGACATACTTGCTGGTCTGGGTCTGTGGCAGGTGGTGAGGGAACCAACAAGAGAGAAAAATATACTTGACCTCATCCTCATCCTCACCAATCTACCTTCCGCAGCTCTGTCTGTCACAGAATTGTTATGGTGCCGAAGGAGGCCATTCAGCCCATCGTGTTGGCACAGACTCTCCAAACGAGCATCATAACTTAGTGCCGTTCCCCTGCCTTTTCCCTGTACCCCTGCACACTGTTTCCATTCAAACAGCTCTCTTAGTTGCCTCGATTGAACCAGCCTCCATCACACTTCCAGGCCGTGCATTCCACACCCCAACCACTCGCTGTGTGAAAAATACTTTTCTCACATCACATTTGCTTTTTTTTTTACAGATCACATGAAATCTGTGCTATCAAATCTCCTCTCATCCTTCTTCTCACCAAGGCGAACAGTCCCAATCTCTCCAATCTATCCTCATAATTGAAGTTTCTTATTCCTGGAACCATTCTATAAACCTCTTCCGCTCTCTCTCCAATGTGTTCACCTCCTTCCTATAGTGTGGAGCCCAGAACTGTACACAATATTCCAGCTGAGGTCTAACTAGTGTCTTGTATAATTTCAGCATACTCTCCTCGCTCTTGTGCTCTATACCCCTATTACTAAAGCCCAGAATACTATTTGCTTTATTAACTGCTCTCTCCAACTATCCTGTCACCTTCAATGATCTTTTTTAAAATTTGTTCACGGGACGTGGGCGACGCGGGCTGTGCCAGCATTTATTGCCCATCCCTAATCGCCCTTGAGGGGCAGTTAAGAATCAACTACATTGCTGTGGGTCTGGAGTCACATGTTGGCCAGACCGGGTAAAGATGGCAGATTTCTTTCCCTGAAGGACATTAGTGAACCAGGTGGGTTTTAACGACAGTCAACAATGGTTTCATGGTCATCTTTAGGCTTCACCATCTGTAGTGGCGGGATTTGAACCTGGGACCCCCAGAGCAGTCCAGGTCCCTGGATTACTAGTTCAGTGACAATACCACTATGCCATTGCCTCCCCAATCTATTCACATATATACCCAGACCCCTCTCTCCTTCACCCCTTGAAGAATTATACCCCTCATTGTATATTGTCTCTCCATGTTCTTCCTACCAAAATACATCACCTCACACTTCTCCTCACTGAACTCCATCTGCCACCTACCTGCCCACTCCACCAACTTGTCTATGTCCTTTTTAAATTCTACACTGTCCTCTTCACAGTTTAGAATACTTGCAAGTTTTGTGTCATCCTCAAACTTTGAAATTGTTCACTGCACACCGAGATCTAGATCATTAATATATATCAGGAAAAGCAAGAGTCCCAATACTGACCCCTGGGGAACACCACGACAAATCTTTCTCCAGCCTGAAACATATCCATTGCTCATTGCTCTCTGCTTCTTATTATTCAGCCAATTCCATGAGCGTTAACTTTTCTCAGAAGTCTGCCGTGCGGCATTGTATTGAATACCTTCTGAAAGTCCAAGTACAGTACATCAACAGCATTACCCTCATTGACCCTTTCTGTTAGCTCCTCAAAAACTCCAAGTCAGTTCAGCCATGACAGTATGAAGTTGGAGTGCCACGCACATTCCTTGTGGAGGTGAAGTCCCGCCTTCGCATTAAGGATACCCTCCATCATGTTGTGTGGCACTACCACCATTCTATATGGGATTGATCTCAATCAGATCTACCAACTCAAGGCTGGGTGTCCATGAGGCACTGTGGGCCATCAGCAGCAGCCGAACTATACTGAACTCCAATCTGCAACCTCATATCCACTACTCTACCATTACCACCAAGCCAGGGGATCAACCCTGATTCAATGGAAAATGCAGGAGGGCATGCCAGGAACAGGGCCAGCATACAAAAAATTCGGTGCCACCAATTTGAAACTAGAGCACAGGCCACTTGTGTGCCGAGCAGCGTAAGAGCATGTAGACAGAGCTAAGAGCCCACAACCAGTAGATCAGATATACATTCTGCAGTCCTGCCACATCCAGTCATGATTGGTGGTGGATAATTAAGCAACTCACTGAAAGAGAAAGCCCCCAAAATATCCCCATTATCAATGATGGGGGAGACCAGCATATTAAACCCTATTCACGATACCTCATTCCCCTGCCCACTTCCAATGGGCCCTCATGCCCCCATGTCAACGTATGTGCCCCAAACAATCTCCATTGACTCTCATGTCCCCAAGCTATCCCATGCTCCCAAAGGCCGGTCATGCCCCCATGCTACCCTCCACTCACCTCCGGTTCCCATCATGCCCCCATGCCATCTCGTGTCCTCCATCCACTACGGCCGCTCATTCCCCATTGCTTGATTGGCAGCTATGTCTCTCTGATTTATACTGTCAATTTCACAATGTATATTTACACAAGATAAAGAAATTTCAAATGCTGGCAATTTCAGCTTTTGAAATTTTAAAGTATCTGGATGATTGACGTTTTATCTATCTGCAGTACGAGGGAACTTTTTACAGAAAGTGCAAAGTTATCATGAATGATAATTTTTCTTTAAACTTTTTTTTACACATCATATTCATTGGTTCAATATCATGCGTATTGCGTGAATAGGCATGGAAATGTCATAACTTGGCACTGGGGCATAAGGGGCCATATGTGTAGTTGGAGGGCATGTATTGGCATGGGGCACAAGGGGCCCATATGGGGGGACGAGTGGGGTCCACACCTTGGAACGGGGGGGGTGGGGGGGGCGGTGGGGGGGACGACATGATGAGGACATTTAGAACTTACCTTTTAAAAGGTTCCCTCATGCAGAATATGGTTCATGGCGTCTCTGAGGGGCCTTAATCCACGAGGCTTTGAAAAGCTGGCCAGACTCGATGAGAATTGCAGGGGTCTAGGACATGCCTATCCCCACAATGAAGCTGGTCAGGTCGGGAGGGCAAGGCACTCCTAAAAATTGGAAACCCCGGGAATGGTGTTGGGAATCCTGGAATCTGCTCCCGGCTACCATTTTTGAAGGGCTCCTGATTCATCCCAACTCAATAAATATCCAGGCCGCAGGGTGGTGATTGCAGTTTCAAGAGTAACTTCCAAAAGGGCATTGTGTAAATACTTTGAATTCTAGAAACGTCTGCACAGAAAGAGACTATTGGGCCCGTCAAGTCTCTTTCGAAGATCAATCCACTCCCCGCCTCTTTTCCCATAACCCGGTAATATTCTCTCCTTCGAGATTTTGTCCACTTGCCTTTGGAAGGTTGTCCACCACCACTCTGTCAGACAGTGCATTCCAAATCCTGACCTCTCATTGCATCCTAAAATCTTTCCCCCATGTCATGTTTGGCTCTTTAGTCAATCACCCCAAATCTAAGGGAATCAAGGGCTTTGGGGATAAGGCGGAAAAGTGGAGTTAAGGATTATATCAGATCAGTCATGATCTCATTGAATGGCGGCGCAGACTCGATGGGCCGATTGGCCTACCCCTGTTCCTATGGCCGTACGCTTCTATTTATCATCCCTTCAGCCACTGGAAGCAGTTTCTCTTTATTTGTTCTATCTAAAAACGTCATGATTTTAAGCACCTCGATCAAATCTCAGCTTAGCCTTCTCTTCTCTAAAGGGTACAGAAATGGAAATGTTTGCAAGACAATGAGGAAGGAGAAGGGATGGGGAGGGTGCAGAGTGACTCATTGGATAGCTCTTTATAACAGCTAGCATAGGCATGATAGGCCGAATGGACTCCCTTTGTGCTGTAGGATTATATATGGAAACACTCAATCGTTTAAATCCATTGTTCACCTGTATTTCAAGCCACCACGGGCCAGAGATAGAAAGATCTTTGGAAAGATCCCTTTAATTTGCTTTTTTGCATCCTCCTGACATTTGAAGCCAGGTGCTGGATTATTCCGTTCCTGGAATGGGACCAAACGGAGGCAAATGGATGGCAAAACATGTGGTCATTTTGTGGGAAGCGTGGAAGGGCCAGGGACACTATGGCCACCAGCCCACACCAAGAGCCCCAAGGTCAGACCTTGCAGGAGTTTGACCGTGAGAGGTGGGCTTTAGAAGCCCACCAAAAACCAACAAGTGAGCAGAGGGGAGAACCACCACAAAGGAGGAACAGAAGGCCAGAAAGCCCCTTGAAAGCTAAGGCGGAGGAGTTTTAGGGCCAAGGGTAGCATTGGAGGAAAGTTAACATTGAGGAAGATTGGGTTGGGAGGGGGTAAGGGCAAGGGAATTGTAGTGATCTTTACATGGGTATGTACAGAAGGGGCTGATGGGACATGGAAAGGCCACTAGGGGGCAGCACTGGCGGGTATAAAGGGGGAAGCAAGCAGCCCTCAAGCCTCTTTGGCTGAGAAGACTGTGAGGAGAACAAAGGCAGAGATTTAGCTCTGGGCTGCTAGTGTGGCCAGGCCTAGCTGTAGTGTATAGAAAAGTTGTAACTTGCTACTAGTACAGTTCTTAAAGTAAGAGCTCACGCAGTAATTTAAGTTGTGTTACAATAAACTTTATGTAAAACTTCTGGACGACTTCGAGCCTTCTTCCGAAAGTCGTTTCTGTAACTGAATTGAGTGGCACATGTTACCTGCTATACAGGTAACAAAACAGGAATCACACAATAGAAGGGCCAAATTTTGGGCAAGCATTGATTTTGATGGGTCTCCTGTCAATGTCCCCTTCCCTTGGCTGATCTGTACCTCAATCCCATCCTCCAGCGATGGTACCGAATCCCACAACCCCCTTCCCCAACAAAAACTTAGCCATCTCAGTCTTTGAAATTTTCAATTCTTCACCAACCACAAAACATTTTGCGGGAATTGCAAATTTGCTTCAGCCTTACTCTGAAGAAGGACTTCTTACATCGGCTTCTGAATGGCCCTGTTTCAATTATAAGATTATTTTTCACCAGAGGAAACAGCTTCTCAATATCAGTCATCTTAAACACAGCCATTAATTAATCTTCTGTGTTCAATGGAGTATTAGCCTTGTCCACCCAACCCAATGAGTGGATGAATTGTCTCCCAGTTAGAATCCTTTGCTGGACTGTCACGTGGGTTTAACGTGAAGTGGCATTCCTTTGCTAGTCTCTCTGCCATATTATATGGCGTTAATGAAGGTGAGATTCACCAGTTTGAATAATAATATTAATAAGATGGTCTGTAAGACATAGGGATAGAAGGTACAGCCAAACTGGACTATTGGCCAAGACTGTTTAACCTGGAGGAGCACATGCTCTCATGTTGTTCGCAAATCAAACTGGCTGCTTGCTCAGAACAAACTGGAACCTGAGTGACTGTGGTGAAGGGTGAGAGAAAACAAAAAGAAAAGTGAAGAATTGATGCCTATTTTTTTTACCCCACCCCCTTGCTCCCCCGTGGCCTCTGCACCCTGTGCAGTACATGCCAGGGGTATTTCTTTCCCCCCCACTTGCCAGTGACAAACACAAGCATCTCTTGATTAATTGCAAGCTGTTGGAGGCTGCTGATTAAACAGCTAGAGAAAACATGGGGCAGCGTCAACTCTTGTCGCAGAATCCTGCGAGATTGATGACTGGTTAAAAAGTTCCAGGCGGGTGACACACTGGGTTTGGGATGAACGAGAGAATGAATTGCAGGCTAGTGTTCTGCAAAGGGCAATGTTCGGATGGCTAAGTGTAAGGACTACTCTGAAGTCTCTATAAATCTGCCTCCTGCTGATGGATTGTGTGACTTCTTTGGTTATCCGTAGTCCAGATGCTTCCTTCAGCACCCCGAACAGCTGGAATGTTTCATTTTTAAAGGAAACAGCTGCTGAGTTAATCATGCTGCCAGACCGAGAGTGCTACAAATGGAGGTACGCGTTCACTCTTTCCTTGCTGAGGGGTCCCGCTCTGTTTACTCCTTTTCCATTCTGTTTATGTTCCTCTCTGATGAATGAGAGCCGGAGAGAGCAAAACAGTTTCCACACTGACACCCAGCAAGCACCGGGGACATTCCCCATCTGGACTACCTACAGGTCGGGGGCAAGGGACAATGTCACAACAATGCTTCCAGCTTCAGTGCAGCTCTCCCTATTCTCCCAGCACTGCAATGTCACCCATCACAAACTACTGTTGTTTCGGCTGAGTAAATATAAATGGCTCTCAGAGTAACTCTTTCACTGACAAATACCTTTTCTCTTTTTCTCCAGAAGGATTACATCGGATTTCGGAGCACAGACCACCCAGTGCTGGAAAAGAAACTTGCATTTCTATAGCACCTTTCGCAACCACCAGGTGTCCCAGAGTGCTTTACAGCCAATGAAGGGCTTTTGAAGTTCAGCCTCTGTTGTAATCTAGGAAACGCAGCAGCCAATTTGCGCACAGCAAGCTCCCACAAACAGCAATGTGGTAACCTCCAGATAGTCGGATTTTGTCATGTTGATTGGGGGATCAGCAGTGTCCAGGACACTGGGGAACACTGCCCTGCCGTGAGATCTTCTTCCTCCACCAGAGAGAGCAGAGGGGGCCCCAGCTTAATGTTCCATCCAAAAGCTCTCAGTACTGCACTGGAGTGCCGGGCTAGATTCTTACGTTCGAGTCTTTGGATGTGAAGCCCACTGGGCCATGGCTCAGTGGGCTTGGCTTCACACCAACCAATTCCCAGCTAACCCTGTCGCATTTATTGACTTGCTATGCCATTCGTCCTCATGTGCCTATTTAACTTCTGATTAAATAAATCTATCTATTCAACTCAAATACCCCATGTAGTAGCAAGTTCCACATTCCCACCGCTCTGTTTCTTTTAAATATATTTATAATTCTCAGAAATGGCTAAAGCCCCAATGTAAGTCCCATAGGTCACAATCAGTTTGATTCCTGCTAGGTCGGGCAAACTCCCTCGCTCGTGTCTGAAATAATACCATGTTGCCGTTCGCATCCTGAAGACAAGGCCTCAGCTCAACTTTACATCTGAAAGACACCTATGGCAATGCAGCACTCTCTCAATACTGGAACTGAAATATCAGCTTAGATTTTGTTCTCAAGTCTCTGGAGTGGCATGTGAACTCACTATCTTCCAATTCAGGTGAGATTGATATGAACTGACATTGATATTGACAGAATATGGCAAGGAGCCCCAGCTAAACTGGAGACAATGGGAATCAGGGGGAAAACTCTCCGCTGGTTGGAGTCATACCCGGCACAAAGGAAGATGGTTGTGGTGGTTGGAGGTCAATCATCTCAGCTCCAGGATATCATTTGTAGGTGTTCCTCAGAGTAGCGTCCTGGGCCCAACCACCTTCAGCTGCTTCACCAATGACCTCCCTCCATCAGAAGTAGGATGTTCACTGATAACTGCACAATGTCAGCACCATTCTCAACTCCTCAGACAATGAAGCAGTCCATGTCAAAATGCAACAAGACCAGGACAATATCCCGGCTTGGGCTGACAAGTGGCAAGTTACATTCGCGCCACACGAGTGCCATCTCCTACAAGAGAGATTCTAGCCATCTCCCTTTGATATTCAATATCATTACCATTGCTGAATCCCCCCCACTATGAACATCGTGGGGATTACCACTGACCAGAAACTTAACTGGACTAGCTATATAAATACTGTGGCTACAAGAACAGGGCAGAGGCTGGGAATCCTATGGTGAGTAACTCACCTCTTGGCTTCCTAAACTCTGTCCACCACCCACAAGGCTTAAGTCGGGAGTGTGATGGAACACTCTCCACTTTGCGAGACGTCATTTGCGGTTCAAACAACACTCAAGAACTCAACACCATCCAGGCCCAAACAGCCTGCTTCATTGGCAACCCTTCCATTACCTTCCCCGTTCACTCCCTCCACCACAAATGCAGCAGGGTGTACCATCTACAAGATGTACTGCAGCAACTCACCAATGCACCTTTCTGAATGATCTACATGCCATTGCCAAAGTTTCTAAGAGTAATGAGACCCATAAAGGTGTTATAACCTGCCTGCTTATCACTGATGGGGACTAATGACAATCCCACAATCCTTGGGGTGTATGAGCTTCCCCAATGAGGGGGGCAGAGAAATCATGAGCAGATTCCCTGCATAAATAGAGCTGGCCAGTATGGAGCCAGCTAGAGAGGAGTGAGCAGCAAGGGAGTTACTGCTGCTGTTGTATTTTATTGTAAATAAATGTTATTTCTTTCAATTCTACAACTCGCGCTGGATTCTTCGTGGCCCTCACAAAAAAAGGTAAGAAAAGTAATTCTTTGAACCACAATCCTTTGAAAAGCTTTCCGGATTCCATGCAAATCGTGAGTGACTAGGACATGCCCGTCTCCACAATTGTTGGCCAGGTCGCGAGTGCAGGGTGCAGGATCACGACCCAAACCAGCCCATGCCCTTGAAATGCTCTACTGAAAACCAAGAAACTCGGCAATGGGATCAGGAATCCTGGAATTGGAATCCAGCTGCCATTTTCTCTCCTCCATTGAACCACCATGAAAATCTAGCCCATGTGGACATATCCCAAGATCATCCGTGATCATTTGGAAAGGTGGGGCAGGTTCGACAGGCCCTGTGTCTACTGCTGCTCCTAGTTTGAGTTCTTGTAAGAAAACTTCAATTGACCCAATGCACCCGAAGCCTTCTGGGGAGAGAGGTCCCGATTACCACTTCCCTGGGTATAAATTTTTTTTCTTCTAAATATCACTCCAAAAAGGCCTGCCGCTAATTTTAATATTATGCACTACCCTGTCCACACGAACAACACCATCTGGATTCCCCCTCAAAGGAAATCAGGAACTATTTGAGTATCTGTACTCATCCTGCTTGTAGCAATCAAGTTGAACGTCCTTTGACAGAACCTAGCTCGGGGGTCAGCAGCAATCTATTTCTCCAGAGCCACATGAGACTCTTTTGCACCTCACCTGCGGCTCCCAAAATGTTCCAGTTGGATCGCATTAACATGAAAACAGTCCAAAGATATTAAGCCAAGAAAAGTAAGTGCTGTGTTTTTATTGTCAGCTTAAGCATCTTAGTTTTAGCATTGTTGTCACGTGTGACGCGGTACAGTGAAAATTGTTGTTCTGTACGGCCCAGGCAGATCGTTCCACACATTAAAAACAGAGGACATACAATAAAAACACAGAGCGCGATCCAACGGCCACGCGGCACCCAAAAAGAAGCTGGCCGCAGCGCCGCACGGCCCATAGACTCCATTCCCGGGATCTACCCCGCCTGGAACACCTCCCGAGATCCAGCGCAATCTCGCGAGACATTGCGATGTAAATCCTGCCCATTGTGGGCAGGATCACTTTCTTAGCAAATGTGCATATTAGAACAAAGAACAAAGAACACTACAGCACAGGACCAGGCCCTTCGGCCCTCCAAACCTGTACCGGTCATGATGCCACCCTTGGCCCAAACCCTCAGCACTTCCGAGTATCCCTCGATACCCATCCTATCCATGTATTTGTTGATTTGCCTTTTGAACGCCGTTAATGTATCTGCTTCCACAACCTCCCCTGGCAACGTGTTCCAGGCACTCACCACCCTCTGTGTAAAAACATCTGCCTCGCACATCTCCTCCAAACTTTGCCCCAGGGACCTTAAACCTATGCCCCCTGGTGACTGACCCCTCCACCCTGGGAAAGAGTATCTGCCCATCCCCTCTATCCATGCCCCTCATAATCTTGTAGACCTCCATCTAGGGGCTGTTTAGCACAGGGCTAAATCGCTAGCTTTGAAAGCAGACCAAGGCAGGCCAGCAGCACGGTTCAATTCCCGGCAGCACAGTAGCACAAGTGGCTAGCATTGTGGCTTCACACCGCCAGGGTCCTAGGTTTGATTCCCCACTGGGTCATTGTGCGGAGTCTGCATGTTCACCCTGTGTCTGCGTGGGTGTCCTCCAGGTGCTCTGGTTTCCTCCCTTAGTCCAAAGACGTGCAGGTTAGGTGGATTGGCCATGCTAAATTGCCTTTAAAAGGGGTTGGATTACGAGGAGAGGTTGAGTAGACTGGGACTGTACTCGTTGGAATTTAGAAGGATGAGGGGGGATCTTATAGAAACATATAAAATTATGAAGGGAATAGATAGGATAGATGCGGGCAGGTTGTTTCCACTGGCGGGTGAAAGCAGAACTAGGGGGCATAGCCTCAAAATAAGGGGAAGTAGATTTAGGACTGAGTTTAGGAGGAACTTCTTCACCCAAAGGGTTGTGAATCTCTGGAATTCCTTGCCCAGTGAAGCAGTTGAGGCTCCTTCATTAAATGTTTTTAAGATAAAGATAGATTGTTTTTTGAAGAATAAAGGGATTAAGGGTTATGGTGTTTGGGCCGGAAAGTGGAGCTGAGCCCACAAAAGATCAGCCATGATCTCATTAAATGGCGGAGCAGGCTCGAGGGGCCAGATGGCCTACTCCTGCTCCTAGTTCTTATGTTCTTATGTTCTTATATTCTAATTCCCGTACCAGCCTCCCCGAACAGGCACCGGAATGTGGCGACTAAGGGCTTTTCACAGTAACTTCATTTGAAGCCTACTTGTGACAATAAGCGATTTTAATTTCATTTCATTTCATCAGGTCACCCCTCAACCTCCGTCGTTCTAATGAAAACAGTCCGAGTCTATTCAGCCTCTCCGCATAGCTAATACCCTCCAGACCAGGCAACATCCTGGTAAACCTCCTCTGCACCCACTCCCCTGCAGTAAGGCAGTAAGCCTCATTCCAATGTGTCGATTCCCATGATACCTGAGGCTTTGGGATTCAACCCCTTTGCCTCAGAGATCTCGGGCGAGCGTTGATTGGTACTGGTCGCCACAAACAGGATTCAGATGAAATAGCTCTCATGGGGATCTCCCAAAGGGTTGGAGGCCCCCAGCTGCATGCCTTTGGGCAGGGTTGTGCCCTGGGGTGGTTGGTGCCACCTGGGAACCTTGGCAGGGCCAACCTGGCACCTGACAGTGCCACCTGGGTTCCAGCCTGGCACTGCCAGCTGGCATGGGCACTGACAGGGTGCAAGGTTGGCATTGCCAAAGTGCCAAGCTGGCACTTTCTGCGTGCATGTGATCGGACCAAGGGTGCTCTGTGGGGGCGTTGGACAGGTGTGAGAGGAGGCCGGGGACACTCCCATGGTGTGTGGTGAGTTGGTGAGGTTAGCTTTTCTTTCCTTTTCCTCTCTCCACCCTTCCACCACCTCTAACCTGCGGGGAGTGTGAGCATTAGGTAAGCTTTTTTTTCTCTCTGTAAGTGTCAAGTGGATAAATGGAAGTGATGGCAGAGAGGGCAGGGCAATGTTCCTCCTGCAGGATGTTCGAGGTGAGGGACACCGTCAGTGATTTCACCTGTGGGAAGTGCACCCATCTCCAGCTCCTCAAAGACCGTATTAGGGAACTGGAGCTGGAGCTGGATGAACTTCGGATCATCCGGGAGGCAGAGTCGGTTATAGATAGAAGCTACAGGGATGTAGTCACTCCTAAGAATGAATGTAGCTGGGTGACGTTTAAAAGGAGGGGGAAGAAGCAGTCAGTGCAGGGATGCCCTGCGGTTGTTCCCCTCAATAACAGCTTTGGATACTGTTGGGAGGGGGGACCTACCAGGGGTAAGCCACGGTGACCAGGTCTCTGGCACTGAGTCTGTCCCTGTGGCTCAGAAGGGGAGGGGGGAGAGCAGGAGAGCATTAGTTATTGGAGGTAGTTAGAGGTACAGATAGGCGGTTCTGTGGCAACGATAGAGGCTCACGGTTGGTGTGTTGCCTCCCGGGTGCCAATGTCCGTGACGTCTCTGATCGTGTGTTCAGGATCCTTAAGGGGGAGGGGGAGCAGCCACAAGTCGCGGTACACATCGGTACCAACAACATAGGTAGGAAAAGAGATGGGGATGTAAAACAGGAATTCAGGGAGCTGGGGTGGAAGCTGAGAGCCAGGACAGACCGTGTTGTCATCTCTGGTTTGCTGCCAGTGCCACGTGCTAGCGACGTGAGGAAAAGGGAGAGAGTGCAGTTAAACACGTGGCTACAGCGATGGTGTAGGAGGGAGGCTTTCAGTTACTTGGATAATTGGAGCACATTCTGGGGAAGGTGGGACCTGTACAAACAGAACGGGTTACACCTGAACCAGAAGGGCACCAATATCCTAGGAGAGAAATTTGCTACAGCTCTTCGGGGGGGTTTAAACTAATTTGACAGGGGGATGGGAAACTGATTTGTAGTCCAGGAGATAGCGTTGATGGAGTTCAGGAAGTTGTGGGTAGTGCAGTACTGAGGAAGGTACCAAGGTCACAAGAGTGGACCTGCAGGCTAGAAGGTGGTTTGAAGTGTGTCTACTTCAATGCGAGGAGCATCAGGAATAAGGTTGGTGAGCTTGAAGCATGGATTGGTACCTGGGACTAAGATGTTGTGGCCATTACGCAGATGTGGATAGAACAGGGACAGGAATGGTTGTTGGAGGTTCCGGGGTTTAGATGTTTCAGTAAGAGTAGGGAAGGTGGTAAAAGAGATGGAGAAGTAGCATTGTTAATAAAGGGTAGTATAATGCAGTTTGAGGAAGATCTGTCTACTGAGGTAGTGTGGGCTGAAGTTAGGAATAGGAAAGGAGCGGTCACTTTGATAGGAGTTTTCTATAGGCCCCCAAACAGTAACAGAGATGTGGAGAAAAAGATTGCAATGCAGATTTTGGATAGGTGCGGTAGGTCACAAGGTAGTTGTCATGGGTGACTTTAACTTTCCAAATATTGATTGGAACCACTATCATTCGAATACTTTGGATGGGGCTCTTTTTATCCAGCGTGTGCAGGAGGGTTTCCTCACACAATATGTGGATAGACCGACAAGAGGCGGGGCCACATTGGATTTGGTACTGGGTAATGAACCGGGCCAAGTGTTAGATTTGGTTGTGGGAGATCATTTTGGGGATAGTGACCACAATTCGGAGACTTTCACTATAGCAATGGAGAGGGATAGGAACATACGGCAGGGCAAGGCTTATAACTGGGGGAAGGGTAATTACGATGCAATTAGGCAAGAATTGGGGAGCATACGATGGAAACAGGAACTGTCAGGGATAGGCACAATTGAGATGTGGAGCTTGTTCAAGGAGCAAATACTGCGTGTGTCCTTGACATGTATGTCCCTGTCAGGCAGGGAGGAAATGGTCGAGTGAGGGAACCATGGTTTACAAAAGAGGTTGAATATCTTGTCAAGAGGAAGAAGGGGGTTTATGTAAGGATGAGGAAACAAGGTTCAGTTAGGGCACTTGAGGGATACAAGATAGCTAGGAAGGAGCTCAAGAAAGGGCTTAGGAGAGTTAGGAGGGGGCATGAGAAGTCCTTGGCGGGTAGGATCAAGGAAAACCCCAAGGCTTTTTATACTTATGTGAGGAATAAAAGAATGACCAAGGTGAAGTTAGGGCCGGTCAAGGACAGTAGTGGGAACATGTGCATGGAGTCTGAAGATATAGGAGAGGCCCTAAATGAATATTTTTCTTCAGTGTTCACAAAGGAGAGGGGCCATGTTGTTGAGGAGCATAGTGCGATACAGGCTGGTAGGCTGGAGGAGGTAGATATTCGGAAGGAAGATGTGTTAGAAATTTTGAGAAGACTGAGGATAGATAAGACCCCTGGGCCTGATGGGATATAGCCTAGAATTCTTTGGGAGGTGAGGGATGAGATTGCAGAACCTTTAGCTTTGATCTTTATGTCCTCACTGTCTACAGGAATAGAGCCAGACGACTGGAGAGAGGCGAATGGTGTCCCCTTGGTCAAGAAAGGGAATAGGTATAACCCTGGGAATTATAGGCCGGTTAGTCTCACTTCGGTCATAGGTAAATTATTGGAAAGGGTCCTGAGGGATAGGATTTATGATCATTTGGAATGATACAGCTTAATCCAGGATAGTCAAAATGGATTTGTGAGGAGTAAGTCTTGCCTCGCAAGTCTGATTGTATTCTTTGAGGAGGTAACTAAGTCCATAGATGAAGGTAGAGCAGTTGATGGTGTATACATGGATTTTAGTAAGGCGTTTGATAAGGTGCTCCATGGTCGGCTCATGCATAAATAAGGAGGCATGGCAGAGGGAAATTTGGCCGATTGGATCAGTAACTGGTTATCACATAGAAGACAGAGGGTGGTGGTAGATGGTAAATTTTCATCCTGGAGTCCAGTCACCAGCGGTGTACCACAGGGATCAGTGCTGGGTCCTCTGCTATTTGTGATTTTTATCAATGACTTGGATGATGGAGTTGAAGGTTGGGTTAGTAAATTTGCTGATGACACCAAGATTGGTGGAGTAGTGGATGAGGTGGAGGGCTGTTGTAGGCTGCAAAGAGACATTGGTAGGATGCAGAACTGGGCTGAAAAGTGGCAGATGGAGTTTAACCCTGATAAGTGTGAGGTGATTCATTTTGGTAGGACAAATGTAAATGCGGATTACAGGGTGAATGGCAGGGTTCTGAAGAATATGGAGCAGAGAGATCTCGGAGTTCATGTTCATAGATCTCTGAAAGTTGCCACCCAAGTGGATGGAGCCGTGAAGAAAGCCTATAGTGTGTTAGCATTTATTAACAGTTTAAGAGCCGCGGGGTTATGCTGCAACTGTACAAGACCTTGGTTAGACCACATTTGGAGTATTGTGTGCAGTTCTGGTCAGCTCATTATAGGAAGGATGTGGAAGCATTGGAGAGGGTGCAAAGGAGATCTACCAGGATGCTGCCTGGATTGGAGGGTATGTCTTATGAGCAAAGGTTGAGGGAGCTCGGGCTTTTCTCATTGGAGCGAAGAAGGATGAGAGGTGACTTAATTGAGGTGTATATGATGATGAGCAGGATAGATAGAGTGGACGTTCAGCAACTTTTTCCTTGGGTGGATGTAGCTGTTACAAGGGGGCATAACTATAAGGTTCATGGTGGAAGATATAGGAGGGATGTCAGAAGTAGGTTCTTTACTCGAGAGTGGTTGGGGCGTGGAACGCACTCCCAGCTGTGGTAGTGGAGTCGGACACTTTAGGAACTTTCAAGCGGTTATTGGATAGGCACTAGAATTATTGGGAGTAGGTTGATTTGATCTTAGTTTCAGGCTAGTTGGGCACAACATCGTGGGCCGAAGGGCCTGTACTATGCTGTACAGTTCTGTGTTCTATGGTGCGTCCAGGCTGGGGCGGACTCGGGGTTGCTTCGGGGGCCTCGGAGATCGGGGCACCATTTAAAAATAGTGTCCTGATCTTGCGCTACACTGGGGCGTACCGGCAAGCAGGGCTCCCACAGTGTACAAAACGAGGCGATGTGCGGCCTCGGCCGTGCATTCCCCGCTGAGGCCCCTTACACAAAGCAAGTCGTGGTGAATAGCCGTGTGTTTCTCCGCACTGCGAGCGCCGGGAAACACTCAGCTAAACGTGCTCGCTGTGGTACTTTGTTCCCATTTAGCTGAATCGCGCCCACAATGTAAATACGTAGATACAGACATTGGGTGAAACACACGGAGTGTCGTGCTACAACAGTAGAGAAGACGCGTAGAGAGATCAGTTCAGTCCATAAGAGGGTCATTTAGGAGAAATCATATTGGCGATTAGAGAGAGAAAAATCAAAAAGCACAAACATTCAGAATTAGGTCTATTTTAACTTTAATTTTCTTTCCCAGTTATTCTGTCCGTAAATTCTACCGGAGACACCAGGGGCGGGATTCTCCGCTGTGGGGATGCTCCATTTAGCCGCGCCCGGTGCTTTCCCGGTGGCGTGGGGCTGCCCCACAACGGGAAACCCCATTGACCGGACGGCGAAACAGAGAATCCCGCCGGCGGGCTCAACCAGAAATCTGGTGAGGCGGGAGGGCGAAACACGCCCACGGTCACTTGCGGTATTTGGTTTACAAATGTCTATCTTTGCATCTTGCAGCGCTGACCATTTTGGTTTTACGCAACATTTTTTAAGGTTTGCAGACATCTGTCCGAACACCTTGTGCACAAGGCAGTCGCTGATGTTCTCAGGCACCTCCAAGAGGCCAGCATCAGAAGTGTATAGCCAAGGGCTTGGAGTATAAGTCAGTGGGCGGATTCCACTTTGGCACTTTGCATTTTCACAGAGACGGAATGAAGGTGGGATGGGGCTCGCACAAGCGCATTTTACGAAGAAAGTTGGGCATTTAAATAATCAGCTGTCTTCACGGATGTGGAAGTTCAGTAGGTCACGAGTTTGAAACCAGACATGTGCCGATTGTATCTTTCAAAGGGAGCTGAACCAAACTTGGTGGATTCATCTGGCTAGCTCAGAGTCCCAGGAAAACTCGTCAGGAGGTAAGGCACTCTTTGGGTAGGTCAGTTGTCTTTTGGAATTGTTAACAGTAGGCATGAATATGCCTAAAATAATACATTACTGTCAAGCTAATCGGAATTGTCAACAGACCAGCTAAAATCTATTGTCCAAACTGTCAGAAGGACCTGTCAATGGGACCTGTTAAAGGGAGCTGTCAAAGGGAGCTGTCAATGGGAACTGACAAAGGGAGCTGTGAAAGGGACCTGACAAAGGGAGCTGTGAAAGGGAGTTGTCAAATCGAGTTGACAAATCGAGTTGTCAAAGGGAGTTGTCAAAGGGAGCTGACAAAGGGAGCTGTGAAAGAGAGCTGCGAAAGGGAGCTGTCAAATCGAGTTGACAAATCGAGTTGTCAAAGGGACCTGACAAAGGGAGTTGTCAAAGGGAGTTGTCAAATCGAGTTGTCAAAGGGAGTTGTCAAAGGGAGTTGTCAAAGGGAGCTGTCAAAGGGACCTGTCAAAGGGGGTTGTCAAAGGGAGTTGTCAAAGGGAGTTGTCAAAGGGAGTTGTCAAAGGGAGTTGTCAAAGGGAGTTGTCAAAGGGAGTTGTCAAAGGGAGCTGTCAATGGGAGTTGTCAAAGGGAGTTGTCAAAGGGAGTTGTCAAAGGGACCTGACAAAGGGACCTGACAAAGGGAGTTGTCAAAGGGACCTGACAAAGGGAGTTGTCAATGGGAGTTGTCAAAGGGAGTTGTCAAAGGGAGTTGTCAAAGGGAGTTGTCAAAGGGAGTTGTCAAAGGGAGTTGTCAAAGGGAGTTGTCAAAGGGAGCTGTCAAAGGGAGTTGTCAAAGGGACCTGACAAAGGGAGTTGTCAACGGGAGTTGTCAATGGGAGTTGTCAAAGGGAGTTGTCAAAGGGAGTTGACAAAGGGAGTTGTCAATGGGAGTTGTCAATGGGAGTTGTCAAAGGGAGTTGTCAAAGGGAGCTGTCAAAGGGAGCTGTCAAAGGGATCTGTCAAAGGGAGTTGTCAAAGGGAGCTGTCAAAGGGAGTTGTCAATGGGAGTTGTCAAAGGGAGCTGTCAAAGGGAGTTGTCAATGGGAGTTGTCAAAGGGAGCTGTCAATGGGAGTTGTCAAAGGGAGTTGTCAAAGGGAGTTGTCAAAGGGAGTTGTCAATGGGAGTTGTCAATGGGAGTTGTCAAAGGGAGTTGTCAAAGGGAGTTGTCAATGGGAGTTGTCAATGGGAGTTGTCAAAGGGAGTTGTCAAAGGGAGTTGACAAAGGGAGTTGTCAATGGGAGTTGTCAATGGGAGTTGTCAAAGGGAGTTGTCAAAGGGAGCTGTCAAAGGGATCTGTCAAAGGGAGTTGTCAAAGGGACCTGACAAAGGGAGTTGTCAAAGGGAGCTGTCAAAGGGAGTTGTCAATGGGAGTTGTCAAAGGGAGCTGTCAATGGGAGTTGTCAAAGGGAGTTGTCAAAGGGAGTTGTCAAAGGGACCTGACAAAGGGAGTTGTCAAAGGGAGCTGTCAAAGGGAGTTGTCAATGGGAGTTGTCAAAGGGAGCTGTCAATGGGAGTTGTCAAAGGGAGTTGTCAAAGGGAGTTGTCAAAGGGACCTGACAAAGGGAGCTGTCAAAGGGAGCTGTCAAAGGGAGTTGTCAAAGGGACCTGACAAAGGGAGTTGTCAAAGGGAGCTGTCAAAGGGAGTTGTCAAAGGGAGTTGTCAAAGGGAGTTGTCAATGGGAGTTGTCAAAGGGAGCTGTCAATGGGAGTTGTCAAAGGGAGTTGTCAAAGGGAGTTGTCAAAGGGAGTTGTCAAAGGGAGTTGTCAAAGGGAGCTGTCAATGGGAGCTGTCAAAGGGAGCTGTCAAAGGGACCTGTCAAAGGGAGCTGTCAAAGGGAGTTGTCAAAGGGAGTTGTCAAAGGGAGTTGTCAAAGGGAGTTGTCAAAGGGAGTTGTCAAAGGGATTGTCAAAGGGAGTTGTCAAAGGGAGCTGTCAAAGGGAGTTGTCAAAGGGACCTGACAAAGGGAGTTGTCAAAGGGAGCTGTCAAAGGGAGCTGTCAAAGGGAGTTGTCAAAGGGAGTTGTCAAAGGGAGTTGTCAAAGGGAGTTGTCAAAGGGACCTGACAAAGGGAGTTGTCAAAGGGAGCTGTCAAAGGGAGCTGTCAAAGGGAGTTGTCAAAGGGACCTGACAAAGGGAGTTGTCAAAGGGAGCTGTCAAAGGGAGTTGTCAAAGGGAGTTGTCAAAGGGACCTGACAAAGGGAGTTGTCAAAGGGAGCTGTCAAAGGGAGTTGTCAAAGGGAGTTGTCAAAGGGTGTTGTCAAAGGAAGCTGTCAAAGGGAGTTGTCAAAGGGAGCTGTCAAAGGGAGTTGTCAAAGGGAGTTGTCAAAGGGTGTTGTCAAAGGAAGCTGTCAAAGGGAGTTGTCAAAGGAAGCTGTCAAAGGGAGTTGTCAAAGGGAGCAGTCAAAGGGAGTTGTCAAAGGGAGCTGTCAAAGGGAGTTGTCAAAGGGAGTTGTCAAAGGGAGCTGTCAAAGGGAGTTGTCAAAGGGAGCTGTCAAAGGGAGTTGTCAAAGGGAGTTGTCAAAGGGTGTTGTCAAAGGAAGCTGTCAAAGGGAGTTGTCAAAGGGAGTTGTCAAAGGGAGTTGTCAAAGGGAGCTGTCAAAGGGAGCTGTCAAAGGGAGTTGTCAAAGGGTGTTGTCAAAGGGAGTTGTCAAAGGGAGTTGTCAAAGGGAGCTGTCAAAGGAAGCTGTCAAAGGGAGTTGTCAAAGGGAGCTGTCAAAGGGAGTTGTCAAAGGGTGTTGTCAAAGGGACCTGACAAAGGGAGTTGTCAAAGGGAGCTGTCAAAGGGAGCTGTCAAAGGGAGTTGTCAAAGGGAGTTGTCAAAGGGAGCTGTCAAAGGGAGCTGTCAAAGGGAGCTGTCAAAGGGACCTGACAAAGGGAGTTGTCAATGGGAGTTGTCAAAGGGAGTTGTCAAAGGGAGTTGTCAAAGGGACCTGACAAAGGGAGTTGTCAAAGGGAGTTGTCAAAGGGAGCTGTCAAAGGGAGTTGTCAAAGGGAGCTGTCAAAAGGAGCTGTCAAAGGGAGCTGTCAAAGGGAGCTGTCAAAGCGAGTTGTCAAAGGGAGTTGTCAAAGGGAGCTGTCAAAGGGAGTTGTCAAAGGGAGTTGTCAATGGGAGTTGTCAATGGGAGTTGTCAAAGGGAGTTGTCAAAGGGAGTTGTCAAAGGGAGTTGTCAAAGGGAGCTGTCAAAGGGAGTTGTCAAAGGGAGTTGTCAATGGGAGTTGTCAATGGGAGTTGTCAAAGGGAGTTGTCAAAGGGAGTTGTCAAAGGGAGTTGTCAAAGGGAGCTGTCAAAGGGAGTTGTCAAAGGGAGCTGTCAAAGGGAGCTGTCAAAGGGAGTTGTCAAAGGGACCTGACAAAGGGAGTTGTCAAAGGGAGTTGTCAAAGGGAGTTGTCAAAGGGAGTTGTCAAAGGGAGCTGTCAAAGGGAGTTGGCAAAGGGAGCTGTCAAAGGGAGATGTCAAAGGGAGTTGTCAAAGGGAGTTGTCAAAGGGAGTTGTCAAAGGGAGTTGTCAAAGGGAGTTGTCAAAGGGAGCTGTCAAAGGGAGTTGTCAAAGGGAGTTGTCAAAGGGAGCTGTCAAAGGGAGTTTTCAATGGGAGTTGTCAATGGGAGTTGTCAAAGGGAGTTGTCAAAGGGAGTTGTCAAAGGAAGCTGTCAAAGGGAGTTGTCAAAGGGAGTTGTCAAAGGGAGTTGTCAAAGTGAATTGTCAAAGGGAGTTGTCAATGGGAGTTGTCAAAGGGAGTTGTCAAAGGGAGTTGTCAAAGGGAGTTGTCAAAGGGAGTTGTCAAAGTGAATTGTCAAAGGGAGTTGTCAATGGGAGCTGTCAAAGGGACCTGACAAAGGGAGTTGTCAATGGGAGTTGTCAATGGGAGTTGTCAAAGGGTGTTGTCAAAGGGAGTTGTCAAAGGGAGCTGTCAAAGGGAGCTGTCAAAGGGAGCTGTCAAAGGGAGTTGTCAAAGGGAGCTGTCAAAGGGAGTTGTCAAAGGGAGTTGTCAAAGTGAATTGTCAAAGGGAGTTGTCAATGGGAGCTGTCAAAGGAAGTTGTCAAAGGGAGCTGTCAATGGGAGTTGTCAAAGGGAGCTGTCAAATGGAGCTGTCAAAGGGAGCTGTCAAAGGGAGTTGTCAAAGGGAGTTGTCAAAGGGAGTTGTCAAAGGGAGCTGTCAAAGGGAGCTGTCAAAGGGAGTTGTCAAAAGGAGTTGTCAAAGGGAGCTGTCAAAGGGAGTTGTCAAAGGGAGTTGTCAAAGGGAGTTGTCAAAGGGAGTTGTGAAAGGGAGCTGTCAAAGAGAGTTGTCAATGGGAGTTGTCAATGGGAGTTGTCAAAAGGACCTATCAAGGGGAGCTGTCAAAGGGAGCTGTCAAAGGGAGCTGTCAAAGGGAGTTGTCAAAGGGACCTGACAAAGGGAGTTGTCAAAGGGAGCTGTCAAAGGGAGTTGTCAAAGGGAGTTGTCAAAGGGACCTGACAAAGGGAGTTGTCAAAGGGAGCTGTCAAAGGGAGTTGTCAAAGGGAGTTGTCAAAGGGTGTTGTCAAAGGAAGCTGTCAAAGGGAGTTGTCAAAGGGAGCTGTCAAAGGGAGTTGTCAAAGGGAGTTGTCAAAGGGTGTTGTCAAAGGAAGCTGTCAAAGGGAGTTGTCAAAGGAAGCTGTCAAAGGGAGTTGTCAAAGGGAGCAGTCAAAGGGAGTTGTCAAAGGGAGCTGTCAAAGGGAGTTGTCAAAGGGAGTTGTCAAAGGGAGCTGTCAAAGGGAGTTGTCAAAGGGAGCTGTCAAAGGGAGTTGTCAAAGGGAGTTGTCAAAGGGTGTTGTCAAAGGAAGCTGTCAAAGGGAGTTGTCAAAGGGAGTTGTCAAAGGGAGTTGTCAAAGGGAGCTGTCAAAGGGAGCTGTCAAAGGGAGTTGTCAAAGGGTGTTGTCAAAGGGAGTTGTCAAAGGGAGTTGTCAAAGGGAGCTGTCAAAGGAAGCTGTCAAAGGGAGTTGTCAAAGGGAGCTGTCAAAGGGAGTTGTCAAAGGGTGTTGTCAAAGGGACCTGACAAAGGGAGTTGTCAAAGGGAGCTGTCAAAGGGAGCTGTCAAAGGGAGTTGTCAAAGGGAGTTGTCAAAGGGAGCTGTCAAAGGGAGCTGTCAAAGGGAGCTGTCAAAGGGACCTGACAAAGGGAGTTGTCAATGGGAGTTGTCAAAGGGAGTTGTCAAAGGGAGTTGTCAAAGGGACCTGACAAAGGGAGTTGTCAAAGGGAGTTGTCAAAGGGAGCTGTCAAAGGGAGTTGTCAAAGGGAGCTGTCAAAAGGAGCTGTCAAAGGGAGCTGTCAAAGGGAGCTGTCAAAGGGAGTTGTCAAAGGGAGTTGTCAAAGGGAGCTGTCAAAGGGAGTTGTCAAAGGGAGTTGTCAATGGGAGTTGTCAATGGGAGTTGTCAAAGGGAGTTGTCAAAGGGAGTTGTCAAAGGGAGTTGTCAAAGGGAGCTGTCAAAGGGAGCTGTCAAAGGGAGTTGTCAATGGGAGTTGTCAATGGGAGTTGTCAAAGGGAGCTGTCAAAGGGAGTTGTCAAAGGGAGTTGTCAAAGGGACCTGACAAAGGGAGTTGTCAAAGGGAGCTGTCAAAGGGAGTTGTCAAAGGGTGTTGTCAAAGGAAGCTGTCAAAGGGAGTTGTCAAAGGGAGCTGTCAAAGGGAGTTGTCAAAGGGAGTTGTCAAAGGGTGTTGTCAAAGGAAGCTGTCAAAGGGAGTTGTCAAAGGAAGCTGTCAAAGGGAGTTGTCAAAGGGAGCAGTCAAAGGGAGTTGTCAAAGGGAGCTGTCAAAGGGAGTTGTCAAAGGGAGTTGTCAAAGGGAGCTGTCAAAGGGAGTTGTCAAAGGGAGCTGTCAAAGGGAGTTGTCAAAGGGAGTTGTCAAAGGGTGTTGTCAAAGGAAGCTGTCAAAGGGAGTTGTCAAAGGGAGTTGTCAAAGGGAGTTGTCAAAGGGAGCTGTCAAAGGGAGCTGTCAAAGGGAGTTGTCAAAGGGTGTTGTCAAAGGGAGTAGTCAAAGGGAGTTGTCAAAGGGAGCTGTCAAAGGGAGTTGTCAAAGGGTGTTGTCAAAGGGACCTGACAAAGGGAGTTGTCAAAGGGAGCTGTCAAAGGGAGCTGTCAAAGGGAGTTGTCAAAGGGAGTTGTCAAAGGGAGCTGTCAAAGGGAGCTGTCAAAGGGAGCTGTCAAAGGGACCTGACAAAGGGAGTTGTCAATGGGAGTTGTCAAAGGGAGTTGTCAAAGGGAGTTGTCAAAGGGACCTGACAAAGGGAGTTGTCAAAGGGAGTTGTCAAAGGGAGCAGTCAAAGGGAGTTGTCAAAGGGAGCTGTCAAAAGGAGCTGTCAAAGGGAGCTGTCAAAGGGAGCTGTCAAAGGGAGTTGTCAAAGGGAGTTGTCAAAGGGAGCTGTCAAAGGGAGTTGTCAAAGGGAGTTGTCAATGGGAGTTGTCAATGGGAGTTGTCAAAGGGAGTTGTCAAAGGGAGTTGTCAAAGGGAGTTGTCAAAGGGAGCTGTCAAAGGGAGTTATCAAAGGGAGTTGTCAATGGGAGTTGTCAATGGGAGTTGTCAAAGGGAGTTGTCAAAGGGAGTTGTCAAAGGGAGTTGTCAAAGGGAGCTGTCAAAGGTAGTTGTCAAAGGGAGCTGTCAAAGGGAGCTGTCAAAGGGAGTTGTCAAAGGGACCTGACAAAGGGAGTTGTCAAAGGGAGTTGTCAAAGGGAGTTGTCAAAGGGAGTTGTCAAAGGGAGCTGTCAAAGGGAGTTGGCAAAGGGAGCTGTCAAAGGGAGATGTCAAAGGGAGTTGTCAAAGGGAGTTGTCAAAGGGAGTTGTCAAAGGGAGTTGTCAAAGGGAGTTGTCAAAGGGAGCTGTCAAAGGGAGTTGTCAAAGGGAGTTGTCAAAGGGAGCTGTCAAAGGGAGTTTTCAATGGGAGTTGTCAATGGGAGTTGTCAAAGGGAGTTGTCAAAGGGAGTTGTCAAAGGGAGCTGTCAAAGGGAGTTGTCAAAGGGAGTTGTCAAAGGGAGTTGTCAAAGTGAATTGTCAAAGGGAGTTGTCAATGGGAGTTGTCAAAGAGAGTTGTCAAAGGGAGTTGTCAAAGGGAGTTGTCAAAGGGAGTTGTCAAAGTGAATTGTCAAAGGGAGTTGTCAATGGGAGCTGTCAAAGGGACCTGACAAAGGGAGTTGTCAATGGGAGTTGTCAATGGGAGTTGTCAAAGGGTGTTGTCAAAGGGAGTTGTCAAAGGGAGCTGTCAAAGGGAGCTGTCAAAGGGAGCTGTCAAAGGGAGCTGTCAAAGGGAGCTGTCAAAGGGAGTTGTCAAAGGGAGTTGTCAAAGTGAATTGTCAAAGGGAGTTGTCAATGGGAGCTGTCAAAGGAAGTTGTCAAAGGGAGCTGTCAATGGGAGTTGTCAAAGGGAGCTGTCAAATGGAGCTGTCAAAGGGAGCTGTCAAAGGGAGTTGTCAAAGGGAGTTGTCAAAGGGAGTTGTCAAAGGGAGTTGTCAAAGGGAGCTGTCAAAGGGAGCTGTCAAAGGGAGTTGTCAAAAGGAGTTGTCAAAGGGAGCTGTCAAAGGGAGTTGTCAAAGGGAGTTGTCAAAGGGAGTTGTCAAAGGGAGTTGTGAAAGGGAGCTGTCAAAGAGAGTTGTCAATGGGAGTTGTCAATGGGAGTTGTCAAAAGGACCTATCAAGAGGAGCTGTCAAAGGGAGCTGTCAAAGGGAGTTGTCAAAGGGAGCTGTCAAAGGGAGCTGTCAAAGGGAGCTGTCAAAGGGAGCTGTCAAAGGGAGCTGTCAATGGGAGTTGTCAAAGGGAGTTGTCAAAGGGAGCTGTCAAAGGGAGCTGTCAAAGGGATCTGTCAAAAGGAGTTGTCAAAGGGACCTGACAAAGGGAGTTGTCAAAGGGAGCTGTCAAAGGGAGTTGTCAAAGGGAGTTGACAAAGGGAGTTGTCAATGGGAGTTGTCAAAGGGAGCTGTCAATGGGAGTTGTCAAAGGGAGTTGTCAAAGGGAGTTGTCAAAGGGAGTTGTCAAAGGGAGTTGTCAAAGGGAGTTGTCAAAGGGAGCTGTCAATGGGAGCTGTCAAAGGGAGCTGTCAATGGGACCTGTCAAAGGGAGCTGTCAAAGGGAGTTGTCAAAGGGAGTTGTCAAAGGGAGTTGTCAAAGGGAGCTGTCAAAGGGAGTTGTCAAAGGGAGTTGTCAAAGGGAGTTGTCAAAGGGAGTTGTCAAAGGGAGCTGTCAAAGGGAGTTGTCAAAGGGAGCTGTCAAAGGGAGTTGTCAAAGGGACCTGACAAAGGGAGTTGTCAAAGGGAGCTGTCAAAGGGAGCTGTCAAAGGGAGTTGTCAAAGGGAGTTGTCAAAGGGAGTTGTCAAAGGGAGTTGTCAAAGGGACCTGACAAAGGGAGTTGTCAAAGGGAGCTGTCAAAGGGAGCTGTCAAAGGGAGTTGTCAAAGGGACCTGACAAAGGGAGTTGTCAAAGGGAGCTGTCAAAGGGAGTTGTCAAAGGGAGTTGTCAAAGGGACCTGACAAAGGGATTTGTCAAAGGGAGCTGTCAAAGGGAGTTGTCAAAGGGAGTTGTCAAAGGAAGCTGTCAAAGGGAGCTGTCAAAGGGAGTTGTCAAAGGGAGTTGTCAAAGGGTGTTGTCAAAGGAAGCTGTCAAAGGGAGTTGTCAAAGGAAGCTGTCAAAGGGAGTTGTCAAAGGGAGCTGTCAAAGGGAGTTGTCAAAGGGAGCTGTCAAAGGGAGTTGTCAAAGGAAGCTGTCAAAGGGAGTTGTCAAAGGGAGTTGTCAAAGGGAGCTGTCAAAGGGAGCTGTCAAAGGGAGTTGTCAAAGGGTGTTGTCAAAGGGAGTTGTCAAAGGGAGTTGTCAAAGGGAGCTGTCAAAGGAAGCTGTCAAAGGGAGTTGTCAAAGGGAGCTGTCAAAGGGAGTTGTCAAAGGATGTTGTCAAAGGGACCTGACAAAGGGAGTTGTCAAAGGGAGCTGTCAAAGGGAGCTGTCAAAGGGAGTTGTCAAAGGGAGTTGTCAAAGGGAGCTGTCAAAGGGAGCTGTCAAAGGGAGCTGTCAAAGGGACCTGACAAAGGGAGTTGTCAATGGGAGTAATCAAAGGGAGTTGTCAAAGGGAGTTGTCAAAGGGACCTGACAAAGGGAGTTGTCAAAGGGAGTTGTCAAAGGGAGTTGTGAAAGGGAGTTGTCAAAGGGAGCTGTCAAAGGGAGCTGTCAAAGGGAGTTGTCAAAGGGAGTTGTCAAAGGGAGTTGTCAAAGGGAGTTGTCAAAGGGAGCTGTCAAAGGGAGTTGTCAAAGGGAGTTGTCAAAGGGAGCTGTCAAAGGGAGTTGTCAAAGGGAGTTGTCAAAGGGAGTTGTCAATGGGAGTTGTCAATGGGAGTTGTCAAAGGGAGTTGTCAAAGGGAGTTGTCAAAGGGAGTTGTCAAAGGGAGCTGTCAAAGGGAGTTGTCAAAGGGAGTTGTCAATGGGAGTTGTCAATGGGAGTTGTCAAAGGGAGTTGTCAAAGGGAGTTGTCAAAGGGAGTTGTCAAAGGGAGCTGTCAAAGGGAGTTGTCAAAGGGAGCTGTCAAAGGGAGCTGTCAAAGGGAGTTGTCAAAGGGACCTGACAAAGGGAGTTGTCAAAGGGAGTTGTCAAAGGGAGTTGTCAAAGGGAGTTGTCAAAGGGAGCTGTCAAAGGGAGTTGGCAAAGGGAGCTGTCAAAGGGAGTTGTCAAAGGGAGTTGTCAAAGGGAGTTGTCAAAGGGAGTTGTCAAAGGGAGTTGTCAAAGGGAGTTGTCAAAGGGAGCTGTCAAAGGGAGTTGTCAAAGGGAGTTGTCAAAGGGAGCTGTCAAAGGGAGTTGTCAATGGGAGTTGTCAATGGGAGTTGTCAAAGGGAGTTGTCAAAGGGAGTTGTCAAAGGGAGCTGTCAAAGGGAGCTGTCAAAGGGAGTTGTCAAAGGGAGTTGTCAAAGGGAGTTGTCAAAGGGATTTGTCAAAGGGAGTTGTCAAAGGGAGTTGTCAAAGGGAGCTGTCAAAGGGAGTTGTCAAAGGGAGTTGTCAAAGGGAGTTGTCAAAGTGAATTGTCAAAGGGAGTTGTCAATGGGAGTTGTCAAAGGGAGTTGTCAAAGGGAGTTGTCAAAGGGAGTTGTCAAATGGAGTTGTCAAAGTGAATTGTCAAAGGGAGTTGTCAATGGGAGCTGTCAAAGGGACCTGCCAAAGGGAGTTGTCAATGGGAGTTGTCAATGGGAGTTGTCAAAGGGTGTTGTCAAAGGGAGTTGTCAAAGGGAGCTGTCAAAGGGAGCTGTCAAAGGGAGCTGTCAAAGGGAGCTGTCAAAGGGAGCTGTCAAAGGGAGTTGTCAAAGAGAGTTGTCAAAGGGAATTGTCAAAGGGAGCTGTCAAAGGGAGTTGTCAAAGGGAGTTGTCAAAGGGAGTTGTAAAAGGGAGTTGTCAAAGGGAGTTGTCAAAGGGAGTTGTCAAAGGGAGTTGTCAAAGGGAGCTGTCAAAGGGAGTTGTCAAAGGGAGCTGTCAAAGGGAGTTGTCAAAGGGAGTTCTCAAAGGGAGCTGTAAAAGGGAGTTGTCAAAGGGAGTTGTCAAAGGGAGCTGTCAAATGGAGTTGTCAAAGGGAGCTGTCAAAGGGAGCTGTCAAAGGGAGCTGTCAAAGGGAGCTGTCAAAGGGAGTTGTCAAAGGGAGTTGTCAAAGGGAGCTGTCAAAGGGAGCTGTCAAAGGGAGTTGTCAAAGGGAGTTGTCAATGGGAGTTGTCAATGGGAGTTGTCAAAGGGAGTTTTCAAAGGGAGTTGTCAAAGGGAGTTGTCAAAGGGAGCTGTCAAAGGGAGTAGTCAAAGGGAGTTGTCAATGGGAGTTGTCAATGGGAGTTGTCAAAGGGAGTTGTCAAAGGGAGTTGTCAAAGGGAGTTGTCAAAGGGAGCTGTCAAAGGGAGTTGTCAAAGGGAGCTGTCAAAGGGAGCTGTCAAAGGGAGTTGTCAAAGGGACCTGACAAAGGGAGTTGTCAAAGGGAGTTGTCAAAGGGAGTTGTCAAAGGGAGTTGTCAAAGGGAGCTGTCAAAGGGAATTGGCAAAGGGAGCTGTCAAAGGGAGTTGTCAAAGGGTGTTGTCAAAGGGACCTGACAAAGGGAGTTGTCAAAGGGAGCTGTCAAAGGGAGCTGTCAAAGGGAGTTGTCAAAGGGAGTTGTCAAAGGGAGCTGTCAAAGGGAGCTGTCAAAGGGAGCTGTCAAAGGGACCTGACAAAGGGAGTTGTCAATGGGAGTTGTCAAAGGGAGTTGTCAAAGGGAGTTGTCAAAGGGAGTTGTCAAAGGGACCTGACAAAGGGAGTTGTCAAAGGGAGTTGTCAAAGGGAGTTGTCAAAGGGAGTTGTCAAAGGGAGCTGTCAAATGGAGTTGTCAAAGGGAGTTGTCAAAGGGAGTTGTCAAAGGGAGTTCTCAAAGGGAGCTGTCAAAGGGAGTTGTCAAAGGGAGTTGTCAAACGGAGCTGTCAAAGGGAGTTGTCAAAGGGAGCTGTCAAAGGGAGCTGTCAAAGGGAGCTGTCAAAGGGAGCTGTCAAAGGGAGTTGTCAAAGGGAGCTGTCAAAGGGAGTTGTCAAAGGGAGTTGTCAATGGGAGTTGTCAAAGGGAGTTGTCAAAGGGAGTTGTCAAAGGGAGTTGTCAAAGGGAGTTGTCAAAGGGAGTTGTCAAAGGGAGCTGTCAAAGGGAGTTGTCAAAGGGAGTTGTCAATGGGAGTTGTCAATGGGAGTTGTCAAAGGGAGTTGTCAAAGGGAGTTGTCAAAGGGAGTTGTCAAAGGGAGCTGTCAAAGGGAGTTGTCAAAGGGAGCTGTCAAAGGGAGCTGTCAAAGGGAGTTGTCAAAGGGACCTGACAAAGGGAGTTGTCAAAGGGAGTTGTCAAAGGGAGTTGTCAAAGGGAGTTGTCAAAGGGAGCTGTCAAAGGGAGTTGGCAAAGGGAGCTGTCAAAGGGAGTTGTCAAATGGAGTTGTCAAAGGGAGTTGTCAAAGGGAGTTGTCAAAGGGAGTTGTCAAAGGGAGTTGTCAAAGGGAGTTGTCAAAAGGAGTTGTCAAAGGGAGCTGTCAAAGGGAGTTGTCAAAGGGAGTTGTCAAAGGGAGGTTTCAAAGGGAGTTGTCAATGGGATTTGTCAATGGGAGTTGTCAAAGGGAGTTGTCAAAGGGAGTTGTCAAAGGGAGCTGTCAAAGGGAGCTGTCAAAGGGAGTTGTCAAAGGGAGTTGTCAAAGGGAGTTGTCAAAGGGAGTTGTCAAAGGGAGTTGTCAAAGGGAGTTGTCAAAGGGAGCTGTCAAAGGGAGTTATCAAAGGGAGTTGTCAAAGGGAGTTGTCAAAGTGAATTGTCAAAGGGAGTTGTCAATGGGAGTTGTCAATGGGAGTTGTCAAAGGGAGTTGTCAAAGGGAGTTGTCAAAGGGAGTTGTCAAATGGAGTTGTCAAAGTGAATTGTCAAAGGGAGTTGTCAATGGGAGCTGTCAAAGGGAGTTGTCAAAGGGTGTTGTCAAAGGGAGTTGTCAAAGGGAGCTGTCAAAGGGAGCTGTCAAAGGGAGCTGTCAAAGGGAGCTGTCAAAGGGAGCTGTCAAAGAGAGTTGTCAAAGGGAATTGTCAAAGGGAGCTGTCAAAGGGAGTTGTCAAAGGGAGTTGTCAAAGGGAGTTGTAAAAGGGAGTTGTCAAAGGGAGTTGTCAAAGGGAGTTGTCAAAGGGAGTTGTCAAAGGGAGCTGTCAAAGGGAGTTGTCAAAGGGAGCTGTCAAAGGGAGTTGTCAAAGGGAGTTGTCAAAGGGAGTTGTCAAAGGGAGTTCTCAAAGGGATCTGTAAAAGGGAGTTGTCAAAGGGAGTTGTCAAAGGGAGCTGTCAAAGGGAGTTGTCAAAGGGAGCTGTCAAAGGGAGTTGTCAAAGGGAGCTGTCAAAGGGAGCTGTCAAAGGGAGCTGTCAAAGGGAGCTGTCAAAGGGAGTTGTCAAAGGGAGTTGTCAAAGGGAGCTGTCAAAGGGAGTTGTCAATGGGAGTTGTCAATGGGAGTTGTCAAAGGGAGTTGTCAAAGGGAGTTGTCAAAGGGAGTTGTCAAAGGGAGTTGTCAAAGGGAGCTGTCAAAGGGAGTTGTCAAAGGGAGTTGTCAATGGGAGTTGTCAATGGGAGTTGTCAAAGGGAGTTGTCAAAGGGAGTTGTCAAAGGGAGTTGTCAAAGGGAGCTGTCAAAGGGAGTTGTCAAAGGGAGCTGTCAAAGGGAGCTGTCAAAGGGAGTTGTCAAAGGGACCTGACAAAGGGAGTTGTCAAAGGGAGTTGTCAAAGGGAGCTGTCAAAGGGAGTTGGCAAAGGGAGCTGTCAAAGGGAGTTGTCAAAGGGAGTTGTCAAAGGGAGTTGTCAAAGGGATTTGTCAAAGGGATTTGTCAAAGGGAGTTGTCAAAGGGAGTTGTCAAAGGGAGTCGTCAAAGGGAGTTGGCAAAGGGAGCTGTCAAAGGGAGTTGTCAAAGGGAGTTGTCAAAGGGAGCTGTCAAAGGGAGTTGTCAATGGGAGTTGTCAATGGGAGTTGTCAAAGGGAGTTGTCAAAGGGAGTTGTCAAAGGGAGCTGTCAAAGGGAGCTGTCAAAGGGAGTTGTCAAAGGGAGTTGTCAAAGGGAGTTGTCAAAGGGAGTTGTCAAAGGGAGTTGTCAAAGGGAGCTGTCAAAGGGAGTTGTCAAAGGGAGTTGTCAAAGGGAGTTGTCAAAGTGAATTGTCAAAGGGAGTTGTCAATGGGAGTTGTCAAAGGGAGTTGTCAAAGGGAGTTGTCAAATGGAGTTGTCAAAGTGAATTGTCAAAGGGAGTTGTCAATGGGAGCTGTCAAAGGGACCTGACAAAGGGAGTTGTCAATGGGAGTTGTCAATGGGAGGTGTCAAAGGGTGTTGTCAAAGGGAGTTGTCAAAGGGAGCTGTCAAAGGGAGCGTCAAAGGGAGCTGTCAAAGGGAGCTGTCAAAGGGAGTTGTCAAAGAGAGTTGTCAAAGGGAATTGTCAAAGGGAGCTGTCAAACGGAGTTGTCAAAGGGAGTTGTCAAAGTGAATTGTCAAAGGGAGTTGTCAATGGGAACTGTCAAAGGGAGTTGTCAAAGGGAGCTGTCAATGGGAGTTGTCAAAGGGAGCTGTCAAATGGAGCTGTCAAAGGGAGCTATCAAAGGGAGTTGTCAAAGGGAGTTGTCAAAGGGAGTTGTCAAAGGGAGTTGTCAAAGGGAGCTGTCAAAAGGAGCTGTCAAAGGGAGTTGTCAAAAGGAGTTGTCAAAGGGAGCTGTCAAAGGGAGTTGTCAAAGGGAGTTGTCAAAGGGAGTTGTCAAAGGGAGTTGTGAAAGGGAGCTGTCAAAGGGAGTTTTCAAAGGGAGTTGTCAAAGGGAGCTGTCAAAGGGAGTTGTCACAGGGAGTTGTCAAAGGCACCTGTCAAAGGGAGCTGTCAATGGGAGTTGTCAATGGGAGTTGTCAAAAGGACCTGTCAAGGGGAGCTGTCAAATGGAGTTGTCAAAGGGAGTTGTCAAAGGGACCTGTCAAAGGGAGCTGTCAAAGGGAGCTGTCAAAGGGAGCTGTCAAAGGGAGCTGTCAAAGGGAGCTGTCAAAGGGAGTTGTCAAAGGGAGCTGTCAAAGGGAGCTGTCAAAGGGAGTTGTCAAAGGGAGCTGTCAAAGGGAGCTGTCAAAGGGAGCTGTCAAAGGGAGCTGTCAAAGGGAGCTGTCAAAGGGAGCTGTCAAAGGGAGCTGTCAAAGGGAGTTGTCAAAGGGAGCTGTCAAAGGGAGCTGTCAAAGGGAGTTGTCAAAGGGAGCTGTCAAAGGGAGTTGTCAAAGGGAGCTGTCAAAGGGAGCTGTCAAAGGGAGTTGTCAAAGGGAGTTGTCAAAGGGAGCTGTCAAAGGGAGCTGTCAAAGGGAGTTGTCAAAGGGAGCTGTCAAAGGGAGCTGTCAAAGGGAGTTCTCAAAGGGAGCTGTCAAAGGGAGTTGTCAAAGGGAGCTGTCAAAGGGAGCTGTCAACGGGAACTGTCAAAGGGAGTTGTCAAAGGGAGCTGTCAAAGGGAGTTGTCAAAGGGAGCTGTCAAAGGGAGCTGTCAAAGGGAGTTGTCAAAGGGAGCTGTCAAAAGGAGTTGTCAAAGGGAGTTGTCAAAGGGAGTTGTCAAAGGGAGTTGTCAAAGGGAGTTGTCAAAGGGAGCTGTCAAGGAGAGTTGTGAAAGAGAGTTGTCAAAGGGAGCTGTCAAAAGGAGTTGTCAAAGGGAGCTGTCAAAGGGAGCTGTCAAAGGGAGTTGTCAAAGATAGTTGTGAAAGAGAGTTGTCAAAGGGAGCTGTCAAAGGGCGTTGTGAAAGGGAGTTGTCAATGGGAGTTGTCAAAGGGAGTTGTCAAAGGGAGTTGTCAAAGGCATCTGTCAAAGGGATTTGTCAAAGGGAGTTGTCAAAGGGAGCTGTCAAAGGGAGTTGTCAATGGGAGTTGTCAAAGGGAGTTGTCAAAGGGACCTGTCAAAGGGAGCTGTCAAATAGCGTTGTGAAAGGGAGTTGTCAAAGGGAGCTGTCAAAGGGAGTTGTCAAAGGGAGTTGTCAAAGGCATCTGTCAAAGGGAGTTGTCAAAGGGAGTTGTCAAAGGGAGTTGTCAAAGGGAGCTGTCAATGGGAGCTGTCAAAGGGAGTTGTCAAAGGGAGTTGTCAAAGGGAGTTGTCAAAGGGAGTTGTCAAAGGGAGTTGTCAAAGAGAGTTGTGAAAGAGAGTTGTCAAAGGGAGTTGTCAAAGGGCGTTGTGAAAGGGAGTTGTCAAAGGGAGCTGTCAAAGGGAGTTGTCAAAGGGAGTTGTCAAAGGGAGTTGTCAAAGGGAGCTGTCAATGGGAGCTGTCAAAGGGAGTTGTCAAAGGGAGTTGTCAAAGGGAGCTGTCAAAGGGAGCTGTCAAAGGGAGTTGTCAAAGGGAGCTGTCAAAAGGAGTTGTCAAAGGGATTTGTCAAAGGGAGCTGTCAAAGGGAGCTGTCAAAGGGAGCTGTCAAAGGGAGTTGTCAAAGAGAGTTGTCAAAGAGAGTTGTCAAAGGGAGCTGTCAAAGGGAGCTGTCAAACGGAGTTGTCAAAGGGAGTTGTCAAAGGGAACTGTCAAAGGGAGCTGTCAAAGGGAGCTGTCAAAGGGAGCTGCCAAAGGGAGCTGTCAAAGGGAGGTGTCAAAGAGAGTTGTCACTGTCAAAGGGAGTTGTCAAAGGGAGCTGTCAAAGGGAGGTGTCAAAGGGAGCTGACAAAGGGAGTAGTCAAAGGGAGCTGTCAAAGGGAGCTGTCAAAGGGAGCTGTCAAGGGGAGGTGTCAAAGAGAGTTGTCACTGTCAAAGGGAGCTGTCAAAGGGAGCTGTCAAGGGGAGGTGTCAAAGAGAGTTGTCACTGTCAAAGGGAGCTGTCAAAGGGAGTTGTCAAAGGCACCTGTCAAAGGCACCTGTCAAAGGGAGTTGTCAAAGGGAGCTGTCAAAGGGAGCTGTCAAAGGGAGGTGTCAAAGGGAGGTGTCAAAGGGAGCTGACAAAGGGAGTAGTCAAAGGGAGCTGTCAAAGGGAGCTGCCAAAGGGAGCTGTCAAAGGGAGTAGTCAAAGGGAGCTGACAAAGGGAGCTGTCAAAGAGAGTTGTCACTGTCAAAGGGAGCTGTCAAAGGGAGCTGTCAAATGGAGTTGCCACTGTCAAAGGGACATGTCAAAGGGAGTTGTCAAAGGGAGCTGTCAAAGGGAGTTGCCAAAGGGACCTGTCAAAGGGAGTTGTCAAAGGGAGTTGTCAAAGGGTGTTGTCAAAGGGAGTTGTCAAAGGGAGTTGTCAAAGGGAGTTGTCAAAGGGAGTTGTCAAAGGGAGCCGTCAAAGGGAGCTGTCAAAGGGAGCTGTCAAAGGGAGCTGTCAAAGGGAGTTGTCAAAGGGAGTTGTCAAAGGGACCTGTGAAAGGGAGCTGTGAAAGGGAGCTGTCAAAGGGAGTTGTCAAAGGGAGTTGTCAAAGGGAGCTGTCAAAGGGAGTTGTCAAAGGGAGCTGTCAATGGGACCTGTCAAAGGGAGTTGTCAAAGGGACCTGTCAAAGGGAGTTGTCAAAGGGAGCTGTCAAAGGGAGTTGTCAAAGGGAGCTGTCAAAGAGAGTTGTCAAAAGGAGTTGTCAAAGGGAGTTGTCAATGGGACCTGTCAAAGGGAGCTGTCAAAGGGAGCTGTCAAAGGGAGTTGTCAAAGGGAGTTGTCAAAGGGAGTTGTCAAAGGGAGTTGTCAAAGGGAGCTGTCAAAGGGAGCTGTCAAAGGGAGTTGTCAAAGGGAGTTGTCAAAGGGAGTTGTCAAAGGGAGTTGTCAAAGGGAGCTGTCAAAGGGAGCTGTCAAAGAGAGTTGTCATTGTCAAAGGGAGTTGTCAAAGGGAGTTGTCAAAGGGAGCTGTCAAAGGGACCTGTCAATGGGAGTTGTCAATGGGACCTGTCAAAGGGAGCTGTCAAAGGGAGTTGTCAAAGGGAGCTGTCAAAGGGAGTTGTCAAAGGGAGTTGTCAAAGGAACTTGTCAAAGGGAGCTGTCAAAGAGAGTTGTCAAAGGGAGTTGTCAATGGGAGTTGTCAAAGGGAGCTGTCAAAGGGAGTTGTCAAAGGGAGTTGTCAAAGGGAGTTGTCAAAGGAACTTGTCAAAGGGAGCTGTCAAAGGGAGCTGTCAAAGAGAGTTGTCACTGTCAAAGGGAGTTGTCAATGGGAGTTGTCAAAGGGAGCTGTCAAAGGGAGTTGTCAAAGGGAGTTGTCAAAGGGAGTTGTCAAAGGGACCTGTCAATCGGAGTTGTCAAAGGGAGCTGTCAAAGGGACCTGTCAATGGGAGTTGTCTATGGGACCTGTCAAAGGGAGTTGTCAAAGGGAGTTGTCAAAGGGAGTTGTCAAACGGAGTTGTCAAAGGGAGTTGTCAAAGGGACCTGTCAATGGGAGTTGTCAAAGGGAGCTGTCAAAGGGACCTGTCAATGGGAGTTGTCAATGGGACCTGTCAAAGGGAGTTGTCAAAGGGAGCTGTCAAAGGGAGCTGTCAAAGGGAGCTGTCAAAGGGAGTTGTCAAAGGGAGTTGTCAAAGGGAGTTGTCAAAGGGAGTTGTCAAAGGGAGCTGTCAAAGGGAGCTGTCAAAGGGAGTTGTCAAAGGGAGTTGTCAAAGGGACCTGTCAATGGGAGTTGTCAATGGGACCTGTCAAAGGGAGTTGTCAATGGGACCTGTCAAAGGGAGTTGTCAAAGGGAGCTGTCAAAGGGACCTGTCAATGGGAGTTGTCAAAGGGAGCTGTCAAAGGGAGCTGTCAGATGGAGCTGTCAAAGGGAGTTGTCAAAGGGAGTTGTCAAAGGGAGTTGTCAAAGGCACCTGTCAAAGAGAACTGTCAAAGGGAGTTGTCAAAGGGAGTTGTCAAAGGGAGCTGTCAAAGGGAGTTGTCAAAGGGAGCTGTCAAAGGGAGCTGTCAAAGCGAGTTGTCAAAGGGAGTTGCCAAAAGGGAGCTGTCAAAGGGAGCTGTCAAAGGGAGATGTCAAAGAGAGTTGAGAAAGAGAGTTGTCAAAGGGAGCTTTCAAAGGGAGCTGTCAAAGGGAGTTGTCAAAGGGAACTGTCAAAAGGAGTTGTCAAAGGGAGTTGTCAAAGGGAACTGTCAAAAGGAGTTGTCAAAGGGAGTTGTCAAAAAGAGTTGTCAAAGAGAGTTGTCAAAGGGAGCTGTCAAAGGGAGCTGTCAAAGGGAGTTGTCAAAGGGAGCTGTCAAAGGGAGTTGTCAAAGGGAGCTGTCAAAGGCAGCTGTCAAAGGGAGCTGTCAAAGGGAGGTGTCAAAGAGAGTTGTCACTGTCAAAGGGAGCTGTCAAAGAGATTTGTCACTGTCAAAGGGAGTTGTCAAAGGCACCTGTCAAAGGGAGCTGTCAAAGGGAGTTGTCAAAGGGAGTTGTCAAAGGGAGCTGTCAGAGGGAGCTGTCAAAGGGAGTTGTCAAAGGGACCTGTCAAAGGGAGTTGTCAAAGGGAGTTGTCAAAGGGAGTTGTCAAAGGGAGTTGTCAAAGGGAGCTGTCAAAGGGAGTAGTCAAAGGGAGCTGACAAAGGGAGCTGTCAAAGGGAGTTGTCAAAGGGAGCTGTCAAAGAGAGTTGTCACTGTCAAAGGGAGTTGTCAATGGGAGTTGTCAAAGGTAGCTGTCAAAGGGAGTTGTCAAAGGGAGCTGTCAAAGGGAGCTGTCAAATAGAGTTGTCACTTTCAAAGGGACCTGTCAAAGGGAGTTGTCAAAGGGAGCTGTCAAATGGAGTTGTCACTGTCAAAGGGAGCTGTCAAAGGCACCTGTCAAAGGGAGTTGTCAAAGGGAGTTGTCAAAGGGAGCTGTCAAAGGGAGTTGTCAAAGGGAGCTGTCAAAGGGAGTTGTCAGAGGGAGTTGTCAAAGGAAGCTGTCAAAGGGAGTTGTCAAAGGGAGTTGTCAAAGGGAGCTGTCAAAGGGAGTTGTCAGAGGGAGCTGTCAAAGGGAGTTGTCAAAGGGAGTTGTCAAAGGGAGTTGTCAGAGGGAGCTGTCAAAGGGAGTTGTCAAAGGGAGTTGTCAGAGGGAGCTGTCAAAGGGAGCTGTCAAAGGGAGCTGTCAAAGGGAGTTGTCAGAGGGAGCTGTCAAAGGGAGTTGTCAAAGGGAGCTGACAAAGGGAGTTGTCAAAGGGAGCTGTCAAAGGGAGTTGTCAGAGGGAGCTGTCAAAGGGAGTTGTCAAAGGGAGTTGTCAAAGGGAGTTGTCAGAGGGAGCTGTCAAAGGGAGTTGTCAAAGGGAGTTGTCAGAGGGAGCTGTCAAAGGGAGCTGTCAAAGGGAGCTGTCAAAGGGAGTTGTCAGAGGGAGCTGTCAAAGGGAGCTGTCAAAGGGAGTTGTCAAAGGGAGTTGTCAAAGGGAGCTGTCAAAGTGAGCTGTCAGAGGGAGCTGTCAAAGGGAGTTGTCAAAGGGACTTGTCAAAGGGAGTTGTCAAAGGGAGTTGTCAAAGGGAGTTGTCAAAGGGAGCTGTCAAAGGGAGCTGTCAGAGGGAGCTGTCAAAGGGAGCTGTCAAAGGGAGTAGTCAAAGGGAGCTGACAAAGGGAGCTGTCAAAGGGAGTTGTCAAAGGGAGTTGTCAAAGGGAGTTGTCAATGGGAGTTGTCAATGGGAGTTGTCAATGGGAGTTGTCAAAGGGAGCTGTCAAAGGGAGCTGTCAAAGGGAGCTGTCAAAGGGAGTAGTCAAAGGGAGCTGACAAAGGGATCTGTCAATGGGAGTTGTCAAAGGGAGCTGTCAAAGGGAGCTGTCAAAGGGAGATGTCAAAGAGAGATGTGAAAGAGAGTTGTCAAAGGGAGCTGTCAAAGGGAGCTGTCAAAGGGAGTTGTCAAAGGGAGCTGTCAAAGGGAGTTGTCAAAGGGAGCTGTCAAAGGCAGCTGTCAAAGGGAGTTGTCAAAGGGAGCTGTCAGATGGAGCTGTCAAAGGGAGTTGTCAAAGGGAGTTGTCAAAGGGATTTGTCAAAGGCACCTGTCAAAGAAAACTGTCAAAGGAAGGTGTCAAAGGGAGTTGTCAAAGGGAGTAGTCAAAGGGAGCTGTCAACGGGAGCTGTCAAAGGGAGATGTCAAAGAGAGTTGAGAAAGAGAGTTGTCAAAGGGAGTTGTCAAAGGGAGTTGTCAAAGGGAGCTGTCAAAGGGAGGTGTCAAAGAGAGTTGTCACTGTCAAAGGGAGCTGTCAAAGAGATTTGTCACTGTCAAAGGGAGTTGTCAAAGGCACCTGTCAAAGGCACCTGTCAAAGGCACCTGTCAAAGGGAGCTGTCAAAGGGAGTTGTCAAAGGGAGTTGTCAAAGGGAGCTGTCAGAGGGAGCTGTCAAAGGGAGTTGTCAAAGGGACCTGTCAAAGTGAGTTGTCAAAGGGAGTTGTCAAAGGGAGTTGTCAAAGGGAGTTGTCAAAGGGAGCTGTCAAAGGGAGTAGTCAAAGGGAGCTGACAAAGGGAGCTGTCAAAGGGAGTTGTCAAAGGGAGCTGTCAAAGAGAGTTGTCACTGTCAAAGGGAGTTGTCAATGGGAGTTGTCAAAGGTAGCTGTCAAAGGGAGTTGTCAAAGGGAGCTGTCAAAGGGAGCTGTCAAATAGAGTTGTCACTGCCAAAGGGACCTGTCAAAGGGAGTTGTCAAAGGGAGCTGTCTAATGGAGTTGTCACTGTCAAAGGGAGCTGTCAAAGGCACCTGTCAAAGGGAGTTGTCAAAGGGAGTTGTCAAAGGGAGTTGTCAAAGGGAGTTGTCAAAGGGAGTTGTCAAAGTCACCTGTCTAAGGGAGTTGTCAAAGGGAGTTGTCAAAGGGAGTTGTCAAAGGGAGCTGTCAAAGGGAGCTGTCAAATAGAGTTGTCACTGCCAAAGGGACCTGTCAAAGGGAGTTGTCAAAGGGAGTTGTCAAAGGGAGTTGTCAAAGGGAGTTGTCAAAGGGAGTTGTCAAAGGGAGCTGTCAAAGGGAGCTGTCAAAGAGAGTTGTCACTGTCAAAGGGAGTTGTCAATGGGAGTTGTCAAAGGTAGCTGTCAAAGGGAGTTGTCAAAGGGAGTTGTCAAAGGGAGTTGTCAAAGGGAGCTGTCAATGGGAGCTGTCTAATGGAGTTGTCACTGTCAAAGGGAGCTGTCAAAGGCACCTGTCAAAGGGAGTTGTCAAAGGGAGTTGTCAAAGGGAGTTGTCAAAGGGAGTTGTCAAAGGGACCTGTCAAAGGGAGTTGTCAAAGGGAGCTGTCTAATGGAGTTGTCACTGTCAAAGGGAGCTGTCAAAGGCACCTGTCAAAGGGAGTTGTCAAAGGGAGTTGTCAAAGGGAGTTGTCAAAGGGAGTTGTCAAAGGGAGTTGTCAAAGTCACCTGTCTAAGGGAGTTGTCAAAGGGAGCTGTCAAAGGGAGCTGTCAAATAGAGTTGTCACTGCCAAAGGGACCTGTCAAAGGGAGTTGTCAAAGGGAGTTGTCAAAGGGAGTTGTCAAAGGGAGTTGTCAAAGGGAGTTGTCAAAGGGAGCTGTCAAAGGGAGCTGTCAAAGAGAGTTGTCACTGTCAAAGGGAGTTGTCAATGGGAGTTGTCAAAGGTAGCTGTCAAAGGGAGCTGTCAAAGGGAGCTGTCAAAGGGAGCTGTCAAATAGAGTTGTCACTGCCAAAGGGACCTGTCAAAGGGAGTTGTCAAAGGGAGTTGTCAAAGGGAGTTGTCAAAGGGAGTTGTCAAAGGGAGTTGTCAAAGGGAGCTGTCAAAGGGAGCTGTCAAAGAGAGTTGTCACTGTCAAAGGGAGTTGTCAATGGGAGTTGTCAAAGGTAGCTGTCAAAGGGAGTTGTCAAAGGGAGTTGTCAAAGGGAGCTGTCAAAGGGAGCTGTCAAAGGCACCTGTCAAAGGGAGTTGTCAAAGGGAGTTGTCAAAGGGAGCTGTCAAAGGGAGTTGTCAAAGGGAGCTGTCAAAGGGAGTTGTCAGAGGGAGTTGTCAAAGGAAGCTGTCAAAGGGAGTTGTCAAAGGGAGTTGTCAAAGGGAGCTGTCAAAGGGAGTTGTCAGAGGGAGCTGTCAAAGGGAGTTGTCAAAGGGAGTTGTCAAAGGGAGTTGTCAGAGGGAGCTGTCAAAGGGAGTTGTCAAAGGGAGTTGTCAGAGGGAGCTGTCAAAGGGAGCTGTCAAAGGGAGCTGTCAAAGGGAGTTGTCAGAGGGAGCTGTCAAAGGGAGTTGTCAAAGGGAGCTGACAAAGGGAGTTGTCAAAGGGAGCTGTCAAAGGGAGTTGTCAGAGGGAGCTGTCAAAGGGAGTTGTCAAAGGGAGTTGTCAAAGGGAGTTGTCAGAGGGAGCTGTCAAAGGGAGTTGTCAAAGGGAGTTGTCAGAGGGAGCTGTCAAAGGGAGCTGTCAAAGGGAGCTGTCAAAGGGAGTTGTCAGAGGGAGCTGTCAAAGGGAGCTGTCAAAGGGAGTTGTCAAAGGGAGTTGTCAAAGGGAGCTGTCAAAGTGAGCTGTCAGAGGGAGCTGTCAAAGGGAGTTGTCAAAGGGACTTGTCAAAGGGAGTTGTCAAAGGGAGTTGTCAAAGGGAGTTGTCAAAGCGAGCTGTCAAAGGGAGCTGTCAGAGGGAGCTGTCAAAGGGAGCTGTCAAAGGGAGTAGTCAAAGGGAGCTGACAAAGGGAGCTGTCAAAGGGAGTTGTCAAAGGGAGTTGTCAATGGGAGTTGTCAATGGGAGTTGTCAATGGGAGTTGTCAAAGGGAGCTGTCAAAGGGAGCTGTCAAAGGGAGCTGTCAAAGGGAGTAGTCAAAGGGAGCTGACAAAGGGATCTGTCAATGGGAGTTGTCAAAGGGAGCTGTCAAAGGGAGCTGTCAAAGGGAGATGTCAAAGAGAGATGTGAAAGAGAGTTGTCAAAGGGAGCTGTCAAAGGGAGCTGTCAAAGGGAGTTGTCAAAGGGAGCTGTCAAAGGGAGTTGTCAAAGGGAGCTGTCAAAGGCAGCTGTCAAAGGGAGTTGTCAAAGGGAGCTGTCAGATGGAGCTGTCAAAGGGAGTTGTCAAAGGGAGTTGTCAAAGGGATTTGTCAAAGGCACCTGTCAAAGAAAACTGTCAAAGGAAGGTGTCAAAGGGAGTTGTCAAAGGGAGTAGTCAAAGGGAGCTGTCAACGGGAGCTGTCAAAGGGAGATGTCAAAGAGAGTTGAGAAAGAGAGTTGTCAAAGGGAGTTGTCAAAGGGAGTTGTCAAAGGGAGCTGTCAAAGGGAGTTGTCAAAGGGAGCTGTCAAAGGGAGGTGTCAAAGAGAGTTGTCACTGTCAAAGGGAGCTGTCAAAGAGATTTGTCACTGTCAAAGGGAGTTGTCAAAGGCACCTGTCAAAGGCACCTGTCAAAGGCACCTGTCAAAGGGAGCTGTCAAAGGGAGTTGTCAAAGGGAGTTGTCAAAGGGAGCTGTCAGAGGGAGCTGTCAAAGGGAGTTGTCAAAGGGACCTGTCAAAGTGAGTTGTCAAAGGGAGTTGTCAAAGGGAGTTGTCAAAGGGAGTTGTCAAAGGGAGCTGTCAAAGGGAGTAGTCAAAGGGAGCTGACAAAGGGAGCTGTCAAAGGGAGTTGTCAAAGGGAGCTGTCAAAGAGAGTTGTCACTGTCAAAGGGAGTTGTCAATGGGAGTTGTCAAAGGTAGCTGTCAAAGGGAGTTGTCAAAGGGAGCTGTCAAAGGGAGCTGTCAAATAGAGTTGTCACTGCCAAAGGGACCTGTCAAAGGGAGTTGTCAAAGGGAGCTGTCTAATGGAGTTGTCACTGTCAAAGGGAGCTGTCAAAGGCACCTGTCAAAGGGAGTTGTCAAAGGGAGTTGTCAAAGGGAGTTGTCAAAGGGAGTTGTCAAAGGGAGTTGTCAAAGTCACCTGTCTAAGGGAGTTGTCAAAGGGAGTTGTCAAAGGGAGTTGTCAAAGGGAGCTGTCAAAGGGAGCTGTCAAAGGGAGTTGTCAAAGGGAGTTGTCAAAGGGAGTTGTCAAAGGGAGTTGTCAAAGGGAGCTGTCAAAGGGAGCTGTCAAAGAGAGTTGTCACTGTCAAAGGGAGTTGTCAAAGGGAGTTGTCAAAGGGAGCTGTCAAAGGGACCTGTCAATGGGAGTTGTCAATGGGACCTGTCAAAGGGAGCTGTCAAAGGGAGTTGTCAAAGGGAGCTGTCAAAGGGAGTTGTCAAAGGAACTTGTCAAAGGGAGCTGTCAAAGGGAGCTGTCAAAGAGAGTTGTCACTGTCAAAGGGAGTTGTCAATGGGAGTTGTCAAAGGGAGCTGTCAAAGGGAGTTGTCAAAGGGAGTTGTCAAAGGGAGTTGTCAAAGGAACTTGTCAAAGGGAGCTGTCAAAGGGAGCTGTCAAAGAGAGTTGTCACTGTCAAAGGGAGTTGTCAATGGGAGTTGTCAAAGGGAGCTGTCAAAGTGAGTTGTCAAAGGGAGTTGTCAAAGGGAGTTGTCAAAGGGACCTGTCAATCGGAGTTGTCAAAGGGAGCTGTCAAAGGGACCTGTCAATGGGAGTTGTCAATGGGACCTGTCAAAGGGAGTTGTCAAAGGGAGTTGTCAAAGGGAGTTGTCAAACGGAGTTGTCAAAGGGAGTTGTCAAAGGGACCTGTCAATGGGAGTTGTCAAAGGGAGCTGTCAAAGGGACCTGTCAATGGGAGTTGTCAATGGGACCTGTCAAAGGGAGTTGTCAAAGGGAGCTGTCAAAGGGAGCTGTCAAAGGGAGCTGTCAAAGGGAGTTGTCAAAGGGAATTGTCAAAGGGAGTTGTCAAAGGGAGTTGTCAAAGGGAGCTGTCAAAGGGAGCTGTCAAAGGGAGTTGTCAAAGGGAGTTGTCAAAGGGACCTGTCAATGGGAGTTGTCAATGGGACCTGTCAAAGGGAGTTGTCAATGGGACCTGTCAAAGGGAGTTGTCAAAGGGAGCTGTCAAAGGGACCTGTCAATGGGAGTTGTCAAAGGGAGCTGTCAAAGGGAGCTGTCAGATGGAGCTGTCAAAGGGAGTTGTCAAAGGGAGTTGTCAAAGGGAGTTGTCAAAGGCACCTGTCAAAGAGAACTGTCAAAGGGAGTTGTCAAAGGGAGTTGTCAAAGGGAGCTGTCAAAGGGAGTTGTCAAAGGGAGCTGTCAAAGGGAGCTGTCAAAGCGAGTTGTCAAAGGGAGTTGCCAAAAGGGAGCTGTCAAAGGGAGCTGTCAAAGGGAGATGTCAAAGAGAGTTGAGAAAGAGAGTTGTCAAAGGGAGCTTTCAAAGGGAGCTGTCAAAGGGAGTTGTCAAAGGGAACTGTCAAAAGGAGTTGTCAAAGGGAGTTGTCAAAGGGAACTGTCAAAAGGAGTTGTCAAAGGGAGTTGTCAAAAAGAGTTGTCAAAGAGAGTTGTCAAAGGGAGCTGTCAAAGGGAGCTGTCAAAGGGAGTTGTCAAAGGGAGCTGTCAAAGGGAGTTGTCAAAGGGAGCTGTCAAAGGCAGCTGTCAAAGGGAGCTGTCAAAGGGAGGTGTCAAAGAGAGTTGTCACTGTCAAAGGGAGCTGTCAAAGAGATTTGTCACTGTCAAAGGGAGTTGTCAAAGGCACCTGTCAAAGGGAGCTGTCAAAGGGAGTTGTCAAAGGGAGTTGTCAAAGGGAGCTGTCAGAGGGAGCTGTCAAAGGGAGTTGTCAAAGGGACCTGTCAAAGGGAGTTGTCAAAGGGAGTTGTCAAAGGGAGTTGTCAAAGGGAGTTGTCAAAGGGAGCTGTCAAAGGGAGTAGTCAAAGGGAGCTGACAAAGGGAGCTGTCAAATAGAGTTGTCACTTTCAAAGGGAGCTGTCAAAGAGAGTTGTCACTGTCAAAGGGAGTTGTCAATGGGAGTTGTCAAAGGTAGCTGTCAAAGGGAGTTGTCAAAGGGAGCTGTCAAAGGGAGCTGTCAAATAGAGTTGTCACTTTCAAAGGGACCTGTCAAAGGGAGTTGTCAAAGGGAGCTGTCAAATGGAGTTGTCACTGTCAAAGGGAGCTGTCAAAGGCACCTGTCAAAGGGAGTTGTCAAAGGGAGTTGTCAAAGGGAGCTGTCAAAGGGAGTTGTCAAAGGGAGCTGTCAAAGGGAGTTGTCAGAGGGAGTTGTCAAAGGAAGCTGTCAAAGGGAGTTGTCAAAGGGAGTTGTCAAAGGGAGCTGTCAAAGGGAGTTGTCAGAGGGAGCTTTCAAAGGGAGTTGTCAAAGGGAGTTGTCAAAGGGAGTTGTCAGAGGGAGCTGTCAAAGGGAGTTGTCAAAGGGAGTTGTCAGAGGGAGCTGTCAAAGGGAGCTGTCAAAGGGAGCTGTCAAAGGGAGTTGTCAGAGGGAGCTGTCAAAGGGAGTTGTCAAAGGGAGCTGACAAAGGGAGTTGTCAAAGGGAGCTGTCAAAGGGAGTTGTCAGAGGGAGCTGTCAAAGGGAGTTGTCAAAGGGAGTTGTCAAAGGGAGTTGTCAGAGGGAGCTGTCAAAGGGAGTTGTCAAAGGGAGTTGTCAGAGGGAGCTGTCAAAGGGAGCTGTCAAAGGGAGCTGTCAAAGGGAGTTGTCAGAGGGAGCTGTCAAAGGGAGCTGTCAAAGGGAGTTGTCAAAGGGAGTTGTCAAAGGGAGCTGTCAAAGTGAGCTGTCAGAGGGAGCTGTCAAAGGGAGTTGTCAAAGGGACTTGTCAAAGGGAGTTGTCAAAGGGAGTTGTCAAAGGGAGCTGTCAAAGGGAGCTGTCAGAGGGAGCTGTCAAAGGGAGCTGTCAAAGGGAGTAGTCAAAGGGAGCTGACAAAGGGAGCTGTCAAAGGGAGTTGTCAAAGGGAGTTGTCAAAGGGAGTTGTCAATGGGAGTTGTCAATGGGAGTTGTCAATGGGAGCTGTCAAAGGGAGATGTCAAAGAGAGTTGAGAAAGAGAGTTGTCAAAGGGAGTTGTCAAAGGGAGTTGTCAAAGGGAGCTGTCAAAGGGAGTTGTCAAAGGGAGCTGTCAAAGGGAGGTGTCAAAGAGAGTTGTCACTGTCAAAGGGAGCTGTCAAAGAGATTTGTCACTGTCAAAGGGAGTTGTCAAAGGCACCTGTCAAAGGCACCTGTCAAAGGCACCTGTCAAAGGGAGCTGTCAAAGGGAGTTGTCAAAGGGAGTTGTCAAAGGGAGCTGTCAGAGGGAGCTGTCAAAGGGAGTTGTCAAAGGGACCTGTCAAAGTGAGTTGTCAAAGGGAGTTGTCAAAGGGAGTTGTCAAAGGGAGTTGTCAAAGGGAGCTGTCAAAGGGAGTAGTCAAAGGGAGCTGACAAAGGGAGCTGTCAAAGGGAGTTGTCAAAGGGAGCTGTCAAAGAGAGTTGTCACTGTCAAAGGGAGTTGTCAATGGGAGTTGTCAAAGGTAGCTGTCAAAGGGAGTTGTCAAAGGGAGCTGTCAAAGGGAGCTGTCAAATAGAGTTGTCACTGTCAAAGGGACCTGTCAAAGGGAGTTGTCAAAGGGAGCTGTCAAATGGAGTTGTCACTGTCAAAGGGAGCTGTCAAAGGCACCTGTCAAAGGGAGTTGTCAAAGGGAGTTGTCAAAGGGAGTTGTCAAAGGGAGTTGTCAAAGTCACCTGTCTAAGGGAGTTGTCAAAGTGAGCTGTCAAAGGGAGTTGTCAAAGGGAGTTGTCAAAGGGAGCTGTCAAAGGGAGCTGTCAAAGGGAGCTGTCAAAGAGAGTTGTCACTGTCAAAGGGAGTTGTCAAAGGGAGTTGTCAAAGGGAGCTGTCAAAGGGACCTGTCAATGGGAGTTGTCAATGGGACCTGTCAAAGGGAGCTGTCAAAGGGAGTTGTCAAAGGGAGCTGTCAAAGGGAGTTGTCAAAGGAACTTGTCAAAGGGAGCTGTCAAAGGGAGCTGTCAAAGAGAGTTGTCACTGTCAAAGGGAGTTGTCAATGGGAGTTGTCAAAGGGAGCTGTCAAAGGGAGTTGTCAAAGGGAGTTGTCAAAGGGAGTTGTCAAAGGAACTTGTCAAAGGGAGCTGTCAAAGGGAGCTGTCAAAGAGAGTTGTCACTGTCAAAGGGAGTTGTCAATGGGAGTTGTCAAAGGGAGCTGTCAAAGTGAGTTGTCAAAGGGAGTTGTCAAAGGGAGTTGTCAAAGGGACCTGTCAATCGGAGTTGTCAAAGGGAGCTGTCAAAGGGACCTGTCAATGGGAGTTGTCAATGGGACCTGTCAAAGGGAGTTGTCAAAGGGAGTTGTCAAAGGGAGTTGTCAAACGGAGTTGTCAAAGGGAGTTGTCAAAGGGACCTGTCACTGGGAGTTGTCAAAGGGAGCTGTCAAAGGGACCTGTCAATGGGAGTTGTCAATGGGACCTGTCAAAGGGAGTTGTCAAAGGGAGCTGTCAAAGGGAGCTGTCAAAGGGAGCTGTCAAAGGGAGTTGTCAAAGGGAGTTGTCAAAGGGAGTTGTCAAAGGGAGTTGTCAAAGGGAGCTGTCAAAGGGAGTTGTCAAAGGGAGTTGTCAAAGGGACCTGTCAATGGGAGTTGTCAATGGGACCTGTCAAAGGGAGTTGTCAATGGGACCTGTCAAAGGGAGTTGTCAATGGGACCTGTCAAAGGGAGTTGTCAAAGGGAGCTGTCAAAGGGACCTGTCAATGGGAGATGTCAAAGGGAGCTGTCAAAGGGAGCTGTCAGATGGAGCTGTCAAAGGGAGTTGTCAAAGGGAGTTGTCAAAGGGAGTTGTCAAAGGCACCTGTCAAAGAGAACTGTCAAAGGGAGTTGTCAAAGGGAGTTGTCAAAGGGAGCTGTCAAAGGGAGTTGTCAAAGGGAGCTGTCAAAGGGAGCTGTCAAAGCGAGTTGTCAAAGGGAGTTGCCAAAAGGGAGCTGTCAAAGGGAGCTGTCAAAGGGAGATGTCAAAGAGAGTTGAGAAAGAGAGTTGTCAAAGGGAGCTTTCAAAGGGAGCTGTCAAAGGGAGTTGTCAAAGGGAACTGTCAAAAGGAGTTGTCAAAGGGAGTTGTCAAAGGGAACTGTCAAAAGGAGTTGTCAAAGGGAGTTGTCAAAAAGAGTTGTCAAAGAGAGTTGTCAAAGGGAGCTGTCAAAGGGAGCTGTCAAAGGGAGTTGTCAAAGGGAGCTGTCAAAGGGAGTTGTCAAAGGGAGCTGTCAAAGGCAGCTGTCAAAGGGAGCTGTCAAAGGGAGGTGTCAAAGAGAGTTGTCACTGTCAAAGGGAGCTGTCAAAGAGATTTGTCACTGTCAAAGGGAGTTGTCAAAGGCACCTGTCAAAGGGAGCTGTCAAAGGGAGTTGTCAAAGGGAGTTGTCAAAGGGAGCTGTCAGAGGGAGCTGTCAAAGGGAGTTGTCAAAGGGACCTGTCAAAGGGAGTTGTCAAAGGGAGTTGTCAAAGGGAGTTGTCAAAGGGAGTTGTCAAAGGGAGCTGTCAAAGGGAGTAGTCAAAGGGAGCTGACAAAGGGAGCTGTCAAAGGGAGTTGTCAAAGGGAGCTGTCAAAGAGAGTTGTCACTGTCAAAGGGAGTTGTCAATGGGAGTTGTCAAAGGTAGCTGTCAAAGGGAGTTGTCAAAGGGAGCTGTCAAAGGGAGCTGTCAAATAGAGTTGTCACTTTCAAAGGGACCTGTCAAAGGGAGTTGTCAAAGGGAGCTGTCAAATGGAGTTGTCACTGTCAAAGGGAGCTGTCAAAGGCACCTGTCAAAGGGAGTTGTCAAAGGGAGTTGTCAAAGGGAGCTGTCAAAGGGAGTTGTCAAAGGGAGCTGTCAAAGGGAGTTGTCAGAGGGAGTTGTCAAAGGAAGCTGTCAAAGGGAGTTGTCAAAGGGAGTTGTCAAAGGGAGCTGTCAAAGGGAGTTGTCAGAGGGAGCTGTCAAAGGGAGTTGTCAAAGGGAGTTGTCAAAGGGAGTTGTCAGAGGGAGCTGTCAAAGGGAGTTGTCAAAGGGAGTTGTCAGAGGGAGCTGTCAAAGGGAGCTGTCAAAGGGAGCTGTCAAAGGGAGTTGTCAGAGGGAGCTGTCAAAGGGAGTTGTCAAAGGGAGCTGACAAAGGGAGTTGTCAAAGGGAGCTGTCAAAGGGAGTTGTCAGAGGGAGCTGTCAAAGGGAGTTGTCAAAGGGAGTTGTCAAAGGGAGTTGTCAGAGGGAGCTGTCAAAGGGAGTTGTCAAAGGGAGTTGTCAGAGGGAGCTGTCAAAGGGAGCTGTCAAAGGGAGCTGTCAAAGGGAGTTGTCAGAGGGAGCTGTCAAAGGGAGCTGTCAAAGGGAGTTGTCAAAGGGAGTTGTCAAAGGGAGCTGTCAAAGTGAGCTGTCAGAGGGAGCTGTCAAAGGGAGTTGTCAAAGGGACTTGTCAAAGGGAGTTGTCAAAGGGAGTTGTCAAAGGGAGCTGTCAAAGGGAGCTGTCAGAGGGAGCTGTCAAAGGGAGCTGTCAAAGGGAGTAGTCAAAGGGAGCTGACAAAGGGAGCTGTCAAAGGGAGTTGTCAAAGGGAGTTGTCAAAGGGAGTTGTCAATGGGAGTTGTCAATGGGAGTTGTCAATGGGAGTTGTCAAAGGGAGCTGTCAAAGGGAGCTGTCAAAGGGAGCTGTCAAAGGGAGTAGTCAAAGGGAGCTGACAAAGGGATCTGTCAATGGGAGTTGTCAAAGGGAGCTGTCAAAGGGAGCTGTCAAAGGGAGATGTCAAAGAGAGATGTGAAAGAGAGTTGTCAAAGGGAGCTGTCAAAGGGAGCTGTCAAAGGGAGTTGTCAAAGCGAGCTGTCAAAGGGAGTTGTCAAAGGGAGCTGTCAAAGGCAGCTGTCAAAGGGAATTGTCAAAGGGAGCTGTCAGATGGAGCTGTCAAAGGGAGTTGTCAAAGGGAGTTGTCAAAGGGATTTGTCAAAGGCACCTGTCAAAGAAAACTGTCAAAGGAAGGTGTCAAAGGGAGTTGTCAAAGGGAGTAGTCAAAGGGAGCTGTCAACGGGAGCTGTCAAAGGGAGTTGTCAAAGAGAGTTGAGAAAGAGAGTTGTCAAAGGGAGTTGTCAAAGGGAGTTGTCAAAGGGAGCTGTCAAAGGGAGTTGTCAAAGGGAGCTGTCAAAGGGAGGTGTCAAAGAGAGTTGTCACTGTCAAAGGGAGCTGTCAAAGAGATTTGTCACTGTCAAAGGGAGTTGTCAAAGGCACCTGTCAAAGGCACCTGTCAAAGGCACCTGTCAAAGGGAGCTGTCAAAGGGAGTTGTCAAAGGGAGTTGTCAAAGGGAGCTGTCAGAGGGAGCTGTCAAAGGGAGTTGTCAAAGGGACCTGTCAAAGTGAGTTGTCAAAGGGAGTTGTCAAAGGGAGTTGTCAAAGGGAGTTGTCAAAGGGAGCTGTCAAAGGGAGTAGTCAAAGGGAGCTGACAAAGGGAGCTGTCAAAGGGAGTTGTCAAAGGGAGCTGTCAAAGAGAGTTGTCACTGTCAAAGGGAGTTGTCAATGGGAGTTGTCAAAGGTAGCTGTCAAAGGGAGTTGTCAAAGGGAGCTGTCAAAGGGAGCTGTCAAATAGAGTTGTCACTGTCAAAGGGACCTGTCAAAGGGAGTTGTCAAAGGGAGCTGTCTAATGGAGTTGTCACTGTCAAAGGGAGCTGTCAAAGGCACCTGTCAAAGGGAGTTGTCAAAGGGAGTTGTCAAAGGGAGCTGTCAAAGGGAGTTGTCAAAGGGAGCTGTCAAAGGGAGTTGTCAGAGGGAGTTGTCAAAGGAAGCTGTCAAAGGGAGTTGTCAAAGGGAGTTGTCAAAGGGAGCTGTCAAAGGGAGTTGTCAGAGGGAGCTGTCAAAGGGAGTTGTCAAAGGGAGTTGTCAAAGGGAGTTGTCAGAGGGAGCTGTCAAAGGGAGTTGTCAAAGGGAGTTGTCAGAGGGAGCTGTCAAAGGGAGCTGTCAAAGGGAGCTGTCAAAGGGAGTTGTCAGAGGGAGCTGTCAAAGGGAGTTGTCAAAGGGAGCTGACAAAGGGAGTTGTCAAAGGGAGCTGTCAAAGGGAGTTGTCAGAGGGAGCTGTCAAAGGGAGTTGTCAAAGGGAGTTGTCAAAGGGAGTTGTCAGAGGGAGCTGTCAAAGGGAGTTGTCAAAGGGAGTTGTCAGAGGGAGCTGTCAAAGGGAGCTGTCAAAGGGAGCTGTCAAAGGGAGTTGTCAGAGGGAGCTGTCAAAGGGAGCTGTCAAAGGGAGTTGTCAAAGGGAGTTGTCAAAGGGAGCTGTCAAAGTGAGCTGTCAGAGGGAGCTGTCAAAGGGAGTTGTCAAAGGGACTTGTCAAAGGTCAAAGGGAGTTGTCAAAGGGAGCTGTCAAAGGGAGATGTCAGAGGGAGCTGTCAAAGGGAGCTGTCAAAGGGAGTAGTCAAAGGGAGCTGACAAAGGGAGCTGTCAAAGGGAGTTGTTAAAGGGAGTTGTCAAAGGGAGCTGTCAAAGGGAGCTGTCAAAGGGAGCTGTCAATGGGAGTTGTCAAAGGGAGCTGTCAAAGGGAGCTGTCAAAGGGAGCTGTCAAAGGGAGTAGTCAAAGGGAGCTGGCAAAGGGAGCTGTCAAAGGGAGTTGTCAAAGGGAGCTGACAAAGGGATCTGTCAATGGGAGTTGTCAAAGGGAGCTGTCAAAGGGAGCTGTCAAAGGGAGATGTCAAAGAGAGATGTGAAAGAGAGTTGTCAAAGGGAGCTGTCAAAGGGAGCTGTCAAAGGGAGTTGTCAAAGGGAGCTGTCAAAGGGAGTTGTCAAAGGGAGCTGTCAAAGGCAGCTGTCAAAGGGAGTTGTCAAAGGGAGCTGTCAGATGGAGCTGTCAAAGGGAGTTGTCAAAGGGAGTTGTCAAAGGGAGTTGTCAAAGGCACCTGTCAAAGAGAACTGTCAAAGGAAGGTGTCAAAGGGAGTTGTCAAAGGGAGCTGTCAAAGGGAGCTGTCAAAGGGAGCTGTCAAAGGGAGTTGTCAAAGGGAGCTGTCAAAGGGAGCTGTCAAAGGGAGCTGTCAAAGGGAGTTGTCAAAGGGAGTTGTCAAAGGGAGTTGTCACTGTCAAAGGGAGTTGTCAAAGGGACCTGTCAATGGGAGTTGTCAAAGGGAGTTGTCAAAGGGAGTTGTCACTGTCAAAGGGAGTTGTCAATGGGAGCTGTCAAAGGGATCTGTCAAAGGGAGCTGTCAAAGGGAGCTGTCAAAGGGAGCTGTCAAAGGGAGCTGTCAAAGGGAGTTGTCAGAGGGAGCTGTCAAAGGGAGTTGTCAAAGGGAGTTGTCAAAGGGAGTTGTCACTGTCAAAGGGAGTTGTCAATGGGAGCTGTCAAAGGGAGTTGTCAAAGGGAGCTGTCAAAGGGAGCTGTCAAAGGGAGTTGTCAAAGGGAGCTGTCAAAGGGAGCTGTCAAAGGGAGATGTCAAAGAGAGTTGAGAAAGAGAGTTGTCAAAGGGAGTTGTCAAAGGGAGTTGTCAAAGGGAGCTGTCAAAGGGAGTTGTCAAAGGGAGCTGTCAAAGGGAGCTGTCAAATGGAGTTGTCACTGTCAAAGGGACCTGTCAAAGGGAGTTGTCAAAGGGAGATGTCAAATGGAGTTGTCACTGTCAAAGGGAGCTGTCAAAGGCACATGTCAAAGGGAGTTGTCAAAGGGAGTTGTCAAAGCGAGCTGTCAAAGGGAGTTGTCAAAGGGAGCTGTCAAAGGGAGTTGTCAGAGGGAGTTGTCAAAGGGAGCTGTCAAAGGGAGTTGTCAAAGGGAGTTGTCAAAGGGAGTTGTCAGAGGGAGCTGTCAAAGGGAGTTGTCAAAGGGAGTTGTCAAAGGGAGTTGTCAAAGGGAGCTGTCAAAGGGAGCTGTCAAAGGGAGTTGTCAGAGGTAGCTGTCAAAGGGAGTTGTCAAAGGGAGTTGTCAAAGGGAGTTGTCAGAGGGAGCTGTCAAAGGGAGTTGTCAAAGGGAGTTGTGAGAGGGAGCTGTCAAAGGGAGCTGTCAAAGGGAGCTGTCAAAGGGAGTTGTCAGAGGGAGCTGTCAAAGGGAGTTGTCAAAGGGAGCTGACAAAGGGAGTTGTCAAAGGGAGCTGTCAAAGGGAGTTGTCAGAGGGAGCTGTCAAAGGGAGTTGTCAAAGGGAGTTGTCAAAGGGAGTTGTCAGAGGGAGCTGTCAAAGGGAGTTGTCAAAGGGAGTTGTCAGAGGGAGCTGTCAAAGGGAGCTGTCAAAGGGAGCTGTCAAAGGGAGTGGTCAGAGGGAGCTGTCAAAGGGAGCTGTCAAAGGGAGTTGTCAAAGGGAGTTGTCAAAGGGAGCTGTCAAAGTGAGCTGTCAGAGGGAGCTGTCAAAGGGAGTTGTCAAAGGGACTTGTCAAAGGGAGTTGTCAAAGGGAGTTGTCAAAGGGAGCTGTCAAAGGGAGCTGTCAGAGGGAGCTGTCAAAGGGAGCTGTCAAAGGGAGTAGTCAAAGGGAGCTGACAAAGGGAGCTGTCAAAGGGAGTTGTCAAAGGGAGTTGTCAAAGGGAGTTGTCACTGTCAAAGGGAGTTGTCAATGGGAGTTGTCAAACGGAGCTGTCAAAGGGAGCTGTCAAAGGGAGCTGTCAAAGGGAGTAGTCAAAGGGAGCTGACAAAGGGAGCTGTCAAAGGGAGTTGTCAAAGGGAGCTGACAAAGGGAGCTGGCAAAGGGAGTTGTCAAAGGGAGCTGTCAAAGGGAGCTGTCAAAGGGAGTAGTCAAAGGGAGCTGACAAAGGGAGCTGTCAAAGGGAGTTGTCAAAGGGAGTTGTCAAAGGGAGTTGTCACTGTCAAAGGGAGTTGTCAATGGGAGTTGTCAAAGGGAGCTGTCAAATGGAGTTGTCACTGTCAAAGGGACCTGTCAAAGGGAGTTGTCAAAGGGAGCTGTCAGAGGGAGTTGTCAAAGGGAGTTGTCACTGTCAGAGGGAGCTGTCAAAGGGAGCTGTCAGAGGGAGTTGTCAAAGGGAGTTGTCACTGTCAAAGGGAGTTGTCAAAGGGAGTTGTCAAAGGGAGTTGTCAAAGGGAGCTGTCAAAGGGAGTTGTCAGAGGGAGCTGTCAAAGGGAGTTGTCAAAGGGAGCTGTCAAAGGGAGTTGTCACTGTCAAAGGGAGTTGTCAAAGGGAGTTGTCAAAGGGAGTTGTCAATGGGAGTTGTCAAAGGGAGTTGTCAAAGGGAGCTGTCAAAGGGAGTTGTCAAAGGGACCTGTCAATGGGAGTTGTCAAAGGGACCTGTCAATGGGAGTTGTCAAAGGGAGTTGTCAAAGGGAGTTGTCACTGTCAAAGGGAGTTGTCAATGGGAGCTGTCAAAGGGATCTGTCAAAGGGAGCTGTCAAAGGGAGCTGTCAAAGGGAGCTGTCAAAGGGAGCTGTCAAAGGGAGTTGTCAGAGGGAGCTGTCAAAGGGAGTTGTCAAAGGGAGTTGTCAAAGGGAGTTGTCACTGTCAAAGGGAGTTGTCAATGGGAGCTGTCAAAGGGAGTTGTCAAAGGGAGCTGTCAAAGGGAGCTGTCAAAGGGAGTTGTCAAAGGGAGTTGTCAAAGGCACCTGTCAAAGGGAGTTGTCAATGGGAGTTGTCAAAGGGAGTTGTCAAAGGGAGTTGTCAAAGGGAGTTGTCAAAGGGAGTTGTCAAAGGGTGCTGTCAAAGGCACCTGTCAAAGGGAGCTGTCAAAGGGAGTTGTCAAAGGGAGCTGTCAAATGGAGTTGTCAAAGGGAGTTGTCAAAGGGAGCTGTCAAAGGGAGTTGTCAAAGGGAGTTGTCAAAGGGAGTTGTCAAAGGGAGTTGTCAAAGGGTGCTGTCAAAGGCACCTGTCAAAGGGAGTTGTCAAAGGGAGTTGTCAAAGGCACCTGTCAAAGGGAGCTGTCAAAGGGAGTTGTCAAAGGGAGTTGTCAAAGGGAGCTGTCAAAGGGAGTTGTCAAAGGGACCTGTCAAAGGGAGCTGTCAAAGGGAGTTGTCAAAGGGAGTTGTCAGAGGGAGCTGTCAAAGGGAGTTGTCAAAGGGAGTTGTCAAAGAGAGTTGTCACTGTCAAAGCGAGTTGTCAATGGGAGTTGTCAAAGGGAGTTGTCAAAGGGAGCTGTCAAAGGGAGTTGTCAAAGGGACCTGTCAATGGGAGTTGTCAAAGGGACCTGTCAATGGGAGTTGTCAAAGGGAGTTGTCAAAGGGAGTTGTCACTGTCAAAGGGAGTTGTCAATGGGAGCTGTCAAAGGGATCTGTCAAAGGGAGCTGTCAAAGGGAGCTGTCAAAGGGAGCTGTCAAAGGGAGCTGTCAAAGGGAGTTGTCAGAGGGAGCTGTCAAAGGGAGTTGTCAAAGGGAGTTGTCAAAGGGAGTTGTCACTGTCAAAGGGAGTTGTCAATGGGAGCTGTCAAAGGGAGTTGTCAAAGGGAGCTGTCAAAGGGAGCTGTCAAAGGGAGTTGTCAAAGGGAGTTGTCAAAGGCACCTGTCAAAGGGAGTTGTCAATGGGAGTTGTCAAAGGGAGTTGTCAAAGGGAGTTGTCAAAGGGAGTTGTCAAAGGGAGTTGTCAAAGGGTGCTGTCAAAGGCACCTGTCAAAGGGAGCTGTCAAAGGGAGTTGTCAAAGGGAGCTGTCAAATGGAGTTGTCAAAGGGAGTTGTCAAAGGGAGCTGTCAAAGGGAGTTGTCAAAGGGAGTTGTCAAAGGGAGTTGTCAAAGGGAGTTGTCAAAGGGTGCTGTCAAAGGCACCTGTCAAAGGGAGTTGTCAAAGGGAGTTGTCAAAGGCACCTGTCAAAGGGAGCTGTCAAAGGGAGCTGTCAAAGGGAGTTGTCAAAGGGAGTTGTCAAAGGGAGCTGTCAAAGGGAGTTGTCAAAGGGACCTGTCAAAGGGAGCTGTCAAAGGGAGTTGTCAAAGGGAGTTGTCAAAGGGAGCTGTCAAAGGCACCTGTCAAAGGGAGTTGTCAAAGGGAGTTGTCAAAGGGAGTTGTCAAAGGCAGCTGTCAAAGGGAGTTGTCAGAGGGAGCTGTCAAAGGGAGTTGTCAAAGGGAGTTGTCAAAGGGAGCTGTCAAAGGGAGCTGTCAAAGGGAGTTGTCAAAGGGAGCTGTCAAAGGGAGTTGTCAAAGGGAGTTGACAAAGGGAGTTGTCAGAGGGAGCTGTCAAAGGGAGTTGTCAAAGGGAGTTGTCAAAGGGAGCTGTCAAAGGGAGCTGTCAAAGGGAGTTGTCAAAGGGAGTTGTCAAAGGCACCTGTCAAAGGGAGTTGTCAAAGGGAGTTGTCAAAGGGAGTTGTCAGAGGGAGCTGTCAAAGGGAGTTGTCAAAGGGAGTTGTCAAAGGGAGTAGTCAAAGGGAGCTGTCAAAGGGAGCTGTCAAAGGGAGCTGTCAAAGGGAGCTGGCAAAGGGAATTGTCAAAGGGAGTTGACAAAGGGACCTGTCAAAGGGAGTTGTCAAAGGGAGCTGTTAAAGGGAGCTGTCAAAGGGAGCTGTCAAAGGGAGTTGTCAAAAGGAGTTGTCAAAGGGAGTTGTCAAAGGGAGCTGTCAAAGGGAGTTGTCAAAGGGAGCTGTCAAAGGGAGTTGTCAAAGGGAGTTGTCAAAGGGAGTTGTCAAAGGGAGTTGTCAAAGGGATCTGTCAAAGGGAGCTGTCAAAGGTAGTTGTCAAAGGGATCTGTCAAAGGGAGCTGTCAAAGGGAGCTGTCAAAGGGAGTTGTCAAAGGGAGCTGTCAAAGGGAGTTGTCAAAGGGATCTGTCAAAGGGAGCTGTCAAAGGTAGTTGTCAAAGGGATCTGTCAAAGGGAGCTGTCAAAGGGAGCTGTCAAAGGGAGTTGTCAAAGGGAGTTGTCAAAGGGAGTTGTCAAAGGGAGTTGGCAAAGGGAGTTGTCAAAGGGAGTTGTCAAAGGGATCTGTCAAAGGGAGCTGTCAAAGGGAGCTGTCAAAGGGAGCTGTCAAAGGGAGTTGTCAAAGGGAGCTGTCAAAGGGAGCTGTCAAAGGGAGTTGTCAAAGGGAGTTGTCAAAGGGATCTGTCAAAGGGAGTTGTCAAAGGGAGCTGTGAAAGGGAGTTGTCAAAGGGAGCTGTCAAAGGGAGCTGTCAAATGGAGTTGTCACTGTCAAAGGGACCTGTCAAAGGGAGTTGTCAAAGGGAGTTGTCAAAGGCACCTGTCAAAGGGAGTTGTCAAAGGGAGTTGTCAAAGGGAGTTGTCAAAGGGACCTGTCAAAGGGACCTGTCAAAGGGAGCTGTCAAAGGGAGTTGTCAAAGGGAGTTGTCAAAGGGAGTTGTCAAAGGGAGTTGTCAAAGGGAGCTGTCAAAGGGAGCTGTCAAAGGGAGTTGTCAAAGGGAGCTGTCAAAGGGAGCTGTCAAAGGGAGTTGTCAAAGGGAGCTGTCAAAGGGAGCTGTCAAAGGGAGTTGTCAAAGGGAGTTGTCAAAGGGAGTTGTCAAAGGGACCTGTCAAAGGGAGCTGTCAAAGGGAGCTGTCAAAGGGAGATGTCAAAGGGAGTTGTCAAAGGGAGTTGTCAAAGGGAGTTGTCAAAGGGAGTTGTCAAAGGGTGTTGTCAAAGGGAGTTGTCAAAGGGAGTTGTCAAAGGGAGCTGTCAAAGGGAGTTGTCAAAGGGAGCTGTCAAAGGGAGCTGTCAAAGGGAGCTGTCAAAGGGAGCTGTCAAAGGGAGTTGTCAAAGGGAGCTGTCAAAGGGAGTTGTCAAAGGGAGCTGTCAAAGGGAGTTGTCAAAGGGAGCTGTCAAAGGGAGTTGTCAAAGGGAGCTGTCAAAGGGAGCTATCAAAGGGAGTTGTCAAAGGGAGTTGTCAAAGGGAGCTGTCAAAGGGAGTTGTCAAAGGGAGCTGTCAAAGGGAGCTGTCAAAGGGAGCTGTCAAAGGGAGCTGTCAAAGGGAGTTGTCAAAGGGATCTGTCAAAGGGAGCTGTCAAAGGGAGCTGTCAAAGGGAGTTGTCAAAGGGAGTTGTCAAAGGGAGTTGTCAAAGGGAGTTGTCAAAGGGAGTTGTCAAAGGGAGTAGTCAAAGGGAGCTGTCAAAGGGAGCTGTCAAAGGGAGCTGTCAAAGGGAGCTGTCAAAGGGAGCTGTCAAAGGGAGTTGACAAAGGGACCTGTCAAAGGGAGCTGTCAAAGGGACCTGTCAAAGGGAGTTGTCAAAGGGAGCTGTCAAAGGGAGTTGTCAAAGGGAGCTGTCAAAGGGAGTTGTCAAAGGGAGTTGTCTCAGGGAGCTGTCAAAGGGAGCTGTCAAAGGGAGTTGTCAAAGGGAGTTGTCTCAGGGAGCTGTCAAAGGGAGCTGTCAAAGGGAGTTGTCTCAGGGAGCTGTCAAAGGGAGCTGTCAAAGGGAGTTGTCAAAGGGAGATGTCAAAGGGACCTGTCAAAGGGAGTTGTCAAAGGGAGCTGTCAAAGGGAGTTGTCAAAGGGAGCTGTCAAAGGGAGTTGTCAAAGGGAGTTGTCAAAGGGAGTTGTCTCAGGGAGCTGTCAAAGGGAGCTGTCAAAGGGAGTTGTCAAAGGGAGATGTCAAAGGGAGCTGTCAAAGGGAGCTGTCAAAGGGAGCTGTCAAAGGGAGTTGTCAAAGGGAGATGTCAAAGGGAGTTGTCAAAGGGAGCTGTCAAAGGGAGTTGTCAAAGGGAGTTGTCTCAGGGAGCTGTCAACGGGAGCTGTCAAAGGGAGTTGTCTCAGGGAGCTGTCAAAGGGAGCTGTCAAAGGGAGTTGTCAAAGGGAGCTGTCAAAGGGAGTTGTCAAAGGGAGTTGTCAAAGGGAGTTGTCAAAGGGAGTTGTCTCAGGGAGCTGTCAAAGGGAGCTGTCAAAGGGAGTTGTCAAAGGGAGCTGTCAAAGGGAGCTGTCAAAGGGAGCTGTCAAAGGGAGTTGTCAAAGGGAGATGTCAAAGGGAGCTGTCAAAGGGAGCTGTCAAAGGGAGTTGTCAAAGGGAGTTGTCAAAGGGAGTTGTCAAAGGGAGCTGTCAAAGGGAGCTGTCAAAGGGAGCTGTCAAAGGGAGCATTCAAAGGGAGCTGTCAAAGGGAGTTGTCAAAGAGAGCTGTCAAAGGGAATTGTCAAAGGGAGCTGTCAAAGGGAGTTGTCAAAGGGAGTTGTCAAAGGGAGTTGTCAAAGTGAATTGTCAAAGGGAGTTGTCAATGGGAGCTGTCAAAGGGAGGTGTCAAAGGGAGCTGTCAAAGGGAGTTGTCAAAGGGAGCTGTCAAAGGGAGTTGTCAAAGGGAGCTGTCAAATGGAGCTGTCAAAGGGAGCTGTCAAAGGGAGCTGTCAAAGGGAGTTGTCAAAGGGAGTTGTCAAAGGGAGTTGTCAAAGGGAGCTGTCAAAGGGAGCTGTCAAAGGGAGCTGTCAAAGGGAGCTGTCAAAGGGAGTTGTCAAAGGGAGCTGTCAAAGGGAGTTGTCAAAGGGAGCTGTCAATGGGACCTGTCAAAGGGAGTTGTCAAAGGCATCTGTGAAAGGGAGCTGTCAAAGGGAGTTGTCAAAGGGAGCTGTCAAAGGGAGTTGTCAAAGGGAGCTGTCAAAGGGAGTTGCCAATGGGAGCTGTCAATGGGACCTGTCAAAGGGAGTTGTCAAAGGGACCTGTCAATGGGAGTTGTCAAAGGGACCTGTCAAAGGAAGCTGTCAAAGGGAGTTGTCAATGGGACCTGTCAATGGGAGATGTCAAAGAGAGCTGTCAAAGGGAGCTGTCAAAGGGAGTTGTCAAAGGGACCTGTCAAAGGGAGTTGTCAATGTGACCTGTCAATGGGAGTTGTCAAAGGGAGTTGTCAAAGGGAGCTGTCAAAGGGAGTTGTCAAAGGGAGCTGTCAAAGGGAGTTGTCAAAGGGAGCTGTCAAAGGGAGTTGTCAAAGGCACCTGTCAAAGGGAGTTGTCAAAGGGAGTTGTCAAAGGAACTTGTCAAAGGGAGCTGTCAAAGAGAGTTGTCACTGTCAAAGGGAGTTGTCAATGGGAGTTGTCAAAGGGAGTTGTCAAAGGGAGCTGTCAAAGGGAGCTGTCGAAGTGAGTTGTCAAAGGGAGTTGTCAAAGGGAGTTGTCAAAGGGAGTTTTCAAAAGGGACCTGTCAAAGGGAGTTGTCAAAGGGAGTTGTCAAAGGGAGCTGTCAATGGGAGCTGTCAAAGGGAGTTGTCAAAGTGAGTTGTCAAAGGGAGTTGTCAAAGGGAGTTGCCAAAGGGAGCTGTCAAAGGGAGTTGTCAATGGGAGCTGACAAAGGGAGTTGTCAAAGGGAGTTGTCAATGGGAGCTGTCAATGGGACCTGTCAAAGGGAGTTGTCAATGGGAGCTGTCAATGGGACCTGTCAAATGGAGTTGTCAATGGGACCTGTCAATGGGAGATGTCAAAGAGAGCTGTCAAAGGGAGCTGTCAAAGGGAGTTGTCAAAGGGACCTGTCAAAGGGAGTTGTCAATGTGACCTGTCAATGGGAGTTGTCAAAGGGAGTTGTCAAAGGGAGCTGTCAAAGGGAGTTGTCAAAGGGAGCTGTCAAAGGGAGTTGTCAAAGGGAGCTGTCAAAAGGAGTTGTCAAAGGGAGTTGTCAAAGGGAGTTGTCAAAGGGACCTGTCAAAGGGAGTTGTCAATGTGACCTGTCAATGGGAGTTGTCAAAGGGAGTTGTCAAAGGCACCTGTCAAAGGAACTTGTCAAAGGGAGCTGTCAAAGAGAGTTGTCACTGTCAAAGGGAGTTGTCAATGGGAGTTGTCAAAGGGAGCTGTCAAAGGGAGTTGTCAAATGGAGCTGTCAAAGGGAGCTGTCAAAGGGAGTTGTCAAAGGGAGTTGTCAAAGGGACCTGTCAAAGGGAGTTGTCAAAGGGAGTTGTCAAAGGGAGTTGTCAAAGGGACCTGTCAAAGGGAGTTGTCAAAGGGAGTTGTCAAAGGGAGTTGTCAAAGGGAGCTGTCAAAGGGAGCTGTCAAAGGGAGCTATCAAAGGGAGTTGTCAAAGGGAGTTGTCAATGGGAGCTGTCAAAGGGAGTTGTCAAAGTGAGTTGTCAAAGGGAGTTGTCAAAGGGAGTTGTCAAAGGGAGTTGCCAAAGGGAGCTGTCAAAGGGAGTTGTCAAAGGGAGCTGACAAAGGGAGCTGTCAAAGGGAGCTGTCAAAGGGAGCTGTCAAAGGGAGTTGTCAAAGGGAGTTGTCAAAGGGAGCTGACAAAGGGAGTTGTCAAAGGGAGTTGTCAAAGGGAGTTGTCAAAGTCACCTGTCTCAGGGAGCTGTCAAAGGGAGTTGTCAAAGGGAGTTGTCAAATGGAGCTGTCAAAGGGAGTTGTCAAAGGGAGTTGTCAATGGGAGCTGTCAAAGGGATTTGTCAAAGGTAGTTGTCAAAGGGAGTTGTCAAAGGGAGTTGTCAAAGGGAGTTGCCAAAGGGAGCTGTCAAAGGGAGTTGTCAATGGGAGCTGACAAAGGGAGTTGTCAAAGGGAGTTGTCAAAGGGAGCTGTCAAAGGGAGTTGTCAAAGGTAGTTGTCAAAGGGAGCTGACAAAGGGAGTTGTCAAAGGGAGTTGTCAAAGGGAGTTGTCAAAGTCACCTGTCTAAGGGAGCTGTCAAAGGGAGTTGTCAAAGGGAGTTTTCAAATGGAGCTGTCAAAGGGAGTTGTCAAAGGGAGCTGTCAAAGGGAGCTGTCAAAGGGAGCTGTCAAAGGGAGTTGTCAACGGGAGTTGTCAAAGGGAGCTGTCAAAGGGAGCTGTCAAAGGGAGTTGTCAAAGGGAGCTGTCAAAGGGAGCTGTCAAAGGGTGTTGTCAAAGTGAGCTGTCAAAGGGAGTTGTCAAAGGGAGCTGTCAAAGGGAGCTGTCAAACTGATTTGTCAAAGGGAGTTGTCAAAGGGAGTTGTCAAAGGGAGCTGTCAAAGGGAGTTGTCAAATGGAGCTGTGAAAGGGAGTTGTCAACGGGAGTTGTCAAAGGGAGCTGTCAAAGGGAGCTGTCAAAGGGAGTTGTCAAAGGGAGTTGTCAAAGGGAGTTGTCAATGGGAGCTGTCAAAGGGAGTTGTCAAAGGGAGTTGTCAAAGGGAGTTGTCAAAGGGAGCTGTCAAAGGGAGTTGTCAAAGGGAGCTGTCAAAGGGAGCTGTCAAAGGGAGCTGTCCAAGGGAGTTGTCAAAGGGAGCTGTCAAAGGGAGCTGTCAAAGGGAGCTGTCAAAGGGAGCTGTCAATGGGAGTTGTCAAAGGGAGTTGTCAAAGGGAGCTGTCAAAGGGAGCTGTCAAAGGGAGCTGTCAAAGGGAGCTGTCAAAGGGAGCTGTCAAAGGGAGTTGTCAAAGGGAGCTGTCAAAGGGAGTTGTCAAAGGGAGTTGTCAAAGTCACCTGTCTCAGGGAGCTGTCAAAGGGAGTTGTCAAAGGGAGTTGTCAAATGGAGCTGTCAAAGGGAGTTGTCAAAGGGAGCTGTCAAAGGGAGCTGTCAAAGGGACTTGTCAAAGGGAGTTGTCAAAGGGACCTGTAAAAGGGAGTTGTCAAAGGGAGTTGTCAAAGGGAGTTGTCAAAGGGAGCTGTCAAAGGGAGCTGTCAAAGGGAGCTGTCAAAGGGAGTTGTCAAAGGGAGTTGTCAATGGGAGCTGTCAAAGGGATTTGTCAAAGTGAGTTGTCAAAGGGAGTTGTCAAAGGGAGTTGTCAAAGGGAGTTGCCAAAGGGAGCTGTCAAAGGGAGTTGTCAATGGGAGCTGACAAAGGGAGTTGTCAAAGGGAGTTGTCAAAGGGAGCTGTCAAAGGGAGTTGTCAAAGGTAGTTGTCAAAGGGAGCTGACAAAGGGAGTTGTCAAAGGGAGTTGTCAAAGGGAGTTGTCAAAGTCACCTGTCTAAGGGAGCTGTCAAAGGGAGTTGTCAAAGGGAGTTTTCAAATGGAGCTGTCAAAGGGAGTTGTCAAAGGGAGCTGTCAAAGGGAGCTGTCAAATGGAGCTGTCAAAGGGAGTTGTCAAAGGGAGCTGTCAGAGGGTGCTGTCAAAGGGAGTTGTCAAAGGGAGTTGTCAAAGGGAGTTGTCAAAGGGAGTTGTCAAAGGGAGCTGTCAAAGGGGGCTGTCAAAGGGAGTTGTCAAAAGGAGTTGTCAAAGGGAGCTGTCAAAGGGAGCTGTCAAAGGGAGCTGTCAATGGGAGTTGTCAAAGGGAGTTGTCAAAGGGAGCTGTCAAACGGAGTTGTCAAAGGGAGTTGTCAAAGGGAGTTGTCAAAGGGAGCTGTCAAAGGGAGTTGTCAAAGGGAGTTGTCAAAGGGAGCTGTCAAAGGGAGCTGTCAAAGGGAGATGTCAAAGGGAGCTGTCAAACGGAGCTGTCAAAGGGAGCTGTCAAAGGGAGCTGTCAAAGGGAGCTGTCAAAGGGAGTTGTCAAAGGGAGCTGTCAAAGGGAGTTGTCAGAGGGAGCTGTCAAAGTGAGCTGTCAAAGGGAGCTGTCAAAGGGAGTTGTCAACGGGAGCTGTCAAAGGGAGCTGTCAAAGGGAGCTGTCAAAGGGAGTTGTCAACGGGAGTTGTCAAAGGGAGCTGTCAAAGGGAGCTGTCAAAGGGAGTTGTCAAAGGGAGCTGTCAAAGGGAGCTGTCAAAGGGTGTTGTCAAAGTGAGCTGTCAAAGGGAGTTGTCAAAGGGAGCTGTCAAAGGGAGCTGTCAAACTGATTTGTCAAAGGGAGTTGTCAAAGGGAGTTGTCAAAGAGAGCTGTCAAAGGGAGTTGTCAAATGGAGCTGTGAAAGGGAGTTGTCAACGGGAGTTGTCAAAGGGAGCTGTCAAAGGGAGCTGTCAAAGGGAGTTGTCAAAGGGAGTTGTCAAAGGGAGTTGTCAATGGGAGCTGTCAAAGGGAGTTGTCAAAGGGAGTTGTCAAAGGGAGTTGTCAAAGGGAGCTGTCAAAGGGAGTTGTCAAAGGGAGCTGTCAAAGGGAGCTGTCAAAGGGAGCTGTCAAAGGGAGATGTCAAAGGGAGCTGTCAAAGGGAGCTGTCAAAGGGAGCTGTCAAAGGGAGCTGTCAATGGGAGTTGTCAAAGGGAGTTGTCAAAGGGAGTTGTCAAAGGGAGCTGTCAAAGGGAGCTGTCAAAGGGAGCTGTCAAAGGGAGCTGTCAAAGGGAGCTGTCAAAGGGAGTTGTCAAAGGGAGCTGTCAAAGGGAGTTGTCAAAGGGAGTTGTCAAAGGGAGCTGTCAAAGGGAGTTGTCAAAGGGAGCTATCAAAGGGAGTTGTCAAAGGGAGCTGTCAAAGGGAGTTGTCAAAGGGAGCTGTCAAAGGGAGCTGTCAAAGGGAGCTGTCAAAGGGAGCTGTCAAAGTGAGCTGTCAAAGGGAGCTATCAAAGGGGGTTGTCAAAGGGAGCTGTCAAAGGGAGCTGTCAAAGGGAGCTGTCAAAGGGAGCTGTCAAAGGGAGTTGTCAACGGGAGTTGTCAGAGGGAGCTGTCAAAGGGAGCTGTCAAAGGGAGTTGTCAAAGGGAGTTGTCAATGGGAGCTGTCAAAGGGAGCTGTCAAAGGGAGTTGTCAAAGGGAGCTGTCAAAGGGAGTTGTCAAAGGGAGCTGTCAAAGGGAGCTGTCAATGGGTGTTGTCAAAGGGAGCTGTCAAAGGGAGTTGTCAAAGGGAGCTGTCAAAGGGAGCTGTCAAAGGGAGCTGTCAAAGGGAGCTGTCAAAGGGAGTTGTCAAAGGGAGTTGTCAAAGGGAGCTGTTAAAGGGAGCTGTCAAAGGGAGCTGTCAAAGGGAGCTGTCAAAGGGAGTTGTCAAATGGAGCTGTCAAAGGGAGTTGTCAAAGGGAGATGTCAATGGGACCTGTCAAAGGGAGTTGTCAAAGGCATCTGTCAAAGGGAGCTGTCAAAGCGAGTTGTCAAAGGGAGCTGTCAAAGGGAGTTGTCAAAGGGAGCTGTCAAAGGGAGTTGTCAATGGCAGCTGTCAATGGGAGCTGTCAAAGGGAGTTGTCAAAGGGAGTTGTCAAAGAGAGTTGTCAAAGGGACCTGTCAATGGGAGTTGTCAAAGGGACCTGTCAAAGGGAGTTGTCAATGGGACCTGTCAATGGGAGATGTCAAAGAGAGCTGTCAAAGGGAGCTGTCAAAGGGAGTTGTCAAAGGGACCTGTCAAAGGGAGTTGTCAATGTGACCTGTCAATGGGAGTTGTCAAAGGGAGTTGTCAAAGGGAGCTGTCAAAGGGAGTTGTCAAAGGGAGCTGTCAAAGGGAGTTGTCAAAGGGAGCTGTCAAAGGGAGTTGTCAAAGGGAGTTGTCAAAGGAACTTGTCAAAGGGAGCTGTCAAAGAGAGTTGTCACTGTCAAAGGGAGTTGTCAATGGGAGTTGTCAAAGGGAGCTGTCAAAGGGAGTTGTCAAAGGGAGCTGTCAAAGGGAGCTGTCAAAGGGAGTTGTCAAAGGGAGCTGTCAAAGGGAGTTGTCAAAGGGAGTTGTCAAAGGGACCTGTCAAAGGGAGTTGTCAAAGGGAGTTGTCAAAGGGAGTTGTCAAAGGGAGCTGTCAAAGGGAGCTGTCAAAGGGAGCTGTCAAAGGGAGTTGTCAAAGGGAGTTGTCAATGGGAGCTGTCAAAGGGAGTTGTCAAAGTGAGTTGTCAAAGGGAGTTGTCAAAGGGAGTTGTCAAAGGGAGTTGCCAAAGGGAGCTGTCAAAGGGAGTTGTCAATGGGAGCTGACAAAGGGAGTTGTCAAAGGGAGTTGTCAAAGGGAGCTGTCAAAGGGAGTTGTCAAAGGGAGTTGTCAAAGGGAGCTGACAAAGGGAGTTGTCAAAGGGAGTTGTCAAAGGGAGTTGTCAAAGTCACCTGTCTAAGGGAGTTGTCAAAGGGAGTTGTCAAAGGGAGTTGTCAAAGGGAGTTGTCAAAGGGAGTTGTCAAAGGGAGTTGTCAAATGGAGCTGTCAAAGGGAGTTGTCAAAGGGAGCTGTCAAAGGGAGCTGTCAAAGGGAGTTGTCAAAGGGAGTTGTCAAAGGGACCTGTCAAAGGGAGTTGTCAAAGGGAGTTGTCAAAGGGAGTTGTCAAAGGGAGCTGTCAAAGGGAGCTGTCAAAGGGAGCTGTCAAAGGGAGTTGTCAAAGGGAGTTCTCAATGGGAGCTGTCAAAGGGAGTTGTCAAAGTGAGTTGTCAAAGGGAGTTGTCAAAGGGAGTTGTCAAAGGGAGTTGCCAAAGGGAGCTGTCAAAGGGAGTTGTCAATGGGAGCTGACAAAGGGAGCTGTCAAAGGGAGTTGTCAAAGGGAGTTGTCAAATGGAGCTGTCAAAGGGAGTTGTCAAAGGGAGCTGTCAAAGGGAGCTGTCAAATGGAGCTGTCAAAGGGAGTTGTCAAAGGGAGCTGTCAAAGGGTGCTGTCAAAGGGAGTTGTCAAAGGGAGTTGTCAAAGGGAGTTGTCAAAGGGAGTTGTCAAAGGGAGCTGTCAAAGGGAGCTGTCAAAGGGAGTTGTCAAAAGGAGTTGTCAAAGTGAGCTGTCAATGGGAGCTGTCAAAGGGAGCTGTCAATGGGAGTTGTCAAAGGGAGTTGTCAAAGGGAGCTGTCAAACGGAGTTGTCAAAGGGAGTTGTCAAAGGGAGTTGTCAAAGGGAGCTGTCAAAGGGAGTTGTCAAAGGGAGTTGTCAAAGGGAGCTGTCAAAGGGAGCTGTCAAAGGGAGATGTCAAAGGGAGCTGTCAAAGGGAGCTGTCAAAGGGAGTTGTCAAAGGGAGCTGTCAAAGGGAGTTGTCAGAGGGAGCTGTCAAAGGGAGCTGTCAAAGGTAGCTGTCAAAGGGAGCTGTCAAAGGGAGCTGTCAAAGGGAGCTGTCAAAGGGAGCTGTCAAAGGGAGTTGTCAAAGGGAGCTGTCAAAGGGAGTTGTCAGAGGGAGCTGTCAAAGGGAGCTGTCAAAGGTAGCTGTCAAAGGGAGTTGTCAACGGGAGCTGTCAAAGGGAGCTGTCAATGGGAGCTGTCAAAGGGAACTGTCAAAGGGAGCTGTCAAAGGGAGCTGTCAAATGGAGTTGTCAAAGGGAGCTTTCAAAGGGACCTGTCAAAGGGAGCTGTCAAAGGGAGCTTTCAAAGGGACCTGTCAAAGGGAGCTGTCAAAGGGAACTGTCAAAGGGAGCTGTCAAAGGGAGCTGTCAAAGGGAGCTGTCAAAGGGAACTGTCAAAGGGAGTTGTCAAAGGGAGCTGTCAAAGGGAGCTGTCAAAGGGAGCTGTCAAAGGGAGCTGTCAATGGGAGCTGTCAAAGGGAACTGTCAAAGGGAGCTGTCAAAGGGAGCTGTCAAATGGAGTTGTCAAAGGGAGCTTTCAAAGGGACCTGTCAAAGGGAGTTGTCAAAGGGAGCTGTCAAAGGGAGCTGTCAAAGGGAGCTGTCAAAGGGAGCTTTCAAAGGGAGCTGTCAAACGGAGCTGTCAAAGGGAGTTGTCAAAGGGAGCTGTCAAAGGGAGCTGTCAAAGGGAGCTGTCAAAGGGAGTTGTCAAAGGCAGTTGTCAATGGGAGCTGTCAAAGGGAGTTGTCAAAGGGAGTTGTCAAAGGGAGTTGTCAATGGGAGCTGTCAAAGGGAGTTGTCAAAGGGAGTTGTCAAAGGGAGTAGTCACAGGGAGCTGTCAAAGGGAGCTGTCAAGTGGAGCTGTGAAAGGGAGTTGTCAATGGGAGCTGTCAAAGGGAGTTGTCAAAGGGAGTTGTCAAAGGGAGTTGTCAAAGGGAGTTGTCAAAGGGAGTAGTCAAAGGGAGTTGTCAAAGGGAGTTGTCAAAGGGAGTTGTCAAAGGGAGCTGTCAAAGGGAGCTGTCAAAGAGAGCTGTCAAAGGGAGTTGTCAAAGGGAGTTGTCAAAGGGACCTGTCAAAGGGAGCTGTCAAAGGGAGCTGTCAAAGGGAGCTGTCAAAGGGAGCTGTCAAAGGGAGCTGTCAAAGGGAGTTGTCAAAGGGAGCTGTCAAAGGGAGTTGTCAAAGGGAGCTGTCAAAGGGAGTTGACAAAGGGAGTTGACAAAGGGAGCTGTCAAAGGGAGCTGACAAAGGGAGTTGTCAAAGGGAGTTGTCAAAGGGAGTTGTCAAAGGGAGTTGTCAAAGGGAGTTGACAAAGGGAGCTGTCAAAGGGAGCTGACAAAGGGAGTTGTCAAAGGGAGTTGTCAAAGGGTGTTGTCAAAGGGAGCTGTCAAAGGGAGTTGTCAAAGGGAGCTGTCAAAGGGAGTTGACAAAGGGAGCTGTCAAAGGGAGCTGACAAAGGGAGTTGTCAAAGGGAGTTGTCAAAGGGAGTTGTCAAAGGGAGTTGTCAAAGGGAGTTGTCAAAGGGAGTTGTCAAAGGGAGCTGTCAAAGGGAGTTGTCAAAGGGAGTTGTCAAAGGGACCTGTCAAAGGGAGCTGTGAAAGGGAGTTGTCAAATCGAGTTGTCAAAGGGAGCTGTCAAAGGGAGTTGTCAAAGGGAGCTGTCAAAGGGATTTGTCAAAGGGAGTTGTCAAAGGGAGTTGTCAAAGGGAGTTGTCAAAGGGAGCTGTGAAAGGGAGTTCTCAAAGGGAGTTGTCAAAGGGAGCTGTCAAAGGGAGTTGACAAAGGGAGCTGTCAAAGGGAGCTGACAAAGGGAGTTGTCAAAGGGAATTGTCAAAGGGAGTTGTCAAAGGGAGTTGTCAAAGGGAGCTGTCAAAGGGAGTTGTCAAAGGGAGTTGTCAAAGGGAGTTGTCAAAGGGAGTTGTCAAAGGGAGTTGTCAAAGGGAGTTGTCAAAGGGAGCTGTCAAAGGGAGTTGTCATAGGGAGCTGTCAAAGGGAGTTGTCAAAGGGAGTTGTCAAAGGGAGTTGTCAAAGGGAGCTGTCAAAAGGAGTTGTCAAAGGGAGTTGTCAAAGGGAGTTGTCAAAGGGAGCTGTCAAAGGGAGCTGTCCATGGGAGTTGTCAAAGGGAGTTGTCAAAGGGAGTTGTCAAAGGGAGCTGTCAAAGGGAGTTGTCAAAGGGAGTTGTCAATGGGAGCTGTCAAAGGGAGCTGTCAAAGGGAGCTGTCAAAGGGCGCTGTCAAAGGGAGCTGTCAAAGGGAGTTGTCAAAGTGAGTTGTCAAAGGGAGCTGTCAAAGGGAGTTGTCAAAGGGAGTTGTCAATGGGAGCTGTCAAAGGGAGTTGTCAAAGGGAGTTGTCAAAGGGAGCTGTCAAAGGGAGCTGTCAAAGGGAGCTGTCAAAGGGAGCTGTCAAAGGGAGCTGTCAAAGGGAGCTGTCAAAGGGAGTTGTCAAAGGGAGTTGTCAAAGGGAGTTGTCAAAGGGAGTTGTCAAAGGGAGTTGTCAAAGGGAGCTGTCAAAGGGAGCTGTCAAAGGGAGCTGTCAAAGGGAGCTGTCAAAGGGAGCTGTCAAAGAGAGCTGTCAAAGGGAGCTGTCAAAGGGAGTTGTCACTGTCAAATGGAGCTGTCAAAGGGAGTTGTCAAAGGGAGCTGTCAACTGGAGATGTCAAAGGGAGTTGTCAAAGGGAGTTGTCAAAGGGAGCTGTCAAAGGGAGCTGTCAAAGGGAGCTGTCAAAGGGAGCTGTCACTGTCAAAGGGAGCTGTCAAAGGGAGTTGTCAAAGGGAGTTGTCAAAGGGAGCTGTCAAATGGAGATGTCAAAGGGAGTTGTCAAAGGGAGTTGTCAAAGGGAGCTGTCAAAGGGAGCTGTCAAAGGGAGCTGTCAATGGGAGTTGTCAAAGGGAGTTGTCAAAGGGAGCTGTCAAACGGAGTTGTCAAAGGGAGTTGTCAAAGGGAGTTGTCAAAGGGAGCTGTCAAAGGGAGTTGTCAAAGGGAGTTGTCAAAGGGAGCTGTCAAAGGGAGCTGTCAAAGGGAGATGTCAAAGGGAGCTGTCAAAGGGAGCTGTCAAAGGGAGTTGTCAAAGGGAGCTGTCAAAGGGAGTTGTCAGAGGGAGCTGTCAAAGGGAGCTGTCAAAGGTAGCTGTCAAAGGGAGCTGTCAAAGGGAGCTGTCAAAGGGAGCTGTCAAAGGGAGCTGTCAAAGGGAGTTGTCAAAGGGAGCTGTCAAAGGGAGTTGTCAGAGGGAGCTGTCAAAGGGAGCTGTCAAAGGTAGCTGTCAAAGGGAGTTGTCAACGGGAGCTGTCAAAGGGAGCTGTCAATGGGAGCTGTCAAAGGGAACTGTCAAAGGGAGCTGTCAAAGGGAGCTGTCAAATGGAGTTGTCAAAGGGAGCTTTCAAAGGGACCTGTCAAAGGGAGCTGTCAAAGGGAGCTTTCAAAGGGACCTGTCAAAGGGAGCTGTCAAAGGGAACTGTCAAAGGGAGCTGTCAAAGGGAGCTGTCAAAGGGAGCTGTCAAAGGGAACTGTCAAAGGGAGTTGTCAAAGGGAGCTGTCAAAGGGAGCTGTCAAAGGGAGCTGTCAAAGGGAGCTGTCAATGGGAGCTGTCAAAGGGAACTGTCAAAGGGAGCTGTCAAAGGGAGCTGTCAAATGGAGTTGTCAAAGGGAGCTTTCAAAGGGACCTGTCAAAGGGAGTTGTCAAAGGGAGCTGTCAAAGGGAGCTGTCAAAGGGAGCTGTCAAAGGGAGCTTTCAAAGGGAGCTGTCAAACGGATCTGTCAAAGGGAGTTGTCAAAGGGAGCTGTCAAAGGGAGCTGTCAAAGGGAGCTGTCAAAGGGAGTTGTCAAAGGCAGTTGTCAATGGGAGCTGTCAAAGGGAGTTGTCAAAGGGAGTTGTCAAAGGGAGTAGTCACAGGGAGCTGTCAAAGGGAGCTGTCAAGTGGAGCTGTCAAAGGCAGTTGTCAATGGGAGCTGTCAAAGGGAGTTGTCAAAGGGAGTTGTCAAAGGGAGTAGTCACAGGGAGCTGTCAAAGGGAGCTGTCAAGTGGAGCTGTGAAAGGGAGTTGTCAATGGGAGCTGTCAAAGGGAGTTGTCAAAGGGAGTTGTCAAAGGGAGTTGTCAAAGGGAGTAGTCAAAGGGAGTTGTCAAAGGGAGTTGTCAAAGGGAGTTGTCAAAGGGAGTTGTCAAAGGGAGCTGTCAAAGGGAGCTGTCAAAGAGAGCTGTCAAAGGGAGTTGTCAAAGGGAGTTGTCAAAGGGACCTGTCAAAGGGAGCTGTCAAAGGGAGCTGTCAAAGGGAGCTGTCAAAGGGAGCTGTCAAAGGGACCTGTCAAAGGGACCTGTCAAAGGGAGCTGTCAAAGGGAGTTGTCAAAGGGAGCTGTCAAAGGGAGTTGTCAAAGGGAGCTGTCAAAGGGAGTTGACAAAGGGAGCTGTCAAAGGGAGCTGACAAAGGGAGTTGTCAAAGGGAGTTGTCAAAGGGAGTTGTCAAAGGGAGTTGTCAAAGGGAGTTGTCAAAGGGAGTTGACAAAGGGAGCTGTCAAAGGGAGCTGACAAAGGGAGTTGTCAAAGGGAGTTGTCAAAGGGAGTTGTCAAAGGGAGTTGTCAAAGGGAGTTGTCAAAGGGAGCTGTCAAAGGGAGTTGTCAAAGGGAGTTGTCAAAGGGACCTGTCAAAGGGAGCTGTGAAAGGGAGTTGTCAAATCGAGTTGTCAAAGGGAGCTGTCAAAGGGAGTTGTCAAAGGGAGCTGTCAAAGGGATTTGTCAAAGGGAGTTGTCAAAGGGAGTTGTCAAAGGGAGTTGTCAAAGGGAGCTGTCAAAGGGAGTTCTCAAAGGGAGTTGTCAAAGGGAGCTGTCAAAGGGAGTTGACAAAGGGAGCTGTCAAAGGGAGCTGACAAAGGGAGCTGTCAAAGGGAGTTGTCAAAGGGAGTTGTCAAAGGGAGTTGTCAAAGGGAGTTGTCAAAGGGAGCTGTCAAAGGGAGTTGTCAAAGGGAGTTGTCAAAGGGAGTTGTCAAAGGGAGTTGTCAAAGGGAGTTGTCAAAGGGAGCTGTCAAAGGGAGTTGTCAAAGGGAGTTGTCAAAGGGAGTTGTCAAAGGGAGTTGTCATAGGGAGCTGTCAAAGGGAGTTGTCAAAGGGAGTTGTCAAAGGGAGTTGTCAAAGGGAGCTGTCAAAAGGATTTGTCAAAGGGAGTTGTCAAAGGGAGTTGTCAAAGGGAGCTGTAAAAGGGAGCTGTCCATGGGAGTTGTCAAAGGGAGTTGTCAAAGGGAGTTGTCAAAGGGAGCTGTCAAAGGGAGTTGTCAAAGGGAGTTGTCAATGGGAGCTGTCAAAGGGAGCTGTCAAAGGGAGCTGTCAAAGGGCGCTGTCAAAGGGAGCTGTCAAAGGGAGTTGTCAAAGTGAGTTGTCAAAGGGAGCTGTCAAAGGGAGTTGTCAAAGGGAGTTGTCAATGGGAGCTGTCACAGGGAGTTGTCAAAGGGAGTTGTCAAAGGGAGCTGTCAAAGGGAGCTGTCAAAGGGAGCTGTCAAAGGGAGCTGTCAAAGGGAGCTGTCAAAGGGAGTTGTCAAAGGGAGTTGTCAAAGGGAGTTGTCAAAGGGAGTTGTCAAAGGGAGTTGTCAAAGGGAGTTGTCAAAGGGAGTTGTCAAAGGGAGCTGTCAAAGGGAGCTGTCAAAGGGAGCTGTCAAAGGGAGCTGTCAAAGGGAGCTGTCAAAGAGAGCTGTCAAAGGGAGCTGTCAAAGGGAGTTGTCACTGTCAAATGGAGCTGTCAAAGGGAGTTGTCAAAGGGAGTTGTCAAAGGGAGCTGTCAACTGGAGATGTCAAAGGGAGTTGTCAAAGGGAGTTGTCAAAGGGAGCTGTCAAAGGGAGCTGTCAAAGGGAGCTGTCAAAGGGAGCTGTCACTGTCAAAGGGAGCTGTCAAAGGGAGTTGTCAAAGGGAGTTGTCAAAGGGAGCTGTCAAATGGAGATGTCAAAGGGAGTTGTCAAAGGGAGTTGTCAAAGGGAGCTGTCAAAGGGAGCTGTCAAAGGGAGCTGTCAAAGGGAGTTGTCAAAGGGAGTTGTCAAAGGGAGTTGTCAAAGGGAGTTGTCAAAGGGAGTTGTCAAAGGGAGCTGTCAAAGGGAGCTGTCAAAGGGAGCTGTCAAAGGGAGCTGTCAAAGGGAGCTGTCAAAGAGAGCTGTCAAAGGGAGCTGTCAAAGGGAGTTGTCACTGTCAAATGGAGCTGTCAAAGGGAGTTGTCAAAGGGAGTTGTCAAAGGGAGCTGTCAACTGGAGATGTCAAAGGGAGTTGTCAAAGGGAGTTGTCAAAGGGAGCTGTCAAAGGGAGCTGTCAAAGGGAGCTGTCAAAGGGAGCTGTCACTGTCAAAGGGAGCTGTCAAAGGGAGTTGTCAAAGGGAGTTGTCAAAGGGAGCTGTCAAATGGAGATGTCAAAGGGAGTTGTCAAAGGGAGTTGTCAAAGGGAGCTGTCAAAGGGAGCTGTCAAAGGGAGCTGTCAAAGGGAGCTGTCAAAGGGAGCTGTCAAAGGGAGCTGTCTAAGGGAGTTGTCACTGTCAAAGGGAGTTGTCAAAGGGAGTTGTCAAAGGGAGCTGTCAAAGGGTGCTGTCAAAGGGAGCTGTCAAAGGGAGTTGTCAAAGGGAGTTGTCAAAGGGAGCTGTCAATGGGAGCTGTCAAAGGGAGCTGTCAAAGGGAGTTGTCAAAGGGAGTTGTCAAAGGGAGTTGTCAATGGGAGCTGTCAAAGGGATATGTCAAAGGGAGTTGTCAAAGGGAGTTGTCAAAGGGAGCTGTCAAAGGGAGTTGTCAAAGGGAGTTGTCAATGGGAGTTGTCAAAGGGAGGTGTCAAAGTGAGTTGTCAAAGGGAGTTGTCAAAGGGAGTTGTCAAATGGAGCTATCAAAGGGAGTTGTCAAAGGGAGCTGTCAAAGGGAGCTGTCAAATGGAGCTGTCAAAGGGAGTTGTCAAAGGGAGCTGTCAAAGGGTGCTGTCAAAGGGAGTTGTCAAAGGGAGTTGTCAAAGGGAGTTGTCAAAGGGAGTTGTCAAAGGGAGCTGTCAAAGGGAGCTGTCAAAGGGAGTTGTCAAAAGGAGTTGTCAAAGGGAGCTGTCAAAGGGAGCTGTCAAAGGGAGCTGTCAATGGGAGTTGTCAAAGGGTGTTGTCAAAGGGAGCTGTCAAACGGAGTTGTCAAAGGGAGTTGTCAAAGGGAGTTGTCAAAGGGAGCTGTCAAAGGGAGTTGTCAAAGGGAGTTGTCAAAGGGAGCTGTCAAAGGGAGCTGTCAAAGGGAGATGTCAAAGGGAGCTGTCAAAGGGAGCTGTCAAAGGGAGCAGTCAAAGGGAGCTGTCAAAGGGAGCTGTCAAAGGGAGTTGTCAAAGGGAGCTGTCAAAGGGAGTTGTCAGAGGGAGCTGTCAAAGGGAGCTGTCAAAGGGAGCTGTCAAAGGGAGTTGTCAACGGGAGCTGTCAAAGGGAGCTGTCAAAGGGAGCTGTCAAAGGGAGTTGTCAACGGGAGTTGTCAAAGGGAGCTGTCAAAGAGAGCTGTCAAAGGGAGTTGTCAAAGCGAGCTGTCAAAGGGAGCTGTCAAAAGGGTGTTGTCAAAGTGAGCTGTCAAAGGGAGTTGTCAAAGGGAGCTGTCAAAGGGAGCTGTCAAAGGGAGCTGTCAAACTGATTTGTCAAAGGGAGTTGTCAAAGGGAGTTGTCAAAGGGAGCTGTCAAAGGGAGTTGTCAAATGGAGCTGTGAAAGGGAGTTGTCAACGGGAGTTGTCAAAGGGAGCTGTCAAAGGGAGCTGTCAAAGGGAGTTGTCAAAGGGAGTTGTCAAAGGGAGTTGTCAATGGGAGCTGTCAAAGGGAGTTGTCAAAGGGAGTTGTCAAAGGGAGTTGTCAAAGGGAGCTGTCAAAGGGAGTTGTCAAAGGGAGCTGTCAAAGGGAGCTGTCAAAGGGAGCTGTCAAAGGGAGTTGTCAAAGGGAGCTGTCAAAGGGAGCTGTCAAAGGGAGCTGTCAAAGGGAGCTGTCAAAGGGAGTTGTCAAAGGGAGTTGTCAAAGGGAGTTGTCAAAGGGAGCTGTCAAAGGGAGCTGTCAAAGGGAGCTGCCAAAGGGAGTTGTCAAAGGGAGCTGTCAAAGGGAGTTGTCAAAGGGAGTTGTCAAAGGGAGCTGTCAAAGGGAGTTGTCAAAGGGAGCTGTCAAAGGGAGTTGTCAAAGGGAGCTGTCAAAGGGAGTTGTCAAAGGGAGCTGTCAAAGGGAGCTGTCAAAGGGAGCTGTCAAAGGGAGCTGTCAAAGTGAGCTGTCAAAGGGAGCTATCAAAGGGAGTTGTCAAAGGGAGCTGTCAAAGGGAGCTGTCAAAGGGAGTTGTCAAAGTGAGCTGTCAAAGGGAGTTGTCAACGGGAGTTGTCAGAGGGAGCTGTCAAAGGGAGCTGTCAAAGGGAGTTGTCAAAGGGAGCTGTCAAAGGGAGTTGTCAAAGGGAGTTGTCAATGGGAGCTGTCAAAGGGAGCTGTCAAAGGGAGTTGTCAAAGGGAGTTGTCAAAGGGAGTTGTCAATGGGAGCTGTCAAAGGGAGCTGTCAATGGGTGTTGTCAAAGGGAGCTGTCAAAGTGAGTTGTCAAAGGGAGCTGTCAAAGGGAGCTGTCAAAGGGAGTTGTCAAAGGGAGTTGTCAAAGGGAGTTGTCAAAGGGAGCTGTCAAAGGGAGCTGTCAATGGGATCTGTCAAAGGGATTTGTCAACGGGAGTTGTCAAAGGGAGTTGTCAATGGGAGCTGTCAAAGGGAGTTGTCAAAGGGAGTTGTCAAAGGGAGTTGTCAAAGGGAGTTGTCAAAGGGAGTTGTCAAAGGGAGCTGTCAAAGGGAGTTGTCAAAGGGAGTTTTCAAATGGAGTTGTCAAAGGGACCTGTCAAAGGGAGCTGTCAGGGAGTTGTCAAAGGGTGCTGTCAAAGGGAGTTGTCAAAGGGAGTTGTCAAAGGGAGTTGTCAAAGGGATTTGTCAAAGGGTGCTGTCAAAGGGAGTTGTCATAGGGAGTTGTCAAAGGGAGTTGTCAAAGGGAGTTGTCAAAGGGAGTTGTCAAAGGGAGTTGTCAAAGGGAGCTGTCAATGGGAGATGTCAAAGGGAGTTGTCAAATGGAGTTGTCAAAGGGACCTGTCAAAGGGAGCTGTCAAAGGGAGTTGTCAAAGGGTGCTGTCAAAGTGAGTTGTCAAAGGGTGCTGTCAAAGTGAGTTGTCAAAGGGTGCTGTCAAAGGGAGTTGTCAAAGGGAGTTGTCAAAGGGAGTTGTCAAAGGGAACTGTCAAAGTGAGTTGTCAAAGGGAGTTGTCAAAGGGAGCTGTCCAATGGAGATGTCAAAGGGAGCTGTCAAAGAGAGCTGTCAAAGGGAGCTGTCAAAGGGAGTTGTCACTGTCAAATGGAGCTGTCAAAGGGAGTTGTCAAAGGGAGTTGTCAAAGGGAGCTGTCAAAGGGAGCTGTCAAAGGGAGCTGTCAATGGGAGCTGTCAAAGGGAGTTGTCAAAGGGAGTTGTCAAAGGGAGTTGTCAAAGGGAGTTGTCAAAGGGAGTTGTCAAAGGGAGTTGTCAAAGGGAGTTGTCAAAGGGAGCTGTCAAAGGGAGCTGTCAAAGGGAGCTGTCAAAGGGAGCTGTCAAAGGGAGCTGTCAAAGAGAGCTGTCAAAGGGAGCTGTCAAAGGGAGTTGTCACTGTCAAATGGAGCTGTCAAAGGGAGTTGTCAAAGGGAGTTGTCAAAGGGAGCTGTCAACTGGAGATGTCAAAGGGAGTTGTCAAAGGGAGTTGTCAAAGGGAGCTGTCAAAGGGAGCTGTCAAAGGGAGCTGTCAAAGGGAGCTGTCAAAGGGAGCTGTCACTGTCAAAGGGAGCTGTCAAAGGGAGCTGTCAAATGGAGTTGTCACTGTCAAATGGAGCTGTCAAAGGGAGTTGTCAAAGGGAGTTGTCAAAGGGAGCTGTCAACTGGAGATGTCAAAGGGAGTTGTCAAAGGGAGTTGTCAAAGGGAGCTGTCAAAGGGAGCTGTCAAAGGGAGCTGTCAAAGGGAGCTGTCACTGTCAAAGGGAGCTGTCAAAGGGAGTTGTCAAAGGGAGTTGTCAAAGGGAGCTGTCAAATGGAGATGTCAAAGGTGGTTGTCAAAGGGAGTTGTCAAAGGGACCTGTCAAAGTCACCTGTCTAAGGGAGCTGTCAAAGGGAGTTGTCAAAGGGAGTTGTCAAATGGAGCTGTCAAAGGGAGTTGTCAAAGGGAGCTGTCAAAGGGAGCTGTCAAATGGAGCTGTCAAAGGGAGTTGTCAAAGGGAGCTGTCAAAGGGTGCTGTCAAAGGGAGTTGTCAAAGGGAGTTGTCAAAGGGAGTTGTCAAAGGGAGTTGTCAAAGGGAGCTGTCAAAGGGAGCTGTCAAAGGGAGTTGTCAAAAGGAGTTGTCAAAGTGAGCTGTCAATGGGAGCTGTCAATGGGAGCTGTCAATGGGAGTTGTCAAAGGGAGTTGTCAAAGGGAGCTGTCAAACGGAGTTGTCAAAGGGAGTTGTCAAAGGGAGTTGTCAAAGGGAGCTGTCAAAGGGAGTAGTCAAAGGGAGTTGTCAAAGGGAGCTGTCAAAGGGAGCTGTCAAAGGGAGATGTCAAAGGGAGCTGTCAAAGGGAGCTGTCAAAGGGAGTTGTCAAAGGGAGCTGTCAAAGGGAGTTGTCAGAGGGAGCTGTCAAAGGGAGCTGTCAAAGGTAGCTGTCAAAGGGAGCTGTCAAAGGGAGCTGTCAAAGGGAGCTGTCAAAGGGAGCTGTCAAAGGGAGTTGTCAAAGGGAGCTGTCAAAGGGAGTTGTCAGAGGGAGCTGTCAAAGGGAGCTGTCAAAGGTAGCTGTCAAAGGGAGTTGTCAACGGGAGCTGTCAAAGGGAGCTGTCAATGGGAGCTGTCAAAGGGAACTGTCAAAGGGAGCTGTCAAAGGGAGCTGTCAAATGGAGTTGTCAAAGGGAGCTTTCAAAGGGACCTGTCAAAGGGAGCTGTCAAAGGGAGCTTTCAAAGGGACCTGTCAAAGGGAGCTGTCAAAGGGAACTGTCAAAGGGAGCTGTCAAAGGGAGCTGTCAAAGGGAGCTGTCAAAGGGAACTGTCAAAGGGAGTTGTCAAAGGGAGCTGTCAAAGGGAGCTGTCAAAGGGAGCTGTCAAAGGGAGCTGTCAATGGGAGCTGTCAAAGGGAACTGTCAAAGGGAGCTGTCAAAGGGAGCTGTCAAATGGAGTTGTCAAAGGGAGCTTTCAAAGGGACCTGTCAAAGGGAGTTGTCAAAGGGAGCTGTCAAAGGGAGCTGTCAAAGGGAGCTGTCAAAGGGAGCTTTCAAAGGGAGCTGTCAAACGGAGCTGTCAAAGGGAGTTGTCAAAGGGAGCTGTCAAAGGGAGCTGTCAAAGGGAGCTGTCAAAGGGAGTTGTCAAAGGCAGTTGTCAATGGGAGCTGTCAAAGGGAGTTGTCAAAGGGAGTTGTCAAAGGGAGTTGTCAATGGGAGCTGTCAAAGGGAGTTGTCAAAGGGAGTTGTCAAAGGGAGTTGTCAAAGGGAGTAGTCACAGGGAGCTGTCAAAGGGAGCTGTCAAGTGGAGCTGTGAAAGGGAGTTGTCAATGGGAGCTGTCAAAGGGAGTTGTCAAAGGGAGTTGTCAAAGGGAGTTGTCAAAGGGAGTTGTCAAAGGGAGTAGTCAAAGGGAGTTGTCAAAGGGAGTTGTCAAAGGGAGTTGTCAAAGGGAGCTGTCAAAGGGAGCTGTCAAAGAGAGCTGTCAAAGGGAGTTGTCAAAGGGAGTTGTCAAAGGGACCTGTCAAAGGGAGCTGTCAAAGGGAGCTGTCAAAGGGAGCTGTCAAAGGGAGCTGTCAAAGGGAGCTGTCAAAGGGAGTTGTCAAAGGGAGCTGTCAAAGGGAGTTGTCAAAGGGAGCTGTCAAAGGGAGTTGACAAAGGGAGTTGACAAAGGGAGCTGTCAAAGGGAGCTGACAAAGGGAGTTGTCAAAGGGAGTTGTCAAAGGGAGTTGTCAAAGGGAGTTGTCAAAGGGAGTTGTCAAAGGGAGTTGACAAAGGGAGCTGTCAAAGGGAGCTGACAAAGGGAGTTGTCAAAGGGAGTTGTGAAAGGGAGTTGTCAAAGGGTGTTGTCAAAGGGAGCTGTCAAAGGGAGTTGTCAAAGGGAGCTGTCAAAGGGAGTTGACAATGGGAGCTGTCAAAGGGAGCTGACAAAGGGAGTTGTCAAAGGGAGTTGTCAAAGGGAGTTGTCAAAGGGAGTTGTCAAAGGGAGTTGTCAAAGGGAGTTGTCAAAGGGAGCTGTCAAAGGGAGTTGTCAAAGGGAGTTGTCAAAGGGACCTGTCAAAGGGAGCTGTGAAAGGGAGTTGTCAAATCGAGTTGTCAAAGGGAGCTGTCAAAGGGAGTTGTCAAAGGGAGCTGTCAAAGGGATTTGTCAAAGGGAGTTGTCAAAGGGAGTTGTCAAAGGGAGTTGTCAAAGGGAGCTGTGAAAGGGAGTTCTCAAAGGGAGTTGTCAAAGGGAGCTGTCAAAGGGAGTTGACAAAGGGAGCTGTCAAAGGGAGCTGACAAAGGGAGTTGTCAAAGGGAGTTGTCAAAGGGAGTTGTCAAAGGGAGTTGTCAAAGGGAGCTGTCAAAGGGAGTTGTCAAAGGGAGTTGTCAAAGGGAGTTGTCAAAGGGAGTTGTCAAAGGGAGTTGTCAAAGGGAGCTGTCAAAGGGAGTTGTCAAAGGGAGTTGTCAAAGGGAGTTGTCAAAGGGAGTTGTCATAGGGAGCTGTCAAAGGGAGTTGTCAAAGGGAGTTGTCAAAGGGAGTTGTCAAAGGGAGTTGTCAAAGGGAGTTGTCAAAGGGAGTTGTCATAGGGAGCTGTCAAAGGGAGTTGTCAAAGGGAGCTGTCAAAGGGAGCTGTCAAAGGGAGCTGTCAAAGGGAGCTGTCAAAGGGAGCTGTCAAAGAGAGCTGTCAAAGGGAGCTGTCAAAGGGAGTTGTCACTGTCAAATGGAGCTGTCAAAGGGAGTTGTCAAAGGGAGTTGTCAAAGGGAGCTGTCAACTGGAGATGTCAAAGGGAGTTGTCAAAGGGAGCTGTCAAAGGGAGCTGTCAAAGGGAGCTGTCAAAGGGAGCTGTCACTGTCAAAGGGAGCTGTCAAAGGGAGTTGTCAAAGGGAGTTGTCAAAGGGAGCTGTCAAATGGAGATGTCAAAGGGAGTTGTCAAAGGGAGTTGTCAAAGGGAGCTGTCAAAGGGAGCTGTCAAAGGGAGCTGTCAATGGGAGTTGTCAAAGGGAGTTGTCAAAGGGAGCTGTCAAACGGAGTTGTCAAAGGGAGTTGTCAAAGGGAGTTGTCAAAGGGAGCTGTCAAAGGGAGTTGTCAAAGGGAGTTGTCAAAGGGAGCTGTCAAAGGGAGCTGTCAAAGGGAGATGTCAAAGGGAGCTGTCAAAGGGAGCTGTCAAAGGGAGTTGTCAAAGGGAGCTGTCAAAGGGAGTTGTCAGAGGGAGCTGTCAAAGGGAGCTGTCAAAGGTAGCTGTCAAAGGGAGCTGTCAAAGGGAGCTGTCAAAGGGAGCTGTCAAAGGGAGCTGTCAAAGGGAGTTGTCAAAGGGAGCTGTCAAAGGGAGTTGTCAGAGGGAGCTGTCAAAGGGAGCTGTCAAAGGTAGCTGTCAAAGGGAGTTGTCAACGGGAGCTGTCAAAGGGAGCTGTCAATGGGAGCTGTCAAAGGGAACTGTCAAAGGGAGCTGTCAAAGGGAGCTGTCAAATGGAGTTGTCAAAGGGAGCTTTCAAAGGGACCTGTCAAAGGGAGCTGTCAAAGGGAGCTTTCAAAGGGACCTGTCAAAGGGAGCTGTCAAAGGGAACTGTCAAAGGGAGCTGTCAAAGGGAGCTGTCAAAGGGAGCTGTCAAAGGGAACTGTCAAAGGGAGTTGTCAAAGGGAGCTGTCAAAGGGAGCTGTCAAAGGGAGCTGTCAAAGGGAGCTGTCAATGGGAGCTGTCAAAGGGAACTGTCAAAGGGAGCTGTCAAAGGGAGCTGTCAAATGGAGTTGTCAAAGGGAGCTTTCAAAGGGACCTGTCAAAGGGAGTTGTCAAAGGGAGCTGTCAAAGGGAGCTGTCAAAGGGAGCTGTCAAAGGGAGCTTTCAAAGGGAGCTGTCAAACGGATCTGTCAAAGGGAGTTGTCAAAGGGAGCTGTCAAAGGGAGCTGTCAAAGGGAGCTGTCAAAGGGAGTTGTCAAAGGCAGTTGTCAATGGGAGCTGTCAAAGGGAGTTGTCAAAGGGAGTTGTCAAAGGGAGTTGTCAATGGGAGCTGTCAAAGGGAGTTGTCAAAGGGAGTTGTCAAAGGGAGTAGTCACAGGGAGCTGTCAAAGGGAGCTGTCAAGTGGAGCTGTGAAAGGGAGTTGTCAATGGGAGCTGTCAAAGGGAGTTGTCAAAGGGAGTTGTCAAAGGGAGTTGTCAAAGGGAGTTGTCAAAGGGAGTAGTCAAAGGGAGTTGTCAAAGGGAGTTGTCAAAGGGAGTTGTCAAAGGGAGTTGTCAAAGGGAGCTGTCAAAGGGAGCTGTCAAAGAGAGCTGTCAAAGGGAGTTGTCAAAGGGAGTTGTCAAAGGGACCTGTCAAAGGGAGCTGTCAAAGGGAGCTGTCAAAGGGAGCTGTCAAAGGGAGCTGTCAAAGGGACCTGTCAAAGGGACCTGTCAAAGGGAGCTGTCAAAGGGAGTTGTCAAAGGGAGCTGTCAAAGGGAGTTGTCAAAGGGAGCTGTCAAAGGGAGTTGACAAAGGGAGCTGTCAAAGGGAGCTGACAAAGGGAGTTGTCAAAGGGAGTTGTCAAAGGGAGTTGTCAAAGGGAGTTGTCAAAGGGAGTTGACAAAGGGAGCTGTCAAAGGGAGCTGACAAAGGGAGTTGTCAAAGGGAGTTGTCAAAGGGAGTTGTCAAAGGGAGTTGTCAAAGGGAGTTGTCAAAGGGAGCTGTCAAAGGGAGTTGTCAAAGGGAGTTGTCAAAGGGACCTGTCAAAGGGAGCTGTGAAAGGGAGTTGTCAAATCGAGTTGTCAAAGGGAGCTGTCAAAGGGAGTTGTCAAAGGGAGCTGTCAAAGGGATTTGTCAAAGGGAGTTGTCAAAGGGAGTTGTCAAAGGGAGTTGTCAAAGGGAGCTGTCAAAGGGAGTTCTCAAAGGGAGTTGTCAAAGGGAGCTGTCAAAGGGAGTTGACAAAGGGAGCTGTCAAAGGGAGCTGACAAAGGGAGCTGTCAAAGGGAGTTGTCAAAGGGAGTTGTCAAAGGGAGTTGTCAAAGGGAGTTGTCAAAGGGAGCTGTCAAAGGGAGTTGTCAAAGGGAGTTGTCAAAGGGAGTTGTCAAAGGGAGTTGTCAAAGGGAGCTGTCAAAGGGAGTTGTCAAAGGGAGTTGTCAAAGGGAGTTGTCAAAGGGAGTTGTCATAGGGAGCTGTCAAAGGGAGTTGTCAAAGGGAGTTGTCAAAGGGAGTTGTCAAAGGGAGCTGTCAAAGGGAGTTGTCAAAGGGAGTTGTCAAAGGGAGCTGTAAAAGGGAGCTGTCCATGGGAGTTGTCAAAGGGAGTTGTCAAAGGGAGTTGTCAAAGGGAGCTGTCAAAGGGAGTTGTCAAAGGGAGTTGTCAATGGGAGCTGTCAAAGGGAGCTGTCAAAGGGAGCTGTCAAAGGGCGCTGTCAAAGGGAGCTGTCAAAGGGAGTTGTCAAAGTGAGTTGTCAAAGGGAGCTGTCAAAGGGAGTTGTCAAAGGGAGTTGTCAATGGGAGCTGTCAAAGGGAGTTGTCAAAGGGAGTTGTCAAAGGGAGCTGTCAAAGGGAGCTGTCAAAGGGAGCTGTCAAAGGGAGCTGTCAAAGGGAGCTGTCAAAGGGAGTTGTCAAAGGGAGTTGTCAAAGGGAGTTGTCAAAGGGAGTTGTCAAAGGGAGTTGTCAAAGGGAGTTGTCAAAGGGAGTTGTCAAAGGGAGCTGTCAAAGGGAGCTGTCAAAGGGAGCTGTCAAAGGGAGCTGTCAAAGGGAGCTGTCAAAGAGAGCTGTCAAAGGGAGCTGTCAAAGGGAGTTGTCACTGTCAAATGGAGCTGTCAAAGGGAGTTGTCAAAGGGAGTTGTCAAAGGGAGCTGTCAACTGGAGATGTCAAAGGGAGTTGTCAAAGGGAGTTGTCAAAGGGAGCTGTCAAAGGGAGCTGTCAAAGGGAGCTGTCAAAGGGAGCTGTCACTGTCAAAGGGAGCTGTCAAAGGGAGTTGTCAAAGGGAGTTGTCAAAGGGAGCTGTCAAATGGAGATGTCAAAGGGAGTTGTCAAAGGGAGTTGTCAAAGGGAGCTGTCAAAGGGAGCTGTCAAAGGGAGCTGTCAAAGGGAGTTGTCAAAGGGAGTTGTCAAAGGGAGTTGTCAAAGGGAGTTGTCAAAGGGAGTTGTCAAAGGGAGCTGTCAAAGGGAGCTGTCAAAGGGAGCTGTCAAAGGGAGCTGTCAAAGGGAGCTGTCAAAGAGAGCTGTCAAAGGGAGCTGTCAAAGGGAGTTGTCACTGTCAAATGGAGCTGTCAAAGGGAGTTGTCAAAGGGAGTTGTCAAAGGGAGCTGTCAACTGGAGATGTCAAAGGGAGTTGTCAAAGGGAGTTGTCAAAGGGAGCTGTCAAAGGGAGCTGTCAAAGGGAGCTGTCAAAGGGAGCTGTCACTGTCAAAGGGAGCTGTCAAAGGGAGTTGTCAAAGGGAGCTGTCAAATGGAGATGTCAAAGGGAGTTGTCAAAGGGAGTTGTCAAAGGGAGCTGTCAAAGGGAGCTGTCAAAGGGAGCTGTCAAAGGGAGCTGTCAAAGGGAGCTGTCAAAGGGAGCTGTCTAAGGGAGTTGTCACTGTCAAAGGGAGTTGTCAAAGGGAGTTGTCAAAGGGAGCTGTCAAAGGGTGCTGTCAAAGGGAGCTGTCAAAGGGAGTTGTCAAAGGGAGTTGTCAAAGGGAGCTGTCAATGGGAGCTGTCAAAGGGAGCTGTCAAAGGGAGTTGTCAAAGGGAGTTGTCAAAGGGAGTTGTCAATGGGAGCTGTCAAAGGGATATGTCAAAGGGAGTTGTCAAAGGGAGTTGTCAAAGGGAGCTGTCAAAGGGAGTTGTCAAAGGGAGTTGTCAATGGGAGTTGTCAAAGGGAGGTGTCAAAGTGAGTTGTCAAAGGGAGTTGTCAAAGGGAGTTGTCAAATGGAGCTATCAAAGGGAGTTGTCAAAGGGAGCTGTCAAAGGGAGCTGTCAAATGGAGCTGTCAAAGGGAGTTGTCAAAGGGAGCTGTCAAAGGGTGCTGTCAAAGGGAGTTGTCAAAGGGAGTTGTAAAAGGGAGTTGTCAAAGGGAGTTGTCAAAGGGAGCTGTCAAAGGGAGCTGTCAAAGGGAGTTGTCAAAAGGAGTTGTCAAAGGGAGCTGTCAAAGGGAGCTGTCAAAGGGAGCTGTCAATGGGAGTTGTCAAAGGGTGTTGTCAAAGGGAGCTGTCAAACGGAGTTGTCAAAGGGAGTTGTCAAAGGGAGTTGTCAAAGGGAGCTGTCAAAGGGAGTTGTCAAAGGGAGTTGTCAAAGGGAGCTGTCAAAGGGAGCTGTCAAAGGGAGATGTCAAAGGGAGCTGTCAAAGGGAGCTGTCAAAGGGAGCAGTCAAAGGGAGCTGTCAAAGGGAGCTGTCAAAGGGAGTTGTCAAAGGGAGCTGTCAAAGGGAGTTGTCAGAGGGAGCTGTCAAAGGGAGCTGTCAAAGGGAGCTGTCAAAGGGAGTTGTCAACGGGAGCTGTCAAAGGGAGCTGTCAAAGGGAGCTGTCAAAGGGAGTTGTCAACGGGAGTTGTCAAAGGGAGCTGTCAAAGGGAGCTGTCAAAGGGAGTTGTCAAAGCGAGCTGTCAAAGGGAGCTGTCAAAAGGGTGTTGTCAAAGTGAGCTGTCAAAGGGAGTTGTCAAAGGGAGCTGTCAAAGGGAGCTGTCAAAGGGAGCTGTCAAACTGATTTGTCAAAGGGAGTTGTCAAAGGGAGTTGTCAAAGGGAGCTGTCAAAGGGAGTTGTCAAATGGAGCTGTGAAAGGGAGTTGTCAACGGGAGTTGTCAAAGGGAGCTGTCAAAGGGAGCTGTCAAAGGGAGTTGTCAAAGGGAGTTGTCAAAGGGAGTTGTCAATGGGAGCTGTCAAAGGGAGTTGTCAAAGGGAGTTGTCAAAGGGAGTTGTCAAAGGGAGCTGTCAAAGGGAGTTGTCAAAGGGAGCTGTCAAAGGGAGCTGTCAAAGGGAGCTGTCAAAGGGAGTTGTCAAAGGGAGCTGTCAAAGGGAGCTGTCAAAGGGAGCTGTCAAAGGGAGCTGTCAAAGGGAGTTGTCAAAGGGAGTTGTCAAAGGGAGTTGTCAAAGGGAGCTGTCAAAGGGAGCTGTCAAAGGGAGCTGTCAAAGGGAGTTGTCAAAGGGAGCTGTCAAAGGGAGTTGTCAAAGGGAGTTGTCAAAGGGAGCTGTCAAAGGGAGTTGTCAAAGGGAGCTGTCAAAGGGAGTTGTCAAAGGGAGCTGTCAAAGGGAGTTGTCAAAGGGAGCTGTCAAAGGGAGCTGTCAAAGGGAGCTGTCAAAGGGAGCTGTCAAAGTGAGCTGTCAAAGGGAGCTATCAAAGGGAGTTGTCAAAGGGAGCTGTCAAAGGGAGCTGTCAAAGGGAGTTGTCAAAGTGAGCTGTCAAAGGGAGTTGTCAACGGGAGTTGTCAGAGGGAGCTGTCAAAGGGAGCTGTCAAAGGGAGTTGTCAAAGGGAGCTGTCAAAGGGAGTTGTCAAAGGGAGTTGTCAATGGGAGCTGTCAAAGGGAGCTGTCAAAGGGAGTTGTCAAAGGGAGTTGTCAAAGGGAGTTGTCAATGGGAGCTGTCAAAGGGAGCTGTCAATTGGTGTTGTCAAAGGGAGCTGTCAAAGTGAGTTGTCAAAGGGAGCTGTCAAAGGGAGCTGTCAAAGGGAGTTGTCAAAGGGAGTTGTCAAAGGGAGTTGTCAAAGGGAGCTGTCAAAGGGAGCTGTCAATGGGATCTGTCAAAGGGATTTGTCAACGGGAGTTGTCAAAGGGAGTTGTCAATGGGAGCTGTCAAAGGGAGTTGTCAAAGGGAGTTGTCAAAGGGAGTTGTCAAAGGGAGTTGTCAAAGGGAGTTGTCAAAGGGAGCTGTCAAAGGGAGTTGTCAAAGGGAGTTTTCAAATGGAGTTGTCAAAGGGACCTGTCAAAGGGAGCTGTCAGGGAGTTGTCAAAGGGTGCTGTCAAAGGGAGTTGTCAAAGGGAGTTGTCAAAGGGAGTTGTCAAAGGGATTTGTCAAAGGGTGCTGTCAAAGGGAGTTGTCATAGGGAGTTGTCAAAGGGAGTTGTCAAAGGGAGTTGTCAAAGGGAGTTGTCAAAGGGAGTTGTCAAAGGGAGCTGTCAATGGGAGATGTCAAAGGGAGTTGTCAAATGGAGTTGTCAAAGGGACCTGTCAAAGGGAGCTGTCAAAGGGAGTTGTCAAAGGGTGCTGTCAAAGTGAGTTGTCAAAGGGTGCTGTCAAAGTGAGTTGTCAAAGGGTGCTGTCAAAGGGAGTTGTCAAAGGGAGTTGTCAAAGGGAGTTGTCAAAGGGAACTGTCAAAGTGAGTTGTCAAAGGGAGTTGTCAAAGGGAGCTGTCCAATGGAGATGTCAAAGGGAGCTGTCAAAGAGAGCTGTCAAAGGGAGCTGTCAAAGGGAGTTGTCACTGTCAAATGGAGCTGTCAAAGGGAGTTGTCAAAGGGAGTTGTCAAAGGGAGCTGTCAAAGGGAGCTGTCAAAGGGAGCTGTCAATGGGAGCTGTCAAAGGGAGTTGTCAAAGGGAGTTGTCAAAGGGAGTTGTCAAAGGGAGTTGTCAAAGGGAGTTGTCAAAGGGAGTTGTCAAAGGGAGTTGTCAAAGGGAGCTGTCAAAGGGAGCTGTCAAAGGGAGCTGTCAAAGGGAGCTGTCAAAGGGAGCTGTCAAAGAGAGCTGTCAAAGGGAGCTGTCAAAGGGAGTTGTCACTGTCAAATGGAGCTGTCAAAGGGAGTTGTCAAAGGGAGTTGTCAAAGGGAGCTGTCAACTGGAGATGTCAAAGGGAGTTGTCAAAGGGAGTTGTCAAAGGGAGCTGTCAAAGGGAGCTGTCAAAGGGAGCTGTCAAAGGGAGCTGTCAAAGGGAGCTGTCACTGTCAAAGGGAGCTGTCAAAGGGAGCTGTCAAATGGAGTTGTCACTGTCAAATGGAGCTGTCAAAGGGAGTTGTCAAAGGGAGTTGTCAAAGGGAGCTGTCAACTGGAGATGTCAAAGGGAGTTGTCAAAGGGAGTTGTCAAAGGGAGCTGTCAAAGGGAGCTGTCAAAGGGAGCTGTCAAAGGGAGCTGTCACTGTCAAAGGGAGCTGTCAAAGGGAGTTGTCAAAGGGAGTTGTCAAAGGGAGCTGTCAAATGGAGATGTCAAAGGTGGTTGTCAAAGGGAGTTGTCAAAGGGAGCTGTCAAAGGGAGCTGTCAAAGGGAGCTGTCAAAGGGAGCTGTCAAAGGGAGCTGTCAAAGGGAGCTGTCTAAGGGAGTTGTCACTGTCAAAGGGAGTTGTCAAAGGGAGTTGTCAAAGGGAGCTGTCAAAGGGTGCTGTCAAAGGGAGCTGTCAAAGGGAGTTGTCAAAGGGAGTTGTCAAAGGGAGCTGTCAATGGGAGCTGTCAAAGGGAGCTGTCAAAGGGAGTTGTCAAAGGGAGTTGTCAAAGGGAGTTGTCAATGGGAGCTGTCAAAGGGATATGTCAAAGGGAGTTGTCAAAGGGAGTTGTCAAAGGGAGCTGTCAAAGGGAGTTGTCAAAGGGAGTTGTCAATGGGAGTTGTCAAAGGGAGGTGTCAAAGTGAGTTGTCAAAGGGAGTTGTCAAAGGGAGTTGTCAAATGGAGCTATCAAAGGGAGTTGTCAAAGGGAGCTGTCAAAGGGAGCTGTCAAATGGAGCTGTCAAAGGGAGTTGTCAAAGGGAGCTGTCAAAGGGTGCTGTCAAAGGGAGTTGTCAAAGGGAGTTGTCAAAGGGAGTTGTCAAAGGGAGTTGTCAAAGGGAGCTGTCAAAGGGAGCTGTCAAAGGGAGTTGTCAAAAGGAGTTGTCAAAGGGAGCTGTCAAAGGGAGCTGTCAAAGGGAGCTGTCAATGGGAGTTGTCAAAGGGTGTTGTCAAAGGGAGCTGTCAAACGGAGTTGTCAAAGGGAGTTGTCAAAGGGAGTTGTCAAAGGGAGCTGTCAAAGGGAGTTGTCAAAGGGAGTTGTCAAAGGGAGCTGTCAAAGGGAGCTGTCAAAGGGAGATGTCAAAGGGAGCTGTCAAAGGGAGCTGTCAAAGGGAGCAGTCAAAGGGAGCTGTCAAAGGGAGCTGTCAAAGGGAGTTGTCAAAGGGAGCTGTCAAAGGGAGTTGTCAGAGGGAGCTGTCAAAGGGAGCTGTCAAAGGGAGCTGTCAAAGGGAGTTGTCAACGGGAGCTGTCAAAGGGAGCTGTCAAAGGGAGCTGTCAAAGGGAGTTGTCAACGGGAGTTGTCAAAGGGAGCTGTCAAAGGGAGCTGTCAAAGGGAGTTGTCAAAGGGAGCTGTCAAAGGGAGCTGTCAAAAGGGTGTTGTCAAAGTGAGCTGTCAAAGGGAGTTGTCAAAGGGAGCTGTCAAAGGGAGCTGTCAAAGGGAGCTGTCAAACTGATTTGTCAAAGGGAGTTGTCAAAGGGAGTTGTCAAAGGGAGCTGTCAAAGGGAGTTGTCAAATGGAGCTGTGAAAGGGAGTTGTCAACGGGAGTTGTCAAAGGGAGCTGTCAAAGGGAGCTGTCAAAGGGAGTTGTCAAAGGGAGTTGTCAAAGGGAGTTGTCAATGGGAGCTGTCAAAGGGAGATGTCAAAGGGAGTTGTCAAAGGGAGTTGTCAAAGGGAGCTGTCAAAGGGAGTTGTCAAAGGGAGCTGTCAAAGGGAGCTGTCAAAGGGAGCTGTCAAAGGGAGTTGTCAAAGGGAGCTGTCAAAGGGAGCTGTCAAAGGGAGCTGTCAAAGGGAGCTGTCAAAGGGAGTTGTCAAAGGGAGTTGTCAAAGGGAGTTGTCAAAGGGAGCTGTCAAAGGGAGCTGTCAAAGGGAGCTGTCAAAGGGAGTTGTCAAAGGGAGCTGTCAAAGGGAGTTGTCAAAGGGAGTTGTCAAAGGGAGCTGTCAAAGGGAGTTGTCAAAGGGAGCTGTCAAAGGGAGTTGTCAAAGGGAGCTGTCAAAGGGAGTTGTCAAAGGGAGCTGTCAAAGGGAGCTGTCAAAGGGAGCTGTCAAAGGGAGCTGTCAAAGTGAGCTGTCAAAGGGAGCTATCAAAGGGAGTTGTCAAAGGGAGCTGTCAAAGGGAGCTGTCAAAGGGAGCTGTCAAAGTGAGCTGTCAAAGGGAGTTGTCAACGGGAGTTGTCAGAGGGAGCTGTCAAAGGGAGCTGTCAAAGGGAGTTGTCAAAGGGAGCTGTCAAAGGGAGTTGTCAAAGGGAGTTGTCAATGGGAGCTGTCAAAGGGAGCTGTCAAAGGGAGTTGTCAAAGGGAGTTGTCAAAGGGAGTTGTCAATGGGAGCTGTCAAAGGGAGCTGTCAATGGGTGTTGTCAAAGGGAGCTGTCAAAGTGAGTTGTCAAAGGGAGCTGTCAAAGGGAGCTGTCAAAGGGAGTTGTCAAAGGGAGTTGTCAAAGGGAGTTGTCAAAGGGAGCTGTCAAAGGGAGCTGTCAATGGGATCTGTCAAAGGGATTTGTCAACGGGAGTTGTCAAAGGGAGTTGTAAATGGGAGCTGTCAAAGGGAGCTGTCAAAGGGAGTTGTCAAAGGGAGTTGTCAAAGGGAGTTGTCAAAGGGAGTTGTCAAAGGGAGCTGTCAAAGGGAGTTGTCAAAGGGAGTTTTCAAATGGAGTTGTCAAAGGGACCTGTCAAAGGGAGCTGTCAGGGAGTTGTCAAAGGGTGCTGTCAAAGGGAGTTGTCAAAGGGAGTTGTCAAAGGGAGTTGTCAAAGGGATTTGTCAAAGGGTGCTGTCAAAGGGAGTTGTCATAGGGAGTTGTCAAAGGGAGTTGTCAAAGGGAGTTGTCAAAGGGAGTTGTCAAAGGGAGTTGTCAAAGGGAGCTGTCAATGGGAGATGTCAAAGGGAGTTGTCAAATGGAGTTGTCAAAGGGACCTGTCAAAGGGAGCTGTCAAAGGGAGTTGTCAAAGGGTGCTGTCAAAGTGAGTTGTCAAAGGGTGCTGTCAAAGGGAGTTGTCAAAGGGAGTTGTCAAAGGGAGTTGTCAAAGGGAACTGTCAAAGTGAGTTGTCAAAGGGAGTTGTCAAAGGGAGCTGTCCAATGGAGATGTCAAATGGAGCTGTCAAAGAGAGCTGTCAAAGGGAGCTGTCAAAGGGAGTTGTCACTGTCAAATGGAGCTGTCAAAGGGAGTTGTCAAAGGGAGTTGTCAAAGGGAGCTGTCAAAGGGAGCTGTCAAAGGGAGCTGTCAAAGGGAGCTGTCAAAGGGAGTTGTCAAAGGGAGTTGTCAAAGGGAGTTGTCAAAGGGAGTTGTCAAAGGGAGTTGTCAAAGGGAGCTGTCAAAGGGAGCTGTCAAAGGGAGCTGTCAAAGGGAGCTGTCAAAGGAAGCTGTCAAAGAGAGCTGTCAAAGGGAGCTGTCAAAGGGAGTTGTCACTGTCAAATGGAGCTGTCAAAGGGAGTTGTCAAAGGGAGTTGTCAAAGGGAGCTGTCAACTGGAGATGTCAAAGGGAGTTGTCAAAGGGAGTTGTCAAAGGGAGCTGTCAAAGGGAGTTGTCAAAGGGAGTTGTCAAAGGGAGCTGTCAAAGGGAGCTGTCAAAGGGAGATGTCAAAGGGAGCTGTCAAAGGGAGCTGTCAAAGGGAGCAGTCAAAGGGAGCTGTCAAAGGGAGCTGTCAAAGGGAGTTGTCAAAGGGAGCTGTCAAAGGGAGTTGTCAGAGGGAGCTGTCAAAGGGAGCTGTCAAAGGGAGCTGTCAAAGGGAGTTGTCAACGGGAGCTGTCAAAGGGAGCTGTCAAAGGGAGCTGTCAAAGGGAGTTGTCAACGGGAGTTGTCAAAGGGAGCTGTCAAAGGGAGCTGTCAAAGGGAGTTGTCAAAGGGAGCTGTCAAAGGGAGCTGTCAAAAGGGTGTTGTCAAAGTGAGCTGTCAAAGGGAGTTGTCAAAGGGAGCTGTCAAAGGGAGCTGTCAAAGGGAGCTGTCAAACTGATTTGTCAAAGGGAGTTGTCAAAGGGAGTTGTCAAAGGGAGCTGTCAAAGGGAGTTGTCAAATGGAGCTGTGAAAGGGAGTTGTCAACGGGAGTTGTCAAAGGGAGCTGTCAAAGGGAGCTGTCAAAGGGAGTTGTCAAAGGGAGTTGTCAAAGGGAGTTGTCAATGGGAGCTGTCAAAGGGAGATGTCAAAGGGAGTTGTCAAAGGGAGTTGTCAAAGGGAGCTGTCAAAGGGAGTTGTCAAAGGGAGCTGTCAAAGGGAGCTGTCAAAGGGAGCTGTCAAAGGGAGTTGTCAAAGGGAGCTGTCAAAGGGAGCTGTCAAAGGGAGCTGTCAAAGGGAGCTGTCAAAGGGAGTTGTCAAAGGGAGTTGTCAAAGGGAGTTGTCAAAGGGAGCTGTCAAAGGGAGCTGTCAAAGGGAGCTGTCAAAGGGAGTTGTCAAAGGGAGCTGTCAAAGGGAGTTGTCAAAGGGAGTTGTCAAAGGGAGCTGTCAAAGGGAGTTGTCAAAGGGAGCTGTCAAAGGGAGTTGTCAAAGGGAGCTGTCAAAGGGAGTTGTCAAAGGGAGCTGTCAAAGGGAGCTGTCAAAGGGAGCTGTCAAAGGGAGCTGTCAAAGTGAGCTGTCAAAGGGAGCTATCAAAGGGAGTTGTCAAAGGGAGCTGTCAAAGGGAGCTGTCAAAGGGAGCTGTCAAAGTGAGCTGTCAAAGGGAGTTGTCAACGGGAGTTGTCAGAGGGAGCTGTCAAAGGGAGCTGTCAAAGGGAGTTGTCAAAGGGAGCTGTCAAAGGGAGTTGTCAAAGGGAGTTGTCAATGGGAGCTGTCAAAGGGAGCTGTCAAAGGGAGTTGTCAAAGGGAGTTGTCAAAGGGAGTTGTCAATGGGAGCTGTCAAAGGGAGCTGTCAATGGGTGTTGTCAAAGGGAGCTGTCAAAGTGAGTTGTCAAAGGGAGCTGTCAAAGGGAGCTGTCAAAGGGAGTTGTCAAAGGGAGTTGTCAAAGGGAGTTGTCAAAGGGAGCTGTCAAAGGGAGCTGTCAATGGGATCTGTCAAAGGGATTTGTCAACGGGAGTTGTCAAAGGGAGTTGTAAATGGGAGCTGTCAAAGGGAGCTGTCAAAGGGAGTTGTCAAAGGGAGTTGTCAAAGGGAGTTGTCAAAGGGAGTTGTCAAAGGGAGCTGTCAAAGGGAGTTGTCAAAGGGAGTTTTCAAATGGAGTTGTCAAAGGGACCTGTCAAAGGGAGCTGTCAGGGAGTTGTCAAAGGGTGCTGTCAAAGGGAGTTGTCAAAGGGAGTTGTCAAAGGGAGTTGTCAAAGGGATTTGTCAAAGGGTGCTGTCAAAGGGAGTTGTCATAGGGAGTTGTCAAAGGGAGTTGTCAAAGGGAGTTGTCAAAGGGAGTTGTCAAAGGGAGTTGTCAAAGGGAGCTGTCAATGGGAGATGTCAAAGGGAGTTGTCAAATGGAGTTGTCAAAGGGACCTGTCAAAGGGAGCTGTCAAAGGGAGTTGTCAAAGGGTGCTGTCAAAGTGAGTTGTCAAAGGGTGCTGTCAAAGGGAGTTGTCAAAGGGAGTTGTCAAAGGGAGTTGTCAAAGGGAACTGTCAAAGTGAGTTGTCAAAGGCAGTTGTCAAAGGGAGCTGTCCAATGGAGATGTCAAATGGAGCTGTCAAAGAGAGCTGTCAAAGGGAGCTGTCAAAGGGAGTTGTCACTGTCAAATGGAGCTGTCAAAGGGAGTTGTCAAAGGGAGTTGTCAAAGGGAGCTGTCAAAGGGAGCTGTCAAAGGGAGCTGTCAAAGGGAGCTGTCAAAGGGAGTTGTCAAAGGGAGTTGTCAAAGGGAGTTGTCAAAGGGAGTTGTCAAAGGGAGTTGTCAAAGGGAGCTGTCAAAGGGAGCTGTCAAAGGGAGCTGTCAAAGGGAGCTGTCAAAGGGAGCTGTCAAAGAGAGCTGTCAAAGGGAGCTGTCAAAGGGAGTTGTCACTGTCAAATGGAGCTGTCAAAGGGAGTTGTCAAAGGGAGTTGTCAAAGGGAGCTGTCAACTGGAGATGTCAAAGGGAGTTGTCAAAGGGAGTTGTCAAAGGGAGCTGTCAAAGGGAGCTGTCAAAGGGAGCTGTCAAAGGGAGCTGTCAAAGGGAGCTGTCACTGTCAAAGGGAGCTGTCAAAGGGAGTTGTCAAAGGGAGTTGTCAAAGGGAGCTGTCAAATGGAGATGTCAAAGGGAGTTGTCAAAGGGAGTTGTCAAAGGGAGCTGTCAAATGGAGCTGTCAAAGGGAGCTGTCAAAGGGAGCTGTCAAAGGGAGCTGTCAAAGGGAGCTGTCTAAGGGAGTTGTCACTGTCAAAGGGAGTTGTCAAAGGGAGTTGTCAAAGGGAGCTGTCAAAGGGTGCTGTCAAAGGGAGTTGTCAAAGGGAGTTGTCAAAGGGAGTTGTCAAAGGGAGCTGTCAATGGGAGCTGTCAAAGGGAGCTGTCAAAGGGAGTTGTCAAAGGGAGTTGTCAAAGGGAGTTGTCAATGGGAGCTGTCAAAGGGAGTTGTCAAAGGGAGTTGTCAAAGGGAGTTGTCAAAGGGAGCTGTCAAAGGGAGTTGTCAAAGGGAGTTGTCAATGGGAGCTGTCAAAGGGAGGTGTCAAAGCGAGTTGTCAAAGGGAGTTGTCAAAGGGAGTTGTCAAATGGAGCTATCAAAGGGAGTTGTCAAAGGGAGCTGTCAAAGGGAGCTGTCAAATGGAGCTGTCAAAGGGAGTTGTCAAAGGGAGCTGTCAAAGGGTGCTGTCAAAGGGAGTTGTCAAAGGGAGTTGTCAAAGGGAGTTGTCAAAGGGAGTTGTCAAAGGGAGCTGTCAAAGGGAGCTGTCAAAGGGAGTTGTCAAAAGGAGTTGTCAAAGGGAGCTGTCAAAGGGAGCTGTCAAAGGGAGCTGTCAATGGGAGTTGTCAAAGGGTGTTGTCAAAGGGAGCTGTCAAACGGAGTTGTCAAACGGAGTTGTCAAAGGGAGTTGTCAAAGGGAGTTGTCAAAGGGAGCTGTCAAAGGGAGTTGTCAAAGGGAGTTGTCAAAGGGAGCTGTCAAAGGGAGCTGTCAAAGGGAGATGTCAAAGGGAGCTGTCAAAGGGAGCTGTCAAAGGGAGCTGTCAAAGGGAGCTGTCAAAGGGAGCTGTCAAAGGGAGTTGTCAAAGGGAGCTGTCAAAGGGAGTTGTCAGAGGGAGCTGTCAAAGGGAGCTGTCAAAGGGAGCTGTCAAAGGGAGTTGTCAACGGGAGCTGTCAAAGGGAGCTGTCAAAGGGAGCTGTCAAAGTGAGTTGTCAACGGGAGTTGTCAAAGGGAGCTGTCAAAGGGAGCTGTCAAAGGGAGCTGTCAAAGGGAGTTGTCAAAGGGAGCTGTCAAAGGGAGCTGTCAAAAGGGTGTTGTCAAAGTGAGCTGTCAAAGGGAGTTGTCAAAGGGAGCTGTCAAAGGGAGCTGTCAAAGGGAGCTGTCAAACTGATTTGTCAAAGGGAGTTGTCAAAGGGAGTTGTCAAAGGGAGCTGTCAAAGGGAGTTGTCAAATGGAGCTGTGAAAGGGAGTTGTCAACGGGAGTTGTCAAAGGGAGCTGTCAAAGGGAGCTGTCAAAGGGAGTTGTCAAAGGGAGTTGTCAAAGGGAGTTGTCAATGGGAGCTGTCAAAGGGAGTTGTCAAAGGGAGTTGTCAAAGGGAGTTGTCAAAGGGAGCTGTCAAAGGGAGTTGTCAAAGGGAGTTGTCAATGGGAGCTGTCAAAGGGAGCTGTCAAAGGGAGTTGTCAAAGGGAGTTGTCAAAGGGAGTTGTCAATGGGAGCTGTCAAAGGGAGCTGTCAATGGGTGTTGTCAAAGGGAGCTGTCAAAGTGAGTTGTCAAAGGGAGCTGTCAAAGGGAGCTGTCAAAGGGAGTTGTCAAAGGGAGTTGTCAAAGGGAGTTGTCAAAGGGAGCTGTCAAAGGGAGCTGTCAATGGGATCTGTCAAAGGGATTTGTCAACGGGAGTTGTCAAAGGGAGTTGTAAATGGGAGCTGTCAAAGGGAGCTGTCAAAGGGAGTTGTCAAAGGGAGTTGTCAAAGGGAGTTGTCAAAGGGAGTTGTCAAAGGGAGCTGTCAAAGGGAGTTGTCAAAGGGAGTTTTCAAATGGAGTTGTCAAAGGGACCTGTCAAAGGGAGCTGTCAGGGAGTTGTCAAAGGGTGCTGTCAAAGGGAGTTGTCAAAGGGAGTTGTCAAAGGGAGTTGTCAAAGGGATTTGTCAAAGGGTGCTGTCAAAGGGAGTTGTCATAGGGAGTTGTCAAAGGGAGTTGTCAAAGGGAGTTGTCAAAGGGAGTTGTCAAAGGGAGTTGTCAAAGGGAGCTGTCAATGGGAGATGTCAAAGGGAGTTGTCAAATGGAGTTGTCAAAGGGACCTGTCAAAGGGAGCTGTCAAAGGGAGTTGTCAAAGGGTGCTGTCAAAGTGAGTTGTCAAAGGGTGCTGTCAAAGGGAGTTGTCAAAGGGAGTTGTCAAAGGGAGTTGTCAAAGGGAACTGTCAAAGTGAGTTGTCAAAGGGAGTTGTCAAAGGGAGCTGTCCAATGGAGATGTCAAATGGAGCTGTCAAAGAGAGCTGTCAAAGGGAGCTGTCAAAGGGAGTTGTCACTGTCAAATGGAGCTGTCAAAGGGAGTTGTCAAAGGGAGTTGTCAAAGGGAGCTGTCAAAGGGAGCTGTCAAAGGGAGCTGTCAAAGGGAGCTGTCAAAGGGAGTTGTCAAAGGGAGTTGTCAAAGGGAGTTGTCAAAGGGAGTTGTCAAAGGGAGTTGTCAAAGGGAGCTGTCAAAGGGAGCTGTCAAAGGGAGCTGTCAAAGGGAGCTGTCAAAGGGAGCTGTCAAAGAGAGCTGTCAAAGGGAGCTGTCAAAGGGAGTTGTCACTGTCAAATGGAGCTGTCAAAGGGAGTTGTCAAAGGGAGTTGTCAAAGGGAGCTGTCAACTGGAGATGTCAAAGGGAGTTGTCAAAGGGAGTTGTCAAAGGGAGCTGTCAAAGGGAGTTGTCAAAGGGAGTTGTCAAAGGGAGCTGTCAAAGGGAGCTGTCAAAGGGAGATGTCAAAGGGAGCTGTCAAAGGGAGCTGTCAAAGGGAGCAGTCAAAGGGAGCTGTCAAAGGGAGCTGTCAAAGGGAGTTGTCAAAGGGAGCTGTCAAAGGGAGTTGTCAGAGGGAGCTGTCAAAGGGAGCTGTCAAAGGGAGCTGTCAAAGGGAGTTGTCAACGGGAGCTGTCAAAGGGAGCTGTCAAAGGGAGCTGTCAAAGGGAGTTGTCAACGGGAGTTGTCAAAGGGAGCTGTCAAAGGGAGCTGTCAAAGGGAGTTGTCAAAGGGAGCTGTCAAAGGGAGCTGTCAAAAGGGTGTTGTCAAAGTGAGCTGTCAAAGGGAGTTGTCAAAGGGAGCTGTCAAAGGGAGCTGTCAAAGGGAGCTGTCAAACTGATTTGTCAAAGGGAGTTGTCAAAGGGAGTTGTCAAAGGGAGCTGTCAAAGGGAGTTGTCAAATGGAGCTGTGAAAGGGAGTTGTCAACGGGAGTTGTCAAAGGGAGCTGTCAAAGGGAGCTGTCAAAGGGAGTTGTCAAAGGGAGTTGTCAAAGGGAGTTGTCAATGGGAGCTGTCAAAGGGAGATGTCAAAGGGAGTTGTCAAAGGGAGTTGTCAAAGGGAGCTGTCAAAGGGAGTTGTCAAAGGGAGCTGTCAAAGGGAGCTGTCAAAGGGAGCTGTCAAAGGGAGTTGTCAAAGGGAGCTGTCAAAGGGAGCTGTCAAAGGGAGCTGTCAAAGGGAGCTGTCAAAGGGAGTTGTCAAAGGGAGTTGTCAAAGGGAGTTGTCAAAGGGAGCTGTCAAAGGGAGCTGTCAAAGGGAGCTGTCAAAGGGAGTTGTCAAAGGGAGCTGTCAAAGGGAGTTGTCAAAGGGAGTTGTCAAAGGGAGCTGTCAAAGGGAGTTGTCAAAGGGAGCTGTCAAAGGGAGTTGTCAAAGGGAGCTGTCAAAGGGAGTTGTCAAAGGGAGCTGTCAAAGGGAGCTGTCAAAGGGAGCTGTCAAAGGGAGCTGTCAAAGTGAGCTGTCAAAGGGAGCTATCAAAGGGAGTTGTCAAAGGGAGCTGTCAAAGGGAGCTGTCAAAGGGAGCTGTCAAAGTGAGCTGTCAAAGGGAGTTGTCAACGGGAGTTGTCAGAGGGAGCTGTCAAAGGGAGCTGTCAAAGGGAGTTGTCAAAGGGAGCTGTCAAAGGGAGTTGTCAAAGGGAGTTGTCAATGGGAGCTGTCAAAGGGAGCTGTCAAAGGGAGTTGTCAAAGGGAGTTGTCAAAGGGAGTTGTCAATGGGAGCTGTCAAAGGGAGCTGTCAATGGGTGTTGTCAAAGGGAGCTGTCAAAGTGAGTTGTCAAAGGGAGCTGTCAAAGGGAGCTGTCAAAGGGAGTTGTCAAAGGGAGTTGTCAAAGGGAGTTGTCAAAGGGAGCTGTCAAAGGGAGCTGTCAATGGGATCTGTCAAAGGGATTTGTCAACGGGAGTTGTCAAAGGGAGTTGTAAATGGGAGCTGTCAAAGGGAGCTGTCAAAGGGAGTTGTCAAAGGGAGTTGTCAAAGGGAGTTGTCAAAGGGAGTTGTCAAAGGGAGCTGTCAAAGGGAGTTGTCAAAGGGAGTTTTCAAATGGAGTTGTCAAAGGGACCTGTCAAAGGGAGCTGTCAGGGAGTTGTCAAAGGGTGCTGTCAAAGGGAGTTGTCAAAGGGAGTTGTCAAAGGGAGTTGTCAAAGGGATTTGTCAAAGGGTGCTGTCAAAGGGAGTTGTCATAGGGAGTTGTCAAAGGGAGTTGTCAAAGGGAGTTGTCAAAGGGAGTTGTCAAAGGGAGTTGTCAAAGGGAGCTGTCAATGGGAGATGTCAAAGGGAGTTGTCAAATGGAGTTGTCAAAGGGACCTGTCAAAGGGAGCTGTCAAAGGGAGTTGTCAAAGGGTGCTGTCAAAGTGAGTTGTCAAAGGGTGCTGTCAAAGGGAGTTGTCAAAGGGAGTTGTCAAAGGGAGTTGTCAAAGGGAACTGTCAAAGTGAGTTGTCAAAGGCAGTTGTCAAAGGGAGCTGTCCAATGGAGATGTCAAATGGAGCTGTCAAAGAGAGCTGTCAAAGGGAGCTGTCAAAGGGAGTTGTCACTGTCAAAGGGAGCTGTCAAAGGGAGCTGTCAAAGGGAGCTGTCAAAGTGAGCTGTCAAAGGGAGTTGTCAACGGGAGTTGTCAGAGGGAGCTGTCAAAGGGAGCTGTCAAAGGGAGTTGTCAAAGGGAGTTGTCAATGGGAGCTGTCAAAGGGAGCTGTCAAAGGGAGTTGTCAAAGGGAGTTGTCAAAGGGAGTTGTCAATGGGAGCTGTCAAAGGGAGCTGTCAATGGGTGTTGTCAAAGGGAGCTGTCAAAGTGAGTTGTCACTGTCAAATGGAGCTGTCAAAGGGAGTTGTCAAAGGGAGTTGTCAAAGGGAGCTGTCAACTGGAGATGTCAAAGGGAGTTGTCAAAGGGAGTTGTCAAAGGGAGCTGTCAAAGGGAGCTGTCAAAGGGAGCTGTCAAAGGGAGCTGTCAAAGGGAGCTGTCACTGTCAAAGGGAGCTGTCAAAGGGAGTTGTCAAAGGGAGTTGTCAAAGGGAGCTGTCAAATGGAGATGTCAAAGGGAGTTGTCAAAGGGAGTTGTCAAAGGGAGCTGTCAAATGGAGCTGTCAAAGGGAGCTGTCAAAGGGAGCTGTCAAAGGGAGCTGTCAAAGGGAGCTGTCTAAGGGAGTTGTCACTGTCAAAGGGAGTTGTCAAAGGGAGTTGTCAAAGGGAGCTGTCAAAGGGTGCTGTCAAAGGGAGTTGTCAAAGGGAGTTGTCAAAGGGAGTTGTCAAAGGGAGCTGTCAATGGGAGCTGTCAAAGGGAGCTGTCAAAGGGAGTTGTCAAAGGGAGTTGTCAAAGGGAGTTGTCAATGGGAGCTGTCAAAGGGAGTTGTCAAAGGGAGTTGTCAAAGGGAGTTGTCAAAGGGAGCTGTCAAAGGGAGTTGTCAAAGGGAGTTGTCAATGGGAGCTGTCAAAGGGAGGTGTCAAAGCGAGTTGTCAAAGGGAGTTGTCAAAGGGAGTTGTCAAATGGAGCTATCAAAGGGAGTTGTCAAAGGGAGCTGTCAAAGGGAGCTGTCAAATGGAGCTGTCAAAGGGAGTTGTCAAAGGGAGCTGTCAAAGGGTGCTGTCAAAGGGAGTTGTCAAAGGGAGTTGTCAAAGGGAGTTGTCAAAGGGAGTTGTCAAAGGGAGCTGTCAAAGGGAGCTGTCAAAGGGAGTTGTCAAAAGGAGTTGTCAAAGGGAGCTGTCAAAGGGAGCTGTCAAAGGGAGCTGTCAATGGGAGTTGTCAAAGGGTGTTGTCAAAGGGAGCTGTCAAACGGAGTTGTCAAACGGAGTTGTCAAAGGGAGTTGTCAAAGGGAGTTGTCAAAGGGAGCTGTCAAAGGGAGTTGTCAAAGGGAGTTGTCAAAGGGAGCTGTCAAAGGGAGCTGTCAAAGGGAGATGTCAAAGGGAGCTGTCAAAGGGAGCTGTCAAAGGGAGCTGTCAAAGGGAGCTGTCAAAGGGAGCTGTCAAAGGGAGTTGTCAAAGGGAGCTGTCAAAGGGAGTTGTCAGAGGGAGCTGTCAAAGGGAGCTGTCAAAGGGAGCTGTCAAAGGGAGTTGTCAACGGGAGCTGTCAAAGGGAGCTGTCAAAGGGAGCTGTCAAAGTGAGTTGTCAACGGGAGTTGTCAAAGGGAGCTGTCAAAGGGAGCTGTCAAAGGGAGCTGTCAAAGGGAGTTGTCAAAGGGAGCTGTCAAAGGGAGCTGTCAAAAGGGTGTTGTCAAAGTGAGCTGTCAAAGGGAGTTGTCAAAGGGAGCTGTCAAAGGGAGCTGTCAAAGGGAGCTGTCAAACTGATTTGTCAAAGGGAGTTGTCAAAGGGAGTTGTCAAAGGGAGCTGTCAAAGGGAGTTGTCAAATGGAGCTGTGAAAGGGAGTTGTCAACGGGAGTTGTCAAAGGGAGCTGTCAAAGGGAGCTGTCAAAGGGAGTTGTCAAAGGGAGTTGTCAAAGGGAGTTGTCAATGGGAGCTGTCAAAGGGAGTTGTCAAAGGGAGTTGTCAAAGGGAGTTGTCAAAGGGAGCTGTCAAAGGGAGTTGTTAAAGGGAGCTGTCAAAGGGAGCTGTCAAAGGGAGCTGTCAAAGGGAGTTGTCAAAGGGAGCTGTCAAAGGGAGCTGTCAAAGGGAGCTGTCAAAGGGAGCTGTCAAAGGGAGTTGTCAAAGGGAGTTGTCAAAGGGAGCTGTCAAAGGGAGCTGTCAAAGGGAGCTGTCAAAGGGAGTTGTCAAAGGGAGCTGTCAAAGGGAGTTGTCAAAGGGAGTTGTCAAAGGGAGCTGTCAAAGGGAGTTGTCAAAGGGAGCTATCAAAGGGAGTTGTCAAAGGGAGCTGTCAAAGGGAGTTGTCAAAGGGAGCTGTCAAAGGGAGCTGTCAAAGGGAGCTGTCAAAGGGAGCTGTCAAAGTGAGCTGTCAAAGGGAGCTATCAAAGGGAGTTGTCAAAGGGAGCTGTCAAAGGGAGCTGTCAAAGGGAGCTGTCAAAGTGAGCTGTCAAAGGGAGTTGTCAACGGGAGTTGTCAGAGGGAGCTGTCAAAGGGAGCTGTCAAAGGGAGTTGTCAAAGGGAGTTGTCAATGGGAGCTGTCAAAGGGAGCTGTCAAAGGGAGTTGTCAAAGGGAGTTGTCAAAGGGAGTTGTCAATGGGAGCTGTCAAAGGGAGCTGTCAATGGGTGTTGTCAAAGGGAGCTGTCAAAGTGAGTTGTCAAACGGAGCTGTCAAAGGGAGCTGTCAAAGGGAGTTGTCAAAGGGAGTTGTCAAAGGGAGTTGTCAAAGGGAGCTGTCAAAGGGAGCTGTCAATGGGAGCTGTCAAAGGGATTTGTCAACGGGAGTTGTCAAAGGGAGTTGTCAATGGGAGCTGTCAAAGGGAGTTGTCAAAGGGAGTTGTCAAAGGGAGTTGTCAAAGGGAGTTGTCAAAGGGAGTTGTCAAAGGGAGTTGTCAAAGGGAGCTGTCAAAGGGAGTTGTCAAAGGGAGTTTTCAAATGGAGTTGTCAAAGGGACCTGTCAAAGGGAGCTGTCAGGGAGTTGTCAAAGGGTGCTGTCAAAGGGAGTTGTCAAAGGGAGTTGTCAAAGGGAGTTGTCAAAGGGATTTGTCAAAGGGTGCTGTCAAAGGGAGTTGTCATAGGGAGTTGTCAAAGGGAGTTGTCAAAGGGAGCTGTCCAATGGAGATGTCAAAGGGAGTTGTAAAAGGGAGTTGTCAAAGGGAGCTGTCAAAGGGAGCTGTCAAAGGGAGCTGTCAAAGGGAATTGTCAAAGGGAGTTGTCAAAGGGAGCTGTCAAAGGGAGTTGTCAAAGGGAGTTGTCAAAGGGAGCTGTCAAATTGAGATGTCAAAGGGAGTTGTCAAAGGGAGTTGTCAAAGGGAGCTGTCTAAGGGACCTGTCAAAGGGAGCTGTCAAAGGGAGTTGTCAAAGGGAGTTGTCAAAGGGAGTTCTCAAAGGGAGTTCTCAAAGGGAGTTGTCAAAGGGAGTTGTCAAAGGGAGCTGTCAATGCGAGTTGTCAAAGGGAGTTGTCAATGGGAGCTGTCAAAGGGAACTGTCAAAGGGAGCTGTCAAAGGGAGTTGTCAAAGGGAGTTGTCAATGGGAGCTGTCAAAGGGAGTTGTCAAAGGGAGTTGTCAAAGGGAGCTGTCAAAGGGAGCTGTCAAAGGGAGCTTTCAAAGGGAGCTGTCAAACGGAGCTGTCAAAGGGAGTTGTCAAAGGGAGCTGTCAAAGGGAGTTGTCAAAGGGAGTTGTCAAAGGGAGCTGTCAAAGGGAGCTGTCAAAGGGAGCTGTCAAAGAGAGCTGTCAAAGGGAGTTGTCAAATGGAGTTGTCAAAGGGACCTGTCAAAGGGAGCTGTCAAAGGGAGTTGTCAAAGGGTGCTGTCAAATGGAGTTGTCAAAGGGAGTTGTCAAAGGGAGATGTCAAAGGGAGTTGTCAAAGGGAGTTGTCAAAGGGAGCTGTCAAAGGGAGCTGTCAAAGGGAATTGTCAAAGGGAGTTGTCAAAGGGAGCTGTCAAAGGGAGTTGTCAAAGGGAGTTGTCAAAGGGAGCTGTCAAATTGAGATGTCAAAGGGAGTTGTCAAAGGGAGTTGTCAAAGGGAGCTGTCAAAGGGACCTGTCAAAGGGAGCTGTCAAAGGGAGTTGTCAAAGGGAGTTGTCAAAGGGAGCTGTCAAAGGGAGTTCTCAAAGGGAGTTGTCAAAGGGAGTTGTCAAAGGGAGTTGTCAAAGGGAGCTGTCAATGGGAGTTGTCAAAGGGAGCTGTCAAAGGGAGTTGTCAAAGGGAGTTGTCAATGGGAGCTGTCAAAGGGAGTTGTCAAAGGGAGTTGTCAAAGGGAGTTGTCAAAGGGAGCTGTCAAAGGGAGCTTTCAAAGGGAGCTGTCAAAGGGAGTTGTCAAAGGGAGTTGTCAAAGGGAGTTGTCAAAGGGAGTTGTCAAAGGGAGTTGTCAAAGGGAGTTGTCAAAGGGAGTTGTCAAAGGGAGCTGTCAAAGGGAGTTGTCAAAGGGAGTTGTCAAAGGGAGTTGTCAAAGGGAGTTGTCAAAGGGAGTTGTCAAAGGGAGCTGTCAAAGGGAGTTGTCAAAGGGAGCTGTCAAAGGGATTTGTCAAAGGGAGTTGTCAAAGGGAGCTGTCAAAGGGAGTTCTCAAAGGGAGTTGTCAAAGGGAGCTGTCAAAGGGAGTTGACAAAGGGAGCTGTCAAAGGGAGCTGACAAAGGGAGTTGTCAAAGGGAGTTGTCAAAGGGAGTTGTCAAAGGGAGTTGTCAAAGGGAGTTGTCAAAGGGAGCTGTCAAAGGGAGTTGTCAAAGGGAGTTGTCAAAGGGAGTTGTCAAAGGGAGTTGTCAAAGGGAGTTGTCAAAGGGAGCTGTCAAAGGGAGTTGTCAAAGGGAGTTGTCAAAGGGAGTTGTCAAAGGGACCTGTCAAAGGGAGCTGTGAAAGGGAGTTGTCAAATCGAGTTGTCAAAGGGAGCTGTCAAAGGGAGTTGTCAAAGGGAGCTGTCAAAGGGATTTGTCAAAGGGAGTTGTCAAAGGGAGTTGTCAAAGGGTGCTGTCAAATGGAGTTGTCAAAGGGAGTTGTCAAAGGGAGATGTCAAAGGGAGTTGTCAAAGGGAGTTGTCAAAGGGAGCTGTCAAAGGGAGCTGTCAAAGGGAATTGTCAAAGGGAGTTGTCAAAGGGAGCTGTCAAAGGGAGTTGTCAAAGGGAGTTGTCAAAGGGAGCTGTCAAATTGAGATGTCAAAGGGAGTTGTCAAAGGGAGTTGTCAAAGGGAGCTGTCAAAGGGACCTGTCAAAGGGAGCTGTCAAAGGGAGTTGTCAAAGGGAGTTGTCAAAGGGAGCTGTCAAAGGGAGTTCTCAAAGGGAGTTGTCAAAGGGAGTTGTCAAAGGGAGTTGTCAAAGGGAGCTGTCAATGGGAGTTGTCAAAGGGAGCTGTCAAAGGGAGTTGTCAAAGGGAGTTGTCAATGGGAGCTGTCAAAGGGAGTTGTCAAAGGGAGTTGTCAAAGGGAGTTGTCAAAGGGAGCTGTCAAAGGGAGCTTTCAAAGGGAGCTGTCAAAGGGAGTTGTCAAAGGGAGTTGTCAAAGGGAGTTGTCAAAGGGAGTTGTCAAAGGGAGTTGTCAAAGGGAGTTGTCAAAGGGAGTTGTCAAAGGGAGCTGTCAAAGGGAGTTGTCAAAGGGAGTTGTCAAAGGGAGTTGTCAAAGGGAGTTGTCAAAGGGAGCTGTCAAAGGGAGTTGTCAAAGGGAGATGTCAAAGGGATTTGTCAAAGGGAGTTGTCAAAGGGAGCTGTCAAAGGGAGTTCTCAAAGGGAGTTGTCAAAGGGAGCTGTCCAAGGGAGTTGACAAAGGGAGTTGACAAAGGGAGCTGTCAAAGGGAGCTGACAAAGGGAGTTGTCAAAGGGAGTTGTCAAAGGGAGTTGTCAAAGGGAGTTGTCAAAGGGAGTTGTCAAAGGGAGCTGTCAAAGGGAGTTGTCAAAGGGAGTTGTCAAAGGGAGTTGTCAAAGGGAGTTGTCAAAGGGAGTTGTCAAAGGGAGCTGTCAAAGGGAGTTGTCAAAGGGAGTTGTCAAAGGGAGTTGTCAAAGGGACCTGTCAAAGGGAGCTGTGAAAGGGAGTTGTCAAATCGAGTTGTCAAAGGGAGCTGTCAAAGGGAGTTGTCAAAGGGAGCTGTCAAAGGGATTTGTCAAAGGGAGTTGTCAAAGGGAGTTGTCAAAGGGAGTTGTCAAAGGGAGCTGTCAAAGGGAGTTCTCAAACGGAGTTGTCAAAGGGAGCTGTCAAAGGGAGTTGACAAAGGGAGCTGTCAAAGGGAGCTGACAAAGGGAGTTGTCAAAGGGAGTTGTCAAAGGGAGTTGTCAAAGGGACTTGTCAAAGGGAGTTGTCAAAGGGAGCTGTCAAAGGGAGTTGTCAAATGGAGTTGTCAAAGGGAGTTGTCAAAGAGAGTTGTCAAAGGGAGTTGTCAAAGGGAGTTGTCAAAGGGAGTTGTCAAAGGGAGTTGTCAAAGGGAGTTGTCAAAGGGAGTTGTCAAAGGGAGTTGTCAAAGGGAGCTGTCAAAGGGAGTTGTCAAAGGGAGTTGTCAAAGGGAGTTGTTAAAGGGAGCTGTCAAAAGGAGTTGTCAAAGGGAGTTGTCAAAGGGAGTTGTCAAAGGGAGCTGTCAAAGGGAGCTGTCCATGGGAGTTGTCAAAGGGAGTTGTCAAAGGGAGTTGTCAAAGGGAGCTGTCAAAGGGAGTTGTCAAAGGGAGTTGTCAATGGGAGCTGTCAAAGGGAGCTGTCAAAGGGAGCTGTCAAAGGGCGCTGTCAAAGGGAGCTGTCAAAGGGTGTTGTCAAAGTGAGTTGTCAAAGGGAGCTGTCAAAGGGAGTTGTCAAAGGGAGTTGTCAATGGGAGCTGTCAAAGGGAGTTGTCAAAGGGAGTTGTCAAAGGGAGCTGTCAAAGGGAGCTGTCAAAGGGAGCTGTCAAAGGGAGCTGTCAAAGGGAGCTGTCAAAGGGAGTTGTCAAAGGGAGTTGTCAAAGGGAGTTGTCAAAGGGAGTTGTCAAAGGGAGTTGTCAAAGGGAGCTGTCAAAGGGAACTGTCAAAGGGAGCTGTCAAAGGGAGCTGTCAAAGGGAGCTGTCAAAGGGAGCTGTCAAAGGGAGCTGTCAAAGGGAGTTGTCACTGTCAAATGGAGCTGTCAAAGGGAGTTGTCAAAGGGAGTTGTCAAAGGGAGCTGTCAACTGGAGATGTCAAAGGGAGTTGTCAAAGGGAGTTGTCAAAGGGAGCTGTCAAAGGGAGCTGTAAAGGGAGCTGTCAAAGGGAGCTGTCACTGTCAAAGGGAGCTGTCAAAGGGAGTTGTCAAAGGGAGCTGTCAAAGGGAGCTGTCAAATGGAGATGTCAAAGGGACTTGTCAAAGGGAGTTGTCAAAGGGAGCTGTCAAAGGGAGCTGTCAAAGGGAGCTGTCAAAGGGAGCTGTCAAAGGGAGCTGTCAAAGGGAGCTGTCTAAGGGAGTTGTCACTGTCAAAGGGAGTTGTCAAAGGGAGTTGTCAAAGGGAGCTGTCAAAGGGTGCTGTCAAAGGGAGTTGTCAAAGGGAGTTGTCAAAGGGAGTTGTCAACGGGAGTTGTCAATGGGAGCTGTCAAAGGGAGCTGTCAAAGGGAGCTGTCAAAGGGAGTTGTCAAAGGGAGTTGTCAAAGGGAGCTGTCAAAGGGAGCAGTCAAAGGGAGCTGTCAAAGGGAGCTGTCAAAGGGAGCTGTCAAAGGGAGCTGTCAAGGGGAGCTGACAAAGGGAGTTGTCAAAGTGAGTTGTCAAAGGGAGTTGTCAAAGGGAGTTGTCAAAGGGAGTTGTCAAAGGGAGTTGTCAAAGGGAGCTGTCAAAGGGAGCTGTCAAAGGGAGTTGTCAAAGGGTGCTGTCAAAGGGAGTTGTCAAAGGGAGTTGTCAAAGGATGTTGTCAAAGGGAGTTGTCAAAGGGAGCTGTCAAAGGCACCTGTCAAAGGGAGCTGTCAAAGGGAGTTGTCAAAGGGAGCTGTCAAAGGCACCTGTCAAAGGGAGCTGTCAAAGGGAGTTGTCAAAGGGAGTTGTCATAGGGAGCTGCCAAAGGGAGCTGTCAAAGGGAGCTGTCAAAGGCAGCTGTCAAAGGGAGTTGTCAAAGGGAGTTGCCAAAGGGAGTTGTCAATGGGAGCTGTCAAAGGGAGTTGTCAAAGTGAGTTGTCAAAGGGAGTTGTCAAAGGGAGTTGTCAAAGGGAGTTGTCAAAGGGAGCTGTCAAAGGGAGCTGTCAAAGGGAGTTGTCAATGGGAGCTGACAAAGGGAGTTGTCAAAGGGAGTTGTCAAAGGGAGCTGTCAAAGGGCGTTGTGAAAGGGAGTTGTCAAAGGGAGCTGTCAAAGGGAGTTGTCAAAGGGAGTTGTCAAAGGGAGCTGTCAAAGGGAGTTGTCAACGGGAGTTGTCAAAGGGAGCTGTCAAAGGGAGCTGTCAAAGGGAGTTGTCAAAGGGAGTTGTCAATGGGAGCTGTCAAAGGGAGCTGTCAAAGGGAGTTGTCAAAGGGAGCTGTCAAAGGGAGTTGTCAAAGGGAGCTGTCAAAGGGAGCTGTCAAAGGGTGTTGTCAAAGGGAGCTGTCAAAGGGAGTGGTCAAAGGGAGCTGTCAAAGGGAGCTGTCAAAGGGAGCTGTCAAAGGGAGTTGTCAAAGGGAGTTGTCAATGGGAGTTGTCAAAGGGAGCTGTCAAAGGGAGCTGTCAAAGGGAGCTGTCAAAGGGAGTTGTCAACGGGAGTTGTCAAAGGGAGTTGTCAATGGGATCTGTCAAAGGGAGTTGTCAAAGGGAGTTGTCAAAGGGAGTTGTCAAAGGGAGCTGTCAAAGGGAGTTGTCAAAGGGAGTTGTCAAATGGAGTTGTCAAAGGGACCTGTCAAAGGGAGCTGTCAAAGGGAGTTGTCAAAGGGAGTTGTCAAAGGGAGCTGTCAAAGGGAGTTGTCAAAGGGAGTTGTCAAAGGGAGTTGGCAAAGGGAGTTGGCAAAGGGAGTTGTCAAAGGGTGCTGTCAAAGGGAGCTGTCAAAGGGAGTTGTCAATGGGAGCTGTCAAAGGGAGTTGTCAAAGGGATTTGTCAAATGGAGTTGTCAAACGGACCTGTCAAAGGGAGTTGTCAAAGGGAGCTGTCAAAGGGAGCTGTCAAAGGGAGTTGTCAAAGGGAGTTGTCAAAGGGAGTTGTCAAAGGGAGTTGTCAAAGGGAGTTGTCAAAGGGAGTTGTCAAAGGGAGTTGTCAAATGGAGTTGTCAAAGGGACCTGTCAAAGGGAGTTGTCAAAGGGAGCTGTCAAAGGGAGATGTCAAAGGGAGTTGTCAAAGGGTGCTGTGAAAGGGAGTTGTCAAAGGGAGTTGTCAAAGGGAGTTGTCAAAGGGAGTTGGCAAAGGGAGTTGTCAAAGGGAGTTGGCAAAGGGAGTTGTCAAAGGGAGCTGTCAAAGGGAGTTGTCAATGGGAGCTGTCAAAGGGAGTTGTCAAAGGGAGTTGTCAAAGGGAGCTGTCAAAGGGAGTTGTCAAAGGGAGTTGTCAAATGGAGTTGTCAAATGGAGTTGTCAAAGGGACCTGTCAAAGTGAGCTGTCAAAGGGAGTTGTCAAAGGGAGTTGTCAAAGGGACCTGTCAAAGGGAGTTGTCAAAGGGATTTGTCAAAGGGAGTTGTCAAAGGGAGTTGCAAAGGGTGCTGACAAAGGGAGTTGTCAAAGGGAGTTGCAAAGGGAGTTGTCAAAGGGAGTTGTCAAAGGGAGCTGTCAAAGGGAGTTGTCAATGGGAGTTGTCAAAGGGAGTTGTCAAAGGGAGCCGTCAAAGGGAGCTGTCAAAGGGAGTTGTCAAAGGGAGTTGTCAAAGGGAGTTGTCAAAGGGAGTTGTCAAAGGGAGTTGGCAAAGGGAGTTGTCAAAGGGAGTTGTCAAAGGGAGCTGTCAAAGGGAGCTGTCAAAGGGAGTTGTCAAAGGGAGTTGTCAAAGGAAGTTGTCAATGGGAGCTGCCAAAGGGAGTTGTCAAAGGGAGTTGTCAAAGGGAGTTGTCAAAGGGAGCTGTCAAAGGGAGTTGTCAAAGGGAGTTGTCAAATGGAGTTGTCAAAGGGACCTGTCAAAGGGAGCTGTCAAAGGGAGTTGTCAAAGGGAGTTGTCAAAGGGACCTGGCAAAGGGAGCTGTCAAAGGGAGTTGTCAAAGGGAGTTGCAAAGGGTGCTGTCAAAGGGAGTTGTCAAAGGGAGCTGTCAAAGGGAGTTGTCAAAGGGATTTGTCAAAGGGAGTTGTCAATGGGAGTTGTCAAAGGGAGTTGCAAAGGGTGCTGTCAAAGGGAGTTGTCAATGGGAGTTGTCAAAGGGAGTTGTCAATGGGAGTTGTCAAAGGGAGTTGTCAATGGGAGTTGTCAAAGGGAGTTGTCAATGGGAGTTGTCAAAGGGAGTTGTCAATGGGAGTTGTCAAAGGGAGTTGTCAAAGGGAGCCGTCAAAGTGGAGTTGTCAAAGGGATTTGTCAAAGGGAGTTGTCAATGGGAGCTGACAAAGGGAGTTGTCAAATGGAGTTGTCAAAGGGAGCTGTCAAAGGGCGTTGTGAAAGGGAGTTGTCAAAGGGAGCTGTCAAAGGGAGTTGTCAAAGGGAGTTGTCAAAGGGAGCTGTCAAAGGGAGTTGTCAACGGGAGTTGTCAAAGGGAGCTGTCAAAGGGAGCTGTCAAAGGGAGTTGTCAAAGGGAGTTGTCAATGGGAGCTGTCAAAGGGAGCTGTCAAAGGGAGTTGTCAAAGGGAGCTGTCAAAGGGAGTTGTCAAAGGGAGCTGTCAAAGGGAGCTGTCAAAGGGTGTTGTCAAAGGGAGCTGTCAAAGGGAGTTGTCAAAGGGAGCTGTCAAAGGGAGCTGTCAAAGGGAGCTGTCAAAGGGAGCTGTCAAAGGGAGTTGTCAAAGGGATTTGTCAAATGGAGTTGTCAAACGGACCTGTCAAAGGGAGTTGTCAAAGGGAGCTGTCAAAGGGAGCTGTCAAAGGGAGTTGTCAAAGGGAGTTGTCAAAGGGAGTTGTCAAAGGGAGCTGTCAAAGGGAGTTGTCAAAGGGAGTTGTCAAAGGGAGTTGTCAAAGGGAGCTGTCAAAGGGAGTTGTCAAAGGGAGCTGTCAAAGGGAGTTGTGAAAGGGAGTTGTCAAAGGGAGTTGTCAAAGGGAGTTGTCAAAGGGAGCTGTCAAAGGGAGTTGTCAAAGGGAGCTGTCAAAGGGAGTTGTCAAAGGGAGTTGTCAAATGGATTTGTCAAAGGGAGTTGTCAAAGGGAGCTGTCAAAGGGAGTTGTCAAAGGGAGTTGTCAAAGGGATTTGTCAAAGGGAGTTGTCAAAGGGAGTTGTCAAAGGGAGTTGTCAAAGGGAGTTGCAAAGGGTGCTGTCAAAGGGAGTTGTCAAAGGGAGTTGTCAAAGGGAGTTGCAAAGGGTGCTGTCAAAGGAAGTTGTCAAAGGGAGTTGTCAAAGGGAGTTGTCAAAGGGAGTTGTCAAAGGGAGTTGTCAAAGGGAGTTGTCAAAGGGAGTTGTCAAAGGGATTTATCAAAGGGAGTTGTCAAAGGGATTTGTCAAAGGGAGTTGTCAAAGGGAGTTGTCAAAGGGATTTGTCAAAGGGAGTTGTCAAAGGGAGTTGTCAAAGGGATTTGTCAAAGGGAGTTGTCAAAGGGATTTGTCAAAGGGAGTTGTCAAAGGGAGCTGTCAAAGGGATTTGTCAAAGGGAGTTGTCAAAGGGATTTGTCAAAGGGAGTTGTCAAAGGAAGTTGTCAAAGGGATTTGTCAAAGGGAGTTGTCAAAGGGATTTGTCAAAGGGAGTTGTCAAAGGGAGCTGTCAAAGGGATTTGTCAAAGGGAGTTGTCAAAGGGAGTTGTCAAAGGGAGTTGTCAAAGGGAGTTGTCAAAGGGATTTGTCAAAGGGAGTTGTCAAAGGGAGTTGCAAAGGGTGCTGACAAAGGGAGTTGTCAAAGGGAGTTGTCAAAGGGAGTTGTCAAAGGGAGTTGTCAAAGGGAGCTGTCAAAGGGAGTTGTCAAAGGGAGTTGTCAAAGGGAGTTGTCAAAGGGATTTGTCAAAGGGAGTTGTCAAAGGGAGCTGTCAATGGGAGCTGTCAAAGGGAGTTGTCAAAGGGAGTTGTCAAAGGGATTTGTCAAAGGGAGTTGTCAAAGGGAGTTGTCAAAGGGAGCTGTCAATGGGAGCTGTCAAAGGGAGTTGTCAAAGGGAGTTGTCAAAGGGAGTTGTCAAAGGGAGCTGTCAAAGGGAGCTGTCAAAGGGAGTTGTCAAAGGGAGTTGTCAAAGGGAGTTGTCAAAGGGATTTGTCAAAGGGAGTTGTCAAAGGGAGCTGTCAATGGGAGCTGTCAAAGGGAGTTGTCAAAGGGAGTTGTCAAAGGGAGTTGTCAAAGGGAGTTGTCAAAGGGAGTTGTCAAAGGGAGTTGTCAAAGGGAGCTGTCAAAGGGAGCTGTCAAAGGGAGTTGTCAAAGGGAGTTGTCAAAGGGAGTTGTCAAAGGGATTTGTCAAAGGGAGTTGTCAAAGGGAGCTGTCAATGGGAGCTGTCAAAGGGAGTTGTCAAAGGGAGTTGTCAAAGGGAGTTGTCAAAGGGAGCTGTCAAAGGGAGCTGTCAAAGGGAGTTGTCAAAGGGAGTTGTCAAAGGGAGTTGTCAAAGGGATTTGTCAAAGGGAGTTGTCAAAGGGATTTGTCAAAGGGAGTTGTCAAAGGGAGCTGTCAAAGGGAGCTGTCAAAGGGGGCTGTCAAAGGGAGTTGTCAAAGGCACCTGTCAAAGGGAGTTGTCAAAGGAAGCTGTCAAAGGGAGTTGTAAAAGGGAGTTGTCAAAGGGACCTGTCAAAGGGAGCTGTCAAAGGGAGTTGTCAAAGGGAACTGTCAAAGGGAGCTGTCAAAGGGAGTTGTCAAATGGAGTTGTCAAAGGGAGCTGTCAAAGGGAGTTGTCAAATGGAGTTGTCAAAGGGAGCTGTCAAAGGGAGTTGTCAAAGGGAACTGTCAAAGGGAGCTGTCAAAGGGAGTTGTCAAATGGAGTTGTCAAAGGGAGCTGTCAAAGTGAGCTGTCAAAGGGAGCTGTCAAAGGGAGTTGTCAAAGGGAACTGTCAAAGGGAGCTGTCAAAGGGAGTTGTCAAAGGGAACTGTCAAAGGGAGCTGTCAAAGGGAGCTGTCAAAGGGAGTTGTCAAAGGGACCTGTCAAAGGGAGCTGTCAAAGGGAGTTGTCAAAGGGAGTTGTCAAAGGGTGCTGTCAAAGGGAGCTGTCAAAGGGTGCTGTCAAAGGGAGCTGTCAAAGGGAGTTGTCAAATGGAGTTGTCAAAGGGAGCTGTCAAAGGGAGCTGTCAAAGGGAGTTGTCAAAGGGAGTTGTCAAAGGGAGTTGTCAATGGGAGCTGTCAAAGGGAGTTGTCAAAGGGAGTTGTCAAAGGGAGTTGTCAAAGGGAGCTGTCAAAGGGAGTTGTCAAAGGGAGTTGTCAAATGGAGTTGTCAAAGGGAGCTGTCAAAGGGAGCTGTCAAAGGGAGCTGTCAAAGGGAGTTGTCAAAGGGAGTTGTCAAAGGGACCTGTCAAAGGGAGTTGTCAAAGGGAGTTGTCAAAGGGACCTGTCAAAGGGAGTTGTCAAAGGGAGTTGTCAAAGGGATTTGTCAAAGGGAGTTGTCAAAGGGAGCTGTCAAAGGGAGTTGTCAAAGGAAGCTGTCAAAGGGAGTTGTAAAAGGGAGTTGTCAAAGGGACCTGTCAAAGGGAGCTGTCAAAGGGAGCTGTCAAAGGGAACTGTCAAAGGGAGCTGTCAAAGGGAGTTGTCAAATGGAGTTGTCAAAGGGAGCTGTCAAAGGGAGCTGTCAAAGGGAGTTGTCAAAGGGAACTGTCAAAGGGAGCTGTCAAAGGGAGTTGTCAAATGGAGTTGTCAAAGGGAGCTGTCAAAGGGAGCTGTCAAAGGGAGTTGTCAAAGGGAACTGTCAAAGGGAGCTGTCAAAGGGAGTTGTCAAAGGGAACTGTCAAAGGGAGCTGTCAAAGGGAGCTGTCAAAGGGAGTTGTCAAAGGGACCTGTCAAAGGGAGCTGTCAAAGGGAGTTGTCAAAGGGAGTTGTCAAAGGGTGCTGTCAAAGGGAGCTGTCAAAGGGTGCTGTCAAAGGGAGCTGTCAAAGGGAGCTGTCAAAGGGAGCTGTCAAAGGGAGCTGTCAAAGGGAGTTGTCAAAGGGAGTTGTCAAAGGGAGTTGTCAAAGGGATTTGTCAAAGGGAGTTGTCTCAGGGAGCTGTCAAAGGGAGTTGTCAAAGGGAGTTGTCAAAGGGACCTGTCAAAGGGAGTTGTCAAAGGGAGTTGTCAAAGGGACCTGTCAAAGGGAGTTGTCAAAGGGAGTTGTCAAAGGGATTTGTCAAAGGGAGTTGTCAAAGGGAGTTGTCAAAGGGAGTTGTCAAAGGGAGTTGTCAATGGGAGTTGTCAAAGGGAGTTGTCAAAGGGAGCCGTCAAAGTGGAGTTGTCAAAGGGAGTTGTCAAAGGGATTTGTCAAAGGGAGTTGTCAATGGGAGTTGTCAAAGGGAGTTGCAAAGGGTGCTGTCAAAGGGAGTTGTCAATGGGAGTTGTCAAAGGGAGTTGTCAATGGGAGTTGTCAAAGGGAGTTGTCAATGGGAGTTGTCCAAGGGAGTTGTCAATGGGAGTTGTCAAAGGGAGTTGTCAATGGGAGTTGTCAAAGGGAGTTGTCAAAGGGAGCCGTCAAAGTGGAGTTGTCAAAGGGAGTTGTCAAAGGGAGTTGTCAAAGGGATTTGTCAAAGGGAGTTGTCAATGGGAGCTGACAAAGGGAGTGTCAAAGGGAGTTGTCAAAGGGAGCTGTCAAAGGGCGTTGTGAAAGGGAGTTGTCAAAGGGAGCTGTCAAAGGGAGTTGTCAAAGGGAGTTGTCAAAGGGAGCTGTCAAAGGGAGTTGTCAACGGGAGTTGTCAAAGGGAGCTGTCAAAGGGAGCTGTCAAAGGGAGTTGTCAAAGGGAGTTGTCAATGGGAGCTGTCAAAGGGAGCTGTCAAAGGGAGTTGTCAAAGGGAGCTGTCAAAGGGAGTTGTCAAAGGGAGCTGTCAAAGGGAGCTGTCAAAGGGTGTTGTCAAAGGGAGCTGTCAAATGGAGTTGTCAAAGGGAGCTGTCAAAGGGAGCTGTCAAAGGGAGCTGTCAAAGGGAGTTGTCAAAGGGAGTTGTCAATGGGAGTTGTCAAAGGGAGCTGTCAAAGGGAGCTGTCAAAGGGAGTTGTCAAAGGGAGTTGTCAAAGGGAGTTGTCAAAGGGATTTGTCAAAAGGAGTTGTCAAAGGGATTTGTCAAAGGGAGTTGTCAAAGGGAGCTGTCAAAGGGAGCTGTCAAAGGGAGCTGTCAAAGGGAGTTGTCAAAGGCACCTGTCAAAGGGAGTTGTCAAAGGGAGTTGTCAAAGGGAGTTGTCAAAGGGACCTGTCAAAGGGAGCTGTCAAAGGGAGTTGTCAAAGGGAACTGTCAAAGGGAGCTGTCAAAGGGAGTTGTCAAATGGAGTTGTCAAAGGGAGCTGTCAAAGGGAGCTGTCAAAGGGCGTTGTCAAAGGGAACTGTCAAAGGGAGCTGTCAAAGGGAGTTGTCAAATGGAGTTGTCAAAGGGAGCTGTCAAAGGGAGCTGTCAAAGGGAGTTGTCAAAGGGAACTGTCAAAGGGAGCTGTCAAAGGGAGTTGTCAAAGGGAACTGTCAAAGGGAGCTGTCAAAGGGAGCTGTCAAAGGGAGTTGTCAAAGGGACCTGTCAAAGGGAGCTGTCAAAGGGAGTTGTCAAAGGGAGTTGTCAAAGGGTGCTGTCAAAGGGAGCTGTCAAAGGGTGCTGTCAAAGGGAGCTGTCAAAGGGAGCTGTCAAAGGGAGCTGTCAAAGGGAGCTGTCAAAGGGAGTTGTCAAAGGGAGTTGTCAAAGGGATTTGTCAAAGGGAGTTGTCTCAGGGAGCTGTCAAAGGGAGTTGTCAAAGGGAGTTGTCAAATGGAGTTGTCAAAGGGAGTTGTCAAAGGGAGTTGTCAAAGGGACCTGTCAAAGGGAGCTGTCAAAGGGAGTTGTCAAAGGGAGCTGTCAAAGGGAGTTGTCAAAGGGAGCTGTCAATGGGAGTTGTCAAAGGGAGCTGTCAAAGGGAGTTGTCAAAGGGAGCTGTCAAAGGGAGTTGTCAAAGGGAACTGTCAAAGGGAGCTGTCAAAGGGAGTTGTCAAAGGGAACTGTCAAAGGGAGCTGTCAAAGGGAGTTGTCAAATGGAGTTGTCAAAGGGAGCTGTCAAAGGGAGCTGTCAAAGGGAGTTGTCAAAGGGAACTGTCAAAGGGAGCTGTCAAAGGGAGTTGTCAAATGGAGTTGTCAAAGGGAGCTGTCAAAGGGAGCTGTCAAAGGGAGTTGTCAAAGGGACCTGTCAAAGGGAGTTGTCAAAGGGAACTGTCAAAGGGAGCTGTCAAAGGGAGTTGTCAAATGGAGTTGTCAAAGGGAGCTGTCAAAGGGAGCTGTCAAAGGGAGTTGTCAAAGGGAACTGTCAAAGGGAGCTGTCAAAGGGAGTTGTCAAATGGAGTTGTCAAAGGGAGCTGTCAAAGGGAGCTGTCAAAGGGAGTTGTCAAAGGGACCTGTCAAAGGGAGCTGTCAAAGGGAGTTGTCAAAGGGAACTGTCAAAGGGAGCTGTCAAAGGGAGCTGTCAAAGGGAGCTGTCAAATGGAGTTGTCAAAGGGAGCTGTCAAAGGGAGGTGTCAAAGGGAGCTGTCAAAGTGGAGTTGTCATAGGGAGTTGTCAAAGGGAGTTGTCAAAGGGACCTGTCAAAGGGAGCTGTCAAAGGGAGTTGTCAAAGGGAACTGTCAACGGGAGCTGTCAAAGGGAGTTGTCAAATGGAGTTGTCAAAGGGAGCTGTCAAAGGGAGGTGTCAAAGGGAGTTGTCAAAGGGAGCTGTCAAAGGGAGCTGTCAAAGGGAGTTGTCCAAGGGAGTTGTCAAAGGGAGTTGTCACAGGGACCTGTCAAAGGGAGCTGTCAAAGGGAGCTGTCAAAGGGAGTTGTCAAAGGGAGTTGTCACAGGGACCTGTCAAAGGGAGCTGTCAAAGGGAGTTGTCAAAGGGAGCTGTCAAAGGGAGCTGTCAATGGGAGTTGTCAATGGGAGTTGAGAAGGCATTTTAAAGACTGCCTATTGTTTTTGAAAAAAAGTTTCTCGAGCGTTAACAAAAAGCTTGTTCTGCGTATTGGAACCTTGATTAATGTGGAGATAGTGCGGGTTTACGGTGTGGGTAGAGGGGAGGAGTTTGCATGGTTGAAATGGATGGAGAATGTGTTTTGGGGGACGAGAGACCTGGGTGTGCTAGTGCATGAGTCGCAAGACATTGGTTTACAGGTGCAACAGGTGATTAAGAAGGCGAATGGAATTTTGTCCTTCATTGCTAGAGGGATGGAGTTTACGACTAGGGAGGTTCTGCTGCAGTTGTATAAGCTGTTAGTGAGGCCACACCTGCAGTATTGTGTTCAGTTTTGGTCTCCTTACTTGAGAAAGGACGTACTGGCACTGGAGGGTGTGCAGAGGAGATTCACTAGGTTAATCCCAGAGCTGAAGGGGTTGGATTACGAGGAGAGATTGAGTAGACTGGGACTGTACTCGTTGGAATTTAGTAGGATGCGGGGTGAAAAGCAGATCTAGGGGGCATAACCTCAAAATAAGGGGAAGTAGATTTAGGACTGAGTTTAGGATGAACTTGTTCACCCAAAGGGTTGTGAATCTATGGAATTCCTTGCCCAGTAAAGCAGTTGAGGCTCCTTCATTCAATGTTTTTAAGATAGAGATAGATAGTTTTTTGAAGAACAAAGGGATTAAGGGTTATGGTGTTCAGGCCGGAAAGTGGAGCTGAGTCCACAAAAGATCAGCCATGATCTCATTGAATGGCGGAGCAGGCTCGAGGGACCAGGTGGCCTACTCCTGCTCCTAGTTCTTATGTTCTTATGTTCTAGGGGGGGGGGGGGGGGGGGCGAGCAAGGTGATCCCAATTCAGTACGGTCACACCCCAACTCTACCAAACACGATTCCTTGCCGTGTGTGGTCCTGGCTTTTGTGATTTTGGATCTTCAGACACCTCAATATACATTCGTCAAAAAACCAGCACTCATTGGCTAGGTTTTAAACCATCCTGCCAATCAGGAGTGGTTTTCCTGTAAAGATGGTCTCAGCTCTTGAATTGATGCCAAGTTGATGAAATCAGGGGGGAAGAAGCCAAAGGATCACCCATTCAGCCCGTCTGTTCCAAGTTACCTCATCCCCACCCCTCCCCCACCCAGTTCAACAGCCCATCAACATCTCCTTCAGCTCCTTTCTCCCTCATGTATTCATCGAGTTTCCGGTAAATGCATCTCTGCCCACTGTCGCCGTTGCTGTTTGCGCTGGCCATAGAGCCGTTGATGATGGCTCTCAGGGGGGTCGGCGGGGTGGCGGGGGATTATGAGGGGACAGAGGGAGCTTCGGGTGTCGCTCTATGCCGATGACCTCTTGCTGTATGTTTCAGATCCGTTGGAGAAAATGGGAAGGATTATGGGCCTGCTGGGAGGTTTGAAGGGTTCGCGAATACAAACTGAATGTAGGAAAAAGTGAGACATTCCCGGTGAATGAACTGGGACAGCGGGCTAATTTAGGGGGGATGCCATTTACGGTAGCGAGGGATAGGTTTGGAATACACTGCAATTAACGTTGGCGGGGAGGGTCCAAGTGGTGAAAATGAATATTCTGCCGAGGTTCTTGTTTATCTTCAGGCTCTCCCGATCTTTATACCAAAGGCCTTTTTTCGGAAAGTAGACACGGTCATCTCGGACTTTGTATGGGCGGGGAAGGTGCCGAGGGTGGGGAGGACCCTGCTGCAGAGGCAGAGGCAGCAGGGGGGGGTGTTGGCGTTGCCGAACTTGTTTCATTATTATTGGGTGGCGAATGTGGTCAAGGTGCGGGGGTGGTGGGAAGGAGAAGGGGTAGAGTGGGTTAGGATAGGGGAGGAATCTTGTAAGGGGTCTAGTTTGAGAGCTATGGTGTCAGCAGCATTGCCAATGACTCTGAGTAGGTATTCAGGGAGCCCAGTGGTGCAGTCCACGGTGAAGATATGGAATCAGCTGAGGAGGCATTTTAGGGTGGAAGGGATGTCGGTGCTAACGCCGCTGTGCGAGAATCATGGGTTTGAGCCGGGGGGGGATGGATAGTGTATACAGGAGGTGGAGGGAAGTGGGGCTGGTCAAGGTGAGGGATTTATATTTGGAGGAAGGGTTCGCCAGTCTGGAGGAGCTGAGGGAGAGGGTAGAGCTGCAGGAGAATGGGGATGAGAAAATATCAGCCATGATTGAATGGCGGAGCAGACTCGATGGGCCGAGTGGCCTAATTCTGCTCCTATGTCTTATGGTCTTATGTTGTTTATAGGCTGTAACCTGCTTTGATACATGCTTGTAATAAAATACATTTTTTTTTTAAATGCATCTCTGCAATTTGCCTCATCAAAATCACTGGCGAAGTGGATAATTTAAGTGAAGGCAGAATGCAATAAATAATTTTTTAAACATTTAATTATGACAAACTGACCTTGACAGTTTTATAATGCACTACTGTTTCCATTTTACTCACAAGCATCACTGCAACACTCAATGATAGTGAACTTCACACGATCAACCTTGACTCTCGTTCTAGTGTAAAACTGGTGATAGAGTTAGCAACCTGTTTTGCATCTCCTTCCCTGCATCAAGCGAGAGGTGGCAGCTGGGCTGCGGATTCACTATCAGTCAGCATCGGGATACACCACGGCAGAAAGTCAGTATTAGTGTCGCAGCTGAAAGGTTATCTTTCCACAAAGTGGAGTTGTAGATTTTGCTGGCTTTGCCGGCAGAGTTTGCATTGGTGAGTAACAAAAATGTCTCGTGTCTGGGAGATCACTTGCGGGGGAATACAATGTGCCGTTATCAACAAGCACAGAGACACGGTAAATCATCAGTAATGAAATTAAGGCGTTTGAAATGATTTCTGAGGATTCTTCTGATAATAAAATAGAATTATTCTTCCATGACAATGCTCTTCATTACCCCTCCTATCAATCCCATATTAATGATTATCTTTCAAAGTTGGATTCAGATGTTAGCTGAGCATGCAGGGAATGGGAATATTTATACATTATTGAATGGCTGGCTTAGCACAGTGGGCTAAATGGCTGGCTTGTAAAGCAGACCAAGGCCAGCAGCGTGGGTTCAATTCCTGTACCAGCCTCCCCGAACAGGCGCCGGAATGTGATGACTAGGGGCTTTTCACAGTAACTTCATTTGAAGCCTACTCGTGACAATAAGCGATTTTTATTTAATTTTCAATTTCATTCAGGGATCATGGCCGCTGCTCGCTGGGCCTACATTTATTGTCGATCCCTCATTGCCCTTGAACTCAGTGCTTTGTTCGGAGTATTCAGAGGGAGGTGAAGGGTCGACCACGTTGCTGTGGGTCTGAAGTCACGTGTAGCCCAGAGTGGCTGAGGGCATTAATGAACCAGGTGGGATTTTACGACAATCAACAACGGTTTCATGGTCAGCGTGGTTTCACCTTTTCAAGATTTTTATTGAATTCAAATTTCACCGTGGTGTGGTGAGATTCGAACACAGGTATCCAAAGTATTACCCTGGGTCTCTGGTATACTAGCCCAGTGACAAGAACACTACACCACCGCTTCCTCATGTTTAGAACCCTCAGTTTAACATCTCATCTGAAGGAGTGACCCACCAACAGTGCCAGCATCAGGTCTATGTTAGGCTAGCCTGACTTTGATACAGTGTGATGATCCCTCTAACTGTCCCGATCAAACACTCCCAGGACAGGTACAGCACGGGGTTAGATACAGAGTAAAGCTCCCTCTACACTGTCCCCATCAAACACTCCCAGGACAGGTACAGCACGGTGTTAGATACAGAGTAAAACTCCCTCTAACTGTCCCCATCAAACACTCCCAGGACAGGTACAGCACAGGGTTAGATACAGAGTAAAGCTCCCTCTACACTGTCCCCATCAACTCTCCCAGGACAGGTACAGCACGGGGTTAGATACAGAGTATAACTCCCTCTTTGGGCAGCACGGTAGCACAAGTGGTTAGCACTGTGGCTTCACAGCACCAGGGTCCCAGGTTCGATTCCCCACTGGGTCACTGTCTGTGCGGAGTCTGCACGTTCTCCCCTTGCCTGCATGGGTTTCTTCAGGGTGCCCCGGTTTCCTCCCACACTCCAAAGACGTGCAGGTTAGGTGGATTGGCCATGATAAATTGCCCTTCGTGACCAAAAAGGATAGGAGGGGTTATTGGGTTACGAGGGCTTAAGTGGGTCAATACAGGCTCTATGGGCTGAATGGCCTCCTTCTGCACTGTATGTTCTATGTTCTACACTGTCCCAATCAAACACTCCCAGGACAGGTACAGCACGGGAATAGATACAGAGTAAAGCTCCCTCTACACTGTCCCCATCAAACACTCCCAGGACAGGTACAGCACGGGGTTACAGAGTAACGCTCCCTCTACACTGTCCCCATCAAACACTCCCAAGACAGATACAGCATGGGGTTAGATACAGAGTAAAGCTCCCTCTACACTGTCCCCATCAAACACTCCCAAGACAGATACAGCACGGGGTTAGATACAGAGTAAAGCTCCCTCTACACTGTCCCCATCAAACACTCCCGGGACAGGTACAGCACGGGGTTAGATACAGAGTAAAGCTCCCTCTACACTGTCCCCATCAAACACTCCCAGGACTGGTACAGCACGGGGTTAGATACAGAGTAAAGCTCTCTCTACACTGTCCCCATCAAACACTCCCAAGACAGATACAGCACGGGGTTAGATACAGAGTAAAGCTCCCTCTACACTGTCCCCATCAAACACTCCCGGGACAGGTACAGCACGGGGTTAGATACAGAGTAAAGCTCCCTCTACACTGTCCCCATCAAACACTCCCAAGACAGATACAGCACGGGGTTAGATACAGAGTAAAGCTCCCGCTACACTGTCCCCATCAAACACTCCCAGAACTGGATGGAGAGATACTCTTTTCAGACACCCTTAACAGATTCTCTGTGGATTTGGTACAGTGCTGAATCCTCTCTACATTCCCTCAATAATGTTCCTACTCCCGACCTTAGTTCTTTGAGGAGGTAACAAGGAAGTTAGACAAAGGAGAACCAGTGGACGTGATTTATTTAAATTTCCAGAAGGCCTTTGACAAGGTGCCGCATAGGAGACTGTTAAATAAGTTAAAAGCTCATGGTGTTCAGGGTATGATCCTGGCAAGGATAGAGGATTGGCTAACTGGCAGAAGGCAGAGAGTGGGGATAAAGGGGTCTTTTTCCGGATGGCAGCCGGTGACTAGTGGTGTGCCTCAGGGGTCTGTGCTGGGACCACAACTTTTCACAATATACATTAATAATCTGGAAAAGGAACTGAAGGCATTGTTGCTAAGTTTGCAGATGATACAAAGATCTGTAGAGGGACAGGCAGTATTGAGGAAGCAAGTGTGGTGATGTGCATCAATGTAAATACATGTAGGCTAGCTAGACACCAGAGCGAGCACCGGAGACATCACACACACACACTCAGCCAATAGATCAGTTAAATAGGAGACGACCAATGGACATTGACGATACACAAGGGGGTGACACGACCACAGGGGGGGCATTACACCAACCCATATATAAAAGACACCACACACATGATCTGCCTCTTTCCAGTGGAGACAGTCAGTGAGTACAGACACAGGGTTGATTCAATATTAGACCCACCACGTGGATTGCAGCAACTGGTTAGTCAGTCTGGGTAGCTATAGTAGGATTAGCAGTCGTGTCGAACCCAAGTAATAGAAGTGTAAATAGTTTAATAAACGTGTTGAAGTTATCTCCACGTCTGAACCTTCCTTTGTCAAGTGCACCACAAGGAAGCCACTTATGTTACACCTACAACATGACAAATCAGCAAGGGGGCTGCAGAAGGATTTGGAGAAGCTAGGAGAGTGGGAAATGAAGTGGCAGATGAAATACAATGTGGAAAAGTGTGAGGTTGTGCACTTTGGAAGGAGGAATTTAGGCATAGACTATTTTCTAAATGGGGAAATGCTTAGGAAATCAGACTTGGGAGTCCTTGTTCACATTTCTCTTAAGGTTAATGTGCAGGTCAGTCGGCAGTTAAGAAGGCAAATGCAATGTTAGCATTCATGTCAAGAGGGTTAGAATACAAGAGCAGGGATGTACTTCTGAGGCTGTATAAGGCTCTGGTCAGACCCCATTTGGCGTATTGTGAGCAGTTTTGGGCCCTGCATCTAAGGAAGGATGTGCTGGCCTTGGAAACGGTCCAGAGGAGGTTCATAAGAACTTGTTGTATGAGGAACGGTTGAGGACTCTGGGTGTGTACTCGTTGGGAGTTTAGAAGGATGAGGGGGGATCTTATTGAAACTTACAGGATAATGCGAGGCCTGTATCCTGCGAGCACGGGAGTTATCCCAGGAGTGCGGGAGTTATCCCCAGGAGCACCGGAGTTATCCCGGGACACGGGAGTTATCTCAGGAGTGCGGGAGTTATCCCAGGAGTGCGGGAGTTATCCCCAGGACTGCGGGAGTTATCCCCAGGAGCACCGGAGTTATCCCGGGACAATGGAGTTATCCCAGGAGTGCGGGATTTTTCCCTGGGAGCACAGGAGTTATCCCCGGGAGCGCGGGAGTTATCCCCGGGAGCGGGGAGTTATCCCAGGAGCGCGGGAGTTACCCTGAGAGCGCGGGGGTTATTCCCGGGATGCAAGGGAGTTATCCCCGGGAGCGCGGGAGTTATCCCCGGGAGCACGGGAGTTATCCCAGGAGTGCGGGAGTTATCCCAGGAGCGCGGGAGTTATCCCAGGAGTGCAGGGATTATCCCAGGAGTGCGGGAGTTATCCCCGGGAGAGCGGGTGTTATCCCCGGGAGCACGGGGGTTATCTCAGGAGCAAGGGAGTTATCCCTGGGAGCGAGGGAGTTATCCCCGGGAGCACGGGAGTTATCCCAGGAGTGCGGGCGTTATCCCCGGGAGCACGGGAGTTATCCCCGGGAGCACGGGAGTTATCCCAGGAGTGCGGGAGTTATCCCCGGGAGCACGGGAGTTATCCCAGGAGTGCGGGAGTTATCCCAGGAGTGCGGGAGTTATCCCCGGGAGCGCGGGAGTAATCCCAGGAGTGCGGGAGTTATCCCCGGGAGCGCGGGAGTTATCCCGGGAGCGCGGGAGTTATCCCCGGGAGCACGGGAGTTATCCCAGGAGCACGTGAGTTATCCCAGGAGTGCGGGAGCTATCCCAGGAGTGCGGAAGTTATCCCCGGGAGCGCGGGAGTTATCCCCAGGAGCACGGGAGTTATTCCAGGAGTGCGGGAGTTATCCCAGGAGCACGGGAGTTATCCCCAGGAGCACGGGAGTTATCCCAGGAGTGTGGGAGTTATCCCCAGGAGCACGGGAGTTATCCCAGGAGCACGGGAGTTATCCCAGGAGTGCGGGAGTTATCCCCGGGAGTGCAGGAGGTATCCCCAGAAGTACGGGATTTATCACCAGGAGCACAGGAGTTATCCCAGGAGTGCGGGAGTTATCCCGGGAGTGCGGGAGTTATCCCAGGAGTGCGGGAGTTATCCCCCGGGTGCGCGGGAGTTATTCCCGGGAGCGCGGGAGTTATCCCCGGGAGCGCGGGAGTTATCCCAGGAGCGCGGGAGTTATCCCTGGAGTACGGGAGTTATCCCAGGAGCACAGCAGTTATCCCAGGAGTGCGGGAGTTATCCCCGGGAGTGCGGGAGTTATCCCAGGAGCACAGCAGTTATCCCAGGAGTGCGGGAGTTATCCCAGGAGTGCGGGAGTTATCCCACGAGCACAGGAGTTATCCCAGGAGTGCGGGAGTTATCCCAGGAGCACAGGAGTTATCCCCCGGGAGCGCGGGAGTTATTCCCGGGAGCGCGGGAGTTATCCCCGGGAATGCGGGAGTTATCCCAGGAGTGCGGGGGTTATCCCAGGAGTGCGGGTGTTATCCCTGGGAGCGCGGGAGTTATCCCAGGAGTGCGGGAGTTATCCCAGGAGTGCGGGAGTTATCCCCAGGAGCACCGGAGTTATCCCGGGACACGGGAGTTATCTCAGGAGTGCGGGAGTTATCCCAGGAGCGCGGGAGTTATCCCGGGACACGGGAGTTATCTCAGGAGTGCGGGAGTTATCCCAGGAGCGCGGGAGTTATCCCGGGACACGGGAGTTATCCCAGGAGTGCGGGAGGTATCCCAGGAGCGCAGGAGCTATCCCCAGGAACACGGGAGTTATCCCCGGGAGCACGGGAGTTATCCCAGGAGCACGGGGGTTATCCCCAGGAGCCAGGGAGTTATCCCCGGGAGCACGGGAGTTATCCCAGGAGCGCGGGAGTTATCCCAGGAGTGCGGGGGTTATCCCAGGAGTGCGGGTGTTATCCCCGGGAGCACGGGACTTGTCCCAGGAGCACAGGTGTTATCCCAGGAGTGCGGGAGTTATCCCAGGGAGCGCGGGAGTAATCCCAGGAGTGCGGGAGTTATCCCCGGGAGCGCGGGAGTTATCGCGGGAGTTATCGCGGGAGCGCGGGAGTTATCCCCGGGAGCACGGGAGTTATCCCAGGAGCACGTGAGTTATCCCAGGAGTGCGGGAGCTATCGCCGGAGTGCGGAAGTTATCCCCGGGAGCGCGGGAGTTATCCCCAGGAGCACGGGAGTTATTCCAGGAGTGCGGGAGTTATCCCAGGAGCACGGGAGTTATCCCCAGGAGCACGGGAGTTATCCCAGGAGTGTGGGAGTTATCCCCAGGAGCACGGGAGTTATCCCAGGAGCACGGGAGTTATCCCAGGAGCACGGGAGTTATCCCAGGAGTGCGGGAGTTATCCCCGGGAGTGCAGGAGGTATCCCCAGAATTACGGGATTTATCACCAGGAGCACAGAAGTTATCCCAGGAGTGCAGGAGTTATCCCGGGAGTGCGGGAGTTATCCCAGGAGTGCGGGAGTTATCCCCCGAGAGCGCGGGAGTTATTCCCGGGAGCGCGGGAGTTATCCCCGGGAGCGCGGGAGTTATCCCAGGAGCGCGGGAGTTATCCCTGGAGTACGGGAGTTATCCCAGGAGCACAGCAGTTATCCCAGGAGTGCGGGAGTTATCCCCGGGAGTGCGGGAGTTATCCCAGGAGCACAGCAGTTATCCCAGGAGTGCGGGAGTTATCCCAGGAGTGCGGGAGTTATCCCACGAGCACAGGAGTTATCCCAGGAGTGCGGGAGTTATCCCAGGAGCACAGGAGTTATCCCCCGGGAGCGCGGGAGTTATTCCCGGGAGCGCGGGAGTTATCCCCGGGAATGCGGGAGTTATCCCAGGAGTGCGGGGGTTATCCCAGGAGTGCGGGTGTTATCCCTGGGAGCGCGGGAGTTATCCCAGGAGTGCGGGAGTTATCCCAGGAGTGCGGGAGTTATCCCCAGGAGCACCGGAGTTATCCCGGGACACGGGAGTTATCTCAGGAGTGCGGGAGTTATCCCAGGAGCGCGGGAGTTATCCCGGGACACCGGAGTTATCTCAGGAGTGCGGGAGTTATCCCAGGAGCGCGGGAGTTATCCCGGGACACGGGAGTTATCCCAGGAGTGCGGGAGGTATCCCAGGAGCGCAGGAGCTATCCCCAGGAACACGGGAGTTATCCCCGGGAGCACGGGAGTTATCCCAGGAGCACGGGGGTTATCCCCAGGAGCCAGGGAGTTATCCCCGGGAGCACGGGAGTTATCCCAGGAGCGCGGGAGTTATCCCAGGAGCGCGGGGGTTATCCCAGGAGTGCGGGTGTTATCCCCGGGAGCACGGGACTTGTCCCAGGAGCACAGGTGTTATCCCAGGAGTGCGGGAGTTATCCCAGGGAGCGCGGGAGTTATCCCCAGGAGCACCGGAGTTATCCCAGGACACGGGAGTTATCCCAGGAGTGCGGTAGTTATCCCCAGGAGCACCGGAGTTATCCCGGGGCACGGGAGTTATCCCAGAAGTGCGGGAGTTGAGTTATCCCAGAAGTGCGGGAGTTATCCCCCCGAGCAGGGGAGTTATCCCAGGAGTACGGGAGTTATCCCCGGGAGCACGGGAGTTATCCCCGCGAGCACGGGAGTTATCCCAGGAGCACGGGAGTTATCCCCGGGAGCACGGGAGTTACCCCGGGAGCGTGGGCACGCCACAAGAGTTGGAGTAATCCAAGGAATCCACCGAAGACCCTGGCGAAGGAAGGCGTCGAACTCGTTTGGCCGCAGGCCGGACGCCATTTGCACGCGGCGCTGGATCAGGCGGCGTGTAACGAGACGGAGACCGGCGCTTCCGTGATGAACGGCGCGGTTGTACATCCACGGCCTGTGGACGCGAGGATTCCCCCTCTGATGCATCCTGTGTCTCCATCTCGGAGTCAGAGTCTGCTGCCTCTGTCATGTCAGCGTCTCTATCTCCATTTGGTCCCGTAACGACCTGCGTAGGCTTCGAGTGAGGCACCAGTGGAAGATTTTGAGGACTACCTTCCCTTGTCTCTGGTCTTTGCGGCTGTTGAAATGAGCTCCGGGGGCGGGGAATCTTTTGAGGGGATGATCTTCTGGACCGGATGTGGTCTACATGTTTTCGCTGGAGACGACCCTGTGCTTGCACACGTGGGTTCGAATCCCATCCTCGTCGCCAGTTTTGTAAGGGCCACGAAGAATCCAGCACGAGTTTTAAGGATACAAAATAATAACGTTTATTTACGATAACAATATATACATAACAGTAGCAGTAACTTTCCTTGCTACCTTCTCCTTCCTGCTGGTTCCTGAACTGGCCAGCTTATTTATACTAGGAGTTTCTCCGCCCCCCTCATTGGGGAAGATCATACTCCCATAGGATTGTGGGATAGTCATTAGTCCCCAGCCAATCGTAAGTAGGCAGGTTATAACAGTATTCAACTCATGTGTCCGACTCGTTTATTTGGTCGCGCTCATTGTCCATAAAACAAGGGTTTTTACGGCAACAGTGTCCCGGTCAATTGTTATCCTTCAATCAATATCACGAAAGAACCTAACCATCCGGTCTTTATTCTTCGGGAGGCCTCCTGACGTTCTCTTGAAGAATGACATGGGAGAGGGCAGGTGAGGCCTGAGTTTAACACCTTATCAAAAAGGCATCACCTGTTGTTAAGAAGGCATGTTAGCTTTTATTGGTAGAGGGATTGAGTTTAGGAGCCATGAGGTCATGTTGCAGCTGTACAAAACTGTGGTGCGGCCGCATTTGGAGTATTGCGTGCAATTCTGGTCGCCGCATTATAGGAAGGATGTGGAAGCATTGGAAAGGGTGCAGAGGAGATTTACCAGGATGTTCCCTGGTATGGAGGGAAGATCTTAACTTGATGCTGTTTTCGTTAGAGAGAAGAAGGTTAAGAGGTGACTTAATTGAGGCATACAAGATGATCAGAGGATTGGATAGGGTGGACAGTGAGAGCCTTTTTCCTCGGATGGTGATATCTAGCACGAGGGGACATACCTTCAAATTGAGGGGAGATAGATATAAGACAGATCTCAGAGGTAGGTTCTTTACTCAGAGAGTAGTAAGAGCGTGGAATGCCCTGCCTGCAACAGTAGTGGACTCGCCAACACTAAGGGCATTCAAATGGTCATTGGATAGACATATGGACGATAAGGGAATAGTGTAGATGGGCTTTAGAGTGGTTTCACAGGTCGGCGCAACATCGAGGGCCGAAGGGCCTGTACTGCGCTGTAATGTTCTATGTTCACCAACACAGCATTCCATCATTGAGAATGTCAGCCTCGATCTTTGAGTTTACATTTTGGATTCACTGCCTCCTGCCTCAGAGGCAAGAGCGGTATTCACCGAATCACGTTACCTCAGCTTTTTGACAATCCAAGTGGCTTTCTGATTGTGATTTAATTTCGCATCTGAAGAATGTGAAGTCTTCAGAGAGAATGCAAAAAGGATTCCGAAGGGTGCTTTGAGGGATGAGGAACTAATTAAGCAGATAGATTGGAGGATCTGGGATGCCTTACCGCAGAGGACGGTGGGGGTGGGGAGGGAGGGTTGTCGAATATCTTTGAGACAGAGATAGAGAGATTCTTGTTCAGCAAGGGAATTAAAGATTATCGGGTGGAGTTGGGAACGTGGGAATCGGAATGTAGAAAAATCAGCCTGAATTTGAATGGCGGAGCAGGCTCGAGGGGCCCTACTCCTGCTCCGATGTTGTTTTATATTCATACCTTCTTCTTGGAGAAGAGAAGATTAAGAGGAGGTTTGATAAAGGGCGCTCAGTATCACGAGGGGCAGAGTAGACAGAGAGAAAGTTCCCATTGGCAGAAGGGCTGAGTACCAGAGGACACTAGTTTAAGGGGATTGGTGAAAACGATAACAAAGGTGGCATGAGGGGAAACCTTGTTACGCAGATTCCGTCAGGATCTGGAGAGGTGGAGGCAGGTTCAATCGTCGCCTTCGTCAGGCAGCGCGGTAGCACAGTGGTTACCACTGTTGCTTCACAGCACCAAGGTCCCGGGTTCGATTCCCGGCTTGGGTCACTGTCTGTGCGGAGTCTGCACGTTCTCCCCGTGTCTGTGTGGGTTTCCTCCGGGTGCTCCGGTTTCCTTCCACAAGTCCCGAAAGACGTGCTGTTAGGTGAATTGGACAATCTGAATTCACCCGAACAGGTGCCGAATTGTGGCGACTAGGGGCTTTTCACAGTGACTTCATTGCAGTGTTAATGTAAGCCTACTGGTGACAATAATAAAGAGGAAATTGGATAATTATCTAACAGGAAAAGAATTTCCAGGGCTACAGCGATAAGGAAAGGGCCGCGGAACCAGTTGGACGCTTGCCGAGTACCGGCACGGATAGAATGGACCGAATGGCCTCTTTCTGTGCTGTCCCTGCTCTCTGATTCCATTCTATGCCTGCATAAGCTGAGATCAAAATGTGCGAACAACGAGGGCCTAACGTTTTCGCATAAAGTGATACTTAAAGAATGAAGCTGGGCTGTGAAGTATAAAACCAGGAACATAATACCTTTCATTTGATCTCCAGTCTCTTCCCACTGCTTAGCGATTAAACATACTGTTAAAGATGGGAGAGGCTTCCATCCTGAAAGGTTTCTTTCAACTTAATTTCAAGATAGGAAGGAATGAATATGTCATTTTAATCTAATTGAGTACCTACTCAGGCTTCGCTGCTTGACCTTGTCTGGGCCTGGGATAAGTGAAATTCTTTCAACTTAAGGAGGTTCATCAAACTATTCTCCCTGGTGTATATTAAACGCATAAATGCATCTATCTCACTTGATAAAATCTTCTCCAAATAGCCGGAGGCTGCAGAGCAACCTTTTTTCCGAGACCCTGCTTCCATTGGAAGCAATGTTTCAATCTTTCTCACCATCTTCCACACACACATCACAACCAGCACCCCCCCACCCCACCCCCCGGCCGGCCCCCCCCCCCCCCCCCCCCCCCCACCCCCCGCGCCCAATCAGCTCCTCTCCTCAGCGTTGCTTTGCGCTGAATTTTAATTCACCGACTGCCTGAGGGCCACGTGCTGCCGACTCTGGCAGAATGGTAGGAAGACGCCCTCATCTTCCCATCAGGCACGTCACAGCCTTCCAGACTAAACACCTGCGTTCAGTCATTGCTGATCGGAATCTCTGCTCCTCATTTTGCTTCCTTTTCTTCGCGTGTTTTGCCTTCGAATGCCAGCCGCTCATTATTCTGCCATTCCCACCTGTCAGGATTTAATACTTGATAAGACAGGCAAGACCACCAAGTAGAATAACGGATAACGGATAATGACTATTTACAGAGAGTGAGATAAAGGCGACCGTTCTCCACGACGCCAAATTCCTGACTAAAGCGCGCTCAGCCGCAGGATGCACCCGCTCCAGCACGATTGGCCCGGCAGGTCACATGATCCTTGTGGTGATATACATCACTGTAAGTACACAAAGGGTTAATGTAGGTACACTATACCTAGCTAGACACTAGGGGGAACACCACAGACATGACACACAGACAGTCAACCAATAGGTCAGTAAGATAGGACACGACCAATGGGCATTCACGATACACATAGAGGTGACACTACCACAGGAGGGCATTACACCAACCCATATAAAAGGACACAGCACACATGCTCAGTCTCTTTCCAGTGGAGATACTCAGTGAGTACAGACACAGGGTTGATTGAACATCACACCCACCACGTGGATTGTAGCAGACTGGTTCGTCAGTCTGAGTAGCTATAGCAGGATTAATAGTAGCGTTGAATCCAAGTAGGAGAATTGTTAATAGTTTAATAAACGTGTTAAAGCTATCTCCAAGTCTGAACCTTCCTTTGTCAGAGTGCACATCAAGGAAGCAGCTTATGCTATGTCAAAACATGGTTCCAGGAGTGAACTGTTTCAATTGATATAGTTAAAACTTAGCAACTGAGAACTCTCCTTCTTAAAGGAGCATGCTACCACAACCCTCCCCCCTTTAAGTCCCTGATTAACACATTGCAACGACAATGGAACTTTCGCAATATTATACAACAAATGGATTTCAGCACAGCCCCTTATAAGGTTACGTTGGTCCGGGGACTCCCTGATCCTTTGGGAGCGACATAATTCTCTAGAGGTTGCTCTCGCAGGAGAGGTAATGTTGGTTTGAACCTCACTGCATTGACTCTCGACTTGCGAGAGTCCATCAGTGCAGATGATTCCCTCAATTCCCATGGAATATTATTAGGCTCTTCCTCGGGATAGCTTGCTGCGTTATTACTTTCATCCATAGCAATATCACTGACTGGCATACTAGGGCCGGGCTGCCCCACTAGCTCTGTGTGCGATTCTCTCCATCTCAAACAGTCCACGTGTTTTTTCACCCTTTTTCCTTGGACATCTGCCTCATACCACACTGGACCCGTTCCGGCCACGTCCGTCCCAGGGACCCAATTCAGAGCAGCACCAGAACTCTTCACATGGGCCAAGTCGTCCGCCTCAAATGTTCTTCAGCTTTTCTGGAGTTGCGATGTTTTTTTCTGTTTCACCACCACCCTCCCCGCCAAATTCTGAAGTATCAGATCCAACTGTGTTCCAATGCATCTGCTCATTCGCAACTCGGCAGGTGGAACACTCGTGGTGACAGGAGGTGTTGACACGGGTAAAAGCAGTCCCATTATCCGAGATCACAATCGTGGGAAACCCGTGGGTGACGGATATCTGTCACAATTTTACTACCATGGCTGATGATGTCGGGGACTTCATTTTGTGTACGTCCAACCACTTGGAGTGAGCATCTATGGTGGCCAAGAACATGGAGCCCATGAATGGGCAGCAACATCAATGTGTAGTCTCGCCCATGGTCCACCTGCCCTCTCCCAAGGGTGCATTAAGGCCACAGATGGCATGTTTTGCTGCATTTGACATTGGTTACATTTTTTGACCAGATTCTTTGAGACGACATGCATCCTGGGCCACCACACAACTGCATGCGAGCATTTTCATCTTGGCATCTCAGTTTGTAGCTCTTGCAATAATAGCTGCCGAGCAGGGGTGGGAATGCCTACACTTGCTCCCCTTAATACTACGCCGTCTTCACAACTCGTCTTTTCTCATCTGAAAGGGTGGTAACTGCTCACACCTGTCATCACCAAGATAGCCGTGGAGGACCGTGTGTTTGACTTGAGATTATCCAATCTTTCTGGGTCTAAAACTTGACAGTGGCAATGTATCGAGAAAGGTTAAAGCAAGAACAATTTCCTGTGCTACCAAGTAGATTAACAAATGACTGGTTTATTAAGGCAAATAACCTTTGACAGAGAGTGAGATAAAGGCGACCATTCTCCACGACTCATAGCTGTTAACTAACAGTAAAACCCATGCTCACCCCCAGGATTCGCGGGCTCCTGCCCGATTGGCCCTATGGATCACATGATCCTCGGAGAACACGCCCCCTTAAAGGGGCATGCTACCACACCGGACATATCATTTATTTCTTTACTTGTTCCATTACTGTTCCCTTTGCCCATTGTCATTTGTTGTCTCTCATCCTTCACCCTTTCACAGGCCTGTTCTTTAGCCAGTACTTTCCCCTCCAACTTCAATCCCCTTTTGGTTTTCTATTATTCGATTCCCTGGCCTGGTCCCAACACTGCTCACCCCTCCCCACATGGCCATTGTCCCTGGTCATTCACTTTTACTCCCCCCCTTTGCTCTCCTATTAACACATTCTGCTCTCCTTCCTTTGCCACCAATAACACTCTTCAGTTCCCAGTGGCACCATTACAGCCCCCTTGTCTCATGCCCATGACATCTTTATCAATCTCTCCTTCGGTCTCTCAGGTCTCCAGGTTCGATCCTGGCTCTGGGTCACTGTCCGTGTGGAGTTTGCACATTCTCCCCGTGTCTGCGTGGGTTTCACCCCCACAACCCAAAAATGTGCAAGCTAGGTAGAGGCGGATACATGAATGGGCAGGGAGCAGAGGGATATCCTTAGAAAATAGGCAACAGTTTTAGATAGAGGATCTGGATCGGCGCAGGCTTGGAGGGCCGAAGGGCCTGATCCTGTGCTGTAATTAGGTGGATTGGACACGCTAAATTGCGCCTTAATTGGAAAAAAAATGAATTGGGTACTCCAAATTTTAAACAAACAAAAAAAAATCTCTCCTTTGGTCTGACCTATCCCTGACTTTCCATTCTGCCCAACACCCCCCCCCCCCCCCACCCCCCACCCCCCAAATATATCATCCAGTACGTTTCTATCCCTCTTCAGTTCTGCAGAAGGGCCATGTGGACTTGAAACGTTAATTGTTTCTCTTTCCATAGATGCTGGCAGACCTGTTGACACTGTGCACGGTAGCACTGTTGCTTCACGGCACCAGGGTCCCAGGTTCGATTCCCGGCTTGGGTCACTGTCTGTGCGGAGTCTGCACGTTCTCCCAGTGCCTGCGTGGGTTTCCTCCGGGCGCTCCGGTTTCCTCCCACAAGTCCGGAAAGACGTGCTGAATTCTCCCTCTGTGTATCCGAACAGGCGCCGGAATGTGGCGACGAGGAGCTTTTCACAGTAACTTCATTGCAGCGTTAATGTAGGCCGACTTGTGACAATAATAAAGATTATTATAAATAGTCATTAAAGACCACTTGTCACAACACAAAGAATTGGGCAGTGCTGTGGCCTCGACCACCTTCAATCAATACCAGCAGAGTAAGTGATCGTCCAACTCGGAGCGGGATCATGCTGTGTAAAGAAGGGCTGCCGCCTCTGCCCACGTAATAAGCAGGTTCACTGTAGCAATGGGGTTCAAAACCGGTCAACGATATAAATTCAAGCTGGCGTAAAATTGTTCAAAACGTTAACCTCATTCGTGAGGTTCAAGAAGTCAGAACGTTGGAAGGCGCCCTGCACGGTGGTCCAGAGCAAAGTGATTAAAGGAGAATGATGCTCTGGGTATTGGCCAAGGATTCCACCCTGGGTGATACCACATCTCCACATCTGCTTGGTTAATTCGTTTGCTTTAATGGACCCTCACTGAGCTCTACAGAGAAGCCCTTTAAATTTTATTTTCAGAAGAAATATCCTGGATGAACTGAAAATCCCACATGGAACCCATCAAAGCAAGCGCTTTCTGCTCAATGTACTTACTCTTTCCCCCCTCACGCTGCCGCCCCATTTGAGCTATCTCTTTCAAAAAAATAATCCTGCTATTAGTTCGAAAATAAAAACAGATTTAACAAACTAAGATGAAAGATTTAGTCCCTCAGAAAGACCCAAATCAAATACAAAGGGCTTGCCTGTAACATAGGTTGCAATAAAGAGAAAATGGGCCTTTCAACTGTCCTATGAAACGTAATCATTTAATTGATTACATACATCTCCCTTTCAAGAACAATCAGGTCTGTATAAACCATATCCCAATACAATCCCAATCCAGAGTTTGGAATTCCAATGTGTAAAATCACGTTTGCCCCAAGGAAGCGGGTATTCCTCATTCAGACTTGGGCACTTCAAGATCAGATCACAGAATTTACAGTGCAGAAGGAGGCCATTCGGCCCATTAATTCTGCACCGGCTCTTGGAAAGAGCACCCTACCCAAGGTCCACACCTCCACCCTATCCCCATAACCCAGTAGCCCCACCCAACGCTAAGGGCAATTTTGGACACTAAGGGCAATTTAGCACGGCCAATCCACCTAGCCCGCGCATCTTTGGACTGTGGGAGGAAACCGGAGCACCCGGAGGAAACCCGCCCACACACGGGGAGGGTGTGCAGACTCCGCACAGACAGTGACCCAAGCCGGGAATCAAACCTGGGACCCTGGAGCTGTGAAGCAATTGTGCTATCCACAAGGCTACCGTGCTGCCCTTATTATCAAGGGATAATAATATTGACCAAATTTGGTGATGTTTAATTTGCTCAACATTGTCGCTTCTCTGTCTCAGTACATCAACTGATGGTCTCTGCCAGTCATTTGTGCAGATCCTGTGCTATTTATTTCAAACAATTTCCTGTTTTATACAAGTGTTTCCTATTGAGATTCAGCTTCAGATTGTCACAGGCTGTATGATGCCAAGATGGCCAAAGGTTAGCCTCCTAATGGGTGGCTTGCTGGGCTATTTTAGAGGAGCACTTTAATAGAGTCCACTGCATTGCTGTGGATCTGGAGAATCACATGTAGGCCAGACCAGGTAAGGATGGCAGATTTCCCTTCCCGAAAGGGCATTAAGTGAACCAGGTTGTTTTTTTTTCCAATTAAGGGGCAATTTAGCGTGGCCAATTCACCTGCACTGCACATCTTTGGGTTGTGGGGGTGAGACGCACGCAGACACGGGGAGAATGTGCAAACTCCTCATGGACAATGACCCGGGGGCCGGGATCGAACCCGGGTCCTTGGCGGCGTGAGGCAGCAGTGCTAGCCACTGTGCCCCGTGCCACCCTGATTGGGTTTTTACAACAATCAATGATAGTTTCACAGTCACTCTGGTGGCTGACACTGGAGGCTTCCAGTTCTTGGCAAGGAGTTTATTGAAGAACGGCAACGACAGAGGCACAGAAGACAATATAAAAGATCTAGGGTGAGATTCGGTGGGGGCGGGAATCGAGCCGCACCGGTTGGCAGGCTCCCCCCGGCGATTCTCCGGCCCGGATGGGCCGAAGTCCCGCTGCTAGAATGCCTGTCCCGCCAGCGTGGATCAAACCACCTCTCTTACCGGTGGGACATGGTGGCGCGGGCAGGCTCCGGGCTCTGGGGGGGGGGGCGGGGCGATCTGGCCCCGGGGGGGTGCCCCCACGGTGGCCTGGCCCGCGATCGGGGCCCACCGATCCGCGGGCGGGCCTGTGTCGTGGGGGCACTCTTTTCCTTCCGCCTTCGCCATGGTCTCCACCGTGGCGGAGGCGGAAGAGACCCCCTCCACTGCGCATGCGCGGGGATGCCGTGAGCGGCCGCTGACGCTCCCACGCATGCGCCGCCCGGCAATGTCATTTCCGCGCCAGCTGGCGGGGCACCAATGGCCTTTCCCGCCAGCTGGCGGGGCGGAAATCAGTCCGGCGCGGGCCTAGCCCCTCAAGGTTAGGGCTCGGCCATTCAAGATGCGGAGGATTCCGCACCTTTGGGGCGGCGCGATGCCGGACTGATTTGCGCCGTTTTTGGCGCCGGTTGGCGGACATCACGCCGATTATGGTGAATTCGCCCCTAATCACTGAGGCTCCAGGGTCCTGCTGAAATTCCCTATTGGCCGGGATTTGCGCGCTTCCACGCGATGGACCTGGTCATGTGGTCCGTTAAGGCCACCCCCTTAAAGGGGCCACGCTACCATAGCCACCCGTACGGAGACTCGCTTTATAATTCCAGATTTCTTAATTTAATTTAAATTCCACCAGCTGCCGCGGGCCATTTGCCTGGGCCCCTGGATTACCAATCCCGTGACATTGCCACAATGCCACCATCTCTTCCTAATCCACAAATACAGTGCACTAGTGCGCTGTGCCAAACAATTGCCACAATGTGCAAAATTTTCACTTGACTCACTCTTATTTATCCTTTCCTGCTTTCAAAAGTCCCAGCATTGCCGGCAAGTGAAGTGGATCAAACTGAGGCACTAAATGCAGCATCTCTCTCTCTCTCTCAAAAAAAACACAGCATTTGTATAAATGCAGCAACATAAAACATTCTGATCCAAATGTAGCCATTTCTTGGCAAATTCGAGGGGTCTTTATCAGGATTTAATTGCATTACATCCCTCATTAATCTCTTAAATGCCAGGAGGTCCCATTAGTTTAAATGCCTGTGACATAACATCTCATTATTACATACCACTAATTTCTGGAAGGCTGCCAAATCTGGGAATGAAAACCACAAAGGAAGGGAGAGAGTTGCGTTAGACTCAGTTCCTAAAATCCCTCTGAGATCTAAACCTTTCATCAATGTATTGCCTTTTAAATCACAAGTCTCAGTGGCCCCTGCAAACTTACGGCTGGCCTCGTTCCCTTTTATTGTACAATGTGGAAGTATCCAAGCTGTCTTGCCTGCAGTTGTGTTGTGTGCGTGCAAAGCCGTGCCTAAGGTTTAAACCTGCGTCCTGATTGGCTGCCGCATACTCTCAAACTGCTGACGCTAAAGAGATCTTGGTGGCAGATTTAGGAGTAGGAGCAGTGAGCCATTCGGCCCCTCGGGCCTGCTGCATCACTCAATAAGATAATGGCGGATTGTCTACATCAATTTTCTCTTTAGTGGGGTGGCACGGTGGCGCAGTGGTTAGCACTGCTGCCTCACGGCGCCGAGAACTCGGGTTCGATCCCGGCCCCGGGTCACTGTCCGTGTGGAGTTTGCACATTTCTGTGTCTGCGTGGGTTTCAAAGGTTAGGTGGATTCGCCACGTTAAATTGCCCCTCAATTGGAAAAAAATGATTGGGACTCTAAATTTATTTTTTTTAAATGTATTTTGAGTGGCTTGAACTCTATGTCAATCTTTAACAAAAAGGGAAGGTTAGGCTTCAATTGTCCAGAATCTGATCAGTTCACACCTGGAGTGACTGTGTTCAGCCTCGAGTGCTGCACCTCAGGGAGGAGAAACCTAGCCTCGAGGGGATGCCACGCAGATTGGCCAGCTAAATGGGTTAGGTTATGAGGGCAGGTTGCATAATCTTGATCTCTATTCCCTTGCGCGTCGGAGATGGAGGGGCGATTTGATTGAGGTGTGCAAAATGATTTGGCAGGGCAGGTACTGAAGAACTACTTCCTCCGGTGGGGGTGGGTGGGGGGGGGGATTAGGATCCAAGGGGATGGACTCTGAAAATTAGAGCCAGGCCTTTTGGAAGTAAAATCAAACGGCATGTTTTCACACCATGGGAAGCAAAAATCTGGGATTTTCTGATCATGCTCTGAAAATTCAAGTGGGTTAAACTCGAATCATAGCTACTGAGCATGTGCATGAGGAACAATGTCACAGTAATGTCACTCACTGAGAGAAGGTGAGTGAGGAGCACCTTAGCGAGGCGCTGCCGCCATGTCTGGATGTCACCTGGTCAACATTTTTATCCAGGGCTTAGTGAAGAAAGAACATGACAAATGGGTCAGAAAAGTCTCGCTCATGCTGCAAGATACTGACTTGACATTCAATGACAAGCGAGAGTTTTCTAATGGCCCACGATAAAAGCTCCTTGATCCTATTATACAAGCAACAGAAACCACCGCAGACCCACAGAAGACGAAAGTTATAAAGGAATTCCCGCCGCCCATGAAGATCACCAACTACAAAGAATTGTGGATATGGTCAACCAACGAGGCAAGTTCCGACCTCACTTAGTCCAGGTAAATGAACCCCTCAGGCAACTCTTGCGACAAGACCATGCAAGGTGCTGGACTGAGCAGCAGCAGTAATAATTTGAACAAATAAAAACAATGTTCGCATCTTCAGAGGTCCCAGCCCAATACAATCCTGAACTTCCCATGATTATAGCAGTAGATGCACCTGTAAAAGGGCTGGGAGTTGTGCTATTCCAGGTCCAAATGACGGGACAAGAAGACCTGCCCATTATGCATCCAGGTTTTTAACTGAGAATGAACAGTGCTATGTTGTCATAGACACATGAGCCCTCACGGTGAACTGGGCTTGTGAGAAATTCTCTGATTACGCTCTCTGTGTCCTACAGTTTTAAGTCTGAAACTTATTGCTATTAAACTGGTTGAAAACAAAATAATTTGTGAAGGTGCCACCCAGGGTCCTAAGATTCAGATTGATACTCATACTTTGGCGATGTAATAACAATAATAATAATCTTTATTGTCACAAGTAGGCTTACATTAACGCTGCAATGAAGTTACTGTGAAAAGCCCCGAGTCGCCACACTCCAGCGCCTGTTTGGGTACACGGAGGGAGAATTCAGAATGGCCAATTCACCTACCAAGCATGTCTTTCGGGACTTGTGGGAGGAAACCGGAGCACCCGGAGGAAACCCACGCAGACACAGGGAGAACGTGCAGACTCTGCACATACAGTGACCCAAGCCGGGAATCGAACCTGGGACCCTGGCGCTGTGAAGCCACAGTGCTAACCACTATGGAAGATACATTTCCATCGAGGGAGTTGAAGCCTACACAACCATAACTCCTCAATATGTATCAGCAACAGAGTAGAAATTGCAAGTATTTTGTGAGGATTAAAAGCTGGATAAAGAATGCACCCGGATTCACACTTACTGCCTAGATGGAAGGCCATGGCACATTCTACGCAATCCAGTTTTGAGGCAATATTTTGAACACTGACCACATTAGCTTTGTCAATGCCCTCCTGGTATACGGTGAACAATTGGTGGGTAGCACCATGAGATCTCTGCTGGGATGTCCTCCAAGGGCATCTTGACATCACCAAGAGTCGAGCCAGATTGCAACAGTCAATATGGTGGCCAGGGATTTCAGACTCTATCAAAGACAAGGGGCGAGATTCTCCGGTCACCAAAGCCGAAATCGCATTCGGTGATCGGCCGGAGAATCCCGCTTGCGCTGAAATAAAAAACGGTGTACCCGGGCAGTCTGCCGCATGCACGGCCTCAGGATGTCACATGAGGCAACTCCCCCGATGCTGTGCCGCTGATAGGCCGAGTTCCCGACGGCGTGGGCCACTCATTCTATTTTTCTTTGTGGACCCCGCGTGGCGGCTATGGACTGAGTCGGGTGGGGGAGTCCTTCCACGAGGCTGGTAACAGGGGGACAGCAGGCCGGGTCCGCGCGCATACGCGGCCATGGTCCCAGCAATTCTCCGGCCGCATCCGTAAGTCAGGCCGGGGGCTTTACGCTGCTTGCCTGCTAGCTCCCCACCGGGCGGAGGATCGGTGCAGCTTTTGCGCCGTTTTTTCTGTCTTAAAACGCCACTGTTCCCACGCCGGCGTCAAATCGGAGAATGCAGCCCTCGGTCTCCAGCTGCACCACTTGCATCATTCACAGACAGGAGCAGAAAGAGCCACTCCTGCTCTCCTCCTCCCTATCCAAGCCTTGAGAATAGCTTGGCGTGGATTTGGTTGAATGTAAAGGAAAAGCATTTCTCATAGCAGCAGATCATTATTCCCACTGGACTGAGGTGTGGAAGATACATGGTCTCACCTCTGAAGCCATTATTACCACCTCGAAGAGGGTGTTTTCCACACACGGCATTCCGGCCATTGTTGCCTCTGACAATGGGCCACAAATCACCAATGAGTGGTTCCAATCTTTTGTAGCATCATATGGATTTGTCCACATTGCAAGTTCACTGAAGTACCATAAATCTAACAGGAAGGCTGAGAGAGGAGTATATGCTGTAAAAGACCTACTAACGACCATTAACGACTTTGAGCTCGTTCTGCTCACTGTTGAAGAATGGGTTTCATCCAACGTTGAGTTTCTGATGGGCCACTGGCTCGGAGCCAGTCTTCCTTTCCTCCCTCACACCGCGATGCCAAACGACCGTTGCCTTCTACCATGGTCAAGCTAGAAAAATGGAAGAAGCTTGCAGATCAAGCCAAGCCCATTCTTTTAACCAAAGCGCCATGGTTCATGACCTTCCCACACTCAAAAGGGGAGAGACTTCAGAGAGTCGTGAACGCCGCCCAGTCCATCACACGAACCCGCCTCCCATCCACTGACTCCATCTACACCTCCCGCTGCCTGGGGAAAGCGGGCAGCATAATCAAAGATCCCTCCCACCCGGCTTACTCACTCTTCCAACTTCTTCCATCGGGCAGGAGATACAGAAGTCTGAGAACACGCATGAACAGACTCAAAAACAGCTTCTTCCCCACAGTCACCAGACTCCTAAATGACCCTCTTATGGACTGACCTCATTAACACTACACCCTGTATGCTTCATCCGATGCCAGTGCTTATGTAGTTACATTGTATACGTTGTGTTGCCCTATTATGTATTTTCTTTTATTCCCTTTTCTTCTCATGTACTTAATGATCTGTTGAGCTGCTCGCAGAAAAATACTTTTCACTGTACCTCGGTACACGTGACAATAAACAAATCCAATCCAATCCAAAAGGGGAGAGATGACGTGGAGGAGAACCAGCTGTGGGAATGCGCTGTTACAGAGAAGCGACAGCAACTGAGATTGGATCTGGTCCAGACACAATCCATGTATCATTCAAAGGAACAAAACTACCCTGATATTAACGGACAGAAAACCATTAGTAGCATGGGCTGCATACCCTGACCCTCAGGAGAACATCACACCCACAGATCCGCAAACGAGGGAAACCAGGAGTGACAGCTCCCAGGAACTCCTTCTGAGCGAGCGGATTCCCAACTGCCTCAGATGGAATTCCGAATTCAGGAAAACTGAAAAAAATCACCAAGGGGATAATCCCTTTAAAAGCAGAAACATGTGAGGGAGGTGTAGAGGGATGTGTATATAATAATATGGAGATAAAGACTTGGGAAGAGATGCTGATTAAAGAGTTAAGTCTCTGCTTGCTGCTTAGCATGTGCATAAGGAGCTATATCATAGTGTCATCACTTACTCAGAGATGATGTGGGAGAAGTGTCTTGGAGAGGTGCTGTAGCTATGTCCTGATTTTATATTACTTTGTAAATAGTTTGTCCCGTAAATAAATGTATTTTGAATTAAAGATTATTTTCATCAGCAAGATCACTTCTCGAGTAAGAACCCGAGGAATCCCGAGACAAACTCACAACAGACATCAAGGAAGAAGATTTGAGTTCCCTGGGCTCCTTGTGAGCTGATCCACCAGAGTTCAGGAACAGATGAGGGTCACCATTTGAATATGCAGCAATGGGCTGGACCAGGCTGACTACAAAACATAGTTACCTTGCTCACAATAAACTTCCCAGCAAAATAAGAGAGGCAAGAAACAGCGGTATTTAAAAACATAATTAGCCTGCACTGTTACTCCAAGGCCGGTAGATATAAAACATGAAACACAATGTGCAAATCTTTTTTTAAAAAATTACGAGTACCCAATTCATTTTTTCTAATAAAGGGGCAATTTAGCGTGGCCAATCCACCTACCCTGCACATCTTTGGGTTGTGGGGGCGAAACCCACGCAAACACGGGGAGAATGTGCAAACTCCACACGGACAGTGACCCAGAGCCAGGGTCGAACCTGGGACCTCGGCACCGTGAGACTGCAGTGCTAACTCACTGCGCCACCGTGCTGCCCTACAATGTGCAAATCTTGATTTACATGGTGGACTGCATCACACTGGGTCTGCCAGTTCATACGTGCTTGTTAAGACAGCTGAAACTCACATGCACCAATGCAAAAGCGAGCGTCATTTGTAGCGTTGGATACTTTAGGTTCTTCCCAAAAATAAAAGAGAAACTCGACACTGGCCAGGTCATTAATAATAATAATTTTTAAAAATAGACTTCCGGTGACGGCGGACGGGAGGCAGTCGCGGGTTGGAGGGCTCCCGTTCGGGAACGGCATTGTCGGGGGTTAACGCCCGATCCTAGGGCCAACGAAGGCAGTAAAAGTCGGAGACAGCACAGAGGAGGGGAATGTCGAAGACCAGCAAAGAAACGGCCGTGAAAAAAGCGGCTGAAAGTCCGGCGGGGAGTGGAAAGGTCACCACGGGGTCAGTAAGGAAAATAGAGGCTGGAGCACCAGGGGAGGCCGCATTGCTTACGGCTGAAGAAATAACTAAGGTGATGGCTGCGGAATTCGAAAGGCAGTTTGCAAAATGCATGGAGACGGTGAGGAAGGAGATGAGGGAGGCTTTGAGTGCGCTGGTGGAGGAGGCGATTTCCCCGGTGATGACGGCGGTGGCGAGCGCAGTGGCGGAGGTGCGAGAGCAAGGGGAGGCGCTGAAGGAAGTAGAGGAGACGTTATTGCAGCACGGTGATCAACTTGCCTCGATGGGGAAGGAGATGCGGAAGGTGATGGACATTAACAAGGATCTGCGAGGAAAAATGGAAGGCCTGGAAAACAGATCCAGGCGACAGAATTTGAGGATTGTGGGGCTGCCCGAAGGAGTTGAAGGACCGAAGCCGACTGAGTATTTTGCCGCGATGCTGGCAAAAGTATTGGGGGAGGGGCAGGATCCCTCCCGATATGAACTGGATCGGGCTCATCGGTCGTGGAGGCCTGTACCAAAGGCGAGTGAGCCGCCAAGGGCAGTGACTCTGTGCTTACGTAGGTACAGTGTGAAGGAGAAGGTCCTGAGCTGGGCCCAGCAGAAGCGGGTGGTGCAGTGGGCTGGAGCTGGTATACGTATATACCAGGACTTTACGGTGGAGCTGGCGAGGAGGTGGGCTGCCTTCAACCGGGTGAAGAGGGCACTGTACGTTAGCAAGGTGCAGTGCGGCATTGTATATCCAGCGAAGCTGAGGGTGACCTATAAGCTCAGGGACTTTTATTTTGGAACGGCGGAAGCAGCGGAGGAGTTTGCGAAGGCAGAAGGACTGTGGCAGAACTGACAAATTGAGAAATGGCCATGTGCCGATGTAACCTCATGACTGTATTTTCTTCTTTTTTGTTTCACTGCATGCGGGTGCATGGGCTAAAGGAGCCAATGTTGTATATATTTGGACAAGGGAAGGGATGGGACTTTCACTCGAAATGAGGGCTCTTTGGGGTGTAGGTGGATATGCGGGGTTTGTGTGCTAAAAGGGGATCTTTGAGCTTTCCTAGGGCTGGGCAAGGGGGAAAGGGACCCGGGCGGGGGCCTCCACGCTGGCCGGTTTAAGCCGGCCAGTGAATGGGAGTGAGGTGGGGGAGGGGCTGCGGCCATCGGGGCCTGGCAGAACAGGGTCCGAGTGGTCCAGCCGGGGTGGAAAGTTGGGGTGAGGGAACCGAGGTTGGGAGGAGGGGTTTTACAAGAGGCAGTGGACGGGAGGAGCTGGAGACCTGGCGGGGGGGGGGGGGGGGGGGGGTTGTACAACTCTTGGTTATCATGTACGGTACTCTTTCAGAGGCTGGATGGCATTGAGTGTAAGGGGGAGTGGGGGAGGGGGTGCGGACTCTATAGGTCACTGGTGACCATGGGTGGTCCCCGGTCTCCTTTTTGTTTTTCTCCTTTGTTTTCATGTTTCCACCGTGGGAGGGTTTGGTTTATTGGATGCATATATTGACAGGTGGGCCGTTGTTTGGGGTGGTGGGAGGATGGGATCATTGGTATTGGTAAGGGGATTGATTTTGTATTTGTTACCCTTCACTGTTTGTGGGTGGGGTGTAAATGTTTGAAGGAAAATGTGAAAATGTAGAATAAAAAATATTAAAAAAAAAAAAAAAAATCATTATTGTCACAAGTAGGCTTACATTAACACCGCAATGAAGTTACTGTGTAAATCCCCTAGTCGCCACATTCTGGCGCCTGTTCGGAAACAGAGGGAGAATTCAGAATGTCCAAATTACCTAACCTGCACATCTTTGGACTGTGGGAGGAAACAGGAGCACCCGGAGGAAACCCACGCAGACAACGTGCCGACTCCACATAGACAGTGGTCCACGCCGGGAATCGAATCCAGGTCCCTGGCGCTGTGAGGCAACAGCGCTAACCCCTGTGCTACAGTGGCGCCAGGATTGAACCACAACGTTCGTGACTCGCGAGATTGGAGGGCTACCCACTGTTGCATCACATAAACTGATCTAAAGTGCTCGGCGTGCTCTCGAGGTTGAGCATTCCACCTGATGCTAGAAGCATGCAGCACGCTCCCTCGATGAACTGTTTGTTGTTTCGTGTATAGCTGTGGATGGACCTGCGCAGCATGTTTAACATCAGGGTGAATCTCTTTTGAGTTTGCAGAGACACTGAATTCAAGTTTCTTACAACAAGGCATCAGCCCAATTCTCTTGCTGCCTCTCTCTGGGAGCTAGCCTGGCCCTCCTTTAAAGCTCGGAGACATTTTCCTTACATGAGATGGTGTTTCTCAATGTGAGTTCTCCAAATCCACAGAACCCAGATGTCATTACAAAAATGACTGCGTATTTTCCCCACCGTTTGCTTGTAATCTTCATCGAGAGGAACTGTTTTATTAAACAATACCCGGCCCTGGGCTGTATGCTAATTATTTGAAATGTTATTATTAATCTGCTGGTCCAACTGGCTTGTTTGTTTTTTTGTTAATATGAATCAGACAGGAAATTAATCGAGCGGTTTCTTGCAATCGTTTTGGCAAGACTTGAGTTAGTGATCGTGGGGCTCGCATATAGGACACCACAGGGATTTCATCAGGCTGGTTGCTACAGGGGCTTTTAGCACCACATTTACTCTCTAGTTGGAGGGCATCTTGGTGTTATCTCCAGCCCCACACTGAACTGAACGTAGACCGGTCAATGGGGCACCACTCAGAGTTCAATAGACTAACTGTTCCACAGGACTGTTGAACGCAAGGTAACACTGATGCTTCTATCCATTCAGTTGCAACTGCGCAGCGTGTTTAATTAATTTTCCGGATTCGGATGTCATTGGCAAGGCCCTTACTGATCGTTTAGTTACTACTAGGACAACATGCAGCAGATGCATGGAACACCACCACCTGCAGGTTCGCCTTCGCGTCACTCACCACCCTGACTTGGAAATACACCGGCGACTCCTTCACTGTCGCTGGGGCAAATTCCCGGAACTCCCTCCCTAACAGCACTGTGGGTGTACCTACACCGCATGGACTGCAGCAGGTTCAGGAAGGCAGCTCACCTCCACCTTCTCAAAAGGAAACCAAGGGTGGAGCGTTCACATCCAATAATGAATGAATATGTAGAAAAAATAGCAAGGGGAGGTGTTGATGAGAAACATTTTGAAACTGATGGTATTAAGTTGCTTCAGTTGCAGTTTAGCAGCTAACCAGAACATTTCAGGTCTGAAAACAAAACTTTCACAACTGCCGAGGTGGCTTCAGTCGAATCACAACACCTTGGTCCCATTTTACGCCCCCCACCCCCAACTGCAGCAGCTGACTTACCTGGAGCCACGGCGGAGGCACGCAGGCAGAAATACTCTAGACGCCCTTATCCTTCCTATCTCACAATTACCAAAATGAATTATTTTACCAATGCCAAGTTCATCCTGCACATTTATTAATATATACATGTATTTTTGTCACCGTACTCCTCAGTGTAAACACTACCCCGCCCAGCCCCCAACCGGAATGTGGTATCACACACAAGTTCTGAAATTGCACTTTCCGAATCCAGAGTCCAAATTGTTTATGTAAATATTGAACAGCAGTTGTCCCAGCGTCACTCCTTGGTGGACACTATTGCACACCTTTCACCGAGTGGTCTGAGTAACTACCTTTAACCCCTACTCTATTTTGTAGCAAGCTCACAGTCCTTTCTGTTAAGGTGTTGGACTCCAATCGGAGATCTGACTGTGTTGTGTCAGCCACTGCATAGGTGTCTCTGCATGTTCTCCCCGTGTCCACATGGGATTCCTCCGGGTGCTCCAGTTTCCTCCCACAAGTCCCGAAAGATGTGCTATGCTAAATTGTCCTTGGTATCCAAAAAGGTTAGGTGGAGTTACTGGGTTACGGGGAAAGGGTGGGGGTGTGGCCTTAAGGAGGGTGCTCTTTCCAAGGGCCAGTGCAGACTCGATGGGCCGAATGGCCTCCTTCTGCACTGTAAATTCTATGATTCTAGAGAGCCAAGCACAAATCTAAACTGAGCACTGTACGGGCGGCTGTATAGTCTTTCATATGAATGTTAACTGAGGCCTATCATGGCATTATCCTGAAAAGTTTCAGGGGAAATCTCCACAGTGTTTTATCCCTCAACCAACATCAATAAATGCAGATAATCTAGACACTTACGTCATTGTTCATGGGCTTTGCTGTGCACACTTTGGCTGCCATATTACAAGTGATTATGGCCTGAAGTAATGTGAAGGTGCTACGGAAATACAAGCTAATTCTCTATTTCAACGTAAAACAGCATGAGTTTATTTTAGAGTTTGTCTGTGTGGAAATATTCTGTTGTGTGGTATCCCAAGAACACAAAAGTCAAATGTGCTTGCAAGAAGGATATTTTCAAAATTAGACTTTTGTCTCCGTGGCTCAGTTAATTGCGTTGCTTATTTTTATAACCAACCCCCTTGCTCCCCCCCTTCCCTATTGGGTATCCACCATGTGCGCTAATGCTTTCATTTTCCACACCACTCCATCTCCTTCATGTCAACAGTACAGTGTTTTGTGTACAACTCCCAGCCTTGTAACCTGAAGCCAACAATGCTAATTCTCCTCAACAAGAAAAATAAATGAGCAAATAAAATAACAATTTGACAGCAGCAGGTTCAAAGCCGGTGCTTGTTTTCGCTCTCACCAGGCCAATATAAGCACCCAAGACACCAGATGTCATACTGTACCAGGTGGGTGCGAGAGTCCATACCTGCTGCTCTGTAGACCATTGTTGTGAAATCAGGTCAGTACTCACCTTACCACACGGGAAGACAGGGTTGGACATCCTCCAGAATGATACTGGATCGCCAAGAATTATTTGAAATTAGTTGTCCTATAATCGGAATGTGGCTGTAAGCTTGCTTGTCAGGACACTGTGTTCCCAGGTTTTGTATTTGGAAAACTGAATGGGTCTGAACTGATTCGGCACTGAATGGATCTTAGGAACCAGGTTGTGGAGGGACTCAGATCGATTGGTTGCTGGCAACCGACGGGTTGGCTCGGAACAGTGTTCTGCCTGGCAATGGTCAGTGATTGGTTGCTGCTTGATGCTATCTGAGAGAACTGGGCAGAAACATTTAAACTTTGGAAGTGAAAGGAACTCACTTTCTACTGCTGGCTGAACTGCTTTCTTATCTGAAAGCAGTGAGTGCCTGGCGCATTCCTTTGCTGCGAACCTGGAATGGTACTGAGTTTGCAGAGAAGATAGACAACCTTGCCAGAGAGAAGTATCAAAACGAAAGCTGAACCTCAAAGCGACATTAACCAGAAATCATCCCAGTGCATCAAAAGATGTTATCCTTTTATTTTATGAATACTTTCTTTACCTTTCCACCATCCTTTCCCCTCTGTATTGCGTGTGTGTGTATGATACATAGAGAGTGGGGGTAGTTAAGAAGGGGCATTAGGTAGTCAGTTATATTTTCTGTCTGCTTTATTATAATACTGTACATAATAAAAAGTTACTTGTATTAAAGTTACAAACCTGGTGACTGTAGTTTATTGGCACAGCCAAAGACTTCTGGTATTTTTAAATAAAAATCTAATTTCACCTGTGTTGCGACTCCGGGTCAAGTGGGGCTGGAATTAACCGTGCGTTAGCCCAGAGTGTCGTGACGGTATATCAAAAAGTGTTTTTTAAATCTACAAACTAGCTTAATTTTTTTAAAGTGGTTTTGATACGGTAAGCAGGAAGAAAGTGTTTACACTGGCTGAAGGGCCAATGACCAAAGGTAATTTGGGAGGCGGTGGCCTCATGGTATTGTCACTGGACTAGTAAACCAGAGACCCAGAGTAATGCTCTGGGGAACCCAAGTTCGAATCCCCCCACTGCAGATGGTGAAATTTGAATTCAATAAAAATCTGGAATTAAAAGTCTAATGATGACCATTGCCGATTGTCGTAAAAACCCATCTGGTTCACTAATGTCCTTTCGCGAAGGAAATCTGTCGCCCTTACCCGGTCTGGCCTACACGTGACTCCAGACCCACGGCAATGTGGTTGACTATTGACTGCCCCTCAAGGGCAATTCGGGATGGGCAATAAATGCTGGACCAGCCAGCGACGCCCATGTCCCACGAACGAATAAAAACAAAGAGAAAGTGAGATGATGAAAAGTTGGTGGAAGCAGACTCAATAGGAATTTGGGAATTAAGTAAATACATGAAGGGCGGATGATTGCAGGGCTACTGGGAAAAAGCAGCTATTATGCTAATTGAAATGAAATGAAAATCGCTTATTGTCACGAGTAGGCTTCAATGAAGTTACTGTGAAAAGCCCCTAGTCGCCACATTCCGGCACCTGTTCGGGGAGGCTGGTACGGGAATTGAACCGTGCTGCTGGCCTGTCTTGGTCTGCTTTAAAAGCCAGCGATTTAGCCCAGTGAGCTAAACCAGCCCCTGGTTTTTTCCTTGAATAGCTCTTTCAAAAGGCTAGACTGCAATGATGGACTGAATGGCTTTCGTCCATGCTAGAAAATTCTATGTTTTGATTTTTTAAAATACATTACGCTGCATCTTTCGAGGTTGCCTGTAAGGGGGTTGGGAGAATAAAAACAAACCGAGTTGGAGGAAAATAAATTAAAATATAGCCCATTTTTGAAAATAATTTTGATGGAACACCAAATTTTTGTTTTTCCTCGCAATTATAATTAACGATCTGATATTTCACCCCCCCGTCCCTACCCACAGAAACACTCCAGCACAAAATGTCACACATCTAGTGGCACCCTTTTGATATTTGTCTACAGTAGGTCATTTTTATTGAGAAAGTATCAGACTTGCATCACAGATATCAAACTAAAGGGAAAGCACAAAATACAATCTTAAGAAACATGGTTCAGGAGGATTCGGAGAGCTTTACCAACTCTTAGTGTTCAACACCGCACTCTATACAAAAGAAAAAGCAAAGGTCTAATCCCACAATATATACAGTAGAAGGCAGCACTTCGAGGTGAGGATACATATACATATATATATTATATATTATTTTTTATGACAAACAAACATTAATTCCAGAAAGTTTTGCTCTCATAACTAGACTGCAGCCCTAATCCCTTAACACCGGAGAACCCATTGCACAAACACAGATATTTTGTGTCCGCCTCGCTGTCCTCTCCAGTTTTCTGATACAGTACATTTTATTTAAAATGTAAAAATAAAATTTACATTTAAAAGGGAAGGGAGAAAAGAAAGAATAAATGCCTCGCCCTATTTGCTCAACACGTTGTGGCACTGAGCACACACAAAGACGGTCTCCCGTTGGGCATCGGGTGCTGAAAGAGAGAGGAGAGAGATTAAAGATTATAACCCGTGGGCAACAGAATTACAAACCCTGTCACTTCCTCCCGTTCGGCTGAAATGACAATTTGAAGGTGATGCTTATGTCAGGTAGAACATATGCAAACACTGTTTTCAAATGATCTATGGACGCATGGGATGGAGGGACGAACAAACGGACCTGACATCTCAAACGGCAAACTTCCGCAAAGAAGACAAATTGGATTCAAAGCCGACGCAATTGGATGGACTGAAAGTCATTTCTGGCTGAGCCTCATGAGAAATAACAACTCAATGGGATGCCAAGTGGGCATTGAAAGTGTTCCACTCCCCAGAACTTGTATTTCCTTCCCATAATGATGAGCATCGAAAGTCAGATTTTTGTTTGACTGAAAGTCAGTGAAAACTGCAATTTAGTGTAGTGGCAACTGGACAAAGCACTGATTCGATCACATCTGGAGTTCCGTGTTCAGTTCTGGACATCACACCTTAGGAAGGATAAATTGTACCTTCAGTGTAGATTTACCAGACCGACCCATGCATTCCAAGGGTTAAAGTACGAGGGGAGATTACACAATTGGTATAGATTAAGGGTGGCCCGATCAAAGTTTTCAATATATTAAGGGGGACAGATCAGGTAAATACGGAACTGGCTGGCGAACCTTGGACCAGGGCACATAGCCTAAAGATTAGAGCCAAGCCTTTCAGAAGTGAAGTTACACATTACACATACAAAGGGAGGCAGTAGCTTGAAACTCTCTTCCACAAATAGCAAATGATGCTAGAGAGGGGTTCATTTTAAATCTGAGGTTGATAGATTTTTGTTAATCAAAAGGTATGAAGGGCTAGGAGACAAAATTGGAGTTAAGTGGTGGATCAGCCAGGATCTGATTGTTTCGGCAGAATGGGTTTGAGGGGCTGAATGGCTTGTTCCTATGTTCCCAGGCTGGGATGAGGAGGCTGCAGGACCCCACCTGCATGGCAAGTCTAGTAGATGCAAGAAGTTACTCGTCCGTTCTTGGTGATACACATGGAACATTCAACTGGCACTCACAAGGAGTGGCCTTTATTTTACTACAAATATTTACTGACATTAAAAGTATTTTTAAGAGATGAAACCATTTGGCCATACCGCATGCATATATAGATATGTTCAAAATATTTGATTCAGCAAAGAAATTATTCCAAAATTAGTAATTTGCTTCACAGTGACATTTTCTTTTGATGCCTGTTTTCTCTACTCTTCTGCTCAACGTTTTTAAAATTTGATCAGGGGATGTGGGCATTACCAGCTGGGCCAACAGCCCATCCCTAATCGCCCTTGAACTGAGCTAAGCAATTTCAGAGGAGCATTTAACTATATTGCTATGGGTCTGGAGTCACACGTAGACCAGACCGGGCAAGGACGGCATATTTCCTTCCCTAAAGGGTTTCTTTTTGCAAAGATCGGCAATGGTTTCATGGTCACCATTAGACTTTTAATTTGTGAATTTTTGATGACACATACCCTGCTCAATGAGGAGTGTTGATATGCTCTTTGGGATGGGGAAGGGAGAATAATAATATATATTAGTGTCACAAGCAGGTTTACGTTAACACTGCAAAAAGGTTACAGCGAAAATCCCCTCGTCGCCACACTCGGGCGCCTGTACACGGAGGGAGAATTCAGAGTGTCCAATTCATCTAACAAGCACATCTTTCGGGACTTGTGGGAGGAAACCGGAGCACCCGGAGGAAACCCACGCAGACACGGGGAGAACGTGCAGACTCTGCACAGACAGTGACCCAAGCCGGGAATCGAACCCGGGACTCTGGTGCTGTGAACCAACAGTGCTAACCACTGTGCAACTGTGCCACCCTAGAAAGGAGCAGGAAATATATTACACCAAGTCAAATCATCCTCAGGCAAAAGAGGTTCACTAGATATCAACAAGGAGCTGGGAATTTATAATCCACCACATTTCTACCTCTCAATTCTGAAGACGTCACATGGATTCAAAACATTTACTCTGTTTCGGTCTCCACAGATGCTGCCGGGCCTGCTACGTTTATCCAACATATTTTGTTCTTAAGCTCAGATTTCCAGCAGTATCCGCAGTAATTTGATTTTATATTTATGAGCTTTGCACATATATTGTATGCTGATTAAAATTATCTCTGCAAATTTTTTAATTGAAAGAAAACCACTAAAAGACACAAAGATTTATTGCACAAGGGAAATAGTCAGAAATAATTACCAGTTGCTCCCATTGACGATTTGGGAACTTTAAATGAACAGCATCTCGAACAGTAGCTGTTGCCACAGTTGCTGCAGTTACGCTGAGCATGGACAGAACAAAATATTGTGATCAAAGGAGCAATTACTTAACACATACCCAGTATATTAGCAGCATTAACTATCAAGATATTGCCTAGATAATGGTTTTTTATTTACTTTTTAAATTTTAGAGTATCCAAATATATTTTTGTTCCAATTAAGGGGCAATTTAGTGTGGCCAATCCACCTACCCTTTGCTTTTGGGTTCTGGGGGTGAGAACCATGCAGGCACAGGGTGAATGTGCAAACTCCACACAAGGTGACTCAGGGCCGGGATCGAAACTGGGACCTCAGCGCCGTGTGGCAGCAGTGCTAACCACTGCGTCACCCGCCTATATAATGTTCATGATCAAAAATTGATTGATGCACTGCACAATCCATATTTAGCACCAGCTGTCAGTCTGTACCCTGCATTAACTACCAGTATCCAGTCTGTATCCTGCATTAACTACCAGTATCCAGTCTGTACCCTGCATTAACTACCAGTATCCAGTCTGTACCCTGCATTAACTACCAGTATCCAGCCTGTACTCTGCATTAACTACCAGTATCCAGCCTGTACCCTGCATTAACTACCAGTATCCAGCCTGTACTCTGCATTAACTACCAGTATCCAGTCTGTACTCTGCATTAACTACCGGTACCTAATTTGTGCACAGACGTAATTCAGTCTATAACTGAAACGCTAGTTGATAAATGGTCTACATGTAACACTAGGTTGGGGAGGGGAGGGAGAATGCAGTCAGAGAGGGGTGGCAGTGGTGGTGGAGTTAAGGGTCAAGGGGTAAAAGGTGTCCAAATACACTATAGGAAAAATGAAAAGATAGTGAGCAGACTCAAAATGGATCAACAAAACGCAGTAATGGCCAATGTTGAAAAAAAGAACTTTAATTTCTCTAGAGCCTTTTATAACTTCAGGACTTCACATCAGTGTTTTACAACAATTGAAGTACTTTTGAGGTTAGCCACTGTTACGATGCAAGAGACAACAACTAATGTGCGCTCAGCAAACACCCACAAACAGTAATTTTAGTGACATTGATCAAGGGGTGAATATTGGGTTAGGAAGACACCTCTGGTCTTCCTTAGAACGGTGCAATAAGATTATTCCGTCTACCCGATCGGCCATTGAAAATGAGCACTTCTGATAGTGTGACACTCCCTCAGTACTGACATGGACGGTGCAGTGCACCCCAGAGTTATAGAATCATCACAGTGCAGAAGGAGGCCATTTGGCCTGTCGAGTCTGCACCGACCCTCCATAAGGGAACTCTGCTTAGGCCCACTTCTCCGCCCAATCCCCATAACCCTGCACATTGATCGTGGCAATGCACCTAACCTGCACAATCTTTGGACTGTGGGATGAAACCGGAGCACCTGGAGGAAACCCACGCAGACACGGGGCGAACGTGCAAACTCCACACAGAGACCCAAAGCCGGAAACCAGGGTCCCTGGAGCGGTGAGGCAGCAGTGCTAACCACCATGCTACCAGACAGCTCAGCGCTTCCTCAGTACTGACCCTTGGCGCAACATCCACCTCAGCAGTGACCCTCTGGCAGCGCACGGTTCCCTCAGTACTGACCCTCAGGCAGCGTAGGGTTCCCCTAGTACTGACCCTCGGGCAGCGCAGGGCTCCTCTCGTACTGACCCTCGGGCAGCACGGGCTCCCTCAGTACAGTGTTGGCCTCGATTCTTGTACTTGAGTCTGGAACGGGACTTGAACATAGAACCTCCTGACTCGAGAGGTGAGAGTGTTACGCACAGAGCCATGGATAACGCTGCTGTAGAAGCGGCCCAACTATTTCTTTTAAAAAGAAAAGATGGGCATCATGCTTGATGACTTAACAAAGGAATGAATTATTGTTTTAAAACAAATACTCACTCGCTTCTTCAGCACTGAAAACGTGGCATTGCAGCTGTTACAATTTCCTGAAATAAAGAAGGAAAAAGAGTGTAATAAAAACATAAAATAAAAAGCACAGCTATTAAAACAAAGCTTCTTCCACACTGACTCTGCATTCCTTTTCTGTTACTGCACTCTTGATTGCCACCGCATGCTCTGGAACAATCATTAAATATTAATTTGCTGGAAATGCCGTTGACATAATCGGGATCTCGCTTTGTCCGTTCTCGCGGGGATCATTGCTCGATTGCATCAATTAAAAATCACAGGGTTAAGTTTGTCAGAGAAAGACGATACAAAAATAACTGAGGCTTTCTGGCAAAGCTGACGACGCTCATCGTAGGAAAAGAAAATATAGTGGTGGGAAGGATGAGAGTGCTGCAGCCCCTCAATAATTGACTCTACATCTTAGCCATGTGATGTCCAATTAGTCTGTACCCTCCCTCTCTGTCAGCAATTAAAACTACTACTTTAGCTTCTGCTGGGCTGGTGGTTGGATTCCTGTCCCCTCACACTCCATTGCTATTGCGACACAACAACAACATGCATTTATATAGCACCGGTGGCATGGTGAAACACCCCCAGGCACTTCACAGGGGCGTTATCAAACAAAACTAGAACCAGGGGGAAAAGAAGGGGGGGAACAGATTTAGGACTGAATTGAGGAGGAACCTCTTCACGCAAATGGTTGTGTATTTGTGGAATTCCCTGCCCAGTGAAGCAGTTGGTGCTACCTCATTGAATGTTTTTAGGCAAAGATTGATAGATTTTTGAACAGTAAAGGAACTGAGGGCTATGAGCGAGCGGGTAAGCTGAGTCCACAAAAAGATCAGCCATGATCTGACTGAATGGCGAAGCAGGCTCGAAGAGCCAGATGGCCTACTCCTGTTTCTAGTTCTTATGTTCTTAAAACCTTACACCGAAACTGAACTGGACTAGCCACATTAATACTGTGGCTACCAGGGCAGGTCAAAGGCTAGGAATCCTTGGCGAGTAACTCACCTCCTGACCCCCCCCAAAACCTGTCCACCATCCGCAAGGCACAAGTCAGGAGGGTGATGGAATACTCTCCACTTGCCTGGATGAGTGCAGCTCCAACAACACTCAAGAACCTTGACACCATCCAGGACAGAGCAGCCCGCTTGATTGCTCCCTCTTTCACAAACATTCAAACGCTCCACCACTGACGAACATAGGCAGCCGTGTCTACCATCGACAAGGTGCACTGCAGAAACTCACCAAGGTTCCTTAGACAGCACCTTCCAAACCCACGACCACCACCATCTAGAAGGACAAGAGCAGCAGATACCTGGGAACCTCACCACCTGGAGGTTCCCCTCCAAGTCATTCACCACCCTGACTTGGAAATACATCGCCATTTCTTTACTGTCCCTGGGTCAAAATCCTGGAAACCCCTCCCTAACAGCACAGTGGGTGTACCTACACCTGAAGGACTGCAGCAGTTCAGGAAGGAACTCACCACTTCTGAAGGGCAACTAGGGATGGGCAATAAATGCTGGACTAACCAGCGACGCCCACATCCCATAAATTAATTTCTAAAAAATAAGAAAATGTGAGGAAATGTGGACGGAAAAGCTTGGTTAAAGAGATGGTTTTCAAGAGTGTCTTGAAGGAGATACAGGAAAATAGAAGGAAAGAGGCTTAGGGAGGGAATTCCAGAGTTTAAAGCCTCGGCAACTGGAGGCATAGCCGCCAATGGTCAAGCGACGAAAGCTGGGGATGTACAAGAGGCCGGAATTGAAGAGCAATGGGAGCTCACAAGGATTGTGGGGCTGGAGGAGGTTACAGAGATAGAGAGAGAGACAAGGCCCTGGAGAGATTTGGAAAACCAAGAAAATCTTTACCTGAGATCACTCCCTTCTGCACTGTAAATTCTATGTACATGTCTAAAGGCAGCAGGATAATTTCATTTTAAGTCAGCCAGTCTCAGCATTCACATGTTTGCCTCGGCTGGTGAATGTTCAGATATTACTAATAGTTCAGAATGCCATAAATAATCAGCATGTTAGCCTAAATGTATTCCTCTTAACAAATTTTTAAAATGTGTAAGGAGTGATAAGTCATAAATGTTTTTAAAATGATTCATTTGTAATGGACTAACACTTCGCACTCGGGGAAATTACTCTCTTCCCTGGGTCAACCCCTTCATATGTTTTCCAGCTCACATAAGTTAATATTACAGCAATGAAACTTCTCAAAGACCAGGATTAGCTTTATTACAGGGCTAGTAACTGTAACTGAGTATTTAAAATCCAATTTTAATTAAAAGATAATAAAGTTTAAGCGCTTTTTTATGTTCGTTCTTTTATCCCTTTCCCTTCGACTTCACTGTGCTCTCCAATTCCCTGTTACATTTTCTTTTTATTACTCAAGTTTCACTTTTCACCTGAACAAAGCTTCCTTTTCAAACCACTGTAAAAATAATTGCCTGTTTTTAAACCAACCCACCGCCCTCTTTCCTGGATTCCCTTTTCCATTTTAGACAGGTGAAACACTTTCAAATATAGTTCTAATGGTTTCAAATCTGCTCAACAGGATTCCCGTCCAGCCAATCAGAAGCCCAGAATGTAGGGAGTACTGTTGGGGTTCACACCAGAGATTAATTTTCGGGCGTACAGGAACACACAGCAGAAAGGCCTCTCTCCACTCGCTCTGTTGAGCGTAAAGGGCCAGAGAGGCAATTTCTGGCTAGCTTGAGCTTCTGAAAATTCAATTCTATATTTCCACAACACTTGCATTTAAATAGCACCTTTAACACAGTAGTTTAACACGTGAGCGGCACAGTAGCACAGTGGTTAGCACTGTTGTTTCACAGCGCCGGGGTCCCAGGTTCGGTTCCCAGCTTGGGTCACTGTCTGTGCGGAGTCTGTATGTTCTCCCCGTGTGTGCGTGGGTTTCCTCTGGGTGCTCCGGTTTCCTCCCACAAGTCCCGAAAGACGTGCTGTTAGGTGAATTGGATATTCTGAATTCTCCCTCAGTGGGCGCGATTCTCCGACCCGGTCGCCGGGGGCCAGTGTGAATCCCGCCCACACCGTGTCCCGAATTCACCGCCACCGGAGATTCGGCGGGGGCGGGAATCGCGCCCCGCCGGTCGGCGGAAATCCCCCGGCGATTCTCCGGTCCGCGATGGGCCGAAGTCCCGCCGCTGTCAACCCACGCCAGCTGGCGTGGATTGAACCACCTTTCGAACGGCGGGACAAGGCGGCGCGGGCGGGCTCCAGGGTCCTGGGGGGGGGGGCGCGGGGCGATCTGGCCCCGGGGGGTGCCCCCACGGTGGCCTGGCCCGCGATCGGTGCCCACCGATCCGCGGGCGGGCCTGTGCCGTGGGGGCACTCTTTTCCTTCCGCCTTCGCCATGGTCTCCACTATGGCGGAGGCGGAAGAGACCCTCTCCACTGCGCATGCGCGGGGATGCCGTGAGCGGCCGCTGACGCTCCTGCGCAGGCGCCGCACGGCAAAGTCATTTCCGCGCCAGCTAGCGGGGCACCAAAGGCCTTTCCCGCCAGCTGGCGGGGTGGAAATCAGTCTGGCGCGGGCCTAGCCCCTCAAGGTGAGGGCTCGGCCCCCCAAGATGCGGAGAATTCCGCACCTTTGGGGCGGCGCGATGCTGGACCGATTCGCGCCGTTTTTGGCGCCGGTCGGCGGACATCGCGCCAATTGTGGAGAATCCCGCTCCGTGTTCCCAAACATGCGCCGGAGTGTGACGACTAGGGGATTTTCACAGTAACTTCATTGCAGTGTTAATATAAGCTCACTTGTGACACTAATAAAGATTTTTATTATATTCAGAAAATATTGTTGTGGCTCAGTGATCCTGATTTCATATGGGTACAAATGGAATTGAGCTCCTGCAGTTTCTAGCCTTGGTGCAATAGTAACCACATCGTTGCAGCACATTCTCTCCGTTAAGATTTTCCCTGAATCTAGTGGCGGTGTCAGTTCAGGCAGCATTTCAAGCTCTGTTCCCGGCCCTCGCCATCTGTAATAACCACCTTTTCCTGCCAGCGAGTTTAAATCATGGGAGGGGAAGGGTTGGTGGCTTGTTTGTGGAGGGGAGGTTTGAAAGTTTTAAGGAGCTGGCGGAGAAATTCCAACTGCCTGGTTCCAGACTTTTCCGACATGCGATTCTTCACGCAAAGCTTTCCCACTCCTTTGCCTCAGCACCACCCCCTTCCCAGTTGAAGAGGATTTTATCTTTGGGGGACTATTTCGGGCAGATATGCCATATCGTCTTAGCAGAGTCAGCACCATTGCGTGAGGTGAGGGTGAAATGGGAGGATGAGTTGGGTCCCATTCTGGATGATGAGGCATAGAGTGAGGCCCTTCACAGTCAGCTCCATGTCCTCCTGTGCTCGGCTAAGTCTGATCCAATTCAAGGTGGTGCACAGGGTGCATCTGACTAAAGCGAGGATGAGTGAAATTCTCTCTGGGATGGAGGACAAGTGTGAGCGCTGCTCTCTGGGCCAGCTTGCTACACTCATATGTTCTGGTCTTGTCCCAAGTCGGCAAGCCTCGGAGCCTCTTTCTTCAACACCATGTCAGAGATACTCAATGTTGATTTGGATCCATGTCCGCTGGTGGCCATTTTTTTGGGTGTCAGACATGCTGGTGCTGCGGACGGGGGTGAAGGTGGATGTCCACACCTTCACCTCGTTGGTAGCCCGGAGATGGGTTCTGCTAGGATGGAGGTCACCTACTCCGTCCAGTGCCTCAGCTTGGTTGGGTGACCTCCTGTCTTTCTTACATTTGGAGATGGTTAAGTACATCATCAGAGGGTCGGTAGAAGGGTTCTACCCAAGATGGCAGCCATTCATTTTCTTTTTAAGGAGCTGGTCACCGCCATCTGTGAGGGGGTTGAGTTCAGCTTTTTGGGGTTAAGTAATATGTGCTTTTGCTTGTTAGTTTTGCTTTTTTATTGTGCCACTTTGGTCAATTGTTTTGTATGATTTTGTTTACAGTGAAAATAATTTTCACTGTACCTCTGTACACATGACAATAAGCAAATCCAATCCAATCATGAAATTTCTTAATAAACATAATTTTAAAAAACAATTTCAGTGCCCACCTGAACAGGTAAACAGAGCCTGAGTTCAACACCTCACTCCAAAGGTGAAAACACCTTCAGTGCTGTTCTGCGGTATTGGTATAGGTCAGGAGCGCAAGTACTAGTGTAGGTTTCAATCACCTGCCTTCTGAGGTCAGGATCTTACCAATGGAGCCAAACAGGTGTGGGAGATCACTACTTTCACTGAGAATTCAGCCTCCCTCCATCCTACTGAAATCAACTTTCTCAATTATTCCCAAGGTCTGAGAAGGAAGATCTGGGGCAGTACCAGAGGGAAAATGTCTCATCAAAGGGGGTCAGTGAGCACAAGGGAGGTGTTGCAGAAGCGAGTGGGTTAAGTGAAGAGTCCAACAGTGTCAATATAAAACACTTCCTTGCAGAATACGTTATCCCAACTGATAGTGCTGAGGAAGAGAATTCTGCGGAGAATCATTTTTCCAGATGTAATTGGACAGAAAGCGTGTTTATATTCTGCAAGCTCCATCTGTTTAAACGTGACTCTGTGTCCAAGGTTCCCAGCAACATTTGCTGAACATGCAAAAACAGCGCTGAGGTTATCAAAACACAGGTCGACGAGCAGTTAGGTCACATCCCTGAGCTAAAAGACAAACGTGTTACAAAGGTCCTCTTCTCAGTGGTTGAGTCAACTCCATAAACGGTAAACTTGTGGATTCATTGATTTCTGTTTGGAGGCCTGGAGGAGTTTTGGGTCTGGCAGAGGGCTATAGCCCATTAAGACTTGGAACCTGGGTTTGGATACATCTCCAACTGAATGAAGGTCCTCTGTCTCCGCGAGAATACCAAGGCATAAACAACCTTTTTTATTTAGGGTAGATTATGACGAAACTATACAAGGCACTGAAATGTTTTGGACAGCGTACGGAGATTCTCAAAGTGAAGACGTTTTTTGGGTCAATCTGAATCCTCTCACATAGTCATACACTGACCTAATAATAAATTGAGCAGGGGCAGACCATGGCACAGGTCACAGACAGAGGGGACCTTAGACCAAGTCTTGCAATACATTAGTTGATGAGAGTTACTCATAACAGTTTAAGCAGCTTTTACCAGACCAAGTGACTTGTTAAATCAATCCAAGAGCTTTCCAGGCTTTCAATGTACAATGCGATCTGTTGACTAAATATCAGGGCTGGAGTTTTTCAGCCGTTCACATTGGCAGAATCTTCCGGTCCTGTTGACTGCATACCCCAACCCACGGGGTTCCCAGCGGTGAGGGGTGCTTTCAACGGGAGATCCCATTGACAAAATCGCAGAAGATCCCACCGTCGGTCAATGGCAGGCCACCTCCTCCGCTGCGAAAAACGAGGCGGGATGCACAGAAAATCCCACCCCAGAACTCTGACAGAGGCTAAGGCAATGAAAATACTGGTTCCCAAGGCCGTCGGTCCGATATGGCTGGTAGCAACTAAATTAACAGGTTGAGAGTTGCAGGCCAAGGTTAAAAGTTAGGGATGTAGGGGACAAGAGACATCCAAGAAGGATCTCATCCTTTCTGCGAGTACACCACTTAATATGTTAAAATAACATTCCGTTGTGAGGCAGGCTGAAGCAGACATGTAGCATCTGGGCTCAGTCACCAATACTTTCTGGTGGTGCTACTGGTCATTGAGAGCTGGAGGGGATAGAATTTTCAACCCACTGGAGCCTCAATCTAGTGGGAAGCTCAATGCTGGCCAGAAGTGCCAGATTGCACTTAAATTGTATTGGGGCTCCCAGAGAGTTGTGAATTTGGGTCCCCAGTGGTTCTCCAACTGAGCGGACAGTGGGGGGGGGGGGGAGGAGACAGTGGTTAGTACAGTTGCTTCACAGCGCCAGGGTCCCAGTTTCGATTCCCGGCTTGGGTCACTGTCTGCGGAGTCTGCACATTCTCACCGTGTGTGCGTGGGTTTCCTCCGGGTGCTCCGGTTTCCTCCCACAGTCCAAAGATGTGCAGGTTAGGTGGATTGGCCATGATAAAATTGCCCCTAGTATCCAGAAAGGTTAGGTGGGACTACTGGGTTAAGGGGAATAGGGTGAAGCTGTGGGCTTAGGTAGGGTGCTATTCCTAAGGGCCGGTACAGACTCGATGGGCCGATGGCTCCCTTTTGCACTGTAAGATGTATGTTCTCTGGGCGGTGGAGGACACATTTTGCCCCCTTACAAATAGACAGGGGATAAATCCTGCGAATCTCACCCTGCCAAGTTTACTCAGCGACTCAAAGGATCTGCTGGCTGCAGTTGGTACTTAATAGTCCCTCAAAAGGTTGCTCAAACCGTTTTGTTTTCCTTGCAGCAGAGAAAGCCAGCATTCCCTGGTGGGGAACACAAGACAGATGGGGCTGGCCAAGCGTTTGAGCCTTGCGGATGCGCTGGAGACCAACTTTGTGTACTGCATCCTTCCCCCTTCTAACATGTCACATCTAAGCAACTTTAATACTGTCCAGGAGGCAGAGGCAGGTTTTGGATTTGTGTAGTGTGTTTGTGCCTTCTGGGTGGAATGCTGTTCAAATGAAGGACACAGAGTTGGTTCGTGCCAACAGGAGTTAAAACAAATTGGCTCAATGTATTCCTTTATGGTCACAAGTGTAGAGATGGAAAGCAAAGCCAAGTTTCCACAGACCGTTTGGGTTGTAAATGGTCTGTGAAAGGAATAGAATATGATGGGCCGAATGGCTTTTCCTCTGGGCATAGTCTGGTGAATTTTTAATAGGAATTAAGAGATAGGAATTGCCAAGGCTCTTGCGAGTTGCCCAGGTACCATTTTGATTCTGCTCGGAAGATCCTCAGGAGGTCAGGGAAGAGGAAATTTTGAAAGGGATGGCTGCAGTTGTTACTGCATGGTTCACGTCGAACCTGCCCTCCTAGCCGAAGAGTGGCAAAGGTTGACAACTCTAGTCGGAAATTTTCCTGTAGGTTACATCATGTGGCCCGTTCCCGCTGTTGCCTGTGGCCCATTGGAAAGCAAATGGTCTCTACTGTCAAAACAGTCTTACCCAGTGCCTCCAATATTGCCATAATTCATAAACAGAGGTATTCAGAGAAAATTAGAAAAAAAAGAGATGCATTTTCATGACCACTATGATTATTCTCCAGGGTGTTGCTCTCAGAATGTCCTGGAGATTCATCTTTAATTTCTGGAGGGTGGTAACCCTAGCAACGGTCAAATCAAAATGACTAATGTAAGGCATCATTGTAGATCATGTGACTCATTATCCTTGGGAAAACTGCAATTTCCCAAAGACAGAGACCACTATTCCTATTTGTTTGTAGGCTATGTCTCCCAGGAAGTAGGAAATTACTTCAAAAGAAGGGACGAGTCAAATGTTTGCGAGCGAAAAAACACTTTTCTTTCCAATAAATATGTGCACAGGCCCTTTTCTGGGCTTCAGCCTATATGGCCGACTTGGTGGTGGTGGTGGTGGGGGGGCAGTGGGACATGGGCGCCTCTCCTCTCACAACTGCAAGATTCAGTTTGAGAACTCATGGAAGAGTTGGAAGGTGAAGGGATCACACCTGCCTCCCAACTTTCCGTCTGGGTTTTCCTTCCTCAAGGGATCCGCATTTTCTGCCCGGCTCAAATTGCAACGTACGCAACGGGGAGATACTATAATTTTTATAGGAGGTGTGTCCTCCTCTTTCCTTAGGAAATCGCAATGCTGCTAGACTGCAGCGCAGTGTCAATTCACCGAGTGACTGTGCAACTCGGAGTTGTACTATAAACAGGAAACTAGCTGCAGCTGCCACAGAGGAATCCTGGCATTTCAGACTCAAACAGACTGAAGACGCAGGTGATGAAAACATAATAATCCTGCATTCCTTGTGCGTATGCTTTGAATTTTAAACAAAGCTGAAGAACAAGGGCAGTATAAGGAGTTAAAGCAAGCTAACATCAGACAATGTGGCAGTTATGAGCAAATCTCTTCTGCATCCTCTCCAGGGCATTTACGTCCTTCCTAATATGCGCTACACCAGCTGAAGCCTAACCAGTGCTTTAAAGAGGATGATCACAACCTCCTTGCTTTTATACCCTATTATTCTTTCAATAAAGCCAAGGAACCCATTTACCTTTTCAACAGTCGTCTCATCTTATGCGGCCACCTTGAAAAACATGTGTTCGGGCAGCACGGCGGCACAGTGATTAGCACCGCTGCCTCACGGCACTGAGATCCCAGGTTCGAATCCCGGGCCCCGGGTCACTGTCCGTGTGGAGTTTGCACATTCTCCCCGTGCCTGCGTGGGTCTCACCCCCCCCCACAACCCAAAAGATGTGCAGGGTGGGTGGATCGGCCACGCTAAATTGCCCCTTAATTGGAAAAAAAAATAACTGGGTACTCTAAATTTATTTTTTAAAACTTGTACATCACCAAGACTTTCTGTTGCTGCACCCCCTTCAGAACTGTACCACTTACATGGTCCAATTGTACCACTTCCCCCATCTCACTCTCCCGACCAAAACATACCACTTCACACATTGTGCAAAATTTCATCTGCCCATTTCGCCAGTAGGTGCACTCCCAGTACCCACCTCATCGTTTACCACATTACTCAGTTCAGTCCCATCTGCGAATTTTAAAGCTAATTCCTGAAGTACCCAAGCCCAGTTGGGCCAAATGGCCTGTTGCTGTGCTGTAAAATTCGAGGTAAAAGAAATTGATGCAAGGTTCGCATACTAAACTAATAGGTTTATGTACAATTTATCAATAAAGCTAAACACACGAAACTGGGGGTCATAGTTCAATAATTCCAGTCAGGAATCCAGGAAAAACATCTTTACCTAGAGTATGGTCAGAATGTGGGACTCACCCACATGGAATAGTTGAGGTGGATAACACGTGTATTAAGCTAGATAAACACGAGGGAGGAAGGAATAGCAAAATATATAGATATGTTGGGATCAAGTAGCATTGGCGTGGAGCATAAACATTGGCACAAAGCAGTTAGGCTGAATCAGCACAGATCCAGGCTAATGCTATGAAATTCAGCCATTATTCCTCAACCCCCCCCCCTCACCACCACCATTTTGGCAGCATTTACCGGACTCCAGGACTGTTAGTTTCCTCAACACTCGACCCAGATCAGTCAGACTTGGCCGCTAGTTCCCTCTTCCTTCCCATTGCAACACGGATCCAAATAGCAGCCTGTGAGGCCCACTACCCATTCCGAGCAAGAATGCAAAGTGCTGGCAACTCAGTTAAAAGGAAGACTTGTATTTCTGCAGCATCTTCCCACAACCTCAGGGCGGCCTAAACCATCTTTATAACCGATGAAGTAGAACCGTAGAATGAGGTGGCATAGGAGGCGGCCATTCAGCCCAGCATGAAAAAGCTATCCAGTGTCCACTCCACCTGCTCCCCCCCCCCCCCCCCCCCCCCACCCCTGTAAATTTCTCTTCAAGAACTTACCCATTCGGAAATTATTACTGAACCTCTCGAGCACTGCCCTGCTGATCAACACAGCTCGCTGCCTCAAAAGAAAACCCCTCATCTTATTTTTGATTCTGATGCCAATCATCATAAATCTGTGTCCTCCGATTCCTGGCCCTGCTATTTCTGACAAAGTTAGGGGGTGGGGGTCACTCCGAGAATGTCAATATTTACCGGTCACCAACACCGAAAATTTGAAAGCCGCTTCTGTACACGGTGGGATGTTGACCTCATTTTATCCATTTCTATTTTCATACAGGTCAGGTTACAAGGAATAGCTGTGTCCATGTGAGTTTGGGTTGACGCGTTAACCTCAATATTCAGCGGGAAAGCATAGTTTCCATGGATAAATTCATTCCACATTTAAAATAAAAATCAGAGCTGCAGAAAAATCATGAGCTGGTAAGCATTTCTGAATTTCCTGGCAATTGAAATGTTTTCAAAACAACAGCACATTGGTAACAAATATCAAAAGCAGAGAAACTCACATTAAGTGACATCAAGCACAACACAGAGAATGATTGGACCAAAGGTAGCACGGAAACACAGAGCTATATAATTACACAGCACAGGAGGTGACCATTGAGTCCATTATGATTAGAGTTGGTTTTTTGAAAGAGCTATTCAATTAATCACACACCTCTGCTCTTCCCCCTTGATCCCGCAATTTTTATTTTATTTTCAAACATTTATTCAAAGAGTCCATAGAATCTCTGTAGTGCAGAGGGAGACCATTTGGTCCATCTGGTCTGCACCGACCCTCTGAAAGAGCACCCTAACAAGTCCCAATCCCCACTCTATCCCTGTAATCCCACCTAACCTGCACATCTTTGGATACTAAAGGGCAATTTAGCATGATCAATCTACCTAACGTGCCCATCTTTCGTGGTGCGAAGCCAGGGCCACTGTGGTTGGGGCGGAGGGCAAAATAACTTGTGGGGACGGGCAACAATTCACCAAAATCACTTTCTTTTTTGGTTTTCTCAGTATCCTTTCCTCATCCCCTACCTCCTCTCCCTAAGGCACCAACTCGCAAGCTAGGGTCCCAGAGATGCCCTCTAATCTCCTGAGTGGCCTTTGTTCATTTATGAATCCAAATATCAATAGAAAATGGGAGAAAGTAGAGCCGCATGATCATTTTCCAGTCCGATTTCCCAGAGTGTCATTGGAAACCAGAATTGTGGTAATCTTCTGCGCTGAAACACAAGGGTCCGGAGACCATTTACAGCTCCCCTCCCACAGTCCTGTTGCAAAGACACTACGCATGCCAAGACCATCAGGCTTGCTGAGTTAAACTGTGAAGTGGAGACAGAAGGAAAACAAATCAACAGCGAATCCGCTCAGCTGCAGCTCCGGGCAGATACCCAAGGGCCACATTCATGGCGGCGTGGGCAAAAGTCAGCTCGCTCACACCCAAGGTGTGTGCAACTGTGAGCGGAACTTCAACAACTGGCAACACCGTTATATAGAAACTAGCAAGAGGTGCTCACCAGAGGAGGAAGGATACAGAGCTGTGGGCGAAGTGTTGGGTTGCTGAAAAGTGTGTGTGTGTGGGGGGGGGGGGGGGGGGGGGGGTGTTCTGAAGGGACAAGGCTGAAAGGGTTGCAGAGAGGTGGTGGTTTAAAAATGCTGAAGGCCCTGCGGAACAGAGGTAGAAGGTGGTTATAACAGCTGGAGGGAGCTGCAGCGACCAGCAATGGAAGAAATTCAAAATGCAATATGCATAAGGTACACACCAAATATAGTCATCTGTCAGCAAAGTTTAAAACTTTGTTTTTGAATGTTTTTTTCACTGCAGGAAACTAGATTTTTTTTTTTTTTTAAATTGTCCCTCTGTATATAGTAAGATTCTCAGCTGCAAATCTCTAGTTCTTACTCACTTCTCTCAATACTTTTACCAGATGATGTACAGTGGACCCCTGGGACACATTTAGGTAATTGCAGCAACCACTAAAATGTCAACTGAAATAAATATTTCCACTATCTCAATCTGCCAATCTCAAATGTTCACATATTGCTGAATTCCACCACAACAAAGGGTTTTCTTTTCAGCTATTGATTATGAACCATCTTTCAGATCTGGCATAACCTCCAGCACACAAGGCTGCAAAAACATTGCCTCCACACTGACAAAAAAAAATTCAAATTTTAAAACTGTGTATTAAATAAAAATCAGTGGTTGATCTCCCATTGCACACAGGAGTAGATGTAGCTTTCAGGCGAAGGGTGTGTTAGAGGGAAGGGAATAATTGAGGCATAATTGGGTCCTTATTATGAGACTATACAAATATAAAAATAAGGATGTAATAAGTCCACGGAGACAGAGGTCCCGTCACCAGAATTCCTTTAATTTACAAACCCAACACCTGAACAACCGTGACCATTCAGTCTGCTGTCTACACCGGGAGCGCAGAGGATCTGACACTCCCTGTTATATACACAGAAAGGGGCACTAATCAGGGATCTCGTATTCTAATTCGAATTGACCAATCTCAAAGGCCTGGCCTAAGTCATTACAAAGGGCAAAATGTAGGATAAATTATTGGAGGTCACTTTGATGTTGGGCAATAGGGGAAAGAAGTAAATTAAATCAGCCATCCAAAGTCCAAATTACAACCCCAATATTCACCCTTACAATGGGATCTGCCATTATAAGCTGTCCACAGTGTAATCACACCCTGATCCAGTAAAGGCATTGCAATATAATGGAATAAAATCACATTACTGTGGATGCTGGAATCTGAAACAGAAACAGAAAATACTCGACCATCTCAGCAGGTCTGACAGCATCTGTGGAGAGAAGGGAGCTAAACTTTTTGAGTCTGGATGACTCTTTGTCAAAGGCATTGCAATGCCTCTATTGGATAAGAGGGATGCAGGAACATTACAGTGCGACAAGACTAAGTAGGCATTAGCACATAGAACATACAGTGCAGAAGGAGGTCATTTAGCCCATAGAGTCTGCACCGACCCACTTAAGCCCTCACTTCCATCCTATCCCCGCAACCCAATAACCCCTCCTAACCTTTTTGGACACAAAGGGCAATTTAGCACGGCCAATCCACCTAACCTGCATGTCTTTAGACTGTGGGAGGAAACCGGACTAAACCCACGCAGACACGGGGAGAACGTGCAGACTCTGCACAGACAGTGATCCAGCGGGGAATCGAACCTGGGACCCTGGCGCTGTGAAGCTACAGTGCTAACCACTATGCTACTGTGCTGCCCTAAAGCATTGTCTGCATTATAAATACAGACATAAGAATTTACACTGGGATAAGTAGGCAGGTATTATGTGCATGTAAGATACTTATAGGTTATAATTTGTTTTTTTGAGTTCCTCCTTTTGCCGAGGTACTTGAGAGTAATCGACAGCCTGGCTTTAACACAGAGGATTGGTGAACTTGTATCGCAGGAATGCACTGGTTTGTAAATCGATAGCACACTGCACAGTTTAACCCCATTAAAATTTGAAAATCACTGATATTATGGCACAGAAATAGTCTGTACGGACCATCAAGATTATGCCCCCTGCTTTTCTCCACAAACCACCAAGTCTAATTTTGCTCACCTGTTCAGTCCTCTTTTATATACAGAAAACTGTTACTAAGCAAACATTAAACTCTATGAAAAGAAAATAATAATGTTTTCACTCTCCCCAAACCTAGAGTTCTGGTAAATAAAAATGCACCTTTTCTTCAAATCAACAAGGATAGACTTTTCTTTTTCTCTCATTCTGGGGAGCTTCTGCATTCCACATTAACCCTCACTGAGGGGACGGTTACTCACTGTGTGTGTGTATTTGTGTGTGTCTAATGCTGTAGGCACACACATTTTCCAGTAATTTCACCGCACAGCATTCAGAAACTCTGGCTGACTCTTCCCTCCCTCTCCCCACAGAGTTACAGACAAACGTACGCACCATGCTTGTTGCTCTGATTTAAGAACAGACCAGGACAGAACTCAACGCTAACCTTTAACAGAGCCTTTAACAACTAGCTCATTGGTTAAGTGGGAAATGAATTTAAGTCTGCCTGAGTTTAGCAAGTTGGATGTGTAGCCTTCACCAGTGACGGTCTTTGCAGACTGTCGGAATGGATACAGAATTGTCACATGTTCCTAGATAGTTGTGCTAGAGCAATGTTTTCCTGCAGAGGCCATATAATTTGAACATGGTTCACTGGATTCATCCCTTGCACCAGTCAACCTTCTTTTGAACTCCAATTGGATGGAGAGGATGGAGTGGAATCCCATCACTGAAGTTAATAGAAGTGCTGCAACATAATATGACACTCCCTAAACAATCATTCATGTCAGCTAATCAAGCCTTAATGCTATCTTGAAAAATCAGGATGAATACATAATAGTCAGTCAACACTCTCGCTCAGAGACAGAGGTTAGAGGGTTCTTGAGCCCCACTCCAAAGCACAAAATCTAATTTGCCACTTCCAGTGCAGTACTGTGGGGTGCTACACTATCAGAAGTGTCATCTTTTGGTTGAGATGTTAAACCCAAGCTCCTTATGCCCTCTTGGGTTAATGTAAAAGATTCATGGCACTACTTCAAAAAGAACAGGGGAGCTCTCCCTGGTGTCCAGGCTGATAGTTAATAAAGAACAGGGGAGCTCTCCCCAGTGTCTAGGCTGATAGTTATCCTTCAATCAACACCACTGAAAAAAAACCACTGCTTTAGTGCTTAATCTCTCTGACTTCACATTTCCTACACTACAAGTGTAAAGAATGTTTGGATGCCCATGATGTAAATTTGTTTTTATTGCAGTGAAAAAAATAACAGAATTTTCTTGAAAATGCTCCATTATTGAACATACTTTTGCAATATAGTCAGGCAGAAATATATTTTGCATAGGAAAATACAATTGGCGACAGCCCTCAAGGGCACCTCCCAAAGCACCCGATATTAAACAGAAAACTATGCAATGTACACTGACAAACAATGAAAAATTAAATGTTGAACTCTCATCATCAACAACACAATACAGTACAATTCAGAGGAAGCTTACCAGTCACAAAAATCAGAACTACACCTTCCTCAGCTCAAACAGACCTTTTTGTTTTAAATTCGACACCTACCTGCAGTCCCTCAACATGCATCTCACCCAGAATTCCACAGCACTGTCCACACCAGCATCACCTCCCATCATCCCTGAGCTCCACTGGCCCCAGGTACCTCAGTCAGCTGACTGCAAAATTTACCAACTTCTCTTTCAAATCCTGACATGCCCTCAGCGCCTTAATGATCGCCCCCAGCCCGCCCCTGTACTGCTCTGAAGCTGGTAGTCTCCTTATCCCATTCTCCTGCTATTCCAAGCCAACTTTTTTCAAACTCTCTCCACATTATCACCTCTTTCACAGTTGTCATAAATCACTCAAAAACACTCCTTTTTCACAATGTCTTCAGTTCCCACACCCAAATCCTCTTGTAAACTCAAAGATATTACCAGAGGAGAGAAGCTGAGCAGCCCATCTTAATTCAAAATTATATTCAATTAATTTTAAAGAGACTTCCCCCTCACTGTTCTTTCCAATGTGCTGCATACTCTTTCGAGTGAAGAACTTCCTGACACCTATCCAAAGTTTACTATTTAGTTTGAAACATTGTCCTTAGAACCTGCTCTTGACAATATAATATGGCGTAATTTTCCACGTTTGCCTTTTTAAACCATACAGTAAAATGATTTTTTTCCATACACATTATCAGAACATGGAATGTTTATTAAAAGCTACAAGAGCAGGAGTTGCTTCATTATTTAAATGCATTGTATGCACCTCTAGAAGATCACCTCTTTTGAAAGGTCTAACTTGGACCCCTGACACTGGGAGAAAATCAACCTCCGCTCTTAGCGGCCTCTAAGTGATTAATCCTTGCATCTCGTCACACACTGTAGCAGTATCCAAGGTGTGGTATGCCCAGAGCACTGTATAATTTAATCATTACTCCCTGTGATTTGTATCCTATTGTGTTGGTGATAGCGTTCAACAGTTTATTCTCATTTTTTGTCAAGTGTATATTCCAGCATCTCCTCTTTAACGCAAGGCGATCTCCTTCCTGGAGGGTTGTCGTCGACTGTACTTTTCTATGGGAAACACATCATCGTTCCTTGATTGTGTGTTCTCCTGGAACAAAGAAAAGCTAGCTCTCTCCAGACAGCTGATGTCTCCTTTATACCAGCTGCACATAGTGACACTGCTCTTCCAGGCAAGGTTATTTCCTCATCAACCTTACCTGGAGACTGCACTGCTGGAAGGGACTGTGACTTATTTTTGCACATAATCTCTATATAATGCATTTTGTTGGAGAAATCTCCAATTTGCAGAAATAATCTTGCTTTTATAAGACCATGCTGTGATCATCATGAGTTCTGTTTGCTGTATTCCATTGAAACCCTTTTAAATAGCTGTAGACTGTTTGCTGTACTGCATTGTTTAAATAGATTGTTTTGAGTAGATAGACTCCGTGTCCTGCCGCAAGCTCTGGTCCATTTCCAGCTCATAGGCTGACAGTGGTTTCAGCAAACTTTAAACCACGGAGGGGCTTAGAGTAGAAGGTTTTGTGCAATAGGCAGGATTTCCTGATGCTGGTTTTACAGCATCACCCACAGTGCAATGGATTATAGACAGGTTTGCATTCAAGAAGTTGTCCGAAACCTGCTCCATCCAACTTTTAGTTCTGACCAACGGGTCAGGAACTGCTGCACAAGGCAGGCCATTCAGCACATCATACCTGTGCAAGTCACCTGAAAGCACTGTCAATTCATCTCACTCCCCCTGTTCTTTTCCCCATTGCCATGCTAATGTTCGCTTTTCAAGTATTTATCATAAGTCACTATTGAATCTTACTTTCAGAGAGTGCATTGCAGATCACAGAGGACAGTAAAACAAATTCTCATCTACCACACCCTGTCTTTTCACAAATTATTTTAAATCTGTGATCTCTGGTTACAGATGATGCCTGGTGTAGAAAAGTTTGACAAATACAATACCCACTCAGACTCTCTTCATGCCCCCAACACAATTTATTGCTGCAGAAATTATCCGTCAAGTAGCTCTGTCTGCTGTGGGATTGTCAGCCTCCAAGCCTAGTTGTAGGTGCAAAGCCTGGAAGGAAGAGCAACAAACACTACCAGCAGAGATGGTGTATATTATAGTGGGCCAAACCCAGCAAGTGCTCACCCCAATCCCTGTACTTTTACGAAACATGTGTCTGAGTGCTAACAAGTGCGAGAAAATATGTTTTAGTAAGTGGTGCCCTAGACCTGCACTGAATGATCAATGTCGTATTATGTTCAACGTAAAACATTTCTAGCCGTTTCCCTCGAGCCAGACATTCCACACGCAGCTCGCTGAATGCGGGTGCCAATGAGCAAATCTCAGGGCACTTGAAAGGGAACGGTTCAAACTATCTCACATCAAACCTATCGCTGCCAGAGTAAGTGAGATACACTGATACAGCTCAACATTAATTCCACTAATATACTGTAACAACGCATGTTAAGCTGTCTGCAAGAACAGCCCCAAGTATTTCAACTGATCAGTTGTTCCAGCTGCAGAACCGGAAGCTAAGACAGTCAATATTCTCACAGATTTTACAACACACAAAGAGGCCTTTTGGCCCAACTGGCATTTAGGCTCCACATGAACTTTCCCATATTCGCCCTTTCACATTCCATCAACATCTCCTTCTATTCCTTTCACCTCACAGTACTTATTTCAATTCCCCTCAACTTCATCCATGGTATTCACTTCAACCACTGCATACAGCCTTGACAACATCACCCATATCCCAAGAACAAATAGAAATAAATTCCCTAGTGCCTTGCAACGGGTGCAGAGGAGATTTTCCGGAATGATACCTTGGATGAGAGTGTCCAGTTATGTGTAGAGTCTAGGGAAGTTAGCATTGTTGTCCTTAGAGCAGAGAAGGTTCAAGGAAGATTGAATGGAGGTGTTCAAAATATTCTCTCTCACCCCAGAAGTTAAATTCAGAGGTTCAAAATATAGCCCCGCACCTGACGCAAACAAAATGGTGTGTGGGGCCAATCACAATGTTCACTATGTGTATTGGCAACAGAGAAACATTGCTAAACATCCAAGATCTGAATGCCAGCCTCTTGGTCAATAACATGCTTGCACGGAAGTACTTACACTATTATAAAATCCCACTTCCTTCCTTACATTCTTCTCTCCCTGTTGAATTTCTCCCAAGAAATTTGTAATTGGTGCAATATTTCCACATGCACCCGAACCCTATCCCAATTCCAAATCGTCGACTCAATTAGTAACTCTCCTGCTTGTGACTTGGAAGCGCGCCAGTTCAGACCCCGGAACAGAATTTGGGCATACAACCGAGGCTAATGATTCCTAATCGGTGGGATTTTGCGGTTGCAAGTTCAGAGGCAGAAATGGTTTCCGTGGAGTTCAATCTAGTTTCCGATAGCTGAATCATCGCAGCTCTTTACCGATGGGTGTGGACTAATGGGCTGCTCTCGGAGGCCCGATTGCTGCTGCAAAAATAACGCCGGTGAATGGATAGGTGTTTGCTCTAATTGGGAGCCCCCCCCCCCCCGTGGTCTTTTAATCGCCTCCCTTCACGCTCAACTCCTGTTGCCACACCATCACACGAAACTGAAGCATCCTTCGCCATTCCAAAACTGCCGCATTCCACCATCTCTCCTCAGAACCTGAAACTCGCATCACCATCTCCTCCCCCACTCAACAACTCTTGTATCACCCCCCCCCCTGCACCCTACCCTTGCCCCCAGTAATTTTCATTCTGGGTCACAAAGTCTGAAATGGGGTCACACTTGGAAAAAGTTTGGGAAGCATTGATCCAGGCCGGTGGGCTAGTGCAGTACCCAGGGATTGCGCCTGAGCTGAAGGTCCCGCTTGCTTCAGGCAACTTGTAAAACCAAGACCCTGTACTGCTTGGGTTGAAAAGATCCCATGGCACTATGGGAAAAGGGCAGCGAGTTCATCTGATGTCCTGGCCAACATTTCTTCCTCAACCGACACCACCTGAAACAACACAACAGCTGGCTGATCACTCAGCTCATGGCCGTGTGTGCACATGTTATTAGCTCAGGAATGGATGCAGTGTTTACCTACATAATGACTGTCTGTGCTCCCTGAAAGGAAAGTACTTATCGTGTGAACCTTCTTGCATTGTTTCTACGTGAGAAGCTCTGCTGAAATGCAAGCATTTCCTCTTGATCAGCTTACTCTGTAGAAATAGGAGTATTTATTTTCTTGACAACATAGTAAATTTCGAGAAAAGCCAGACCAGGCTCTGCAATATGGATGTGATATCCTTGCCAACCCTGCAATGAAGGCATTGTATATTTGTAATAGAAAAAGAATCGCTTAGCATATCAAAAGCTGACTCGGGCACTCTCTCCTTTCAGCTGGCTTGCCAGCTATGTGTGTTAATTATTCAAAGAATTTGTTTGTGTCTTGCACATGTGAACCAAATCATTTCTTGGCGTCTCTTTCTATAAATATTCATTTATCTTCAGAGCCATGGCACCCCTTCATGTCACAATCTATACATGTGAGAATGATTTGCAAAAGAAAATAAATAAAAAAATCCAACAAAACTCCATTTGGTTTTGAAACCCTGTGGTGGGCCACTGAAGTTCCCGCCACTGCACCCCAAACCTTCAACCTCGCTCCCAATGTTACCAGTTTGCCTAGGTTAAGGCCCATGTACTGCAATTCCACTGCTTCCCCCCCCCCCCTCCAAAGCATGAATCAGGAAAGTGGGGGACACCACTGTGAAGGCCACTATTGCATAATCTGATCTGGTTCTCGTGTACGCACTTGGGCATGTACACACTTTGGACAGTGGCTAGAAGCCTGGCTCACATCTCCACTCCTTTCCTCAGATGTGCCAAGGCTAGCGCAGTGTCCTTGGCTGATGACAACAGCTTGTTCAATCCAGGAAAGAGATTCTGACTTCCTGTCACAGAGGTTCTGGGAGCAGTTGGGAGACTTGGAGCTTCAACACGAAAGGTCACCCTTTGCGCAAGAAATCAAAATTTATTCCAAAAAAATAACTTGTTCAAGCACATTTTTGAAAAAAAATAAATAAATGGGGGAGTGAAGAATGCGTTCCACTTTAGACTTTTGTTTCCCTTTATCTAAACTATTCAGTAAGAACAATGTCTAAAAGTTACCACTAAGTTACTGTAATTAGGCATTCCGGTATGTATACTCAAGTGCGCACACAAACAAGTGTATACACACACGATACAGCAACTCAAATTATCTGGAAAACGCCAAGTCACTGATATGGAAACAACAATATAAAGGGAAGCACTTCCCAGATGATACATTTGTGTTCTTTCTGATAACAGTTCACTCCACCCAACAAGCTGATTGTGAGAGTTTAATCCATGATGTGTGCTCATGCATGTATATTTTGGTTGACCTGCCCGTATCTACACAAACACAAGAAATGGATACAGATCTCAGTGCCTGGGTGGTTCGGAGTTAGACATCTATACAGGCACGATATGCGTTGCTCGAGTCCACAGTCCTGCATAGCATACCATTTTTCTATAAATCTTTGCCAGTTTCTGGGACTTGGTTATTTAACAAGATGCGCTTCATTTCAGCTTCTCTTAGTGTGGAGTCTCAAATCCCACAGTTTCTTTTGACTACTCAAGTGCTCACCCCAATCCCTGTACTTTTACGAAACATGTGTCTGAAATAACAAGTGAGTGCTAACAAGCAAGTGCAAGAAAATATGTTTTAGTAAGTGGTGTCCTAGACCTGCACTGAGTGATGCCTGGAATTGAATTATTGCACCAATCTAAAACCTTCAAAACTGTGAAGGTGGATGCACAATTTATTCCCCTCCTTCTTTTCGGAATGCAGAGATTTGACGGAGTGCAGCCAACAGGCAGTTTTCCACTGCTTACTGATAAGGTGAAATCACAGTACTTCACAGAACAGCTGACAGAGTGAGGAGGAACATCACCTCCACACCAGCCACAGCTGAAACGTAATGTTACCATGTCCTAGGCAGCCCCGGCCCCACTACGCAGTGCGTGGAAATTAGTGTCGATCATATCTAATCCAAAAGAGTCCAGTATCTTCTATGGTGGCACAGTGGTTAGCACTGTTGCTTTGCAGTGCCAGAGACCCGGGTTTGATTCCCGGTTTGGGTCACTGTCTGTGTGGACTTTGCACGTTCCCCCAGTGTCTGCGCGGGTTTCCTCCGGGTGCTCCGGTTTCCTGCCACAAGTCCCGAAAGACGTGCTGTTAGGTGAATTGGACATTCTGAATTCTCCCTCTGTGTACACGAACAGGCGCCGGAGCGTGGCGACTAGGGGCTTTTCACAGTGACTTCATTGCAATGTTAATGTAAGCCTACTTGTGACAATAATAAAGATTATTATTAATCTGCATTTATTTACTGCCTTTCACGAAGCCAGGGCGCTCCGAAGTGTTTCATGGGTAACACATTACTTTTGAAATTTTTGGTACATGAAATTAAAACAACATTCATGTTGCAGCTTTCATGACCTCGGACCAGCTAAAAAATGCTTCATATTCAGCACAATAATGTAGAAAATGTGGCAGTCAATTTGTACACAACAAGATCCCACACAGCAATGTGATAATGACCAGATCAGATGTGATCTTATTTTTACAGAATTTACAGTGCAGAAGGAGGCCATTCAGCCCATCGAGTCTGCACCTGCCCTTAGCAAGAGCGCCCTACTTAACCTCACGCCTCCACCCCATCCCCCCCAACCCCGTAACCCCATCTAACCTTTTGGACACTAAGGGCAATTCAGCATGGCCAATCCACCTAACCTGCACATCTTTGGACTGTGGGAGGAAACCGGAGCGCCCGGAGGAAACCCACCCAGACATGGGGAGAATGTGCAGATTCCACACAGACAGTGACCCAAGCCGGGAATCGAACCTGGGACCCTGGAGCTGAGAAGCAACCGTGCTAACAACTATGCTACCGTGCTGCCCATATTAAATGTAGGTTAGTATGTAATATGTTTTTTATTCTGAATGAGGAATAAGTGTTGTCCAGAACAACAGCCCTCTTCTGCTCTTCTTTAAATAGTGCCAATGCACCTTTTCCATCTACCCGAGCAGACAATTGAGAGAGTTTAGCCTCAGTTGAAATGTGCAGCATTCCTCTATCCTGCATCAAAGTCGCAACTAAGATTCTGCATCAACTTCAGCAGTGGGCCATTTGCCAAGAATGTTATCCCAAGCCAGGCTGATGCCCTAAGTTCTTAGTTCAAGGTGCCATCATGGTTGTAAGGAATAACATCAAGGGCAAGGTTATTCTTTTACAGCCCGGTAGGTATTTTTGACTATTCTCATTAAATACTGCCCAACAAACTTTTTTTAAAAATTCATTCAAGAGCTGTGGACTTCGCTGGCTGGGTCACCATTCATTGCCCATCCCCGATTGCCCTCGAGAAGGTGGTGGTGAGCTGCCTTCTTGAACCGCTGCAGTCCATGTGATGTAGGTACACCCACAGTGCTGTTGAGGGTGGAGTTGCTGGATTTTGTCCCAGTAACAGTGAAGGAACGGTGATATATTTCCAAGTCAGAATGATGAGTAGCTTGGAGGGGAACTTCCAGGTGGTGATATTCACATGTATCTACTGGCCTTGTCCTTATAGATGGTAGAGGTTTTGGGTTTGGAAGATGCTGTCTTAGGAGCCTTGGTAAGTTCCTGTCTTAGGAGCCTTGGTAAGTTCCTGCAGTGCAACTAGTAGGTGGTACACGGCTGCTTGTGTAGGTGGTACACGGCTGCTACACGGTGCTGGAGGGAATGAATCTTTGTGGATGGGGTGCCAATCAGAGCGGCTTGCTTTGTCCTGGATGGTGTCAAGCTTCTTTAGCACTGTTGGAGCAGCACTGTCCCAGACAGGATGCTTTTAATTGCTAGATATCTGGTTAAATACCGAACATGGCCAGAAAATGAATGAAGGATTCATTGGATGAGAGTGCTAAGCAGGAAAGAGAGTTGAATGTGCTAATGATCTCTGAAGTTAAAAAGAATTATGTCATTGAAACTTAGAAAATTCTGAGGGAGAGATTAGGGTAGACCCTCTTGGCTTGGTCAGTAGAACTAGGGGGTGCTAGTCTCTGGATAAGAGGTCGGTCATCTTGGAATGAAATGAGAAGAAATTCCTTCACTCAGAGTTGCGAATCTTTGGAAATCTTTTGGATACCTTTGGAATACCACAGTATATTCAAGACCGAAATCAATTTTTTGGCACTAACAGGATTAAGAGATAAGAGCATAGCGTGGGGAAAATGGAGCTAATGTGTAAGTTCAACTGTGAAGTTGCTGAATGGCTGAACAGGCTCGAGGGGCCACATGGCCTACTTCTGCGATTATGAATCCTTGGTAATTGATATGTTCTCCTCCATACCCTTGCAATATGGCAGAACAATATTCTAAATTTTGAATGATCGGTCACAGGCCTGAAACATTAACTCTGTTGATCTTTCCACAGATGCGGCCTGACCTGTTGGGGACTTGTAGCATTTTCTGTTTTCATATCAGACTTTCATCATCTGCCGTATTTTGCTTTTGTTCTCTAAACGTTGACTTGGCAGTGCGACTGTCACAGAAATTTACTAAACAGCAAAATAACAAGATAGCCGCAAAACACAGAAGAGTTTTTTTTTTTGCAACTTTGTTAATTACTCATGCCAGTAGAGAACAATAAGCTCAACTGATGGCTGTGCCAAAATGTGACACTGGTAATATCCTTACAAAGTGGCTTTATTCCTTTTCTCAGTATCAATGGAAACTGGCTGGCTCGATTACCGATTTGGACAAAATCCTGACACAATGTCATCATATTATGTCTGAGTATAGCTGGCATTTAACCATAAAGAAAGGAGCCAGTGTGAATCCGAGACGGGAGTGTTTCAGTTTTGCCAGGAGGAATGAATTCTGAAACTTCAGAAGAGTTCAAATCAAAGTAGCATTAAGAGAGAAAGAAGAAGAAACATGCATTGATGTGGCACCTTCCACAATCCCAGCAAACTGGGCAGCACGGTAGCATTGTGGATAGCACAATTACTTCACAGCTCCAGAGTCCCAGGTTTGGGTCACTGCCTGTGCGGAGTCTGCACATCCTCCCCGTGTCTGGGTGGGTTTCCTCCGGGTGCTCCGGTTTCCTCCCACAGTCCAAAGATGTGCAGGTTAGGTGGATCGGCCATGATAAATTGCCCTTGGGTGTCCAAAATTGCCCTTAGTGTTGGGTGGGCTTCCTGGGTTATGGGGATAGGGTGGAGGTGTTGACCTTGGGTAGAGTGCTCTTTCCAAGAGCCGGTGCAGACTCGATGGGCTGAATGGCCTCCTTCTGCACTGTAGATTCTATGAAATTCTATGATAATCAAACAGTGGTGGGCATATTGTGGCCCGTCATGGCTCAGAGAGCAGCCTGTTGACTATGGTTTACGCATAGGTATCGTGCTGCTAGCTCCTGCCGCGCGTGCTTTTTAATATTACTTTATTTGGCTGTTATTTACTTTGCTCCAGCCTAATAGACCACTTTGTTTTGTGGTGGCGGTGTGGTGAAGAAGAATCAAGTGCAAAAATCAAAAATGCAAAGGAAGAAATATCCAGAGGAAAATCGGTGATGGGGGCAGAATGGTAGAAGAGAGTTGGGGTGCTGGATTATTTTGTTACTGAACAGAAAGGGAGGCCATTGTGCTGGATTTGCAACTAACTGATAGCAACTCGCTGTTCCTCTCTCATGGCAAACTTTCTGCCCAATGTGCTTGACAACCTTCAAATCTGAAGGAAGCCAGAAGACAGATCCAGCATTAAGGCAGGTCAGGTAAGCGTAAATGCAAAGGAAGAAATATCCAGAGGAAAATCGGTGATGGGGGCAGAATGGTAGAAGAGAGTTGGGGTGCTGGATTATTTTGTTACTGAACAGAAAGGGAGGCCATTGTGCTGGATTTGCAACTAACTGATAGCAACTCGCTGTTCCTCTCTCATGGCAAACTTTCCGCCCAATGTGCTTGACAACCTTCAAATCTGAAGGAAGCCAGAAGACAGATCCAGCATTAAGGCAGGTCAGGTAAGCGTAAATATTTAATTTGTTTTTGCCGTATGAAGTTGATGACAGTTCTATTAATATATGAATGATTATTGAATCATCTTCGGTAACTGGTTATGAAATATTTCCCCTGTAGTAAATATATTTAATTTTATTCATTGGGTCATGGTTAGTGCAGATGTTTAATTTCTATCTTGCGGCCAACTGAGATGAAGGAGGACCACTCATGGGGTCCACTCACTAGCCTAGGTTGCCCATTGCTGCCCAAAATGCTTTATAACCAATAAAGCATCGTCACTAGGGTGGGGGGAAAAAAATAGAAAAGGGGAAGAAAGCTAGGAGGCGAGGGATCTACTGAATTCACCTCCGCCCCGGCTCATTGTCCTTTCCAGGAATATGAAAATTAGCGGTCCCATTAAGCAGGGCGGTATTCAAGCTTTGGATGTGCTCGGTGTTGGTCTAAACGCACATGAATGGGAAGCTGGATTGAGACTGGTTAACTCTTTTCATGCAGAGCCCCTAACAGGTGTTGGAGAAGTCTTCATTTATCTGCATGGGCTATGCTCAAATCCGCAGTTCATCAAGAACACAAGGAGAATGAAAGAACAATGATCCTTTCATCAAATTCACTTGCTCAGCAAATAGAAGTCACATTCACAGATTCTGCCCAGGTTATGTCAATTTTGATGGAAGGTGAATAACCGCAGAGGCAGTGAGAAATTACTCCCCAATACCCTCAGGGAACAAGCAAGATTCTAGAGACCATGGTGTTGTACAGACAATTTGAGCATACATCTAATACCCAGTAACCATCACTACTCACCTACCTTGCAGTCAACATGGCTCCTATAATATTTTAGATCAAAAATGATTCTTGAAATCACTTCAACTCTGAGTGATGTAGTGCCTGTCATGGACAAAATATGACAGCCATTTTGTACACAGCAGCATCCCGCAAAGAGCAATGCTGTGGTCTTCCCCCACCCCCACCCGGGCATCTGGGTTCAAATCTAGACCAGATTGATGGGAATGAAGGTCTCTTTTGAAGGTTGGAAAGCTCTCGAGCGAACTGAATGTGAGGCACTCTCAGTCAGGCTCCCAAGAGGCAACATATTAAAATACCCACACTTCAGCACCGACCGGCATTAGACTGTCAATCTTATCGAAAAGACCACAAAGAATGGCAGATGTGAGAAATGATAGTCAACACGCTCAACACATACATTTTGTGTTAAACATATGGTATATATTTTACGCAGAATAGCTGGTTGACATTTATCAAGTTGGGGGGCTTTAATGATGTCAATAAGCATTGAAATCAAAGCCTAAGCAGTTTACATCGTCACATGCCTTTGAGTCAAAAACTGCCTCTTATCAGCAGGCAATACATTAGCTGATCCTCTGTGGCACTGCTCGTAGCTAGTCTACATTATAATAATAATGACTATGCTTCAAAAAGTGTTTTACTGAATGCAGAGTTGTGAAAGGCGTTATATAAATGCAGGTCTTCCTTTATTTTAGCCTGGGGAGTGGGGCAGCTTGTGACATTTAGCCATTTGTAGAGATGTGTTTCAGATGGATTGTTCCTCTCAAGGCCACGACTCAGGTACTCGCTGTGACAAAAGTGTCCACTTAGCCACACAGTGAGATTAGATAGGGGAAAAAGATGGGTCGTTGAAGTCAGCAAACCCAGCAGAAACAAGTAACTTTTTAAAAACCATACTTCTTGCATTCTGAACTTGGGAAGTAGAAAGTGTGAATGAATACCCATTTGCAGAGAACTGTTTAATAATTAGCACTGAAGCTATTATAGCAATAGATATCATCTAGGGCTCAGTGACATTCGAGTAAGCATTTTTCTTTTAAGGGAGTTTGAGTCATGCTGCCTCTCTCTAATAGTGGGATCTAAGGCTGTAACAATGAATCTTTGTGAGATCTGGATTTCACACATGTATTGCTTCATTCTTGACAGAGTTAAATGTTGGGTGAGTCATGGCTGAGCTTGAATTGTTAAGTGGTTTTATTCCACAGTGAAGTTAATGTATAGATTAACAGATCAGATTTGCTTGCCTTAGCTTAATCCGCAAGTCTTATCCCTGCATATTGACATAAAAATTATGAAAACTTATGAACATGTGACACTTGCAGTAACCTAACAACATTCTCACCTTCATTCCAGGTTATAACATCTTCCTCGCCCCCAGCCTCATAGCCTACACAAAGGCCCACGCTTAAAGACATCAGGAATGGGAGCAGGAGTAGGCCACATATGCTCATCGTGCCTGCTCCACATTTCACATTTAGGGTGTTCTTTCAGAGGGACGGTGCAAACTCGATGGGTCCAGTGGCCTCCTTCAGTAATGTAGGGATTCTATGAATTCAAATTTCACTATCTGCTATGGAGAGATTTGAACTTGGGTCCCCAGAGGATTACCTTGGGTCTCTGGGTTACTAGTCCACTACACCACTGCCTTCCCTTAAATATAAACATACCAATGACTCAGTAACCACATCTTGGGTAAAAGAATTCCAAAGATACTCAACCTTCTGACTGAAGAAATTTGTCTTCATCTCAGTCTAAAATGAGATGAACCTGAGACTATGTACCCTAGTTTAAGACTCTGCAGTCAGGATGAACAGCCTCTCAGTATCCATCCTGTCAAGCCCTCTTGTCATATGTTTCAATGCAATGCCAGTCCTCTAAACACCAGAGTATAGGCCTATAATCTTTCCTCATAAAAAGAAACCCCTCTCATCTTAGGAATTAATCATCGCTGTGTCCCCCCCTTCCTTCGATAAACAAACCAAAACTGTACACACTATTCCAGGTTTTGTCTGAACAAAACCCTGTACAATTGAAGGAAGACATCCTTGCTCTTGCACTCAAATACCCTGGCAATTGGATTGGATTTGTTTTATTGTCACGTGTACCGAGGTACAGTGAAAGTATTGTTCTGTTACAATCCAGGCTTATCGTTCCATACATGAAAAAAATTAGGACATCCATAACTACACAATGTAAATACATAGACACAGGCAATGAGTGAGCATACTGACTGTAGCACTACTTAGTAGAGAAGATGTGTGAAGAGATCAGTTCAGTCCATTAGAGGGTCATTCAGGAGTCTGGTAACTGGTGAAGAAGCTGTTTTTGAACCTGTTAGTGCATATTCTCAGACTTTTTTATCCCCTGCCCGTTAAAGTTGGAAGAGCGAATAACCCGGGTGGGAGGGGTCTTTGATTATGCTGCCCGCTTTCCCAAGGCAGCGGGAGGTGTAGACAGAGTCAATGGATGGGATGTGGGTTCACATGATGGACTGGGCTGTGGTCACGACTCTCTAGTTTCTTACGGTCTTAGGCTGAGCAGTTGCCATACCAGGCTGTGATGCCGCCACATAGGATGCTTTCTATAGTGCACCTGTAAAAGTTGGTAAGAGTCAATGTGGACATGCCGAATTTCCTTAGTTACCTGAGGAAGTAGAGACACTGTTGTGCTTTCTTGTTCGTAGCGTCGAAGCGGGTGGACCAGGATAGATTGTTGGTGATGTACACATCTAGGAATTTGAAGCTGTCAATCATCTCCACTCAGCACCTTACTTTGCTTCCTGAAGTCAATGACCAGTTCTTCAGTTTTGTTGACATTGAGGAAGAGATTGTTGTTACACCACTCCACTAAGTTCTCCATCTCCCTCCTGGACTCTGACTCACTGTTGTTCAAGATCTGACCCACTACGGTCATGTCATCATCAAACTTGGAGATGATATAATAAAGGCCAACATACCATCTAACATACCAACTTGTTTGCTGTACCTGCATGTTAAATTTTGTGTGTGCAAGAAAACCCACATCTCTTCCAACAGAAAGTTAGCTTCGCAACAGTTTATTTGAAGGGGCAATTTAGTGTGGACAATTCACCCACCCTGAACATCTTCGGGTTGTGGGGTAAGACCCACGCAGATATGGGGAAAATGTGCAAACTCCACATGGACAGTGACTCGGGGTCAGGATCAAACCCGGGTCCTCGGTGCCGTGAGGCATCAGTGCTAACCACTGAGCCGCCCTGCTTCACAACATTTAAATAATTATGTTTTACAATTTTTCTTACCAAAATGAATAATCTCACATTTCCCCACATTATACTCAGGTGCCCAGGACAATGCGGTGGTGACAAGGTCACACATTGAAGACTGGTCTGAAAAATAAAAGACCATGGGATGTAGGGGAATCCAAAATTGGCTCCTTGACGGGAAACATGGCAACAGTTGATGGGTGTTTTTAAGAATGGAACAGTCTCCAGCGGTGTTGTACAGTCCTCAGTGTTTTTTTTTAAAAATTTATTTTACGTGATGTAGGTGTCGCTGATTGGGCCAGCATTTATTGTCCATCCCTAACTGCACTCCATTTCAGAGGGCGTTTAAAAGTCAACCACATTGCTGTGGGTCTGGAATCACATGTAGGCCAGGCAAGGTAAGGATGGCAGATTTCCTTCCCTAATGGATGTTAGAGAACCAGATGAGTTTTTATGACAATTGTCAATGGTTGCATGGTCATAGTGTAAACTTTTAATTCCAGATTTTGTATGGAATTCAAATGTCACCATCTGCTGTGGCGGGTTTTGATACTGGGTCCCCAGATCTTGCCCTCTTGCCTTGAGTCTTTGGATTGGGTGTCCAGTGACAATACCACTATGCCACTGCCTCCATGTTGAATCCCTTGTATATATTAATGATTTGGACTTAAATGTGGCTCGCATAATTGGGAAATTGCAGATGACCCAAAAATTGGCCATGTAGTTGACATTGCAGAGGATTGCTGTCGACTCCAGAATGATGGTTTGGCTGTGTGGGTGGAGAAATGTCAAATGTAATTCCAACCCAGAGAAGTGCGGGTAATGCATTTGGGGAGGGCATACAAAGCAGGGGAATACTCACTAAACGGGAAGATATTGAGAGGAGTTGTGGAATTGAGACCCTTGGATTGCATGTCTACAGGTCCCTGAAGGTGGCAGGACAGGTGGATAAGGCGGTAAAGAAAGCAATAGAATGCTTTCCTTTATTGGGCGAGATATTGAATACAAAAACAGGCATGTAATAACGGAACTGTATAAAATGATGGAACTGTATAAAACGCTGAAATTATGCGTACAGGTCTGGTCAACACATTGCAGGAAGAACATAAATGGTCTGGAGAGAGTGCAGGGGAAATTTACAAGAATGTAGCCAGGGCTTGAACGTTGCAGCTGTGAGGAAAGATTGAATAGGCTAGGGTTGTTTTCCTTAGAACAGAGGAGTCTGAGGGGTGACCTGATTCATATAACCATAGAATTTACAGAGCAGAAGGAAGACATTGGGCCCATCGAGTCTGCACTGGTCCTTGGAAAGAGCACCCTGCCCAAGCCCACACCTCCACTCTATCCCCGTAACCCAGTAACTCAACCTAACCTTTTTGGACACAAAGGGCAATTTAGCACGGTCAATCCACCTAACCTGCACATCTTTGGACTGTAGGAGGAAACCGGAGCACCCGGAGGAAACCCACACAGACACGGGGAGAACGTGCAGACCCCACACAGACAGTGATCCAAGCCGGGAATTGAACCTTGGAGCTGTGAAGTAACTGTGCTAACCATTGTCTATCGGGCTGAAGTGTACAAGATTAGAAGGGCCAAGAAAAAGTAGACCGGGATGTCTTGTTTCCCCTAGCGGAGAGGTCAGTTAGCAGGGGGCACATATTTGAAAAATTAAAATGAATGAAAATCGCTTATTGTCACAAGTAGGCTTCAAATGAAGTTACTGTGAAAAGCCTCTAGTTGCCTCATTCCGGCACCTGTTCGGGGAGGCCGGTACGGGAATTAAACCGTGCTGCTGGCCTGCCTTGGTCTGCTTTAAAAGCCAGCTATTTAGCCCAATGTGCTAAACCAGCCCCTTTGAGATTCGCTCCCTGTTTTAGAGGTGGAGGCAGAAACCCTCAACGCATTTATAACCTAGATCTGCACCTGAAGTGCTGTAACCTGCAAGGCTACAGACTGGAACGTGGGATTAGAATGGGAAGCTAGATTTTTATATTTTCCTTTTTTGGCGGGTGCAGACAGGATGGGCTGAATGGCCTCTGTCTGTGTCATAACCTTTCTATGGTTCTAACGTGGCAGACTGGCAAGAAAAGTGCAATAAGCCAACAGCTCGAATCATCCTTTAGCAAGGATGAGGGTCTTCAGTGGAAAATTTACATCTGTTCTCCTTGAATGAGGGAAGGTTAAGAAGTGACTCAGTAGAAAGTTTTCAAGATGGTGATGTACTTTAATAGAGTAGTTGGAGAAAGGTTATTAGTTCCTTCTGGCAAGTGGGTAAATAATTTGAGGTAATAGATGTCAAATCATTGACAAAAGATCTAGAGGGGAGAGGAGGAGAAAGGTCTTCACTCAGGCTTGTCGGAATCTGGAACTCTATCTGAAGAGGTGGCAGAAACGGATTCCAGAAGTCATTCAAAAAGGGGAGTTGGACAGGTACTGGAGGAGGGACTTACAGGGTTACAGAAAAGAAGCTTGGATGTGGAGCGAAGTATGACCTCTCTTTCAAAGAGTCAGCACAGCACAATGGACTGAACCAACCCCTTGTCTGCTGCAAGTTTCTACAATTTTATTTCTCACTCCGTCTGGTTTTTGCCAGATGACTGAGGTTAAAACTTCCACAACACACATACAAATATTTCTTTGTTGCCACAAAACTGATCGAGCAGAGAAAAACACCTCCTGGATATGAAGCGAACATTCCAACTGCTTGTTCCAGTGTAGTTTAATGATTTGTACAAATGTACAGAGTGTGACTGCCAAAGTGAGGTATGCTGTGTTGTTCAAATATCACAATTGACTGCGGCCCTTTACTCTAGAAAAGAGAAGGTTGAGACACAGCCTGATAGAAGTTGTCAAAACTTATGACTGCGTTTGATAGGGTTGGTGGAGAGGTGTTTCAACTTGTGGGGGAGGCCAGAGGTTATGGAACCAAATATAAGGCCACCAATAAATCCAGTGGCGAATTCAGCAGAAACTTATTCAATCAAGAGAGTGTTGTGAATGCATTACCACAAGGAGTCATTTATTTATTTTTCCTTTCTAAATTTGAGTACCCAATTCTTTTTTTTTTCCAATTAAGGGGCAATTTAGCCTGTTCAATCCACCTACCTTGCACATCTTTGGGTTGTGGGGGTGAAACCCACGCAAACAAGGGGCGAATGTGCAAACTCCACATGGACAGTGACCCAGAGCCGGGATCGAACCTGGGACCTCGGCGCCATGAGGCAACAGGGCTAACTCACTGCGCCACCATGCTGCCCACCACAAGGAGTAATTGAGCTGAATAGCATAGATGCAGTTAAAGGGAAGCTAGATGAGTAAAGGAGGGAGAACGGAATAGAAGGAGATGCTAATAGGGTGAGATTCTTGATTAATGAGGGGATCAGGGGCTGTGGGGAGAAGGCAGGAGAATGGGGCTGAGAAAAATATCAGGGGCAGTACGGTGGCGCAGTGGTTAGCATTGCTGCCTCACGGCACTGAGGTCCCAGGTTCCATCCCGGCTCTGGGTCACTGTCTGGGTGAAGTTTGCACATTCTCCCCGTGTTTGCGAGGGTTTCTCCCCCACAACCCAAAGATGTGCAGGCTAGGTGGATTGGTCACGCTAAATTGCCCCTTAATTGGAAAAAATTAATTAGGTACTCTAAATTCATTTTTAAAAACCTAACCCTAACCCTAACCCAATCAACCATGATTGAATGACGGAGCAGACTCGATGGGCCGAGTGGCCTAATTCTGCTCCTACGTTTTATGGTCTTATGAGAAGGCTTGTCAGGAACATTAAAACCAGCAGATTCCATACATGAGGGAATCACTTAGAGCCTATAGATTAGATTCCAGATATTATACACATAAAAAGAAAGTGCAAACAAATAATTCTCTGCAATTCTGTGTGAACAGTTATAACCTGGTGATGCGTTAAGAAGCCAAAATCTCTCTCAAGAATATTAACATTTTCATTGTTGATAATTGCTACCACGTGGATTGGGGAGAAGCCCACATTCTGATCCAGATTACACAAGGGAGTAATTTTAAACTGAACAGCATCATACAAAAGGATGTCATTTGGCCCAACAAGTTCCTTCCTTCTACAGATTGTGTGTGAATCAATCCCACCATGGGCACAACCTCATCTCCAGAGCATGAATTTGCATCAAGATGCGCTCGGGCGAAGGGAAATCACACAAATCTCATGCCTTCCAATTTCCTCTGAAGCCAACTGTGCTGCCTCTGCATGACCTGGCAGTGCTCCATCCAACACAACAAATATTCACTTTTTACATAATAAAACCGTTAAATATTCCAAATGTGCGTCACAGGAGTGTTGACACAGAGATATTGGGCCAGGTGACCTTGGTCAAAGAGATACATTTTAAGCAGCATCTTGAAAAGCAGAGAATTCAGAGAGTTTTAGGCAGGGGGTTCTGCAGCGTCGGGTCTCGGCAGCTGCAAGTATAGCCACCAATGTACTGGAAATGGAAGGGGTTCCTTTCCAAATGCTAGCTTTGAATGAAGACCCTTTCAGTCCATTTTCTTCTCCTTCCTTGCTGTCTTTTTAATATAAATTTACAAGAGAAACTCAAATTGGTCCTCAGTTGAAATAACTCACCACTAACTATGAAGAAGCAAATACAAGCCACCTTTAAAAAAAAGGGGACAGTCAGGTGGAAACTGACAGATTAGTCTTTGGCGAAAGGGATAGGTTCAAACATAAAAGCCTTCCTCGATTTTCTTTGAGAGGCCAAACAATTTGCTTTCTATGATTTTATTTCTGATTTTCTGCATAAGAAACTTTGGAAAAGCTTGGTATTAAATTACTCTGGTTCCAATGACATTAATTCCTTCAACTGATCACATAGACAATCAACAAAGCTAATGACGAAAAAAACAAAGAACTGATGTTAACATCATGCTCTTTACATTCTTTGATTTCCCAGGAAATAAGTTACTTTTGATGGTCCCTGCTGTTACGGTAGACAAGCATGGTAGCCAGTTTCTGCACAGAAAGATCTCACAGTAAGGTAAATGGCCAGTTATTCGGTCTCGGTCGGTTGGCACAGCCTGGTATGGCAACTGCTTGGCCCAAGACCGCAAGAAACCTCAGAGTCATGAACGCCGCCCAGTCCATCACACCAACCTGCCTCCCATCCACTGACTCGATCTACACCTCCCGCTGCCTGGGGAAAGCGGGGTAGCATAATCAAAGGCCCCTCTCACCCGGTTTACTCACTCTTCCGACTTCTTCCATCGGGCAGGAGATACAAAAGTCTGAGAACACGCACAAACAGATCCAAAAACAGCTTCTTCCCCGCTGTTACCAGACTCCTAAACGACCCTCTTACGGACTGACCCGATTAATACTACACCCCTGTATGCTTCAGCCGATATCTATGTATTTACATTGTGGACCTTGTGTTGCCCTATTATGTACTTTCTTCTTATGATCTGTTAGAGCTACTCGCAGAAAAATACTTTTCACTGTGCCTCGGTACACGTGACAATAAACAAATCCAGTCCAAATACTGGTCAGGATACAAGGACACCTGTCCAACTTCAATGAGTGGCAACTTTTAAACCTAGTTGCTCAGATGGAGATAACACCTCTTCTGTAAGACTACACCACATGTTGGTGAAGCATTCCCTCAGTAATGCACTGAAGCTTCAGTTTAGATTAGATGTTGAAAGCTTTGGGGTGCGGCTTGAATCCATAACCTTCTTAGGAGTGTCACAATTACGCCAAGTTATGACCAGGTTAAAGAAGCACAGAAAATTATTTTTCATGAACACATTATCACGCTGGCAAAAAGGATCAGCCCACCATCCCCCACTATTCAACCCTGGCCTCCTGCCCTTCCCAGACAATGGCCCCAGCCACACAGGAATCTCATTTTTCCTCGTCTCAGTCTACACCTACCACCAGGTGTTTTTTATTCTGGTGGTAGAGTACAGGGAAATATAACCTACAGCTACATTGTGCAAGGACAAGAACAAAAAAAATCCAGTACCTTAATAAAAAAATATTTTGTCAACCAACCAACGATGTCTGTTTATCATCATCTGCAGGTGCAATAATCCTTCTAAAATCCAGAGAGATGCGGTGTGATTCAACATTATTTCATACTGCGCTGGTCTCTGGGGTTTGTTTAAAAAAAGCCCGTTCACTTTCAGTACAGTGTGCTCCTATCAATCAGGACAATTAATCATATTCCATCAGCGCCACTTCACAGTTCATAAGCATGTTCCAGCCTAGCGGACTTCTCACCTCATCGGCTCAGCACCTTTGATTAATGAACACTTGTGTTTTTCCTACCTGCGGAGGTAGTTTTGACTGTCAAAACTGTTGCTCGGAGAGTGAAAAATGCTCCCAGCTCTGATAAATAAAGGCATTATCTAACATTATATATTAAAGATAAAACCAACACTCTGCTGTATGACGCATTGAGTAGTCAATGAAAAGTGAATGTTGCTTCTCTGGGTTGGCGGAGTGTGGGGGGTGCAAGGAGAGAATCAGAAAACAGAACCTTAAAGAACCAATGCAGAGAATAGAATGGTGACTGTTAGTTGGAAAAAAGCATAAAGGTGATAGAAGTGTAAAAAGCAGGGTTCAGTTCATGACGTTAACCTGACCAGTCCCCCCTGTTCCACCCTCAGCAGACTTGAGATGAACTCTGTCCCCTAACTCACATCAAGCCCTGTTCACCCACCCCCTCACTGATCTGCACTGTTGCAAACCCCAGGACACCAATAATATGTTTAATAGTTGAACAGATGACAACAAGATCCATGTTTTAAGACACTTACTGTAACTAAAAGGACTATACTAACTGCACTATATTTGCAGGCAAACATCAAACTACAGAATAGAACTGTTTACAGAGCTGAAAATTTCCATTTTCAGAATACATTTCACTGCCCTTTAAGCATTTAATTCCCCTGGAATCAGTCCAAAATCATTCTCAGCTCCCAAGGGTTTATTTCTGATCTTTCCTTTTCCCAGCCTGAAAACCTTGAACTCCAGAACTGTCTTTCACGGTGTGAGTATTTAAGGAAGTGGCCCTGCAGACCGCAGAGACAATACGATCACGAACTGTACACACGTGTTTGGTGCACTGTGCGGGACTGTGCTGACTCGTTCCCGGGCTCGTTCCACCTCTCAATGCAACTGGGGGGGGGGGGGGGGGGCGAAGCAAGGTAAATGAGGGTGAAAAAGGCGGACAGGAAGGAGAGACAAGGGCTAGCAAAAGGAAGGTAACACAGGACCAGAGCAGGGCAAGTGCTGGGAGGGGGGCCACCGTGCTAGCGAGGAGGGCTAACACGAGAGGGCAGGAAGAAAGGAGGGCCGCGGCGCGCTTCTCAGGGGAGAGGGAGCGCCTGGCACAGAGAGAAGGGGGGCAGGGCAGAAGGGGGGGGGGGAGAACACCGGGGGGGAGGGAGGAGACAGAGGAACAGGGACTAAGGGGGGGGGCGGAAAGAGGAGTCGGGGGGAGAGCACAGAACAAAAGAGAAGCAAAGGGAAGGGTGAGGTAGATAAGCAGCATGAACGCAAGCCTCGGCAAGCATGGAGCAGGGCGAGGAACCAAGATGGTGCCACAAACAGCCACTCGGGAGGGCTTCAGGACGAAGGGAGACCCTGGAGTGCAGGGGCGCAGCCACGTGGCGTACACACAGCTGGCGGCCATGGTGGGTGCCCCCTGGACAAAAGGAAACCCCGGAGCCCTGGGCTCCGACCTCATGGTGAGAGCGGTGACCGCGGCCATTTTGTATGGCTCACTAACGAAGGGAAACCCCAGAGGGCAGGGGCGCATCCTCCAGGTAAGTATGGGTGACCCCGCAGGACCGGGGGGTCAAAAAAAACCCCACCAGGATTGTTACCTGGAACGTAAGGGGACTCAACGGCCCGGTCAAAAGATCCAGAGTCTTCACCCACCTAAGAAGCCTGAAAGCAGACATAATCTACCTAGAAGAGACGCACCTGAGGGAGAAGGACCGATGGCTGGTAAGGAAGGGCTGGGTGGGACAGACATACCACTCATGCTACAGGACGAGGGCTAGGGGAGTAGCAATATTAATTAGTAAGAGGACGAGGTTTACGGAAACCAAGACAGTTACGGACCCAGGGGGACGGTACGTCATGGTCAGTGGTGTCCTGGAAGGGACACCGGTCGTACTGGCAAATGTGTACTCTCCCAACTGGGATGACACAGAATTCATAAAGAAGATCAGGGCAGAAATCCCCGACCTTGACACACACTGACTGATCATGGGGGGCGACTTCAACTGTGTACAGGACCCACTGACCGACCGATCAAACCCCAGAGCAGGGAAAAAGACTGGCATGGCTGGGGAACTAGCATTAATGGAGCAGATGGGGGCAGTGGACCCATGGAGGTTCCTGCACCCGGGTGAGAAGGAATTTTCATACTTCTCACAAGTACACAAGGTGTACACCCGTATAGACTTCTTTGCAGTGGGGAAATCGGTGCTTCCAGGGATCACGGGTACGGAGTACTCCGCGATCGTTATCTCTGACCACGCTCCACACTATATGGATGTGAGGTTGGAGACAGGCCGTGCCCAGCGCCCCACATGGGGGCTGGACACGGACCTCCTGGCTGACAAGGCCTTCTGTCAGAAAACATCGCGGGCCAGAGGCGACTACGTGAGTAACAACCAAAGCAGGGAGGTCTCACCCTCCACGTTCTGGGAGGCACTGAAGGCCGTGATTAGAGGAGAGATCATAGCCTACAAGGCAAGCAGAGATAGGGAAGAGAGGGTGGCCAGGCAACAACTGGTGGACTCCATCCTGGAAGTCGACAGAAAATACTCCGAGGCCCCGACCGTAGGGCTGCTGGCGGAGTGAAAAAAGCTGCAAATGGACTTTAACCTGCTATCCACTAGGAAAGCAGTGTACCAACTCCGTCAGACACGGGGGACCTTCTACGAACACGGAGACAAGGCTGGCCGCCTATTGGCTCACCAGCTGAGAAAGCAGGCAGCCACAAGGGAAATAGCGCAGGTAAAGGACAGCAGAGGCAGACTGGTAACAGAACCAAAGGAGGTCAATCGGGCATTTGAGACCTTCTACCAGGATCTGTACACCACCGAGCCCCCCAACGGGGACGCGGGATGAAACTGTTCCTAGACGGACTGGAACTACCAGTTGTGGGGGAAGACAGACGGGCGGTGCTGGAAGCACCAATAGACCTGGGAGAAATCATGGAGAGCATCAGCTCCATGCAGGCGGGGAAGGCACCGGGTCCCGATGGGTTCCCGGCGCACTTCTACAAAAGATTTGCAGCAGTCCTGGCCCCACACCTAAGGGACATGTTCGCGGACTCACTGGCAAGGGGCACCCTGCCCCTAACGCTAGCGCAGGCCACAATTTCACTGATACCCAAAAAAGATAAAGACCTGACGGAATGCGGATCATACAGACCCATTTCACTGTTGAACGTGGATACGAAAATACTCGCAAAGGTCCTGGCCAAAAGGCTGGAGGGCTGTGTACCAGAGGTGGTCGCAGAGGACCAAACCGGCTTTGTCAAGGGTAGGCAGTTCACAGCGAACATCAGGCGGCTGCTGAACGTAATAATGACCCCCTCTGGGGAGAGAACACCAGAGGTGATCGTCTCCCTGGACGCAGAAAAGGCCTTTGACACAGTCGAATGGAAATACCTCCTCGAGGTACTGGAAAGGTTTGGGCTAGGAGCGGGATTCGCCGCCTGGGTAAGGCTCCTGTACAACGCTCCCAAAGCGAGCATCCGAACTAACACCACCAGCTCTAAATACTTCCAGCTGCAGAGAGGAACAAGACAGGGCTGCCCCCTGTCCCCACTCTTGTTTGCGCTAGCCATCAAACCCCTGGCGGTAGCCCTGCGGGACGCGAAAAGCTGGAAGGGAATCCGGACAGGAGACAGAGAGCACAGAGTCTCAGTCTATGCAGATGACCTGCTCCTCTATGTCTCGAAGCCACAGGAGGGACTGAAGGCAATACTGCAAATGCTGAAAGAGTTTGGAACCTTCTCGGGCTACAAACTTAACCTGGGCAAAAGCGTGGCATTCCCTGTGAACCCAAACGGGAGAGGGAGAGAGCTGGAGGGGCTCCCGTTCAAAACAGCACAGAACAGATTCCGCTACCTGGGGATCCAGATAGCCAGAGACTGGACACAGATCCACAAGTGGAACCTGACCAGCCTGATGGAGGAAGTAAGAAGAGACCTTCAAAGGTGGGACTCACTCCCACTCTCCCTGGCGGGGAGAGTGCAGATGATCAAGATGAACGTACTGCCAAGGTTCCTCTTCCTGTTTAGATCCATTCCGAACTTCATCCCCAAGGTCTTTTTCCAAAATGTAGACAGTCTAATTATGGCCTTTGTGTGCGTGTGGGGGGGGGGGGGGGGGGGGGGGGGGGGGGGGAGAGAACCCAAGAATCCCAAAACAGACACTGCAAAGGAGGAAAATCAAAGGGGGCTTGGCCTTACCAAACCTACAATACTACCACTGGGCAGCAACGGCAGAAAGAGTGAGGGGATGGGTACAAGAACCTGACACAGATTGGGTACAAATGGAGGAGGCATCCTGTAAAGGAACGACCCTCCGGGCCCTGGCTACAGCAGCACTCCCATCCCCCTCAACAAGGTATACAACGAGCCCAGTGGTAGCGGCCACGCTGAGAACATGGACCCAGCTCAAACAACACTTTGGGATAACTAAAATGCCCCCCATGGCCCCCATCTGCGGCAATCACAGATTCCCCCCAGCCATGCTAGATGCCACCTTCAAAAGATGGAGGCGGGACGGGGGCACATTGACGGTCGGGGACTTCTACGTAGGGCACAGACTGGCGACATTAGAGGAACTGACAAGGAAGTGGAGGCTAGCAAAAGGACAAGAAATGAGACACCTCCAAATAAAACACTTCCTCCGCAAAGAGACAGTGAGGTACCCTGGGGCCCCAGAAAGCACACTACTAGAGGACCTGATAGGCACAAGCAACGAGAAGGGGGGGCTATTTGGGAAAATATACGGACAGCTACTGGACAGAGCCCGGACTCCACTGGACGAGATCAGGCAAAAATGGGCGGATGAACTGGGGACAAGAGGTAGGATGGGGACTCTGGAGCGAAGCACAGAGCAGGGTGAAATCCACCTCCTCCTGCGCAAGGCTAAGCCTAATGCAGCTCAAAGTGGTGCACAGAGTGCACCTGAACAGAACCCGAATGAGCAGGTTCTTCCCGAGGTGGAGGACAAATGTGAACGGTGCCAGAGGGGCCCGGCCAACCACACCCACATGTTTTGGGCTTGCCCCAAGCTTGCTGGGTTCTGGACAGCCTTCTCTGAGGCAATGTCCAAGGTTGTGGGGGTGAGGGTGAAGCCATGCCCAATAGTGGCAATCTTCAGGGTATCGGAGCAGCCAGAGTTACACATGGGGAAGGAGGCCAACGCCCTTGCTTTCGCTTCCCTAATCGCACGCCGGAGAATCCCGCTCGGCTGGCAATCGGCAGCACCACCCACAGCTGCAGACTGGTTCGCTGACCTCTCGGAATTTCTCCACCTGGAGAAGATTAAGTACGCCACCCGAGGGTCAGAGGAAGGCTTCCTGGATACTTGGCGGCAGTTTGTCGGTCTGTTCCAAAACCTGTTCGAGGCCAACAATGAGGCCCCCCCCGGAGAAGGAGCCCCCCCCCCCCCCACAGGCCGCCCCTCTAGCGGCGATGAACGGCACCGGCGGGACTCTGTCGTGTCGGAGCGGCCGCTCGGACCACCCGGGCCGGAGAATCGGCGGCCCGCCGATTCCAGCATCCCGCGGCGTGCCAAACGCGTCGGCGCAAATGGCGTTGATTCTCCGCACCGCTGAGAATCGCGCACCGGCGTCGTGGCTCCGATTCTCCGGTCCGGCGCGGGGCTCGGTGCGAGGACCCCAGCAATTCACAATGTATATTAGTGATTTAGACGAGGTAACAAAATGTAATATCTCCAAATTTGCGAATGACACAAAAGTTGGGTGGGAGGCTGAGTTGTGGAGGGCAGGGTTTGGAGATGCTTCGGTGTGATTTGGCCAAGTTGAGCGAGTGGCAAATACACGGCAGATGCAGCATAATGTGGATCAATGGGAAGTTATCCACTTTGGTATCGAAAACAGGACGACAGATTATCCAAATGGCTCAGACTGAGAGGAGGGAATATGCAACGAGACTTGGTTGTCCTTTTACACCAGAATGCAGGGGCAGCAGGCGGTGAAGAAGGTAAATGGTATGCAGGCCTGCATAGTGAGAGGATTAGAATACAGGAGCAAGGATCTCTTGCTGTTTTACAGTGCTTTGGTGAGACCACATCCAGAGTAGTGTGTGCAGTTTTGGTCTCGTTTTCGGAGGAAGGATGTTCTTGTTATGGAGGGAGTGCAGCGAATGTTTGCCAGACTGATTCCTGGGTTGGCAGGGCCGACATATGAAGAGAGATCAAGTAGGTTGGGGGGGGGGGGGGCGAGAGATTATATTCATTGGAGGGTGGGGGAGGGGGAGTGATCTCATAGAAATCTATAAAATTCCAACAGGACTAGACTGGGTAAATGCAGGATGTGCCCGATGGTGGGAGAACCAAGGGTAATAGTCTGATAGTCTGAGGATACGTGGTAAACCATGCTCATAATGAATGGCAGAGCAGGTTGGGTGGGCCGAATGGTCTATTCCTGCTCCTATTTTCTATGTTTCCAAATTTCCCTGATGATTATTTCCTCTAGCTAGACAAATCTTCCAGCCTCGTTTCAAGGCCTTAGGAATTTAGTCCGTCAGATATTATGATCCTGGACCAGGCCCCAACAATTTCTGGGATACCGGACAGAAACCGGGGCAGTACGGTAGCACAAGTGGATAGCACTATGGCTTCACAGCACCAGGGTCCCAGGTTCGGTTCCTTGCTGGGTCACTGTCTGTGCGGAGTCTGCACGTTCTCCCTGTGTCTGCGTGGGTTTCCTCTGGGTGCTCCGGTTTCCTCCCACAGTCCAAAGATGTGCAGGTTAGGTGGATTGGCCATGATAAATTGCCCTTAGCGACCAAAAAGGTTAGTAGGGATTATTGGGTTACGGGGATAGGGTGGAAGTGAGGGCTTAAGTGGGTCGGTGGAGACTCGATGGGCCGAATGGCCTCCTTCTGTACTGTTATGTTCTATAAATGAAACCCCAATATTTAATTTAATTTGTAAGACTGTGAGGAAGGGATACCATGTTTCAGGAGTGATTCCACGCACAAATTGGGATGTGGTATATTAAAAGAAACTTTATTCCGAACACAGTATTACTAACTTTAATATCATAAAGACAATAGCTTACAATTAAACAATACTTAACAATACTAAGAAACAATAACTAATCTTTATTTCCACTCAAACAACACCCATCTCAGGTCAAAATCCACTTATAAGTAGTTAGCAGACCCAGGAATACTTGTTAAATAGGGATATCGTGGATTCCTGCTTTGAGAAAGAGATATCCTTCAAGAACCAGCTTGCAGATTCTTGTATGTCTCAAACTACTATTTAACCTGCCAGCCTGGAGAAACTGCTCACCGGTTCACAGGCAAATCTTTCACTCACTGTTTTCAGAAAAGCTGCTCGTCTGTCCATAGCCCAATCTAAAACATAATTTCAAAACTGAAAACTCAACACCTGACTGCTTCAGCCCCTGGCTCCTCTCATTATCGACATCACCTTACCAAGCTAAACACAACGTGACTGCAGTGGAGAGCATCTGCAGTGATGATGTTTGAGGGAAAAGATGCAGAACTGAAGAAAACATGCCTAATTCAATCAGCTTGCATATCATCTCAAGAACACGCCAACAGGCTTACAAGGTGAAACAGAGTTTATAGCTCCTTCGAGTAGGGAGTGATGATACTCAAGGCCATGCCGTTTTAAAAACCCTTGAAGCTCTCCATTGCCACAAACGTTTGGTAAGGCAGCTCATAGCACTTGTTCCCTCATATGGCAATCATTCAACATTTCCAGATTCATTGTAACGACTCGAATGTTTCAAATGCCGCACCAAGTATTCAGTTCATGTTAGTTGAGCAAGGTGGTAATTTTCTTTTCAACTAAAAGTTGATTAAGCATGAGTAATGAGGAAATGCTACAGGAACTGGAAATAGCCGCACGGCATTAAAAACTCGCCTCAGGAAAGATTATGATGAAGCATTGAAGTTTATGAGAGACTCCGGTAAACTCAATCCTAATAATATATTTTGCACAATCCCCAACTATAACAAAAGCCCATGGGCTGAGGTTCAAAGGGAGGAAGAATGAGAATAGGCAGCAAGGTTCTAATATCCTGATGCTGTTAAATATTTAGAACAGCTTTGGGAGGCAGTGGTGGATGTATGTACATATGGGTGCTCATACTGTGACCAGTGGGTCACAGGCAATCCCCTGCCCGGTAGCCCACACAGTCAAATCCCCAGTCTCTCAGTCCAATTTGAATTTATATACTGTGATGAATGATATCCGTATACACATGTACCTTTAATGCGTAGGCCCCTTTAAGACTGGGTTTGGAACCCTGGGGGACTCTGCCTCCGGCTCCGCCCTCAGGGAACTGTATATAAGGTTACGTTCAGTGGGCAGTGTGCAGACCTCTCGGCAGCTGTCTGGTTCTCTGGTAATTAAAGCCTTTGAATTATCAATCTTCTCTCCTGAGTCGTAATTGAGGGTATCTCATATACGATTGCTGGTTTGCCTTGTGGGGGGGGGGGGGGGGGGGGGGAATTCTGTAAGTGACTAATTTTAGTGCAGTTCCTTCAGTGGTGGATAAATAATAAAACCTGAAAACCAAGTTTTATCTTTAAATTTGTGTTCCCGTTAATTTATACTTTATTTTAAAGGCCGGGGAGCATCAGACAGAAGAGACCAAGAGGGGACTCGATAAAGGCCTTTAAAATTACAGAACAGATTAGTAGGGTAGAGGGAGAGAAAGGTAGCTACTTGATGGGTGTGTGTTGGGGAGGGGACAGGGAATAATCACCACTAAACCCAATTGGGAATTCAGAAAAAACGGCCTTTACCCAGAGGGTGGTGAGAATGTGCAATTCGCTACCACAAGGAATGGCTGAGGTGAAAAGCATAAATACTTAAGAGGGAGGTAGTTTTGGACATTTAAAAAAAAACATTTTTAAGTGTTCTGGGCTTCGCATTTGTTGCCCATCCGTAATTGCCCTCGAGAAGGTGGCAGGGAGTTGCTTTCTTGACCTGCTGCAGTCCATGTGGCTTGGTTTATCCACTGTGTTTTAAGGGTGTTAGTTCCAGGATTTTGACCCAGCAACAGTGAAGGAACTGCGATATATTTCCAAGTCTGGATGGAGAGCGACTTGGGGGGGGAACCTCCAGGTGGTGGTGTTCCCACATTTCTGCTGCCCTAGTCCTTCTAGATAGTAGCGGTCGTGGGTTTGGGAGGTGCTGCCCAAGGAGCCTTGGTGAGTTTCTGCAGTGCATCTTGTAAGTGGCAGACATGGCTGCTACTGTGCGGCGGTGGTGGAGGGAGCGAATGTTTCTGGAAGGGGTGCCAAGCAAGCAGGCTGCTTTTCCTAGATGGTGTCGAGCTTATTGAGTGTTGGAGCTGCACTAATGCAGGCAAGAGGAGAGTATTCCATCACAGAAACAGAAAGAACAGAAAGATGTTTTAGTAAGATGAAGTGAAGTAAAGTGAGCGGGGGCTCGTGCAGCGCACAATCACCATCATAGACCACTTGGGCCAAATGGCAGTCTCCCAGTGCTGTATCCCTCGGAACTCCACCGTATGCACCGATGTGATGCACCAGAGGTAAAAAGGAATTGGACATTACGAACACATGAATTAGGAGGAGGAGGAGGTCACTTGGCCCCCGTAAGACTGTTCTGCCATTCAACAGGATCATGGCTGATCTGATTGCAACCTCAACTCTACTTTCCCACCTACCTCCAATAACCTTTCACCCCTTCACTTATCAGGAATTACCGTAGCTCTGCCTTAAAAGTATTCAAAGACTCTGCTTGCACCGCCCTTTAAAGGAAGAGAATGCCAAAGACTCATGATCCTGAGTGAAAAAGATTCTCTTCTGTCTTAAATAGACGGCCAGAGTTTAAGACAGAAAGGAATTATTAGTTTTGCATCCAGAGCATCCCAGAGATAAGTCTTTATTACAATAATATTCCAAGTTATGATAATGGATCAAAGCTGTGAGAGAGTCACCATTCACAATGCAGTCATGCTATTACAAACATATAACTGCAAACACGTTCCTTAATCGCAGATGGATTTGTGTTAAAATAAAAAGCTGACCTTACAAACCTTTTGTAACCATAACACAGAACGAGGAACAAAGCCACTCTCTCCATTAGGCCCATTCCTTCCACAAACATATATAATTCTTTATTCGACTCGAGCCAATCACTTCATCACCAAGAGTCCCTTCTCTAAAGTTTCACACTTCACCCCAAAACAAACAAAACAAAACAAGAAACACAGGGCAGGTCGGGCAACATCGGTACGAACAAGAAAAGGAAAGCAAACGTTTCAGGTATAGCCCTTTGTCAGATTTTATGTTACACTCTACAGTCCCTGGCATGGTATGACATGTCACAGCACCTCAGAAACCACTTGATTGCAGTAAATGGGGTAGAGCAGAAGACTTGCACAACAAATCACAACAATTTATGTTTTGGGTTATCTGCATACAAATGCTTTAATTGGAAATTCTTTTTTGTTTCTATTTTAAATGAATTAACACATCAGTTCAAAGAACAAAGTGAACAATATTAGACAAACATAACACGTTCCTAACCAAGAGTCTAATGCAAGGGTCCCATTGATCCACTTTTATGATTCAAATATTTTAATTTTCATCAATCAATTTACTTGCTTTCAAGTCTCAGAAAGGTCAAACCAAACTGCACTTAAAAGGGCGATGGCTTGGAACAGTTTCCCTATCGCCAAATTCTCCAGCATCTTTCCAAATAAATCTTAGTGTCAGTCAGTAACACCCTTGCCTTGGAGCCAGAAGGTTGTGGGTTCAGAGCCCATCCTTCAGACGTGAGCACAATCCAGCCTGACATTCCCAGCAGTGCAGTGGTCCATCAGGAGGCGCTGTCTATCAGATAAGACCTTAAATCAAAGTCCTTTGTCCTCTCTCAGGTGGACATACAAGATCCCTGGGCACTTTGAAAAGAAACAATGGCGTTTTCCCCCTCTGTGTTCTGAATCTATATGCATCTCTCAAACAAAATCACTGAAACAAGATTATCTGGTCATTTATCTCATTGCTGCTTGCCGAAGCTTGCTGTCTGCAAACTGCCAACTACATTCCCAACATCACAACAGTGACTAAACTTCAATAAGTACTTAAATTGGCTGGAATGCATCTTTGGGTTTGTGAAAGGTAAATAAATTGCAAAATAAATTGGAGTTTTTCTTTATTTGTTTCGAAGTCTCAGAAGTACTGAATTAAACTTGATCTGAATCAGCGATGGTGCAATTGAACTAAAGTAAAAATCCCTGATGCCTCTCCATGTAATTCATACACTTACTATATTATATGTGCAGAGACCCATGTGTAAGTGCACGAGTTACAGACTCATCACTTACACAGCAAGTTGGTGGAGATTAGATTGCTTAGTAGAGCAGACAAGAAGGTTTATAATCATTACCATCACTGGATGAAACTTGCTTCTATATCTGCAAGCTTGGCAGGAACGCCAGACTCATATGTTGGGCACTAAGCCCAGACAGGCAGGTGTGAGACACGATTGTCTTATCATGCACCCCACACACATTCAAAAAGAAATTACGATAAAGCCTCAAAGCAAAATAAGAGATGAACAAGGAATATTGAAAGATAAGGTGCTACTGGGGTCTTTATTCTTCATCAGTCGTGGAAAAGTACTGATTTTTGAAAGAAAAAAGCCCAATATGTAATGAACCTGTGGGATAATAGCATACACCTCGCTGCACTGTCAATTTGTTTAAGATAGTGAATTAATGCCTCTGCAAAAATAGCAGGTGGATTTTCAATTAAGATTTTAAATACCTAGGCCCCACAGTGCAAATGCAGTAGCCAAGTACCGTGACATCTTTAACTAGGGGCTTCTATGAGGTGTTTAACCACATAAATGGGACCACCATCTTTTTGCAATGATTAATCCTTGTGTTCTGTTGCGATATCATTGTCATACCAATCAGCTTTCCCTATCATAATTCCAATGTCTACATTTGGAATGGAGGTCACGTTGTAAACGCACTGTGATGTGATTAAAGCTATTACCGCTGTCGCAGCTCCCAACTCCAAGGTCTGTCCTGCACAAACTGCTATGTCACAATCAACGCTACTTCCTTTACTTCAGAAATTTTAATAGATTACATGGAAGCTGATCATCCTCTCTGGTCATCGTCTCAAGCGATGGGCTGCATAGTTACAGTGGCAGGCCAATCCACCATAATCCATCAAGGACAACTCTCAACTAACCTCTGAGGCATTAAAGGCGCTTTATAAATACATGTTAGTGTTGGGCTAGCAATCCACTCGGCTGTTGGCAAAACCACTATACGCAACCGCACAAGAGAGGGGCCGACTGCTAACTTCTCTGGGAAACCCGTGATGGATGCTAAACACCAGAATTGCCAACTAAACCACATCCAGAGAATGAATTAAAAAATGAAAAGAAAGAACGGCCAACGGCTGATGTCGGCGTGTTGCCATTCCCAGTGGGAAACACGAGATAGCAATCTGGGGCAGGAATCAAGGCTGATATATTCCTCTTCTATCTTTGAAGGATGGAGAAACCAATACTCCAATCGTAGCAGTTAACTCACTACATGTTTGGTGCAAAACCTGAACATTCTTTATCTGGATGGTGTGTTTGCTGGTTTCAATGGGGCTCAAGTGTCAGAAACTGCAGGTGCCAGTGAACAAGACAATTCTCTTGTTACTGGATGAATCTGGAAACTTATGGGACGTGTGTTCTGTTGCTGGAATCACTGGTTCTGCTACAGGCTGATGCTTATGTAGAACAGAACTCAATGACAAATGAGGTAAGGAGTAGCATTATTTGCCTGTACCCAAGGCTGCAAAATAAAATTATCTTCAAACATAACAATAGAGGGTCTATGATTCGTATATAACATACAGCTTCTTTTTAAAAATTAATTTTACGGGACACGAGCATTGCTGGCTGGGCCAGCATTTATTGCCCGTTCCTAACTGTCCTCCACTTTGGAAGGTGTTTCAGAGTCAACCACATTGCTGTGGGTCTGGAGTCGCATGTAGGCCAGACCGGGTAAGGATGGCAGATTTCCTTCCCTGAAGGACATTACTGAACCAAATGGGGGTTTAATGACAATCAACAATGGTTCCATGGTCATCATTAGACCAGATTTGTATTGAATTCAAATTTCACCATCTGCCATGGTGGGATTTGAATCCGGGTCCCCAGACCTTGCTCTGGGTCTCCGGATTACTACTCGTCACCATAAAAAACACACAATGTCACTGCCTCCCCTGGTACCACAGTAGCTATGGTGCTTCAGCAGCAGTTTACAGGTCATGAATAACACAAGTTATGAAAATATTAAAACTAAGATGTTGCCAGATCTGGAACCTATATAGGACAGTGGGCACAGGGGTGATGGGTGAATGGGACTTGGTGCGAGTTATAATAGAGAGAAAACATTTGATGAAATGAAATGAAAATCGCTTATTGTCACAAGTAGGCTTCAAATGAAGTTACTGTGAAAAGCCCCTAGTCGCCACATTCCGGCGCCTGTTCGGGGAGGCTGGTACGGGAATTGAACCGTGCTGCTGGCCTGCCTTGGTCTGCTTCCAAAGCCAGCGATTTAGCCCTGTGCTAAACCAGCCCCAGTTCAAGTTCATGGAGTGCAAAGTTGCAGGTTGACCAGGAGAACATTATGAAGGGACTACGACAAAAGGTGGAAGGGAAGGGAAAATCAAAAATCAAAATGGCTTACAGAACTAAATTTGAAAGCGAAACATTGCCTTATGCAACTCTGGAACTTGCAGTGCTAGTGATTATTGGTTTAACCAGAGCTTCTGTTACATTCCAAGAGACCTTATGGGACTCTAAGAGAGCTGATAAGAAACTATTTATATAGCTTCACACACTGCTAGTTCATTCATCACCTGCTTCTCTTGCTGTCACTGTATAACCTGTTACTGACTAATGGTGGTGCGTACCTGTCAGATGTTATCAGATAACTAGCAAGAGGAAACAATCGGCTGGAAGTGGATGGCCAGACTACACAGTCACATAACACCCCTTCTGCTGTCACTCAGCCTGTCTGTCACCTCGCAAGGCTTAAGTGAGACTTCATTACAGTGACTGTATGAGGTGCCAGCAAGCTGGCTAAATGAACTCATACAAAAGGTTGGGAATTAAACTGTGGACGCGCCAGGCTGATTTCCTGTTTATTGCCCTCGGTGCAGGATGAGCTTCTAGGTTAAGTTACCGTTGGTCGTGTCTGCTGTGGGCATTGCTGGCAACACTCTCACTTCAGAATCAGGAAGATTGAGCACAAGAGTGCAGGCCGGCACATTTCAGTTCAGCACTGAGGGGATGCTAAATTGTCAGTCGCGCCATGTTTCGGTTGTGAAACCGAGGGCCAGTCCTTCCCTCTCAGTTGGATAAAAAAAGACCCCATGGTGCTATTTCGAAGAGGAGCAGGGGGTCATCCCGGGTATTTTGCCCCTCAACCAACATTAAAAAACAGATTAGCTGGTAATTATACATTGGTGTTTGTGGGAATGTGCTGAGAGTAAATTGGCTGCTGGTTTCCTACATTACAACACCGATGATATTTCAAAGGGTGGCTAATGGGAGGGCAGAGAAGGCAGTCAGATTTCATGCCCCAGATTGGCCCCCCGTGGAAAGGGTACATACATGTGCATTGAACAATTGCTCAAACTGAGCCAGAATTTCAGACTTTCCCATCGGCCGGTTTTTGGGCGACGGGGAGCGTGAAATTGAAGGAATGGGATTCCCTCCAGGTTCCTGCCTGCCCCGAACTCGCAGTGATTTTACCCTGGGAAGGGTAAGGCCTTGGACAGGAAGCCCATCCTTGCTCCAACTGAAGTTCTTAAATGGACAATTATTGGCCACTTGAGGGCTATTTCCCATCCAGCCTTAATTTGTAGAACAACGGGAGGATTGGTATGGCGTGTGGGAAGCCCCAAAATCAGCAGGCCAAGATTTTGGGTGCTGCTTGCAGGCCACTGACATTCATTCGAATATGAATTGGCTAGGGGGCACTCTGGGTCGGCAGCGAACTGCTCCCTGCCATCCTTAAATAACAGGCCTATGCCCGATCTGAATCACAGAATGGTTACAGAACAGAAGGACATTCAGTCCATACCAACTTCCCACAGAACAATTTAGTTCACTCCCTGTCCTTTTCCAATAGTTCTGGAATGTTGTCCCCATCAGCTTGTTATAGAATCAAAGAATCCCTACAGTGCAGATGGAGGCCATTCGGCCCATTGAGTCTGCACCGGCCCTTTAAAAGAGCACCCTACTTAGCCCATGCCGCCAACCTATCTCCGTAACCCCACCTAACCTTTTGGACACTAAGGGCCAATTTAGCATGGCCAATCCACCGAACCAGCACATCTTTGGACTGTGGGAGGAAAGCGGAGCACCCGGTGGAAACCCACGCAGATACAGGGAGAAAGTGCAAACTCCACACAGACAGTCACCCGAGGCCAGAATTGAACCAGAGTTCCTGGAGCTCTGAGGCAGCAGTGCTGACCACTGTGCCTCCGTGCCACCCTGCTGCTGGGCAATTTCAGAATGCAGTTAAAATTCAACTACATTGCTGCAAAGCAGAGGCAGGCAAGGTTGGCAGATTTCCTCAAGGGGGCTACAAGAGCAGGTCAGAGGCTGGAAATTCTGCAGTAAGTAACTCATCTCCTAACTCCCCATAGCCTGTCCACTATCTACAAGGCACAAATCAGTCGTGTGATGGAATACACTCCCCTTGCCTGGCAGAGTGCAGCTCCAACAACACTCAAGAAGCTTGACACCATCCAGGACAAAGCAGCCCACTTGATTAGCATCCCATCCACTACCTTAAACATTCACCCACTCCACCACTGACACACAATCTACAAGGCGCAAAGCAGCAACATCACCTCGGCTCCTACAACTGCACCTTCCAAACCAGTGACCACCTTGCGCAGATGCACGGGGACACCACCACCTGGACGTTCCCGTCAAGTCACACATCATCTAACTGGAAAATATATCATCGCTCCTTCACTGTCGCTGGGTCAAAATCATGGAACTCTCTTCCCAATAGTAATATGGGTATAACTACACCACATGCACTGTAGCGGTTCAAGAAGGTGGCTCCCCATCACCTTTTCAAAGGTAGTAAATGCTGGCCTAGCCAACGATGCCCACATCCTATGACAGAATAAAAAGGAGGATATTATTGAACCAGATGGGTTTTTAACAACTAGCTTTAGGATTTATTCACAGAATTATAATTTCACCAGCAGCCGGGTGGGATCTGAACCCATGCCCTGACAGCATTAACCTGGGCCTCTGGATTACTTGTCCAGTGACAGTACCACCTTGCCACTGTTTCACCCTAAAATTATTTTTTGAATGAGCACACCAGGGCGGCATGGTGGCACAGTGGTTAGCACTGCTGCCTCACAGCTCCAAGGACCCGGGTTCAAATTTGGCCTCTGATGACTTGCCTGCGTGGAGTTTGCACGCTTGCCCCGTGTCTGCGTGGGTTTCCTCCAGGTGCGCCTGTTTCCGCCCACAGTCCAGGTTAGGTGGATTGGCCACGCTAAATTGCCCCTTAGTGTCCAAAAGGTTAGGTGGGGTTACTAGGTTACGGGGATAGATGGGGTGCTCTTTCAGAGGGTTGGTGCAGACTGGATGGGCCGAATGGCCACTTTCTGCATTGCTGTGATTCTATGAAAGTTACAATTGAATCTGCCTCCGCCACACACTCCATGCGTTCCAGATCACGTCTATCCAATGTGTAAAAAGGCTTTTCCTCATGGTTCCTTTGCCAATCACTTTAAGTCTGTGTCTTCTGGATCCCAACTCTGAGGCCAATGCGAAGAGTTTCCATCTACTCCAAGTAGAACCCTCGTGGTTTTGAACACAGAAATCTGCTTTTAACGTTCCATAAGGAGACCTACCCCAGCTTCCCAATTCTAGAAGCAGCCTCGTTAAGCTTTTCTGAGCAACTGGCAAGTTTCAAGGCGTTGCTTTTGGAGGGGCTGAAAAGCCAACAGTAACAACAAAAAGGACAGGTCAGAGAAATAGGTAAAGTTCCTTGGCTGGCGCAGGCGGGTAGTGGTGTGGGAGTAGGAAATGCAAGAAATTCAGTGGCCGTAACAATGACGGAAAATTAATATTTGTAGCATGGGTACTAGGCCAATATATAGAAATAGGAAATCGACAGCAAAGAATGAGACCATTTGGAGGATGAGCATATAGATTTACATTGATATACGTATAAGGGATACAGGCTGGTGTGTGTACTGCAGAAGTGCAATATCCTTTCACAGGAGTTCAAACCTAGGTCAGTGTGAAGATGAAAGCTCCTCTGCTGTCTGTAAGGATCCAATGTGAAATTAATTCGGACAGACCCAATCCAGTTCCTTGTATGGGTGAGGCAATGACACAAATACCAATTGGCCATTGCCAATCTCAGTTAGCCCGTCACTAATTACAGCGATAACAATATGGACAGGCATTTAAATTTACCTTTATTCCCTATCCATTCACGGGACGTGGGCGTTGCTGACACGGCCGGTATTTATTGCCCATCCTTAGGTGCCCTGATAACGGAGTATCTTGCAGGGCAAAGGCAGGCCAGGAAAGGATGCCAGATGTCCTCCCGAAAGGAGAGTGAACCAGTTTTGTTTTGTGGCTCTCCTGGCCACTTTTACAGAAGGCAAATTTTTGAAATAACCGAATTCAAATTCTCAATCTGGAATTTGATCACATGTTCTTTGCATAATTTTGAAGCCTTTGCATGAATAGTGACACAACCACTGCACTACTGTGCCTTTTGCACAGTACTGGACTACATTGTTGGCAGAGAATAAAGTGAAATTGTTTTATTTCTAACAATGCTATACCCTCAGGGGTGTCCAACACATGGTCCACAGGCCAAACCCAGCCTTGCAAGCTCTCATTATCTCATATATTTTAGGATGGGTGCTTTCAATTTGCATACTTTTCTCGACTGCCGATTTCGACTCTGAACCTACCCGACCTAGAGGACTGCAAAGGATTGCTCCTTCGCTGGGGTATTTAAGAAAATCGGGGCAGTCAGGTTTTAAGATTTTCTTGACCATTATGCCACAGAAAGGAGTTCTGTGGGGGGGAATGTAAAACAAATAGACCAGAGTGAATGTCGATATGTTTAACAGAAACGGTTTCCCACCAGGAGCAAATAATAAACCATCTGTGAGTCAGATTGCATGATTGGAAAATACTATTTATACATTAACACAGCAACAACAAATTGTATTTCTATATCAACTTTAACATAGCAAAACTTCCCAAGGTGCTTCACAAAAGCATTAAATAAAGTCGCCATAGTCCCAGATGACCATAGGCTGCTTTCCCCTTTGAGGGGGAGAGCTGGCTGCTGGTGATTGTACCTGAGGATCACCACACTTCAGGCGAGGGGCAAGGTTGAGAAGGCGGGGTCTTCATGAATAACCTCAGCCGGTATGGGAATTGAACCGGAGCTGTTGGCATCACCCTGCAGCCAACTATGCTAAACCAGCCCCCAACAGATGCATTAACAAAATGTGACACTAAGTCACATTATATTAAAGTAATAATAATATTAAGGCAGATGATCAAGTGTTTGATCAAAGAGAAAGGTTTTTGAAGAAGAGAATCCAAGGGAGAGGTTTTGGGAGGGAATTCCGGATTATTTAAATGATAAGGGATTATTATTTAAATGATAAAATATTAAAACATGCTGCTGTGCAGAGAGACCTGGGTGTGCTAGTGCATGAGTCGCAAAAAGTTGGTTTACAGGTGCAACAGGTGATTAAGAAGGCAAATGGAATTTTGTCCTTCATTGCTAGAGGGATGGAGTTTAAGACTAGGGAGGTTATGCTACAATTGGATAAGGTGTTAGTGAGGCCACACCTGGAGTAGTGGGTTCAGTTTTGGTCTCCTTACTTGAGAAAGGACGTACTGGCGCCAGAGGGTGTGCAGAGGAGATTCACTAGGTTAATCCCAGAGCTAACGGGGTTGGATTACGAGGAGAGGTTGAGTAGACTGGGACTGTACTCGTTGGAATTTAGAAGGATGAGGGGGGGGATCTTATAGAAACATATAAAATTATGAAGGGAATAGATAGGATAGATGCGGGCAGGTTGTTTCCAATGGCGGGTGAAAGCAGGACTAGGGGGCATAGCCTCAAAATAAGGGGAAGTAGATTTAGGACTGAGTTTAGGAGGAACTTCTTCACCCAAAGGGTTGTGAATCTATGGAATTCCTTGCCCAGTGAAGGAGTAGAGGCTCCTTCATTAAATGTTTTTAAGATAAAGATAGATAGTTTTTTTGAAGAATAAAGGGATTAATGGTTATGGTGTTGGGCTGGAAAGTGGAGCTCAGTCCACAAAAGATCAGCCATGATCTCATTGAATGGTGGAGCAGGCTCGAGGGGCCAGATGGCCTACTCCTGCTCCTAGTTCTTATGTTCACAGCCTAGGTTGTTGCAGATATGGGCGCCAATGGGGCTGGAATTGGAGAAACGCGGATAATTTGGAGGGTTGCAGGACCGGAGTGGGTTATTGAGATTGGGAGGGGCTAGGCCATGGAGGGATTTGAAAATAAGCATGGGAATTTTTATTAAAAGGAGGCATTGTTGGACCAGGAGCCAATATAGATCAGTGAGAACAGGGTTGATGGATGAACAAGGCAGGCAGCAGAGTTTCCAATGATGCCCAGTACATGCAGGGTGCTAGGGGCAAGGCTGCCCAACACTGCAGCTTTGCTGAAAAATCCTTTGATCACCGCCTGTGAAACAAGGGCTACAGAACCGACATTAATACCAAAAAGGATGCCTGTCCTCAGGAAACAAGATATTGCACCCACACGCAGAGATGCTGCAGAGAATTTTAATCTGTTTAAATGAAGCAAGATGACCCACTGAAGTGGAACAGTGTCTTTATTATCAAAATGAATTACGCAGAGATAAATTATAATGATTGAGTGAAGCTAATCTCATTCTAATTCTTGATCCATACTTTCATTTTATTCTGGCATAAAACTGCTTAGCTAGGCAAACCAAGCCTAGCCTCATTTGCTGTTAAAGTGGCCCATTTTCGGGCAGATTGAATAGATACATATGTGAAAGAGGCAGATGACTGGTGTGGGTCACAGAGAGCCCCACTGATGTATCCCTTGTTCCCACACTGTAAATACGGAACTGAGGGTCAACTTCCATCAAAAGAGGATGCTCAGGGGCAGAACGGTGGCACAGTGGTTAGCACTGGGACTGCAGTGCTGAGGACCTGGGTTCGAATCCTGGCCCTGGGTCACTGTCTATGTGGAGTTTGCACATTCTCCCCATGTCTGCGTGAGTTCCACCCCCACAAGCCAAAGATGTGCAGGGTAGGTGGATTGGCCACGCTAAATTGTGAAAAAAAAAAATAATTGGGTACTCTAAATTTATATAAAAAAGAAAAGATGTTCAGACTGCTCCAGGGAGCGAGTGGCTCCAATGAAACCAAGAAAATATTTATCACTTCCCTAAATTTGTAACGTCCATCAGTCAGGCAACTACCTTAACTAATCCTTTGGGTCCACCTACACTTCCAAGCAGCAGAGAAAACGGCAACTTCAGAGAATTAATCTTTTTGGCTTTTGATTGTGGAGCCATGGGGGCATCGGTGGTGAGGAGGTCTAGATACCAAGGAAGGTTTATGAAGTAGAAGAATGTTTCTGAATCCCAAGGCAGGAGTTTGCCCTTTGGGTCAGGCATCGACATTAGGGTCGAGTGAAAATCTCGTCCCCGCTCTGTGGGGAACAGTCACCTAGCAGTGATTTTCCTCACATTGGACAATTAACAGTCAGAGGGCAGTCTCAAGTTGCAATTAAGGATAGCAGGCGAGTTATCAAAGGTGGACGGCCATCCAGCATGGAAGCAGTATTTTGTAGTTCAGATACGTGAGAGAGAGAGAACATCTCAAGATGGATGTTCCGTATCTTCCACAATTTAAACTTTTAAATCTAAAAAGGCTTCAGAAGGGAAACCTTCTACAGGGCAGCTTGTGCTGCGGCTCTGGCCGTGCATGTGAGGACAGAGTCAAAGCTTGTCTAAAGTGCCACCAGATGTCGCCTCTGGTCCAGTCATCAATGCTTTGGGTGGGGGCAGGCCCAGATGTCATCTGGACAATAGGCCTGTAAAGACCCTTAATTGGCTATCTTCGGCTTAGGGTCCCCCATGCCACCTCTGGAAAAATGAACGGTGGGTAGGGGGGGGGGGCTGTATGATGCCAGCAAACTAGCATGGCAGCTGGAAATTAACGTTCTCATCTGCCCACTGTCACACTCACCCCCAAAATGCCCACATTGGCAGAATATTCCCACTACAGTCTGATTGCACGGTGTTTGTGTGTTGAAACCACAATGTGGTGCGTCTGCAATTACGCTTCGTGTCATGACCATTACAGGAGCAGCCCTCTTACCCTACCAAGAAAACCAAGGGCTGAGATTCACATTGACAAGGACACCACTAAGCTTGGGTTTTAAACGCCTGATATCAGAGGTCCGAGATGTCTCCTTTAGAGGTCTTCCTTTGGAAGAGGGATACAATTCTAATTAAGAGCTGTGGCCCTGAAGCATGCGCCACTATAGAACTTGACTATCGATAGCAGTTTTCATCAACTCCGAGCGTCCCATAGCACTTCACGGCGAATAAAGTACTCAAATTGCCCATTCACTGAAGGAATGAAGGAAACATAGCTGCCAAATTGGGCACAGCAAGCTCCCACAATTGGCAATGCGATAATGACCCGAATCATCCATTTTTAGTGAGGGCTAAATAATGACCAGATCGTATCAGGTTTCTAATTAAAGTCTGGGGAGTGCAGAGAGAGCAAAGGAGCAAATTAAGGCGGTGAGAGAAAGAATGAAAGAAAGGAGGGAGAGGAACAGAGCGAGGGAGTGTGAGAAAGAAAGGAGAAAGAGAAGGAAGGAAAGAAAGGAAAGGGAGAAGGACAACGAGAACAGGGAAAAGGAGAAGAATGTGCTCTGAATTTTCAATGTTGTAGAGTGTAGCTTCCAGCAGAGATAGTCAAACAATCCAAGTCCAAACTTTTCCTCCCCCTTCAAATGAAACAGCTCTGGGTCAGCATGACATGTTCAACTTCACAGCTAAATGGAGTCAGGATGTTGGGAATTACAGTGAATTGAAATTTATATGCTTAAGATTAAAAGGAGACTGTGTGCTGATCTGGAAATCAAGGGAACTATTGCTTTTTTGTATTTTTATCTGGAAGTACTTGACTTCCTTATCGTGCAATAATTCCCTCTTAAAACAAAGGGCTTTGCCTTGTTCTCGGGTGCTTTCCCAGACTCTGAATTAACCATCTCAAGGGCAGCCTTTTTGATATAACCGAATGTTTTGAATTATTTTCTGAAACAGGATTACTTGATTAGGATTCACAGGGCAGGGGTTTGGAGGCAACCCTGTGTCCTTCCTGTTGGAATCCCGACATACAAACGGCTTCCACACACACACACACACTCTCACTCCTCATAGTTCAATGCTGCAGGACAAATGGTGTTCACTGCGTTACGTTTCTGCTCAGACACAAATAAATATACATACGTACACTCGTATACGTGTTCGCTCACATACTCGCTCTTGCACACGTTCCTTCTGATGTCCTTCATTTCTTTCTGGGAGGAGGGGGAAGAACACGCTGGCTTATTTTTAAAATGTCATCTTAGCCATGCGGTACCACACTTCCTCAAAGGTCAGAGGAGGTAGGTTCAAACACCATTCCAGGGTTGAAGTGTGTAAAACTAGCTTGACATTGTTGAACTTGCGACCTTCTCACGGTACTCTTCCCATATCCTAACTCACCTCACACCCCATTCAGCCACCACCCTTCTGCCCACTGACTTACTTTGGCCCTTACTAGCTTAGGGGCTGGTTGTTTAGCACAGGGCTAATTCGCTGGCTTTGAAAGCAGACCAAGGCAGGCCAGCAGCACAGTTCCCGTACCAGCCTCCCCAAACAGGCGACTAGGGGCTTTTCATAGTAACTTTATTTGAAGCCTACTTGTGACAATAAGCGATTTTCATTTTCATTTCCCCGTCCAGCTATGCTTAAGTCTTAAAGTTCTCATATTTGTTTTCAAATCACTCCGTGGCCTTGCCCCCTTCCTACCAATTTAACCTTCCCCTGGCCTATAACCCCCAGATCTCTCTGCTTCTCCAAACCTGACCTCTAGTGTATCTCCAATTTTATTTGCTCCAACATCGGTGGCTACGCCTTCAGCTGCCTGGACACTAAGCTCTGGAATTCCCCCCCCTAAGCCTCTCCGCCACTCTTTCTGCCTTTAAGACCCTCCTAAAAAACCCTCCTCTTTATGACCGAGCTTTTGGTCATCCATTTTAATATTTCCTTGTGCCAAATGTCATCCGATAATGCTGTCATGAGGCATTTGCAGCCTAATACTATGTTAAAGGTGCTCATGTAAATGCAAGTTGTTGTTGTTGAAGGGTCGGCTTAGATTAGATACTGGAGTGGGTTTTGAACCCGCAAACTTAAATAAACGCAAAACACTGTGGGTGGTGGAAATCTGCAATGAAAACAGAAGGTGTTGGAAATACACGGCAGGCCTGGTAGCATCTGTGGTGGGAGAAACAGAGTGGACTCTTCTTTAGAACCCCTGAACAGTTCTGAAGACTTGCATTCAACCCAAAGTTAGCTTAGTTTTTCCGTGAATGCTGCAAGGCCTGCTGAGCATTCCCAGCACATTTTGACCCCATCAACCTCTGACTCAGTGGAAGTGTACTACCAACAGATCCAGGCTTTTCAGTGGATAAACGATTGAATTGCAATAAGATAAACAGCTAGGAGAGAAGACAGTGTGGAAAGGTAGAGCAGGGTGACTGATTTTGGATTACTCTTGTGCAGGCACAAATAGTCAAATGGGTTATAATGGTGCTTTGTGATTCTGGAGACAGCAAGGTTGGCTCACTTATCTTCCAAGGAGGCAGTTGAATTTGGAGCAACTGCAATGGAAGATTAAGGGGCTTAAAGCAGAAGATTGATCAAAGAGAGAAACCTTGCATATGTGCTGACCTTCACAGCCATTCAGGGGATGAACTTAAATCATCATGGACACCATTGGAAATAGAACTGCACCTCTTGAAGGATAAGTTGATACTGGCTTTAGACTTAGGCTTAATAGAGACACAAAACCGAGGAAGTTACACAAAACCGTTATAAATTACTGGTTGGACCGCAGTTGGAATATTGTGTCCAATGCCGGGCATGTTAAATCCTTGGAGAAGGTGCAGAGGAGGTGTCCTACAATGGTGCCAGGACAGACTTCAGTTCTAGTGCGGAGACGGTAGAGAAGCTAGAGTTGGCCTTACAGCAGAGAAGGTTAAGGGGAGATTTCATAGACATGTTCAAAATTAAACAGGGCTGTGATATGGAGAAATTTAGTTCCACCATCACAACTGTCGGTAATCCCAGGATACAGATTTAATATAACTGCAAAATCACTGGGGAAAGTAGTATTTTTTTTTTTTTAAAGTAAGTGGTTATAATCTGGAACACACTGTCTAAAGGATGGTGGAAGTAGCTTCGGTAATAATTTGCACAGGGAATTAGAAAGATACTTAAAAAAGAATAATTTGGAGGGCTTTCCGCCTGTGCCGTAAAATTCTATGATCCTCAAACAATCGCCATCAAAGCAAACGCAATTAACTTTGGGAAATCTTGCTGCTATCTGGATGTAATACCAAGGTTGATTAAGATGATTCACAAAGTATATAATAGTCCACTCTCAGCACTTTTCCGTCTTATTCCAGGCACAATCTCCACCCACAGATACCGTGGCCAAAGAATGGGGATAGGAGAAACACATTCTTCAAAGGGAAACCAGCTCTTTTACCATTGGCCCGATTCTGCCGTCACCTACTGAAAATACGATGTGAACCTTGTGGTGAGAATCTAGCAGCAGATGGAATCACAACTGGATAATTTATCTCTCAGTGACGTTGGAACATTGAGGTCAACTGTGGTGACCCATCCCTGCCCCAGCCTTGCCATCAGAGCTGAACACCGTCATTTTATGGAAAAGGAAACAATAAGATTCTGCTGATCTGCCTGGGAGTGTGAATTCAATGAAGGATTTATTGGAATGTTTATCTTGAATGAAATAAAGATTTAATTGGAACAATCTCCCCAGTAATTCAGCTTTTAAGTGCTTGGCAATTATTAACTGAAAGGTTTCCAAGGAGAAAAGGATTAAAATTCCTGGTCACCTGCAGAACGGCTCCGGGGGGGGGCGGGGGGGGGGGGGGGGGGGGGGGGGGGTGGGGGGGGAGAGAGCAAAGGGAGAGAAATTCTTGCATGCTTTCCAATGTCGGAGTGCCCTGGCCTTCCCTGTGAAGAATGTGATACCAATTACAGAGCTAACAGTTGTTTTTGTTTTTAATTGGAATGAAAAAGGCCATGTGATGGGCCAAGATCCATAATCCCTGGAAAAGCAACGAGAAACGGCAAGGTAAATCAAGACAGTGATTGGTATTAATAACCTGACTCAGTATCATTATTAATTGGCACGTGTAATAGATTAGGAACAGGAGTAGACTATTCAGTTTGACGCAGTACCCTTTTAAGGGACTGCTCCTTTAATTTGTCCCTCAGTTCATTTGACTTAATTTACTTGGTTATTTCACAATAGTAGACCAATCAGCCCTACATTCTGAGAGACCAAGGTCGGTCAATGGTTTACTTCCAATTACCCACTTTTGTCCCGTATCCCTTGAAGTCTTTGGAGAACAAAAATTAATCAATCTTAGTTTGAAACTGAATAAGTAAAAAAAAATTTTTTTTTTTATTTTTTTTTTTAAAGAGTACCCAGTTCTCCCCCTCCTCAATTACGGGGCAATTTAGCGTGGCTAATCCACCTACCCTGCACATCATTTGGGTTGTGGGGGTGGGACCCAAGCAGACATGGAGAGAATGTGCAAAGCCACACGGACAGTGACCCAGGGCTGGGATCAAACCCGGGTCCTCGGCGCAGTGAGGCAGCAGTGTTAACCACTGCGCCGCCATGCTACCCTTTAATATGAATAAGTGACCCAGCCTGAATTGCTGTTTGCCGAAGAAAGTTCCAAACATCTACAACCTTTTGCGTGCAACAGTGTTTTCTAATTTCACTCCAGAATGAACTGATTATTATGCTCCCTGGTCCTAGAATCCTCAACCATTGGAAAAAGTTTGTATCTACCCACTCAACATCTTGAAAATGTCAATCAAATCACCCATAACCTTCTAAATCCCATGGAACACCACTCTAGTTTGCATAATCTCTCCTTGTCACAAATATTAATTGATAATGGATAGGTTGTCTTGTGGATGATTCAAGTCATCAAGATAGTTAGAGTAGGAATGATCCCAGAAATGCCTCGAGTTCCTATTACTGCTGTAAAGCACAGCTTCCTCAAGGTGAGATACCACTTTCTCGAACTCTAGGGTATGGCTTGGTCAGGATAATGGGTTCAACCTTCACGCTCCAACGTTCAGACTTTACTGCGGAGAATTTGGGCAAGAAGAATAGTCCTTTCACGTTTAGACAAAAGTCAATGGATCTCACAATACTGCAGAATGATACTCCTTCCCGGGAATCGTTTGGGTGACTGTTTCACCACCTGAAAACGTAAAGGACTCCGAGATGGATTAAGAAATTGTATGTTCCACTGGCTTCCTTTATATGTAGATTAACAGGCAAATGGTCAGATTCATTGAGAAACATCAAGTGGTAGGAAGGTGATCAGCCCGATCTGCCAAACGGCAGAGCAGGCCGAAGGGCCAAATGGCCTGCTTCAGCTCCTATTTCTTATGTGGAGGACAAGGTGCATAGTGCAGGGCACCACCAAAGGTAGAAGAGATCAAGAAAGATAGCGCGAGTCAAGTAATCGTGATTAGGTGCCACGGAGTTTGGCTTTTAATAGCCAATAGGTTGTAGGAAGAAGGAAACCACTGCAGGAAGAATAGAAATGAGACTATTCTCTTCTTGTGCCTCATTTATCCCCAAAATGGGATGGCGCAACTCTGAACAGTTTTTAATTTTATACCTTGCCTATTCCAATCTTATTTTGTTAAATAAAGGCTGGCACAGCTGGTCTAACTGAAATCAATGGAAACACAACACTGAGAAAATTACAATGGTCTCTTCTCCTGGTACATGTGATGCTTGAACTCTTAGCTACAGATACAAATTGGACCTGACACTGATATTTTTGATTACATCCTGTAGGGATTCCACAAGGTATTTCACAATAGTTGGAATAATCGTTCTATTTAAAAAAAAGAGTTGCTTGAATTCACTCCATATTCATTTAGTATTTTCCCTGTTTCTCCGTAATCTAATTTTGGGGGAGTCCGAACCTAAATCCGAGTTGGCAAAGGCTCTCCGTTCAGACCTGCTCAAAATTTTAGACTAAACGGCAGCACGGTGGTGCAGTGGTTAGCATTGCTGCCTCACGGCGTCGAGGTCCCAGGTTTGATCCCGGCTCTGGGTCGCTGTCCGTGTGGAGTTTGCACATTCTCCCCGTGTCTGCGTGGGTTTCGCCCCCACAACCCAAAGATGTGCAGGGTAGGTGGATTGGCCACGCTAAATTGCCCCTTAATTGGAAAAAATGAACTGGGTACTCTAAATTTTAAAAAGGTTTTTTAGACTAAATAGAGTAGACATCAGAACAGCTGGTTCAAAAAGTGCAGATTGCCATTTACATTGCACCTTATGATAGCCTCCAACCACTTTGCAAACAATGAACTAAACTGAAGTTCCAGCGACAGTTATATAGGCAGCTAATTTGTACACAGCAGGATTCCACGTATGTTTCCCTCCATGGTGTCTTTCAATGAAAGAATGTTGGCCAGAACACTGGGAGTACACCTCATTAAATAAAGGAGTTGTTACAAACTTTGAAACTTTTGAAATGCAGTCACTGTTGTAATATAGGAAGTGTGGGGCTATACAGTGACCTGCATATATAAAATGTGGTGTCTGGCAAAACTTTAAGCAGAAAAATGGAGCACTTTTTAAACACAACAGTTTACACATTTAACACATCATAGTACCATAGAAACCCTACAGTGTAGGAGGGCAGTCGGCCCATCGAATCTGCACTGACCCTCTGAAAGAGCACCCTATCTGGACCCACTCCCCCCATGACCCCACCTAACCGTTGGAGACCAAGGGGCAATTTAGCATGGCCAATCCATCTAACCTGCACATCCTTGCACTGTGGGAGGAAACCCACACAGACACGAGGAGAAAATGCAAACTCCACACAGACAAGCACCCAAGGCAGGAATTGAACCTGGGTCCCTGGCACTGAGGCAGCAGTGCTAAGCACTGTGCCACCGTACCCAGAAGATCCCAAGAAGATTCAATGGTGGAAACCTGAACCATGCGAAAGGAGAAGGAGGATTAAGAGGGGGGTTGAGGGGACAGGTTTCTAAAAAGGCATTTGAAAGTGGAGAAATGTAACAATTGTAAAAACAGATAAAAAATTTTAACCACCCCTGACTCAAAAAGCAAACGTGCAGTCCCTAATCCTTGGATAATCTCCCTACTTTTTAAGGGATCATTCCCGTACCAGCCTCCCCGACCAGGCGCCGGAATGTGGCGACTAGGGGCTTTTCACAGTAACTTCATTTGAAGCCTACTTGTGACAATCAGCGATTTTCATTTCATTGAAGCTGCCGGAGTTAAAAGCAGGGAAATGAGAAATAGGAAATCTGATCAAAAGCAGAAAATACAAGACCTGCATCTCCTCGTCACCGAAAGGGGAGGGGGGCTGACAGTTTTTGATGAAGGATTGTGCCAGAAATGTTAGCCTGTCTCTTTTCCCTTTTAGCCTGTGTGCCCGACATGCTCATGGAACAAGGCACCAAGATGCAGAACCTAGACCAATAATTCCTGGCCAATATTTATCCCCCAATTATGACTTGATAATTATTTGTTGTGGGAAATCACTGTGCTCAAATTGGCAGCCACATTCCCTATATTGTCACAGTGACGACCCTCAATATGAACAAATGTGGAGAACTTGGATCTGGCCAGGGGTCATGGGTGGCACCTCAGTCCAGTACTTGCCATCTTTCTTCAGACTAACACTCTGATGACTTCACTCGTACACATGGTTGAATAGTAACTCCATAGCTCTCCTTGTGATGTATCTACACTTGCTCATCATTCTCATCAGGCTACCAAGGAAGCTGCCAGAACCAGCGATAGCTCAGCCCAACAACTCCAACTCTCTGCAGCTGTTGGCTTTCTACAACAACCTGCATTCACCGAGCACCTTTAATGCAGGAACAACAATCCAAGGTTTTTCACAGGGTTGTTGGCAAGAAAATGTTGACACCAAGATACAGAATGAGACATTGGGACAGGTGATCAAACGGCTGTTCAAACGTGCTTTTAAGAAGCATCTTAAAAGGGGGAAGAGAGATGTTGTGAGATTTAAGGAGAAAATTCCAGAGTTTAGCAACCAGGTGGCTGAAGGTGCAGCTGCCAACAGCAGTGTGATTAAAATGGAGGAGGCACAAGAGGCCAGACCGGCGGAGCGTGACACTCGTCATAAATGTTGCAAAAAGCAAAATGCTGCAGACACTGAAAATAGAAACAGACAATTCAGCAGGTTAGGCAGCATCTGTAGAGAGGGAAACAGAATTAACACTTCAGGCCATCGACCTTCTTTCTCCACAGATGCCTTCAGGAGAGAAGGATTATGAGTGGGAATGGGAGAGTAAAAACAACAAAAGGATAATGGGGGAGTCAAACACAAAGGTTCAGTCATATGGCACTGACAGGCTTTCGAGATTAGTAAAGACTGGGCTGGTTGTAAAAAGCATTAACCTCCAACCCCTTGAACACAAGGGAGCCGACCCCTTAACAATGCAATCCCTTTATCTCCTCTCAACTTTTGACAATAACGACCCATGATGTCCAAGTAATTAATTGCCCAGCAGTCCTTAGACAGGCATTGGCAATGCTGTGGAACCCACTTCCTAACTCCTGAAAGAGTCAATGGAAACCGGCGCTACCATTGGCGAAAATGTCATTTTAGTCAGCAAATAGTCACAGGAGCAACATGCGAGGAGACATTAAATACTGAACTTTATTATCTCCTGAAACGATACACAAGATCGGATCCGACTAAACAGTGCCACCTGTGCCGAATGTTAAGTACACAGGTCCCCTCACCCACCCCCCCACCTAGATCATCTTTTCCTCTCAACTCCTTAATCCTAGGAAACAAGACAAAATGCAGAGAGCTTGAATTTAATGGTTTCCTGTCATTTGCCGAAGATTGGAGACATTTGATGAAACAAAGCAAACACTGAGCTGCTAGAGTTAGCTTGACAGTCACATTTGTAACACAGTACATGATGCCTTTCCACCCTACAATAAACTGCACAGACGATTCAGCTGAATTTGAAACAGTGGACTATAGGGTCGGTTCATGTCAAACTACTTTCCCCTAATTCACCAGATTAAATAGTGGTGCCAGATTCAATCAGGGTGCTGGCCGACTTGGCTCAAATGGTATACACCACTGTCTCATCCATTTTAATTCTAGCTACTCTTACCAAGTGTGTCAGCTTGTCTAAAAACATCTAACCCCTATGATTCTTTAAGCAGTCGCTATCTGAAGGCTGCAATTCATTCAGAGTGGACCGCAGATAAAACAAAGGGCCCTCAGTCCTTACTTATGGTGGTCTCGAGTTAAAAGTGAATGGCAGTGCTCCTGAACTGCATGACAGAGAAAGGGTATTGTCCTGGGATTCCTGCACAGTTATCGGAGCTGCAGTCCTTGTACTACAACAGACAAGGCAAGAAATTGCATTTATATAGCACCTTTCATCGCTCGTGATGATCCCAAGAGCTTTACAACTAATCAAGTACGTATGGTTACCATTGCAATGCAGGGGAGTGCGGCAATTTGTGCACAGCTAGCTCTCACAAACAGCAGTGTGATAATGAGCAGATAATCTGCTGCAGTGATGCTTGCGGAATAAATATTGGGTCTGGAGACCAGGAAGAATTTCACCAGCCTCCTTCACCAGTTTTTCCTCCTTGAACGATGTTAGGGAATCAGTTGGGTTCTTTTTACGACAATCTGACAGCTTAGTGTTCTCTCTTACTGATGCCAGTCCCTCTGTGGATCACTATCTTGCTTGGTGGAGAAGCTTGTGCACTTCAACAATCCCTTGAGCAATGCTGTTGGGAGCTCTCTATCACCCCCCCATAGTCAATGGGGTTTTCCCCAGACTGCCGGTAAAACGGCATCCTGCCAGTGGAGAATCCAGCCCCAGATGTCTATATCATTCAATCCATGCAGGGGATTTATGCTTGCTGACAGATCATATATGTCCTCTTGTGCTCGGCTTAGTCTGATCCAGTTCAAAGTGGTGGCACAGGGTCCATCTGACCAAGGCGAGGATGAGCGGATATTTCTCTGGGGTCGAAGACATGTGTAAGGGTCGTTTTCGGGGCCCAGCTAACCACTCATATGTTCTGATCTTGTCCCAAGTTAGTAAGCTTTTGGGTCTCTTTCTTCAACACCATGTCAAAGATACTTAATGTCGATCTGGAGCCATGTCCGCTGATGGCTATTTTCGGGGTATCAGACTCGCTGGAGCTGCAGACAGGGGTGAAGGTGGATGACCTCGCCTTTGTCTTGTTAATAGCCCAGAGGTGAGTTCATATTAGGTGAAAGTCTCCTACTCCGCCCAGTGCCTCGGCTAAGTTGGGTGACCTCATGTCATTCTTACATTTGGAATATGTCGAGCACTTCCCATACCTGGGTAGCCTCCTCTCGCAGGGCCACCATCAACAAGGAAACCCAAGAGAGATCAGCTGCGCTAGCTCAGCCTTCTTCGATCCATGCCAGCAAGTGTTTGACAACAATGACCACCAAATGTCAACAATGGTCTGAGTGTACAGAGCACTCCTGTACTGCAGTGAGGCCTGGACTGTGTATCAGCGACACAGGAGAGTACAAAAAAAAATTCCATCGGCAATGCCTTCACCATATCATCCAGATCAATGGGAGAACCACTGAACGAACGCTAGTGTCCTTCTTGAAGGCAGCTCCACAAGATTTAGACAAAACTCCTGAAAAATCTACTTCTGCGGACTGAACATTGTCCGAATGACTGTAAAACAACTCCCCCACCAAGTTCTGTTTTTTCAGCTCACAAACAGCCAGGGTTCCGGGGAGGATGAAGAAAATATTTCAAAGACATTCTGAATATTTCCCTGAAGCGAGGCAGCATCGATATATCTATTTTTTCTATAAATTTAAAGTACCCAATTCTTTTCTTTTCCAATTAAGGGGCAATTTAGCATGGTCAATTCACCTACCCTGTACCTTTGGGCTGTGGGGTGAGACGCAGACACGGAGAGAATGTGCAAACTCCACACGGACAGTGACCTGGGGCCGGGATCGAACCTGGGTCCTTGGTGCCATGAGGCAGCAGTGGTAATCACTGAGCCAGGGTGCTGCCCTGGCAGCATTGATATAAAAGACCGAGAGCAGTTTGCTACCATCATTCAGAATGCTGTCAATTAATTCTTAACGATGAGACAGAAAAGGAAAGAAAAGGCAACAAATCCTGCACTCTGGATCCCACTGCAATCTGCCCCATGTCCCAAAGGTGTATGGGCCGAGAATTGGCCTATTCAGTCACATGAAGGCCCGTGCCCCCATGCTGAGGGGGTATGTTCCTTGAATCGAAGGACAGCTGACAATGTTTAGTACCACTTGTTTTCTTTCCAGCTATAGAAAGAAATGCATTGAATTCTCAAATTGCCATGGGTGCGATTGGAATTCACTTCTACTGGAGTGCTCACCTAGTTTCAGAGCCCCAATGTCACGGTTCTGCAAACACATCAAAAGACAAGATAGAAATCTTTTGTGCAATGCCCCTGCACAGCATAAATATCTCCCCCCCCCCCCCCCCCCAAAAAAAACTCGCCAATTCGGGTCTTTTGTTAAGTTTTTAAAATACGTTTGAAGTCTGGCAGTCTGTTCTAACTCGGGTCACTCATAGGTGCTCAGCTTATTCAAATTAGCATCTCGTCACATTATAAATAACACTGACAACTCTTCAAAAGTGTTTTAATTGGTTGTAAATGCTCTGGGGCATTGCTCGAAGGGCAATAAAAATGCAAATCTTTCTTTTCCTCCTTCGCCAATTCTGTCACCAGCTCACACGATTTGAAGAAAATGTCCCAATGTCAGTAAAAAGATACATGGGGAAGGACGACATTGTCAACCGGGAATTCCTTTGAACCACTCAATTTATTTTTGGAAACTCTACAAGAGAATATGGAAGTATGGAATGATTTCAGGCACCTCGCATCAATACCAAATACTCCCAGTTCAGGTACAGCACGGGGTTGAAGTACTGGCAAATTAAATTCGATTTGATTTACTGTCACATGTACCGAAGTACTGTGAGAAGTATTTTTCTGCAGCCGAGGGATTAAAACCATCAAACCTTTAAAGGCATTTGAAGGCTGAGCATGGCGCGTTGGAGGACAAACCTACTGATTTTTTCAAAGGGTGCAATGAGAATTTAAAACATCAGCTGAAGCCCTTGGCAGGAATGTAACATTAAATGACAAAGCAAGTGAGATTGTGAGGACCAAGCAGAATCACATGTAACATTAAGGATAAGCAAAAATGGTGGGTCGCAAAGGTCAGCCAGTTGGTAAAAATGGGTCACGTGCAAAAAAGCTGGATAAACATTGTTCTACACTGACCCATCAAGCAATCCTAGGACAGGTACAGCACGAGGTTAGATACAGAGTAAAGTTCCCTCTACACTGTCCCCATCAAACACTCCTAGGATAGGTACAGCACGGGGTTTGATACAGAGTAAAGCTCACTCTGCACTGTTCCCATCAAACACTCCCAGGACAGGTACAGCACAGGGTTAGATACAGAGTAAAGCTCCCTCTACACTGTCCCCATCAAACACTCCCAGGGCAGGTACAGCACAGGGTTAGATCCAGGGTAAAACTTTTAAAAATATGTTTATTTAATTAGATTTTTCAATTTTCTACAAATAAAAATAACACAACAAAGGAAGCAATGAACAATGTAAAACAGGTATGGAACAGAACAAGAATTATTGTGAATACAGGAAAAAGAAAATAACTTAAAACTCTACCCAAGGAAGCACAGTGGAGCAGTGGTCAGCATTGCTGTCTCACGGCGCCAAGGTCTCAGGATCGATCCCGGCTCTGGGTCACTGCCCGTGTGGAGTTTGCACATTCTCCCTGTGTTTGCGTGGGTTTCGCCCCCACAACCCAAAGATGTGCAGGGTAGATGGATTGGCCACGCTAAATTGCCCCTTAATTGGAAAAAATGAATTGGGTACTCTAAATTTAAAAAAAACTCTACCCCCAAAATCCCTCACAAAGCTCCCTCTACACTGTCCCAAACACTCCCAGCTCAGGTACAGCACAGGGTTAGATACAAAGTAAAACTACGCTTTCAGATCAAGCACTCACAGCTCAAACACAGCAGCAGCTAGATGCAAGTGATGTTCCTTTCAAATCGTCCATTAAACACTTTTGTCAGGCACTGAGGTGTTATATGTTTTTTAAAGCGCTCTGTGTCTGCAGCAACAGCATGGCTCAGCTCCAGCAACCCCAGCCACCTAGTGAATTTAGAAGGAGATCTGGTGGTAAAGATTCCACTCAAAACAGAGTGCAACGTGAAAATATTTTTCATCTTAGTGCCAAGTAACAAGACAGAACCCTCTATCATGAAAATAATTTTGCAAATGTCATGTGAGAGCAACTTTAAGAAATGGGTGTTTATCAGTGATGTCTGTGTGGGCGGGCTGGGCTGTCTGTCAGCTTTTTGCTTTCATTTTAGGCTGTTTGCAGCAGGGTGTGTTTTAGTTCTGTTTTTAGTGTTGGAGCTGAAGCCGGACAGAGCAGGTGTACTGCTGTTCTCTCTGCCATGAAAAGACTATCTCTTGATCATTTGGTGAATTCAGAATTATAAATGTTCTCAGTAGTGAATGTAAACCTGATGTGCTTCTGTTAAAAGGTGTTTCTTTTGTCTTCTGGATGTTGTTTGGGAAGTTATTAAGGATTACTTCGTGTTGTATTCTTTGGGGTTGTATCTGAATTGATGGTTGCCAAGATGTTCACTGTAGGAGGGAGGGTTTCTGTTATCTGGACCACTGGAAGCTCCTCCGGGGCAGGTGTGACCTATATAAGGACGGGTTGCTTCTAAACTGGAGAGGCATAAATATCCTGGCCGCGAGGTTTGCTAGAGGGTTTAAACTAGTACGGCAGGGGGGTGGGCACGGAAGCAATAGGTCAGAAGGTGAGAGTATTGAGGGAGAACTAGGGAATAGGGACAGTATGGCTCTGAGGCAGAGCAGACAGGGCAGCATGGCTCTGAGGCAGAGCAGACAGGGTGAAGTTGCTGAACACAGTGGGTCTGGTGGCCTGAAGTGCATATGTTTTAATGCAAGAAGTATTACTGGTAAGGCAGATGAACTTAGAACTTGGATTAGTACTTGGAACTATGATGTTGTTGCCATTACAGAGACCTGATTGAGGGAAGGGCAGGATTGGCAGCTAAACCTTCCAGGATTTAGATGTTTCAGGCAGGATAGAGGGGGATGTAAAAGGGGTGGCTGAGTTGTGCTACTGGTTCGGGAGGATATCACAGCTGTACTACGAGAGGACACCTCAGAGGGCAGTGAGGCTATATGGGTAGAGATCAGGAATAAGAAGGGTGCAGTCACAATATTGGGGGTTTACTACAGGCCTCCCAATAGCCAGCGGAGATAGAGGAGCAGACAGGTAGACAGATTTTGGAAAAGAGTAAAAACAACAGGGTTGTGGTGATGGGAGACTTCAACTTCCCCAATATTGACTGGGACTCACTTAGTGCCAGGGGCTTAAAACAATATGTAGACAGTCCAACTAGGGAAGGGGCGGTACTGGACCTGGTATTGGGGAATGAGCCCGGCCAGGTGGTAGAAGTTTCAGTAGGGGAGCATTTCGAGAACAGTGACCACAATTCAGTAAGTTTCAAAGTGCTGGTGGGCAAGGATAAGAGTGGTCCTGAGGGTGAATGTGCTAAATTGGGGGAAGGCCAATTATAACAATATTAGGCGGGAACTGAAGAACCTAGATTGGGGGCGGATGTTTGAGGGTAAATCAACATCAAGTGTCAGTTGAAAGGAATTCAGGACTGGCATGTTCCTGTGAGGAAGAAGGATAAATACGGCAATTTTTGGGAACCTTGGATAACGAGAGATATTGTAGGCCTCATCAAAAATAAAAAGGAGTAATTTGTCAGGGCTAAAAGGCTGGGAACAGACGAAGCATGTGTGGAATATAAGTAAAGTAGGAAGGAACTTAAGTAAAGAGTCAGGAGAGCTAGAAGGGGACACGAAAAGTCATTGGCAAATAGGGGTAAGGAAAATCCCAAGGCTTTTTACACGTACATAAAAAGCAAGAGGGCAGCCAGGGAAAGGGTTGGCCCACTGAAGGATAGGCAAGGGAATCTATGTGTGGAGCCAGAGGAAATGGGCGAGGTACTAAATGAATACTTTGCATCAGTATTCACCAAAGAGAAGGAGTTGGTAGATGTTGAGTCTGGAGAAGGGTGTGTAGCTAGGTCACACTGGGTCACATTGAGATCCAAAAAGAGGTGTTGGGCGTCTTGAAAAATATTAAGGTAGATAAGTCCCCAGGGCCTGATGGGATCTGCCCCAGAATACTGAAGGAGGCTGGAGAGGAAATTGCTGAGGCCTTGACAGAAATCTTTGAATCCTCACTGTCTTCAGGTGATGTCCCGGAGGACTGGAGAATAGCCAACGTTGTTCCTCTGTTTAAGAAGGGTAGCAAGGATAATCCAGGGAACTACAGGCCGGTGAGCTTTACTTCAGTGGTAGGGAAATTACTGGAGAGAATTCTTCGAGACAGGATCTACTCCCATTTGGAAGCAAATGGACGTATTAGTGAGAGGCAGCATGGTTTTGTGAAGGGGAGGTCGTGTCTCACTAACTTGATAGAGTTTTTCGAGGAGGTCACAAAGATGATTGATGCAGGTAGGGCAGTGGATGTTGTCTATATGGACTTCAGTAAGGCCTTTGACAAGGTCCCTCATGGTAGACTAGTACAAAAGGTGAAGTCACACGGGATCAGGGGTGAGCTGGCAAGGTGGATACAGAACTGGCTAGGTCATAGAAGGCAGAGAGTAGCAATGGAAGGATGCTTTTCTAATTGGAGGGCTGTGACCAGTGGTGTTCCACAGGGATCAGTGCTGGGACCTTTGCTGTTTGTAGTATATATAAATGATTTGAAGGAAAATGTAACTGGTCTGATTAGTAAGTTTGCAGACGACACAAAGGTTGGTGGAATTGCGGATAGCGATGAGGACTGTCAGAGGATACAGCAGGATTTAGATTGTTTGGAGACTTGGGCGGAGAGATGGCAGATGGAGTTTAATCCGGACAAATGTGAGGTAATGCATTTTGGAAGGTCTAATGCAGGTAGGGAATATACAGTGAATGGTAGAACCCTCAAGAGTATTGAAAGTCAGAGAGATCTAGGTGTACAGGTCCACAGATCACTGAAAGGGGCAACACAGGTGGAGAAGGTAGTCAAGAAGACATATGGCATGCTTGCCTTCATTGGCAGGGGCATTGAGTATAAGAATTGGCAAGTCATGTTGCAGCTGTATAGAACCTTAATTAGGCCACACTTGGAGTATAGTGTTCAATTCTGGTCGCCACACTACCAGAAGGATGTGGAGGCTTTAGAGAGGGTGCAGAAGAGATTTACCAGAATGTTGCCTGGTATGGAGGGCATTAGCTATGGAGGAGCGGTTGAATAAACTCGGTTTGTTCTCACTGGAACAACGGAGGTTGAAGGGCGACCTGATAGAGGTCTACAAAATTATGAGGAACATAGACAGAGTGGATAGTCAGAGGTTTTTCCCCCAGGGTAGAGGGGTCAATTACTAGGGGGCATAGGTTTAAGGTGCGAGGGGCAAGGTTTAGAGTAGATGTACTAGGCAAGTTTTTTTTTTTTTTTTTTTTATTACGCAGAGGGTAGTGGGTGCCTGGAACTCACTACCGGAGGTGGTGGTGGAAGCAGGGACGATAGTGACATTTAAGGGGCATCTTGACAAATACATGAATAGGATGGGAACAGAGGGATACGGACCCAGGAAGTGTTGAAGATTGTAGTTTAGTCGGGCAGCATGGTCGGCACGGGCTTGGAGGGCCGAAGGGCCTGTTCCTGTGCTGTACTTTTCTTTGTTCTTTGGTGTTCTTTGTACGTTTTAAAAAGGTTAACTGGAGTTCAGAGAATAAACATTGTTTTGCTTTAAAAAAATACTTTTCCATTTCTGCTGTACCACACCTGTAGAGTGGGCCGTGTGCTCCCCATACCACAATCTAGTAAAAGTTGTAGGTCAGGTGAACTCCATGATACACCTTGGGGTTCTCTAAACCCTGGCCCATAACACAAAACTCTCAACAAGACAAGACTGGGAGCTGTAAAAATAAAAGGAACAGAATGTGCAATGTGAAAAGGTTATTAAAACTTTATTTTGTAGAACAGGTGCACTGTTGCCCTTTCACTCCTGGGACCTCGGCAAAAATCCAAATCAATGAGAATCAGTTGTCATTCACACACTCAAATGAAGTTCCAAAGCCATAAGAATACAGCACAAAACATATTTAGGGAGGAGGGTGGTAAAGGGGATTTATTTACTGAATGTTCTATTACTTTCTTTGTCTCCTCTGAAGTGCAGGATTCACAATAAAGGTGGCAAAAAGGCTAGTATCTGGCACAAATGGGCATGGGGCTGGATTTTATCAGCGATGGTGGAGTTTGGACGTTCCTGGGCAGGGTGTAGGGGAAATGGCTCTGTATTTTAGACAAATTGTGGTGTAAATGCAGATATTTGGCACCAAAGGCGACCATCTAGCACTATATCACGTAGCGCTACTGTAGTTGTTAGCATCAGGAGAATGGCTGTGCTGTTTGAAAGTCATGTGGTGCATGTCCGAGAGATTTGGCAGCATTGAGGGGGTGTCCCTGCATTTTGTTGTAATTGGAACCTCTCGTTTCGAATTGGAAACTAGAAAGTTGTGTTCAGTTCGTTGAGGAATTCCCAGGATCTGGCAAGGTTGCGAAAACAAATCTAGCCCCCAACCAAAACAATGCTGGCAGGAAACAAAGCTAACAGAAGAAAGATCTAGCAGAGGCTGACTGCGACAAGTTTGCAAGGGTTTGTGAAACAAGAGGACGGAGGCTGCCTTGCTTTTTCAGTTCAGTTCTCATTCTGTGACATGGCCAGAACACCCTTCCAGTGCTGCCGGAACTTTGGACTCCCACCTTTAATGCTACCATGCTCTAGGGTTCAATATCATTGTGAGGCCCGAGGATCCAACAGTGAGCCAAACCTAGCATTCGAGATCCCACTAAAGAATTCTGGATGGATTACAAAGTATCTATTGTGAAGCCCATGGCAACTTGTGTCTCAAGAGAATAGAGACTTGTAATTGGCATCTTAGCAACTTCACTTGGGATGAAATATAAAGAGTCGGAGAACAGGCAGAGAAACATTAAAGAGAAAAAAAAGACAATTTAATTTCTCAATTCTGCAGCCAATGTCATAGAAGGTCACTAGTGCCTAATTAATAATAAAAACAATAATCTAAAGTGTCACAAGTAGGCTTACATTAACACTGCAATGAAGTTACTGTGAAACCCCCCTAGTCACCACACTGCAATGCCTGTTCGAGTACACTGAGGGAGAATTCAGAATGTCCAATTCACCGAACAAGCATGTCTTTGGGACTTGTGGGTGGAAACTGGAGCGCCCGGAGGAAACCCACGCAGACATGGGGAGAACATGCAGACTCCGCACAGACAGTGACCCAAGCCGGGAATCGATTCCGTGTCCCCATAATATCATTGCACAGTTTTGACCCAAATTCTCACACAGCATACCTGCTTAACCCACATAGCAAGATTAAATTCAGTAAAATCTGGGGGAATGAGATTTCCACTTACCATAGTTGTTGGTGGGATAACGTTTCCGCAGTTTCTCAGTCAGCTTGGAAACCTTGCTCCTGATGGGCTCGTTTTTATTAAAAAATCCATTGTCCTGCATGGTCAGTTCATAATCCCCAGCACCCTGCGGACCATCATCATCCTCCTAAACACAGGAGCACAAAACAAAATCAGATCAGAGATTCTCACAAGTTTTTATTCAATTCCAAGACATAATGAATGAACTTGGGAGTAAAAGCCAGAGCCTTGTTCACCATTACTGGGCGGCAGGGTCTCGGGTTCGATTCCTGCTTGGGTCACTGTCTGTGCAGAGTCTGCACATTCTCTGTGTGTGTGCGTGGGTTTTCTCCGGGTGCTCCGGTTTCCTACCAGCCCAAAGATGTGCAGGTTAGGTGGATTGACCATGCTAAATTGCCCTTAGTGTCCCAAAGAGGTGAGGTGGGGTGACTGGGTCATGGGGATAGGGTGGAGATGTGGGCTTAGTAGGGTGCTCTTTCCAAGGTGCAGACTTGATGGGCCAAATGGCCTCCCTCTGCACTATAATTTCTATGAAATCTATGAAACCAAGCTTTTTGTCCATGACTACCACAAGTCCTGAAAGATGTGCTTTTTAGGTGAATTGGATATTTTGAATTCTCCCTCAGTGTACCCGAACACCAGAGTTTGGCGACTAGGGGATTTTTCACAACTTCATTGCAGTGTTAATGTGAGCCGACCTGTGTCACAAATAAAGATTATTATTATGCCAGCATTATCATGGAGCCACATGTAACTAAACACATGTCCCCATTAATTTGTACTTACTCAAGTCATTGTAACAAAGATCGTTGGTTCTGATTTAGGAATCGTCAATGATGGCAACAGTCAATACAAAATGTTTGTGAATGAAGGGTTGAATTTGTTAAGGTTCAAGATGAAGACTACTCAGACTCACAAACAAATGGGTTGTGGCTTGTTTAGCCAACCTGCACTAAGCAAGAGTGTCTGACATGAATGAGGTCAATGCGTTAACAGAACTTGCTTTGTGTTAAGCTGCAACAGGAAGACAACCGATCTTGGGTAGACACACACATCCAGTCCAGGATTCCAACCCAACCCAAGGCGTGCTGAAGCCTCTAGACAGGAAAACATACCCTCTTTTTAACAGAAGCACCAGACCAAGTATACAGTAAGACAAAACAAGTTGTGTTATCAGGTTCCTGAACTATTAACTGGAAGATTACTTTGGACTGTATTCCTACCCGAGGAGTGGTATAAAGATGCATCTTGCTGATCAACGGAACATTTCCATTTACAACACTTGTTGTTCAGTAATGCTGTTTCACATGCAATTACGATGGAGTGCATTAGTTGCAGTGATGCAGATAAATGTGGCTGTTACTTGGCTTGAAGCAAGATCACATAAACAGCAGGGCTGAATGAGCAGTTCATCGATCTATTGAGACTTTGCCTCGGGGGGGGGGGGGGGGGGGGGGGGGAGAGAATACTGTCCAGGTCACAGAGAACTCAGCTGCAAACTGCAACATGGAATTTTTTATGTCCACTATTATAGGTAGACAGCACCTTTGACAGTGCGGCACACCCTCAGTATAGCACTGGAGTGTCAGCCTAGGCAATGTGCCCTAGTCTTGAAGTGGAATAAAATAAATAATCTTTTTATTATCACAAGTAGGCTTACATTAACACTGCAATGAAATACTGTGAAAAGCCCCTCGTCGCCACATTCCGGCACCTGTTGGGGTACACAGAGGTAGAATTCTGAATTCTCAGCCGGTACAGGAATTGAACCTGCGCTGCTGGTTCTGCACCACAAACCAGCTGTCTTCAACCCACATAGGAGTTTTTCCATTGTTGTTGAAAGGTAATTTAATGGGAGTCTGTTGTATATTTGGCTGCAGAGTAGCTGAACATGGAGTTACCAAATTATCTCCAGTAGCAAATCAATACTTAGGGATAATCAATAAATGCTGCCTTCCCTGCAATGTCCACAACCTAAAACATAGTTTTGACTTCTGGAGGCCCTGGGCCAGGGATTTTTCAGCAGGAGTTTATCTTTGTGCAGATAAAGCAGCGTCAGAACTGCCACATTAAACTCCACGACTCACAGATGAAGCATTCAGAGGATCAGATATGGTGGACAAACAGCACTTGTTCACAATCAACATAATGAAAGATAGGTGATTGGATTTGGTTTCTCCCAGCTGGAATGTCAGTCATGCTGGTGCCTTGCTTTCCTCCACATACAGCAAAACTCTGACTGTTATAAATATAGAAACAGAGTCGATCATTCAGTCCCTCGAGTCCATATTGGCATTCAATTAGATCATGGCTGATCTGTATCTCAATTCCATTTAGCCGCTTGGGTTCTGCAACTATTTTGGCTCCCATTCCATATTTTGGCTCCTTATTCTGACCCCAATTTCACAATTAATCCCCCCAGACCCTCAGCTTTAGCTAGTTCCATCCGGTAACATTTGCCTGGCCGACATCCACAACAACCTGTCTTTAGACGCGGCAGGGGGCGAGAGATAGAATCATAGAATCATAGACGTTTACAGCATGGAAACAGGCCCTTCGGCCCAACCAGTCCATGCCGCCCAGTTTTTTACCATTAAAGCTAGTCCCAGTTGCCCGCACTTGGCCCATAACCCTCTATACCCATCTTACCCATGTAACCATCTAAATGCTTTTTGAAAGTCACAATTGTACCCGCTTCTACTACTACCTCTGGCAGCCCATTCCAGACACTCACTACCCTCTGAGTGAAGAAATTGCCCCTCTGGGCCCTTCTGAATCTCTCCCCTCTCACCTTAAACCTATGCCCTCTAGTTTTAGACTCCCCTACCTTTGGGAAAAGATGTTGACTATCTACCTTATCTATGCCCCTCATTATTTTATAGACCTCTATAAGATCACCCCTAAGCCTCCTACGATCCAGGGGAAAAAGTCCCAGTCTATCCAGCCTCTCCTTATAACTCAAACCATCAAGTCCCGGCAACATCCTAGTAAATCTTTTCTGCACTCTTTCTAGTTTAATAATATCCTTTCTATAATAGGGTGACCAGAACTGCACACAGTATTCCAAGTGTGGCCGTACCAATGTCTTGTACAACTTCAACAAGACGTCCCAACTCCTATATTCAATGTTCTGACCAATGAAACCAAGCATGCCGAATGCCTTCTTCACCACCCTGTCCACCTGCGACTCCACCTTCAAGGAGCTATGAACCTGTACTCCTAGATCTCTTTGTTCTATAACTCTCCCCAACGCCATACCATTAACTGAGTAGGTCCTGGCCTGATTCGATCTGCCAAAATGCATCACCTCACATTTATCTAAATTAAACTCCATCTGCCATTCGTCGGCCCACTGGCCTAATTGATCAAGATCCCGTTGCAATCCTAGATAACCTTCTTCACTATCCACTATGCCACCAATCTTGGTGTCATCTGCAAACTTACTAACCATGCCTCCTAAATTCTCATCCAAATCATTAATATAAATCACAAATAACAGTGGACCCAGCACCGATCCCTGAGGCACACCACTGGTCACAGGCCTCCAGTTTGAAAAACAACCCTCTACAACCACCCTCTGCCTTCTGTCGTCCAGCCAATTTTGAATCCAATTGGCAACCTCACCCTGGATCCCGTGAGCTTTAACCTTCTGCAACAACCTACCATGCGGTACCTTGTCAAAGGCTTTGCTAAAGTCCATGTAGACAACGTCTACTGCACTACCCTCATCTACCTTCTTGGTCACTCCCTCAAAAAACTCAATCAAATTTGTGAGACATGATTTTCCACGCACAAAGCCATGCTGACTGCCCCGAATCAGTCCTTGCCTCTCTAAATGCTTGTAGATCCTGTCTCTCAGAATACCTTCTAGCAACTTACCTACTACAGACGTTAGACTCACCGGTCTGTAGTTCCCAGGCTTTTCCCTGCTGCCCTTCTTAAACAAGGGCACAACATTCGCCACTCTCCAATCTTCAGGCACCTCACCTGTGGCTGCCGATGATTCAAATATCTCGGTTAGGGGACCCGCAATTTCCTCCCTAGCCTCCCACAACATCCTGGGATACATTTCATCAGGTCCCGGGGATTTATCTACCTTGATGCGCTTTAAGACTTCCAGCACCTCCTCCTCTGTAATATGCACACTTCTCAAGACATCACTATTTATTTCCCTTAGTTTCCTAACATCCATGCCTTTCTCCACCGTGAATACCGATGAGAAATATTCATTCAGGATCTCACCCAACTCTTGTGGCTCTGCACATAAATGCCCTTGTTGATCCTTAAGAGGCCCTACTCTTTCCCTAGTTACTCTTTTCCCCTTTATGTATCTGTAGAATCTCTTTGGATTCTCCCTTGCATTATTTGCCAAAGCAATTTCATGTCCCCTTTTTGCCCTCCTGATTTCCCTCTTAACTCTATTTCGACAATCTCTATACTCTTCAAGGGATCTACTTGATCCCAGTTGCTTATGTACGTCATATGCCTCCTTCTTCTTTTTGACCAGATGACATGGTCAAGGGCAAAGAAAGGGGCCATCTGGGATGGGCTAGGTACAGAGTGGAATTAAAGGGGCAGGAGTTAAGTGGGGAAGATGACGGACGGTAGAGGGGATTGAAAGCGCAAGCCTCCGGTATGGTTGGTAACATGGAACGTCCGGGGACTGAATGGGCCGGTTAAAAGGTCGCGGGTGTTCGTGCACCTCAGGAGCTTGAAAGCGGGGGTTGTCTTTTTGCAGGAGACACACCTCCGTGTGAAGGACCAGGTTAGGTTAAGGAAGGGGTGGGTCGAGCAGGTTTTTCACTTGGGGTTTGATTTGAAATCGAGGGGTGTGGCGATTTTAATGAGCAAGAAAATGGGATTAGTGAGTGCGAAGGAGGTGAGGGATCTAGGTGGGAGATATGTGATTGTGAGTGGGGTATTGGAAGGGGCACCAGTAGTGTTGGTAAATGTGTATGCCCCAAACTGGGATGATGTGGGTTTTATGAGGGGGTTGCTTGCAGCAATCCCGGATTTGGCCACGTACCAGTTGATCATGGGAGGAGATTTTAACTGTGTCCTGGAGCCGAGGGTGGATAGATCGAGCCCCAGGTCGATGGGTAGGGTACGAATAGCAAGGGAGATGGGGGGGGGTTAATGGAGAGGATGGGTATGGTGGATCCATGGCGCTTTCAGAACCCAGGGGGAAGGGAGTATTCCTTCTTTTCACACGTTTATAAGGTGCATTCGAGGATTGATTACTTTGTAGCGAGTCGGGACATTTTGGTTGGGGTGGAGGGGGCAGAGTATGCGGAGATACTTATCTTGGACCACACACCCCCACTGGCTGGATATTCGGTTCAGTGCGGGGCTAGAGCAGAGGCCGGGGTGGAGGTTTGATTCGGGGTTATTGGCAGATGGAGGTTTTTGGGATAAGGTGTGGTTGGCGATTAAGGATTATGTGGAGTTCAATCAGAATGGGGAGGCGTCGGCATGCATTTTTTGGGAAGCGCTGAAGGCAGTAGTCTGGGGAGAAATTGCCTCATTTACGGTTCCTGCGAATAAGGAAAGGAGGACAGAACATGACCGTCTAGTGAGCGAGATAGAGGAGGTGGACAGGGAATATTCGAGAGTGCCCACCGTGGAGGGATTAGCGAGGAGGAAAAGGTTGCAGGGGCAATTTGACAGGCTGACAATGGGGACGGTGGTAGGGCAGTAGGGCAACTGCATAGGGCAAGAGGGGTGCAATACGAGTATGGGGAGAAGGTGAGCCGCATGCTGGCGCACCACTGGTGAGGCAGGCTGCGTCCAAGGAAATATTGAAGATCCGGACTGGGGCTGGGGATGTGGTGTCAGAGCAAGGGAAGATAAATGAGGCATTTAGAGAGTATTACCAGCGACCTTAGGAGGCAGTCAGTCCCAGGAGGAGAGGAGGGGGACATGGGGTGGTTTCTGGACGAGCTGGAATTTCTCAGGTGGAGGAAGCAAAGAGGCAGGTGTTGGAGGAGCCCCTGGGTCTGAGGGAGGTGCTGGATAGTATCAGGGGTATGAAGTCAGGGAAGGCCCCTGGGCCGGATGGATACCAGTCAGAATTTTATAAGGAATTTGTGGCGGACCTGGCGCCACATCTGTCGGGGGCGTTTAATGAAGCGCTGTAGAAGGGGGAGTTGCAGGAGTCGATGTAGCAGGTAGTAATCACACTAATCCCCAAAAAAGGGAAGGATCCGGTGGAATGTGGGTCGTATAGACCCATATCATTATTGAACATGGATGTGAAAGTATTGGCTAAGTTGTTCGCGGGGAGGTTGGAGGAGGATTGTGTCCCGGGGTGGTTGCAGAAGATCAAACAGGCTTCGTGAAGGGCAGGCAGCTCGTGAGTAATATAAGACGGCTGTTGAATGTGGTGATGAATCAGTCGAGAGCTCTGGTACCGGAGGTGGTGGTGTCCATGGACGCGGAGAAAGAATTTGATCGGGTGGAGTGGCAGTACTTGTTCGAAGTTTTAGGAAGGTTTGGGTTTGGGCCAAGATTTGTGGCATGGGTGCGGTTGCTGTATGTGGCGCCAAGAGAGAGGGTGAGGACGAATGATATGAGCTCACGAGGATTTGACTTACACAAGGGTACAAGGGCAGCTGTCGCTGCTGCTGTTTGCACTGGCCATAGAGCCATTGGCGATGGCTCTCAGGGGGTCGGCAGTGTGGCAGGGGATAATGAGGGGACAGAGGGAGCATCGGGTGTCACTCTGTGGCGATGTTTCGGATCCGTTGGAGAGTATGGGAAGGATTATGGGCCTGTTGGGGAGGTTTGGAGGGTTCTCGGGATACAAGTTGAATGTAGGGAAAAGCGAGGTATTTCCGGTGAATGAGCTGGCACAGCGGGCTAAGTTAGGGGAGATGCCATTTACGGTAGCGAGGGATAGGTTTAGGTACTTGGGGATTCAGGTAGCGAGGGAATGGACGGGGCTCCATAAGTGGAACTTAACAAAGCTGGTGGAGGAGGCCAGGGAGGATCTTAAGAGGTGGGAAACACTGCACTTAACGTTGGCGGGGAGGGTCCGAGTGGTGAAAATGAATATTCTGCCGAGGTTCTTGTTTATCTTTCAGGCTCTCCCAGTCTTTAGACCAAAGGCCTTTTTTCGGAAAGTGGACACAATCATCTCTGACTTAGTATGGGTGGAGAAGGTGCCGAGGGAGGGGAGGACCCTGCTACAGAGGCAGCAGGGGGGGGTTGGCGTTGCCAAACTTGCTTCATTATTATTGGGCGGCGAATGTGGACAAGGTGTGGCAGTGGTGGGAAGGAGAAAGGGTAGAGTGGGTTAGGATGGAGGAGGAATCTTGTAAGGGATCTAGTTTGAGGGCTATGGTGACGGCAGCATTGCCAATGGCACTGAGTAGGTATTCTGGGAGCCCAGTGGTGCAGTCCACGGTGAAGATATGGAATCAGCTGAGGAGGCATTTTAGGGTAGAAGGGGTGTCGGTGCTAATGCTGCTGTGCAAGAATCATGGGTTTGAGCCGGTGGGGATGGATAGTGTACACAGGAGGGAAGTGGGGCTGGTCAAGGCGAGGGATTTGTATTTGGAGGAAGGGTTCGCCAGTCTGGAGAAGCTAAGGGAGAGGGTACAGGTGCCGACAGGTAGCGAGTTCAGGTATCTACAGGTTAGGGACTTTGCACGAAAGGTCTGGAAGGGGTTCCCTAGATTGCCGGGATACACCCTGCTGGAGCGACTGCTGCTTCCGGATGCGGAAGGGGAGGGAAGAATTGGGGGTATAAATAAGTGGCTGGGGGAGCAGGGTGAGCGGGTGGTGAAGATCAAGGAGAAATGGGAAGTGGAGTTGGGAAGAGAGATCAATTGGGGAGTATGGAGTGAGGCACTGCGAAGGGTAAACGGGACCTCCTCTTGTGCAAGGATGAGCCTGATACAGATTAAGGTGGTGCACAGGGTGCATATGACTCGGGCAAGAATGAGTGGGTTCTTTCAGGGGGTAGATGAGTGTGAGAGGTGTGGGCGGGGGCCAGTGAGTCACACGCACATGTTTTGGAATTATGAAAAATTGGGAAGATTCTGGGTGGGAGTGTTCGCGGTCTTAGTCAGGATAGTGGAGGAGGGAGTGGACCCGGACCCTTTGGTGGCGATATTTGGGGTTTCAGATAAGTCAAAGCTCATGGAGAGGAGGAAGGCCGATGTCTTGGCCTTCGCCTCTCTGATTGCACGGCGCCGAATTCTGCTGGAGTGGCAGTCGGCATCGCCACCGGGGGTAGTGGCATGGTTGGGTGGCCTGTATGACTTCCTGTGGTTAGAGAAGATAAAATATGAGTTAAGGGGCTCAGCAGCGGAGTTTGAGAAAAGGTGGGGGTTGTTTGTGACGGTGTTTGAGGAGCTGTTCGTCGCAGGGGGGTGAAAAAGGAGAAAAATCTGTACAAACCGTTTAGTTGATTGTTGGGAAGAATGTTTCCTGGGGTGTTTATTTGCTGTAACCTACTTTGATACAAGTTTGAATAAAATGAGTTTAAAAAAAGAAAAAAAAAACCTGTCTTTATATAGCACGTGTAGTAAACTGTCCCAAAGTGCTCTGCAGGGACGTTATCAAACATAATTTCGCATCATGCCAGTCAAGGGGTGCAGGTGACCAAAGGTTTAGTGTTAAGGGGAGTCTTAAAGGAGGAAAAAAGGATAGACAGGGGAGGTGTAGGGAAATTAAGAGCAGAATTTGGTCTTTCGGCTCATCGAGTCTGTTCCGCCATTCCAACATGGCTGATATGTTCCTCATTCCCATTTTCCTGCCTTATCCCATAACTCCTGATCCCCTTATTAATCAAGAAATCCCCAATCAATTAAGAACATCAGATTTGTGCTCGAGGTGCTGTTACCTACAGGGCTACAGACTGAGACCTGAAAGGTGGAATTACCCAGAGTGGTTATTTCTTAGAACATATGAACTAGGACCAGGAGTCGGCAATTTAGCCTCTCAAGCCTGCTCCACTGTTCAATATGGCCATCACGGCCTCATCTCCACTGTCCTGCCCGTTCTCCGTAACCCTTAAATCCATTACCAATTAGAAATCTGTAACTCCTACTTAAATGTAATCACTGTCCCAGCATCTCCGCACTCTGGGCTAGCGAATTCCATGATTCACGACCCTTTGGGAGAAGTAGTTTTTCCTAATCTCGGTTTTGAATTTTCTACCCCTTATCCTAAAACTATGACCTCTCTTTCTTAGATTGCAACATAAGAGGAAGCATCCGCTCTACGTCTACTTTATCCATACCTTTTATCATCTTATATACCTCAATTTTTTCTCCCCTCATTGTATAGAAAGTATAGGCATAAACTGCAAAATCTCTCTTCATAAGACAAATCTCTCATCTCTGGAATAAACCTAGCGCACCTCCTCTGAACTGTCTCCAATGCCACTACATCTTTCCTCAAATAAGGGGACTAAAGCTGTGCACAATATTCCAGGTGCGGTCTCACCATTGCCTTGTACAGTTGCAACAACACTTCCTTACCTTTACACTATTCCTTTAGCTATAAATGCCAACATTCCATTCACTTTCTTTATTACCTGCTGCACCTGTATGCAAGTTTTCTGCGATTCATGCACAAGGACACCCAGATCCCTCTGCACCGGAGCACCCCAAAGTCTGCCCATTTAGATAATAAGTTGCCTTAAATCTTTCTGACCAAAACGGATAACCTCACACTTATCCACATTAAACTCCATCTGCCACATTTTGGCCCACTCACCTAACCTATCTATATCCATTTGTAAGATTCATATTACCCCATTGCAACTTACTGTCCCACCTATTTTAGTGTCATCTGCAAATTTGGCTATAGAATCTTCTATCCCGATATTCAAGTCATTAATATAGATTGTAAATAGTTGGGGCCCAAGGACCGAACCCTGTGGCACGCCACTAGTCATATCTTGCCATCCAGCAAAAGATCAATTTATCCCGACTCTCCTTCAGCCAGTCTTCTATTCGAGCTAATAAATGACCTCTACACCCATGTGATCTCACCTTGTGTATTAACCTTTTTCTGACACCTTACCAAATGCCTTCCGGAGAGCAGATATACTACATCAAATAATAATCATCTTTATTAGTGTCACAAGTAAGCTTATATTAACACTGCAATGAAGTTACTGTGAAAATCCCCTAGTCGCCACATTCCGGCGCCTGGTCGGGTACACAGAGGGAGAATTCAGAATGTCCAATTCACCTAACAAGCACGTCTTTCAGGGCTTGTGGGAGGAAACCCACGCATACACAGGGGGAACCTGCAGACTCCGCACAGACAGTGACCCAATCTACAGGATTCCCATTATCCACTTGGCTCGTTATATCTTCGAAGAACTCTAGCAAATTAGTCAAACATGATTTATCCTTCATAAACCCATGCTGACTCTGATGGATAGCGTTTTGACTTCTATTTGTCTTGATATTACTGCCTTAATAATGGGTTCTAACAATTTCCCAACAACAGATGTTAAACTAACTGGTCTGTAATTTCCTACATTCTGCCTCCCTCCCTTTTTGAATAATGGCATTATATTAGCATTTTTCCAATCCATTGGAACCTTTCCCGTGTTCAGGGAATTTTGCAATATTATAACCATTCGATCCGCTACCTCCACTGTCACTTTCTTTAACGCCCTAGGGTGCAGGCCATCAGGCCGTGGAGACTTGGAATAGTTTGTTGAGTATGGCTTTCCTATTGATGCTGATGGTTCCAAGTTTCACCCTTTCTATTACCTCAGAATTACCCGTTCCCATAGGAATGGTACTAGTGTCCTCCACGGTGAAAACTAAGGCAAAATATTGATTTAGCATCTCCGCCATTTCGGTGTTCCCCACTATTAACTCTCCGGTTTCATCTTCCAAGGGGCCAACATTCACTTTAGCGACTCTCTTCCCTTTTATGCACTTATAGAAGCTTTTGCTATCCTTTTTGCTATTTTTCTTTTATAATTTACCTAACCGTTTTTTTATATTTGAAAGTTTCCCAACCTTCCAGCCTACCACTAGCCTTTGCAACATGGTACACCATAGCTTTCGTCTTTATATTGTCCTTAAACTCCTTGCTTAAGACATGGATTTTTTTCCCCCCCTCTTACCGCCATTCGTCCTCTTTAGAATATATTTTCGATGCGAGGAATTGAGTCGCTCCTTAAACAACTGCCACTGCTCACCAGCTGTCCTACCTTTAGGCCTTCCTGTCCATTTTACTCGGACCAAATATGTCCGATGTAATTATCTTTATTTAATCCCAGAACGCTAGTGTGGGACTCCACTTTCCCGCCCCCAAACTGAATTTTGAATTCCATCATATTATGGTCACTATTCCCTCGAGGATGCTTAACTATGAGGTAATTAATTAATCCCACCTCATTACACAATACCAAATTCAGAGTGGCCTGCACCTTGGTTGGTTCCACAATATATTGTTCCAAGAAACAATCTCTTATACATTCAATGAACTCATCCTCGAGACTACGCTTGCCAATTTGATTAATCCTGTCTATTTACATATTAAAATCACCCATGATTATTGCCGTACATTTTTTACAAGCCCCAGTGTTTCCTGGTTTATACTGTAGTCCAGAGCTTAGAGTCTGGGCAGCTGAAGGCAAGACTAATGGTGGAGCAAATGGCTAGAATCAGGGAGGTGCAGCGATCTGGAGGGTTGTGGGGCTGCAGGAGATTACAGAGATAGAGAGAAATGAGGACACGGAAGGATTTGAAACTTATTTTCTTTCAAAATAAAACGCTACTTAGTCAGGAACCAGCGTAGGACCATGAGCACTGGGATGATTAGGATATAGGCAGCAGACCTTTGGATGAGCTTAAGGTTTTAGAGGCTGGAAGATGGGACGCTGGTTAGAGCTGCACTGAAACAGTGAAGTGGCAACAAAACATGAATGAGGATGTCGCTAGATGAGTTTAGGCAAGGCAGAGTCAGCTGATGTTAAGGGTGAAAACAGGCAGTCTGGCGCTGAAGCTCATTGCGGGACAACACCAAAGTTACAAACAGTCTAACTCAACTCACAGCAGAGATATGGGTGGCACAGTGGTTAGCACTGCTACTTCAAAGCGTCAGGGACCCCGGGTTCAATTCCGGCCTTGGGTGACTGTCTATGTGGAGTTTGTCCGTTCTCCCCGTGCCAGCGTGGGTTTCATCCAGATGCTCCGGTTTCCTCCCACAGCCCATAGATGTGTGGGTTAGGTGGATTGGCCGTGATAAATTGCCCGTTTGGTGCAGGTTAGGTTATGGGGTTACGGGGATAGGGTGGTGTGGATGGGGGAGTGCTCTTTCAAAGGGTCAGTGCAGCCTTGATGGGTCAAAGGCCTCCTTCTGCACTGCAGGGATTTTATGATCCTATGATACCACTGCTGTGTTACGAGTCTATCGTTTATAGCAAGGGCAATTCAATACAAACATGAACCATTAGAATTTCAACCTGCAAATGGGCTTAATTTTGCTCTCAATAAATTGATGCAATCCAGCAAATTGAGCTTAGAAAATATCCCCACGGTCTGTTTAACAATGGACGATCATGCGAATAACACAGAATCCCAGGCATGTGGCCTGGAATACGATTGTCAGACTAACAAAAACAGCACGTCTGTAACCCATTGCATTTGCAATAGAAGTAGATATCTCCTTTTGTTGCTGGAGGATACCAGGAACCCCTTATGCACAACACGAGGAGGAGAAATCCCTCTCCTTCCACTTGTTCAAAGACATTTCCTTAGCCATGATACAAGGCTAATGAGCAGAGATTTTATCATGGCTGACCTTGTGAAGGTGTCTGACACCATTGGGTTAGACCCATTTATAGTTCCAGCCTTGGCTCAGTGAGGAGCACTCGACTCAGTAGATTAGGACAGGAGTTGCACTCCAGAAACTTGAGCACAAAATCAAGGCCGACTCCCCTTTGTTCCAGCACTGGAGAAGTATTGCATGGTCTGAGGTGCTGTCTTTCAGAAATGTTAAAATGAGGCCCCATCTGCCCTCTCAGGTGGGCATAACAGATTCCAGAACACAATTTTAGAGTTCTCCCCAGTCTGCTCCAGGCAATATTTATCCTCCATCAACATCCCGAAAACAGATGACTTGGTTTGTGAGATGTTGCGCTAATCGGCTGCTATCGATTCGGAGAATAAAACATTTGAAAGGTACATCAGTGGATGCAAAGTGCTTCAGGATGATTAAGGGCCTTTCATGTTGATTCCCTTAGTTCCTGTTTCTTTCATTTTGTCTTTATCATTTTGGTCTACGGATCATTATTGGAGACATACTGAGCAGAGGAAGTAAAGAACTAGTGTTATAAAGTTTTGTATTTTGGGCAGAAGAACCCAGACTTTAAGGCACCCAAGAAATTGGATGGGTTTGTTTTGATTGGTTGGCTGGTGGCCAATGGATTGCCCAGGGACAGTATTCTGCCTGGCAACTGACAGGGATTGGTTCACATCATGTGGGGGTTTTGGAGAGGTTCATCCTGTACCTCAGCTTCACCCAGCCCTCACCTGTGGCTCCAAGTGTGACAGCGGCCACCTGCTGGTAAACTGTTTTAACAGACAAGCCAAACCAAGGAAGGTAGCCAATGGGTCTCCTACCCTCGGCAACCTAGGGATTTGTCGACCCTATCATGCAAAGATAGATTCCGGTTGACTAGGTGGATGAGACTAATGAAAGGCTCAATGCTCTTTAAGGTGGACTAGCATCATGCTGTGGAACATGTAGAGCTCGACATAACACAGAAGGAGTCCTGATCCCCCACTGCATCTGATCGATCTCCAGATGTCTAGACTAGTCTTAGCACTGGACCAGAATAGGTCAAATTGAGAGAGGGGCTGATGATGCGCAACTCCCCCTCACTATAATGCAAGTTACATGCATCCTATTGTTGGAAAATAAAGAGATAGTTTTAAGTAATTTGCATTTGTGGGTGCTAGGATTAAGACTTTATGGCTTTAAGCTTAATTTATATTTCTGCAGTGGTGTGTTAAGGAGTCTTCAGTTTTATTTTCACTTTAAAGGATGCCTCCACGTTAATGAGGTTTTATGACTCTAAAGCAAATACAGGATATAAAAACTGGACTGTTGCCTAGCAACAGAACCACAGGGGAACAGAAAGCAGTTTTGAGGTTCAGTAATTGTGCAGGGAATGGCTTTAGGCTCTCTCTAGCAGGATATGAAGGGAGAATAGACAGAGCAGATCCCAAACTAAAGATTGGAAAGGTCCCAAAACTAGGGAGAGCGAAGAAAAGAGGTTCCAAAACTTCCTTCCAGTCAAAGGAAAGGAACAGGAATCTGGAAAAGGTCTTGCTAAGTAAAGTTAAGAGTAAAGAGCAGAGGCTCCAAGTTAAAAAATGAGATAATTTGGGCTGGTGGGAAGCCAGAGATCCAAGGAGACAATCAAAAGTTGGTGACTCATTACTAGTGAAGTAGTGGTGTTCTGTTGGTATGGCTGGGTTCTTGAGAGATTGTGTGGAAGGCGATGCTTGAGTGCCTATGGCGCTCGAGGGCAGAGGAACATCAGAGAGGTTGAAATGCTGGAAGCGAACCTTGGTAATGACATCCAAGAGAAAGTCTTATTTGGGAGCAGATTTCAAGGTCCGTTCTTTGAGAGCAGAAATTGGAAATCTTCAAGTGGAAGTCAGAGTCCCAGTGAGATCAGCTAGTTCACAGTGTGACAAGCATCTGGGGGGAATTGATGGGAAATCCAGAGAAGTTGTTTTGGGTGGCATCTGTTGCTTGGTTTTAGAGTGGAGTGTCTGAATACAGTTTGCCTACTGGTTTACATGGGCCGAGAACATCATAGTACAAGATACATTTTATAACTAGTGTCATCTTTACGATGAATGTACAAAGTTGTTATATACACCATTTTATATCTGTTGCAGTAATGGTATTGAGTGTGTTAAGGTATATATTTGTTGAAGTAATATTATAGAACCTATAATAAGGTGCACAGACTGTGTGTCTGCTAAAGCTGTAATTAAGGTGTCAAAAAAACTGAGGTAACCATGGCTTCTAACCATTTACTTGTTTACATATAGATGGCTAATGGGATATTGTTTTGATTGCTGGAGATTCCCTGGGGTATAGATAATTTGAGGGATTGTGTTTAGTCCTAGCTAAGCAGGTCATGGGGCATCTTAATGGGACAGTTGATGTAATTAATAGGAGGAGCCAGTTCGGTCTGTAGATTGCAGTTTTGACAAATGCAGTTAGGTTGAGCATAAGGGTCTGACAAGACAGAAGTGCACTGGAGCTGCTCTTGAAAGGTTCTCTCTCTAAAAGGTCCAAACAGATGAGCAAGTTAACCTGTTTTGTTAATTTATTTATGACATTTGAACCATATTGGGTTACTTGGCTGGAATATTTAAAGTGAAGATGCGGGGCATTAGTTAAAGGTTTTCCTTTTATTTGAGGACTGTTTGACTGTGAATTGTGGAGCTATTTCTGTGATGTTAATGTAGTTAAAACTATGTTAAAAATAAAGTTTGATTTAACCTAAACTCCCCATTTGTCAGTGGAATCACTCCCGGAGTGAAGTATCCTTTCTCACAGTTTCACAAACTTCAAATTGCTGGGGTTTCTTGGCTGATATCCTGACGTTAAAGTCTGGTCCGGTATCCTAACATTACAAATCTGTGTATATATCTGTAAACGTATAGTTGGGGTGAAGAAGTACTGTATTATAGTTAATCTTTCCTTGTTCAATAAATGTTATCATTGCTAAACATTCATGAACTGACTTCTGTAACTCTGTCAGTAGCCACCCTCCACATATCCAAACAAAAAATAATAAAGCAAGGATCTATCAAGCCAGATTCCACCCAGGAGTCTGGCTTGGTCCAGTGGTAACATCAACACTTATCTTTCAAGACAACAAAATGGGTCCAATTTGTGGTGCAGGCACACATTTGACTCAAAAAGGAGAATGGAAGGCAGTGGGGGTTAAACATGGGTCAGGTATAGGGGTAGGACACCTGTTCTTCTGCCCAGTAAGGAGCCTCAACTTTCGAGTTACTTTCATTTGGAAACCTTTTTTCACTGGCTCCAAAGCCATTGTACTCCAATAACAAATGGTCTTGCCAATAGACAAACGGCGCATTTCTTCCTTGGCGTGACCCTCTGGACTAGTGTAATATTCTGCAAGGTGAGGGAGAGCTGAGGCACTATTCAAGGGAGACCCAGTTAAAAAGACACAGATTCAACACAAAAGGAAACCAGTTCACTGATCCATCAAACCCCCACGTCCCACGGGGCGCCTCTTCCACCACACATTGATGCCGCAGGGCAATGGCATTTAACTGGTGGAGAAGACACCCACACACTGAACGATCGTCTCTTCTGGACAACTTAGAAGAACTCTGAAAGGAAAATAAATTTGGTTGACCCTGCCCAGAACTGGGCTCGAAGCCACAACATCAAACCACCAGACTTGGCATCAGGTCAAATTTCAGTCTGGGAAAATCAGTCATGTTTGCGCTGTCATGGGTTCAGGTAGATTAGCCTAGTGTGTGGGGAGGTATATAATACATTTCACCAAGTTTGATATTAACTCGACCTAGGCAGACTACATTTCGTTTTGGAATGTTTAGCAGCATTTCTAGGATGGCAGAGATAACAGGATGAGGAGGGTAAAGCATTCCAGAGATTTATTGGATACCTTGGAAGAATGAGTTACAATAGGAGGCTGCGTAAGGAGTTCTGATTCGGAAGAGCAATAGGAACAGCATTTATGTAGACAAGCATTTCTTTAGAGTTACTATGACGACAAACATTTCCCTTCCCCGTTTCACACTAGGTCTTCCACACCTGCATTACACTTGGGAGGTAAAAACACAGCATTGCGTTTTGCAGGTGGAGGATAACGCTGAAGACTATGCGCGCACAATTCTCAAGCCACAAAATGGAACACTGTAATGCAGTTAGAAGATAATGACAAGAAATATCAATGGAAAACTATAGGGCATCCTGATGTAAGGACTCTGCAATCTAACCAAAACAATTCCGATTATTTTGACGTGGAAGAAGGACATAAGGCATACAACCAGCTACTACACCCATCTCCTTTAACAGAACGGCACCTGTCCCTGCAAATGTAGAAGCAAATCACCAGCCCAGCCAAACTACTCGACAACATATTACAGGTTTAGAAGGTGTATTTTTTATAATCTGTTCAGAAAGTATATCATTCATTCTGTGGAGAGAACATTGCCAGCAATTAACTAGAGGAAAGCGAGAACTATCCTTTAAACAGTTTAAAAGCCAATGCTAACACATGATTAATAATTGAAAAGGAGTTTCCTTTGAACATCCACGTGCTACTCACCGTAACCAGCAGCTGATGCTCCTTTTGGAATAAGCCGCAAAGAGAGAGAGAGAGAAGGAACAATTTGAAAGATGGAATAGAGGTTTAAAAAAAAACAATTCAGTTTGACAAAGGTGTTGGAACGAAGCTCCATGGCTTGTTAACGTGGTTTTCAAATCTCTCCACGGCCTCAATTACCTCCCAGCTCTACAAAGGTAGAGATCTCTGCACACCACCAAGACTGGCCACATTCGGTACCCTGGTTTTAATTGTTTCAGCATTGGGGCCTCAAATCTAAGATCTGTTATTCCCTCCCAAGGTTTCTCTGCCTCGCTCTCCGCCTTTAAAGACACAATTTATGACCTTTTCTGAAGAGTCATGTGGACTTGAACCATTAACACTATTTTCCCTCTCCACACATGCTGCGAGATCTGCTGCATTTTTCCATTTTTGTTATAATCACCCTATTTGTTCACCTCCCCTTATATCTCCCTATGTGACTTGGTGTCTCTTAAACACCTTGGGACATTTTATTAGCATAAAGGTGCTATGTAAATGCATGTTACTTTTGATGCTGGCTGCTCTGCCATGTACTTCCAACACTCTTTCAGCTACCCAGCATTTGTAGATTTTTCCATACAATTTCTAATTTATTTCTTGCCCAAGGTTGGTATTCTTTCTCCAAAGATAAGATTCTTCCGTTTTGTTTTAATTTCGCTAGGAAGAATTCAGAATTCCACAAGATATGGAATATCACTGTTAATTGAACAAGTATCTATTCTTTTTATGTCAGAATTGGGCCCCACAGGTCAGATACAGAGTAAAGCTCCCTCTACACTGTCCCCATCAAACATTCCCAGGACAGGTTAAGCACAAGGTTAGATACAGAGTAAAGCTCCCTCTACACTGTCCCCATCAAACACTCCCAGGACAGGTACAGCACGGGGTTAGATACAGAGTAAAGCTCCCTCTACACTGTCCCCATCAAACACTCCCAGGACAGGTGCAGCAGAGGGTTAGATACAGAGTAAAGCTCCCTCTACACTGTCCCCATCAAACACTCCCAGGACAGGTACAGCACAGGGTTAGATACAGAGTAAAGCTCCCTCGACAATGTCCCCATTAAACACACCCAGGACAGGTACAGTACGGGGTTAGATACAGAGTAAAGCTCCCCCTACACTGTCCCCCCCATCAAACATTCCCGGGACAGGTACAGCACGGGGTTAGTTACAGAGTAAAGCTCCCTCTACACTGTCCCCATCAAACATTTCCGGGATAGGTACAGCACAGGGTTAGATACAGAGTAAAGTTCCCTCTACAATGTCCCCATCAAACACTCCCAGGACGGGTACAGCACGGGGATAAAGCTCCCTCTGCACTGTCCCCATCAAACACTCCCAGGACAGGTACAGCACGGGGTTAGATACAGAGTAAAGCTCCCTCTACACTATCCCCATCAAACACTCCCAGGACAGGTACATCACAGGGTTAAATACAGAGTAAAGCTCCCTCTGCGCTACCCTATCATAAATCTTTAAGGCAGTTACACACAGTTCAGAACTTTCTATTCCCCTTTTAGTAATATACTTTGGTCCCAATCCCTCACCCTGCCCATCAGACGCCTTATAGTTTCTCTGTGAAAAGCACCCCATCTCCTGCAAATTACTTAATTGTTTTTAACTCCATTGGCTCCTGAAGAACTTGTTGAAGGGTTGTGCCGGGGGTATCAGTACCTTGCCCTGGTGTCCATTCTTCCAGTGAATGCTGGCAGTCAGTTTTGGCAAGCTACCTGCATTCCTACAGAGCTCATTCCTTCCCTGACCCAATGTTCACATACATCCATTTTCCAGCCGTGATTGCTAGTTATCAACCAGCCAAATCGATTTTCCTTTCCTGACTTTAGAAAAGCTGCAGCAATCCTGCCCTGGGATAAGATAACTCGCTCAAAAAGGTTCACTGACATCAGCTCACTGCTTTATCCAGATCAACCAGCAAAGGGACAACTAATCTTAATCACTTATCACTTTTATTGCATTCAGTTTGTAAATCTCGAAATCTAGACAGTAGCAGCTGATTCAATGGGGCTGCAATAACAGGAAAAACCAAGTCCCAATTCTGTCTCCTTCCAATCTCCACACACAAGCATTTCAGAGGCAGGCACCCAAGACAATTATAGAAGTGCCAACTGAGCAGAGATCAGGGGCGAAATTCTCCACCAACGACGCGATGTCCGCTGACTGGCGCCAAAAACGGCGCCAATCAGACGGGCATCGCGCAGGCCCAAAGGTGCGGAATGCTCCGCATCTTTGGCGGCCTAGCCCCAACATTGAGGGGCTAGGCCGACGCCGGAGGGATTTCCGCCCCGCCAACTGGCGGAAATGGTGTTTGTTGCCCCGCCAGCTGGTGCGGAAATGCGGCGCAGGCGCGGGAGCTTCAGCGGCCGCTGACAGTTTCCCGGCGCATGCGCGGGAGCGTCAGCGGGCGCCGACAGTTTCCCGCGCATGCGCAGTGGGGAGAGTCTCTTCCGCCTCCGCCATGGTGGAGACCGTGGCGGAGGCAGAAGGGAAAGAGTGCCCCCACGGCACAGGCCCGCCCGCGGATCGGTGGGCCCCGATCGCGGGCCAGGCCACAGTGGGGGCACCCCCCGGGGTCAGATCGCCCCGCGCCCCCCCCCCCCCCCCCCTCCCAGGACCCCGGAGCCCGCCCACGCCGCCTGGTCCCGCCGGTAAATACCATGTTTGATTTACGCCGGCGGGACAGGCAATTTCTGGGCGGGACTTCGGCTCATCCGGGCCGGAGAATTGAGCGGGGGGTCCCGCCAACCGGCGCGGCCCGATTCCTGCCCCCGCCCAATCTCCGGTACCGGAGACTTCGGCGGGAGCGTGATTCACGGCGGCCAACGGCCATTCTCCGACCCGGCGGGGGGGTCGGAGGATGACGCCCCAGATAACTAGCAGCTAAGTACCTGCATTTATGTTGCCCCTTTCAAGATCATATTATTGTATCTTTGAAGAGCAAAAATGTGGGAAATGTGACAGCCAATTTGGACACACAAGTAAGCTTCCACAAACCGCAAAGTTTTGATAACCAGGCAATAACTTATTTAAGGGGTAAATATTAGTTAAGGGGTAAATATTAGCCAGTACACCGAGGAGGCTTTCCCGGCTCTTCTTCAAAATAGAGTGGTGGGACATTTTGCATTCAACTTGAGGGGCCTCAATTTCATAAAAATAAATTTAGAGTACCCAATTCACTTGTTCCAATTAAGGGGCAATTTAGCGTGGCCAATCCACCTAGCCTGCACATATTTGGGTTGTGGGGGCGAAACCTACGCAAACACGGGGAGAATGTGCAAACTCCACACGGACAGTGACCCAGAGCCGGGATCGAACCTGGGACCTCGGCGCCGTGAGACAGAAGTGCTAACGAATGCGCTACCGTGCTGCCTAAGGAGCCTCAATTAAACATCTTATTGGAAAAGCATGTCCAACAGTGCAGTATTCCCACTGTCCTGGACTTTATGCTCAAATATCTTAAATGGGACATGAAGCCAAACCCTTCTGATTCAGAGGACAGGATGCTGCGAATGGAGTCTCAGCTGAAACGCTGGATCAGCAAGGAACAGAGCTGCGGCCTGGGTGGCCTACACTGGATCATGACTGTTCACTGAGCACGCAGGCACTGAAGGAACAAAATAAATTTCCAAGAACTCTGGAAAAGTTTTCCTGTTTGTCAATGTGACCAAGTAACCAGGTAATAAGAACAGCAGCATTCTGTACTTTCAATGCCTGGATTTAAAAAAAAATATTATTTCATGACGTGTGAATGTCACTGGCAAGGCCAACATTTATTGTCCATTCCCAATTGCACTTGAACTGAGTGGCTTACTCAGCCATTTCAGTGGGCAGTTAAGGGTCAACCACATTGCTGGGGGCTCTGGAATCTGGAACATGGGAGGTCAGACCAGGAAAGGACAGCAGATTTATTTTCCTCAAAGGACTGCATGACTTTCATAATAATCAGCCAGTGTTTCATGGCACCATGACTGAAGCCAGCTTTCACTCTCAGGCATTTTATTGATTAACATAATGTTATAATTCCACCAGTTGCCATTGTGGGATTTGAACAATGCTCCCAGGGCCTCTGGATATTAGTCCAGTGACATGAGCATTACTCCATCATCTCCCCAATAACCCAGAAAATGCGCGTCCATGTTCCATCTTGGCAGTGTGAGAATGGAATGTAATTGAGAGTCTGGAAATAAAACGATGAAGTGAGCATGAATTTGTTGGATTGTCAGAAAAAACCCACCCAAAATCAGTGGCCCAAATCATCCGGTCCCACCCACCACCAGAATGGCCAGAGGCGGGACGGAGAATTCAACAGACAAGCAAAAGGTGCGCTGACCTCGGGCAGGAACTTCCGGCCCTGACGGCGGGCAGGACAGGAAAATCCTGCTCACTGCGTTCTTCAGGGAAGGAAACTTGCCACCCTTACCCGGCCTGCCCCTAGTGACTAGTTCCATGCAAAGGTGATTGAATCACAATTCCTCTCCGAGGTGCCAGACCAATGCACTCAGTTGGGGCATCTAGGAATGGGCAATAATTGCAGACTTACCGGCGATGCTAACGTTCCGAGAATGACTTCTCTTTTTGAAATCGCTTCCTGCAACAAAGCGGTTTAAATTCAAATGGGTCTTCCTTCACATGGTGGCACAGATGTGATGAGGAACAAACTCAATGAGGAATCAAGGTGCTTAAGCCCCATCTCCACAGTACCACAAAGAATGCAAACTCTGAAACACCGCGCCATGCCCAGAGCGGTGCATGGATGTTTACTTTTCTTGCACGCTAATTCCTCAACCACATTCAGGTTTTCAACTTTGAATTTTAACTGAACACCAAGAGTGGCTGTTACAGATCATTCTGTTCAGCCTGTTCTCCCAGGTGTGAACTCTGCAATATCTCCATGGTACATAATAAAAATAGACCACGAGGAGTCCACATCTCGTCACATAAACCAAAAGGAAATCAAAAAGTAAATTCCAGAAATTGCACATAAATAATTGCAAATAAATAATTGTGCCAAATAAAACCAGACATGACATGCATACTTGGCGTAAAACTGGGCTTGAAGATTTTATGGACTGAAATTGTGGTGTGTGAAATTGGTAACAAATGTGTTGACGTGCAATTCTTTTGCCCACTATTTTAACAAAGGGTATGAGCCCATTTGTCTGAAGCACCTTCTATTAAATACCGACGTGGAAACTCAACGAAACAGTGATTGTATCGCAAAATACTCCCCAACGCAATTTAAAGCAGGAGGAAATAACTGGGCATGAGCAACAATGGGAACATGTTTAGGAGATGACTGCGGCCCGATTTGGGGTTACAACAGTGAGTACGCCGCAAAAGTACCCAAGTGACTGTAAATACTTGGGACATCCTGTGGTCGTGAAAGACACTATATTAATACAAATCTACCTAAAAGATAAAGAGGCAGCGAGATGGAGGGGTTTGGGGAGACAGTTTCAGAATTTACAATTTAGATGGATGGAGGATCCATGGAGGAAGAAGTTCATAAAGCAGGCCAGCGAAAAGAGGAGGTGGACCAAGGGCGAAAGGATGTTGCCAATGCCAGAGAGGGGGAGGGGCTTGTACATGAGGATACAAAATAATGACAAGATGGTCAATAATAAATTCCAAAAGGGAAGTCAAGAAACATTTCTTTACAGTGGTGAGAATGTGAAATTTACTAGCATGTGGAACAGCCTAGGCCAATAACATAGATACATAAATCATAGAATTTACAATGCAGAAGGAGGCCATTCGGCTCATCTGGTCTACACTGGCCCTTGGAAAGAGCACTCTACTCAAGCCCACAGCTCCACCCCATCCCTGTAACCCAGTAACCCCACCTAACCTTTTTGGACACTAAGGGGCAATTCAGCATGGCCAATCAACTCAACCTGCACATCTTTGGACTGTGGGAGGGAACCGGAGCACCCGCCCGGAGGAAACCCACACAAACACGGGGAGAAAGTGCAAACTCCACACAGTCACCAGAGGCCGGAATTGAACTCGGGTCCCTGGAGCTGCGAGGCAGCAGTGCTAACCACATCTCACTGAAAGCTGGCTATGTCCATCGGGGAGAAAGGGATCAATTCACTGATATGGTTAGATGAAGTAGGGTTAGGGGACATGGCTCATGTGGGACATAAAGTCAGGCATTGGCCTGTTTGCCGAATGGTATGTTTGAGCTGTAAGCACAATGTAATGTGATTTTACATGAACATATTAACCTGCCTGTTACCAATACCATAATACTATTCAACTTCTAACCATTCGTGTCCTTCCCCCACCCACCCCAGTCACTGACATCATGAAAACTTCCATCAAAATATTGCAAAATTTCCTCCGCTTCATCATAATGATCGGATAAACTGGAATCAGATTGGTATGTTAATACTTTCTTTAGTTTTGATCCCTTCTCTCTGTGCAGTCCTGACAAGGCCAATATTCAAAACAACAGCAACTACAAAGGCCGTTTGTGTGGAGGAAGAGATAGGACTGTGTCTTCAGGTGGCTGATTAATCCTGGGTTTAGGGGCCACTTATCTCAATTGGAAACATGTGGCAGCAGAAACCTGGATTTAAAGCAGACAAACTGTTTCTTCTTTATCCAGTTAATACTGCAGACAAATTCTCCCCAGCCCTCATACCTGCAACCTTATCAATCCTTCTCCAAACATCAAGGTAAGGATTGTTAAATCAACAATCACAGCTCAGCATGACACCGTCCTCACTTGACTACCCGCACAGAATCATAGCATCATAGAATTTACAGTGCAGGAGGCCATTCAGCCCATCACATCTGCACCAGCTCTTGAAAAGAGCATCCTACCCTTTTTAAAAAAAAATTTAGAGTACCCAATTCATTTTTTCCAATTAAAGGGGCAATTTACCATGGCCAATCCACCTACCCTGCACATCTTTGGGTTGTGGGGGCAAAACCCACGCAAATACGTGGAGAATGTGCAAACTCCACACGGACAGTGACCCAGAGCCGGGATCGAACCTGGGACCTCAGTGCTGTGATGCAGCAATGCTAACCACTGCGCCACCTTGCTGCCCAAGAGCACCCTACCTAAGCCCACACCTCCACCCTATCCACCTAACCCAGTAACCCCACCTAACCTTTGTTGGCCACTAAGGGCAATTTAGAATGGCCAATGCAACTAACCTGAACACCTTTGGACTGTTGGAGGAAACCGGAGCACCCGGAGGAAACCCACACAGACACAGGGAGAACGTGCAAACTCCGCACAGACAGTGACCCAAGCCAGGAATCGAACACTGTGAAGGAGTGCTAACCACTGTGGTACGGTGCTGCCCTGGCTGTGATTTCTAGCAGAGAGTTGCAGCTACCGGAGTGACAGTCCTATCCCTAAATGAGGATTGGGTCGATAGGGTTGGGTCGATAGGTTGCCTTCACCCGTCAGCCAGACTGGGATCGCTTCAACACAATGTAAACCATTGATCGTGAAGAGGCTTCACACAGTAAACATTGATCCCCTCATTGGGGATGTAGAACATGGGGCCACAGTCTCAGGATAAGGGATTGGTCATTTAAGACCGGGATGAGGAGAAATCATTTCACTCAAATGGTCGTGAATCTTTAGAATTCTCTAGCCTATGTTCCATCATTCAATATATTTAAAAGCGGAGATAGTTTTTGACCCGTCAGGCCATTGATGCATCCACGTCAAGAGTACTGCATACAGTTTTGGTCTCCTTATTCAAGGAGGGAAACACTTGCAATGGAGGTAGTTGAGAGAAGGTTCATTAGGTTGATTTCTGGGATGAAGGTGTTGCTTTGTAAGGAAAGATTGAACAGTTTAGGCCTATACACATTGGAATTAAGAAGAACGCAAAATGATCTTGTGGAAACAGATAAGGTTTTGAGTGGGCTTGACAGGATAGATGTTGAGAGGATGTCTCCCCTACTGGGGGAATCTAGAACTAGGGGAAATAAAGGGTTTTCTGTTTAGGATGGAGATAAAGAGGAAGTTATTTTTTCCAGAGTGTCATTAATATTTGAAATTCTCCACTCCAGAGAGCAGCGGACACCGAGTCATTATATATATTCAAAGCGGAGTTAGACAAATTTTTGATTGACAATGGAGTCATGGATTATGGAGAACAGAGAGGCAAGTGGAGTAGAAGCCACAATCAGATTATCCGTGACCTTATTGAATGGTGAAGCAAGCCCGATGGGCCACAAAGTCTATTTCTGCTCCCATTTCTTACATTCATGCCAAGCCCCCAGGAATTGGGGATGGATTTCCAGGACATTGCTGCCAGGAATAACACAGTGGCATTTTTAAAAATGCATTTTCTTCCCCCTATTTTCTTGGAACACTTACATTTATTAGTTATCAAATATCAGTCACTCGGGCAAAAAAGGCTGTTTGACTGAGGAGTCAGGAACTGATCAGACTGCTCAACTGGCCGTGGAAAGGTCCGTCAGCCTCCAGTCCCAAGGGAGGATGGCTGGCAACAGGCGGTCCAGCCTCCACTAAGCACTCCAACCAGAGCTGGTAACCCAAGGCCCTTCCTGCTCGGCATGACTCAGTTCTGCCAAGAGGTAGTGCACTAAGCCAACAAGGGAAACTATGCTATAGCCACTTTATTTTGTGCTTGTGTGTGGTTTTTTTTTTTTTTTAAAAAGTCACAAAAGCTGTTCAAGGCATCGTCTTCCAGAACGCATTGTGAAGCAAAAAAAAAAAAAAAAGTGACAACAAGATAATTCCATTCACAACCTGAGAGGTTAATTTATCCAGCAGTCCCACCACACTGCTGGGCCACTAAGTAGATGTAGCACTGCAATTAGAGAAGCCGCTTTTATCTTAAGTTCCGGAGGTGGCAGTGCCACTTGGAGGAACTATTTTTATTTTATTCAGTTACAATTGTCTTGACCACCGGGCTTAGCGAATCCCGCAGGTTTCCTATTGTGGGGAAGGGGTGGGGGGCATGCTGTTGGCTACAATAGGAACTGGCCAAAACTAGTGCACCATACTGATCCAACATAAGAAGCAGTTTTAAAGGAGGCATTAAACATCTCATAAAAGATGCACTGCCGTTACACGTTTCGCATTGTCGCACCTGAATTCCCCAAAGTGTATGAAGGAGGAATATAAAAGGAACACAAGGGAAAGCTTAGCTAAAGGGGGGCGGGGGGCGACAAGAGAATTGCTGTGAGTTGGTGGTGTGATTTCTTTAAGAATTAACAAGCAATGTATTCAAATAAGCTGTTCTTTTGTGAAGCATTAGACCACACAGCAAATTATAATGTATTCACAACAGCAGGCACAATGTGTAAATGAAGAAAAAGGCTTGTATTTATGTAGCACCTCTCGAAATGTTTCACGTGAGTTACCTTGAAGTGCAGGGATTGTTCAGAGTGTAAAAGCAGCAGCCAATATGCATACAGGAAGGTCCCACAAACTCAAGAATACTCTGTTCGTCTTTCTTTTCTTTTAAGGTGATGCCGGTTTAAGGAGGAATGTTGGCCAGGGCAACACCTTGCTCTTTTCATGTGGTGTAATTTTTGCTACATCCACCTGAACAGCGAGATGGGACCGCAGTTTAACACCTCTGCTAAACTGAGATAGCGCTTCAGCATTAGCAGATAGCATTCCTGCTCTTCTGAAAATAGTGGCCATGGGACAACTGACCATAAGACCTCCACGGTGCAGCCCTTCCTCAATACTGCACTGGTCAGTGTGCACTCGAGGTTGAATGTTCACAGGGTTTTAATATTGATCAGCTATAGGTATGGAGGAACAGCTGCAGAAAACCTAGAAAAAAGATATACAAACCATCTGCAACATTTTCCCCGATTTTCTGAACGTCTTGTGCTGATCTGACAGAGGATTATTGTCAGAGCCCCAATAGAAAGTCATCCCCCAAGTGATTAGTGCTGAAGTGGAGTTTGAACTTGTAACGTCCCGACTGAGTCTCTTTAAGACAGAGATAGATAGGTTTTTGATTAACAAGGGAATCAAGGGTTATGGGGAGGAATAGGCTGTACATTCCATGTAATTCTGGTCTTGGGTGATTAGCCATCGATTGGGTGATTAGCAAGTTTGAATCCTATTTGCAATGCAAGCAATAACCTAAGAAGGACTGCTTGATTATACGATTTTTTTTACTTGTGTGTTCATAGAATTTACAGTACAGAAGGAGGCCATTCGGCCCATCAAGTCTGCACCGGCTCTTGGAAAGAGCACCCTACCCAGGCCCACATCTCCACCCTATCCCCATAAGCCAGTAACCCTAAAACTAAGGGCAATTTTGGACACTAAGGATAATTTAGCATGGCCAATCCACCTAACCTGCAGATCTTTGGTCTGTGAGAGGAAACTGGAGCACCCGGAGGAAACCCACGCACACACGGGGAGAACATGCAAACCCCGCACAGTGACCCAAGCTGGGAAACGAACCTTGGACCCTGGAGCTGTGAAGCAATTGTGCTAACCACTATGCTGCCATGCTGCGTGTTGGGGGACTGTTTTTGTGACTTTGACCTTCGTTAGTATCCTGTCGCTCCCTTATTTGATCAATGCAACAAAGAAGTCTCTCAAGACGGTGCTATCAAAATTCAGCCCGGAAACTTACGACCGTCAGCGAGAGCAGGCAAATTCTCTGCCAGGAGTGTCCAACTCACCTCTATCGCATCTTTGAATTCATCCTCTGCCTCCTGCTCCTCAGGCTCCTCCAGGTTTCCTGGGGTTACGTCCTACAGAGAAAAATCAAAAACATCTATTACTTTTAATGAATCACTGATGTGAAAACAATTAGAAATAGGGGGCAGTGGGAAAATATGGTCGCTCATAACAAATAAAGGAGGCATTGGGCAGTGCAATTGCCTAGTTTCGTGGAACAAAGTGGGACAATGACCTGTTCCAAGCTGGAGATCGCATGGTGTGATACTATCAGACGAATCCCAATTTTGGTTACTTTCAAGCTGATGGGTTATTTTAATATTCATTCATGAAATGTGGGCACCACTGTCAACAGCAGCATTTATTGCCCATCCCTAACTGCCCCTGTGCAGGTGGTGGTGAACCACCGCCTTGAGCCACTGCAATCCATGTGGTGTAGGCCAGAGTTTTTCAAACTTTTTGTCCCTGGGACCCACTTTCGCCAACTGGCTGGCCCTTCGGGACCCACCTGATGGCCGGCACTGATGGCCTGAAGGGCCTCTTTCTGTGCGGTAAAACTCGATGACTCCATGATGTGGAGATGCCAGCGTGGGACTGGGGTGGGCACAGTAAGAAGTCTTACAACACCAGGTTAATGAGGTTCCTCATTCACCTAAGGAAGGGGCTGCGCTCCTAAAGCTAGTTCGAAACAAACCTGTTGGACTTTAACATGGTGTTGTAAGACTTCTTTCTATGAAAGCAGAAAGATATTCAAACTGCAGAGGGGAGCCACAAGGTTGACGTCAATGTTTGAATTACAGGGAAAAAAAACAAGATTTGAATTTTGCTCCCACCATCACAACTACATGAGCACAAAGTAGTTGGCAGCCAAGTATAGTCACTGCTGTCATGCCAATTTCTGCACAGCAAACCCCCGCAAACAGCAATGTGATAAAGATTAGATAATCTGTTTTTTGTGATGTTGATTGAGGGATCAATGTTAGTTAGGACATCAGGGATAACTCCCTGCTCTTATTCAATGTAGTCCCATGGAATCTTTTAAATCGACATGAAAGGCAGAGCCTTCATTTAACATTCTATCTGGAAAACAGCATTTCTAACAAGGTAGCACCCCTGCAGAACTCCACTGGAGTGTTGGCCAAGAGATGGATGTGAACCCACAGCAGTCTGTCTGATGTACGTACAAGCAGATTACCCACTGAGCCATGATTAACATGGAGAAAAGGCTAAAGAAATTTAGACTTAATAGCCTTAATCTTAAAGATAATCTTGCACGAGATGAAATATGCTAATAAATGTTGCGAAAGATCCGAGTGCAATTATTCTGTGGCAGGTTTAATCTGGTAAATCCAATGAGTTTTGCACGGCGTGAGGATCGATACCCAGATAAAAAGACGGTTTTCTCCAGACCCTATTGTCCCTCAGCACATTTTGAATGGATGAATGAACTCTCCAACCTGCTGTTTGGTTTCCCAAAAGCTCCTTCCAACCAGAGAACTGAGAGAGAATGTAAGACCATAAGACATAGAAGAATAATTTTCTTTTTTTTTTTTAAATTTAGAGTGCCCAATTCATTTTTTCCAATTAAGGGGCAATTTTAGTGTGACCAATTCACCTACCCTGCACATCTTTTGGGTTGTGGGGGCGAAACCTACGCAGACACGGGGAGAATGTGCAAACTCCACACAGACAGTGACCCAGAGCCGAGATCGAACCTGGGACCTCGGCGCCGTGAGGCAACAAGGCTAACCCACTGCGCCACCGTGCTGCCCAAGGAGCAGAATTAGGCCACTCAGCCCATCGAGTCTGCTCCACCATTCAATCATGGCTGATATTTTTCTCATCCCCAGTCTCCTGCCTTCTCCCCATAACCCCTGATCCCCTTATTAATCAAGAATCTATCTATCTCTGTCTTAAAGACACTCCATGATTTGGCCTCCACAGCCTTCTGTGGCAATGAGTTCCACAGATTCACCACCCTCTGGCTGAAGAAATTCCTCCTCATCTCTGTTTAAAAGGATTGTCCCTTTAGTCTGAGATTGTGTCCTCTGCTTCTAGTTTTTCCTTCTAGTGGAAACATCCTCTCCACGTCCACTCTATTCAGGCCTCGTAGTATCCTGTAAGTTTCAATAAGATCCCTTGTCATGCTTATTAACTCAGAGTACAGACCCAGAGTCCTCAACCGTTCCTCATACGACAAGCTCTTCATTCCAGGGATCATTCTTGTGAACCTCCTCTGGGCCCTTTCAAGGCCAGCACATCTTTCCTCAGATACAGGACCCAAAACTGCTCACAATACTCCAAATGGGGTCTGACCAGAGCCTTATACAGCCTCAGAAGTACATCCCTGCTCTTGTATTCTAGCCCTCTTGACATGAATGCTAACACTGTATTTGTATGTGTGTATGTGGAGGTCTGTGCCAGCTTCTCTACAGAAATGAGGACCGAGTCTCTTGGTGGGTGATCCTGAAGAGATACTCAATTTAAGGTTAGTTCATTGAAAGACTTCAGTTCAGTGAAGAACCAAATTGATTGGTAATGATCAGGTGTCCCTTTACTTGGCTTCAGTCTTGTCTGTGTGACGGTTCTAAATTACCAGCTAACCATCTGGCTTGCTGTTGGGATGTCTGTCAGCTGGCCAGTCCCCTCTGCCTCTCACTCCTGGGCCATGCATTCTCCTGTATCTCCGCTCACAAAAGCCAATTTCATAGCACTCCTTCTGTTTGCCATCCTGCTGATCTTACCCAGTAGTTGGGATACTTGCATTAATTTCAGGGTGCACCGCGAACCTTTTTACACCTGCCCACGACCAACCCACAGGTCATGATCCCCATTTTGAAAAAGCCTGCTGTAAACACAGTGCTGTTAGGGAGGGACGTCCAGGATTTGATTCAGCTGCAGCGAAGGAACGGCGATTTATTTCCAAGTCAGGATGGTGTGACTTCCAAGGGAAGTCTTAAAAAATTTTGGATGACATTATTGCACAGGCTGCTTCCAGTCTTCACACGCAACCAATGTTTTACAAGCAGCATCTGAGTCGACAGTCTATACTCATAGAGAGAAAGCATTGCTAAAGTTTAATTTGGGGGCAGTGCTGCATTGCCAGATATGATTTAAGCCAAGGCCCATTCTCCCCCAAAAGACACGATAGGCTGAGGTGGGTGCGGGGGGAGAGAGAGAGAGAGAGCGCGAGAGAGAGAGAGAGAGAGAGAGAGAGAGAGAGACAGAGAGAGACAGAGAGAGACAGAGAGAGACAGAGAGAGACAGAGAGTGGGAAGGAGATGGCGAGCAGGAGCAAGCAGGGAGGGGGTGAAGATAGAGACCCTGAGCAGTGGAGAGGGAACAACTGAGTGAGGGAAAGATAGATAGGGAGAAATACCTGGAATACAGAGAGTGAAAACGAGAGCAGACGCTAGCTCTGAATTTTAAGCCTGCAAATCCCCAGTTTATGCTTTTACTCTATCCAGAAAGAGCTTGTGTAGGTCTGGCACCTATTTGTGGTTTTGCGCCTCTTGCATTGGGACTCCAGCTGTTTCTAACACACAGCATGCCAAAATCTATATCCTTATTTATCGTACAATGTGCCAAGATCTATATCCTCAAGTAACACACCACATGCCTAGACTTCTAACCCTCATTTAACATGCAACATACCACAACACATTGTGGTACACAATGTACCATGGTACATGCACTCATTTAATATAAAATGGACCACAAACTGGATCTTTATTTAACACATAATGCCATGAATTAGAACAACTTGGATAAATGTAGTGCCGATTGGTTTTTCATATGTCTCACAGCATTTCACAACCCAAATAAACTATGCTTTTGAAGTGTGGCCATTGTTGTTGTGCAGACAGACATAGTGACCAATCATAAATAGCAAAATCTGACAGACAACAATGTGGTAACAATCAGTTCATCTCTCAGAGGCATTGGTGAAGGGCAAGTACTGGCCATGACTCAGGGAGAGGTCCCTGCACTTCCACTTTGCCCACCTGAATGAGTCACTCACAACTTGCTTTAATGTGTCATCCAAAAAAGGGCACCTGAGGCAATGCAGCCCTCCCTCAGTACTGCACCAAAATGCCAACCTGGATTACTTTCAATTGTCAGCTCCCTCCGGATTACACATGGGCTGAGCAGCTGGATGGGAATTTTAAAATTGAGGTATTACTTAATCAGGAGCCAATGTAAGTCAGTGGTGGCAGCAATGATACACTACACTAAAGTCCCAGTCACAACATGCACTGGGCACTAATCAGCTACTTTCAGCACTATTGGCCAACAGATACTGCAAAATGCAACCCCGTACCAGCCAACTCTGGAAGTGGGGGGACAGGTGAATGCAGATGGTGTCCAAAGCCTTCCAATCCCAGCTGAAAATGGAAGACTCTCAGTCGATCAATCTGGGCTAAATTCAAATTAAGTCAGGAAAGGGACAGATAAGCTAAATTAAACAAAAACCTCCATCCAATTATGTAATTTTTAATTTCAAAATTATGTTAAAATATATGGGGCTGGATTCTCCGTCAGCGGGATCCTGTTTCGCCAGCAGCGCACTCATGCCCGCAGATTTCCCGACGGCGTGAGGGGGGGGGGGGCACAATGGGAAACACCATTGGCCGGGACGAAGTATCCCGCTGCTGGCAGGGGCGCGCCGCGCTGGAAAACGGGTGCGGCGGGACAAAGAATCCCGCCCATGGAGTTTGACAGGATACCTAAATGCCTCAACCTTGAACACTCAAGGAAACTGCTATATAAGGAACTGTACATAATTTCCAGCATTTCTCAAGTTAACAGACAGTCACCTGGTAATACAGAGCTTGAATATTACTGAAGAGAGAGAGTCATGTTGCTGAAGCCTTTCACCTTACACTCAACAGGACAAACACAAGAATACTAAATTTCAAACGTTAACATCAATGTTGAGATTGTTTGATATTTGGCATTCTTGTGCTTGTCCTAAGGAGTGCAAGGTTAAAGGCTCCAGGGACATGCCTCTCATATCAGCAATATTCATGTTAACAAACATCAGTTTCACCCCCCTTTCTCCCCTACTCCCCCCAAAAATTCAAAACTAATCTTTCGAACCCCAAATACAAGGCAGCAATTCAATTGAGAAAAGCGAATGAAAGAGAGAAGAGAATGAACGATAGAAAAATACCAAGGAAGATGTTTCAAACTGAAATCTAACTGAAGGGCCCAGATAGTCTATATATAGAACAACTAATACCCAAGAGTGTCTTGCATATTAGAGTCCAGCTTTAAAGAAATGCAAACCATGACAGTGAGCTATAAGTTCAGAGACTATTTTGTACACACAGCTCATTTAGGGGAGGCAGTGGTATAATGGTATTGTCACTGGGCTAATAATCCAGAGACCGAGAGTAATGCTCTGGGGTCCAGAGTTCGAATCTCACCAAGGCTGTTGGTGAAATTTGAATTCAATAAAAATCTGGTATTAGAAGCCAAATGATGGCCATGAAACTATTGTTGACGTTGTAAAAACCCATCTGGTTCACTAATGCCCTTTAGGGAAGGAAATCTGCTGTCCTTACCAGGTCTGGCCTACACGTTCGACCCACATTCCATGAATGATTTAAAAAAATTTTTTTTTTTTTATTTTTTAAATTCACTGGTACCGATTTCTGTACAAAATAATACACCAGGTGCCTGACACTTACACGGACTACCTGGTGTACAGGTGGAAAAATAACCTGAACGGATTAAGATAAAAAGAGCAAAGATATAGACGTATGTTTGAAGCATTCACATGCATACAATAGGATAATGTACCCCGGAATACAGCAGCTTCAGTCGTGGCTCAGGAGAAAGACCCTCACATCTCCAACTCAGAAAGTTGTGGGCTCAAGTGCCACTCCAGAGTCTCGAGTGTATCATCTAGGTTGACTCTCCAATACTGAGGGAGTGCTGCACCATCTGCGGTGCTGCCTCTCAGAGAACAGATCAAAGCAAAGCCACAAATGTTCTTTCTGATGGCCAGAAAATATTTCATAGCAACTACTCGAGGAAGAGCGAGGGAATTCTTGTGGAGCAATATTTATCTCTCATTTTATATTACTAAATCGGATTACCTGGTCAGAATCAGGTTGCTGTTTGCGGCTTATGAAAAGCTCTATATAAATCCAAGTTCTTTGTTGCTTGCTTCTTTCCAGCAGTATTTATTACTGGAAGTATACACCAGTATAAAAAATCCAAGCAGCTTCTTACCTCCGGGGTACTTGCCGTTGGGGTTATGTCCTGATTCGACCCTCCTTCCGACTCTGACACCACAACCATCTCTGCTTCAATCTCAGTGTTTGATCCAAGAGTCTGCAGTAAAGCTCCCTTATAATCGGTTATAACTGCGGAAACACAATAAAGATAACCACTAAGCTGATGAAAGATGGAGCTGCTTTGATGGCCCAGTGAGCATATGCATTGGTCTGGATTCAAACTATGCAGGCCAAGGACCGAATGCCAGCTTCAAACCAGAATATGGATCCAGACAGAGCAGTGATGGGGGGTTTTGGAATAGGAACAGGACATGATAGAAATGCTCAGCTGTTTAGACAGCATATGTGGAGAGAGAAACGGACTAAACATTTCAAGTCTGTGACACTTCACCAGAACTGGAAAAAGATATCGGAGAGATGAAAGGGGTTTTGAGCAAGGAGTTGCTGGGACAAGGACAAAAGGAAGATCTGTGATGGGGTGGAAGACAGCAGAGAGATGGAAAACAGCAGAGAGATGGAGCAAGAAGAGTTCATCTTCCAGGTGTTACATATTGATATATTACCTGTACAAATCTCTAAAGAGCTCGGAACTAATTAGCTTGGAGCTTACGGTTATGTGCAAGTGTTCCGGGAGCCACATTTCACCGTTGCACTAAAGATTGATGTGAATGAGTTCAAGACAGTTCTTCAAACAAGGTAGAATGGCACGTTAAAGATAAACAGTTGTGGGGCTGGACTTTCCATTTTAGCGGCTAAGTTCCAGCTAAAACAGAGAATTCCTGGGCTTTTCCGCCGGCCAAATCGGCGCCGAACCCTCACCGATTCTGGGACCAGTGAGGGGCTAGCAGCGGCGCACGACAACGACCTGCAGCACTGTACAACATGACAGCGGCCATACGCGGACCTGACCTGCCAATTACCGTCCCACAGGATACCTCATGGCCTCCTTCTACACTGTAAATTCCATCTATGATAAAGATTTTGATTGTTAACCTGTCCTGCCACTTTCAATGATTGTTGCACAAAAAAAAACACAGACCCCTCAGCTCCTACATCCACTTTACAATTGGACCCTTTAGTTTATATTGTGCCTCCGTGATTATCCCACACAAAATGAATCACTTTGCACTGCTCTGCATTAAATTTCATCCACACTTGCCCATTCCATCTACCTGTCCACATCCTTTTGAATTGCTACATTATCCTCCTTATGGTTCACAATACTTCAGAGTTTTGGATCATCTGCTAATTTTTGAAATTGTGCCTTGTACATCAAGGTTTGGTCATTAACGTACATCAGGGCAAGCAGGGGACTCAGCAGTGATCCCTGGGGAACTTCACAAGTCCAAAGAATTGCTGGTCACCAATATTCTTTGTTTTCCCATCAATTAGCCAATTTTGGATCCATATTTCTACTGTCACTTTTATTCCACGAGCTCCAACTTTGGTCATAAATGCGTTTTGGAAGTCAACGCACAACATATCTACATCCACATCTACCCTCATCCACCCCCTGATACTTCGTCAAAAAGAAACTCCAGCAAGTTGAACACGATTTACCCGAAACAAATCCCTACTGGCTTTCCTTAATTAAACCACAATTGCCCAAGTGACTGTTAATTTTGCCCCAAATTATGGTTTCCAGAAGCTTCCCCACCGAGGTTTGCACAGTAAACCATCCCGTGGTACTCCACAGGAATATAATCAGGAATTTATCAAGAGAAGGCGAGAGCACGGGACACAGGACTAATTGGCACTAGTCACCATGATGTAGAGTTTTTTCACTAAAGGGTTGGAATGAATCATCAATCCAGTTGCCCTAATCTACCACCATCTCCTACCAGTTCGGATGCAAACCCACGTTGAGATTTGGCTGATATTTGTTGGCACTGGCTCAGTCACCAGAGCCTGCACCATTGACTCAATGGACAGTGCTCAAATGACCAGTCAAGAATGACAAAAACATGAAAATCAATCTGGCACATCACGCGGACCGGACATGCAGGAAGCAGCATTTGATGCTGAAAGTCCCACCCAGAGAAGCAAACTTGTGAAAACAATGGGAGGAGCCGTCAATATTATCCTCACGTTGAGCTAAATTAGAAGACCCCAGATTGCTTAAGATTTCTTTTTTGGTTGGAAGTGACTTGCATTGGTACAATGAACACAAAACAAATGATGGAAACATTCCGCAGATCAGGCAGCACCTGTGGAGAGGCAGGGAGAAAAAAAGAGGAGGTGAGGGGGAAAAGAGAGAGAGAGAAACATGCTGCCTGGCCTGCTGAATATCCCCACCACTTTGATTCTATTTCAGATCCCTAGCATCTGCGATATTTGCATTAATACATCACTTAACACTGCTGCGAGGATGTGACCACATCTTTTGCTATAGCCAGCCCCCCCCTCCCCCATGCTCCAAAAGGGACTAAGTATATCCAATCTTCAGACGTGTGTATATATGAAGATGAAAAAACAAACCCTTCAGGTGCTCAAGTCCCATTCTACTCACCAAAAATAATAAAAAGCCTGATTGCCTCTCAAAACATTTCTGTTACCTGTAAGTAGAGAGTGAATGGAAAAGCGCAGCCTGCAGAAAGCCACTTGAGAAATGGAAAAAATGCAATGTTTGCATTTGCCAAGTGATGCTGTTGGCACATACAAATCCTTTTGGAATATAAGCACACAGGCAGATGCAAAAGTACAAATATAATTTTTCCTTTCAGATGGAAACATTTATATAGAGAGAAAGGAGATCGCAGCCTACACCAAAAGCACGTTTAAGATGAAAAAAAACACAAATCTCAGACCGTAAAACAGCGTTAACAATTGCAGATCCTCAGCAAGTCATGTTCCCAGGATTCCACAAAATCATCTCTAAAGATCCACCATAATTTACAGAGGTTTCTACAGACAAGGTTATGGGGGACAGGATATTAATTGCACGGCAATTCCAGCTTTCTCTCATTTTTTAAATGGACGTTTAGGACATCCCAACAGAACGATGCAGCATTGTCGACCATTTGACCGATCACCCCTACCAGCTCTTTGAAAGAGCTATCCAATTAGTCCCACTCCTTTACTCTTCCCTTTTGTTAATTGTGTATTAATTGGGTGTTTAATTGTATTCAAGTCGTGGCAATTAACTGGGGATTCATTTGTGCTCCCATTTCAAAAAACTGTGGTTTTGGGGTTTGGACATGCAGGTCTCTCTATAAATAGATAAATGTACAAAGATTAGGCTCCAGTTCTAACCTGGCCATCTCGAATAAAACACCCATAGTTCTGAAATCCCAGCCGCCGCCCCCTTGCAACTATTTATTCAGTTCCCTTATGAAAGTTACTATAGAATCTGCTTCCGCAACCCCTTCAGGCTGTGCATTCCAGATTATAACAACTCGCCGTGTAAAAAAAAATGTTTTCCTCATGTCGCCTCTGATTCTATTGCCAACTTACCTCGAATCCATCTGCTTTCCAGTGGCCTTTTCTGAGCCACCGAGTGACACAGTGCAACCTGCCCAGCCCACCACTATGGAGACGACCCTGAAGTGGACAATAGAAATCAGTGTCGAATCGAATCCCCAGATTGTGGGTTTGTACACATCACACAGCCACTGCCTCGACAAAGGAATGAAGACAAGCATTGCAGAAGTGGCAAGAGAACCTGGTTCATCCTCAGGATAAAGTAAAAACGAGAAGTCTTAATGTCCTTGGGATACTGGTGCCAACATTATTGCCCATCTCCAATTGCCCTGGAGAGAGTGGTGGTGAGCCATCTTCTTCAACCACTGCAGTCCCTCTGGTGTAAGTGCACCCGTGTTGCCTTTCAGAAGGTGGTGGTGAGTTGCCTTTTGAACCGCTGCAGTCCTTGAGGTGTAGGTACACACACTGTGCTGTCAGGCAGGAAGTTCCAGGATTTTGTCCCAGTGACAGTGAGGGAGCCACGATATATTTGGCTCTTTGAAGAGGTACTTGGAGGGAACCTCAAAAAGGTGAGTTATTCGCTGTAGGATTCCTAGCCCTTGACCTGTCCTGGTAGCCACAGTATTAATGTGGCTAGTCCAGTTCAGTTTCTGATCAATGGTAACCCCAGGATGTTGATTGTGGGGGATTCAGTGATGGTAAGGCTTGAGACAACAGAGTGGCTGCAAAGCCATTTCAGAGGGCAGTTAGTTAAGAGTCAACAACATTGTTGATCTGAAGTCACATGTAGACCAGAATGGGTATGAATCGTAAATTTCCTTCCCGAAATAACATTAGTGAACTAGTTGGGGTTTGACATCAATCCAGTAGTTTCATGATCATTTTTAATGAAACTAGTATTTGCTTCCAGATTTATTAACTAATTAACTTTTAATTCTCCCCAGCTGCCATGGTAGAATTTGAACCTAGACTCTGGAGCATTGGTCCACGTCTCTGGGTTATTAATCGAGGAGCAGTATTCTATCATTCCCCCATGCCGAGGGTGGTCAGGACATCTAATGATCAAGGAAAACACAAAATGCACCTTTTAGGAAATGGATCAATATCTGAGCGAGAAGAAAACACAAAGCTACTAGTTTCTCGTAAATTAACAGTACAGACACAACTGGCTGAATGGTTGCATTCTATACTAGTAAACTTCCTGGTATGTATAACTGAGCCGTGCACCGCCTTTACTATCTGAGCTATTGGGAATTCAGTGAACATTATTCAATACAGCACAAGGTATCTGGAAGCAATTTCAAAGCTGCAATCTAATGCGGAGATTCCGATACGAGGGTTATATAAATAGTTGGATTCATTCAAGTGGTTTATAACAGCTGAAACTCTTGATTAGATTATGCCATGTAATCATTTGTGTATATATCCATTATAAGCAAGCAAGCCTCTCAATTCGATTAGTCATGCAAACATTTTCAAATATTCATTATAATATATTATAGTATAAAGAATCTGAAGTTAGGATCATAACACAAGTAGCGAGAGCAGAAGGCCACACAATACAAAACATGTGCTGTGCTATTCAATAAGATCAAGGCTGATGTTCTCCAGCAACTTCACTTTCCAACACTATCTCTACACCTTTTAGTATCTACAAACCTATAAATCTATTGTTCCCAACCTTTAACATACACAGTGACTGAGCGTCTCGGGTAGAGAGTTCGAAAGATTCACAACTGTCAGAGAAAATAAAATTCACCTAATCTCGGTCCCAGGTGTGTGTTACCCTCTGATACGATAACGCACTGGTTCTAGATTGCCCAGGCAGGGAAACAGCTTCTCAGCATCTACACTACCAAGCCAGGTGGAGAATTTCATATGCATCCTTGAGATCACCCCTCAAACTAGAGTATCGACACATTCTACTCATTAGCTCCTCGCAGGCAACCAGCTCATCCCAGGAATCAGATTCAAAGTCAACATTGATCAATACATTTTTGACTAGATTACAATTTTATAGTAATTCAACAGTATTTCTGACTTTGTACTGATTCACGCTGCTCAGGTCAGACTGCAGTCTCATTACTGTCAAGTATCTATTACTCTGTGCGAAGGAGGAGAAATAAAAAGTTGCTACAAAAATGTTCTGGTGAAACCTTCACGTCCCAAACATGAACCTGCCTATTTTTCATGAAAGTTTACTATGAGACACCTTTATTATGCCAAATACCACAAATCAAATGCTACAAACTGGATACATCCACAATATCCGAGGAACCAGTGTGATCTTGGGCTCAAACACTAACCCAGGATACTGCACATGGTTTACAGGACAAAGCTATCACTTTCCCTTACAATTGTATTGACTCTAGAAAGGGACGACAATAAAACATTCAAAACATGGCTTAGGCTATAAACGACCAGATTGATTAACAGCAAAAACAAACAACCGATTTACTGCATTGTACAGAACCCAACTATCCATTTTTTAAATAAATTGCTTTCCTACAAAGGCAAAGTACAACTGGACACAAAGCAAGCTCTTTGTATAGTATTCAAAGGCCCTCCTGCCTATGTGCCAATTTCTGACTTCAGAAGGCTGGCTCAATATCGTGATCGGAAGAGATTAAACATCCCCATTGCCTCCCGGGAGATCAATAATGAAGACAAATCATTCAGGGACGTCAATAGACGTCACCATGAACATGCAGAGATGAAGTCCAATAGATGCAGTCCCATCTAGATGCAGCCCCATCTTTGCAGCCCCATCTAGCTACCCATCCCTTCAAGCACTACTTGTCCCGTGTGTGGCAGAGTCTGCAGATTGCACACTGGGCTCGTCAGCCACCTCAGAGTCAGGACCTTTAAACTCTGCGAAGTGGAAGCAAGGTATCCTCTATCCCGAGGGACAGCTTAGGAGAAGAGCTCACTATATACTTTCTCACTCTAAGGTCCACACAGAACAAAGAAAATCTTTCACTTATTGTACCCCACCATTGCGCTTGGTTCTTTTTGGGCCGTTTCACGCTCCACTTCAGATTGTTGTCCACGGAAGACGGCAGGCCGCTGGTACTTCACTAGGGGCCATCCCTCATTTGTCAGCCTAGTTGGTGTACGTGGGTAGCTGCTCACCCACAGATGAGTCTCACCCCGCCTGCTCTTTGGTGCCCACGTGTGCTCACTTTTACAGCAGGAGTCAATGAATAGCAGGGAACAATCTGTAGCTTGTTATTCTGTGGTTAGACTAAATTTGCTTTGAGCTGTTGCAATCCAGAGTGAACGAACATCAGGCAACAGGATATTTTTCATTGTATTAATATATTTCTAACACAGCATGCTCCACACAGACTCCCCCAAGGGCAAACCAAACTGCACCAAACAAATTCCAGATGAGCAGTCCTTTCTAGGTTTTTGAAGGAACAGGGAAAGTAGGAACTCTCAACCAGACACACAAATCCCTGGATCAAATGACAATCCGTCAAATTCACCAGGTCATCGGTAGTCAAATTTCTCCCATCAGTCAATGGACCTCCTAAAGAGAGTATTCTGCAACGGTCAGGGAGGGAAAGGTCAGGGGGGCGGGGGGCAGAGGTTGCTGGGCTAAGGGGGAAAGATTCTACAGCAAGTTCTGATCTTTCCACACTTTCTTCAACCCAGAACACAGATGGGCAGAATGCTCTGCAGACAATACAAGTTAGCATTCTCATTCAAAGGATAGCTGGTATTGGGAAAAGAATAGCTCCCTCAAAACAAGGGAGCAAATTCAGGGGCCGAGGATAGCCAGGCGAAGTTACGCCGGAAGAGGGATCGCTTGATGTCCACACGCTCTCACTTTAGTTAGCACAAAAAAAATAACCAAAATAATATTTTGTTTATTCAAAAAGAACAAGCACAATTTCTTTCCTTGCTCCTACAAGTTTCTTGGATTATTAAGTTGCACAGGAATTTCGAACGGAGGAAGAGTGAAAAATAATTAATAGTTTGTACTCAGTCCGCACTGGCTGACTGATACACCGAGAGCTCGTCACATTTAAGCATGGTTATTAACAAACAGGATAAGGGCCTTTCAGTGTTGTTGCTATGAAACAGCTGAATTGTAGACTCCTACAGCACACAGGGAAGCCAAGCCATTCGATCCATTTTGCCCGTGTTGGCTCTTTGAAGAGGATTGTGGTCAAAGAATCCAAATCATTTTTCAAGCCCCATTCCAATGCAGGTGAAAATACTTCTGGACTCGTTTGTAAATTAACAGAGCAACAAGCATGACAATTTCAAGCCTCAGCTTCAAAAAGTCATTTTGTTGATGTAAATTTTTTTAAAAGCCAGTTGACAAAGGTTTTTAACACTCCATCATCCATTTAGCTAGTCAGATGAAAAGCTGATCAATGGGAATTAGGTTATCCAAGTAGCAGGGACTGATGTGTGTGGCCTGATATCTTGAAGATAAAGATGTTGATCACCTGATGATAATGAGTGCTTAGGTCCTGGAATTTTGCAGGTCTTGGCTTCTACCTTTGAAACATGCGTTACCGTTGCATTGAAAAAGTTTTAATCTTTCAATGGGGATAAAATTGTCTAATCAGACGATAGGTTTTAATGCGTTACTTGCACAATACTCTTAAATTAATTATGAGAGTACAAGAGCAAGGAGGTTATGGTGCACTTATACAAGACAATAGTTAGACCTCAACTGGAATATTGAGTGGAGTTCTGGGCCTCACACTATCAGAAGGATGTGAACACATTGGACAGAGCGCAGCAGAGGTTTACAAGGATAGTTTCAGGGATGAGAAACTTCCGTTAGGAGGTTAGATTGGAGAGGTTGGGACTGTTCACCTTGGAGAGAAGGCCAAGAGGAGATTTGATGGAGGTGTTCAAAATCATGAGGGCGCTGGGTAGAGTAGATGGGGAGACACCGATCCCCCTTGTAAAAGGATCGAGAACGATCCTTGAACCAAGGTTGCAATGAGGTCAGGAGCCGAGTGACCCTGGCAGAAGGACACTGAAGCACACCCGCTGGGGACAGTTTCCAATTTAGTCCTGGCCTTTGTCAAAGCTTCTTCATGCATTGTGTTTTTCAGGTCTGGAATACACTGCCCGGAGAGGTGGCGGAGGCAGGTTCAATCAAGGCATTCAAGAGGCCTTTAGATTATTTGAATAGAAACAATGTGCAGATGTACGGGGAAAGGCAGGAGGATGGAACAAAGTCACGGGGCGAAATTCTCCGGAAACGGCGCGACGTCCGCCGACTGGCGTCCAAATCGGCGCAAATCAGTCGGGCATCGCGCCGCCCCAAAGGTGCGGAATGCTCCGCATCTTTGAGGGCCGAGCCCCAACCTTAAGGGGCTAGGTCAGCGCCGGACGAATTTCTGCCCCGCCAGCTGGCAGAAAAGGCCTTTGGTGCCCCGCCAGCTGGCGCGGAAATGACATCTCCGGGCGGCGCATGCGCGGGAGCATTAGTGGCCGCTGACGGCATTCCCGCGCATGCGCATTGGAGGGAGTCTCTTCTGCCTCCGCCATGGTGGAGACCGTGGCGAAGGCGGAAGGAAAAGAGTGCCCCCACTGCATAGGCCCGCCCGCGGATCGGTGGGTCCCGATCGCGGGCCAGGCCACCGTGGGGGCACCCCCCGGGGCCAGATCGCCTCACGTCCCCCCAGGACCCCGGAGCCCGCCCGCGCCGCCTTGACCCGCCGGTAAGGTAGGTGGTTTAATCTACGCCGGCGGGACAGGCATTTTAGCGGCGGGACTTCGGCCCATCCAGGCCGGAGAATCGCACGGGGGGGCCCGCCAACCGGCGCGGCGCGATTCCCGCCCCCGCCAAATATCCGGTGCTCGCGGAGACTTCGGCAACTGGCGGGGGCGGGATTCACGCCAGCCCCCGGCAATTCACCGACCCGGCGGGGGGGTCGGAGAATGTCGCCCATGATGCTCATCTGGTGAGCTGTTGCAGACACGATGGGCCAAATGGCCTCCTTCCGCACCGTAACAATTCTGTGATTGCCTCAAACTGATTCACTTGCTGCTACAATTAGCACTTTGCACCAGTGTTAATGGAAACATCAATTGCGCTGATGGGCATTTTTGCAGTTCGGTGGACAATTATGAAAATTTTCACACACCCACTGTTCGGTTTCACTCGCATCGCAATGAACACCCAGCTTGAAACTTCACGAATAAGTGATTTTTCATTTGCCTTAAATCTGCAACAGCGAAAAATGATACCCATTTTAATAGCTTTTTCCTTTCATGCCACACAATCTTGAGCTTAAAAATAATTCCACACACTTGAAACGTCAAAAGGACAATCAAATGGAAACCAACATATAAATTTAACAAATTAGGAATCTTGCACAATGGGGTCCGATTACAGAAGCAAACAATTAATCTTTGTGTAGTTAGTGTGACATGCAGATAGGTATATAATAGATTGGATTTCACTTGCAATTCAGGAAAGGGTAGATATTGCCCCCAAATGGTTTTAAAGTGCTATGACGGTAAAGAATAGCAAGCAGCCAGCTTTACAGGAACTCCATGCTCTCCACCCACATTCTCCGCTTTGTTTTAAGCCTTCTTTTAAAAAAAAAACCTTCCCCACATCCTCACCTTGCATACAGCTGTCCTCTGGGTACCTTTTCTTCACGTGAGCAGAGAAATGATTACGCACCATCAACAGTTACTGCATCCTGACACGGAGCAAGAACTCTGGCTATTATGTTCACCCTCCCATTCCCTAATCATGGCCGATTGAAGCAAGACAACAGCCTCTCAAACTGACAATCAGCAGCTTGACAAAGGCCAGGACTAAATTGGAAACTGTCCCAGTGGGTGTTCTTCAGTGTCCTTCTGCCAGGGTCACTCAGCTCCTGACCTCATTATAGCCTTGGTTCAAACATGGACAAAAGAGCTAAACGCCAGAGGTGAGGTGAGAGTGACTGTCCTTGATATCAAGGTAGCATTTGACCGAGTGTGGCATCAAGGAGCCCCAGCTAAACTGGAGTCAATGGGAATCAGGGGGAAAACTCTCCGCTGGTTGGAGTCATACCCGGCACAAAGGAAGATGGTTGTGGTGGTTGGAGGTCAATCATCTCAGCTCCAGGAAATCACCTCAGGATAGTGTCCTAGGCCCAACCATCTTCAGCTGTTTCATCAACGACCTCCCTTCCATCCTAAATGTCAGAAGTGGGGATCATAGAATTGATAGTGCAGAAGGAGACCATTCGGCCCATCGAGTCTACACCGGCCCTTGAAACAGCACCCTACCGAAGCCCACACCTCCACCCTATCCCCGTAACCTGGTAACCCCACCTAACCTTTGGACACTAAGGGGCAATTTAGCATGGCCAATCCACTTAAACTGCACATCTTTGGACTGTGGGAGGAAACCGGAGCACCCGGAGGAAACCCACGCAGACACGGGGAGAAGTGGCAAACTACACACAGTCACCCGAGGCTGGATTTGAACCCGGGTCCCTGGAGCTGTGAGGCAGCAGTGCGAACAACTGTGCCACCGTGTCGCCCATATTTGCGGATAACTGCACAATGTTCAGCACTATTCGCAATTCCTCAGATAACTAAGCAGTCCATGTCCAAATGCAGCAAGACCTGGACAATATCCAGGCTTTGGCTGATAAGAGACAAGTTACATTCTCGCCACACAAATGCCAGGCAATGGCCATCTCCTACAAGAGAGGATCTAATCACTTGTCATTCAATGGCATTACCATCGCTGAATCCCCCACAATCAGCATCCTGGGGGTAACCATTGATCAGAAACTGAACTGGACCACCCATATCAATCCTGTGGCTTTGACAAAGCTTTGACAAAGAGTCATCGGACTCGAAACATTAGCTCTTTTCTCTCCCCACAGATGCTGCCAGGTCTGCTGAGATTTTCCAGCATTTTCTCTTTCGTACCAGGGCAGGTCAAAGGCTCAGAATCCTAAGGCGAGTAACTCACCTCCCGACCCCCCAAAGCCTGTCCACCACCTCCAAGGCACAAGCCAGGAGTGTGATGGAATACTCTCCACTTGCCTGGATCAGTGCAGCTCCAACAACACTCAAGAAGCTCAACACCATCCAGGACAAAGCAGCCCACTTGATTGCTCTCCCTTCCAAACATTCAACCCCTCCACCACTAACAAAGTGACAGCCATGTACCATCTACAAGATGCACTGCAGTAACTCACCAAGGTTCATTGAATTTACAGTGCAGAAGGAGGTCATTCGGCCCATCGAGTCTGCACTGGCTCTCTGAAACAGCATCCTACCCAACTGCACATCTCCACCCTATACCCATAACCCAGTAACCCCACCCAACACTAAGGGCAATTTTGGACACTAAGGGCAATTTAGCATGGCCAACCCACCTAACCTGCACATCTTTGGACTGTGGGAGGAAACCGGAGCACCCGGAGGAAACCCACGCACACACGGGGAGAACGTGCAGACTCCGCACAGTGACCCAAGCGGGATTCGAACTTGGGGCCCTGGAGCTGTGAAGCAATTGTGCTAACCACCTTGCTGCCGTACTGCCCACTAGACAACACCTTCCAAAGCCACAATCATGACCATTAAGAAGGACAAGAGCAGCAGATATCTGGGAAACCCACCACTTGGAGTTTCACCTCCAAGTCACTCACCACCCTGACTTGGAAACATAGCGCCGTTCCTTCACTGTCACAATGTCCTGGAACTCTGTCCCCAATAGGGCAGTGGGTGTACCGACACCTCAAGGTCTGCAGCGGTTCAAGAAGGCAACTCACCACCACCTTCTGAAGGACAACTGGGGATGGGCAATAAATGCTCGGCTAACCAGCGACGCTGGTTAATCCTATAAATTAATTTTCTTCAAAAATGCAATCATCTTTACTTTAAAACTGAACTGCTCAACTGAACCTTTCCCTTTTCCACTTTGACACCCCTGCCCCACCCCTCCCCCCCCGGAAAGTCTTTGACTACCTATATCAGGCTCTTAAAGGAGGTCCTTTCATAGCCTGGGATCAAATTAAAAGTGACACAATTCTCTGGGGTTACTTCTATTTGCCTTGGTGATCCTGCTATCCTCAGAGCCATCTTCCTTGGGGTCCCTCCGCAAGCCTCCACTGCTTCTCAAGCGCCTCACCATGTGGACGCACCCACCTCCAATGTGGGCTTCATCGCACACTGGCCTAGAGACTCCATTTCGGAAATGCTTTTGATTTTTTACAGCCTTTTTGTTTCTGATTTTCAGCTCTAGGCAGACGGTCTTTCGCTCCATGCTGAACTCAGGGCTCCAACCCAACAACTTGGATGCTTTCAGCTCCTGCCCCAAAGATCTCCTGGAAAAACTCCATCGGCAACTTCCCAATATTCCAACCTAGGCTCCACCCTGAATCATATCTCTATGGCAGAGGTTGAGATGTCCAATAAATATCTACATCAATTAATATTTTAGCTTCAAAACCAAACCTTTCACTCGGAGATCATAGAATTCCTACTGTGCAAGGGGAGATTATTCAGCCCATCGAGTCTGCACCGACCCTCCAAAAGATCAGCACACCTAGGCCTGCAAGGATAATTCAAATTTCTAATGAAGTCAGGACAATGCTCCTCAGACATATTGTCTGCAGTTCCCCATCTAAAAGAAGGCTACCTGCTGTTTACATGGCATTCACCATCTAACTCTGACCTCCTAAGTACACCTGCAAGGTCTTTTGATGAGTGACCTTGGGTAGTCTGGCACCTTCTGACCTTCAGACATTCCCTTATATTTAAATATTTACTTCCCCAAAATATATACCTCTAAAATAATACAAACCATGAAACTAGATAATTATGACAGAATCAAGGAGTTAAAACAGATGGGCCACGATATAGCTGAATGGTCGAAAAGGCTGGAGAGGCTGAACTCATGGTCCTATAACAGCTGTTCCTTAAAGTACTCAATAATGTGCACTCACGCCCACTTCCGGTGGTGGCTATGAAGGAGTAGGTCGCAGATTTGGTGGCTCCCGCTCGGGTCGGACCTTTTCCCCCGATTTTTTGTCGGTTTTGACTTGGAAAATTGATGGTGGACGTAATTGTGAAGAGGAATCCCACATCAGTGCATGGAGAAGCGGACGAGGAGTGCTCGCAAAGGAAGAAATAGGTGGACAGAGAAGGCCTGGGCTGAAGCTGCAGCGGGAGACAGCATGGCGGACGACCGGAGTTTCCCCCCCCACCCCCCCACCCCAGGGCAATGGTGGTGAGATTCCACAGGTACCTGGACAAGGAGTTATTTTACGGTGGGTCAGGCAGACACAGAACAGCATCCTGCGTATATACCAGGATCTGAGCGCGGATGTGACCAGGAGAAGAGTGGGGTTCAACCAAATAAAGTCGACCCTTTTCAAGAAGGTGAAGTTTGGACTGTTGTATCCGGCCCGTCTTTGGATCACTTATGAGGAGCAACAGGCTGAATCGCCCGAGGAAGCGATGGACTTTGTTAGGAGTAAAGGGCTGGCAATGGACTGCGGTGTTTGAACTTTGCTGTAGCGTTCATGTTAAAAAAGTTTTTTGTTTTTGGACGTTATTTGTAATGCCTTCTGTATTGATTCTGGGACTGCCACATATTTGTGTGAGGTATAGCTTGCATTTGCACTGATGGGAGATGGAGGTGTGAATTTTAAATGTGAGGTTTTTCTATGATTTTCTTTGTGTTACTTTTGGGCAATTGGGTTGGGATTGTTTTCTTTTGCATGTGTGTGTCCGAGCGGGGAACAATAAGTGGGAAAATGTCTGGCTCCATGGGCGGGGGCTACCAAGATAGCTGGCCGGGCTGGCTCACGGAAGTGCAGTGGGAGGTGAGCAGGTTATGCATGTTGAAGGGGGCAGTTTGCATAGTGCTGTTACACTGGGGTGAGGGGGGTGGCAACTGTTCTGCTGAGGGACAAGAGGGAGGTCGGGACGGAGTCTGCCTGGGCAAGTGTACGGACGAACGGATTGACATTGGGTTATTTTAGGCTGCACCGGGGAAAGAGGAAGGGGTGCCCCCTCTCCCCCACTGCTGTTTGCACTGGCCATAGAGCCACTGACAATTGCGCTGAGAGCCTCAAGGGGATGGAAGGGGCTGGTTCGGGGAGGGGTGGAACACAAGAATCTCACTATATGCAGACGACCTGCTCGATATGTTTTGAACTCACTAGAAGGGCTGGAAGAAATATAAGGATTCTGGGAAAATTTGGCCGGTTTTCGGGTTATAAATTGAACAAGGGGAAAAGTGAGACGTTTGCAATCCAGGCAAGAAGGCAGGAGAGGCAACTGGGGGAGCTGCCGTTTAGAGTGGTAGGGGGAAGCTTTCGGTACCTAGGCATCCAGGTGGCACAGGCATGGGAACGGCTACGCAAGTTAAATTTGACCCGACCAATAGACCAAATGAAGGAAGATTTCCAAAGATGGGACATGCTCCCGCTGTCACTGGCTGGGAGGGTACAGACAGTGAAAATGAAGGTCCTCCTGAGATTCTTGTTTGTGTTTCAGTGTCTCCCCATCTTTATTCCACAGACCTTCTTTAAACGGGTCAACAAGGCGATCTCTAGCGATCTCTAATCACCAGTTTGCCCTGGGAGGCAAACCCTCGAGGGTTCCGGAGATGGCAGAGAGCAGTGATCGAGAGGATGGGAGATCTGTTTATAGAGGGGAGCTTCCCCAGCCTGAGGGAGTTGGAGGAGAAATTCGAACAGACGGGTGGAAATGAGTTTATGTACCTGCAGGCGCGAGATTTCCTACGCAGGCAGGTCTCAACATTCCCGCTCCTACCACCAAGGGGGATACAGGACAGGGTAGTTTCCAGAAGGTGGGTGGGAGAAGGGAGGGTTTCGGACATTTACAAGGAACTCATGGTATCCAAGGAGACGCAGACCGAGGAGCTGAAACACAAATGGGAAGAGGAGTTAGGAGGAGAGATAGAGGATGGTCTCTGGGCGGATCCGTTCAGTAGAGTCAACACGTCCACAACATGTGCCAGGCTCAGCCTGATACAGTTTAAGGTTGTGCACCGGGCTCACATGACAGTGGCCCGGATGAGCAGGTTCTTTCGGGTAGAAGATAGGTGCGCAAGGTGTGCGGGAGGGCCAGCGAACCATGTTCATCTGTTCTGAACATGCCCAAAGCTCAGGGGATTCTGGCAGGGGTTTGCAGATGTCATGTCCAAGGTGTCAAAAACAAGGATGGCACCAAGTACAGAAGTGGCGATTTTCAGAGTGTCGGAAGACCCGGGAATCCAGGAGGAGAAAGAGGCAGACGTTCTGGCCTTTGCCTCCCTGGTAGCCCGGAGACCGATATTATTAGCTTGGAGGGAGTCAAAGCCCCCGAAGTCGGAGACCTGGCTCGCTAACATGGTTAGCTTTCTCTGTCTGGAGAAAATCAAGTTCACCCTGACAGGGTCAATGTTAGGGTTTGTCCGGAGGTGGCAACCGTTCGTCGACTTCATTGGGGAAAATTAACTGTCAGCTGAAGGGGGGGGGGGGGTTGGGGTTTAGTTCAGTTTAGACTAGGGGGTTCGAAAGGTGAGACCTGTGAGAGAGGAAGACGGATTTTGCACTATGTTTCTATTTGTATGTACATTGTTTCTTCTGTTTATTGTTATAAAACCATAGATACCTCAATAAAATGTTTATTAAAAAAAAATAATGTGCACTCACACAATGGGTGGGATTCTCCACAATCGGCGCGATGTCAGCTGACCGGCGCCAAAAACGGCGCGAATCAGTCCGGCATCGCACTGCCCCAAAGGTGCGGAATTCTCTGCATCTTGAGGGGCCAAGCCCTCACCTTGAGGGGCTTGGCCCGCGCCGGACTGATTTCCACCCCGCCAGCTGGCGGGAAAGGCCTTTGGTGCCCCGCCAGCTGGCTCAGAAATGACTTTGCCGTGCGGCGCATGCGTGGGAGCGTCAGCGGCCGCTCACGGCATCCCCGCGTATGCGCAGTGGAAGGGGTCTCTTCCGCCTCCACCATAGTGGAGACCATGGCGAAAGCGGAAGGAAAAGAGTGCCCCCACGGCACAGGCCCGCCCGCGGATCGGTGGGCACCGATCGCAGGCCAGGCCACCGTGGGGGCACCCCCGGGGCCAGATCGCCCCGCGCCCCCCCCAGGACCCCGGAGCCCGCCCGTGCCACCTTGTCCCGCCGTTCGAAATGTGGTTCAATCCACGCCGGCTGGCGTGGGTTGACAGCGGCGGCACTTCAGCCCATCGCGGACCGGAGAATCGCCGGGGGATTTCCGCCGACCGGCGCGGAGCGATTCCTGCCCCCGCCGAATCTCTGGTGGCGGAGAATTCGGGACACGGCGGGGGCGGGATTCACGCCGGCCCCCGGCGATTCTCCGACCCGGTGGGGGGGTCGGAGAATCGCGCCCAATGTCACTAACATAACATCCTGAAAGCAAAAACAGGGACTCCACACATATGCCACCATTACACTATTCAGAAGCCCATTTCGCACATCAATCACTCAAATCAGACCATCATTTACTTTAGTATTATCTACTTCCATGGTTTGCATTAATATTTTAAGAGGTATAATTGTTAGTTTTGGGGAAGTAAATAGAATTTACAGTGCAGAAGGAGGCCATTCGGCCCATCGAGTCTGCACCGGCTCTTGGAAAGAGCACCCTACCCAAGATTAACACCTCCGCCCTATCCCCATAACCCAGTAACCCCACCCAACACTAAGGGCAATTTTGGACACTAAGGGCAATTTATCATGGCCAATCCACCTAACTCGCACATCTTTGGACTGTGGGAGGAAACCGGAGCACCCGGAGGAAACCCACACACGCACGGGGAGGATGTGCAGACTCCGCACAGACAGTGACCCAAGCCGGAATGAACCTGGGACCCTGGTGCTGTGAAGCAATTGTGCTATCCACAAGGCTACCGTGCTGCCCGTAATATATTAAGGGAACTGAATTTCTGGAGGTCAGAAGGTGCCAGACCACCCAAGGTCACACATCAAAGGGCCTTGAACAGTGAAGTTCATCCCAATGTCATGGCAATATCAATCTCTGAAACTACTTCACTAAAACAGATGATCCAGTCATGATCACTGTAGTTGTAGGAGCTTGCTGTGTGAAATCAGGTTTCAGCGTTTCCTACATTACAACAGTGACTACATTTCATCAAAAGAACTTCATTGGCGATAAAGCATTTTAGCACTGTTGAGGTTGGAAAGAAGCTAACTAAATGAAGGAAAGTTCTTCCTTTCACTTTGTTACTCCAATAGGTTAGGTGCTAAAAGTACCAAGTCATGCAGTATTGAACCATCCACAAAAGCCTCTTGCACAACGGACACACAATGTCAGGGTTCCTGAGAGTATACTGGGCGTAAACAGCGGCAGACTCCACTCTGGTGCTCTCCCACTGCTCAATAAGGACGGCAGCTAAGGCCATCAGAGCTTCACTGTAACTCACCGAGTGAAATCCGTCAGCTAAACTGACACAGTACGCCTTCAAACCCCGTCACAAATTTGGAAGTGGGCATAGGAGTTAAAAGTTGACAATGTTTCTTGCGGTCTCAGGGCCTACTTGACACTCGCTCTGCGCATTTCCACATTGTGAGGGACTGTTTGAATGGGAGGTCGGCCAGCTGATGCTTCCCCGCTTCTATGGGTCACTGAATGGTTATATACAGGGTTCACAGACCTCTGAACTGTTAATTGATAAATTGCAAAGTTATGGGCAGCACGGTGGTTAGCACTTTTGCTTCACTGCGCCAGGGACCCGGGTTCAATTCCCAGCTCGGGTCACTGTCTGTGCGGATTCTGCACGTTCTCCTGTGTCTGCGTGGGTTTCCTCCGGGTGCTCCGGTTTCCTTACACAGTCCAAAGATGTGCAGGTTGGGTGGATTGGCCATGCTAAAATTGCCCTTTAGTGTCCAAAAAGGTTGGGTGGGGTTGCTGGGTTACAGGGATATGGCGGAGGCGTGGGCTTAAGTAGGGTGCTCTTTCCCAGTGCAGACTCGATGGGCCGAATAGCCTCCTTCTGCACTATAAATTCTATGATTCTATATGCAAATAGTTTAAAAAAAAATAAAAATAGAAAGTTACAGGAGTCCAGGCTCAACAGGATGTCATTTTACAAAATTACATAGCCTCTTAAAATTAGTTCCTGCTATAGTGCCTCTCATTCCAAAATGTGGGTTCTCACTACAAACATGCAGCCCTGCTTCCTATCACTCATTCTTCCTCCCAGAGACTGACCCATCTGTTACTCTGACAAAAAGACATGGGTCCGTGGCTATTTATTTTTTCTAAAACACAATTATGATTATACATATTGTAAGCGGAACTCTAGTTCAAGATTTCCTGTAGTTAAGGAGGAAACCTTGGCAGGCACGTTTACTTTACTGTGACCCAGCTGACAGCACAAACTTCAGGACATGGTCCTACAATCAATTTGAAGCAGTGGGCCACAGTTGCCAGTTATTAAAAGTAGCCACACAGGTTAAAGGGCTATTAAAAAATACAAACAAAGCATTGGGGTTCATTTCCAAAGAGAGATGGATGAGAGATGCAGGCAAGCTGTGTTACACTTGCACTGAACCTTGGTTACAACAGGTTTAAGAGCACCGTGCACAGCAGTGCTCTCCATGTTACAAAACGGATATCAAGGCACCGGAAGGTTCAAAAACGATTTGCTAGAATGGCAAGATCACCAGATCAGAAGAAATAGGAGTAGGCCATTCAGCCCATTGAGTCTGCTCCGCCATTCAATAAGGTCATGGCTGATCTGAGTGAATCCACTTTCATGCCTGTCCCCCATAACCCTCCACTGCTTTGCAGATCAACAATCTACGTTTGCCCTTCAATATATTTTATCTCTGTGGGAGAGCATTCCAAATTCTTCCTCATCTCCATGTTAAATGGGAGACCCCTTATTTTTTAAAATGTGCCCCCTAGTTCCAGATTCTCCACAAGAGGAAACACCCTCTCAACTCGGGTCAAGCCCGTCAAGCCCCCTCAGGATCTCATAGGTTTCAATAAGAAAGGCGGGCCACAGTTAGCACTGCTGCCTCTCAGCGCCAGGGACCCGGGCTCAATTCCGGCCATCTGTGTTTGGAGTTTGCACTTTCTCCCCGTCTGCGTGGGTTTCCTCCGGGTGCTCCGGTTTCCTCCCTCAGTCCAAAGATGTGCCGGTTAGGTGGATTGGCCATGATGAAATTGCCCCCCTGTGTCCGGGGATGTGCAGGTTAGGTGGGGTTACGGGGCTAGGGCAAGAGAGTGGGCCATAGTAGGGTTCTCTTTCAAAGGGTCCTTGCAGACCCAGATGGGCCAAATGGCCTCCTTCTGCACTGTAGGGATTCTATGGAAGATCGCCAACCTGCTCGACCTTTCCACCCAAGATAATCCTTTCATCCCAGGAGTCTTATTTGAACTGCTTTCCACGCAAGTATGTCTCTCCTGAAGTAGGAAGACCAGAACAGTACATAATGCACTGTACAATTGAAACAAGCAGTTATCATATCATAATTTTTTTAAATGAAAAATTGCTTTTAAAGTCACAATTTATAAACATCGGACTGAGTTAAGACAGTTTCTAAAATGGACGCCAAGGGTGATCTGACTTTTCCCTTGTGGATTTGGGGTGGAATCTCTTCAGCCGGACAAAGGGAACACATTCTCAGACATATACATTTAGAATTTAATGAATGCTCCAAAAGAGCAAAGAAAAACTCACTGCCTTGATGATTTTTCCTCCAAACAGAAAGACATTAACTGATAAGCCACTGTGCAATCTTGATCACGACACAGGGTAAGGAGAACTTGGATAACTGTTAATGGAATTACCAGTTGCTTTGTGTGGAAAGTTATTTTATACTTTTCTACAAGTCACTTGATAAACGGTGGCCACCTTGCCTTATCTGCAAGAAGCATTGAAAAGGGTAGCAAGTGGGCTACACCAGAGAGTCACCCTGGAGAAGCTTCAACCCAGGGTGACAGAGAAATGCATCTGTAAACAGCTCCTTGTGCCTGCTGTACGGTAACTTGACAGCTAAAAAATAATAATAAATAAATAATCTTTATTGTCACAAGTAGGCTTACATTAATACTGCAATGAAGTTACTGTGAAAAGCCCCTAGTCACCACACTCCGGCGCCTGTTCGGGGACACAGAGGGAGAATTCAGAATGTCCAATTCACCTAACAGCACGTCTTTCGGGACTTGTGGAAGGAAACCGGAGCACCCGGAGGAAACCCACGCAGACACGGGGAGAACGTGCAAACTCCGCACAGGCAGTGACCCAAACCGGGAATCAAACCTGGGACCCTGGAGCTCTGAAGCAACAGTGATAACCACTGTTCTACCGTGCCGCCCACTGTGCCCTGCCTGCAAAACAGAAAGAGAACTTTCTCTCCTCCCTGTAAACCCAATTCCACCTAAGTTACCTCTTAAAGCAACCTCCAGCAATTTGACAGTGGAAGCTATCACAGCTGCAGAGACAATTCTATAAAGCCCTTCATTTCAGACAATACATCTCGACTTAAAAACATACGAGGCCAGCACAGAATATAATCTCGTTTGATTCATGTTTAGAAGTATCATTTTATCTTCATTTGTAAGTAATCTTTGTGTATGTGTTATCTTTGGTTACATAACTTCTAGAGTAAGTGGAGTTACTCACTGCAAGGGTAACACACATGGGAGACGTTGTGGAAATACCTTTAAAGCACCTCTGGCATAAGATTTCCCTATTTTTTTTAATGCCATTCCTCTTGCAATAAATGCCAACATTCCATTTGCCTTCCTAATTACTTGCTGCAACTGCTTTCTAAATATTTGTGATTCATGCAACCTTACACATTCCCACATCTTACTCCATCTGCCAATATTTTGCCCGCTCACTTAACCTCTCTATATCCCTTTACAGATGCTTGGCATCTTCCTCACAATCCACTTTCCCAACCATCTTTCTATCAGTGGCAATTTTGGCTACAATATAATTTGTGACTTCATCCAAGTCATTAATATAGATTGTAAATATGGAGGTCACAGCCCTGATCCCTGCAGCACTCCACTAATTATAGTTCACCAGCCTGAAAATGACCCATTGATCCCAGCTCGGTTTACTGTGAGTTAGCCAATCTTCTACCCGAGCTAATGTGTCACTCCCAACATTATGAGCTCTTATCTTCTGCAGTAACCTTTTATGGCACCTCATCGAATGCCTTTTGGATTCTGGGCTGGATTCTCCATTTGAGAGACTAAGTGCTGATGACGGGACTGAATCGTAAGTGTTCTACATTCACGATAGCGGCGGCGCAGCGATTCAGGACATCCTAATGGGCTAGCACCGGCACCACGTGGAACTGCTGCAATTCCAATGCAAGTTGCCACGTGATACAATGGGGTCATGATCAGCACTGGAGAGCCTGACAAGCAGGAGCTGCATACTGGCACTCCACTTCCCACACACCTTCATTCTAGCCAAGATGATGACGCTGGTTGCGCTGGAGCACGCCCATCCCATTGATGGGTCGGCTGGGTCCAGGGGGTACCTGGGAGGGGTGGCATGGGAGGCACTCATAAGACCCGTGGTGCACCGCCGGATTGCTGCATTGCAGACTGCGGCAATGGTGGTCCACCCCGAACACACGGCCCATCTCCTAGTTGCCCCCTACTCCTCTCCCTGGCCATAGCAAAAGCCCTACCGGCAAAACTGTCAGCACACGATAGCGACGGTGGATGCTTTTTGCACCCCCCCTTTCTTCCTCAGCAGCCACACCATCTGTTTCCCGATTTGAAATACCACGAGTGAACCTCGCCATCGGAAAATCCTGCTGGCGGCCCGGAAATTGCCAGGTCGGGCCCATTAATGATATGCCAAAGGGGTTTACTGTACAATTTGCATGCCCACACCAGCATGTGACACGGAATGCATTCACGCCGCTGTCGAGGCACCGAAGCATGGCATTCCACTGCGCGCCCGGCGCTGGCCTCTATTATCGGCTGACAGCGATACTCCGTCCGATCACATTTCCTAATTCCGCGTCGTTGGACGGAGAATACTGCCCCACATCTTCTGATTTCCCTTTATCCAACCGGTTTGTTCCATCCTCAAAGAACTCTAATACATTTATCAAACATAATTTCCCTTTCACAAAACCACGCTCACTCTGCCGGATTGAATTATGATTTTCTGAATGTCCTGCCATTACCACTTTTTTGGGGGGGATTCTAGCATTTTCCCAATGATATATGCCAAACTGGCCTAATGTTTCCTGCTTCCTGTCTCCCTCTTTTGTTGAATAGGTGGTGTTAACATTTGTGATTTTCCAATCTGCTAGAAACTTTCCAGAATCTAGGGAACTTTGAAAGAGTACAATCAATGCAGTGGCAGAATTAGGCCACTTGACCCATCGAGTCTGCTCCGCCATTCAATCTTGGCTGATATTTTCTCTTCCCCATTCTCCTGCCTTCTCCCCATAACCCCTGATTAATCAAGACTACTGTGACGGCAGACACAAAATACTTGTTCAAAGTCTCTGCTGTTTCCTTGCTTCTCATTATTAATTCCCCAGTCTCATCCTCTGAAGAGTCAATGCTTTATTTTAGCTACTCTCCTCCTTTTTACATACCGAAGCTTTTATTGTCTGTTTTGATTGTTCGTTTTCTCTCATATTCCAATTATCCCTCTATCTTTTTTTAAGTCATGATCTGCATGGTCTCTAAAGTTTTCCCAATCCTCTGGTCTGCCACTCATTTTGGCAGCATTGTATATCTTTTCTTGCAATTTCATGCCATCCTTCACTCACTTTGTTAGCCTCGGATGGTGCTCCTTTTTCATGGAGTCTTTCTTTCTTGGTAAAAGAATGGTCTCTTTCCCAAGCTTGATCGTGGTTTCGGACAAAGCTCGGCACAACAGTGAGGGCCTGTTCTGTGCTGTACTCAATGTAATATATCTTTGTTGAGTTATGAAATATCTCCTTGAATATCTGCCGTTGTTTCATAACGTTAACCTATTTTCCGGTTCCACTCTTTCTTCATACTCATGTAACTTAGTAAGTGGATGTACAGATTTCCACTGATATGGGAGGCAGGCAAGGAATGATAAACACAAGATGGTCACTAATAAATAGAACAGGGAATTATGGAGAAACTTCTTTACTCAAGAGTCTAACGAGAATGTGGAACTAGCTCCCACGTGGAGTGGTTGAGGCAATAGCATATATATTCATTTAAGGGGAAGTTGGGTCTGTGCATTAGAGAACAAGGGATAGAAGGTTATTCCAAAAGGGCTAAACAAAGTAGATTTGGAGGCGGTGTGTAAACACCAGCACAGACCATTTAGGCCAAATGTCCTGCTTCTGTGCTATAAATTGTACATAGTTTTACTCCTCCACTGCATACCAGAGATTTCCCCCACTTTTCAATGCTGTAAAGTTCACGGTTTCTCCTCTCCTCACCTTCCAACAGCTTAGTCATAACTTGCCTCATAAGCAACAATTGCAACTACCTCCCTGAACATCTCTTCTGCTTGCCATCCATTGCTGTCTTTGTTCAGGAGCTTAAGGCACTGTGAGAACATAAAGGAGCTTATTCAATTTGAATAATTCCAGCTGTCCTTGAGGTGGATTTAAAGAATTCCACTGCACCATTTTAAAGAAAAGCAGACGGGTTCTAGCCAATATTTATCTCACAATCAAAATCTGGTCATTATCTCATTACTGTTTGTGGGAGCTTGCTGTGCGAAAATCAGCTCCCGAATCTCTTGCATCACAACAGTGACGACATTCAAAAAGTACTTCATTGGCTGCAAAGGGCATCGCTAAGAGCCGGTCATGAAAGGCACTAGAGAAACGCTCACTGGCTCCCGACTTTTTAAGCTGCTAAGCCGGGCTCCCCAACCCCCCCGGGCTGCACCGTGACAGACCCACCGAAAGATGGATCTACAAAGTGAATTTAAACAGGAACCAATTCTGGGGAAAGCGGAGTCAAAACCAGCCACAGGGTGGAAGGAACTCAAGTATTTGTATTCTTGTTAAAAAATAAATTAAAAAAGCACAGCTGTGAATCCATCCTTATCCCCTCGCTGGAATGAATTTCATGCTGTAATACAGTACAAATGAGTCCATTTGGTTCGGTTATTAAGCGTAAATCTAGTTAAGCCCCTTTCCGGCCATTTACACACACACACAATGAGCATAACAGGAGCAGGTGCTGGTAGGGGTGTCGGAGTGGAGAGGGGGGGGTTTGAAACGGGAAGGGAGGAGGAGAAGGAGGAAGCTCTTTCCTGACCCCATAGAGGAATGCTCAGCGAGATTGGAACAAGAGACTTCGAATAAAAGTGTGGGTAAAATGGTGTGTAATTCAATCCAATTGGCGACAGCAACTCACCCAAGGCACTGGACTGTAAAGTAAACAGTTGAGCTTTACAAACATAATAATTCCACCTAAAATACAGCCTCCCATTAGGCTGCAATCCATCATCTTATTTTCACTCAAAACAGTAAATGTTAACCTCAACCTCTCCTTGCCATTCTGCCTCTGCCAAGCTGCATTGGGAATCGCACACCACACTCTTGTTTGTTGATTATATCAAGCATTGAAATGTGCTTCTCAAAAATGATTTAAAAAACTGGAGATTGACTGATCTTTTTGTTGGGCAAGAGTATCGATTGTTATGGAACCAAGGTGAGGATACAGATGAGCCAGGATCTGAATGAGTGGAATAGGCTAGAGGGGCTGAATGGCCTCCTGCTGTTTCTTTACAAATTCACCATTTCAGTAAGTGTTAATTTTAAAATTCTGAAAATTCACCAATCAGATCTTGGGGCTGGATTCTGGACAAGGACACACAAAACATGCCCTCATTCCTCTTATCACAGAATATTTTCAGAATTTTCTGTTTCGTTGCAGATTTATTTTTCTGTGGAAGGTAAATGGATTCCTCAGCAGCATGTCCGAGATGGTTGCCCACTCTGCAGTTCATGGAGCTTTCTGAAGGCACGCTGGTTCAATTCTTGAAAGGTGTATATGACTCGTGCTGCCCACTTTGCAATGAACTGGCGCCGGCTGCTGGGGAACTTAGCAAATGTATCGTGTGGTACAAGGAACCAAACAATCCAGTAGAGTGCTCGTGTGTATCCCCGGTACGAGTTGAGTCAGTTAATCCCACCTTGGAGACAGATGGGGCTATATGAGTGGCCTCAGAACTCTTGAACTAAGGGTTCCTGCTTTTGACTACCGTTCCAGAGACCTTTGCCAGGTTCGACAAAGACACACTCTCCGATACCGTCATCGGTCCCGACCGGACCTAGCACCCTCCACAGCACATGGGACTCCAGGTTTCGAGGCCCATTTCTATTTGGTGCTGCTGACCAAACTCAGCACTAGCTGCCATCAGCTGAAGTTGCGTGTTTTTGGGAGGTTAGTTGACACTTATTGTTCTGTACTGCTTATTGTTTTTACTCCTCAAAACCTTCAGCTGACAATAGGAGCCAGGTCTCCCATTACCGCCTGCCAGTCTGAAATGATAAACTGAATGGCCTTCAGCTCATCAAGCTCGCATGAAGAGGAGTGGGGGCAATAGAGGATCACTCTCCTGGGACCAGTGCTTTGTTTCTAATAGTCCCAAAATAACTTGCACCTCAGCTGAGGAACAGGCTTCAAAATGCATCAATTTGATGTTGATCACAAGGGCAGGTCGAGATAAGGAAGGTCACACAGTCCATCTTTATTGTCACAAGTAGACATTACATTAACACTGCAATGAAGTTTCTGTGAAAAGCCCCTAGTCGCCACATTCCGGCGTCTGTTTGGGTACACCGAGGGAGAATTCAGAATGTCCAATTCACCTATCACACGTCTTTCGGGGCGTGTGGGAGGAAACCGGAACACCCGGAGGAAACCCACGCAGACACGGGGCGAACGTTTGGACTCCGCACAGACAATGACCCAAGCCTGGAATCAAACCTGGGACCTTGGAGCTGTGAAGCAACAGTGCTGCCCACGAGCTCTTCCCTCGCCCAGTCAAAGCATCTAACCACCTCTCTAAGGATTCTGAAATTACTGCATCCCTACCACGGATTGATCACTCGCTGGGTGACGAAGTGCTCCTAAACATCAGTCCTGAAATAGTCATTTACCATTTTCACATCTCTAGCCCTTGTCCTTCAGTCAAGGTTTTATGCGGAACATTGGGAATTCCAAACAGGATTAATGTCTACATAATTTGAAAAAAAGTCTCCTCTCTCATTCACCATCCTCAAATAATTAACTATTTTAATACTTGAAATCCCAAAAAAGCTAAAATGTTGCATTTCATCCACATGACCTCCTCAAATCCCTTATTGATCTCACAGAATAAAAGGACAATAAGACACCTCTGGTTTCAAACCAGGCCATACTGATTGAATCGAAGGACCATCTCTCTCTCAGGTAGTAGAGGGTTTCTGTGTGAAATAAGCGTGGGAATCTGCAAATTATGGCCAAGGACCCACTGAACATAATTTCTCCCAGCTCAATGTCTCTCATTCCGGCTAGTGTATGGCAGCAAAACAAGTCTCACCTATCCTCATAACTCAGTCCTCTGAAGCGAAGGAACTCGGACTAAAACACATCTATTCTTTTTGGCTGTCCTCTTGACACTTGGGAGCAATATGTAAACAAAGAGTACACAAATAAACATCTCTGAAGTTTGCAGACCAGGGGACACAAGTGAGTGGAGACAGAGACAGAAAAGTTACCAGCGGGGGAAAGAATAATTATCCGTAATGGGAGTGGAGGTCCAAAACCACAGAGAAACAGATAACAGGAAAATAAACAGACAAAGCACATCAAACAGTAAACAGGAACACAGAAGTGAAATGAAACTTTTGGAAGGAGATGTATATTAAACAGTTGATATGATAAAGACTGCTTGCAACTCAAGCCAAACAGGCCATAAAAGCTCTCTGCTGAATTAGTTATCTCAGCCAAGGGGGGACGACAGCTCCTAATAACTCGACCGCAGGGCTTCTGAGCGAAGGGAAGGCAAAGAAAAAAAGTCAGTCAGGGTTTTTGCAACCCAGCGCGTCCACTTGGGAAGTGTGCATGCGAGGTAGAAGCTGGGTTAGCTCCGTTGTGACCTTTCTAACCCTCATGCGAGCATCGGTTAAAAGATTCTGTCCAACACCAGCAGTCCAGACTTGCACATGAATGATAGTATGTGATCGCAAAGGAACATAGGAGGCCATTCAGCCCTTTCAGCCTGCTCCACCACTCAATGCGACCAATGGCTGATCAGCTACCCACCCCCATATGGAGCTTTTAAACATAGAACATAGAAAAATACAGCACAGAACAGGCCCTTTGGCCCACAATGTTGTGCTGAACTTTTGTCCTAGACTAACAACAAATTAATCTACACCCCATCATTCTACCATAATCCATGTACCTATCCAATAGCCGCTTGAAGGTTCCTAATGTTTCTGACTCAACTACTTCCACAGGAAGTGCATTCCATGCCCCCACTACTCTCTGGGTAAAGAACCTACCTCTGCCATCCCCCCCTATATCTTCCACCATTCACCTTAAATCTATGTCCCCTTGTAATGGTTTGTTCCACCCGGGGACTGTCTACTCTTTCTATTCCCCTGATCATCTTATAGACCTCTATCAAGTCGCCCCTCATCCTTCTCCGTTCTAATGAAAAAAGGCCTAGCACCCTCAACCTTTCCTCGTAAGACCTACTCTCCATTCCAGGCAACATCCTGGTAAATCTCCTTTGCACCTTTTCCAAAGCTTCCACATCCTTCCTAAAATGAGGCGACCAGAACTGCACACAGTACTCCAAATGTGGCCGTACCAAGGTTTTGTACAGCTGCATCATTACCTCACGGCTCTTAAATTCAATCCCTCTGCTAATGAACGCCAGCACACCATAGGTCTTTTCACAGCTCCATCCACTTGAGTGGCAACTTTCAAAGATCTATGAACATAGACCCCAAGATCTCTCTGCTCCTCCACATTGCCAAGAACCCTACCATTAACCCTGTATTCCGCATTCATATTTGTCCTTCCAAAATGGACAACCTCACACTTTCCAGGGTTAAACTCTATCTGCCACTTCTCAACACAGTTCTGCATCCTATCTATGTCTCTTTGCAGCTGACAACAGCCCTCCTCACTATGCACAACACCACCAATCTTCGTATCGTCTGCAAATTTACTGACCCACTCTTCAACTCCCTCATCCAAGTCATTAATGAAAATCACAAACAGCAGAGGACCCAGAACTGATCCCTGCGTATGCCACTGGTAACTGGGCTCCAGGCTGAATATTTGCCATCCACCACCACTCTCTGACTTCTCTCGATTAGCCAGTTCGTTATCCAACTGGCCAAATTTCCCACTATCCGATGCCTCCTTACTTTCTGCATAAGCCTACCATGGGGAACCTTATCAAATGCCTTACTAAAATCCATGTACACTACATCCACTGCTTTACCTTCATCCACGTGCTTGGTCACCTCCTCAAAGAATTCAATAAGACTTGAGGCAAGACCTACCCCTCACAAATCCGTGATGACTATCCCTAATCAACCAGTGTCTTTCCAGATGCTCAGAAATCCTATCCTCAGTACCCTTTCCATTACTTTGCCTACCAGCAAAGTAAGACTAACAGGCCTGTAATTCCCAGGGTTATCCCTATTCCCTTTTTTGAACAGGGGCACGACATTCGCCACTCTCCAATCCCCTGGTACCACCCCTGTTTACAGTGAGGACGAAAAGATCATTGCCAAAGGCTCTGCAATTTCATCTTTTGCTTCCCATAGAATCCTTGGATATATCCCGTCAGGCCCGGGCGACTTGTCTATCCTCAAGTTTTTCAAAATGCCCAACACATCTTCCTTCCTAACAAGTATCTCCTCGAGCTTACCAGTCTGTTTCACACTGTCCTCTCCAACAATATGCCCCCTCTCATTCGTAAATACTGAAGAAAAGTACTCGTTCTAGACCTCTCCCATCTCTTCAGACTCAATACACAATCTCCCGCTGCTGTCCTTGATCCGACGTACCCTTGCTCCATTCATTCTCATATTTCTCACATATGTGTAAAAGGCCTTGGGGTTTTCCTTGATCCTACCCAACGATTTGTCATGCCCTCTCTTAGCTCTCCTAATCCCTTTCTTCAGTTCCCTCCTGGCTATCTTGTATCCCTCCAGTGCCCTGTCTAAACCTTGTTTCCTCAGCCTTACATAAGTATCCTTCTTCCTCTTAACAAGACATTCAACCTCTCTTGTCAACCATGGTTCCCTCACTCGACCATCTCTTCCCTGCCTGACAAGGACATACATGTCAAGGACATGTAGTATCTGTTCCTTGAACAAGTTCCACATTTCAATTGTGTCCTTCCCTGACAGCCTATGTTCCCAACTTATGCACTTCAGTTCTTGTCTGACAGCATTGTATTTACCCTTCCCCCAATTGTAAACCTTGCCCTGTTGCACGCACCTATCCCTCTCCATTACTAAAGTGAAAGTCACAGAATTGTGGTCACTATCTCCAAAATGCTCCCCCACTAATAAATCTATCAGTTGCCCTGGTTCATTACAAAGTACCAAATCCAATATGACCTCCCCTCTGGTCGGACAATCTACATACTGTGTTAGAAAAGCTTCCTGGACACACTGCACAAACACCACCCCATCCAAACTATTTGATCTAAAGAGTTTCCATTCAATGTTTGGGAAGTTGAAGTCACCCATGACTATTACCCTGTTTCCAAAATCTGTTTCCCAATCTGTTCCTCCACATCTCTGCTGCTATTGGGGGGCCGATAGAAAACTCCCAACAAGGTGACTGCTCCTTTCCTATTTCCGACTTCAACCCATACTACCTCAGTAGGCAGATCCTCCTCGAACTGCCTTTCTGCAGCTGTTATACTATCTCCAATTAACAATGCAACCCCCCCCCCCCCCACCTCTTTTACCACCCTACTAATCTTAGGGCAGCACGGTAGCATTGTGGATAGCACAATTGCTTCACAGCTCCAGGGTCCCAGGTTCGATTCTGGCTGGGGTCACTGTCTGTGCGGAGTCTGCACATCCTCCCAGTGTGTGCGTGGGTTTCCTCCGGGTGCTCCGGTTTCCTCCCACAGTCCAAAGATGTGCAGGTTAGGTGGATTGGCCATGATAAATTGCCCATAGTGTCCAAAATTGCCCTTCGTGTTGGGTGGGGTTAATGGGTTATGGGGATAGGATGGAGGTGTTGACCTTGGGTAGGGTGCTCTTTCCAAGAGCCGGTGCAGACTCGATGGGCCAAATGGCCTCCTTCTGCACTGTAAATTCTATGAATTATTGAAACATCTATAACCAGGAACCTCCAATAATAATTTCTGCCCCTCTTCTATCCAAGTTTCCGTGATGGCCACCACATCGTAGCCCCAAGTACCGATCCATGGAATAAGGAATAACCCACCTTATTCCTGATGCTTCTTGCGTTGAAGTATAGACACTTCAACCCATCTCTGTGCCTGCAAGTAATCTCCGTTGTCAGTGTTACCTTACCCATTGCCTCACTACACTCTTTGACGTCCCGAACATCGGCTACCTTAGTTGCTGGACTACAAATCCGGTTCCCATTCCCCTGCCAACTTAGTTTAAACCCTCCAGAAGAGTACTAGAAAACCTCCCTCCCAGGATATTGGTGCCCCTCTGGTTCGGATGCAACCCGTCCTGCTTGTACTGGTCCCAACTTCCCCAGAATGCGCTCCAGTTAACCAAATACCTGAAGCCCTCCCTCCTACACCATTCCTGCAGCCACGTGGTCAACTGCAAACACTCCCTATTCCTAGCCTCGCACCGGCAACAAACCAGAGATGACAACTCTGTCTGTCCTGGCTTTTAACTTCCAGCCTAACTCCCTAAACTCGTTTATTACCTCCACACACCTTTTCCTACCTACGCCGTTGGTACCAATGTGCACCACGACTTCTGGCTGCTCCCCCTCCCCCTCAAGGATCCTGAAGACACGATCCGAGACATCCCTGGCCCTGGCACCCAGGAGGCAACATACCTTCCGGGAGTCTCGCTTGCGGCCACAGAATCTCCTATCTACTCCCCTAACCATTGAGTCTCCCATCACTATTGCTTTTCCATTCTCCCCCCTTCCCTTCTGAGCCCCAGAGCCAGACTCAGTGCCAGAGACCTGCTCCACATTCTTCAATACCTTTGACTAACAAAAATACATCAAGGTCTAAAATTATTGGCCTAATGGGAATTGTCACTTGCAGAAGAGAGTTCCAAACTTCTATCACTCTTGTGTACAGAAGTGTTAATTTCATTCCTGAACGGTCTGAATCTACTTTTTTAATATTGTGTCCACCCCATTTCCCAGACTCCTCAACCAATGGAAGTAATTAAAGTAAGCAAAATACTGCGGTTGCTGGGATCCGAAACAAGAAGAGTATGCCAGGAAAACTCAGCAGGTCTGTGGCATCTAGGAGAGAAACAGATTTAAAGTCTCGAGTCCTTTGACTCGAATGTTGAAATTATTTCTCACTTATCTACAGTTACCGTCTCGAAAACTTCAACTGAATCACCCCTTAACCTTCTAAATTCTACAGAATAGAACCCTAATTTGTGTACTTCAGAGTCATCGACCCATAGAGATCGACAGCACAGAAAAGGCCCTTTGTTTTTGACCAGTGCCGACGAGATGGATCAATCAGCTCAGTATTCTAATCCCGTTATCCAGCACTTTATAGAAACGCTACAGTGCAGAAGGAGGCTGTTCGACCCATCAAGTCTGCACCGTCCCTCTGAAAGGGGACCCCACCTAAGGTCAGTCCCCCACCTTATCCCCTTAACCCAGTAACCCCACCTAACCTAACCTCTAACCTTTGGGACACTAAGGGGCAATTGATCGTGGCCAATCCACCTAACCTGCACATCTTTGGACCGTGGGGGAAAACCGGGGGAAACCCACGCAGACACGGGGAGAATGTGCAGACTCCGCGCAGACAGTAACCCGAGGCGGGAACCAGGGTCCCTGGAGCTGTGAGGCAGCAGTGCTAACCACCACGCCACTTGGCCCGTTGCCTCGTATGCCTCGACATCGCAAGTGCACATCTAAATACTTCTTGAATATTATGAGGGTCACTGCCTCCAACATGGCCAGTAGAGTCTGGCCTGCGATGGACAATGAAATGATTTGAAAGCCTATCAGTTGAGCTGAAATTGGCTTCTGACCATGGTTGGTGACAGCAGGCATGCTGACATCATGCCAGTTGGAATTCAGCCAAAGGGGTCTATATTGCAGCTGGGAAGCAGTGACCTGGTCAGTCACTAGAAAACGTGCGAGAAGTCATTGGCGGATCGTGCACACAGGGCGAGCTCCACGTGCATATACTAAGCAATCAGTAATTATTGTTTTCCGTAATTTGAAAATAAGGCTCAGTTAAAGGCATCACCCAGTTAAAGTGGAAACGATACCCTGAGCCTCTCATTATTCAAAAAGTAGGGGTCCAACCCAAGGCAATTGTCCAACGATCAGGATACCTGGCAGAATTGTAATGACCGTTTTGAAATACCTGTAATTTGTTTTGACTGTATTGAAGTACCTCAAGAGGGTCTGCAGAGAACCGGAATACCATTGCCCTGGGTGATAGCCATTTTGAAATGCTTGAATGTTCTTTCAGATATTTTCTAAGTATATTTTTACACCAATGAGCCTGCTTAAAGTAGCTTCCACTGAATTAGAACAAGGCCTGTCAATAGCACTGTGGTGAAAGCTCAAGTGCTACCACCATCATCAGGCACTAAGCAGAATTGCAGCTGTACAAAAGCTACGCCTGAACATTAAGTTGGATATCTCATTCAAAGGCCACAGTATGGTTGGAATGATAAAACACAAAATGGTGTAATGGGGATGGTTGGGGGGGGGGGCAGTTAGTCAATGGTACAAGCTGAATTTACGTAGCACCATTAAATTAGTAAAACATCCCGAGACACTTCACAGGAGCAATTTTCATACTAAATTTGACACTGAGCCACACATGAAGAAATTGGGTCAAATGACCAAAAGCCTGGTCAAAGAAGGAGTTTGAAAAATGAGGGTGAGTTAGAGGGGCAAAAAGATTTAGGGCGCCTACAGCCTAGAGCGAGTTTGAAAACAAGGCGGAGGAATTTAAAAACCGAGATGTTGCCGGACTGGGAGCCACTGGCGGGGTAATGGGTTGTTGGAAATTAGCAGATGGGTGACAGTTTTTGATGTGCTCGAGTTGATGGAGTGGAAGCCGTCAGGAGAACATTGGAAAAGTCAAGCCAGAGGGAAGAATGAAGAAGTGCAATCGGGAATGCCATAAGCATTGAGGCACCTTGTTTCGGTCAGAGCAGTGTGTTTGCTCTGCCTCTAAACAGCATGTGATCAATGCCGATCCAGGATTCAAAGTGTTCCACTCCCATCTCTCACCCGGATCAGCACAAAGTCACAGAACAGGTTCAGTGGCTAACAATCACGCACACAATAATTCTTCAGATTAAGAAATATTGCTACACCCATAATCTGTTTGCGATAATGTTGGACATTCTGAAGTATGGTCTCATGCTCCTGTTGACGTTTCATTAACAATTAGCATTAGGTTAAAAACTTTACTGGTGTGACATTTCCTACATAGCAAACTTCTTAAACTCATGGTGGAATATTCACTGTATAAACAAGCGAAGAACTGGCAATTAGGTAAGGATGTGGAGGAGCACGAGAACTGAACCCCCAAGGGCAACACGGAGGCACAGTGGTAAGCACAGCTGCCTCACGGCGCCGAGGTCCCAGGTTCGATCCCGGCTCTGGGTCACTGTCCGTGTGGAGTTTGCACATTCTCCCCGTGTTTGCGTGGGTTTTGCCCCCACAACCCAAAGCTATTTTCATTCATAGAATTTACAGTGCAGAAGGAGGCCATTTGGCCCATCGAGTCTGCACCAGCTCTTAGAAAGAGCACCCTACCCAAGGTCAACACCTCCACCCTATCCCCATAACCCAGTAACCCCACCCAACACTAAGGGCAATTTTGGGCACTAAGGGCAATTTATCATGGCCAATCCACCTAACCTGCACATCTTTGGACTGTGGGAGGAAACCGGAGCACCCGGAGGAAACCCACGCACACACGGGGAGGATGTGCAGACTCCGCACAGGCAGTGACCCAAGCCGGAATCGAACCTGGGACCCTGGAGCTGTGAAGCAATTGTGCTATCCACAATGCTACCGTGCTGCCCTATGCAGGGTAGGTGGATTGGCCACGCTAAATTGCCCCTTAATTGGAAGAAATGAATTGGGTACTCTAAATTTTTAAAAAAGAACTGAACCCCAGATTATATTCCCTCCCTTTCCACACGCACATACATTTGCCACCCCTAGCCGTATACAATCTTGAAAAATGCTGAAGACCTACAGTCAATTCAGGAAAACACAAATTCATCTCCAACTCTAGAAGGGAATGAACGAAGGCTCTGGAGTTCCTAACTCCTTAATCACAACTAACTAATTATTGCTGAATTGGGAACGAGCCAGAGAGGGGTGAGGTACAATTCTAAACAAATGCTGCGAGCACTTGGGACCAAGTGTCTTCATTTTCCCTTTCTTTAGCATTTTTTCATGGATTATACCAACACATTCACCTCCCCAATCACTTACCTCTGTAAAAATCAGCATTTCCCAGAAACAACACACTGTTCAGGAGAACCATGACCCAGCAGAGTGGTAACAGGTAGAAGATGGAGAGCATTCCCATCAAACTTCCGTAAAACCTAAACAAAATAGAAAGGAAGGCAAACATCCAGCATTAGCATTTCAGGATTCCAGACAAATAAAACGCAAGGAGTCATCAGGAACTTGAGGAGAAACAGGAGAGGACCATTCTTCCCCTCGAACGTATTCTGCCATTCGCGGTGACCCTGAATTGGCCTGTACCTTAATCCCAGTTCCATGGCTTGGCTCCAAAAGTCCCCTACTATATTCCCTGTACACACACGACTGCGTGGCGAAATTTGGTTCCAACTCCATCTACAAGTTTGCTGACGATACGAACATAGTATCGTACTACGGGTCTGGTTTAGCTCAGTAGGCTAGACAGCTGGATTGTTATTCAGAATAAGGTCAGCACGACGGGTTCAATTCCCGTACCAGCTGAAAATTCGGAATTCTCCCTCCCTGTACCTGAGCAGGCGCCAGAATGTGGGACTAGGGCTTTTCACAGCAACTTCATTGCAGTGTTAATGTAAGCCTACTTGTGACAATAAAAGATTATTTATTTATTTATTGGGCCGGATCTCAAATAACACGAGTCAGAATACAGGGGGGAGATAGAGAACCTAGTGGAGCGGTGCAGCGACAACAATCTATCCCTCAATGCCGGCAAAACTAAAGAGCTGGTCATTGACTTCAGGAAGCAAAGTACTGTACACACCACCCCTGTCAGCATCAACGGGGCCGAGGATGAGATGGTTCGCAGTTTCAAATTCCTTGGGGTACACATCTCCAAAAATTTGTCCTGGTCGACGCTACCGCCAAGAAAGCACAACAGCGCCTATGCTTCCTCAGGAAACTAAGGAAATTTGGCATGTACACATTAACCCTTACCAACTTTTACAGATGCACCATAGAAAGCATCCTATCTGGCTGCATCACAGCCTGGTAATGGCAACTTTGGATTTTGTTTATTGTCACGTGTACCAAGGTACAGTGAAAAGTATTTTCCTGTGAACAGCTCAACAGATCATTAAATACATGAAAAGAAAAGGAAATAAAAGAAAATACATAATAGGGCAACACAAGGTACACAATTTAACTACATAACACCAGCATCGGGTGAAGCATACAGGGGTGTAGTGTTAATGAGGTCAGTCCGTAAGAGGGTCGTTTAGGAGTCTGGTAACAGTGGGGAAGAAGCCGTTTTGAGTCTGTTCGTTTCGTGTTCTCAGACTTTTGCATTTCCTGCCCGACGGAAGAAGCTGAAAGAGTAAGCAGGTCGGAGGGATCTTTGATTATGCTGCCCGCTTTCCCCAGGCAGCGGGAGGTGTCGATGGAACTGCTCGGCCCAAGGCCGCAAGAAACTTCAGAGAGCCGCCAACACAGCCCAGTCCATCACACGAACCTGCCTCCCACCCATTGACTCCACCTACACCTCAAACTCCATTCAGAAGTAATAACAGGAAGACAGAGTACTGGGCTAATGGTAAGATTCTTGGCAGTGTGGATGAGCACAGAGATCTCGGTGTCCATGTACATAGATCCCTGAAAGTTGTCACTCAAGTTGAGAGGGTTGTTAAGAAGGCGTACGGTGTGATAGCTTTCATTGCTAGAGGGATTGAGTTTCGGAGCCATGAGGTCATGTTGCAGCTGTACAAAACTCTGGTGCGGCCGCATTTGGAGTATTGCGTGCAATTCTGGTCGCCGCATTATAGGAAGGATGCGGAAGCATTGGAAAGGGTGCAGAGGGGATTTACCGGAATGTTGCCTGGTATGGAGGAACGATCTTATGAGGAAAGGCTGAGGGACTGGAGGCTGTTTTCGTTAGAGAGAAGGTTAAGAGGGGACTTAATTGAGGCATACAAGATGATCAGAGGATTGGATAGGGTGGGCAGCGAGAACCTTTTTCCTCGGATGGTGATGTCTAGCACGAGGGGACATAGCTTTAAATTGAGGGGAGATAGATATAGGACAGATGTCAGAGGTAGGTTCTTTACTCCGAGAGTAGTAAGGGCGTGGAATGCCCTGCTTGCAACAGTAGTGGACTCGCCAACACTAAGGGCATTCAAATGGTCATTGGATAGACACATGGACGATAAGGGAATAGTGTAGATGGGCTTTAGAGTGGTTTCACAGGTCGGTGCAACATCGAGGGCCGAAGGGCCTGCACTGCGCCGTAATGTTCTCTGTTCTATTCATTCTGCAATGTTCTTGCCCACTCACTAAGCCTGTCCTTATTCCCTTGAAGCCTCTTTGCATCATCTTCACAACACACATCCCAAACTGGTTTTGTGCCATCAGCAAACTTAAAATATCACATATGGCCCTCACATCCAAATCACTTCTAGAATTGTGAATAGCTGGTGCCAAAATACTGATTTTTGTGGTACCTCAGTGATCACAACCTGCCAATGCTAGAATGATCCTACTCGCTGTCTTCTGTCTGTTAAGCAATCCTCAATCCATGCCAGTATATATATCCCCAATCCTACATGTTCTGATATTGTTTACTAACTTCTGTGTGGGGTCGAATCGAAAGCACTCTGAAAGTCTAAGTACGCCACATTCACTGGTTTCCCTCGAAGGCAATCCAGCGGTTTTTAAAATTTGTGTACCCCACGAAGTTATTGCTGAACCTGCTTGTATTGATTTGATGTTTTGCATTTTGAGCTGCTGATGTACTTCATGAATTGTTCCCATTAATCTGGTGTTTTTACATTGTGCTTTATATTTGGAACTAAAAAAATGATTGCGGTGCAGATCCTGTGTGTAGACTCATCAGGTGGCAGGAACATGGGAGTACAGAGAATGTCAAGACAAGGGGAGAAGAATCCTGACGGAAAATACCACCAGAGGAGTTTATATGTTATTCATTTTTATTAATTCAAAGTCCAAGGACACTAAGAACACACACACACTGGCATGCCAGACCATGTCATTGAACAGGTGGTCCAGATGGATTACATCACCAGATACTCTGCAACAAACCTCAAAGGCAATGACTCCCCTAGGAAGATGTAAATGGTTTTCTTCCTGCCTTATCGGAGCTAGGGTATACTAAATAATAATAATCATCTTTATTATTGTCACAAGTAGGCTTACATTAACACTGCAATGAAGTTACTGTGAAAATCCCCTAGTTGCCACATTCCGGCGCCTGTTCGGGTACACAGAGGGAAAATTCAGAATGCCGAACAGGCGCTGGAATGTGGCGACTAGGGGCTTTTCACAGTAACTTAATTTGAAGCCTACTTGTGACAATAAGCGATTTTCATTTCATTTTCATTCACCAAACAAGCACATCTTTCGGGAGGAAACCGGAGTAGTTCTCTATTTTCTTTCCTCCTTTCTTAAATAGTGGGGTTAGATTTGCAACCTTCCAATCTGCACGCACTGTTCCAGATTCCCAAGAATTTTGAAAGATGACCACCAATGAATCGACTATCCCTGTAGTCACTTCTTTCAACGCTCTGGGCTATAGATCATCAGATCCAGAGGATTTATCAACTTTTAGTCCCATTTATTTCTCCAATGCTACTTTTTACTAATACTAATTTATTTCAATTTCTCACTCACTAGACTGTTGGATCTCCATTATTTCTGGGAGATTTCTTGGATCTTCCTCTGTGAAGACAGACACAAAGTCATTATTTAATTTCTCTGCCATTTTGAATACCTCATTACAAATTCTCTTGTCTCTTGATGTGATGAGCCCACAGTTGTCTTTGCTAATCTTTTCCTTTTTACATACCCCTAGAAGCTTTTACAGTCCATTTTATGTTTCGTGATACTTTTCTATTGGGGGGGGGGGGGGGGGGCACTCCCGCCTCTCAGTGCCAGGAACCTGGGTTCGATTCGGCCTTGGGTTACTGTCTGTGCGGAGTTTCCTTTGGGTACTCCGGTTTCCTCCCAAAGATGTGCAGGTTAGGTGGATTGGCCGCTTTAACTTGCCCCTTAGTGCCCAAAGATGTGTGGGCAAGGTTACGGGGTTAGGTCGGGGGAGTGGGATGCTCTTTCAGAGGTCGGTGCAGATTCAATGCGCTGAATGGCATCCTTCTGCACTGTTGGGATTCTACTCTATTGTCCCTTTTATCATCAGTCTTCCTTTGCTGAATTCTAAAATACTCCCAATCCTCAGCTTACTACTCTTTTTGGCAACCTTATAAGCCTCTTTCTTTGATCTAATACAATCTTTAGCTTCCTTTGTTAGCCACAGTTGACTCACAGTTTCCTGATCGTGTTTTTGTGCCTTAAAGAAATGTACATTTGCTGTAAACCATGTATTAATTCGTTAAATACTAGCCATTGCCTGTTAACTGTCATAGTTTTAATGTATTTTCCCAATCCATCACAGCCAACTTGCCCCTCACACCTTCATAGTTTCCTTTGTTTAGATTTAAGACTTTAGTTTCATTTTGAAGTATGTGGTTTTCAAACTTAATGGAAAATTCTATTACATTATGGTCAAACTTAATGGAAAATTCTATTACATTATGGTCACTCTTCCCTAAAGGTTCCTTTACAGCAAGATTATTAATTAGTCCTCTCTCATTGCATAACACTAGATCTAAAATGGCCTGTTCTCTGGTTAGCCCCTCAACATATTGCTCTAGAAAACCATCTTGCCAACAGACATTTATCCTCCATAGCAGTAATGCTTCTTAGATTTACCCAGTCTATATGTACATTGAAGTCACCCATGACTACTGTATTATCCTTATGCACCTCTAATTTATACCATGCCCTACATTACCATTACTTTTTGGTGGTCCAATGTTTCCTGTCCCTTGCTGTTTTGTAGATCCGCCCAGAGTTTACATTTTTACCACCCGATACAAGATCCTCTCTCACTAATGTACTGATCGCATCCCTTAGTCTAGCTACCTTTCACACAGACACAAGAAACAGAAACAGGAATAGGCCACCAGGCCCCTCAAGCCGGCCCAGCCATTCAATACGATCATGGCTGATCTATGCCGGCCTCAGCTCCTTTTCTGTGTAATTTCCCTATAACCCTCTGTTCCTCGATCTATCGAATATTTATCCACCCCCACTTTAAATACTTCTAACAATCCAACTTCCACCCCCCTCCAGGGCAGAGAATTCCAGAGATTCACCCCCCTCCGTGAGAAGAAATTTCTACGCACCTCAGTTTAAAATGACCTGCCCTTTATCCTGTTGGTTTTTTTAAAATTAATTTACAGGATGTGGGCATCGCTGATTAGGCTAGCACTTATTGCCCATCGCTAGTTGTCTTTCAGGAGGTGGTGGTGAGGAGTGGCACAGTGGTTGGCACTACTGCCTCGTGACGCTGAGGACCCGGGTTCGATCCCTGCCCCGGATCACTGTCCATGTGGAGTTTGTACATTCTCCCAGTGTCTGCATGGGTCTCCCCCCCACAGCCCAAAGATGTGCAGCGTAGGTGAATTGGCCATGCTGAAATTGTCCCTTAATTGGAATTTTTTTATTTTTTTTTTAAAACAAGGTGGGTGAATTGCCTTCTTGAACTGCTGCAAACTCGGAGGTGTAGGTACACCCACAGTGCAGTTACGAAGGGAGTTCCAGGATTTTGACCCAGTGACAGTGAAGAAACAGCAATATATTTCCATGACAAGGTGGTGAGTGACTTGGACGGGGAACCTCCAGGTGGTGGGGTCCCCAGGTAGCTACCCCCCCACCCCCACCGTTTAGATTACAACCTTCTAGTTATTACACCAACATTCCCACAGCCTTTCTGGATTGTTTTTTGTAACCAACTGCTATATTTTGTGTTGCATAGAGCCTTAAATCTCTTTGAACATCCGCTATTTCAAGTTTTTCACCACGTATGAAATGCTCAGATGTGTCCTTTTTTTAAATCCAAATGGATGACTTCATATGTGCCTCCATTGGAATTCATCTGCCACACTGTTTTTGCCCACTCAATTAGTGTCCTTTTACAATGTTATGCTCCCGCCTATACTATTTACTGAGCCACCAATCTGTGTGACAGCCGTTAAACAGAGCTGTGTGAAGTCATTGATAAATCGAGTCAATGGTTGAGGCTCGAGCACAGACCTCTATGGGATATCACTGGACTATTCCTTCCAATTCGAGAAACCCACAATGATTTATTTTACACTCCCTGCCCACCATGCTGGAGACGACAATGATGGGGCCAGCCACACACCGGCGAGCGACAAGATGCTACACAGGTGTATTAGCAAACAAAACTTTGAATGGCTTAGGAGATATTAGAGCAGGTGACCAAAAGCTTGGTCAAACAGGTGGGTTTTAAAGAAGAAAGGTTGAGGGATGGAATTCCAGGTCTTGAGGCCTAGGCAGTTGAAGGCACAGCCACCAGTGATTAAAATTAGTGATATGCAGCAGGCCAGAGCTGGAGAAGCAGACGTCTTGGAGGAGGTGACAGAGATAGGGAGGAGAAAGCTGTTTGGGAGCTTGCTGTGTGGACATTGGTTGCTGCATTTCCTACATTACAGTGACTACACTTCAAAAAGAGTTACATTGGCTGGGGAACACTTTGGGACACCCTGAAGTCATGAAAGATGCCATATAAATTCAGTTTCTCTTTTTTTTTTTCTGTTCCACCAACAGAAAGCTTCCGGACGCCATGCGACGAGTGATTTGCCATCTCTATTTTAATCATTATATTAGCCTGGGGTAGGAAATTCACAGCAAATTTAATTTCCTTGAATCAGATCTTCACCACCACCATCTTCTAACACAAGCAAACATTCACTTACAGGACAGATAGCGAATGATCCTCCCAGTACAGGACTCTATATGCAGCCTCGCAACTGCTGCACGTCTTATTCAGCATCTCATCCAGGTGAATTAAACTACAGAGAGAAAAAGCCCACACAAAATGGAAGCATTAGCATTAACAAAACAATGATCAAGCATCTTAATCCAATTATCCCCTGTCATGATGTCACCATGGTATGGGGAGAGGCTCGAAAGCCACTTTCCAAATATTTTACAGTTAGCAAGTGTGATCATTTTGTTTTTGTTTTTAATTTAGAGTACCCAATTCATTTTTTCCAATTAAGGGGCAATTTAGCGCGGCCACTCCACCTAACCTGTACATCTTTGGGTTGTGGGGGTGAGACCCACACAGACACGGGGAGAATGTGCAAACTCCACAGGGCCTGTGACCCAGGGGCAAGGGTGATCATGAAGTTGTCATTAACATTAAAATCAGGGGAAATACAGCACTCAGCATAACTGATCAATTGGTGAGCTAAGTGTAATCTGAGCAGTAGCTCTCCACAGGAGAGTTGAAATTTTCAGGCGAGGGCAGCTTACCTTGATACAAAATGTATCTGTGCAAAAGATATATTCTGTAGAATATGTACAGCACGTGGCCATTCGGCCCAACTAGATAATACCCCACATGAGCCTATCCTCATCCTGCTTCATAGACTCAATCTGCATATCCTATTCCTTTCTTCTAGCCTTGGCTTATTTGGTAGCATTCTGGTGTCTGTGACATGAGATTGCCGGTTCAAATCCCACTCCAGAGCTCAAGGACAAAACAAAAATCAATACTGACAGTCCAGTGGGGAGGGTTGCACTGTGGGCTGTTAAACTGAGGCCCCATCCACCCTCTCAAGTGGATGTAAAACATTTCATGGAACTGTTTCAAAGATGAGCAGGAGAGCTATCCCCTGGTACTCTGGTCATTAATGATCCACAGAACCATAGAATCCCTACAATGCAGAGGTTGGCAATTCAGCCCATCGAGTCTGCACCGACCCGCTAAAAGAGCACCCTACCTAGGTCAACTCCCCCGTAAACCCATCTAACCTTTGAGCACTAAGGGACAATTTTACCATGGCCAATCCGCTTAACCAGCACATCTTTGGACTGTGGGAGGAAACCGGAGCACCCGGAGGAAATCCATGGAGACATGAGGAAAGTGTGCAAACTCCACACAACCCGGGTCCCTGGCGCTGTGAGGCAGCAGTGCTAATCACTGTGCCACCCTCAATAAATAGAACAGATTAAAACTGATCATCACATTGCGGATTGTAGAAGCTCACTGTGCACAAAACAGCTGCCTCATACCTACATTACAACAGTGACTAGAGTTCAGAAGTACTTCATTAGCTTGAAAGAATTTTGAAATGTCCTATAAAAGGCGCTATATTAACACAGGTCTTTTTCCCCTCAAAAGATACTCACCTCAACAGTGCCTTGAGGAAGCAAGCTCCACATTCTAAATGATCACATGATCTAAATTACCCTCTGGGTAAAGAAGAATCTCCTGAATTTCTTATCCGGATTTCATAAATGACTTGCTTTTTAGGTTATAGCTGGAATACTGGCTCAACTACAAGGTCCCCCAATTAAACAGTCTGTAACGAGAATGAAAATGCTTTGCTAGAAAGACAAGGGCAAGTTCCTGTCTTGATATGGGGATGTCATGCAACAGATTCCAGTATTTAAATAATGATCAGACGGTCCTCAAAACTGTCAAGTAAATTTATGTATGGAATTGGCTGTGACATGCACACAAATCTAAAAAGTAAATTCTTCAGTTACAGATTCCACCCAGCCTAACTCGAGTTACAGAATCGTGGCCAATGTTGGAACACAGATACGAGGACAAAGCACAGCGCTGTCCTATGATCTTGCCGACTTTGTCAATGCTTGCAGATTGATTCATCTGGAGGAACTGGAACTCCACAATTTGTTAACTTCATCTCTCATCAAGAAGCCCTGGTTGACATAGGCACGCCTTGATCAAAAGCTGCATGATTTCAGGATGTGTCACTCTGCTCCAGGTCACACATTCTGTGTACTATAGTACTCACAGGGAATCAGTTTCACCTAAGCTACCAGAGACAATTAATAAAGATCAGATGGTGAGACTGGACAGCGCACACCAATGTTCTTACAAAAGTCTGACATGATGTACCAAGCTAATGATATTCCAATCATGAAGGCACAGTTTTGATGATCAAGACACATAAAAAGTGAAACTCAGTATTTGTTGTTGTTTTAGGAAGGGGTCCCTCGCAATCAATTAGGAACCTAGGAAAAGGTTCCTCAAACGCTGGAGTGGGTATTAAGGTTTGATTACCGCTTGAGGCTTTCCTATCACCTGACATATGACAAAATTCAACGACATCCTTACATAGTGCAGGCCAATAAAAAATGTTTTGTAATTTTGCTTGAGTTTTCCTTACTCTGAAATGATCCCCTACTGGGACCGTGTGCGCTACCTGCAAACCCTCCTTTCTATAACCCACCGGTAATACAACGTGATGAACCTCTGCCCAATTCTCATCTGCCTGAAGACCTTCACTTCCTCATTACTATATTATTTCTAATGTAACAACACTCCAGTATACATTCAGATTCTACTTGTGCAGCATAGTAGCACACGTGGCTAGCACTGTGGCTTCATAGCGCCAGGGTCCCAGGTTCGATTCCCGGCTGGGTCACTGTCTGTGCGGATTTGCACGTTCGCCCCCTGTCTGCGTGGGTTTCCTCCAGGTGCTCCGGTTTTCTCCCACAGTCCAAAGACATGCAGGTTACAACGTTAGGTGGATTGGCCATACTAAATTGCCCTTCGTGTCCAAAAAGGTTAGATGGGGTTATTGGGTTATGGGGATAGGGTGCAAGTGAGGATTTAAGTGGGTCGGTGCAGACTCGATGGGCCGAATGGCCCCCTTCTGGACTGTATGTTCTACTTCTGTGTATGTTTTATGATAGAACTGCTTCATCAACAATCAAAGATTGTTTCTGATAATTGAACCTTAGTCTCCCTAACTTTATTTCTTGATTCTCCTCCTCCTGTCTCAATCTGTGCCTGAACCTAAACTGTACCTTGAAAAAGGTTAATTTCTCTACTACCACCACTTCACGGCATGGCGGCACAGTGGTTAGCACTGCTGCCTCACAGTGTCAGGGACTCTGGTTCGATTCCCACCTGGGGTAATGGCCTGTGTGGAGTTTGCACTTTCTCCCAGTATCTGCATGGGTTTCCTCCGGGTGCTCCGGTTTCCTCCCACCGTCCAAAGATGTGCAGGTTAGGTTGATTGGACATGCTAAATTGCCCACTAGGGCGAGGTTACAGGGTGGGAAAAATGGCCCGGGTAGGATGGTCTTTTAAAGGGTTGGTACAGACTCGATGGGCCGAATGGTCTCTTTCTGTACTGTAGGGATCCTATGATTCACAGGCCATCAAATGAGGGAGAGATCCGACCTGTAGCTCCCCAGCTTCTTGAGCTGGGAATTTAAAGTAACTAGTTGGCTGCCAGCCAAGTGCATCAAGATGAGTCATCATTGGTCCAAACCAAGCAACACATCTCACCGGGGTGGGGGGGGTGCTGATGTCAGACCAACTAGCACATCTGCCGGGGGTGTCCCGCTAATTTTAAAATTAAAAGTTCAGTCCATCTGAAAGGCATAAATCCTGGCAACTGTCCAGGCACAAAAATTATAACAGCAACAAATAACAGAAAATAAAGGGAATACACAAAGGTAAACAGGTGAATCCTTACACAGGTGAATCCTTACACAATAGGCATATATAGTGCCATGGATTTAGTAAATGTCCCAAGTCAGCCTTTACTGCAAGAGTTCAAAGAAGAATTGTTTCTGCTTTCGTGTTGACTATACATAAATCTGCAGCTTCCATGACGGAGCAACAGAAAGGCAGAATTAATAGGAGCAGGGACAAAGGTGGAAGAAGAGAAGGGTGAAACAGGCAGACAAAGCAAACACTCTGTTGCTCACGTGGTTTTAAAACAAACGAACAAACAAGAGCAACCTTTCCTCCCCCGTGACAGCTTTTAACAATTTGACAGCATGACATTGTGTTGAAAGGAAATGGTTGGGAGGAGTTCAGAACAAAAGATCATTAAACACCCATTTCCTCGTCTAGCTGAAACCAGGATGCAACATGACCAGTTTACATCTGACAGCAACGATTGTACACGAGTGGTGCTCCACATACAAGTCCCTGTATCGCCTGCTCCTCTTAATTTATCTGATTTAATTGATTTTGGCATTGTATTCCTACTTAACGATGTTAATTAAATTGCTTAATTTTAATTACTGGATAATGAAAATTCTCATTTAATTTTTTACACGCACATTTTGCATAAAAAGGGCGTACATTCAAAAACTGCTGTTCATAAGGCACAGAAATCCTCTAAAAACAAATATCTTGTTCTTTTGGCCTTTTTAGGTGTTAAGGCAAATACTCAGAAGCCTCTCAAGCCACTCAGAGGTTACATTCAATATTCATTAATTTGCATATACTTCTTTGGATACTTGCCGCCCTTTGCCTACTCCAACAACACTTAAAGCTTGACACCATCCCGGACAAAGCAGTCCCACTTGATCCACAAACATGCACTCCCTTCACCACCGACAAACAGTGAAGCTGTTCTACAAGCCATCTACAAGATGTACTACAGGAACTCAATGTACTACAATGCTCCTTCAACAGCACCTTCCAATCCAAGGACCTCTACCATCTAGAAGGACCAGGTCAGGAGACACATGGGAACACCACCACCCTGAAGGTCCCCTCCAAACCACCCACTATGCTGATTTGGCAATACATTGCTGTTCCTTCCCTGTCACTGGGTCAAAATCCTGGCACTTTATCCCCAAGAGCATTGTGGGTGTACCTACACCTCAGGGACAGCAGCAGCTCAACACCGCCTTCTCAAAGGCAATTAGGGATGGGCAATAAATGCTGGCCTAGCCAGCGAAGCCCACATCCCAAGAGTGAATTTTCAAAACTATCGGAACTGCAGTATTACTATTTATCTACCAAAGACCAGCAGCCTCGGGAATAACCCTTTTCAAAACCACATAAAGCAACAGAACAATGCAACCTCAAAAAGCCTGTAGCTTTTGACCAATGGTACATAGTTTAAATGCATCTGTCATAATGAGGGGAAAGAGACTCAATGGACTCACAACTCAAGGTGTGGGTTCAAGCCCCATTTGCAAAAACCGGAGCACAAAATTCGGGCCGATCACACTCCCTGGACCATACAGGAGTGCTGTGCTGTCAGAGGTGCCGACAAACTGCCCCCTCAGGTGGATGTGAAAGATGTAAAAAGGATGCAAAAGGCACTATTTCAATGAGCAAAGGAGCCCTCCACATTTCCCTGACCATGTTCACCCTACAACCAGCCCCCGTTTCCCTGGCCATGTTCACCCTACAACCAGCCCCCGTTTCCCTGGCCATGTTCACCCTACAACCAGCCCCCGTTTCCCTGACTAATGTTTACCCTGTAACCAGCATCGCCAAAACAGATGATCAAATCATTGTCTTATCGCTGTGGGACCTTGCTGTGTGTGAATTAGCTGGTATCTCTTTTTAAAATTCTTTCCTGGGGTTTAGCATGTCACTGGCAAGGCCAACATTTATTGGTTTGTTAGGCCATTTCAGAGAGACGTTATGTTGAGAATCAGCCTTATTGTTGTGGATCTGCTATCACATGTAGGCACAGACCAGGCAAGGATAGCAGACCTTTTACCCTAAAGCACATTAACCGACCAGGTGGGCCAGATTGCCTGGACTACCACAGTGACTACATTTCCAAAGTACACTACTGGCTATAAATTGCTTTGGGCCATCCGAAGGTACAATATAAATGCCATCAACATACTATCACCAAACTGAGATAAACTCACAAAGTTTTGATTTCTACCAGAGCTTCCTGTCTGGTGATTTTGACCTTCTGAAGATCCTCCCTCCGGACACTGTGGCTTTTCCGTCTTGTGAGGGCCTGCTCAGTAAGCTGCTCTTGGCAGCAAACCTGTAAATACCCAAGTACAGCAGGGGTGGAGATAAATACCGCAAACAGGATGAACCAGCCAGCTGTAGAAGAGAAAATAAGACCATGAATGACCATTAACAATGGCAAAGAAAAAACTGTGTGGGACTTTGCACTCAATTTGAGGGATGCTCCCGTAACAGTCTCCCCGAACAGGCGCCGGAATGTGGCGACTAGGGGCTTTTCACAGTAACTTCATTGAAGTCTACTTGTGACAATAAGCGATTTTCATTCATTTTCATTCATGTTTACTGGTAAGATGAGGAACATTTCCGGGCAGTCTGTGTCAGCACCAATTACTGCCAGATGGGTTAGATACGGAGCTAAGCTCCCTCTTGTGCTCCAAGTAAGCACTCCCGGATCAGGTAGAACACTGGTTACTTGCAAGTGGCCCCAATAAATTAGTGGAATTTCTACCATCCTTCTCCTAATCTCATGCATGAACCTTGGAGAAAAATTAGAAGCAGCCATTTTGGAGATTGTTCTGGAGCAGTGATGGGCAACCTAGGCTAGTGAATGGACGGCATGAGTGGCCTTCCTTCATCTCAGTGGACCGCATATTGAAATGGGGCATTTTCACTAACTATGACCTTTGAATAAGATTGAATACATACAATACATGCCGAATATTTCATATTGAGTTACAGAAAATGCTTAATCATTCATATATTAATAGAATTGTTATCAACATCAGGTGGTAAAAACAAAATAAATATTGGCACTTGATTGGATGCAAAAAGGGTGCAGAGCTCTCATAGGCAATGTTATGTGCAATCAGCACACAACTCACTTCACGTGCCCTTGCTTCTGTTACACCGGTAGGAAAAGAGCTACGTGGATGGAAACCAGTGGAATGTGGAAACAATCAACAAAATGCCTTGTGGGCCGCACTCAGAACCCTGATGGGCCGCATGCGGCCCCCGAAGCCGCATGTTGCCCACCACTGCTCTGGAGTCTAGGATTTTGATCGATCTTCTGTCAAAGCAACAGCGGTAGATGCCAATGTATCTTTCCATTGGAATAGAGTCCTGTAGTGAATCACTGTGATACTTTCAATCAACTAGAACAGACTGGGGTCTTAACCAACACCGGTGTACTAAAGAACATCACAACAACATTAAAAAAAAAATAGGAGCAGAATAGGCCATTGGGTCCCTCGAGTCTGCTCTGCCATTAAATATGATCACGGATGATCTGATCGCAGTTTCAACTCCACTTTCCTCTTGACTGCTTTGGAGATTGAAAGTCTGCCTCACTCGCCCGTACATATTCTCAAATGACCCGTCCCTCTTGCTCTCTGAGGTGGAGAATTCCAAAGATTAACGACCCTCTCCAAGAGAAGTCATTCCTCATCTCCATCTTAAATGGGACACCCCTTCAGCATGATGGGCCAAATGGCCTCCTTGTCTGCTATAGGATTCTATAATGGCACAATTTGAATTCAATACAAATCTGGAATTAAAAGTCTAATGATGACCATGGAACCATTGTCATAAGGACCCATATAAGGACCCGGGCAGCACGGTAGCATTGTGGATAGCACAATTGCTTCACAGCTCCAGGGACCCAGGTTCGATTCCGGCTTGGGTCACTGTCTGTGCGGAGTCTGCACATCCTCCCAGTGTGTGCGTGGGTTTCCTCCGGGTGCTCCGGTTTCCTCTCACAGTCCAAAGATGCGCAGGTTAGGTGGATTGGTCATGATAAATTGCCCTTAGTGTCCAAAATTGCCCTTAGTGTTGGGTGGGGTTACTGGGTTATGGAGATATGGTGGAGGTGTTGACCTTGGGTAGGGTGCTCTTTCCAAGAGCCGGTGCAGACTCGATGGGCCGAATAGCCTCCTTCTGCACTGTAAATTCTATGATAATCTATGATAATCTAGTTCACTAATGCATTATAGGGAGGAAAATCTGCCACCTTTACTTGGTCTGGCCTGCAAGTGACTCCAGATCCACAGCAATGTGGTTGACTCTTAAAATGGCCTTTACAGCCAGGGCAATTAAAAATGGGCAATTAACGGCAGCCCAGCCAGCGATGCCCACGTCCCAAGAATGAACAATTTTTAAAAAAAACTTTGATATTAACAATTCCAATCTTACCTTCGGTAAGCATCAGGAATAACACATTGATCGTGACACAACATAACATGGAGCATTTGGGCGCCTTCCACCTGAAAAATAGTAAGCTTGATTAACAATTCTGGCAGCACCTAACTAAAAATCCTTTTGCCCAAATTAGTAAGGGTCTTAGTAATAAGTGGACATGTAAACTGCAGCTACATGCCCAAGAATAGGAGATGTAATTTAATTGAAGCAAAGTTGGAAACATATAACAAATCAAATCACAGAAACAAAACAGCACAGGCAGAAGTTAGTTAACCCCCTCGGGCCAGTGACAGCCCGGTAAATTAGTTATACGATTGGTCCCACTCCCCCGCTCTTTCACTATAACTCTGCTGATTTCTCCTTTTTGAGCTTTTATCCAAATTCTTTTTGAAACTTATTACTGAATCTGCTTCCACCTTCTTTTCAAGCGGTGCATTTTATATCATAACTCACTGTATAAAATAAAAATCCACATCTCCCCTCTCGTGTTCCTTCACCAATTATGTTAAGTCCTCTGGTTCTCAGCCCTTTTGCCACTGAAAACAGGTTTTCCCTATTTACACTCAATCAAATTTCATAATTTTGAACACCTCTATTAACACTTCCCTAACCTTCTCTGCTCCCAAGGAGATGTGGGATCATTATCTTGTGACTCCACATTAGAAACTGCAATGAGGGGGATATCTGACTAGATGATAGGAGAAAGTTTAACGGTAGATATGCCACTCTAAATTAAAAAGCCTTTGTTCATCAAATAAACTCTCAAAATGGAAAAACAGTACTACCCAGTGCCTTGTTCTGGACATGGCATCTTAATTGTCTCCTGATTTTTCTATACAGTATAGGCTTTCAAAATTTAAATGTCATAAAATATTATAAATGTAAAATTATTATAAAGTGAGAGAAACACCAGGAGATTTATATCTATTACATCTGAACATTAAAATTGGCATCTTGCTACTCCTAAAAAAAATGTATTTACAAAGAAGAAGAAAATTACAGCACAGGAACAGGCCCTTCGGCCCACCCAGCCTGCACCAGATCCTTTATCTAAACCTGTCTTCTATTTTCCAAGGATCTACTTCCCTCTGTTCCCCGCCCGTTCATATATCAGTCTAGATGCATCTTAAATGATGCTATCGTGTCCACCTCTACCACCTCCGCTGGCAAAGCGTTCCAGGCACCCACCACTCTGTGTGTAAAATATTTTCCATGCACATCTCCCTTAAACTTTCCCCCTCTCACCTTGAAATCGTAACCCCTTGTAATTAACACCCCCACTCTTGGAAAAAGTTTGTTGCTATCCACCCTGTCCATACCTCTCAATTTTGTAGACCTCAAACAGGTGCCCCCTCAACCTCCGTCTTTCCAATGAAGACAATCCTAATCTACTCAACCTTTCTTCATAGCTCGCACCCTCAGTACCTGGCAGCATCCTGGTGAACCTCCTCTGCACCCTCTCTAAAGCATACACATCCTTCTGGTAGTGTGGCGACCAGAACTGCACGCAGTATTCCAAATGTGGCCGAACCAAAGTCCTATACGACTGTAATATGACCTGCCGACTCTTGTACTCAATACCCCATCCGATGAAGGCATGCTTGCTGTATGCCTTCTTGACCACTCTATCGACCTGCGTTGCCACCTTCAGGGTACAATGGACCTGAACTCCCAGATCTCTCTGTACATCAATTTTCCCCAGATCTCTTCCATTGACCGTCTAGTCTGCTCTTGAATTAGATCTTCCAAAATGCACCACCTCGCATTTGCCTGGATTGAACTCCATCTGCCATTTTTCTGCCCAGCTCTCCAATCTATTTATATTTTGCTGTATTCTCTGACGTCCTCCTCGTTATCTGCAACTCCACCAATCTTAGTATCATGTGCAAACTTGCTAATCAGACCACCTATACCGTCGTTCAGATCATTTATGTATATCACAAACAACAGTGGTCCGAGCACGGATCCCTGTGGAACACCACTAGTCACCTTTCTCCATTTGAGACACTCCCTTCCACCACTACTCTCTGCCTCCTGTTGCCCAGCCAGTTCTTTATCCATCTAGCTAGTACACCCTGAACCCCATACGACTTCACTTTTTCCATCAACCTGCCATGGGAAACTTTATCAATCCGCGATTGGATTTGTTTTATTGTCACGTGTACCGAGGTACAGTGAAAAGTATTGTTCTGTTACAATCCAGACTTATCGTTCCATACATGAAAAAAAACGTAGGACATCCATAAGTACACCATGTAAACACATAGACACAGGCAATGAGTGAGCATACGGAGTGTAGTACTACTCAGTAGAGAAGATATGTGAAGAGATCAGTTCAGTCCATAAGAGGGTCATTCAGGAGTCTGGTAACAGAATGGAAGTAGCTGGTTTTGAACCTGTTAGTGCATGTTCTCAACCTGCCATGGGAAACTTTATCAAACGCCTTACTGAAGTCCATGTATATGACATCTACAGCCCTGCCCTCATCAATTAACTTTGTCTCTTCCTCAAATAATTCTATTAGGTTTGTAAGACATGACCTTCCCTGCACAAAACCATGCTGCCTATCACTGATAAGTCTATTTTCTTCCAAATGTGAATAGATCCTATCCCTCAGTATCTTCTCCAACAGTTTGCCTACCACTGACGTCAAGCTCACAGGTCTATAATTCCCTGGATTATCCCTGCTACCCTTCTTAAACAAAGGGACAACATTAGCAATTCTCCAGTCCTCCGGGACCTCAGCCATGCTCAAGAATGCTGCAAAGATATCTGTTAAGGCCCCAGCTATTTTGTCCCTCGCTTCCCTCAGTAACCTGGATAGATCCCATCTGAACCTGGGGACTGGTCCACCTTAATGCCTCTTAGAATACCCAAAACTTCCCCCTTCCTTATGCCGACTTGACCTAGAGTATTTAAACATCCATCCCTAGCCTCAACATCCGTCATGTCCCTCTCCTTGGTGAATACTGATGCAAAGTACTCATTAAGAATCTCACCCATTTCCTCTGACTCCATGCATAAATTCCCTCTTTTGTCTTTGAGTGGGACAATCCTTTCTCTAGTTACCCTCTTGCTCCTTATATACGAATAAAAGGCTTTGGGATTTTCCTTAACCCTGTTAGCCAAAGATATTTCATGACCCCTTTTAGCCCATTTATTGCGCGTTTGAGATTTGTCCTACTTTCCCGATATTCTTCCAAAGCTTCATCAGATTTAAGTCGCCTAGATCTTATGTATGCTTCCTTTTTCATTTTAGCTAGTCTCACAATTCCACCCGTCATCCATGGTTTCCTAATCTTGCCATTTCTATCCCTCATTTTCACAGGGACATGTCTGTCCTGCACTCTAATCAACCTTTCCTTCAAAGGCTCCCACATTTCAAATGTGGATTTACCCTTAAACAGCTGCTCCCAATCCACATTCCCTAGCTCCTGCCGAATTTTGTTATACTTGGCCTTTCCCCAATTTAACACTCTTCCTTTAGGACCACTCTCGTCTTTGCCCATTAGTATTCTAAAACTTACGGAATTTTGTTTGCTATTCCCAAAGTAATCACCGACTGAAACTTCAACCACCTGGCCGGGATCATTCCCCAATACCAGGTCCAGTATGGCCCCTTCCCGAGTTGGACTATTTACATACAGCTCTAAAAAACTCTCCTGGATGCTCCTTAGAAATTCTGCTCCATCTATGCCTCCAACACTACACGAGTCCCATTCAATTTTGGGGAAGTTAAAATCTCCCATCACGACCGCCCTATTGCTCCTACATTTTTCTACAATCTGTCTACATAGTTGTACCTCTACTTCACGCTCGCTTTTGGGAGGCCTGTAGTAAAGTCCCAACAATGTTACTGCACCCTTCCTATTTCTTAGCTCTACCCATATTGCCTCAGTGCTCGAATCCTCCATCGTGCCCTCCTTAATCACAGCTGTGATATCATCTCTGACCAGTAATCCAACCCCTCCACCCCTTTTACCTCACTCTCTATCCCTCCTGAAGCATCTATACCCTGGGATATTTAGTTGCTTTACTGTGCCAGATTCGATTCCCCGCTGGGTCACTGTCTGTGCGGAGTCTGCACGTTCTCCCCGTGTCTGCGTGGGTTTCCTCCGGGTGCTCCAGTTTCCTCCCACAGTCCAAAGACATGCAGATCAGGTGGATTGGCCATGATAAATTGCCCTTAGTGACCAAAAAAGGTTAGATGGGGTTATTGGGTTACGGGGATAGGGTGGAAGTGAGGGCTTAAGTGGGTCAGTGCAGACTCGATGGGCCAAATGGCCTCCTTCTGCACTGTATGTTCTATGTTCTACGTAATACCTCTGAAATATACTTTACTCACACAACCATTTAATAGAAATTCACATTAATCCAGGAGGAAAGTAACACTGAATACAATAGGCTCATTATCCTGTCTATCAATCCAATAATCCTAAACATGCTGGGTCAGTTTATACCAGTAAAGGTGCATTCACGCCATAACTGCAGCACCAGCAGCAAGTGGCAAAGGGTAGATGAAGAGATTCCGAATTGTGCAGCAAGTTATTATGATTTGGAATACGCTGCCTGAAAGGTTGGTGGAAGAATATTCAAGAGCAAGTTCCAAAAGGGGACTGAATGTATAACCAAAAAGGAAACAATCTGCAAGGTTCTGGGGAAAGAATGATGCAGGAGACTAATTGCACAGCTCTTTCAAAGAGCCAGCACAGGCAGAATGGGTTGAATGGCCTCCTTCTGTGCCGTGAAATTCTGTAATTATTATAAATGTAGTCTAAATCTGAAGTCCGGTCCAACCTCAACCCACAAAGCGGAGCTGGATTCTCTGGTCCTCTTTTCAAGTTAGCTTGGACTATGACACCGGTCTTACATCCTCTAAGTTCAACATCAACGCTTCAAAGATCTAAAACGAAATGAAATTGAGGCAGTCTGAAACTAATTCAAGCGAAGTGGAAAGCTATTAAACAAATTGACGATAATTCTGAAATAACCAACTCTCAACGGAAGGCCGGCATTGGACCATTCCTTTGAAACTGAGGGCCAAGCTGTAAAATGAGGAAATTCTGCAGCAAGCTTCACCTTGTGAATGATGTTTTGAGTAACTATCAACAAATGGGAGGTAGAGAAGCAATTGAAGCAAGTCAATCTACGTAAAGCATGTGGCCGAGATCCGGTCAGCAGAAACATGTTTGAGGAATGTGCTCATCAGTTGGCAGTTCCCGTCTCTCCGGTCTTTCGGAAATTGTTTGACATGAACATTGTTCTTTCTGTTGGAAATCAGTCATCATTACCCCAATTGCTGATAAGTCACGACCTGTTGAGGTTGAATGATGGCCGAACAGTTAAGTGTCAACCACGTTACTGTGGGTCTGGAGTCACACGTCGGTCAGATCAAGCAAGGATGGCAGCTTTCCTTCCCTAAAAGGTTATTATTTCAAGCATATTATGTCAAAGCATTTTTGGGCAACTGACTGATCAAAATGAAAGCAAATTCTTGCGAATGCTGGAATCTGAAACAAAAACAGAAAATGCTGAATAGCAGGTCTGACAGCATCTGTGGCGAGAGAAGGGAGCTATGTTTCAAGTCATCGAGACTCTTGATCCATCTGATTCAACAGCACACGGACAGATTAGACCAGGGTTTTTCAACCTGCAGGTGGCGACCCACGGAGCAATCGGTCACAGTGTTCCTGATTGTGGGACCGACATTTAAGAATGATCACCGCGAAGTAGAGAATGTTGGCCATTACCGGCTTAAAAATGCGAACGATGCAGTCTTCCTGCCAGAAGTGGCGGCAGAGAGCAGGTCATATGCCGGGCATGTACACTGACAGCACGCACCCTGTACATTCATGGTTTGGGCGCAAAGTCACGGAGAAGAGATTCTTCCATATTCTAGCTGCGAGGACCATGAAGAACTGAAGGTGGATCTTTTTGTTATAAGGAAGAGAGGGCCACAGACACAAACAGGCCAGAATCTCACAACTGAAACTGCTGGAGACAGCTGCTCAGGACAGTCCACAGCAGGACAAAGCAGTGCTAGTGTGAGCTGAATGAAGAGCTCCAGGGTCTCTGGTAAACAGCCTACTAAGAATAAACTGAAATCAGGAACAAAGCAGTATAAAGGTAATTTTGAGGTATGGCTTTGTTAATTGTGCCAATTCAAATCAGGATGCAAAACCAATGTGTGTTATATGCAGGGAAGTACTGGCAAATGAGAGTTGGATACTAACTATGTCTTACTTTGCAGACATCTTTTCAATTCTAAACAAACTGAACATCAAACTGCAAGGGGAGGATGATGACTGCTTGCAGCACTGAAGGAATAGATGCTTTCCAGAAGACATTGAAAGTTGGCAAGTACGAGTACAAAGCCAAAACTACATTTTCCCATACTGCTACGACACATCAAGAAAATAGTGTTCGCAGTCGAATTGCCAATAGACTGGCAAGCCTTATTCAGTTGCACCTGGCTGCGCTGATCAACAATTTTTGTCACTACTTTCCAGAGGAGAGGTTTCAGACTTTGAAAGAGAAGAGGTGGGTGATAAGTCCATTTGACAGCACAAAGAAACCAGCAGAACTCTGTGCCTGATACGCGCATTGCCCTCTCCTCCAGTGAACCTGATTGGAGTGTGATCGTGAGGACCAAGCAAGCTCGCTCACCTGTCACATTGACAGTAAGCGAAAATGATGTGTTGCGAAGGTCGGCTGGTGTGGGTCGGGAAGGTCAGCCTGTTGGCAAAAGTGGGTTCCAGGAAAAAAAAAGGTTGGAAAAAAAAAAAAAAAAAAAAAAAAAAAAAAAAAAACTAGATTCGGCAACCATGCTCACATTATGTTTGCTGATTTCTCTTCAGCTTTTAATACCGTGCAATCACTCAAGCTTATTGAAAAAAACCTTAATGTCAATCCTACTCTCATACTTTGGATCAGTGATTTCATAGAATTTACAGTGCAGAAGGAGGCCAATCGGCCCATCGAGTCTGCACCGGCTCTTGGAAAGAGCACCCTACCCAAGGTCCACACCTCCACCCTATCCCCATAACCCAGTAACCCCACCCTACACTAAGGGCAATTTTGGGCACTATGGGCAATTTATCATGGCCAATCCACCTAACCTGCACATCTTTGGACTGTGGGAGGAAACCGGAGCACCCGGAGGAAACCCACACACACACGGGGAGGATGTGCAGACTCCGCACAGACAGTGACCCAAGCCAGAATCAAACCTGGGACCCTGGAGCTGTGAAGCATTTGTGCTATCCACAATGCTACCGGGCTGCCCGATTTCCTTCATAACAGGACCCAGTTGGTGTTAGTCCCCAGGATTTATTCGGAGTCCATGTTAACAGTACTTGATCTCCTCAGGACTGTATACAGTCACCTTTACTTTCCATCCTCTTGTACAAATGACCATTAATCAGAGTACACATCATCAGCATACTGGAGATTGTTATGGTTTTTGAGAGACCCATAAGGAATAACAAAGTAAACTATAGGATCTAAATGGATAAGTTGATAAAATAGTGCGATAACAATTCTCTTAAACTGAACAAAGAACCAATTATGAACTTTACGAAAAAGCCAGTTAATGACATTGTTCCACTGAAGATTCATGATGAGGACATTATTAACTACAAGTATCTAGATGATAAGTACAGACGGGGTGGCCAAGGGACACACAATTATATTACCTCAGAAAATTAAAATCCTTTCGAGAAAATCCTACAGTCGTGAAACTCTTCTACATAGCTGTAGTTGAGTGCGATCCTTAATAATTATGTCCCAAATTATTTATACGTACACCACAATTCCCCTACCAGATGTTCAATTTATAAATTCAGACAGTTTTAGGCTCTTCATGAATATAAATCACCACATTCCTTGATTTGACTGAAGCTTACAAAATATTAAGGAAATGAAATGAAATGAAATGGTAATCGCTTATTGTCACACGTAGGCTTCAAATGAAGTTACTGTGAAAAGCCCCTAGTCGAGAGCTGGTACAGAGAAACTATTAACACTGATCGGGGAGTCCAGGACCAGGAGACAGGTCTTTCAGCAGAAAAGTTACAAAACATTCATGTGCAAAAGGTGGCAGAAGTTTGGAACTCTTCTGCAAACACCAGGTGATGCTAAGTCAATTGTTAATTTTAAATACGAGATTGATCAATTGCTGTTAACCAAGGGTATTTTCAGTACTGAAGCTCTAGTGCAACGGGGACAGGACAATGAGGCTGGTCGGTAGTTTGGAGTTTTTGCGTGCCTTAGCTGACACCAAACATATTAAGTGATGTGGGGCAATGAATCATAGAACTAATAGAATTTACAACGCAGAAGGAGGCCATTCAGCCCATTGAGTCTATACCGACCCCTGAAAGAGCACCCTACCTAAGCCCACACCTCCACCCTATCCCCGTAATCCAGCAACCTCACCCAACATTTGCACACTACGGAGGCAATTTAATGTGACCAAATCATCTAACCTGTACATCTTTGGACTGTGGGAGGAAACCGGAGCACCCGGAGGAAACCCACACAGTCACGGGGAGAACGCGCAGACTCCGCACAGACAGTCATCCAAGCCGGGAATCACAGTGCTAACCACTGTGTTACCGTGCCACCCATGGCTGAAATAAACTGGGAAGCTTCCCAGTAGCTCTGCTTACGTGGCCCATTGCCAACCAAGCCAGCAGGAGAATACGGTATGATCTTTAAGGAGTCAAGTGTGAGACACTATTGAGCGATTCCTAGAGAAGGCTTTTAAACAAAACGCATACAGATAAAAGGAGACTATTCACTCCATCTTAACTCATCCAACCAGAAAGGAACTGCAGATCACGCCCCACAAAATTGATAAGTATTTAGTTTGGCAAGGGTATTCTGAGTTCCAGGATGGTGTAAAGATACAGATCACCCATGACCTAGATGAATAAATAGCAGAACAGTCCCGCAGGGTTAAATGGCCTACTCCTGTTTCTGTTTCCCTCAATTCCTCTCCCACCCATTGACACTATCCAATTGAATGACATATCCTGGTGACTTATTTCACAAGTTGTGATTTATTTCACAACTTGAGTAAAAACTGTCTGCCCGACTTCCCTTCTAACTGCCGACTTCCTAAATTTTAAAAACTTTCTCGGCCCCGGAATTTAAAACCTAAACAATTTATTTGTAATTGTGACCAACCACATCGACAGAAACCTGGCTGAACCAGTTGCTGCAGTGTTTCCCGTGATGGTCAGCTGATTCAGGCAGTGAGTAGCTGAGTGCTGCTTGTGCACCAGGATAGCTCCTGACTCTCTGTCCCCAATCTGGTGTGAGTGAGCAATGTTGGGCCATGGCGATGTTGCAATGGAAAGATAGTAGGGTCTTAAATCAAGTGCGGTAATGGACTTTCATTACTAATCTGAGCGAATTGTTAATGTTTTTTTTTTAAAAAGACAAAGGAACACCAGAGTACATGAATATTGAGCACGTGGAATTTGCATGTTACAAAAGTGAAAGAGAATCTGCTCCTATTGGAAATAAAGGAAAAAAGCTGCATTTCAATAGTACATTTCATAACTTCAAGTTGTGGAGGCTCAGTCATTGAGTATGTTCAAGACGAGGCAGCACGGTGGCGCAGTGGTTAGCCCGGCTGTCTCACGGCGCCGAGGTCCCAGGGTCGATCCGGCTCTGGACCACTGTCCGTGTGGAGTTTGCACATTCTCCCAGTGTTTGCGTGGGTTTCGCCCCCACAACCCAAAGATGAGCAGGGTAGGTGGATTGGCCCTGCTAAATTGGAAACATTAATTGGGCACTGTAAATTTAAACAAAATTGTATATTCAAGGCAGAGACTGATGGATTTCAACATAAAGATATCAAGGGATATGGGATAGTGCAGGAAAATGACATCAGGGTTTTTCAAGCTGCGGATTGTGACCCACTGGCGTCGGGAAGTGATCAGTCGCGGCGCTCCCACGCACGGGAGACCCACTGGTTTAGGGAGGGGAGCAGAGCGATTGGTCGCGGCATTCCCACACACGGGAGAATCAGCCAACGGCCGCGACCTGATTTTAAATTGAGAATGCTAGCCACGACCAGCTTTTAAACGGAACGATGTAGCCTTCTGGCCAGAAGTGGCACAGAGAACAAGCTTGGTACGATGACATGCCGCGCCCTGTTTATCTGTGCTTTTGGTGTGAAGTCACGAGGAGAGTTCTGTCATTTTCTAGCTGCGAGCAAGCAAGGCAACAGGACTGTGAAGAGCTGAAGATTGGTCATTTTATTATCAGAAAGAGAAGGCCAGAGACACAAACAAGCAAGGATCTCAACTGAATCTGGACAGTACTGCTCAGGAGAGTCCACAGCAGGACGAAACAGTGCTAGTGTTAGCTCTGTACATAGCTCCAGGGCCTCTAGTGAACAGCCAGCAAAGGAAAATGAACTCGGGAGCAAAGCAGTTTAAAGAGGATTTCTTGAGGTTTGACTTTGCTAATTTTTTCAATTTGTTAATCTTTTCAATTCTAAATTATCTGAACTCAAATTTCAGGGGCAGGATGATGCTTTCGGCACTGTGGAGAAATAGTTGTTTTCCAAAAGTTATCGAAATTTTGGCAAGTGCAAGTACAAAGCCAAAGCTACTACATGTTCCCGACACTATTATGACACATCAAAGAAAACCGTGTTAATAAGGGAACTGTTAATAGACTGGTAAGCCTTATTCAGTCCCATCTGGCTGTAGCTACATTCCAGAGGAGAAGTTTCAGATTTTGAAAGAGAATAGGTGGGTGAAAATCCTTTTGCGTTTGAGACCCCAGAGTCACTGATTAACTTATAGCTGACTCCAAATGACTGAATGTCTGCGCCTCACCTGTGACAGCACATTGAAAACACGCCACAAGTCCATGAGGCTGTCTGCATTCTGGAGTAGTGTCATCGAGGAGTATCAAGTGCCGAGTAAAACAAGCGGTTTGCTGTTATTGCACTTTACAATGACCTACATGTGCAAGGTTGGAGTGTCTGTCCTCACAAAGATGAAGACAGCACAAAGGAACCGGCCGAACTCGGCACCTGATATGCGCGTTGCCCTCTCCTGCTGAGAACCTGATTGGAGTGAGGTAGTGAGGACCAAGCAGGCTCCCCTGTTGCATTAAAGTTAAGCGGAAATAGTGTTTCGCGATGATCGGCCAGCTAATAAAAGTGAGTCCTGGGAAAAAAAGTTTGTAAAACACTGGTCTAGTTGAATGGTGGAACAGGTTGAGGGACCGAATGGCCTAACCCTGATTCTATTTCCTCTGTTCCCAAGGACTAATGTTGGCCAGGGCACTAGTAGAGTGCCAGATTCTTCTGTGAGCAGAAATTTGGGAACATCAATGTCACTTAAGCCACCAGGTGAATGAGGCACAGGTTTAAGATTTGGGAGGTCAGCAGTGGAGTACCGCCGCGGTGAGCAGGAGCAACTCCAGCGCTGCGCTCCGGAGCAGTGTCGCAAAAATCATAACCTTCTGAACAACTAAGCAAAAGTAACACACAAACACCAGTTGCTCTGTTCATTACTGACCACCAGCGGAACGGAGCCATCATTCACCAGGTGTTTCTCACTGATCAAAGTGATTTGAAGGTGCAGCCAACAGCAAATGTCCCGGTCAGTGACACTCGAGTACGCACAACCCGAGCAGTTTGGAATCAATGACATTTAATGTTAGAAAAATATCTATAAATACCCAGTGAACAAAATTAAACACAGGATTTTGGAACACCGCCTTGCTTCTATGTTCAAGGCCCTTAACATCACCTTCTAATGTAGCATACATAAGCCATGGTCACCACCCTGTGAACCACAAAGTACAATCTAAGCTACCCAGATGTGAATCAGGAACACACCATTCAGGGAACAGCCGGCAGGCCATCAACAAGCACTTTAAAGTGCACACATATGCAGCTGCGCAGTGCAACCAGTCGGCCACATCCATCAAATAAGCTACAATAAGTCAAATTTCTACAGCACCTTTAATGTTAGAAAGCATCTCAAGGCCTTTCACAAGGGCATCATAAAACAAAATTAGATGGCCGGCTGCAAAAGGCAATACTAGATCAGATGACCAAAGCCTGCCTCAAGAGGTAGGTTTTAAAGAGTGCCTTAAAGGAAGGATGGTAGCCATGATGTGGAGATGCCAGCGTTGGACTGGGGAGTGCACTGTAAGAAGTCTTACAACACATGGTTAAAGTCCTGGAAGGAGCAGCGCTCCGAAAGCTAGTGATTCGAAACAAACCTGTTGGACTTTAACCTGGTGTTGGAAGACTTCTTAAAGGAAGGAGGTGAGGTAGAGGTGCAGATGTATACGGAGGCTATTCCAGAGCTCAGGGCCTATAAAATAAAGCACGGCACCAATGGTGGATTGATTAAGATTGGGGATGGTCAAGAGACCAGAATTCGATAAGCGCTGAAAACAAAGATGAGAATTATTAAATCAAGATGTTGCTCTGCGGGAGCCAACGTAGGTCAGAGAGCGCCGAGGTGTCAGGCGAACAGGACTTGCTGAGTTAGGGCAGAGAAATTAGAGCGAACATCGCTGTGGGGTCACACTCAAATGCTTTGTGAAAATGCTTTTTCAGAGGCTTTTAAAGCAAAGGGGAAGGACAGTAAAAACACAGTTCCATTCCTCTGTGGCTGGCTGCACTCCCCCAACTTTATTGTGGAACAGAGCAAATTTTATCAGTACCACTGACAGCACACAGCTGACCAGGTAGAGATTCTGCACTTCAGATTTGAGAACCAAAGATTATAATTTGCCCTTCAAAACAGAGCTATCAAAGTGCTTTGGAAAAATTCTCGAATTGGTGTTCACCAGACAATCACAAACTACATTCGAAGTTGCACAATTTGTTTCACTAAATCTCTTTTGCGAATTCTCACCAGCATACTGAGCTACTTGCAAACATTGAATTAATTATAAATTTCAAAAGGGCAGGGCAATATGAAATGGGAGCACGTCACTTACCCTCTTGTGGCTGCTCAAACATTCAACAAGACCAGATTTTCTATCTCAATCCATTTCCCCAATTCTCAAAAATCTGGTGATCTGAAGTCCTGAACATTCTCAGTGACTACGAAACCACAGCTCTGGGGTAGAGAATTCCAGAGATTCATAACTCTTTGGGTGAAAAAATTTCTCACGTCAGTCCTAAATGGCTGAATCCTTCTTCTGAGACTATGACCATGTCTTCTAGGTCTCCTAGCTGTGGGGAACTTTTCTTTCAACACTAATATTTTCCTATAATTAAATCACCAGAATGAAATATACCATAATTGAGACTGCTAATGGGCCATGGGTGATACAAATTTCTTGGACTAGCCACTTTAAACAAAAAAGGTTCCATGACAGTTGCCATATTACTGTATTATCCGCTGTCTTTCTGTGGTCTCTGCTGACTTTGCATATTTGTTTACTTGGCACGTTTCACATCTTCAGGACATTCTTGCTGCTTCCCGGTACACTGTACACCTCTGGAGCTCAAGCCTGGATGCACAGTGATGACCCAGGCTGCACATGTGCGAGCACATTTGGTTCAAACACCTCACACTGCACCACCTCTCACTCTCAGCAGCTAAATCCTCTTACTACTTCAGAATCCAAATCCTCTTAACATTCCAGGGCAAGGACAAGTGGCTTATAAATTGCACAGAGCAAATTTAATCATGCAATTCTGACATCATAAACTAACAGAGCTGGCACAACATTGAAGTCCTATAGAGATACTGATGAAGATGGCAGCTATAGATTTGCAATATACTGAACAATAGCATCAATCATACTGTGATCCGTTTCACCAGTCAGTTGTGCACGACAGTGAGACCAAAACAGGCATGGTCACTCTGAATCCCAACAAGCGAACCATTTCATTCAGCCTTCTAAAATAACAAACCCACCATCGTCCATCACATCCATCAGCATCCAGATGTCATGTGAATGCATCAAGCATTTGGGTGCCAGCCTCAACTCAGTGGGTAGTACTGGTGACCAAGCACGTGGTCGAATCTCACGCCAGAGACTTGGAACGCAAAATCCAAGTTAAGACCCCAATGCAATAAGGCTGTAGGAATATTGCACTGTGTGAGGTGCCACGTCTTCGACATGAATGTTAAACTGAGGCCCCCATCTACCCTCTCAGGTGGAGGGAGAAGATCCCATTGCACTCATCAAAGAAGAACAGAGGCATTCCCTCCGGTGTCCTGGCCAATATTTATCCCGCATTCAACATTACAGAAACCAAATTATCTAGTCCTTAGTTTATTATTGTTTGCGGAACCATTCAATTTACAAATTGGCTGCAGCATCGTAACAGTGAATTCAAATCAAAAGTACTTCATTGGTTGTAAAACAATTTGGCCAACCTGAGAAATTTGGTCAATAAAAGTTCTTTCTTTCCTGCCAACCAGCTCGGATTGCTGATCACCATTCTCTTCTCAAAAACATAAAAGCACTTCCACATCAAACACCCTTCCAGTTACATCTTATACTAATCCTTGAACAAATCCAAAAATTAAGTGGGTTGCTGAAAACAACAATCTAAAGATTCAGTAGAGACGAGTGATACAGAAGCCATGGAGAAACGCAGCACAAACTAGTGAAGGATGTTAAAAAGACATCATTACCAGCCAATAGGTGATAAATCTTATTCTGGAATAGGCTCTGACACAATAACAAAAATAAAACACTTCTCAATTTGATTCTTGTGATGACGGTGATCAGATTTGCAATTCCTGAGTCAAGCCGGTTAACAGCCAAGTACATTCCTCGAGTTATCTGAAAGTTTACCTGGGCAGAAGGTGCTCGACAAACTATTTTCTGCTGGCTAAGAAAACTTTCTTCAAAACATATTATTGTATGACGCAAGACGTCAACTCACACATTTGTGCCTGCCTTTCCCCCTAATCCTATATACCCACAAACTCAAAATTGTGTCCTTTAATTAATTGAATGAAGACAAAGCCATAGATCATCAAGTTTAAAAAAAAACAAGTCAAAGACGAATCTTTAAACCCCGTACATAAACGCCACACCTGATTAAGTACTTCACCATCTCCCAGAAGTCGTACAGGGGCTCTGCGAAGAGCTCCAGCCTCTTGAAGGCCACCACCAGGCTGAGGAGGTCGAAGGTCTGAGGGGGCTTGGGTCTGGGCTCGGCGGGGTTGGTCTCCGGCTCGGGGAGGGGGCTGCTGGCACCGAGGGGGGAGCTGCTGGTGGTGGTGGTGGCAGGGATGCTGCTGCTGGTGGTGAGGGGAGGGCTGCCAGCAGAGTGCCGCCTCTCCCCCCCACTCTCTGCTGCTCCTGCAGCCTCCCAGGCAGGAGGAGCGGTGCCCAGGGCGGGCTGCATTGCTCCAAATGTGTTACTTATAAAGACCCCCCCCCCCAGGTCTCTGATATCTCAATGTATTTAGGAGCACATCAACACCTAAGCAATAGACATGTACAGGCAGCTTTTAAATGGAACTGAGGTGCTGATGATGCTGAAGCCCCCTCGTTGCTAAGGGGGGGGGTGGTTGCTAAGGGGGGTGTGGGGGCAGGGCGTTGCTAAAGGGACTGGTTGCTAAGGGGGGGCTGGTTGCTCGGGAGGGTGAGGGGACTGGGCGTTGCTAAGGGGGGCTGGTTGCTAAGGGGGCTGGTTGCTAAGGTAGGGGGGGGAGCAGGGCGTTGCTAAGGGATGGGCTGGCCGACCGTCATGCTGCTGTGGGACGCTCCGGTAAGTCGCTCCTCCCGGTGTCCGGCCTAATACCGGCTGTGAATCAACCCTGTTGAATTCTTCGCCGGCGCCTCTACTTCCTCCTCCGCCGTCCTCTCTCCTCCTCTCCCTGTGTCTGAGCCAATGGCGCAGGCCCCAACCTCTCCCCCTTACGTCATCGGCAGGGGCTCCGCTCGCTGCCCCGCCCCCCGCACGCAGCCCCGCCCCCGCACGCAGCCCCGTCCCCCCCGCACGCAGCCCCGCCCCCCCCGCACGCGCAGCCCCGCCCCCGCGCGCAGCCCCGCCCCCCCCCCGCGCGCGGTTTCTGCTCCAACTGTCACCTCCCTCCCAAACCCAGCCTCATCCCGCCGGCGGGACTTGGCGCCATTAGCCAACGCCTCGGAAAGGTTTTGAAGTATATATATATTGACCGGCCCGCCACCGGGAATCCCCACAGCTCAGGAGGAGGCCATTCGGCCCACCGAGTCCGCACCGACCCACCTCAGCCCTCACCACCACCCTAACCCAGTGACCCCTCCTAACCATTTTTGGACACGAAGGGCAATTTTATCATGGCCAATCCACCTAACCCGCACATCTTTGGACTGTGGGAGGAAACCGGAGCACCCGAAGGAAACCCACCAGACAGTGACCCAGCGGGGAATCGAACCTGGGACCCTGGAGCTGTGAAGCCGCAGTGATAACCACTGTGCCCCCCCTGCCACTCCGGATAGAACCTATCTGTCTCTGTCTTAAAGACACTCGGTGAATTGGCCTCCACAGACTTCTGCGGCAAAGAATTCCACAGATTCTCCACCCTCTGGCTGAAGAAAACCCTCCTCATCTCTGTTTTAAAGGATCCCTTCAGTCTGAGATGGTGTCCTCTGGTTCTAGTTTCTCCTACAAGTGGAAACATCTTCTCCACGTCCACTCTATTCAGGCCTCTTAGTGCCCTGTAAGTTTCAATAAGATCCCCCCTCGTCTTTCGAAACTCCAATGAGTACAGACCCAGAGTCCTCAACCGTTCCTCATGCGACAAGCTCTTCATTCCAGGGATCATTCTTGTGAACCTCCTCTGGACCCTATCCAAGGCCAGCACATCCTTCCTTAGATAGGGTGGACAGTGAGAGCCTTCTCCCGCGGATGGAAATGGCTGGCACGAGGGGACATAGCCTTAAACTGAGGGGTAATAGATATAGGACAGAGGTCAGAGGTAGGTTCTTTACGCAAAGAGTAGTGAGGCCGTGGAATGCCCTACCTGCTACAGTAGTGAACTCGCCAACATTGCGGGCATTTAAAAGTTTATTGGATAAACATATGGATGATAATGGTATAGTGTAGGTTAGATGGCTTTTGTTTCGGTGCAACATCGTGGGCCGAAGGGCCTGTACTGCGCTGTATTGTTCTATGTTCTATGTAGATACGGGGCCCAAAACTGCTCACAATACTCCAAATGGGGTCAGACCAGAGCCTTAAACAGCCTCAGAAGTATATCCCTGCTCTTGTATTCTAGCCCTCTTGACATGAATGCTAACATTGCATTTGTCTTCCTAACTGCCGACTGAACCTTAAGAGAATCTTGATTTGATTTGTTTTATTATTGTCACATGTATTGGTATATAGTGAAAATTGGTATTGTTTCTTGCATACTGTACCTAGGGAAGGAAGGAGAGACTTCAGAATATAATGTTACAGCTGTAGCAAGGTTAGAGAAAAGATCAACTTAATACGAGGTAGGTCCATTCAAAAGTCTGATGGCAGCAGGGAAGAAGCTGATCTTGAGTCGGTTGTTACGTGACCTCAAACTTTGGTATCTTTTTCCTGACGGAAGAAGGTGGAAGAGCGAATGTCCGGGGTGCGTGGGGTCCTTAATTATGCTGGCTGCCTTTCCGAGGCAGCGGGAATTGTTGATACCGTCAATGGATGGGAAGCTGGTTTGCGTGATGGGTTGGGCTACATTCACGACCTTTTGTAATTTTCTGCGGTCCTGGGCAGAGCAGGATCCATACCAGGCTGTGATACAACCAGAAAGAATGCTTTCTATGGTGCATCTGTAGAAGTTGGTGAGAGTCGTAGGTGACATGCCAAATTTCCTTAATCTTCTGAGAAAGTAGAGTCATTGGTGGGCTTTCTTAACTATAGTGTCGGCATGGGGGGACCAAGACAGGTTGTTGGTGATCTGGACACCTAAAAACTTGAAGCTCTCGACCCTTTCCACTTCGTTCCCATTGATGTAGACAGGGGCATGTTCTCCACTACGCTTCCTGAAGTCGATGACAATCTCCTTCATTTTGTTGACATTGAGGGAGAGATTATTGTCGTCGCACCAGTTCACCAGATTCTCTATTTAATTCCTGTACTCTGTCTTGTCATTGTTAGAAATCCAACCCACTACTGTGGTGTCATCAGCAAATTTGAAAATCGTGTTGGAAAGGAATTTGGCCACACAGTCATGAGTGTACAAGGAGTATAGTAGGGGGCTGAAGACATAGCCTTGTGGGGCTCCGGTGTTGAGGATGATCGTGGAGGAGGTGTTGTTGCCTATCTTTACTGATTGTGGCCTGTGGATTAGAAAGTTCAGGATCCAGTCGCAGAGGGAGGAGCCGAAGCCAAGACCACGGAGTTTGGAGATGAGTTTCTTAGGAATGATGGTGTTGAAGGCTGAGCTGTAGTCGATAACTAGGAGTCTAACATAGGTGTCTGTTATCTAGGTGTTCCAGGGTAGAGTGCAGGGCAATGGAGATGGCGTCTGCTATGGACCTGTTGCAGCGGTAGGCGAACTGTAGTGGATCAAGGCAATCCGGGCTGCTGGAGTTGATTCGTGCCATGAATAACCTTTTGAAGCACTTCATGATGATGGATGTCAGAGCCACTGGACGATAATCATTAAGGCACGCTGCTTGGCTTTTTTTGGTACAGGGATGATGGTCGTCTTCTTGAAGCAGATAGGGACCTCAGATTGTTGTAAAGAGAGGTTGAAGATGTCTGCGAATACCCCCGCCAGCTGCTCCGTGCAAGACCTGAGTGCCCGTCCGGGTACCCCATCCGGGCCAGTGGCTTTCTGAAGGTTGACCTTTGAGAAGGCTGCTCTGACATCTGCAATGGTGATCTCAGATACAAGTTCATCCGAGGCTTCTGGGGTGGAGGGCTTGCTCTCGCTGACCTCTTGCTCAAAGCATGCATAGAATGCTTTGAGCTCATCAGGGAGGGGTGCGTTGGAGAAGGTGATTTTACATGCCTTCATCTTGTAGCCCGTTATGTCATGCAGACACTGCCATAGTCGGCGGGGGTCCGTGTGGCTAGCCTGGGACTCGAGCTTGGTCCGGTACTGTCTTTTGGCATCTTTGATGGATCTCCTTTGATCATATCTGGCTTTCTTGTATAGGTCAGGGTCGCCTGACTTGAATGCCTCAGACCTAGACTTCAGCAAGCAGTGGATATCCCTGTTCATCCAGACCTAGTCCAGGAGTTCCGATCGTCCCAGGCTGGGACATTTGTGTTATGCACCGAGGCAGCAGCTTTATCTTCTGAGTCAAAATAAACTTGATTAGCCTTCTTCTTTGTGTCTCCTGGATTACTACATTGGCAAGAGAATCAAATGCAAGATTCTGGACAGCCTTCCTTGAAACTGCGGTAAGGAATGAAGTGCAAGTTTAACCGGGAATGCCTCTATTCAGAAAACTCAGACCATAAGATGCAGGCATCGAGGATCGTCCCAGTATGCCGAAAGAGTGTGCTATTTGTTTCATGCTGATGGCATAGAAGGTGACGGCCAACGCAAGGAAACCTGACTACTTGTGGAGCCTCGACATTCGGCATCATTAAACGTTTGATATACCCGTCAGCCCCGGACTCGGAAACCTTTAGTGAACCAGTAGAGTTAGTGGCAAACCACTATGACCCAAGACCATCGATAATGCTTCAGTGTTACAGATTTAACACGGCTGGAAAGACCCCTAGAGAATTGGTGACAAAATTCCTGACCAGGCTCAGGAAACTGGCTGAACACTGTGAGTATGGATATTGCTTCCTGAGATGCTATGCTTCCTGAGATGGTACCAGTTGGTATGCAGGATAAACAACTTCAGGACACAGAGAAAGCTACCAGCAGAACCCACCCTGGACCTTAAACGAGACCAAGGGACTGGCGTTGTTGCTGGACAATGCTGACGAAGGAGTCCAGGAACTTCAAGGGTCAATGGATGGTAGCGTGCTCAGTGTAGGGTGACCCCATATAGAAAGACCAATTTCTTCGCCAAGAGCACTTATGTACATGCCCACCCACCACATCCTGTTAGCCACTCAGTCACGGCACTCACGAATATGGAGAGATGGCCTAGAAATCCCAGAAATATTAGGAAAGCTTCCCCAGAGGATTTCAAGGAACAGTCTCAAGTCTGTAGGGTGGAGGTGTGGGCATAGGTAGGGTGCTCTTTCCAAGGTGGGGTGCAGACTCGATGGGCCAAATGGCCTCCTTCTGCACTGTAAATTCTATGATTCTATGCTGTACCTGTGGCCAATGGACATGCTCAAGGCAAGGTTGCTAGAATCGACAGTGCATGTGCCGTCCAGGCTAGAAGCCAAAGCCACCTCAGGCCCATGCCTTACAAATCTGAAATCTGCAGAAGGATTTGGATAGGTTAGGTGAATGGGCTAGGGTCTGGCAGATGGAATTCAATGTTGCCAAGTGTGAGGCTATCCATTTTGGGAGGAATAACAGCAGAATGGATTATTATTTAAACGGTAAGATGTTAAAACATGCTGCTGTGCAGAGGGACCTGGGTGTGCTGGTGCACGAGTCGCAAAAAGTTGGTGTGCAGGTGCAACAGGTGATTAAGAAGGCTAATCGAGTTTTGTCTTTCATTGCTAGAGGGATGGAGTTCAAGACTAGGGAGGTTATGCTGCAATTGTATAAGGTGTTGGTGAGGCCACATCTGGAGTATTGTGTTCAGTTTTGGTCTCCTTACCTGAGAAAGGACATATTGGCACTGGAGGGAGTGCAGAGGAGATTCACTAGGTTGATCCCAGAGCTGAGGGGATTAGATTATGACGAGAGGTTGAGTAGACTGGGACTGTACTCATTGGAGTTTAGAAGGATGCGGGGGGATCTTATTGAAACATATAAAATTATGAAGGGAATAGATAGGATAGATGCGGGCAGGTTGTTTCCACTGGTCGGGGAAAGCAGAACTAGGGGGCATAGCCTCAAAAAATGGGGAAGTAGATTTAGGACCGAGTTTAGGAGGAACTTCTTCACCCAAAGGGTTGTGAATCTCTGGAATTCCTTGCCCAGTGAAGCAGTTGAGGCTCCTTCTTTAAACGTTTTTAAGAAAAAGATAGATACCTTTCTAAAGAATAAAGAGATTCGGGGATATGGTGTGCGGGCCGGAGAGTGGAGCTGAGTCCACAAAGATCAGCCATGATCTCATTGAATGGCGGAGCAGGCTTGAGGGGCCAGATGGCCTACTCCTGTTCCTAGTTCTTATGTTCTTAAATCCACCAGACCGAACAGGACAAAATGATACAGTTGAACTGTATCATCGCTCCAAAGGTTGTCCCAATTAAAATCAAACTCCAGGTTAACAGTCACTCCTTGGAAATGGAAGTGACAAAGGAGCCGCCAACTCCATTATTGGGAATAAATTTTCAGGCACCTCCGAATGGATATCGTGCCCCTGGGTCTGCGAGATACCAGGGTCAGGTTGGCCATGTATACGGGGGAACATCGACGGATTGTAGGAACCACTGTGACCCGGTTACCCATGGGCAACAAATGGCCCCCTCCCTCTGATAGTCATACGAGGACCAGGCCTAGTCTTCTGGGCAGACACTGGCTCCAACGGATCTGTTTGGACTGACGGCAAATTTTCAAAATGGGAGCGGAATGTTTGTACGAAGTCATCGGAAAATACCTCTAGGTATTTCAGGAAGGCCTTGGTAAAATAAAGGGAACAAGGGCAAAAACCTGTGTAGACACCGATGGCCTACCTCAGTATTTCAGGCAACTAGTCCCCTATGCCTTGCTCACCAAGGTAGAGACCGAACTTGAGCGATGGCATCATATGTCCAGTGCAATTTGCAGAATGGGCCATGCCGGTAGTCCCGAACCTCAAGCCAGACAAGTCAGTCTGCCTCTGCGGGGACTATAAACTAACTGTAAACAGAGGCTCCCATCTGGACCGATACCCAATACCGCGTATTGAAGACCTCTATATAAACTGACAGGAGGCCACACTTTTACCAAGCTTGATATGAGTCATGCAAGAGCTCAATACAGCATCTAGAAAAGAGGTAACTATGAATACCCATAAGGGTTTGTATGCATACATCTGCCTGCCTTTTGGAGTCTTGTCAGTGTGCGCCATTTTCCAGCGTGTAATAGAAAATATCCTTCAAGGGCTGCCTAAGGTGGCAGTGTACCGAGATGATGTGTTAATCACCGGAACCACCAGAAAAGAGCACCTGGCAAACCTGGAGGAAGTTTTAAGAAGATACCCTAATGCGGGGAAAATGCGTATTCCAGGCAGGTGAGGTAACTATACCTTGGGTATCGCCTCAATAAAAATGGCCTGCACCCACACAGCGATTCCCAACATTTTCGATAACATGACACACTTCACTGAGATAAACAATTCCACTTTTTTGCTGCTGAATCGATTGCTCGTAAATATCACCTTTACCAAGTAACTAGTCTCTTGAGCTTTTCCCGACACAGCACACTATCAGATCTTAGATCTGCTTCATATTTTGTTCTTTAAAGCGGTTGAAGTACTGAATGTCTTTGTTCGCACTAGATGGATGTTTTGTCTGCAAATGGTTTTAACTTCATAGAATCATAGAATTTACAGTGTAGAAGGAGGCCATTCAGCCCATCGAGTCTGCACCGGCTCTTGGAAAGAGCACCCCATTTAAGCCCACACTTCCAACCTATCCCAGTAACCCCATCTAACCTTTTTGGATACTAAGGGCAATTTAGCATGGCCAATCCACCTAACCTGCACATCTTTGGACCTTGGGAGGAAACCGGAGCACCCGGAGGAAACCCATGCAGACATGGGGAGAACGTGCAGACTCCGCACAGACAGTGACCCATGCCAGAAATCGAACCTGGGACCCTGGAGCTGTGAAGCAACTGTGCTAACCACTGTCTTACTGTGCTGCCCTTGGTACTTACTTGATACCATTGCAGCATTTGCCAACTATCCATTTCACCCCCGATCTGGCTCCACTGATGGTTGACCCAAGAAGCGAATGAGGCCTCATCGTTGTGGGAGTGAAGGGATGGATGAACTGGACTTTGGGGGCGGGGGGGTATGTGATAAACCTCACAAAGTCACAGGGGATCACTAATCGATCAACCCCTGGGGCTTGTAGATTACGAGTTCCCGTGATAGCAGGTGGAGGCATGCCCAGTGGGACTCGTAAGCGAGCCCATTAAATGCTGCTCCCAGACACGAACCAGGGGTTCCGATAGTCCCAGGCTGGTACGCCATAGCAGCAGCTTTATCTTTTGAGTTAAAATAAATCCGTTTAGCCTTCTTCTTCATGTCTCCTGGGTTACTGCATTAACTAACCTTTGTGACCCAATGTCATACATTGCTTTATGATGTTCCAATGAAGCATTTTGGGACATTTTATTACTTTAAAGCTGCTCTATAAGTATAAAAGAAAAACAGAAAATGCTGAAAAACGAGGCTGTTGTAACAACGCTGATAGATTTTTATTTAAAAACTGCCTTGTTCATTAATGTTCTTTCAGGAAAGAAACTCTTCCTTCGATATATCCAGTTTGACTTCTATATGACTTCAGACCCACAATGACATTGTTGGCTCATAACTGTCCTCTGAAATGGCCCAGTAAGCTACTCAGTTGTATTCAAGAAAGGCTGCTCCACAGACACCTTCTCTTTTTACAAAAAATATATTTTATTAAAGTTTTCAAACAAAATTTTTCCGTTTTACAAATCAACATAAAAATAGTACAATAACTGATAAATAACATTATTTAAATAAAATAGTGAACTAACAAAGTGACAAAAAATAGTGCTCCCCCCCTTTCCCCCCTCCCACCCCCCACCACACCCCCACCCCCTGGGCTGCTGCTGCTGTCGATCTATTTTCCCTTAACATTCCGCGAGATAGTCAAGGAACGGTTGCCACCGCCTGGAGAACCTCTGAGCCGATCCTCTCAGCGCAAATTTCATTCGTTCCAGCTTTATGAACCCCGCCATATCGTTTATCCAGGCCTCCACGCCGGGGGGTTTCGCTTCCTTCCACATAAGTAGGATCCTTCGCCGGGCTATCAGGGACTCAAAGGCCAGAATATCGGCCTCTTTCGCCTCCTGCACTCCCGGCTCTTCCGCTACCCCAAATATAGCTAACCCCCAGCCTGGCTTGACCCGGACCTTCACCACCTTTGAAATCACCTTTGCCACTCCCCTCCAGTACTCATCCAGTGCCGGACACGACCAGAACATGTGTGTGTGCTTCACCGGGCTTCCCGAGCACCTCCCGCATCTGTCCTCCACTCCGAAGAACCTGCTCATTCTTGCTCCCGTCATATGTGCTCTGTGTAGAACCTTAAATTGTATCAAGCTAAGCCTGGCACACGAGGACAAGGAATTTACCCTACTTAGGGCATCAGCCCACAGCCCCTCCTCAATCTCCTCCCCCAGCTCTTCTTCCCATTTTCCCTTCAGCTCCTCTACCAGCGCCTCCCCCTCGTCTCTCATCTCCTGATATATTTCGGACACTTTGCCCTCCCCGACCCATACCCCCAAAATCACTCTATCCTGGACCCCTTGTGTCGGGAGCAGTGGAAATTCCCTCACCTGTTGCCTCGTAAACACCCTCACTTGCATATATCTAAAGATATTCCCTGGGGGCAACTCATACTTTTCCTCCAGCGCTCCCAGGCTCGCAAACGTCCCGTCTATAAACAGGTCCCTCAGTTTCCTAATTCCTGCTCGTTGCCAGCTCTGGAACAGCATCCTTCCTGGGACAAACCTGTGGTTATTCCTGATCGGGGACCACACCGAGGCACCCGTCACCCCCCTGTGTCGCCTCCACTGCTCCCAGATCCTTAAGGTTGCCACCACCACTGGGTTTGTGGTATACCTTTTCGGGGAGAGCGGCAGCGGCGCCGTCACCAGCGCCTTTAGGCTCGTTCCTTTGCAGGACGCCATCTCCAGCCTCTTCCACGCCGCCCCCTCTCCCTCCCTCATCCACTTACAAACCATCGCCACATTGGCAGCCCAGTAGTACTCGTTCAGGCTCGGCAACGCCAGTCCCCCTCTGTCCCTGCTACGCTGCAGGAACCCCCTCTTTACCCTCAGGGTCTTCCCTGCCCACACAAAGCTCATAATGCTCCTGTCTATTTTCTTGAAAAAGGCCTTTGTGATCAGAATGGGGAGACATTGAAACACGAAAAGAAACCTCGGGAGAACCATCATTTTTACCGCCTGCACTCTGCCCGCCAATGAGAGCGGCAGCATATCCCACCTCTTGAAATCCTCCTCCATCTGCTCCACCAGCCGCGTCAGATTAAGTCTGTGTAGAGTTCCCCAGCTCCTAGCTACCTGGATCCCCAAGTATCGGAAGCTCCTTTCCACTCTCCTTAACGGCAGGGCGTCTATTCCTCTTCCCTGGTCCCCGAGGTGTATTACAAAAAGCTCGCTCTTCCCCATATTTAGCCTGTATCCCGCAAAATCTCGAAACTCCCTCAATATCTGCATAACCTCTGGCATCCCCTCTACAGGGTCCGCAACATATAGCAGTAAGTCATCTGCGTAGAGTGACACTCGATGCTCCTCTCCCCCTCCAACCACTCCCTCCATTTCTTAGAGTCTCTCAACGCTATGGCCAGTGGTTCAATTGCCAACGCGAACAGTAGTGGGGACAGGGGGCACCCCTGCCTTGTTCCCCTGTGTAGCCGAAAATACTCCGATCTTTGCCGGTTTGTAACTACACCTGCCACTGGGGCCCCATATAGGAGTCTGACCCATCTGACAAACCCCTCCCCGAACCCAAACCTCCTCAACACCTCCCATAAATACTCCCACTCTACCCTATCGAATGCCTTCTCTGCATCCATCGCTACCACTATCTCTGCCTCCCCCTCCGCTGGGGGCGTCATTATCACCCCCAGCAGCCGTCGAACATTGACATTCAGTTGTCTCCCCTTTACAAACCCTGTCTGGTCTTCATGCACCACCCCCGGGACGCAATCCTCTATCCTCGTCGCCAGCACTTTTGCCAGCAGTTTGGCGTCTACATTCAGGAGTGAGATAGGCCTATATGACCCGCATTGCAGCGGATCTTTATCCCGCTTCAGGATTAGTGATATCGTCGCCGCCGACATTGTCGGGGGTAGTATCCCCCCTTCTCTGGCCTCGTTAAAGGTTCTCGCTAGCAGTGGGGCCAACAGGTCCACATATTTCCTGTAGAATTCCACCGGAAACCCGTCTGGTCCCGGGGCCTTCCCTGCTTGCATGTTCCCCAGTCCTTTAGTCACCTCGTCCACCTCAATTGGCGCCCCCAGACCTGCCACCTCCTGCTCCTCCACCCTCGGGAACCTTAGTTGGTCCAGAAAATGTAGCTTTCCCTCCGGGGGTTGGGACTTATATAGCCTCTCATAAAAGGTCTTAAACACCTCATTTACCTTCCCTGCTCTCTGCTCCGTAGTTCCCGTTTCATCCCTAACTCCCCAATCTCTCGCCGCTATCCTCTTGCGAAGTTGGTGGGCCAGCAGCCGGCTCGCCTTTTCCCCATACTCATATCTCATCCCCTGTGCCTTCCTCCACTGTGCCTCTGCCTTTCCTGTGGTCAGCAGGTCAAACTCCGTCTGAAGTCTTCGCCTTTCTCTATATTGTCCTTCGTCCGGGGCCTCCGCATATCTTTTATCCACCCTCAAAATCTCCCCCACTAATCTCTCCCTTTCTTTGCCCTCTTGTTTCTCCTTGTGGGCTCTAATGGAGATCAGCTCTCCCCTAACCACCGCCTTCAGCGCTTCCCATACTACCCCCATCTGGACCTCGCCATCGTCATTGACCTCCAGGTATCTCTCAATACCCTTCCACAGACCTCCTCATCCGCCAATAGTCCCACATCCAGTCGCCAGAGTGGGCGCTGCTCCCTCTCCTCTCCTAATTCCAGATCCACCCAGTGCGGGGCATGGTCTGAAACGGCTATGGCCGAGTACTCCGTTCCTGCCACCTTCGAGATCAGTGCCCTACTCATAACAAAGAAATCTATTCGGGAATATACCTTGTGGACATAGGAGAAAAAGGAGAACTCTTTGGCCAACGGCCTAGCAAATTTCCACGGATCCACTCCCCCCAATTGTTCCATAAACCCCCTAAGCACCTTGGCCTCTGCCGGCCTTCTTCCGGTCCTGGATCTAGATCGGTCTAGCCCTGGATCCAGCACAGTATTACAGTCCCCCCCCCATTACCAGGCTTCCCACCTCCAGGTCCGGGATACGTCCCAGCATCCGCTTCATAAATCCCGCGTCATCCCAGTTCAGGGCATATACATTTACCAGCACAACCTCCTTTGCCTGCAATCTACCACTCACCATCACATATCTGCCCCCGTTATCCACCACTATATTCTTAGCCTCGAACGACACCCGTTTCCCCACCAGTATCGCCACCGCCCTATTTTCCGCGTCCAACCCTGAGTGGAACACCTGTCCCACCCATCCTTTTCTTAACCTAACCTGATCCACCACCATTAGATGCGTCTCCTGAAGCATGACTACGTCCGCCTTCAGTCTTTTTAAGTGCGCGAACACCCAGGCCCTCTTAATCGGCCCATTTAGGCCTCTCACATTCCACGTGATCAGCCGGATTGGGGGGCCACCCGCCGACTAGCTATCCCCTATTCTGGGCCAGCCCCCCGTCTGGGTGCCACGCACCCACCTATCCCCCAGGCGGCGCCTTCCCGTCCCGACCACCTCTTCTCTTGCCAGCTCCCCCTTGCACTCAGCAGCAGCAACCCAGTTAGTCCCCGTCCCCCACCTGCTAGATCCCCATCTAGCATGGTTACTCCACCCGTAATGCTTCCGAAAGTCAGCTGACTCTAACTGACCCCGGCTTCCCCCGTTCTCTCTTTGACACCCCCCCTGCATGTGGAGCTCTCTTCCTTCCTGCGCCTATCTTCCCGCCATCATCTCCATAGCGCGGGAAAAACCCCGCGCTTTCCTATCGGCCCCGCCCCCTATGGCGCAGCTCCCTCATTCCCCATCCCCCCTCTCAGTCCCTTTTTCCACCGGTGCCCACATTTCTCCGTGTCCCCCCATCAAGAGGAGAGAGATTCCCCATCTATCGTTACAATATTATAAACCTCCCATTCCCCAATTTACATTTCTGTATCACAACCTCGTTGTTTCCCCCCCAACATCAGACTCTCAGTTCTAGTCCAGTTTCTCTTCTTGGATGAAGGTCCATGCCTCATCCGCCGTTTCGAAGTAGTAGTGCTTGCCCTGATGCGTGACCCACAATCGCGCCGGCTGCAGCATCCCAAATTTTATTTTCTTCCTGTGAAGCACCGCCTTGGCCCGATTGAAACTCGCCCTCCTTCTCGCCACCTCCGCGCTCCAGTCCCGATACACTCGTATCACCGCATTCTCCCACCTGCTACTCTGTACCTTCTTGGCCCAGCTCAGAACAGCTTCTCTGTCCGTGAAGCGGTGAAATCTCACCACTATCGCCCTTGGTATTTCTCCCGCCTTTGGTCTTCTCACAAGGACCCGGTGCGCTCCCAACCTCCAGGGGGCCCGTTGGGGCCTCAGCTCCCATTAGCGTATGGAGCATCGTGCTCACATAAGCCCCAACATCAGCTCCCACAGACACCTTCTCAAGCGCAGCAAGGGGCGTCCTGTTGAAAAGTTTTGACCTGAAACGTTAACTTTGTTTCTCTCTGATGCTGCCTGGCTTCCCACAAATTGCCAGCATTGTTTTGTTTTAATTTCATATTCCCAGCATACAATTTGCCTTTGTAACAATACATGGTGGCCTTGCCAATGATACCCATATCCCGTGAATGAATTAAAAATAAACGTTTTCTCCACAGAGACCCACTAGATAGGGGACACCCCACAGATACCCCTAAATAGGGAGACGCCCCCCTCCCTCTCCCCCCCCCCCCCGCCCCCACAAAGACCCCCTAGATTGGGAGACTCCCAACGAGACTCCTTAGACAGGAAAAATCCCCTTAGAGACCACCTGCATAGTGATATCCCCCACAGAGATCTCCTAAATAGGGGAACGTCTACAGAAATGAGGAACCTATCAGGAACCTCCACCAGAAAAGAGACCCTGGTCTGGAAGCTAGAGAGTAGTCCAGACAGAGGCAGTGAAAAAAAAATCATTTGTAACACTCACCTGGGCATACACCTGCTGACTCTGACAGAGGAAGCACCACGTGTCAATTCCTGGAAAGAGGAAGCATTGACCTGTGTTTAAACTCCTCAGATTCTTGAACTGCAAGCCATTCACTCATTTCTCTTAGTGGGCTGGGATTTACAGCTTCCAAACACACAAAGTTGTGAGCCTTGCTTATTTCCTCTATTTCATGATTCAGTAACTCTGAAGTGTTCAAACCACAATGTTTACAAACATCAACCACTTTGTTGCTAACTTTTCGGTTGGTTCAATTGCTCTGTTTTATTACCTTTGCTCTCGAGTCGCCAGGTATCTTTATGGTACCGTCACGAGGTTCAAGTCCAAGTAATGATCAATAACTCAATACACCGATTAGTAAGATTCAAATCAAAGTACATTTATTATACACAGAAATAGAGCTGTGTGCTCTGTTTCACAGAGACATGGCTCACCCCTGCCTCACCGGACTGTGCCATACAACCTGAAGGCTTCTCAATTCACCGGGCGGACCGCACGGCATCATCAGGCAAAGCGAAGGGTGGAGGGGTTTGCCTCCTCATCAACTCCTCCTGGTGCTTGGATATGGCGACTCTGGCGACCTACTGCTCCCCAGACCTGGAATACCTGACCGTGAAGTGCCGCCCATATTATCTTCCACGTGAGTTCACTTCAGCCATTATCACAACGTCTACATCCCACCCCAGGCAGTAGTGAGGAAGGCGCTGGACGAACTATACACAGTAATAAACAACTACGAAACAGAACACCCGGAGGCCTTGTTCATCGTGGCCGGAGACTTCAACAAGGCCAACGTCAAGAGTGTACTGCCAAAATTCCACCAGCACATTTCCTGTCCCACCAGGGGCGACAACACTCTTACCCACTGCTACTCAAAAATCAAGGGCGCCTACCGTTCCATCCCCTGACCGCACTTTGGGAAATCAGACTATAAGGCGGTGCTCCTTCTCCTGGCATACAAGCAGAAACTCAAGCGGGAGAATCCAGCTAAGAAGGTTGTGCAGTGCTGGTCCGAGGAGACAGAAGAGCTCTTACGTGACTGCTTAGAGACAGTGGACTGGTCCATATTTAAGAACTCAGCGACCAACTTAAATGAGTATGCCACCACCGTCACAGACTTCAGCAGCAAATATGTGGACAACTGCGTGCCAAAGAAAGCAGTACGTGCGTTCCCCAACCGGAAACCATGGCTCAATCGCGAGATTGACTCCCTACTGAAGGACAGATCTGAGGCTTTCAAGGCAGACGACCCTGACCTATACAAGAAATCCAGGTAGACCTCCGCAAAGCCATCCGGAATGCCAAGAGAGAATATCAAACCAAGCTAGAGTCACAGACAGACTCTCGGCGGTTGTGGCAAGGACTAAACAACATAACGGGCTACAAAGCGAAGCCGAACAGTATCTCTGGTAGCAGCGCACCCCACCCCGATAAACTCAATGCATTCTATGCTCGGTTCGAGCAGGTAAGCAACAATCCACTGGCGAGTGCCCCAGCAGCCCATAATTCACCCATACCCACCATCACAGCTTCCGAAGTCAGATTGGCCTTCCTGAAAGTGAACCATCGGAAGGCGACGGGCCCAGACGGGATCCCTGGTCGTGCACTCAGAGCCTGCGCGGACCAGCTGGCAGAGGTATTCACGGACATCTTTAACCTGTCCCTACTCCACTCCGAGGTCCCCACCTGCTTCAAGAGGACCACCATCATACCGGTACCAAAGAAGAACCAGGCAACGTGCTTCAATGACTACCGACCAGTGGCCCTGACTTCAGTCGTAATGAAGTGCTTCGCGAGGTTGATCATGAAGCGCATCACCTCCATACTCCCAGAACGCCTTGATCCACTGCAATTCGCATACCACTGCAACCGGTCCACATCAGACAACATTTCCCTGGCCCTACACTCATCCCTAGAGCATCTCGAAAACAAGGACTCCTACATTAGACTCTTATTTATTGACTACAGCTCCGCCTTCAACACCATAATCCCAGTCAAGCTCAAATCAAAGCTCCAAAACCTAGGACTTGGCTCCCCACTCTGCAACTGGATCTTCGATTTTCTGACCAACAGACCACAATCAGTAAGAATGTACAACACCTCCTCCACAATAGTCCTCAACACCGGCGCCCCACAAGGCTGCGTACTTAGTCCCCTACTCTACTCCCTGTACACACACGACTGCGTGGCAAAACTTGGTTCCAATTCCATCTACAAGTTTGCTGACGATACGGCCATAGTGGGCCGGATCTCGAATAACGATGAGTCCGAATACAGGAGGGAGATAGAGAACCTAGTGGAGTGGTGTAGCGACAACAATCTCTCCCTCAATGCCAGCAAAACTAAAGAGCTGGTAATTGACTTCAGGAAGCAAAGTACTGTACACACCCCTGTCAGCATCAACGGGGCTGAGATGGAGATGGTTAGCAGTTTCAAATCCCTAAGGGTGCACACCTCCAAAAATCTGTCCTGGTCCACCCATATCGACGCTACCACCAAGAAAGCACATTAGCGCCTATGCTTCCTCAGGAAACTAAGGAAATTCGGCATGGCCACATTGACTCTTACCAACTTTTACAGATGCACCATAGAAAGCATCCTATCAGGCTGCATCACAGCCTGGTATGGCAACTGCTCGGCCCAGGACCGCAAGAAACTTCAGAGAGTCGTGAACACCGCCCAGTCCATCACACAAACCTGCCTCCCATCCATTGACTCCATCTACACCTCCCGCTGCCTGGGGAAAGCGGGCAATATAATCAAAGATCCCTCCCACCCGGCTTACTCACTCTTCCAACTTCTTCCATCGGGCAGGAGATACAGAAGTCTGAGAACACGCACGAACAGACTCAAAAATAGCTTCTTCCCCACTGTCACCAGACTCCTAAATGACCCTCTTATGGACTGACTTCATTAACACTACACCCTGTATGCTTCATCCGCTGCCAGTGCTTATGTAGTTACATTGTATATGTTGTGTTGCCCTATTATGTATTTTCTTTTATTCCCTTTTCTTCTCATGTACTTAATGATCTGTTGAGCTGCTCGCAGAAAAATACTTTTCACTGTACCTCGGTGCACGTGACAATAAACAAATCCAATCCACAATAATCGCTACTCATGCACAAATTCTACGTCTAAGCTACTTCTACAACTAACAGGCCTATACTTAACTTTGGACTGGCCCACCAGGTCAGGGGAACAAATGGTCTTTCGTTCGGGTTCTGAGTCTGCAGGATTCGAAGTTGGTACAGATTGGTAGCTAGGAGCGCCTATCTCGTAGCGAGCGTTGAATTAAGACTTACGATCTTTCGGCGGTCCCTGCACCGGTCACGGTCAAGGTTGGTTTGCGTTGCTGGGTGACCCGGGCAGGAAAGAAGAGAGTGAGTTGAACTTGGGGCTTAACTTTATAGTCCCCAGGGGCTTCCCGCCTTTCGGGGTGGACCCTGTACCTGGTTCTAGGTGATTGGACTTTGTTCCAATTGCTTGGTTCGATTTCTCCCATACTGGAACGGTTCCCTGATCGATGGGCAGTCTTGAGGTGTCCGTTAACCTCTTTTGTGTTGGCTTCTGCTGGCGCCGGGGAGTCTGGCTTAGTTTTGTGTGTCCCAAATGTTGCTATTGTTCCCGGGGATTGCTCATTAGTATGTAGTATGTAATATCATTATTATGCTGATGGTTGCTGGTATCGATGCTGTCTGGGCTTTTGCAGAGTTAAATACACAGCAAACCTGCACCTGCTGGTTTCTGCCTGTGTTGGCTGAATTTCCCTTCTGCCTTTGCCGTTCGCCATTTTAAATCGGGAGTTGGCCAATTTAGGTGGCTACAACTTCAAGGAGAGTTAACTGCATTCCAATCACCCCGCTTCATGCTTGAGTGATTTTGAAGTGCTTGGCTGGAAGCTGACAGCACAACGCTTTTCTGGGGGGCTTTGTGACAGGGGTCTCTTTTCTGGGGGGGTGAGTGGGCCTTCCTGACAGGTTTCTCTTTTCTGGGGGGGTCTTCCTTACAGGGGTCTCTTTCCTCGGGTCTCTGTGGCGGGGTGGGTCCTCCTGTTTAGGGAGTCTCTGTGGGGCGCCCCCTATTTAAGGGGTTTCTGTGGGGGTTCTCCCTATTTACGGGGTCACCCTATTTAGGGGGCTTCTGTTGGGGGAGAGGTCATCCCCATACGTGGAGTAAGGGGGGGACCCAGAAAATCTGGGGATAGGGGCTGATTTGTGACGGGGGGGGGGGGTGCATTGGCCAGTTGAGGGAACTTGCTATCTGGCCGTTCTCTCAAAATGGCAGCCCAATAGCAGATCCCCTCGGGAATCGCTCGCAATCTGGCTATGCATAAATTTGCATGGCTGATGAATCCCAGCGAGTGGGTAAATCAGTAGCAATTCAAACTCCCACCGGATAGCATAGTCTCCCGAATGGAGAATTTCACCCTATATTTCATTTTAAGTTACAAAAAAAAACTTTAATACAACAACTTGCACTTCTATTTTTTATTTAAATTTAGCGTACTTAATTATTTTTACCAATTAAGGGGCAATTTAGCGTGGCCAATCCACCTATCCTGGGTTGTGGGGGTGAGACCCATGCAAGCATGGGGAGAATGTGCAAACTCCACATGGACAGGAGGCTGGGATCGAAACCGGGTCCTCAGCTCCGTGAGGCAGCTGTGCTAACCACTGCCCCACCGTGCCACCCCAACAACTTGCATTTCTAGAGTGCCTTTAATAGAGCAAATTGTCACCAGCACACTTCACAGGAGTGTTTTCAACCAAGTTTGACATACTATTCCCTTTGTCCCACTCAAAGATAAACTATAGCAGGGATTTTCTCGCCCCGCTGGGGCAGGACCTGCCATGGGGGATGCAGCCAGCCAAAAGTCCATTGATGTTCCATGGGACCAGATAATCCAGGCAACAGGTGGGGCTGGAAAAACAATGCAGTTGAATTGCATCGCAGTGCCACGGGTTGCCCCTCTCAAAATCACTGTCCAAGGGAATGGCTGCCCACGGGAAATAGAGCTGGACATGGGGCTGTAGGATCAGTGATAGGACAGCAGACAATCGAAAAGATCAGGATGATAATCCAGTATTTGGATTTAAGGGACACCAAGGCGAAGTTGGCCACATATACTGGAGAACCACTAACCATAGCAGGTAGAACAATGACCCCAGTTGCCTCAGGACAACAGTCCGTCAGGTTGCCCTTGATAATTATATGGGGCCCCGGCCTGAGTCTGCTGGGCCGTGATTGTCTGCAGAGGCTCCATTTGGACTAGTAGTGGATATTCAGGATGGGCACTAGGGGATTATATGAAGTCCCGGGGAAGTACCTGGAAGTATTCCAGGAGGGCCTTGGTAAAATCAAAGGTGCCATGGCCATGGCCAAGATGCATACAGACCTTGAAGCCCAACTGAAGTATTTTAGGCCCCACCCAGTTCCCTACGCATTGCTGACAAAAGTGGATGAACTCAACCACTTGGAAAGCCTAGGAATTATCCGGCCAGTACAATTTGCAGATATAGCGATGGGCTCGATTGTTAGCGCGCCCCCCGCCCCCCCGGAACTCCTGCATCGACCGTAAACTTTATGGATACCTTGCTGGTCACTGACGCTCATGTATGTGATTGGACACAGTAGGACCCAGTATTGACAAGATTATGCCACGTCGTCTTACATGGAGGCCAACAATTGAAACTGCTTAAGGAGCTGTGGGCTTTTAAGACCAAGCAGCAAGAACTCAGCATGGAGGACAGTATCCTCCTGTAGGGAGGATCACCATCCTCGCATGGTGATCCCAAGCCAGGGCAGACCAGGTTGGCCAGTCGAGGGATCTTGCTATCTGGCCGCTCTCTCAAAATGGCAGCCCGATAGCGGGATCCCCTCGGGAATCGCTCGCAATCTGGCTATGCATAAATTTACATCTATACTCCAGGATCTATACAATGGACATACGGAGGTGTCAAAGATGAAAATGCTAGCCAGATGCTACGTTTGGTGGCCAGGCCTGGATGGCGAGATCGAGTGACTGGCTAAGAAATGCAACACATGCCAGAAGCATCAGAAGATTCCGCCAGTTGCACCACTCCACCCATGGGAATGGCTCAGCTGGTCTTGGGTGCGCCGACATGCAGATTTTGTTGGGCAAGGCTCACTGTTCTTGCTGATAATGGATGCCGATTCCAAATGGCTAGACGTCCAATTAATGTTGTCCACCACTTCAAAGGCCACCATCGGGAAACTATGACTCTCATTCAGCACCCATGGCATCCCAGAGGTATTAGTCACGGAAACGGTACCCTGCTCACCAGTGAGGAGTTTGCACGCTTCATGAAGACAAATGGAGTGAAGCGCATCCGAACGGCCCCATACCATCCTTATTTAAATAGTTTGCCTAAACGAGCAGTCCAGACTTGCAAGAAGGGTCTGAGGAAACAGGCCACGGGATCCGTGGAAATTAGGCTGGCACGCTTTTTGTTCAGCTACCGGACCACACACCACGACCAGAGTGGCACCGGCTGAACTGTCGGTGGGCTGGAAGCTCAGAACCCACCTTAGCCTAATGTTCTCCGATATTAGAGGGAAAGTAGAATGGAGACAAAACCTTCTAGTGGCATTACCGAAGCAGACTGATGCAGGACAGAAGTTTTCGACCGAAGGACACAGTACACGTCCAAAATTTCGGAGACGGTACCCGGTGGATTCCAAGAGCGTGTGAAACAGACTGGACCAGTACCGTACTTGATAGAAACACGAGAACAGACGGTGCTAAAGCATCTGGACCACCTCCATAGCAGGGGGCCCAGAATCAGAACATACCCCATCGGAGGAACTGTCTTCCAGCCACGGCGATGCGGCACAAGGGGGCCTGGAGACATCGCCCCCCCCGGGGAGCTCGACACTGAGATGCATGAAGTGGAGGATTCAGAATCCGATGTGGAGACTCAGACATCTGTGGTTTCAGATGACCGCTTTGTCAGGCAACGGTCGCCGATGGTGCCCCACAGATGATTAGCACAAAAAAGACATTCCCCGACATGCTATACGCCCCCTGACCGAACTCTGCAATAGCCAGAGGCACAACCGCGGGAAAGGAGGTGAAGACAACCTTTAGTGACCCGGCGTCCACTGCACTCTGAGGTAGCGAATTTCACAGATTCATGACCCCTTCAGCAAAATAATTCCTCCTAATTTCTGATTTAATCTGACACTTTTAACGTAAAACTATGGCCTCTGGTTGTAGATGCGGTGACCAGACTATATGCAATACTCTAGCAGCGACCTGACTGGTGGTTGATAAACATTTCATTGAAATGAGATGTAATGTTTGTGATAAAAATAAAAATCTGAAATGTAAAATGGTTAAGACCAGAAAATGCTCATTGAAGTCCAGCAAATTGTGAAAAGGTAACAATCTTATGGTAATGACTCAGATATAAGCATCTCACAGATAGTACATTAAATATTTATTTCTCAAGATATTAAAACATATCTGTCCTTGACAAGAACGATGCATTTTGAGCGAGATTTCACATTTTATTGGTTTCTTTAATTTTGTCAGAGTTAATAATCAGTCTGGCTCACAAATCATTCTTACAAATTTTGTTGGAACATTTTCCACTTTGCTGAAAATTAGACTTTCTGAGAGTAACCATGCCATTCAATTCAAATACAAGCATTCTGTTTGATTTAGTTTCAGGCATGTGGTTGAATGATCTCTTATTCAATTTAAAGTACCATTATTTAAATTCATAAGATCCCAGTAACAGCTTTAATGGAATCCACCAGGCCATTTTTTTTAAATATTCAGAAGAAACAAATTAAATCAGGTAAGTATTGGGGAGGGGAACCATTACAGAACAACATTAATTCCAGCTCATTTTGAAATAGAATTTGGAAAGAACATAAGACATAACAGCAGGTGTTGGCCATAAAGCCTGTCCAGCTTGTTCTGCTATTCAATAAAATAATGCCTGATCTCCTCACTCAATTCTATTTTCTAGCCTGATCTCTTGCCTCTTGCCTTACTAATGTCCAAAAATGTATCAATCTCAGTCTTGAAGAAACTCTTCAACTGAGCAACACAGGGAGCAGTACGGTGGCACAGTGGGAGCACTGCAGTCTCACGGCGCCGAGGTCCCAGGTTCGATCCTGGCTCTGGGTCTCTGTCCGTGTGGAGTTTGCACATTCTCCCCGTGTTTGCGTGGGTTTCGCCCCCACAACCCAAAGATGTGCAAGGTAGGTTGAACACGCTAAATTGCCCCTTAATTAGAAAAAATGAATTGGGTACTCCAAAAAAAATTTTTTAAGGAAAAAACTGAGCAACACAGTTCCCTGGGATAGCAAATTCCAAAGATTTACAACCTTCTGAGTGAAGACATGTTTCCTCATCGCCACCTTAAACGTCCAATTCATTAGCCTGAGATATTGGGCCAGGTTTTTACAGAGTCGGGTGGACTCCGCAGACCTTTAAAAATGACGACTGGACTAGGTTGCAGAAATCCAGTCCCCATTTCCAACAGATCAAATAGGGGGAAGGAAAGGGCCAGACGTGATTCACTGGGACGGAAATGTGAACTCTGCAGGGCCATTGGATCTCAGTCCTGAGTTCAAACAGACCCCATTTTGGCTGTGGAAAGAACCTTGGCTGCAGTGTGAAAGTCGCAAATCAATGGAGGAGAAGTAAACTCTCTTGAAGGGCGGATGAGGTCTGTTTAACTGCCATGACCTGAAGTTTTTTAAAATCACTCGCTCTTTAAAGTGTTTTTTTAAAAACTGGTTTCAGCTGTCAGGAACATAGAAAACCTCTGCTGGACTTCTTTGAGTGACAGACCAGCTGGTTCGAGCAATTCCAGTGGAATTATTTGTTGATATTTCCCTAAAGGCTATTCATTATAAATGCTTGGCTGAGTTTCAAAAATTACAATTTCTTAGCAGGGGTTTCTGAGCTCACTGTTTGAATATCAGCTTAATGAGGCTTTTAAAGGATTAGGGGTATGAACAGAAGTTTGTTTTTATAAGTGATTAACTACTTCACGAGATATAAAAGCACTGTTGCTTTCATGAATGGGCATTATTTTCCCGATCAAGTCATTATGGTGGGAGCTGTTCTGGATTTTTAAAAAAAAATTTTCATCTGCAGGTGGCTCCTGAGGACTCATGGGGTGGTGGGGAGGGAGTTGGGGGTTGAAGAATGCAAAGGGTGAGGTTAGAGAACTTAAAATCTTCTAAATCAACTGTCACCAAGCATGTAAGTATCCAAAACCCAGCCCAATAACTTCTAGTTCTCGATTCTCCAGTAAAACGGAAGCAACCTCTCAACAACCAAAAGGAAATTAATATTTGATAACACCACATGTCAACAACTCCGGTTAAATAAAATATCTGTTCTGTTTCAGTAATTATTTTATTGTTCTATTACTGTTTTGTAAGCTTGTTTGGTGATTAGTGCCTAAAGGAATTGTTATTCTGCCGCCTTCCAAATTCAAGAAAGATCTCTGAATGTACACAATACAAACTGCAGCTCGGAGAATTTAAAAATCAGTTTATTTTCCCTGCACGATAAACCCTCTCTGGAATATGGAAATGTAATGGTCCCTTAAAAGAGCAGTCTTCAACTTGGGGAACCAAAACCATCCAATGAGTAGGAGGGATACAGAAACCCAAAGTCTGAACTCTTCCAACTCGCTGATTTGAAGTAAGACTCACTCAGTTTTGTTTCTGCTAAAGACAGACCGGCCTTTGTGATGTCTCGTGGGTTTGTAATCTGACTCACTCCTCACATGAAAATCGCTTATTGTCACGAGTAGGCTACAAATGAAGTTACTGTGAAAAGCCCCTAGTCGCCACATTCCAGCGCCTGTTCGGGGAGGCTGGTACGGGAATTGAACCGTGCTGCTGGCTTGCCTTGGATTGCTTTCAATAACAGCTCTTTAGCCCTGTGCTAAATCAGCCCTGTTTTTGATTACATTACATTATGATTGCATTATGATTACGTTGACAGCTCTGGGTGATATCAGGAAGGAATGTTGTGTTTGAAATTATCTTTACATTCGCTTCAACAATTCCCTCACCAGAAAAGACTGGGTCGCTGGGGAAGAATTAAAACTTTTGAGGCAAAGGTGGATGGAGTTTTGTTGAGGAAGGGTATTGAGGGATTTTTCCATTCAGCCTCCAGTGGCAGGCATTTGGAGATGGGGGGGGTGTGGTGTAGGGGGGGTGCTGGTGGTGGGCTGTGCTCCCTGCCTACCTTGGTGAGAGAGCAGCAAGAGGCTGCCCAGTTCAGGAATTCCCCCACTCCCACACAATGTTGGTCTGGCTGTATTTATTTTGCTTTATATTTATTTTTAAAAAGTTGGTGAGAGTGTGCCTCCATGTTAGTCATCGAGTTTCTCACCACGAGAAGCCCTTTGGCCCATCGAGCCTGTTCTAGCCTAACCTATCAATTCTAACCCGATTTTCAGCACTTCGTCCATGGCCTTGTATCTATGGCCTTTGAAGTGCTCATCTAAATGCTACTTCAATGTTGTGAGTGTTCCCGTCTCTACCACTCTTTCAGGCAGTGGGTTCCAGATTCCGACCACCCTCTGGGTTAAAACGTTTTTCCTCAAGTCCCCTCAAAGCCTCCTGCCCCTTATCTTAAATGTGCCCCTGGTTATTGATCTCTCCATTAAGGGGGAACGCTCCTTCCTATCTATCCTACCTATGTCCCTCATAATTTTGTATATTTCGATACAAATAGGACCCCCCTCCGCCTTCTCTGCCCTAATGGAAACAATCCCAGTCTATCCAGCCTCTGTTCATAGCTGAAATGCTCCATCCCAGGCAACATCCTGGTGAATCTCCTCTGCACCCTCTCTAGTGCAATCATATCCTTCCAATATTGTGGTGACCAGAACTGCACACAATACTCCAGCTGTACTAGCCCTCTGAAAGAGCATCCTACCTAGGCCCAATCCCCCACACCATCTCCGTAACCCCACTCGGGGCAATTTAGCATGGCCAATCCACCTAACCTGCACATCTTTGGACTGTGGGAGGAAACCGGAGCACCTGGAGGAAACCCACCAAGGCACAGGGAGAATATACAAACTCCACACAGTCACCCAAGATCAGGATCGAACCCATGTGCCTGCCGCTGTAAGGCAGCAGTGCTGTGCCACCCTTCATTCTGTGACATAAACGCACATTTTGTTGCACCTCTTAAATTAAGAGAACATGTTGCTGAACTTGACCTCAGTGGGTCCATTGATGCTGAGTCACAGCCTACCAGCCTTCCTGACACTCTTGCCCACAATCACAAGGTTGTGGGTTCAAGTCCCACTGCAGAGCCTTGAGCACAGAATTCAGACCGACCCTCCAGTGCCAGTGCCGAGGGGATGCTGCACTGTCAGAGGTGCCGTCTTTCCGATGAGATGTTAAATCAAGATGCCGTCACATGGGTGGATGTAAAAGAGACCGTGCTGCTATTTTGAATAGGGAAGTACTCCGTGGTGTTCTAGCCAATATTTATCCCTCAACAGCATCACTAAGGCAGATGATCCGGTCATTATCACAGTGCTATTTGTGGGAACTTGCTATGTGCAAAATGGCTGCTGCATGTCATACATGACAACAGTGATTGCACTTCATTAGCTGGAAGCTATGTTGGGACATCCTGACTGTCAATGCAGGTGCAGGCTGTGACAATTATATTGTTAACTTAATTGCCCTATTAAAGACAGGTTATGATTATTGACTCAACCGCCTATAGTAAGATTATAAATGGTCACAGCTGGAACAGTTACTGTGGGGAAACCATGCTGTGTCTCTGCTGAGCTGTGAGCAGAATAAACTTGTTGAAGGTAAAAGGAAAGCTGCTGTATTATTCCTCCATCATATACTAACAATTAACATCAACATGGTAGCAGAGGATGAACATTAAGCCTTGGTGATTGGTTGCTGAAAAATAACATTTCTGTCTTGACCCTCTGAAGGAAAAGAAGTATATTGCTGCTGGCAAAGCTGAGTTGCAGGATCGCAGAAGGAAGACACAAAATGCCAGGCTTTGATTATCCACCAATTTATGGAAGCAGAGTCATACTAGCAATGGAAAACTTGAAGATGAGATGTGAACACAGCTAACTTTATTACCCAAGAAGAAGCAAGTTATGGATCTGGTTTGATCATTACCAGCAAAGAGTAACATTAGGAGTAAAGTGTTTTCAGAATGGAATATGAATAATTTGGATAATGAAAAGGAACTGGACCTTCCATTACAGTTCCAGCCACGGATAAAAGACTCATCTGTTCTGGGTCACTGTCCGTGTGGAGTTTGCACATTCTCCCCATGTTTGCATGGGTTTCACCCCCACAACCCAAAGATGTGCAGGGTAGGTGGACTGGCAACGCTAAATTGCCCCCTAATTGGAAAAAAATAATTGGGCACTCTTAATTTATTTTAAAAAAGACTCATCTGCATTTGAACGGGATACAAGCCACCATTTAGACCGACATCACACCCATTGCTTAAAACAGAATGACAGAAGAAGAAAATAGTACACGAGAACCCCAGTACTAAGGTGAATTCGCTAACTTACAGCGCAATTTGAATTCTTACCCAGACCCGAAATGGAACAGGCAGCCACCCTCACATTCGAGATGGCAAAAGATAAATTCAAAAAAAGGACCGGGAATAACCAGACCTATGTTAACAGTCCATGTTCTCCCACAGAGAAAGTAAAAAGAGAGCAAGAACAAGAGCTAAGAGTGAAGAAATGAACCCCCATTATACATGAAAAGAACTCTTTGTAAATGGTTGCTGGGTACAGTCCATTTCAATGGGTGTACAGTACGACTCTAAAGTTGCCTTCAATCCTATCCGATGGTCCCCTGCTCTAGAATGCTTCAGAGCATTAGCTCTACCTTTTCTGCTCATCTGAATGCAAGCAGAAAGGCTTCCGTTAATGCTGAGGTTTCTGAGAAAACTCGGCAAGCCTTACAGCACTGCTTCGATACAGAAAGGTGATCCCTTATGGCACATACAAGGTTAATGCTAGGCTGGTCGCTCGGGGTTTTGAGGAAAAACTTGGTGATTAAGATATCAGAGCAGATTTCCCTACTGCAGGTAAAGCAAGCTTGAAGATCTTTTCGGCTATTTTGGAAATTAACTCCTGGGGCAGCAAACTGACGGGTGTAAAGGCAGCATTTGTGATGGTTGAGCGATTTCAAAGAACAAAGAAATGTACAGCACAGGAACAGGCCCTTCGGCCCTCCAAGCCCGTGCCGACCATACTGCCCGACTAAACTACAATCTTCTACACTTCCTGGGTCCGTATCCTTCTATTCCCATCCTATTCATATATTTGTCAAGATGCCCCTTAAATGTCCCTATCGTCCCTGCTTCCACTACCTCCTCCGGTAGTGAGTTCCAGGCACCCACTACCCTCTGCGTAAAAAACTTGCCTCGTACATCTACTCTAAACCTTGCCCCTCTCACCTTAAACCTATGCCCCCTAGTAATTGACCCCTCTACCCTGGGGAAAAGCCTCTGACTATCCACTCTGTCTATGCCCCTCAAAATTTTGTATACCTCTATCAGGTCGCCCCTCAACCTCCTTCGTTCCAGTGAGAACAAACCGAGTTTATTCAATCGCTCCTCATAGCTTATGCCCTCCATACCAGGCAACATTCTGGTAAATCTCTTCTGCACCCTCTCTAAAGCCTCCACATCCTTCTGGTAGTGTGGCGACCAGAATTGAACACTATACTCCAAGTGTGGCCTAACTAAGGTTCTATACAGCTGCAACATGACTTGCCAATTCTTATACTCAATGCCCCAGCCAATGAAGGCAAGCATGCCGTATGCCTTCTTGACTACCTTCTCCACCTGTGTTGCCCTTTCAATGACCTGTGGACCTGTACTCCTAGATCTCTTTGACTTTCAATACTCTTGAGGGTTCTACCATTCACTGTATATTCCCTACCTGCATTAGCCCTTCCAAAATGCATTACCTCACATTTGTCCGGATTAAACTCCATCTGCCATCTCTCCGCCCAAGTCTCCAGACAATCTAAATCCTGCTGTATCCTCAGACAGTCCTCATCGCTATCCGCAATTCCACCAACCTTTGTGTCGTCTGCAAACTTACTAATCAGACCAGTTACATTTTCCTCCAAATCATTTATATATACTACAAAGAGCAAAGGTCCCAGCACTGATCCCTGTGGAACACCACTGGTCACAGCCCTCCAATTAGAAAAGCATCCCTCCATTGCTACCCTCTGCCTTCTATGGCCTAGCCAGTTCTGTATCCACCTTGCCAGTTCACCCCTGATCCCGTGTGACTTCACCTTTTGTACTAGTCTACCATGAGGGACCTTGTCAAAAGCCTTACTGAAGTCCATATAGACAACATCTACTGCCCTACCTGCATCAATCATCTTAGTGACCTCCTCGAAAAACTCTATCAAGTTAGTGAGACACGACCTCCCCTTCACAAAACCGTGCTGCCTCTCACTAATACGTCCATTTGCTTCCAAATGGGAGTAGATCCTGTCTCGAAGAATTCTCTCCAGTAATTTCCCTACCACTGAAGTAAGGCTCACCGGCCTGTAGTTCCCGGGATTATCCTTGCTACCCTTCTTAAACAGAGGAACAACATTGGCTATTCTCCAGTCCTCCGGGACATCCCCTGAAGACAGCGAGGATCCAAAGATTTCTGTCAAGGCCTCAGCAATTTCCTCTCCAGCCTCCTTCAGTATTCTGGGGTAGATCCCATCAGGCCCTGGGGACTTATCTACCTTAATATTTTTTAAGACACCCAACACCTCGTCTTTTTGGATGACAATGTGACCCAGGCTATCTACACCCCCTTCTCCAGACTCAACATCTACCAATTCCTTCTCTTTGGTGAATACTGATGCAAAGTATTCATTTAGTACCTCGCCCATTTCCTCTGGCTCCACACATAGATTCCCTTGCATATCCTTCAGTGGGCCAACCCGTTCCCTGGCTACCCTCTTGCTTTTTATGTACGTGTAAAAAGCCTTGGGATTTTCCTTAACCCTATTTGCCAATGACTTTTCATGACCCCTTCTAGCCCTCCTGACTCCTTGCTTAAGTTCCTTCCTACTTTCCTTATATGCCACACAGGCTTCGTCTGTTCCCAGCCTTTTAGCCCTGACAAATGCCTCCTTTTTCTTTTTGACGAGGCCTACAATATCACTCGTCATCCAAGGTTCCCGAAAATTGCCGTATTTATCTTTCTTCCTCACAGGAACATGCCTGTCCTGTATTCCTTTCAACTGACACTTGAAAGCCTCCCACATGTCAGATGTTGATTTGCCCTCAAACATCCGCCCCCAATCTATGTTCTTCAGTTCCCGCCTAATATTGTTATAATTAGCCTTCCCCCAATTTAGCACATTCATCCTCGGACCACTCTTATCCTTGTCCACCAGTACTTTAAAACTTACTGAATTGTGGTCACTGTTACCGAAATGCTCCCCTACTGAAACATCTACCACCTGGCCGGGCTCATTCCCCAATACCAGGTCCAGTACTGCCCCTTCCCTAGTTGGACTGTTTACATATTGTTTTAAGAAGCCCTCCTGGATGCTCCTTACAAACTCCGCCCCGTCTAAGCCCCTGGCACTAAGTGAGTCCCAGTCAATATTGGGGAAGTTGAAGTCTCCCATCACCACAACCCTGTTGTTTTTACTCTTTTCCAAAATCTGTCTACCTATCTGCTCCTCTATCTCCCGCTGGCTGTTGGGAGGCCTGTAGTATACCCCCAACATTGTGACTGCACCCTTCTTATTCCTGATCTCTACCCATATAGCCTCACTGCCCTCTGAGGTGTCCTCTCGCAGTATAGCTGTGATATTCTCCCGAACAAGTAGCGCAACTCCGCCTCCCCTTTTACATCCCCCTCTCTCCCGCCTGAAACATCTAAATCCTGGAACGTTTAGCTGCCAATCCTGCCCTTCCCTCAACCAGGTCTCTGTAATGGCAATAACATCATAGTTCCAAGTAGTAATCCAAGCTCTAAGTTCATCTGCCTTACCCGTAATGCTCCTTGCATTAAAACATATGCACTTCAGGCCACCAGACCCGCTGTGTTCAGCAACTTTTCCCCGTCTGCTCTGCCTCAGAGCCACACTGTCCCTATTCCCTAGTTCTCCCTCAATGCTCTCACCTTCTGACCTATTGCTCCCGTACCCACCCCCCTGCCATACTAGTTTAAACCCTCCCGTGTGACACTAGCAAACCTCGCGGCCAGGATATTTATGCCTCTCCGGTTTAGATGCAACCCGTCCATCTTATACAGGTCACACCTGCCCCGGAAGAGCTCCCAGTGGTCCAGAAAACGGAAACCCTCCCTCCTACACCAGCTGTTTAACCACGTGTTTGTCTGCTCTAGCTTCCTATTTCTAGCCTCACTGGCACGTGGCACAGGGAGTAATCCCGAGATTACAACCCTCGAGGTCCTGTCTTTTAACTTTCTGCCTAGCTCCCTGAACTCCTGCTGCAGGACCTCATGCCCCTTCCTGCCTATGTCGTTAGTACCAATATGTACAACGACCTCTGCCTGTTTGCCCTCCCCCTTCAGGATTCCCTCTACCCGTTCGGAGACATCCTGGACCCTGGCACCAGGGAGGCAACATACCATCCTGGAGTCTCTTTCACGTCCACAGAAGCGCCTATCTGTGCCCCTGACTATAGAGTCCCCTATTACTATTACTCTTCTGCGCTTTGACCCTCCCTTCTGAACATCAGAGCCAGCCGTGGTGCCACTGCTCTGGCTGCTGCTGTTTTCCCCTGATAGGCTATCCCCCCCCGACAGTATCCAAAGGGGTATATCTGTTCGAGAGGGGGACAACCACAGGGGATTCCTGCACTGACTGCCTGCCCTTTCTGGTGGTCACCCATTTCTCTGCCTGCACCTTGGGTGTGACCACATTTACATAACTGCGATCTATGACGCTTTCCGCCACCTGCATGCTCCGAAGTGCATCCAATTGCTGCTCCAACCGAACCATGCGGTCTGTGAGGAGCTGCAGTTGGGTGCACTTTCTGCAGATGAAGCCATCCGGGACGCTGGAAGCCTCCCGGACCTGCCAAAAAGAAGTATTTTTGAAACCACCTAAAGACACCTCTGGCACAGAAGGAAAATTGTGGAAATTAAACAAGTGTGTTTACAAATTAAATGATGTGTCAAGAGTGTGGTGTTTTTCCATGAAATTTGTCTTGTTGAAACCGGGTTGCTTCCAGTTAAAGGCAGACCTTGCAATGTTCTATTGGTATCACAAGGAGAGACTAGCAGGCATCATTATTATGGATGTGAGGCAGCACGGTGGCACAAGTGGTTAGCACGATTTTCTCACGGCGCCAAGGTCCCACTGGAACGACGGAGGTTGAGGGGCGACCTGATAGAGGTCTACAAAATTATGAGGGGCATAGACAGAGTGGATAGTCAGGGGCTTTTCCCCAGAGTAGAGGGGTCAATTACTAGGGGGCATAGGTTTAAGGTGCGATGGGCAAGGTTTAGAGTAGATGTACAAGGCAAGTTTTTTACACAGAGGGTAATGGGTGCCTGGAACTCGCTGCCGGAGGAGGTGGTGGAAGCAGGTTGAAACGATAGTGACGTTTAAGGGGCATCTTGACAAATACATGAATAGGATGGGAACAGAGGGATATGGATCTAGGAAGTGTTGAAGATTGTAGTTTAGTCGGGCAGCATGGTCGGCATGGGCTTGGAGGGCCGAAGAGCCTGTTCCTGTGCTGTTCTTTTCTTTGTTCTTTGTTTGTCCCAGGTTCGATCCCGGCTCTGGGTCACTGTCCGTGTGGAGTTTGCACATTCTCCCCGTGTTTGTGTGGGTTTCGCCCCACAACCCAAAAGATGTGCAGGCTAGGTGGATTGGCCATGCTAAATTGCCCCTTAATTGGAAAACATGAATTGGATTCTCTAAATTTGTAAAAAAAAAACACTAATTATAATGGATGTGGATGATTCTTTGTGGAGGGGTTCGGTAGAATTTGAACAATGGGTGATTGGTTAAATCAAGGAGGAGTTTAAGGTTGGAAGCCAGGCTTCAGGGGCTTTTCAATACATATGTTTAAATATGAAGCAAAACAAGTCAGGAGTAACATTGATCTAACAATCTTATCTAAAAAATGTTAGTCGTATCCCAATAATTCGGGTCAGCTTCTCACAAAAAGAGGGGGCAGCGCACAGGGAAGAAACCGATCATTTCAGATGTTGAACTGGGCATTTGAACCGGTTCTGTACTGAGACTAGGCATGATGCCAATTACGACATGCTGGAGCTGAGTACCATGATGAAGCATGTTGCAGTAGAAGCTTTGAGAGCAAACAAAAGTATTAAAGAAACTAAACTTGAAGAAATGCACGCTCAGGTTCCCAGCCCTGAGTGAAGCAGATGATACGGGATTGATAATCTTTAGCAATGCTTCGCATGCCAATCGTCCAGAGATGTTTTCCAGCACTGCAGGGTTCATCATATTTTTTGGTCGGAAAAAATGATAATTGTTTCCCTTTGGCTTGGGAAGCCAAGGAAATTAAAATGATAAGTGAAAAGCACTTTAATTGAAGTAATCCGGGCGTTGGTTTTAGCCATAGATATGGGGATTTACTTGTCCACCATGCCGTACAAAGGACAAGATGAGAAAAGTCTGCTCAGAGAACGCTATGTTGATAACTGATCCCTGGGGGACAAAGTCCAGTCAATGAAAAGAGTCACTGGAAAAAGGCTAAGAATGGACCGAGTCAGCATAAAAGAAATGTTAGAAGGGAGATTTCTAAGATACAGTGGGCTGACACAAGTCACCAATTATTAGACTGTTTTCTGAAAACGAATGCCTGTGCCAAGAAATTGCTAAATATATATCTTTTATTATAATAACAAAATGGAAAACAAATTATTACCTTGTAATTATGCGTATATAAATATGTAAATTTGATGAAGGAAATATGGGATCTATAATGTTAATGAACATAACTTTGTTTTTATTTGTTAGGTTTGAAAAATGTGTTCTGGAATTTCTTTGTTCTAAGGTTTTAAATTAAAAGGAAGAGGGAATATGTCAATGTATCAGAAATTGCATGCTTTGGTGATTACATTGTTCGGCTAATTGCCTCATTAAAGACAGGTAATGGTTATTGATTCATCCTCCAATAGAGTATAACTGGGTACAGCTGGAACAGTTGCTGTGGGGAAACCAAAGGGTGATCGTGGGCAGGATTTACCGACCACTCTGCCGCGTGTTTTTCAGCGGGGGTGAGGGGCCAGCCAGCGGAATCTACCGCCTTTGTCAACAGAATTTCCCATTGACAGCACCTCTGGTCGCCGGGAAACCCGTGTGCACCCGACACGGAACCGGAATTTCCCGCTGGCGGGAACAGCCGGTAAATCCCACCCTGTGTCTCTGCCGAGCTGTGAGCGGAATAAACTTGCTGAAGGTAAAACGCAAGCTGCTGTGTTGTTCCTCCGTCACATACTAACATTGATATTAACATTGACATCCTGAAAGTTGCCATAGAAATGCAAGTTTCTTTTATTTCTGCTTTGCCTTTGGGTTATATTCCTGGCTCTATATACCCAGCAACATTGAGAAGGCTACTCCTCACCTTCTCAGAATAATTAGGGATGGGCAATAAATTCTGGCCTTGCCAGCGATTTCATGTTTTTACCGATTTTTGCTTTGAATTTCACATGGCAAATTCTTCAAATATGTCCATTCACTATTTGTACTGCTGTTCTGGGAGGTTGGGTCTGAATTTACAAAGCACGTTTTGCAAGCATCTTCTATTACAGATGGCTATTGCTCAGCGCTTGCCAATTGCAATACAAAATGAAGCATTAAGGCTGTAAAGTGCCCCATTGTTGCATCAAGGCACAGTTAACTATTCATATCGAGGTTGGCACTGGTATAAAGTATGAAGTGAAGGCTTGCCTGAGGTGTCTGACCTTACTACTGAGGCAATTAAGAAAACATTTTGACATCTGGTTCTGGTCTCCATATTACAAAAAGGATAGCGACATGGCGGAGAAGTTGCAAAGAGAAAATCTGCAAGAAAAGGGAGGTTATAAGGATTAAACAGATAGAGGCTCTTTTCTCCAGGAAAGAGGAGGCTGAGAACTGACCTAATAGAGATCTATAAAATGATGAGATGGTTTGGCAGGACAAGCTAGGAGGCCATAATAGGATTGCTAATCCTCGATAATGACTGAGAGTCTCCTGGAATTGTCCTCAATCAACCAGTGGATATTGAAAGCAATCCTGGAGAATTCAAAATGTTATTTTAAGAAAACAAATTATATTCACAATAATTCGTACACAGAATTTCATTGTAGGGTGATATCTGATGGCGTACTTGGATGCCCTAAGATGTAAACTTGTACTGGCGTGATTCGCGCATGTGTGATGCGCTCGTAAATATCTTTGCCTGTTTTTTCCAGCTGAGCAGGCTAATGTTTGCATAAGTATTTGTAGAGAAAAGTCTACATTCATGTACGTCTCAGACAGAGGGAACTCCTTCTGACTTCTTTACACTGAGTGTTACGTCCCCTGGGCCGGTGTGCAGTCAATTCCAGCCGCACTTGACCCAGAGTTGCAACACAATTGAAATTAATAAATATTTCTCAGAAAAACACCCAAAGTCTTTGTCCCTTGGCTGCCCAATAACTACAGTCACCAGGTTTGTAAACTTAAAATACAATTAAGTTTATTAATAACAATAACTATAATTAAATGTGCAGCAAATCCAACATGTTAACTATTATCCAATTCCTAATCCCCCAGTTAAACTAATCCCACCCTGTTGACACACACAAGAAAGACAAACACAGAGGGGAGAAGAGGGGGGTAAAATAATAAGTAAAAAGGATAAAAGTTTTGTTTCAGATGGCTGTCTCATAGCACACCTTCTTTCAATCCAGGCTTTCAGTTTGATGTTTTCACTGGAGAGTCATGCCTATTCTGTGGGGGGAGAGGGAGAGCAGCTTCTTTCCTCTGAACATCGAGAACTCAACTGTGCTTGGCCTGGCTCTCTGAAAATTATCCCATGTCAGGCAGAACCCAACTACCGCCTGTTACCAGGCAGAATACGGCCTTTAGCCAATTCATTGGTGAGCAGTCAACCAATCAAACCAGGTCCCACCAATCTCTCGGGTGCCAAAACATCTGGGTTCTACTGTCCAAAGCTAGCACCGTGTTCTGTTTTGTAACTTTGGAATTCCTCACTTCCCCTGCTCAAAGGCATATGTCCATTAAGCGTCCATGGATCAAAATGATAACAGCAAAAATAAAGAAAGGGGAAGAAAGGAAATCAACAGGAGGGGCCCTTACATCCAGTAAATGTTCTCAGTGCAAACTGTGGACCACTCGTTCCCTTGGCGGGCATGATGAATGGGCGGCAGGAGGATTAGGCAGGCACGGTGAATGGGCTGCAGGAGGAGTAGGGGGCACGGTGACCGGGCTGCAGGAGGAGTAGGGGGCACGGTGACCGGGCTGCAGGAGGAGTAGGGGGCACGGTGAACGGGTGGCAGGAGGAGTAGGCAGGTACGGTGAATGGGCTGCAGGAGGAGTAGGGGGCACGATGAATGGGCTGCAGGAGGAGTAGGGGACACGGTGACCGGGCTGCAGGAGGAGTAGGGGGCACGGTGACCGGGCTGCAGGAGGAGTAGGAGGGCACGGTGACCGGGCTGCAGGAGGAGTAGGGGGGCACGGTGACCGGGCTGTAGGAGGGCACGGTGACCGGGCTGCAGGAGGAGTAGGGGGCACGGTGACCGGGCTGCAGGAGGAGTAGGGGACACGGTGACCGGGCTGCAGGAGGAGTAGGGGGCACGGTGACCGGGCTGCAGGAGGAGTAGGGGGCACGGTGAATGGGCTGCAGGAGGAGTAGGGGGCACGGTGACCGGGCTGCAGGAGGAGTAGGGGGCACGGTAACCGGGCTGCAGGAGGAGTAGGGGGCACGGTGACCGGGCTGCAGGAGGAGTAGGGGGCACGGTGACCGGGCTGCAGGAGGAGTAGGGGGCACGGTGACCGGGCTACAGGAGGAGTAGGGGGCACGGTGACCGGGCTGCAGGAGGAGTAGGGGGCACGGTGACCGGGCTGCAGGAGGAGGAGGGGGCACGGTGACCGGGCTGCAGGAGGAGTAGGGGGCACAGTGACCGGGCTGCAGGAGGAGGAGGGGGCACGGTGACCGGGCTGCAGGAGGAGTAGGGGGCACGGTGACCGGGCTGCAGGAGGAGTAGGGGGCACGGTGACCGGGCTACAGGAGGAGTAGGGGGCACGGTGACCGGGCTGCAGGAGGAGTAGGGGGCACGGTGACCGGGCTGCAGGAGGAGTAGGGGGCACGGTGACCGGGCTGCAGGAGGAGTAGGGGGCACGGTGACCGGGCTGCAGGAGGAGTAGGGGGCACGGTGACCGGGCTGCAGGAGGAGTAGGGGGCACGGTCACCGGGCTGCAGGAGGAGTAGGGGGCACGGTGACCGGGCTGCAGGAGGAGGAGGGGGCACGGTAACCGGGCTGCAGGAGGAGTAGGGGGCACGGTGACCGGGCTGCAGGAGGAGTAGGGGACACGGTAACCGGGCTGCAGGAGGAGTAGGGGGCACGGTGACCGGGCTGCAGGAGGAGTAGGGGGCACGGTGACCGGGCTGCAGGAGGAGTAGGGGGCACGGTGACCGGGCTGCAGGAGGAGTAGGGGGCACGGTGACCGGGCGGCAGGAGGAGTAGGGGGCACGGTGAATGGGCTGCAGGAGGAGTAGGGGGCACGGTGACCGGGCTGCAGGAGGAAAAGGGGGCACGGTCACCGGGCTGCAGGAGGAGTAGGGGGCACGGTGACCGGGCTGCAGGAGGAGTAGGGGGCATGGTGACCGGGCTGCAGGAGGAGTAGGGGGCACGGTGACCGGGCTGCAGGAATCGGGGGGCACGGTCACCGGGCTGCAGGAGGAGTAGGGGGCACGGTGACCGGGCTGCAGGAGGAGGAGGGGGCACGGTGACCGGGCTGCAGGAGGAGTAGGGGGCACGGTGAATGGGCTGCAGGAGGAGTAGGGGGCACGGTGACCGGGCTGCAGGAGGAGTAGGGGGCACGGTGACCGGGCTGCAGGAATCGGGGGGCACGGTGACCGGGCGGCAGGAATCGGGGGGCACGGTGACCGGGCTGCAGGAATCGGGGGGCACGGTGACCGGGCTGCAGGAGGAGTAGGGGGCACGGTGACCGGGCGGCAGGAGTAGTAGGGGGCACGGTGACCGGGCTGCAGGAGGAGGAGGGGGCACCGTGACCGGGCTGCAGGAGGAGTAGGGGGCACGGTGAATGGGCTGCAGGAGGAGTAGGGGGCACGGTGACCGGGCTGCAGGAGGAGTAGGGGGCACGGTAACCGGGCTGCAGGAGGAGTAGGGGGCACGGTGACCGGGCTGCAGGAGGAGTAGGGGGCACGGTGACCGGGCTGCAGGAGGAGTAGGGGGCACGGTGACCGGGTTACAGGAGGAGTAGGGGGCACGGTGACCGGGCTGCAGGAGGAGTAGGGGGCACGGTGACCGGGCTGCAGGAGGAGGAGGGGGCACGGTGACCGGGCTGCAGGAGGAGTAGGGGGCACGGTGAATGGGCTGCAGGAGGAGTAGGCAGGTACGGTGACCGGGCTGCAGGACGAGTAGGGGGCACGGTGACCGGGCTGCAGGAGGAGTAGGGGGCACGGTAACCGGGCTGCAGGACGAGTAGGGGGCACGGTGACCGGGCGGCAGGAGGAGTAGGGGGCATGGTGACCGGGCTGCAGGAGGAGTAGGGGGCATGGTGACCGGGCTGCAGGAGGAGTAGGGGGCACGGTGACCGGGCTGCAGGAGGAGTAGGGGGCACGGTGACCGGGCTGCAGGAGGAAAAGGGGGCACGGTGACCGGGCTGCAGGAGGAGTAGGGGGCACGGTGACCGGGCTGCAGGAGGAGTAGGGGGCACGGTGACCGGGCTGCAGGAGGAGGAGGGGGCACGGTGACCGGGCTGCAGGAGGAGTAGGGGGCACGGTGAATGGGCTGCAGGAGGAGTAGGGGGCATGGTGACCGGGCTGCAGGAGGAAAAGGGGGCACGGTGACCGGGCTGCAGGAGGAGTAGGGGGCACGGTGACCGGGCTGCAGGAGGAGTAGGGGGCACGGTGACCGGGCTGCAGGAGGAGTAGGGGGCACGGTGACCGGGCTGCAGGAGGAGTAGGGGGCACGGTGACCGGGCTGCAGGAGGAGTAGGGGGCACGGTGACCGGGCTGCAGGAGGAGTAGGGGGCACGGTGAATGGGCTGCAGGAGGAGTAGGGGGCACGGTGACCGGCTGCAGGAGGAGTAGGGGGCACGGTGACCGGGCTGCAGGAGGAGTAGGGGGCACGGTGACCGGGCTGCAGGAGGAGTAGGGGGCACGGTGACCGGGCTGCAGGAGGAGTAGGGGGCACGGTGAATGGGCTGCAGGAGGAGTAGGGGGCACGGTGAATGGGCTGCAGGAGGAGTAGGGGGCACGGTGACCGGGCTGCAGGAGGAGTAGGGGGCACGGTGACCGGGCGGCAGGAATCGGGGGGCACGGTGACCGGGCTGCAGGAATCGGGGGGCACGGTGACCGGGCTGCAGGAGGAGGAGGGGGCACGGTGACCGGGCTGTAGGAGGGCACGGTGACCGGGCTGCAGGAGGAGTAGGGGGCACGGTGACCGGGCTGCAGGAGGAGGAGGGGGCACGGTGACCGGGCTGCAGGAGGAGTAGGGGGCACGGTGACCGGGCTGCAGGAGGAGGAGGGGGCACGGTGACCGGGCTGCAGGAGGAGTAGGGGGCACGGTGACCGGGCTGCAGGAGGAGTAGGGGGCACGGTGAATGGGCTGCAGGAGGAGTAGGGGGCACGGTGACCGGGCTGCAGGAGGAGTAGGGGGCACGGTGACCGGGCTGCAGGAATCGGGGGGCACGGTGACCGGGCTGAAGGAATCGGGGGGCACGGTGACCGGGCGGCAGGAGGAGTAGCTGCACAAATGACTCTGAGGAATGGAATGGTGGCTCTCGTGCCCCCAGCTGCTGGGTGTCTCGGCAGGAGGCTCAGAGGGCTGGGGTGTGTGTGCTGGGGGTGTGATGGAATCAGCAATTCTGCCTGATGCAGGGGCTGGGTGCGAGGCCATGGTCCCAGGGATGGAGCAGACGGCAGGCAGCTCACTCCGTGCCCGTCATGGGAGTGGAGCCGCTGGGAGGGAGGCAGCGTCTGCCCCATCCCAGCGGCAACAACCGACAGGTTAGGGAGGAATGGGGTTCCTTGATACCACATGGGCAATGGCCAAGAGTGAGCCCAACGCCACCTCCATGCCCGGGAAGCTCTGCCACACGTCTGCCTAACTCCTGATCCCAGTGGGCAGGGCAGGCAGGAGTCTGTGTCGGGAGTCCTCTAGCTCCAGCTCGGAAAGTGGCAGTAAATCTCCAGGCAGTCACACTCAGTCCGGTAAAGTCCCAGGCCCATCCTGTCCTGCTGAATTCTTTCAATCTTTTGTTTCCACTTCTTCCTTTAGACGAATCCCAAATTTTAATGAGAAATCTTACAATGAATGTCACATAGACCGCTTGGGGCAATTGTCCATTTTTCTCTCCGTCCAATGGCTCGATTCTTTCGGAGAGCCGGTCCCCAGCAAGAACCAGACCCGTTTCCCCCATCATCTCCGGGAAAAAGAGCAGCCAGAGCAACGAAAGGCCATAAATGTAAGAGAATCACTCATAAATCCACACAAGGGAATTCAGGGCAATCTTCGTTAGCCCGAGAGCTGTGAGAACATAAAAGCTCCTACCCCAGCGAGTGGTTGAGGCAAATAGTTTTGATGCATTTAATGAAAAGCTGGATAAGCACAAGGCGGGGGCGGGCGGGCGGGGGGTGGAATAAATTATCTTGATAGGGTAAACTAAAATAAGGTGGGAGGATCTTTGAAGAAGCGTAAACACCCCATCTCGACGCGTTGCACCTGGAACTCCCTCCCTAACAGCACTGTGGGTGTATCTACACCTCAGGGACTGCAGCGGTTCAAGAGGGCAGAACACTACCAGCTTCTCAAGGGCAACTAAGGATGGGCAATAAGTGCTGGTCTGGCCATCGAAGCTTAGATCCCATGAATAAATACAAATGCGGGGAACAAGAGCACGGGATACCCAGTGGAGTGGTATTTGAGAGAGAGCTGCCACTGTGCCTTAAAGCAGTGATTTTCAAAATGGGGGTCACCACCCACGGATGGGACGCCAGATGGTGTAGCATGGGATGCCAAAAGGTCACCAAAATGATCCCCAAATATCGCCTGACAATGATTACCGTTTTCTCTCCAGGTAAATACTCACTGCAGTCAGTATGACCGCCCGGGGTTGCGGGAGACCCCGGTGCCGTGTGTCATGATACACACACATAATGATATACAGACAAGCAGCTATGGACACAGAGAACAGGACATGGCCAATCAGCAGGCAGGACACTCAGGGGTGGGATCTCACTATAAAAGACACGAGGCACTCACACGCCGCCTCGTTCCACTGATGAACACAGAGTGAGTCAGTCAAGGGTGTTGTTACAATCTCACACCTCCACCACGTGGCTAAGAGCTAGTCTGGTTCAGTCAGTCAGCAGAGAGTCGAACTCACAGAGAACTCTGCTAACTGCGATTAGTTCAATAAACCTGATTGAACTAACTTCAAGGTCTGGAGTATCTTTCTGATCTAAGCTGCATCCTGTTGCAGCCAGTGTTAGACCAGTGTACCTAACACGACACCGTGGACCTCCTTACACCGCTGGGCCAGAGTGTAGTTGGGCAGTTTGCAGTCAGGGATCTGCGGGTGTCCTATCCTGGTGCTGTGTTCAGCGTCAGGATCTGTATTATTTCCTGAGTTCAGTGAGTCACTAACAAACCCTGTGCGTCTTTTATTATCCTCTCAGTTAAGCTGGACATACAGTCTCCTCCTGCCTTACAAGCCCCTATGTCCACACCTGCCACTTCCCAATTGTCTCTCTACACCGAGGCTCTTGTCCTTCAAGGACGCTTCTTTTTTCCATCACCTCCCCCTCCGCCATCCACCCCCTCTTCCCAGGTACTCGTTCCCAAGCATCCGTCTCTGCCTTGTTACTACATGGACTCCATCAGCTGTATCGGTTCCTCTCCAGCAAGGACTATTGCATTTACCTTTATCGGAGCTTGAATTGTTCGCCAAAGGTGACATTAGCTGGCGACTAAACTACATTCAAGTATACTGGAGCTGGAGGGGGGGCCCGCGAATCACGTTCATATGTTTTGGTCCTGTCCAAAACTAGGGGAGTACTGGAAGGAGGTGTTTAGGGTAATTTCCAAGGTGGTGCGTGTGAAACTGGACCCGGGTCCCCAGGAGGCCATATTCGGGGTGTCGGACCAGCCAGGGTTGGAAACGGGTGCGGAGGCAGATATCATAGCCTTCGCCTCGTTGATCGCCCGAAGGCGAATCCTGCTGGGATGGAGAGCAGCCTCTCCACCCTGTGCCCTGGCGTGGCGGGGGACCTGTTGGAATGCTTGACCCTTGAGAAGGTTAAGTTCGAACTGAGGGGAAGCTTGGAGGGGTTCTACAAGCCATGGGCACTATTTATTGTGCACTTTCAAGAACTGGATAACATCGAACATTAGTTGGGGGGTGGGTGGGTGGGGGGGAGGGGGGCTGTGTAGATTAAGGGTGGCTACGGGTAATCCCTGATTCCTTTTTGTCATTTGTTTGGGTAAACATGCGGGTTGAGGTTTGGGGGTTGGTGGGCGGATGGGATCGTTGTTATTATGGGGATTGACAAACCTTGCTGATTATTGTTTATTGTTGATGGACGTAAATGTGGGAGAAAATGTGAAAAAGGAGGAGAATAAAAAAAATTTTTTTTTTTAAAGTATACTGGAGCTGGTGAAATATTGCAGGTGTCAGCTGTGTCGGCACGTTTTACATATTGGTCAGCTGAGCTGTGCCCAGCACTGTTTCTTTTAGCATGCTTTAAGTCTGTTACATAAATACCTGGGAAACGGTATTCTGCCTGATAGTGTTTCTCGTTTCACAGTTCCTGAAGTTGAAGTTTTGAGTTTAATTTCCTATCCGAGGTATTGTTAGGTTTTGAACGCGTGAACATGAAGTTGTCAAAACTGTGCACTACTGAGCCTGCTAATCTTTCCGGTGCTTGCACGCAATTTTCCAAATGCTAACAATGGGTAGGAAGGAATAAAATAATCAAACAATCCTGAGTTACACCCGTTCGCAAAGTATCAGGGCGGAGCGGGCGTTTAAGGTGAAACAGCAGCTCAATTTACACATTTACATTAAATAATACAGAAGTGCCAATAATTACTGTGACGTTTTAACAGTAATTATGGAGAATATTTTCTGAATGTGGGTCGCGATAGTCGGCCGTTCTGTAAACGTGGGTCGCTCAAAAAAAGTTTGAAAAACAATGCGCTGCCCTGTAGGGGTTCTATATTATTCTGCGTGACATTCACTTCACAGACAGCAGATGGCAGCAAATAATCAGTTTTTGGTGACAACCTGCCCACTGTATTTATACCCTGAGGATGCCTCAAAAAGTGATTTATGACTAATAAAGTACTTTTGAAGTGCAGTCGCTTTGTAATGTAGGAAATGCAGCTGCCAATTTGTACACAGCAAGCTCCCACACAGAGCAATGTGCTAATGACCAGATAGCCTACTTTCATCCACACCTTTTTCAGCGACGCTTCGCGTTCCCGGATTTCGCTGCCAATTCCCACCCCTCTGTCACCTTCACATGGTCCATCCCTGACATCCTTCCTTGACCTCTCCATCTCCATTTCTGGGGATAGACTAATATCCATTACAAATCTACTGACTCCCACAGATACCTCAATTACAGCTCTTCACACCCCACATCCTGTAAGGACTCCTTCCCATTTTCCCAGTTCTTTCACCTCCACTTTCCAAAGCGGTGCTGTCTTCATTCTTACTTAATCGTAGTTTACCACCCACCGTGATTGGCAGGGTTCTCAACCGTGTCTGACCCACCTCCCACACCGCTGCCCTCACCCCTTCCCCCCCCTCCCAGAACCAGGATAAGGTCCCCCTTATCCCCACTTTTCACCCCCACCAGCCTCCGCACTCAAATGACCATCCTCCGCCAGTTCCGCCAACCCCAGCGTGATGCCGCCTCCAAACACGTCTTCCCCTCACTCCCCCGTCAGCATTCCGCAGGGACCGTTCCCTCCGGGGTATCTGGGTCCATTCCTCCATCACCCCCCCAACACCTCACCCTCTTCCCACGTCACCTTCCCATGCAATCGCAGAAGATGTAACACCTGCCCCTTTACCTCCTCTCTGCTCTCCATCCAAGGGACCAAACACTCGTTTAAGGTGAGACAGAGCTTCATGGGCACCTCCTTTAATATGGTCTATTGGATTCACTGCTCCCAATGCCGTCTACGCTACGTTGGAGAGACTAAACACAGACTGGTTTACCGCTTTGATGTGTTGGGTGCTCTGGATCCGTGGAACACATACAGGCCACCAACACTTAAAATAGTACAACACTATTTTATTAAGTTAGAAACTGTTGAACATACTTTCACTGTGGGTTAACACGATGTTAGATTAAACTAAAGACCTATGCCTGTCCTAACCAGTCTATGCACTCAGCACATGGTGAAGATCTGTGCTGTAAGCTGTAAGCTCTGTCCTTCTGAGAGGCTGCATCCCGAATGAGCGGGAACTCTGATGCCCCCTGTCTATATAGTGAGTGTGCTCTAACTGGTGATTGGCTGCGGTGTTGTGTGTGTTGATTGGTCTTGCTGTGTGTCCATCAGTGTGTGTGTCTGCACCATGATATACTGGTGTATATTATGACATCCCCCCTTTTATAAAGAAATGTATGTGTGTGGCAATAAATATTGTGTGGTGAGAATGTTCCTAACTACGTGTGGGGAGCGAAGACATATTTACAGGACTACGTACATGAGAACTAAGCTATTTACATGGGAAGGTGCCTGGTGCAGAGAAGCAGTATGCAACAAGAATAACGAGATAAACACTATATACAAACCTGGGAAACGATCCAACAAAGCAACGAAACAATTCAGAGAGTCCATAAGTTCCAAAAGTCCATAAATTTAGTCTCTGAGGTGGGCGACGTATTCTGGTCGACCGCCTCAAGGGTGGGTCGGGAGCCGCCGGTTCAGGAGCGGGCTGGACTGCGTCAAAGTCAGGGGGAGGCAGAGTGACAGGGAGCTCTGCATAGTCCGTGGCAGGGTCAGCAGGAGGGCGAGGTGACAGTGGAGGATCACGTGGCGAGCGTGGAACGAGACGAAGGGCGCGTCGATTGCGGCGCAGAATAGAGCCATCCGGTAGACGAACCAGGAACGAGCGGGGGGCCACCTGCCGAAGGACCACAGCGGTTGCAGACCAGCCACCATCCGGAAGATGGATGCGGACGTTGTCATCTGGAGCCAGAGCAGGGAGATCAGCTGCACTGGAGTCATGAGCCGCCTTGTGCTGTGCACGAGACAGCTGCATCCGGCGAAGGACCGGAACGTGGTCGAGGTCTGGGACATGGCTGGACGGCACCGTCGTCCTCAGGGTGCGACTCATGAGTAACTGGGCTGGCGACAGGCCAGTGGACAGTAGGGCGGAGCAATAGGCCAGCAAGGCAAGGTAGAAATCAGACCCAGCATCGGCAGCCTTGCATAGGAGCCGTTTGACTATATGTACTCCCTTCTCTGCTTTGCCGTTGGATTGGGGGTACAGGGGACTGGACGTCACATGGGCAAAATTGTACCGCCTGGCAAAGTTGGACCATTCTTGGCTGGCGAAGCAGGGGCCATTGTCCGACATAACCGTGAGCGGGATGCCGTGTCGAGCAAAGGTTTCTTTACATGCACGAATGACTGCAGACGAGGTGAGGTCGTGCAACCGTATCACCTCCAGGTAATTAGAAAAGTAGTCCACGATCAGGACATGGTTTCTACCCAGCGCGTGGAACAGGTCGATGCCCACCTATGTCCATGGTGACGTGACCAACTCATGGGGCGGCAGGGTCTCACGTGGTTGGGCCGGCTGGAAGCGCTGACAAGTGGGGCAGCTGAGCACTGTGTTGGCGATGTCCTCATTAATGCCGGGCCAGTACACTGCCTCTCGGGCCCGTCGGCGGCACGTTTCCACGCCAAGGTGGCCCTCGTGTAGGTGTTCCAGGACAAGCTGGCGCATGCTATGCGGGATGACAATCCGGTCCAGTTATAGAAGAATCCCGTCTACTACCGCCAGATCATCTCTGACATTATAGGATTGAGGGCATTGGCTCTTGAGCCACCTGCCCGTTGGGTGGCGCATGCCACTCTGTAGCAAGGGGTCAGCCGCAGTCTCGCGGCGAATTTGGACGAGGCGTTCATCCGAGGCAGGTAGATTGGAGGCCACAAATGCCACATGGGCGTCAACCTGGCAGACAAATCCCGCTGGGTCACATGGAGTGTTGACTGCCCTGGAGAGAGTGTCAGCAATGATGAGGTCTTTGCCTGGGGTGTATACCAGCTGGAAGTCGTATCGCCGGAGCTTGAGAAGAATACGCTGGAGGCGAGGCGTCATGTCGTTCAAGTCCTTCTGTATTATATTGACCAGCGGGCGATGGTCGGTCTTGACGGTGAATTGAGGAAGTCCGTAGACATAATCGTGAAACTTAACCACACCGGTCAGAAGGCCCAGGCACTCCTTTTCTATCTGCGCGTAATGCTGCTCCGTGGGGGTCATCGCACGTGACGCATATGCAATGGGGGCCCATGATGAGGCCTCATCACGTTGAAGGAGCACTGCCCCAATGCCGGATTGACTGGCATCGGTTGAAATTTTGGTCTCCTTTGCTGGATCAAAGAAAGCCCGGAGCCGTGGTCAGTTTTGCCTTGAGTTCTCTCCATTCGCGCTCGTGGGCAGGGAGCCATTGGAAGTCTATCGTCTTCCTGACCAGGTTCCTGAGAGCCGTGGTATGAGAGGCGAGGTTAGGGATGAATTTCCCTAAAAAATTGACCATGCCCAGAAATTGGAGGACCGCCTTCTTGTCCTCTGGTGTTTTCATAGCTGTGATGGCAGCTACCTTGTCCGCACCCGGCTGCACACCCAATTGGGAGATGTGGTCCCCGAGGAACTTGAGTTCTGTCTGACCAAAAGAGCATTTGGCCCTGTTGAGGCAGAGGCCATGCTCATGTATACGTCTGAATATGCGCTGGAGGCGACTAACATGCTCCTGCAGGGTGGTGGACCAAATGATTATGTCATCGACATAGGCACGAACACCTTAAATACATAAGAACTAGGAGCAGGAGTCGGCCATCTGGCCCCTCGAGCCTGCTCCGCCATTCAATGAGATCACGGCTGATCTTTTGTGGTCTCAGCTCCACTTTCCGGCCCGAACACCATAACCCTTAATCCCTTTATTCTTCAAAAAACTATCTATCTTTATCTTAAAAACATTTAATGAAGGAGCCTCTACTGCTTCACTGGGCAAGGAATTCCATAGATTCACAACCCTTTGGGTGAAGAAGTTCCTCCTAAACTCAGTCCTAAATCTACTTCCCCTTATTTTGAGGCTAATACCTTTCATCATTTGTTCCACAATCCTATGGAACACTTCTGATGCAGAGATGATCCCAAACGGCATCCTGTTGTAACAATATCTTCCAAAGGGGGTGTTAAACATGCAGAGTTTCCTGCTGGATTTGTCGAGCTGGATTTGCCAGAATCCTTTTGAAGCGTTGAGTTTGGTAAAGAGCTTGGCGCGAGCCATCTCACATGTGAGCTCTTCGCGCTTGGGAATTGGATAGTGCTCCCTCATGATATTGCGATTTAGATCCTTGGGATCAATGCAAATTCTCAATTCGCCGGAAGGCTTTTTTACACATACCATGGAACTGACCCAGTCGGTCGGTTCCGTGACTTTGGAAATCACTCCTTGGTTCTGGAGGTCCTGCAGCTGCTGCTTGAGGCGGTCCTTAAGGGGGCTGAGACCCTGCGAGGTGCGTGCACCACAGGCGTGGCATTCGGTTTTAATAAAATCTTGTAGGTGTACGGGAGCGTGCCCATGCCCTCGAAGACGTTGTGGTGATGGTTGATAATGGCGTCGAGCTGTGCCCTGAAGTCGGTGTCCTGAAAGGCAGACGTGTCAGCAGGAGAGAGAGAGTGAACTCTCTGAACTAGGCTCAGCAGCTTGCATGCCTGCGCGCCAAGCAGGGAGGCTTTCGAGGAGCCCACGATTTCAAAGGGAAGGATGGCTTTGCATGATCCGTGCATCACTTCAAGTTGGCACGAGCCTCTGGCAGCAATGGCATTGCCATTATAATCTAATAGCTGGCAGGATGGCTGGTTTGACACTAAGGCTTTGGAGGCTAGACCACGCAATGAGATTGGCAGAGGCACCAGTGTCCAGGCGGAATCGTATTTGGGACCGGTTGACCGTCAGGGTGGCACACCACTCATCTTCTGGATCGATGCTGTATACCGACAGCGGCTGGATTCTTTGCTTCGGGGACACCCTGTTTTTTTGTAACGACACCAACTCGAAAAGGCGCCTTCGGGTCCTCGGTGTCAATATCGGGTAGCAGGTCCGAATCGGGCTCGGTGACCGTGGGTTGAATGGCCCGGACATTCCTGCGAGGCTGGCTGGAGTGACGAGAGTTGGCAGGCTGAGCTGATCTGCACAAAGCAACACAGTGGTCAAGTTTGTGGTCCCGTACCAGCCTCCCCGAACAGGCGCCAAAATGTGGCGACTAGGGGCTTTTCACAGTAACTTCATTTGAAGCCTACTTGTGACAATAAGCGGTTTTCATTTCATTTTCATTTCATTCAAGTTTGCCACATCTCAGGAATCGTCGGGATTTGGCAGGACATTGCCGCTTTAAGTCGGCGGAGCCACAGTTGCCGCACGTTGTAGCGTCAGTGCGTTCGCTGCGCCACCGCGCATGCGCGGTGCGGTCGTACATGGTGCGCGCCTGCGCAGTACGTCCCCTCGTTCGGTGCGCACAAGCGCGGGAGTCCGCGAAAAGCGCGAAATGGCCGCACTCAACCAGGCTGAGGCCCTGGAATTGCTCGATTGCTTGGACCCGTTCTGCCCCGTGGGGACCTTGCCGCGCCGTTTCAGCCGCGTGGATGTGGGAATACCGACTAGTGACGTGTTCATGTAGCACGCAGGTCTCGATGGCAATCGTTAGGGTGAGCTGCTTTACCTGAGGAGCTGCTGGCGTAGGGGGTCCGACTGAACACCGAAAACAATCTGGTCGCGTATCATGGAGTCGGAGGTGGGCCCGTAATTACAGGACTGCGCAAGGATGCAGAGGTGGGTGAGAAAGGACTGGAAAGGTTCATCCTTACCCTGCAAACGCTGTTGGAATACATAGCGCTCGAAACTTTCATTCACCTCGATGTCGCAGTGACTGTCAAACCTAAGGACCGTCTTGAATTTTGATTTATCTTCACCATCAGCAAAAGTGAGAGAATTGAAAATGTGGATGGCATGGTCCCCGGCCGTGGATAGGAAGAGAGCGATCTTCCTGGTGTCTGAGGCAGCTTCCCGGTCTGTGGCTTCCAGGTAGAGCTGGAAGCGTTGTTTGAATATCTTCCAGTTGGCTCCCAGGTTACCGGTGATGCGGTGCGGCGGCGGCGGGCGGACGCTGTCCATTTTGCAGGATGGCTGTATGCTGGTGGAAGGCAGATCAATTGCAGGTAGGTTTAAAAATTTCTAACATCCCTCAACTACTGGTTGATACACGATCAATGACCACTAAAGCGAGGTTGTAGTCCAACTGAAGGCTTTAATAAGCGAGATGTTTCCCCCAGCAGCTCAGTTACAGAATGAAGGCTGCTGGGGCGGCACGGGATCTTATACCCTGCCTTGCAGGGCGGAGCTACCATACAGCTTGACCAATAGGAAACATACGATATCTACCAATGGTGTTCCAGCATTACCAGGTACCGTAATACCTCTACACAGACTACCACATTCACCCCCTGTTAAAAAAGAGTCCGGCGGGGGGGGGGGTGGCCTGATATTATAACATGGTAACGTGGTAGAAATTATAGTTATGGAGGTACCGTAATACCTCCGTACAGCATTTTGTAACTATTTACAATTCTATTTACTATTTATGATTCATAATTAACTATACACTTTAAAATGAAGCAATCAGTCGATCGGGGGCCTTGGTCATCCTCTGTGATCATCGAAGCTTCGGTGGTGACTCCGGTGGATACTCGGGCGTCTGTGACTCCGGGGGCGCCTAGTCTTGTAGGGAGACCATATCTTGTCGTCCGTCAGGGTACGCCAGGGCGTACTGGGGATTAGCGTGGAGAAGATGGACCCTCTCGACCAACGGGTCCGACTTGTTTTCGGAGCAGGATGGGTCCGGGAGCTGCCAACCAGGTCGGGAGCGAGGTCCCAGAGGAGGACCTCCTTGGGAAGACAAGGAGACGTTTGTGAGGTGTCTGGTTGGCTGTGGTACAAAGTAGTGACCGGATGGAGTGAAGGGCATCCGGGAGGACTTCCTGCCAGCGAGAGACTGGGAGATTCCTGGACCGTAGGGCCAGTAGGACGGTCTTCCAGACCATTCCGTTCTCCCTCTCTACCTGTCCGTTACCCCGGGGGTTGTAACTGGTCGTGCTGCTCGAGGCGATGCCCTTGCTGAGCAGGAATTGACGCAGTTCGTCGCTCAAAAAGGAGGACGCCCTATCACTCTGTATGTAAGCGGGGAACCCAAACAGTGCAAAGATGCTATGGAGGGCCTTGATGATGGTGGTTGCGGTCATGTCTGGGCAGGGGTTGGCGAATGGGAACCGGGAGTACTCGTCAATCACGTTCAGGAAGTACGTGTTGCGGTTGGTGGCGGGGAGGGGGCCTTTGAAGTCCATGCTGAGGCGTTCAAAGGGATGGGAAGCCTTTATCAAGTGCGTTTTCTTTGGCTGGTAGAAGTGCGGTTTGCACTCCGCGCAGATTTGGCAGTCCCTGGTGGCTGTCCTGACCTCCTCGATGGAATAGGGCAGGTTGCGGGTCTTGATAAAATGGAAAAAGCGTGTGACCCCCGGGTGGCAGAGGTCCTCGTGGAGGGCTTGGAGGTGGTCCACTTGTGCGTTGGCACATGTGCCGCGGGACAGGGCATCAGGAGGCTCGTTTAGCTTCCCGGGACGATACAAGATCTCGTAGTTTTAGGTGGAGAGGAGAGTTTGATCCTCCACCGCAAGATCTTGTCGTTTTTTATCTTGCCCCGCTGTGCATTATCGAACATGAAAGCAACCGACCGTTGGTCAGTGAGGCGAGTGAATCTCCTGCCGGCCAGGTATTGCCTCCAGTGTCGCACAGCTTCTACTATGGCCTGGGCCTCCTTTTCGACTGAGGAGTGGCGGATTTCGGAAGCATGGAGGGTACGGGAGATGAAGGCCACGGGTCTGCCCGCTTGCTTGAGGGTGGCCGCCAGAGCTACATCAGATGCGTCGCTCTCGACCTGGAAGGGGAGGGACTCGTCAATGGCGTGCATCGTTGCCTTTGCAATGTCTGCTCTGATGCGGCTGAAGGCCTGGCGGGCCTCTATTGACAGGGGAAATGCTGTGGATTGGATCAGGGGACGGGCCTTGTTCACATAGTTGGGGTCCCACTGGACATAATAAGAGAAAAACCCTGGGCAGCGCTTCAGGGCCTTGGAGCAGTGAGGGAGGAGGAACTCCATAAGGGGGCGCATGCATTCAGGGTCGGGGCCTCTATTTCGCACTACGTAGCCGAGGATGGCTAGGCGGTCGGTGCTAAACACGCATTTATCCTTGTTATATGTAAGGTTAAGGATCTTTGCGGTCTGGAGGAATTTTCGGAGGTTGGTGTCGTGGTCCTGCTGGTCGTGGCCGCAGATGGTGACATTATCAAGATACGGGAATGTTACCCGTAAACCGTACCGGTCAACCATTCGGTCCATCTCGCGCTGGAAGACCAAGGCACCGTTGGTGACACCGAAGGGAACCTTAAGAAGTGATAGAGCCGCCCATCTGCCTCGAAGGCAGTGTATTTGCGGTCACTAGTGCGGATGGGGAGCTGGTGGTAGGCGGACTTAAGATCCACCGTGGCGAAGACCTTGTAATGCACGATCCTGTTTACCAGGTCGGATATGCGGGGGAGAGGGTACGCGTCCAGCTGCGTAAACCTGTTGATGGTCTGACTGTAGTCGATGACCATCCTATGTTTCTCCCCGGTCTTTACCACCACTACTGGAGCTCTCCAGGGACTGTTGCTCGCTTCAATGACTCCTTCCCTCAGTAGCCTTTGGACCTCTGACCTAATAAAGATCCGATCCTAGGCACTGTACCATCTGCTCCTGGTGGCAACGGGTTTGCAATCCGGGGTGAGGTTCGCAAACAGGGAAGGCGGATCGACCTTGAGGGTCTCGAGGCCGCAGACAGTGAGGGGGGTTATAGGGCCGCCGAATTTGAAGGTTAGACTTTGGAGATTACACTGGAAGTCTAAACCTAGGAGTGTGGCTGCGCAGAGGTGGGGAAGGACTTAGAGCCGGTAATTTCTAAACTCCCTTCCCTGGACTGTGAGGTTTGCGACACAAAACCTCTTTATCTCTACTGAGTGGGAACCGGAGGCCAGGGAGATTTTTTGATTAACGGGGTGGACGAGGAGAGAACAGCGCCTTACCGTGTCGGGGTGTATGAAGCTCTCTGTGCTCCCAGAGTCGATTAAGCAGGATGTCTCGTGCCCGTTGATTAGTACTGTTGTTGTCGCAGTTGAGAGTGTTCGAGGCCGGGACTGATCCAGGGTCACCGAGGCTAATCGCAGCAGTTGAGAGTTCTCTTCGGGCAGTGTGTGGTCAGCCGAGCTGGGGTCCTGGGAGTCCATCCAAGATGGCGGCTCCCATTGGTCACACATGCCTGGGGGTGCACAAAATGGCGGTGCCCATCCATCGAACGTGGCATCCGTGGGACAATATGGCGGCGCCCGGGGACCGCACGTGGCCCTGGAGGAGGAAGATGGCGGCGCCCGCTGGCCGCACCGGGACCATGGAGGGGTTTGCGGTAGTGGTCCGCATTCTCCGCCGGAGACCACGGCAACCACACGGGCCTGGCATACCACCCCTTTTTACCGCATCCCTTGCAGGTGGATGCGGGGGCCAGGCAGCGCTGCCGGGGGTGCTTGGCCTGCCCGCAAAAGTAGCAGCGGTTCCCCCCGGGGTTGCCAGGCCGCCTTGCAGCACAAGCTTGTGGGGGATGGGAGATGTCTCGGGGTCGGCTGCGGAGGCGTTCCACGCTGCCCAGAGGGCTGCCGCGCGGTTGGGAACGTAAGCGCGGGCGTTTCTGGAGGCCACATCCAGGGAGCCTGCAAGGGCCCGTGCCTCCTTGAGGCCTAGGGTGTCTTTTTCCAGCAATCGTGGCGGATTTGGGAGGACAGCATACCTGCCACGAAAGCGTCCCGGATCAAGAGTTCAGTGTGTTCGCTCGCCGAAACTTGCGGGCAGCTGCAGTTTCTCCCCAACACCAGGAGTGCACGGTAGAATTCTTCCAGCGATTCCCCAGGGATTTGTCGCCTCATCGCTAGCAGATGTCGGGTGTAGACCTGGTTTACCGGGTGAATATAATGTCCTTTCAGCAGCCCGATTGCTGCATCAAAGTCTTCCGCGTCCTCGATGAGGGTGTAAATCTCCGGGCTCACCCTCGAGTGCAGGACTTGCATTTTCCGTTCTCCCGTGGGTGTGTTTTCGGCCGTTCCGAGATACCCTTTAAAACACCCCGGCCAGTGTTTGAAGATTGCCGCTGAGTTCGCCACGTGGGGGCTGAGTTGCAGACACTCCGGCTTGATTCGGAGCTCCATCCTTTTAAATCTAACTTATTAAATTGATGCACGATCAATGACCAATAAAGCGAGGTTGTAGTCCAACTGAAGGTTTTAATAAGCTAGATGTTTCCCCCAGCAGCTCAGTTACAGAATGAAGGCTGCTGGGGCGGCACGGACTCTTATGCCCCACCTTGCAGGGCGGAGCTACCATACAGCTTGACCAATAGGAAACATACAATATCTACCAATCGTGTTCCAGCATTACCAGGTACCGTAATACCTCTACACAGACTACCACACTGGTACCATGATGTGTTGGGCGCTCTGGATCCGTGGAGCACATACAGGCCACCAACACTTAAATTAGTACAACACTATTTTATTGAGTTAGAAACTGTTGAACATACTTTCACTGTGGGTTAACACGATGTTAGAATAAACTAAAGACCTATGCCTGTCCTAACCAGTCTATGCACTCAGAACATGGTGAAGATCTGTGCTGCAAGCTGTAAGCTCTGTCCTTCTAGGAGGCTGCATCCCGAATGAACGGGAAAACTGATGCCCTCTGTCTATATAGTGAGTGTGCTCTAACTGGTGATTGGCTGCGGTGTTGTGTGTGTTGATTGGTCTTGCTGTGTGTCCATCAGTGTGTGTGTGTCTGCACCATGATATACTGGTGTATATTATGACACGCTTTGCAGAACACCTTCGGTCCGTCCACCAGCAGGGCCCAGACCTTCCTGTCGCTGCCATTTCGACTCACCGTCCTGCTCTCACACCCACATGTCCGTCCTTGGCCTGTTGCAATGTTCCAGTGAAACCCGGCGCAAACTGGAGGACCAGCACCTCATCTTCCGATTAGGCAGGTTACAGCCTTCCGGACTTAACATTGAGTTCAACAACTTCAGACTGTGAACTCTCTCCTCCACTTTTTTATTTCTATCAATTTATTTTCGTTTCTTCCATTGATTCATCTTTCTACCCCCCTTTTCATCCCACTCTCCATCTTGTTTTTCCCTTACCACACTTAGAAATGTTTTCAGCAACGGGAAGGTGAACCCGCCGGCCAGCCAGACTCCTCCCGCATCGGGGCGACGTTTGGAAAGGGTGCCCAGATCTCCAAGTGAGGTTGAGAGTCCCCCACACCCCCACCCATGGACAATGCAACCATCACAGACATGGGCACCCCCCCGCAAACCTCCCAAACGATCACACTCTGCTATGGGGTCGCCGAGGACCCTCCCCCCCCCACCTTTATGGCCCCCCCTTTTCATGACCCCCCCTTCACCTTTCATAACCCCCCCCCTTTTTACACACATGGCCCCCCTCAGGCCCAAATCCTTGGCAATGCCAACCTGGAACCCAGGCAGTGCCAGCCTGGTACCCAGGCAATGCCCCCACCCCCTGGCAGTGCCAACCTGTGGGTGCGAGGGGGAGTACCAGACAACTGTCCTGTCCTCCCCCTGACCAGCTGGGGGGGGTGGGGGCTCCAATGGCCTCTGAGACCCCCAGAGTGGCCATTACACCTGGTCCCCGCTTGTGTAGACCAGTACTAATCGGCACCTGGGTGTCTCCTCAGTAACTGCACAACAGACACCAAGGGGTGTTGTAAATGAAGGTGTTGGCCAGAAGCTATATGTGGTGGGCAGGCATGATCAAACGGCTGGCCCAACAATGCACCTCATGCCAGGAGCAGCAGGAGCTCCCACCAGCCGCCATGCTACATCCTGGGAATGGCCTGAGCCACTGCCTGTATGCCCATTTTGCTGTACCTTTCCAAGGGTCAATGTTTTTACTCGTCGTTGATGCCCATTCCAAGTGGCTGGAAGCCCATCGGATGTCATGCACCACGTTGAAGGCCACGCTTAAGAAACTACGGCTCTCTTTCAGCACCCACAACATTCCGGAGGTGCTGGGCACACACAGTGGCACCCTGACCCCCAAGACGAGTTTCAATGCTTTATGAATTTGCATTTGCATTAAAGTTATTTATATAAAAGGAAGAGAGAGATCCCTTTGCTTTGCAGAACCAGTTTGTTTACTTGAGCTTCAGGTGATGCCACTGTGTGTAGAGGAATAGATTGAGCTAGTGATCCATGTCTAACAATGCCCAATTTAACACTCTACTGAAAGCTTGTTGACAACCCAGCTGCTTCAGTTCTGCTTTAACCATTGTCTAAGCATCTCTAAATAGCCTTGGCAAAATAAATGTAGGTAATGCTTTATATCTCTCTTCCCGCCTATCATAATTCCTTCCATCTGTGGCTCAGTTGGGAACACACTCAATGGCTTGAGCACAGAAATCACAGTTGACACTCCAGTGTCAATACAGAGGGAGCACTGCCCTGTTGGTGGGAGGCGCTGTCTTTTTGGATGTCACTGATGTTTAAGACCATAAGATGAAGGCCACTCGGCCCCTCTAGTCTGCTCCGCGTTCAATGAGATCATGGCTGATCTGAAACTCCTCAACTCCGCTTTTCCGCTTTATTCCCACAACCCTCGATTCCCTCGCTGATCAAAAATCGGTCTGCCTCAGCCTTGACCATACTTAATAACCCAGCCTCTCCAGATCTCTGACTACCCTCTTAGAGAAGGAATTCCTCCTAATCTCTGTTTTCAGTGGGCGATCGCCTTACTCTGAGATTATGCCCTCTGGTCCTAGACTCTCCCACAAGAGGAAACATCCACCCTGTCAAGCCCTCCGAGAACCCGATATGTCTCAAAAACTCAACTCTCATTCTTGCAAAGTCCAATAAGCTGTTGTCCTAAAGTGCATTAAAAGTCCATCTGGCTGCATGGTTTCTCCAAATTTATGGACCGATTTTCTCTTGGCCACTGAGGGGCAGCATGGTAGCATTGTGGGGCAGCATGGTAGCATTGTGGGGCAGCATGGTAGCATTGTGGGGCAGCACGGTAGCATTGTGGGGAAGCATGGTAGCATTGTGGGGCAGCATGGTAGCATTGTGGGGCAGCACGGTAGCATTGTGGATAGAACAATTGCTTCACAGCTCCAGGGTCCCAGGTACAGAGTAATGTTATCAGTCAGTTTGGTTTCCTAAGTGACAATGTTCACCAGTCTTGATCAAGTCCTATGTGAGTGAGAATTGTTGTCGGATGTACCGAATCAGCCAAACTTGACACTTTTTCCCCCTAACGAGGATGTTCAGGAACACTGAGAACAGTTTCGGCTGGTTGATTTTGCAATTTTCGACACTAAGGGCAATTTAGCACGGCCAATCCACCTAACCTGCACATCTTTGGACTGTGGGAGGAAACCGGAGCACCCGGAGGAAACCCACGCACACACGGGGAGGATGTGCAGGCTCCGCACCAAGCCGGAATTGAACCTGGGACCCTGGAGCTGTGAAGTAATTGTGCTATCCACAATGCTACCGCGCTGCCTGATGTTTCTGACGCACAAGCCCCCCTCCCTGGCCCAGTCTCGCAGCCCCGGGCAAAGAGGAACAACTCACGGACTTCGGGCGGGGGGGGGGAGGAGCGATGCTATAACCCCCACGAGGCCCACGGAGATTAATCTCCCTGTCAGTCTCATGGAATACAAGCTGCCCCCACTGAAGGGCGGGGACTATCAGTTGGGCTAGTTAATTCAGAACCAAACAAGTGGTCCATGTAGGAGCCAGGCTACAGGGTAGACCTGACTGGGACTGGGACTCGCAAATAATTTCCTTTTGACAATAGAACATAGGACATTACAGCGCAATACAGGCCCTTCGGCCCTCGATGTTGCGCTGACCTGTGAAACCATTCTAAAGCCCATCTACACTATTCCCTTATTGTCCATGTCTATCCAATGACCATTTGAATGCCCTTAGTATTGGCGAGTCCACTACTGTTGCAGGCAGGGCATTCCACGCCCTTACTACTCTCTGAGTAAAGAACCTACCTCTGACATCTGTCCTATATCTATCTCCCCTCAATTTAAAGTTATGTCCCCTTATGCTAGACATCACCATCCGAGGAAAAAGGCTCTCACTGTCCAGCTATCTAATCCTCTGATCATCTTGTATGCCTCAATTAAGTCACCTCTTAATAAATAAATCATTTTCTTTTACTCTCCTTTCCAGACTCCCCCATGAGTACTAAAGTTTACTTGCCCACTCTTCCAGCTACTTTCAGCATTTTTCTGTTATTATTCCCCAGTATGTGCTAAAGTGCAATTACTTACAGCAGTCGCCCAGGTATCTCACTTAGCAGAAACACTGAAGTTGAAATGTTTTGAACAGACTTAACAGAGACCCATTCAGCAGTGAAGATGCCCCCAAATCAGGACAGACACTGGTCCCAATACTAACTTTGTGGGAACATTTTTTTCCATTGGACGAAACGTCAAGGCAGGTGTTGGCCCCTTTAAATATGTAAATTAGGAGCCTAACAACAACTTGTTTTCAGAAGACCCGTGTTCACTGATGCAAGATTGTAAACCTCCTCTTTCAATTCCCCGCCTGTCAGTTCAAATGTTTAATCTATAAATCAACGACCTGCATCTTCTCTAAAAAGAACTCGCATTCCGACTGCACATTGTAAAACCACTCAGAAATCTCGCCAAGCGCTGCCTGTACAACAAGCCGATTTCAAAGCACTGTAATTATCCTTCTCATGTAGTGCGGCAGTGACCACAACAACTTACATTTAAATAGCGCCTGTAATGTAGAAGAATGTTGAATTGGTACACATGCAGACAGGGGAGGTGAATAACATTGCAAACGTCCATTGATGCATCAGTGATCGAACTAACAGAAAACATGGATCCTGTGATCCCAAAATGCACTGGCTTGCAAAGTACAGCCAGCCAGGCAAAAGAATAATACATAATATATCCCCCACCCCCCGCCGTTGAAAATGTCGGTTGAACAAAACATTTTCTGAATTCAGGAAACAGGGCAGACTGTCTCAAAAAAACTACTACATATACCATAACTCAATTGCTCAGGAGGTCTTGTCAGAAGGGTGGGTTATGTTCTATTAGTTTGTGTAATATATATATTACTCTTTTGAACCAGCCGAGTTGTTGAAATCAGCAGTAGTCTTCTTGTAAAGATAAACTAATTTATTGAGTAATATAAATAAATTTTGTGAGTTCTTTTTACTTATTACCCAACTAGTACAATAAAGAAACAATTGTAGAGATAACTAATTAAATTGTACAATACAATGCTTTGATAACTTATAACTTCTTCTGTCTCTAGCTTTCCTATGTCTGTTTTCTCTACTCCTGATACACACACCACAGAAAGAGCGGGAAAGCTATTAATATAGGTCCAGACAGTGAGACATCTAGTGTTCAACTGCCTGTACTACCATTACATATGTGGATCATGTGTATTGATATACAGAGATCATTACAGATTACAGCTGACTTCTGGTGCCTTTACAAAGAAATATTCATTGGAGACTGATGACAATTTAGAACTTGTACCCAACTCTGAAGTTGTGCCTGATGGAGGTGAAGGTCAGGTAACCTCAACTTCACTCGAGCTAGGCTGAGGAGGCGAGACTGGCGTCGGCATTCCTCGATTTGGAGATGGCTCACTTGAAGTGGTGGCATCAGGCTCTTCCCTGAGAGGTGTATCCTGAGATGGCATCTGACTTTAAATTATGAATTCAGAACCTTTCTTAACCATTAAACAGGTCGCAAGTCAGAAAGATAAAAAGGAATGTGCGTGATAACGTTTTTTAACAGGAAGGTGAGAAAGCTTAACTTTAATATTTGAACAGACTTCTCGCCACCCTCCTCAGACCAGGACGTGAAGTGAATAAAGGATCTGAAAACGTGGGTAACATGTTTAAACCACACCCCTCTCTCACACCTGTCTCTCAACATGGCTTCTCAAGACCCTTTTTTTTTTTACCTTAAAGGTGCACCAGGGTTTCAGTCTCCCAACATCCTCATCAGCATCAACTCCCTCTCCCATCACTACCCTCCCCCTACCCCTCAAAGATCTCTGGAATCGGGGCCCTCCCAATGGGTCGCCCAGCCTCGAGGGAGAGAAATGCCCCCAGGCCAAAAAAAAACGGCAAAGTGCCGATGAATCGAGAGATGTTTCTCGCTGCTGGAGCCACCGAGAAACACCCCACTAAATGGGCCCAAAACCGGACATTGATTTTTTTTTCCCCCCGCGTACATGACTGAGGATTTAAATATGCTAATCTGGTTCACGCCCAGTGAGGGCACGGACCCGATTGGGTCAGCTGCAGCGGGCTGGGAGCATCGAGCCACGTTTGGCGGCCAACGCAGATCCCGTTTCGGACCTCTCCCACTCTTCTCCCAACATAGCGGGATTTGCACCGGGCGCAACATGGCCGGAAATCCCCCACCCCTTGAGTTAGCCTAAGTGTTGACTGACGTAATTAATTGGCTAACATAACTGTTTGCCATTTAAAGTTGAGACATCTTGAATAAAAACCGATTCATTCCTTCAGTCAAGGTTTTAAAAAAAAAAAAAAATTTTATTACAGGTTTTCATAAAATATCAATAACAAAATGAGAAAGAAAAAAGAACCCAACAGGGTTAAGTACAAAACACAATCTAAAAAAGCAACCCCCAAACCCCTCCCCCCCGTACCTAAATAATAAATTAACATTAACACCCCGACTTAAGACAACAGGTGTATACACCCCCTCAGGCCCTTCCAGTGTAAATAACAAAAATAAAGTAAACACCCCCCCCACCCCCCGAGCTGCTGCTGCCATTGACCAATGTCTTGCGTTCTGCCAGAAAGTCTAAGAACGGTTGCCACCGCCTAAAGAACCCTTGTACCGACCCTCTCAAGGCGAATTTCACCCTCTCCAATTTAATGAACCCTGCCATATCGCTGATCCAGGATTCCACACTTGGGGGGCTCGTATCTTTCCACTGAAGGAGAATCCTTCGCCGGGCTACCAGGGACGCAAAGGCCAGAATTCCGGCCTCTTTCGCCTCCTGCACTCCCGGCTCCTCTGCCACCCCAAATATTGCGAGCCCCCAGCCCGGTTTGACCCTGGATCCTACCACCCTCGACACCGTCCTCGCTACGCCCTTCCAAAATTCCTCCAGCGCTGGGCATGCCCAGAACATATGGGTGTGGTTTGCTGGGCTCCCTGAGCACCTAACACACCTGTCCTCACCCCCAAAGAACCTGCTCATCCTTGTCCCGGTCATGTGTGCCCTGTGCAGCACCTTAAACTGTATGAGGCTGAGCCTCGCGCATGAAGAGGAAGAGTTCCTTCAGTCAAGGTTGATGAACGGTGTGACCAGTTCATCTTTTCTTGGCCTGTCTGGGAAGGCAGCATCTTACAGTTCTCACAGCATTTTAAGAATCTGTATTAATAATTGAGTGTTAATTAGATAATGTGTTGATAAGTTATAGAAATTCTAAACTTTTTGTGCAAGGGATTACAGGCGGGAGTTACCGCTGTTCACGTCGGCAGGATATTCCAGTCCCACCGACGGCACACATGTTTCCCAGCGACGAGTGGTGCAGACGACGGGAAATCCTGTTGGCAATGGTGGGACTAAAAAATCCTGTTGGCGGACAACCTCCGCCACTGTAAAACACAGTGGGCTGCGCGGTAAATCCCGCCCTACATTACCATAGCAGCCTTACCAGCACATCTATTAATAAATTACTTATTGCTTAATTAAGGCTGTCTGTTTAATTAATCTAGCTGGTTTCCAATAATGCAAGTTTATTTTTCTTTTAAATGACTTTTGTCAATTTAGCACAAAATGCTAAGGAAGGTCAGGTGAGAATTGAAAGTCCGGGGTGTTATGTTCTGTGTTGCGGCCGTGGTAAAGATACACACAGAACATCTAGTTCTTTGACGAGTAATATAGTTTATTAACAAAGTGAACACGTGGAAAGATAACTAACAAACTATAATACAAACAGTAACAAGTTAGTGAATTCTCCTGGAGCTACTTCCAATGCGACTGACCTCTAGTACGACTTACTACCAACTGCTGAATCTCTGGAGTCACATAGTGGATCTCTATCGCCACCTGCTGATTGGAGATGGTATTGATAACTATATACATTACTGTGCACATGCACATCACCACATGGGGGAGAGTCGCCATGCATTGTAAGGTCAATGACTATGTTAATGTTGGGTCCACTTGAGTGATCTTCTTGATTTGGACTTAAGTGATGGGTGTTCTCCACATGTGCAAAGTAGAAGATGTCTTTTTAAGCAGCGTCCCTATGGCTGGCTGGTGGGGCAGCCTCAAAAGGCCATCCACATTGCCATGTTTTCAGATGATGTCAGATGAGCACTGAACATCAATGCCCAACGCTGCTTCCTGCTTGAACATCAATGCCCAACGCTGCTTCCTGCTTGAACATCAATGCCCAATGCTGCTTCCTGCTTGAACATCAATGCCCAACGCTGCTTCCTGCTTGAACATCAATGCCCAACGCTGCTTCCTGCTTGAACATCAATGCCCAACGCTGCTTCCTGCTTGAACATCAATGCCCAACGCTGCTTCCTGCTTGAACATCAATGCCCAACGCTGCTTCCTGCTTGAACATCAATGCCCAACGCTGCTTCCTGCTTGCAACTAAAGAAGAGATAGTGGGGCGAACCAAATATCGAGGTAAGTGGTCGATAATTAGTCAGGAGCATGAATTTCCATCCAAACAGGCACTGGTGGAATTTCCGGATTTCGGAAATGATTCCTCGTGCTTCCCATTCAATTTGAGCATGTTGGCTCCCTGCTTTATTTAAAGTTTGGGAAGCAAATGCTGTGCGTCGCTCCACACCAGATGGCGTTAAGTGTGTGAGACAATGGCCCCAATTCCATAATGAAGATCTAAGGAGTGGTCAAAGTGCGTCAGTACCGTGGCATCGGCCAGTGCTGTTTTAGCCTTCTTGAAAGCAGCGTCACAGGACTCTGTCCATTCCAAGGCATTGTTCTGACACAGAAGCTTATGCAGCGGCGAATGAACCTCCCGTAATAATTCAGCAGCCCTAAGGACGAGTGAAGCTGGTTGGTATTTTGAGGAGCTGGGGCATCCGCAATAGCCTTGACCCTGGAGAGTGCTTTGTAAAGCACGGCAGCATCAATGACCTGCCCCAAATATTCTACAGAGGACCCAAAATACTCACATTTGTCTTTGCGAACCCGTAGGGCACACGCCTCTAGCCTTTGTAGGGTGGCATCCAAGTTCTTGAGAGGACCTTAATCAGTCTTGCCCATTACCAAGATGTCATCAAAGTTGCAGGGAACTCCAGGCAAACCACTCAGGGCCTGGTCCAGTGTCCTCTGAAATAGGACTGGAACTGACGTTATTCCAGAAGGCAAATGGCATTATCTGCACAGTCCCTTGTGTGTTGCGATGATAAGATATTCTTGTGACCACTCATTAACTTTCATTTGTAAGTATCTCTGGTATTGGTCTATTTTGCTGAATTTCTATTCACCAGCCAGGCCAACAAAAAGGTTCTCAATCCCAAGAGGTGGACATTGTTGAGCACACAGCACAGGGTTAGCATTAACCTTGAAATCTCCACATGGAGCCGTCTTTCTTGAGCACTGGAATGACAGGTGTGGTGTCATTCGCTCTGGGGGACAGGCACCAAGACTTCTATCTCAAAAATGTTTCTCCAGAACTTTTAGTGTCCACATATGATTTTTCACCGGGTTTGGCAGGCTGCTTCAAGCTCCTTAATAAGCCAGAGGTTTTAGCTCTCGAAAGAATTTCTAAAGAAATTTGCTACTTTTCCATCATTTTCAATTCCATTTGCAAGGACAAAACATGTGAGGTGATGCATTTTGGCAGATCGAATCAGGCCAGGACCTACTCAGTTAATGGTATGGCGTTGGGGAGAGTTCTAGAACAAGGAGATCTAGGAGTACAGGTTCATAGCTCCTTGAAGGTGGAGTCGCAGGTGGACAGGGTGATGAAGAAGGCATTCGGCATGCTTGGTTTCATTGGTCAGAACATTGAAGACAGGAGTTGGGACGTCTTGTTGAAGTTGTACAAGACATTGGTACGGCCACACTTGGAATACTGTGTGCAGTTCTGCTCACCCTATTATAGAAAGGATATTATTAAACTAGAAAGAGTGCAGAAAAGATTTACTAGGATGTTGCCGGGACTTAATGGTTTGAGTTATAAGGAGAGGCTGGATAGACTGGGACTTTTTCCCCTGGAGCGTAGGAGGCTTAGGGGTGATCTTATAGAGGTCTATAAAATAATGAGGGGCATAGATAAGGTAGATAGTCAACATCTTTTCCCAAAGGTAGGGGAGTCTAAAACTAGAGGGCATAGGTTTAAGGTGAGAGGGGAGAGATTCAGAAGGGCCCAGAGGGGCAATTTCTTCACTCGGAGGGTAGTGAGTGTCTGGAATGGGCTGCCAGAGGTAGTAGTAGAGGCGGGTACAATTGTGTCTTTTAAAAAGCATTTAGATAGTTACATGGGTAAGATGGGTATAGAGGGTTATGGGCCAAGTGCGGGCAACTGGGACTAGCTTAATGATAAAAACTCGGCAGCATGGACTGGTTGGGCCGAAGGGCCTGTTTCCATGCTGTAAACTTCTATGATTCTATGATGAAAAGAAAACCCCCGAGACATTCAAGAAGAATCATAATAACAGAAAAGAATGAGTAAAAATAAATTACTAGTTTAAACAAAGGCTCCCATGTGAACCACAAGCCTTCCAGGACTCCCAAAGCACGGGAAACATGGAAAATGAAAGTCCCTGCTGAGCGAACACGGTAGCACAGTGGTTAGCACAGTTACTTCACAGCGCCTGGGTCCCAGATTCGATTCCCGGCTTGGGTCACTGTCTGTGCAGAGTCTGCACGTTCTCCCCGTGTCTGCGTGGGTTTCCTCCCACAAGTCCCGAAAGACGAGCTTGTTAGGTGAATTGGACATTCTGAATTCTCCCTCAGTGTACCCGAACAGGCACCGGAATGTGGCGACTAGGGGCTTTTCACAGTAACTTCATTGCAGTGTTAATGTAAGCCTATCTGTGACAATCATAAAGATTATTATACTATTATAGAGAAAGAAAACCTGTCGAATCGCCCAGAAACAAAAAGAGCAGAGATTGCTGCTGTGCTATAAACAGCAACTAGGAAGCTTCTAAACATTTTAAGACAAAGTGCGGCCACGCTACCAGTCAGCCAGCTACAACCCGGGAAGCGTGGAAAACCCAGCAGAGAAAGCAGACAGCTGCAGTGACAGCTTGAAGTTAAAAAAAATCGGTTGCTGCTCTGAAAGTCGCAACACGTTCAAAACGGCAACACGGCGACTGTCAAAGAAGAGAATATCAAAGGCTGAAAATGGCCTCACTTAGCAGACAGCGAGGACATTTTGACGAGACAGTTGAACAGTCGAGCTGCTACACTGAGTGTTTTGAATGTTTTGTCCTTGCAAATGGAATTGAAAATGATGGAAAAGTAGCAAATTTCTTTAGAAATTCTTTCGACAGCCCCATCCCCCGCCCCTTAACCTCACCCTAAGAGGCATTTTAGCTTGTCCAATCCACCTAATCTGCACATCTTTGGAAATAAGCACAGAAAAAATGGCAATCAGAAACGCTTTAAGTTAAGATGGGCTGCGAGCATGACACTGCTCCACTCATTTCCTCGTCCACAACGGACTGAGTACCCCAAGATAATTGCGATGAATACTGTAGAAGAAAAGCTGCAACCTGCCTGTAGTTCTGCGCAGTTGCCCAAATGCTCCAAAGGATTAAGCTAGCATTCGTTTTGTGATATCGGTTTAGGCTTCCCCAGTCAGAGCCTAAGCCCAGACTGAAATTTACTCTGTTCCCCATTAACATACCAAGCATGGCAGGAATCCATTTTGTGTTATTTGCCAGGGGGTGTTGTGTTATGTACTCTGGGACAACACAGGCTGCAACTCAATGCAGCTTTGACCAAAAGATACTCCACTCCAGACTTTGAAGTAAGTTCAATGTGATTTATTGAACCATTAGCACAGTTCTCTATGAGTTCGACTCTCCTGCTGATCTTGCTATAGTAACTCAGTCTAACTAACCATTCTGCACTAAGCCACGTGGTGGGATGATGCTTCTGATGCATGAATCCCGCTCCCGCCGGTTGCCGAATTCTCCGGCACCGGATATTCGGCGGGGGCGGGAATCGGGCCGCGCTGGTTGGTGGCCCCCCCACCCCGGCGATTCTCCGGTCCGCGATGGGCCGAAGTCCCGCCGCTGTCAACCCACGGCAGCCGGCGTGGATTGAGCCACCTTTGGGACAGCGGGACACGGTGGCGCAAGCGGGCTCCGGCGTCCTGGGGGAGGCGCGGGGTGATCTGGCCCCGGGGGGTGCCCCCACGGTGGCCTGGCCCACGATCGGGGCCCACCGATCCGCGGGCGGGCCTGTGCCGTGGGGGCACTCTTTTCCTTCCGCCTTTGCCATTGTCTCCACCATGGCGGAGGCGGAAGAGACCCCCTCCACTGCGCATGCGCGGGGATGCCGTGAGCGGCCGCTGACGCTCCCGCGCATGCGCCGCCCGGTAAAGTCAGTTTCACGCCAGCTGGCGGGGCACCAAAGGCCTTTCCCGCCAGCTGGCGGGGCGGAAATCAGTCCGGCGCGGGCCTAGCCCCTCAAGGTGAGGGCTCGGTCGCCCAAGATGCGGAGACCTCCGCACCTTTGGGGCGGCGCGATGCCGGACTGATTCGCACCGTTTTTGCCGCCGGTCGGCGGACATCGCGCCGATATCGGAGAACCCCGCTGGAATTAAAAGTCTAATGGCGACCATGAAACCACATCGATTGTCGTTAAAAACCCATCTGGTTCGCTAATGTTCTTTAGGGAAGGAAATCTGCCGTCCTTACCCGGTCTGGCCTACATGTGACTCCAGACCCACAGCAATGTGGTTGACTCTTAACAGCCCTTAGGGATGGGCAACAAATACCGACCCAGCCGGGGAGGCCAACATCCCATGAACGAATTTTAAAAAAGCCAAGCCCCACTTTTGTCCCGCTTCAGTGCTTGAACACTAAAATAAAAACCAAGGCTGGCACTTCACGGAGGGAGAGGTGATGCTGATGTAGTGGTATCACATCTGGGCCAGTAATCCAGAGACCCACATTAATGCTCGGTGGACACAGTTTCAAATTCCACCACAGCAACTGATGGAATTTAAATTTAATGAATAAATCTGGAATATAAAGCTAGCCTCCGTAATCATAGAATTTACAGTGCAGAAGGAGGCCATTCAGCCCATCGAGTCTGCACCGGCCCTTGGAAAGAGCACCCTACCCAAGGTCAACACCTCCACCCTATCCCAGTAACCCCACCCAACACCAAGGGCAATTTTGGACACTAAGGGCAATTTATCATGGCCAATCCACCTAACCTGCACATCTTTGGACTGTGGGAGGAAACCGGAGCACCCGGAGGAAACCCACGCACACACGGGGAGGATGTGCAGACTCCGCACAGACAGTGACCCCAGCCGGAATCGAACCTGGGACCCTGGAGCTGTGAAGCAATTGTGCTATCCACAATGCTACCGTGCTGCTCCATGGTGACTATGAAACTATAATTGATTACTGTACATAGGAAAATAGGAATTAGGAGCAGTAGTCGGCAATTCAGCCCCTTCGACCCTGTTCCGCCATTCAATCAGGTCATGGCTGATCTCTTCCTGGTCTCAAATCAACCCCCCCCACCTGTTCCCCATCATGCTTTAACCCGTTTTTTAAATCAGAAATATATCTATCTCCTTCTTGAAACCATTTAATGACTCACACTCCACCGCACTATGGGGCAGCGAGTTCCACAAATTCACTACTCTCTGCAAGAAGTAGTTCCTCCTCATCTCAGTTTTAAATCTACCGTGGGCATACGGTAGCACAGAGGGTAGCACTGTTGCTTCACAGCGCCAGAGTCCCAGGTTCAATTTCCGGCTTAGCTCACTGTCTGTGCGGAGTCTGCAGGTTCCCCCTGTGTATGCGTGGGTTTCCTCCGGGTGCTCCGGTTTCCTCCCACAAGCCACGAAAGACGTGCTTGTTAGGTGAATTGGACATTCTGGATTCTCCTTCAGCGTACCCGAACAGGCGCCGGAATGTGGCGACGAGGGGATTTTCACAGCAATTTTATTGCAGTGTTAATGTAAGCCTACTTGTGACAATAATAAAGATTATTATTATCTCTATAACCTCTCGTTCCTGATTGCTCCACAAGGGGGAACATTTTTTTAATTACTGTAACAGAGTTACCAAGCCAGGGCTCAGAGTGTGGACAGGGGCAAACCCTTAATCCAGCTCCTTGCCTACTCCAAAATACAATTCAAACTGAATCCAATTCATGGTCCCCACAAGAGAGACATACCAGATCCAGGCATCACACCCGACCTCGCGCTCATCTTAGCCAAAAGGCCGAGAAGCGATATAAGGGGGAACATTTTGGCCTGCATTTACTTTATCAATACATTTTAGTATTTTATTTACCTCGATCAGATCCCCTCTCATCCTTCTAAACTCCAGCGATAAGCCCAAACTGTTTAGTCTCTCCTCATACGTCAACCCTTCATCCCCGGAATCAATCTGGTGAACCTCCTCTGAACTTCCTCCAGTGTCACCACATCCTTCCTCAAATAAGGAGACCAAAACTGGACACAATACTCCAGATGTGGTCTCACCAACACCCTGTACAATTGCAACAACACTTCTCTACTTTGATACTCCAGTCCTTTTGCAATATACACTAATACAACGGGCGTGATCTAATGGCTGCGTTGTGCCAATCTCGAAGCCCAGCAGGCCAGTTAGATCACGGGTGAGACTGAAATGGGGAAGCATGACTGGCGCCGATCGGTTTCTGATCTAACCGGCCGGCTCCCGTTGGCCAGATCAGGATGGCATGGTGAGAAGCCAATAATTAAGGCCAATCCCCATCCCATCCCCCTACCTAACGGCCTCCCCCAGCGAGTGGTCACTCGGGCACCGTTCAGTACACTTATTTAAAAAGGTGAAGTCACTGGAATGGCTGCTGCGGGGAATGGATGAGATGAGAAGCCATCTTGGCAAATGGGCAGTCAGCCCGGGGACACTGGGGCTGCCAGCTCAAAGCCCAGGAGGGGCTGGGGAGCCCGAGCAGGGACGGGCACGTGAGATGGTGTTGGACGTCACCGAGGGGGGGGGGTCGCCCCTGGGCTGGGAGGGTGGGTGGGGCTCAGTGCCCGAGGGCCCGACATGCCACTCTCTGGATCGTGTTTAACCATACCAGCGGAGACTGCAGCTTACGCCCATCCGTCACCCCAAGTATGGTGCAGGTACTTTAACCCCCGCTAACCGTGGCAGCCTGTGGCCGCCCAGCTGAAGGTTACTGCTGATTGGAAATTGGCAATGTGAGTAATGTGAGCACTGCACAGCTCCCACGTGGATACCCCTGGGTAGACGTACCAAGTTACAGGCGGGTGCTGCTCCCTGGCACCACAATCAGACTTTGCAGCTCAGAACACTGGAGGCTGCAAAACAGCGGGACAGCAGCCAACAACCATACACCCTACAGGTGGGCCGCAGCACTGGGGTCACCCCCTGCGAACAGAGGGTGGGTATGTGTATCGGGGGGGTGGGGAAGTACCAGGTCCCAGTTCTATTCCCGGCAGGGGGGTGGGGGCGCTCCTACGGTACTGGGGCTCGGTGTCCAGGGGCCCTGCTGTGGCCGGGGGTGCGTGTGCAGGGCAGGGCCCCCCCAGCACAAGGGGATGGCACCCTGAAAGATGGCAGGAAATGTAAGAGTGGGGACGCACCCCGGATGGGCTGGCACCATTGGATGGAGATCCTGTGTGAAAATGGACATGTGGCCATTGGGAGGGAATTAACCATGGGTTATGGGGAGGAGGTCGGAGAATGGGGATGGGAAACATATCAGCCATGATGGGGGAGCAGACTCGATGGGCCGAATTCCGCTCCTATGCCTTATGGTCTTACGCGAAGGATCATTTTGTCTGAAATGAACAACAGACGTGTGACAGGCCATCAGGGTGGGGGCTGGTGATACTCATCCCTGCGGCGTAGGCATCTCTCGACGTCGATGGCCGATCTGTCCTCGGCCATCTCTGCTGCCCATCTGTGCCTTTTCCCATCTGTTGTGGGACATCTTTTCCTGCGGGTCAGAGAGAGAGGACATTGTGAGCAACATGCATTGCAGGGTGGGGGGGGGGGGGGCTATTGCGGGGGGGACACCGCCGCTGGGCATGGGTGGGGTGCACAGGTGGATGCCAGGTTGTGCTGGAGCACAGGCACAGTATTGTGATGAGGGGTGGGTGCAGTGCCAACTGCAGGGCACTGGGGGTTTGGCAGGCGGGACTGGTGCCATGAGGGGGGTCGATGCCAACGCACCCTAGCGGCCCAGTGAAGTCCGCTTAGCTTCTTGCGGTGCTGGGTGGCGGTCCTCCTGGTGACACTCCCCGCGCTGACGGCCGCTGCCACTGCCTCCCAGGTGGCACTGGCTGCCCTGTGGCTGGCCCTCAGGACCCCCTCGAGGGAACAGGGTATCCCACCGCATCCATCAGTCTGGCCAGGTCGGCATCTCCAAATCGTGGGGAGGTCTGCGTGGTGGCATGGCCGAATGCTGTCTGACGTTTGCTCTGCCGGATTGGTTTAAGAGCTTCTCTCTTTCGTTGGTGGGGAGCAGCCGAGTGCAGTCCAGCTGAATCAGCTGGTGAGACAGTCTTTTCCGGCGTAAAGCCCGTGGGGCATCATTAAGTGCCCTAATTAACATTAAATATCGGTGACGGCCTGGCAGAGCTGTTCCCGCTGGCTAGCGCACTTAGAAACCTTTCCGTTAGCTTGTGCTCTAAATAGCCATCTGGTTCACTAATGTCCTTTAGGGAAGCAAAGCTGCCGGCCTTACCTGGTCTGTCCCATTTGTGACTCCAGACCCACAGCGATGTCGTTGGCTCTTAACTGCCCTCGGTTCAAGGGCAATCGGGGGGGGGTAACAAACGCTGGCCTTACCCACAACATCCGCACCCCATAAATAAATAAAGAGGGAAAGACATACAGTACTGAGGGAGTTCGGCACTGGCAGAGATGTCAAACCCAGGCCCTGTCTGCCTGCTCGATTGGATGTAAAAGATGCCCTGACTCTATTTTGAAGAAGGGCAGGGAGGTTACCCACAATGTCCTGGCCTATATTGATCCTTCAATCAACATGACAAAATCCGACTATCTGGTCGTTATCACATTGTCGTTCTTGGGAGCTTGCTGTGCACTAATTTGTTGCCACATTTCCTTCACTACAACAGTGACAGCACAGCAAGACGCCTGGGAGCCTTGGAAAATATTAAATAAACGCATGTCTTCCTTTTAATTCATGGAGGGGCTTGAGCTCAGGGATGAGAATTTTAAATTTTGAACTCATTAATTCTCAGGATCTTAACTCGTTAACCCCCCCCCACCCCCCGGCTCAGCTTTCCACAATGCACAAGAATGGAAATCCAGTTACCTGATGATGTTTATTCTGCTCAATCTCTGCTGCCGTTGCTTCATGTTGATGTTCCGCACGTTAAGCTGCACCTCCTGATAAACTATATGAACATACGAGTTAGGAGCAGGAGTAGGCAGCTATGGGACACCAGGACTGAATGATGAGGTTGTTATCCATGATTCAAAGGTCACACAGCAGCAAAAGCAAGTGGTCAACGAAGATTGCACAATCCCTACATAATTAATTGTGGCAAGTTTCAATTAACTGACTGCAAAACACATAAACACTGTCGATAACCATCCCAGCTCTGATCATCAGTTATCATCCAGCGGAGGTTGACAATGGGAAACATGTAGAACAACTGAGGCTCATTGCTAACAAGCCATAAGTTGCCATGGCACGATAGGTCAGGATATCTGCTGTTAGTTTGATCTGCTCTTCCACACTTTGGTTTCTTTAGGCGTTTAGTGCGGTATGTTGCTCATATTGGCACCCGCAAAGGGAAACCGAGCACCTGAATAGAGCAAGCAACTGTGTCTCTCATTAACCAATCAGATTGAAATATTATGAAATTAACAACACAAGGATTGAGAAGCAATTGTGGGTGAAATCAATGCAAATCAGGCACAGAAAGAGAAATAAAGAGAGGGAAAGAAAGATCGGAGGGAGAGTGTTGTAACCCGCATGACACCAATTGGGATGGAGCAGCTAATTTCCCCTTTAGCCTCTTTAGTACGAGGTCCCCTGCTGAGTGGCGGGGAGCCCACGGACAGGGTAATAGACTTTGATATAAAAGTCGGCCAGACATGGACCTGGCACCTCAGGCCTGGCTGCAGTCTGAAGAGTTTTGTACATGTTATCGTATTGCATTAAAACTAGTTTCTCAGGGCAGCACGGTGGCGCAGCGGTAGCACTGCCGTCTCACTGTGCCGAGGTCCCAGGTTCGATCCCGGCTCTGGGTCACTGGCCGTGTGGAGTTTGCACATTCTCCCCGTGTTTGGGTGGGTTTTTTGCCCCACAACCCAAAGATGTGCAGGGTGGGTGGATTGGCCACGCTAAATTGCCCCTTAATTGGAAAAAATGAATTGGGTACTCTAAATTTAAACTAGATTCTCTTTGTCCACTGGCCTCGGACTCCACTGTGGTCACTAAAGAGACAAAAAGGAGAACAATTAAAGCCTGAAGGGGTTTTAAATTTTTTTCATGACGAAAAAGAAGGCCTAGGTGCCACTGGCAACACCAGCTGTTTATTGCCCTACCGTAATTTCCCTTGATTTCAGAGGATAGTTACGAGCCAACCACGTTCGGCCTGGAGTCACATATAGGCAAGGACCAGATAATTTCCTCTTGTAAAGGACATCAGTGAGCCAGGTGTATTTTTACAACAGTCAACAATTTCTTAATCGCTTTTACTGAAATCCTAATTCCAAATTTTACGAAACCAGTTGCCATGGTAAGATTTGAAGCCATGTCTCCAGACCACTATCTTGGATTAACTAGTCCAGTGCCGTTACCTCTAAACCATCATTTCCAACGCCTAGCACAGGGTTAAATCGCTGGCTTTGAAAGCAGACCAAGGCAGGCCAGCAGCACGGTTCAATTCCTGTAACAGCCTCCCCAAACAGGCGCCGGAATGTGGAGACAAGGGGCTTTTCACAGTAACTTCATTGAAGCCTACTTGTGACAATAAGCCATTTTCATTTTCATTTCACATAAGACTCCACACTTTTAAAAGGTTAATTGCCAGTGCCGGAGAGGTTGATTGGCAATACTCAGCATTTATCACATTGTTGAAAGGGTACTTGCCCTGAAATGTGGCCAGGTTGATTTATGTAAACAGCACGAGTACAGGAGCTTCACCAAGCTGACAATGGAACTCTGCAACTCGGACACCAACGCTTAGATTTTTTGAGTTCAATCCTGCACCATTTCCCTACATATAAAAGGAAGAAGTGCCTTTAGCTTCCCATTTCTTTACCAGCTAATAATTGCCCAATATTATTAGATCTGGAATACCCCAGTTAATCTGCAAAACACCAATGGCACAAGAATGTCAGACTTTGAAAGACAAGACAATGGCACAAGAATGTCAGACTTTGAAGGAAGAGTAAAGTATGTTTATAACCCCGCTATTAAACGAGACTCTGCTTCTTTCTCGGGCCTTGGGGAGGACCCCCCGTCCCCGTCCCCCCGTCCCCGCCGAGGCCGCACACAGACACAATTCCTGCACTAACGAGCTTGACTTGCCAGTGCAGGCAGAGATCGGGTCGCCATTTTCAAACAGCGCTTTGCTCTCTCCACCACCCCTGTCTCCGGACACCCCCAATTTACCAATTAGAGGGTCCTCGTGCCCCCCCCCGCACACCACCTCATAAGGGCAGGCCACCCCCCCCCCCCTCCCCGGCAGGGTCTCCGAGGCAAGGCCTTTTGGTTCGCGCCTTGGGTAACTCTGGCGCCGACATATTCAAGTGATTCTAACGACTCGCTTGAATGTACAAATCTGGGTCACACCCATTGAGGGCGAGATCCAGATCGCAACGCCTCGTGAGATCTCATTAGATCCCATGAGGCGTTGTAAATCGTGCGAGATTTAAATGTCTCGTCGCGTCCCGAGTCGTGCTCAACGAGGCCGGTGTATCATGCCCATTGACTGTTCCTGTGACGTGAATCTCGTGTATGTCATTCACAAAAACGCGCTGCATGAAAAATATTTCTCCCCATCTGTTTTTTTACAGGTGTTAATTTGTACATGTTAATCAGAACACAATGTTGGTTGGACAACGCATACAGTAAAGAATTGGAAATTATTCAACCCAACGATTGAAGTAACTGAGGCAGGTGGGCATTTGGGACACTGGGTGGTAGGCCTCGTTCTAAATGGCACAGCCTCACTGGTGATGTTAAACAGGCTGGTAAACCTGTGACCCCATTTTGAGTGTAAACCTGACCCATTAATGCCAGGCAAAGGGTGCCAAAACAGACCCCAATATTTTCAGGAGAAGAGGGAGCGGCAAGGTGGCACAGTGGTTAGCACTGCTGCCTCACAGCTCCAGGGACCCGGGTTCATTTCTGGCCTCACACTGTCTGTGTGGAGTTTGCACTTTCTCCCCGTGTCTGCATGGATCTCTTCCGGGTGCTCCAGTTTCCAACGGTCCAACGATGTGCAGCTTAGGTGGATTGGCCGCGCTTAGTGTCCAAAAGGTTAGGTTGGGTTACGAGAATAGGGTGGAGGTGTGGGCTTAAGTGGGGTGCTCTTTCCAAGAGCCGGTCCAGACTCGATGGGCCGAATGACCTCATTCTGCACTGTAAATTCTATGATATCAAGGGAGGAAAACACAGTGTGTACAAATTGGAACAGGATGTACTTTGGACATGAACAGAACTTGCAGAAAATGCTTCTGGCCGCTTGCCGACAGCAGTGTGAAAGTATCAAGACTGGGGAGGGAGAAGGATGGGATCTGGTGCTCTGCAAACCAGTCGGCACAAGGGATACATAATTCATCAGAAAGCCTTCAATAATAGATAGCAAATTCACATTCAAATGCAGGAGAAGTTTGAGGAAGAGATATATAAATAGTATTAAATTAGTTAATATGTTAATTCAAAACTTCAAACACTGCTTATCTGCATAGTATATCAATCTGAGATGAGCTTGAGGCCACAGTTTATGAAGCGACTTAACCACATCAAATATTTTAATGGATTACTAACAAAATGCCAGAAATCTTGCCCTCCATGTTTTGCTTCACTCAGTGCTCTTTTTTATTCATTTACAGGATGTAAGCAAGCATCATCGGCAAGGCCAGCATTTATTGCCCATTCATAATTGCCCTTGATAAGGTGGTGATGGGTCATCTTCTTGCATACAACTGAGTGTCTTGCTCGACCATTTCAGCTAACCAGTTGGCTGTGGGTTCGGAGTCGTATGAGACCAGACCAGGTAAGGACAGCAGATTTTGTCCGCGGAGGACATCGGTGAACCAGATGAGTTTTTAACAACAATCCAGTCACCTCGTGAGTTGGAACTTTTTAATTATGGATTTAATTTTATTCATTGAATTAAAATTTCCCAGATGCCATGTTGGGATTTGAACACATGTTTCAGGAATTATTAATCCGGGCCTCTGGATTATTAGTCCAGTACATATCCACTAAGCCACATAGTCCCGAACTGCTTCTCATATTGAATTGGATTGGATTGGATTTGTTTATTGTCACATGTACCGAGGTACAGTGAAAAGTATTTTTCTGCGAGCAGCTCAACAGATATTAAGTACATGGGAAGAAAAGGAAATAAAAGAAAATACATAATAGGGCAACACAAGGTACACAATGTAACTACATAAACACCGGCATCGGGTGAAGCATACAGGGTGTAGTGTTAATGAGGTCAGTCCATAAGAGGGTCATTTAGGAGTCTGGTGACTGTGGGGAAGAAGCTGTTTTTGAGTCTGTTCGTGCGTGTTCTCAGACTTCTGTATCTCCTGCCCGATGGAAGAAGTTGGAAGAGTGAGTAAGCCGGGTGGGAGAGATCTTTGATTATGCTGCCCGCTTTCCCCAGGCAGCGGGAGGTGTAGATGGAGTCAATGGATGGGAGGCAGGTTCGTGTGATGGACTGGGCCATGTTCACGACTCTGAAGTTTCCTGCGGTCCTGGGCCGAGCAGTTGCCATACCAGTCTGTGATGCAGCCCGATAGGATGCTTTCTATGGTGCATCTGTAAAAGTTGGTAAGAGTCAATGTGGACATGCCGAATTTCCTTAGTTTCCTGAGGCAATTACAACAGTTGTCTTGATTTCCTTAAGTATTTCTGATGAAGCATTTCAGTGCTGTGTGCTAATCATAGAATCATTGAATTTACAGTGCAAAAGGAGGCCATTCGGCCCATCGAGTCTGCACTGGCCCTTGGAAAGAGCACCCTACATAAGACCACACAGGCACCCTAGCCCCATAACCCCACCCAACCTTTTTGGACACTAAGGGCAATTTATCATGACCAATCCACCTAACCTGCACATCTTTGGACTGTGGGAGGAAACCGGAGCACCCGCAGGAAACCCACGCAGACACGGGGGAGACGTGCAGATTCCGCACAGACAGTGACCCAAACCGGGAATCGAACCTGGGACCCTGGAGCTGCGAAGCAATTGTACGAACCACTGTGCTGCCCGCTTAAACAGCTTCCTTCAGATGGCAAGTCGGAGAGGTATTGATAGCACCCCAGGATTATGTTTTTCAGGTGATGGGAGGGAAATTGCTTATTGTCACAAGTAGGCTTCAATGAAGTTACTATGAAAAGCCTCTAGTCGCCACATTCCGGCGTCTGTTCGGGGAGGCTGGTACGGGAAGCTAGCGGGCGAATTTCTGCGCTGGTTGGGAGTGGGTGAAGCAGGGGGGTCTATCCCGCTCTTGTGTCATTTCTGACTGCTGATCCAGCAAAGTGACAGCCAATATGAACAATGCAAACCACCAGCCCCCTCTCTCCACAACATCAACCTTAGGGAAATTTATCCCGTTAATTTTTGAAAGCTTGCTTTGGGGGGAGTGGAGAAGGAGTCTATGAAAGAGTAATCGTAATATGTTCTGGGTTAGAACAGGTCCAATAGACTCTGGGTAGAACAGGCTTGATGTGCTATTTCATAGATCATAGAACATAGAATTTACAGTGCAGAAGGAGGCCATTCGGCCCATCGAGTCTGCACCGGCTCTTGGAAAGAGCACCCTACCCAAGGTCCACACCTCCACCCTATCCCCATAACCCCACCCAACACTAAGGGCAATTTTGGACACTAAGGGCAATTTAGCACGGCCAATCCACCTAACCCGCACATCTTTGGACTGTGGGAGGAAACCGGAGCACCCGGAGGAAACCCACGCACACACGGGGAGGATGTGCAGACTCCGCACTGACAGTGACCCAAGCCGGGAATCGAACCTGGGACCCTGGAGCTGTGAAGCAATTGTGCTATCCTCAATGCTACCGTGCTGCTCTGAATTTGCCATTCAGATGCTGATCGGTTTTGTTGCTTCCAGGTTTTTTGATTTACTTCCTATTCCGATCACTGGCCAGACCCCAACAGTGACTCGGGTACTGGACAGGAAACCTAATATTGAATTTTAATTTTGTGAGACTGTGAAAAAAGCTTGACTCGCTCCAGGAGTGATTTCACAAGAAATAGGGATTTGGTATTAAAACAAACTTTATTACTGACACAGGATTAAAATACCTTCAACATCACACCAGAAAATAACTTACAATTGCCCCTTGAACAACGCTACTCATAAGGGAGGCATGGGGCGCAGTGGATAGCACTGGGACTGCGGCGCTGAGGTCCCGGGTTCGAATCCCGGCTCTGGGTCACTGTCCGTGTGGAGTTTGCACATTCTCCCTGTGTTTGCGTGGGTTTCACCCCCACAACCCAAAGATGTGCAGGTTAGGTGGATTGGCCACCTAAATTGCCCCTTAATTGGAAAAATTATATAATTTGGCACACTAAATTTATTTTTTTTGAAACAATGCTACCCAATTCAGTAAATACAGTACCCTGAACTGTCATCTTTATTCCCACACAAACAACAAGAAAAAACATCTCAGCTCTCAGTCCACTTAAATGCCATTACCACATAGGAATGCCTACTGTACAGAGATGTTCTTTGCCACTGCTGTAAAGACAAGTTCTGACTCCTGTCAGAACCATGCAGAACCTCTGTCTTCAGAAGATGTTTCTCAGCTTGTTCCAGCCCCCCTTGTTCTCAGGCAAGTCTGCACTGCTTGGAAAGACTTAATCTCTTTAAACTGAATTGCGGTGAGAGAAAGCTGCCTGGCTTCTGGTCAGAGCTTCATCTAGAACTCCACTGATCTGCTTTTCCTGCCGGACACCACTCAGTAACATCATCATCTTACCAAGCTGAAACCTAATTAACTCCCCAAGGAATTCCCTTAATCCAACCAAAGCCTTAATTGCACCCCTGGCTCCCAAAATCTTTGTTATTTTTCAAACAAAAATTATTTTTAAACATGTCCGCAGCAGTCAGACACACTCTAACCCTGGCTTTTAACCCTTATTGCACCAAATACCTATAATCCAATACATCTGAAATTCCTACATTCATCATATTCCGGAACATTTGATTTCTTTTTCAGGTTCTGCAGGTTCTTGTTGCAATCTAGTTGGATGGTTCCAGGTTTTAAGAAAGGAAGAATTATTTAAATAGTGCCGTTCCTGACCTCAGGACCCCGAAGTGCTTTACAGCCAATTAGGTTTTGTTTTTGAAGTGTAATCGTTGTTGCACTCCTCCTGTTCTCCATTTGATTTCCTCTCCCTGACCTCCCCCTTCCCAACTCCAAAGACGTGACCAATTCCGTGGCTCACTGCTCTCCTTGATGGGGACTGGGGCCCCAATGACGTTGGAGCAGTAGAAAAAGGGCAGTAAACTTGTGGAGCGATAATTACTGATGCAGAAAGTGAGGCCGCAAACCTCGTCAACGTCCGGTGCACGGTCCTTGGCCAGGAGATCAGAAAATGCCTGGACAGCTGAGCGAGAATATGGGGGCACAATCTCAGGATAAGAGGACAGTTAATTCAGACTGAGACGAGGAGGGACTTTTTCACTCAGATCGTTGAGAATCTTTGAAACTCTGTACCCCAGGGAGCTGTAGCTGCTCCATCGTTAAGTGTATTTAAGATCGAGATTGATGGATTTTTAGATTCAAAGGGAATCAAGGGACATGGAAACAGGGTGGAAACATGGAGATAAATTAGATCAACCGTGATACTGTGGAATAGCAGTGGGGATTCAAGGTTGTCGACTCCTGCTTCTATTTTTGACATAGTTTTTCAGGACATGGCGCAAGATGAATGTTAAGTGGTTTCTACAATGGCCAAATTAGTCCCCAGCTAGTGAAGATGAAAATGATCCCTCTCTCTCTGTCTCTCTGGGCAGGACATGTAACATGCCATTGATCAATATCAGCTCCCCCCCCCCCCCCCCCCCCACACCACACACACACACACACACACACACACAGGTTTTTGCACAATAATTTGAATGTCAATTTTGATCCACATCCAGGAAACTGATCCAATATCTTCCTCTCATGGCACTGAATATAAAGGGTTAAAATCAGAAGCACACATGATGCTGATGTAGTAATAATTGTCGTAATATGCACCCATGCACATCATGAGGTAAAAACAGGCAGTGACAGACACCCAGGTTAGCCAATCAACATACAGAACAGAACACAACCAATCACCAGACAGAACACCAGAGGGGGATTTCCAACTATAAAACACACGAGGCATCAGCACTCCGCCTCTTTCCACTGGTGACAACTGTAGTTACAGTCAGGGTGTATATATCAGTCAGTACCTTCCACACGTGGATCAGAGCTAGCCTGGTCTAGATAGTTAGAGTTAGTACACTTAGAGTAGTAGAGAGTCAACTCACAGCCAGCTGTGTGTTTTGAAAAACAAAGAACAAGAACAAAGAAATGTACAGCACAGGAACAGGCCCTTCGGCCGACCAAGCCCGTGCCGACCATGCTGCCCGACTAAACTACAATCTTCTACACTTCCGGGGTCCGTATCCCTCTATTCCCATCCTATTCATGTATTTGTCAAGATGCCCCTTAAATGTCACTATCTTCCATGCTTCCACCACCTTCTCCGGTAGCGAGTTCCAGGCACCTACTACCCTCTGCGTAAAAAACTTGCCTCGTACATCTACTCTAAACCTTGCCCCTCTCACCTTAAACCTATGCCCCCTAGTAATTGACCCCTCTACCCTGGGGAAAAGCCTCTGACTATCCACTCTGTCTATGCCCCTCATAATTTTGTAGACCTCTATTAGGTCTCCCCTCAACCTCCTTTGTTCCAGTGAGAACAAACCGAGTTTATTCAACCGCTCCTCATAGCTAATGCCCTCTATACCAGGCAACATCCTGGTAAATCTCTTCTGCACCCTCTCTAAAGCCTCCACATCCTTCTGGTAGTGTGGCGACCAGAATTGAACACTATACTCCAAGTGTGGCCTAATTAAGGTTCTATACAGCTGCAACATGACTTGCCAATCCTTATACTCAATGCCCCGGCCAATGAAGGCAAGCATGCCGTATGCCTTCTTGACTACCTTCTCCACCTGTGTTGCCCCTTTCAATGACCTGTGGGCCTGTACTCCTAGATCTCTTTGACTTTCAATACTCTTGAGGGTTCTACCATTCACTGTATATTCCCTACCTGCATTAGACCTTCCAAAATGCATTACCTCACATTTGTCCGGATTAAACTCCATCTGCCATCTCTCCGCCCAAGTCTCCAAACAATCTAAATCCTGCTGTATCCTCTGCCAGTCCTCATCACTATCCGCAATTCCACCAACCTTTGTGTCGTCTGCAAACTTAATAATCAGACCAGTTACATTTTCCTCCAAATCATTTATATATACTACAAAGAGCAAAGGTCCCAGCACTGATACCTGTGGAACACCACTGGTCACAGCCCTCCAATTAGAAAAGCATCCTTCCATTGCTACTCTCTGCCTTCTATGACCTAGCCAGTTCTGTATCCACCTTGCCAGCTCACCCCTGATCCCATGTGACTTCACCTTTTGTACTAGTCTACCATGAGGGACCTTGTCAAAGGCCTTACTGAAGTCCATATAGACAACATCCACTGCCCTACCTGCATCAATCATCTTAGTGACCTCCTCGAAAAACTCTATCAAGTTAGTGAGCCATGACCTCCCCTTCACAAAACCATGCTGCCTCTCACTAATACGTCCATTTGCTTCCAAATGGGAGTAGATCCTGTCTCGAAGAATTCTCTCCAGTAATTTCCCTACCACTGAAGTAAGGCTCACCGGCCTGTAGTTCCCGGGATTATCCTTGCTACCCTTCTTAAACAGAAGAACAACATTGGCTATTCTCCAGTCCTCCGGGAGATCCCCTGAAGACAGTGAGGATCCAAAGATTTCTGTCAAGGCCTCAGCAATTTCCTCTCCAGCCTCCTTCAGTATTCTGGGGTAGATCCCATCAGGCCCTGGGGACTTATCTACCTTAATATTTTTTAAGACACCCAACACCTCGTCTTTTTGGATCTCAATGTGACCCAGGCTATCTACACACCCTTCTCCATACTCAACATCTACCAATTTCTTCTCTTTGGTGAATACTGATGCAAAGTATTAATTTAGTACCTCGCCCATTTCCTCCGGCTCCACACATAGATTCCCTTGCCTATCCTTCAGTGGGCCAACCCTTTCTCTGGCTACCCTCTTGCTTTTTATGTACGTGTAAAAAGCCTTGGGATTTTCCTTAACCCTATTTGCCAATGACCTTTTGTGACCCCTTCTAGCCCTCCTGACTCCTTGCTTAAGTTCCTTCCTACTTTCCTTATATTCCACGCAGGCTTCGTCTGTTCCCAGCCTTTTAGCCCTTTAGCCCTGACAAATGCTTCCTTTTTCTTTTTGACGAGGCCTACAATATCTCTCGTTATCCAAGGTTCCCGAAAATTGCCGTATTTATCCTTCTTCCTCACAGGAACATGCCGGTCCTGAATTCCTTTCAACTGACACTTGAAAGCCTCCCACATGTCAGATGTTGATTTGCCCTCAAACATCCGCCCCAATCTATGTTCTTCAGTTCCCGCCTAATATTGTTATAATTAGCCTTCCCCCAATTTAGCACATTCATCCTAGGACCACTCTTATCCTTGTCCACCAGTACTTTAAAACTTACTGAATTGTGGTCACTGTTACCGAAATGCTTCCCTACTGAAACATCTACCACCTGGCCGGGCTCATTCCCCAATACCAGGTCCAGTACCTCCCCTTCCCTAGTTGGACTGTCTACATATTGTTTTAAGAAGCCCTCCTGGATGCTCCTTACAAACTCCACCCCGTCTAAGCCCCTGGCACTAAGTGAGTCCCAGTCAATATTGGGGAAGTTGAAGTCTCCCATCACCACAACCCTGTTGTTTTTACTCTTTTCCAAAATCTGTCTACCTATCTGCTCCTCTATCTCCCGCTGGCTGTTGGGAGGCCTGTAGTAAACCCCCAACATTGTGACTGCACCCTTCTTATTCCTGATCTCTACCCATACAGCCTCACTGCCCTCTGAGGTGTCCTCCCGCAGTACAGCTGTGATATTCTCCCGAACCAGTAGCGCAACTCCGCCTCCCCTTTTACATCCCCCTCTATCCCGCCTGAAACATCTAAATCCTGGAACGTTTAGCTGCCAATCCTGCCCTTCCCTCAACCAGGTCTCTGTAATGGCAACAACATCATAGTTCCAAGTACTAATCCAAGCTCTAAGTTCATCTGCCTTACCCGTAATACTTCTTGCATTAAAACATATGCACTTCAGGCCACCAGACCCGCTGTGTTCAGCAACTTCTCCCTGTCTGCTCTGCCTCAGAGCCCCACTGTCCCTATTCCCTAGTTCTCCCTCAATGCTCTCACCTTCTGACCTATTGCTCCCGTGCCCACCCCCCTGCCATACTAGTTTAAACCCTCCCGTGTGACACCAGCAAACCTCGCGGCCAGGATATTTATGCCTCTCCGGTTTAGATGCAATCCGTCCTTATATAGGTCACACCTGCCCCGGAAGAGCTCCCAGTGGTCCAGATAACGGAAAGCCTCCCTCCTACACCAGCTGTTCAGCCACGTGTTTAGCTGCTCTATTTTCCTATTTCTAGCCTCACTGGCACGTGGCACAGGGAGTAATCCCGAGATTACAAACCTAGAGGTCCTGTCTTTTAACTTTCTGCCTAGCTTCCTGAACTCCTGCTGCAGGACCTCATGCCCCTTCCTACCTATGTCGTTAGTACCAATATGTACAACGACCTCTGCCTGTTTGCCCTCCCCCTTCAGGATGCCCTCTACCCGTTCGGAGACATCCTGGACCCTGGCACCAGGGAGGCAACATACCATCCTGGAGTCTCTTTCATGTCCACAGAAGTGCCTATCTGTGCCCCTGACTATAGAGTCCCCTATTACTATTGCTCTTCTGCGCTTTGACCCTCCCTTCTGAACATCAGAGCCAGCCGTGGTGCCACTGCTCTGGCTGCTGCGGTTTTCCCCTGATAGGCTATCCCTCCCGACAGTATCCAAAGGGGTATACCTGTTCGAGAGGGGGACAACCACAGGGGATTCCTGCACTGACTGCCTGCCCTTTCTGGTGGTCACCCATTTCTCTGCCTGCACCTTGGGTGTGACCACATTTACATAACTGCGATCTATGACACTTTCCGCCACCTGCTTGCTCCTAAGTGCATCCAATTGCTGCTCCGACCGAACCATGCGGTCTGTGAGGAGCTCCAGTTGGGTGCACTTTCTGCAGATGAAGCCATCCGGGACGCTGGAAGCCTCCCGGACCTGCCACATCTCACAGTCAGAGCACTGCACCCCTCTAACTGACATTGCGTCAATTAATTTTAAAAAAGAATTTACAAATTTTTTTAAATATATATTTTTTTAAATTTCAAAGTTACTGCTAACTATCTGTTTTCTAGCACTAGATTTCTAATAGAAATGCGAAAGCTAAATATAGTACTCTCCGATCTCTGGCTTAGATACCCCTCTAAATTATAATTAAGTAATTATGTTTAATTAGTTACCAATGCTTAATTTTTTAAAATTTAGTGTAGATTCCCAACCAGCCACCCAGGTCACAGCTTTTCTGTGATGTCACTTCAGTTTCCCCCGACACACACAATTTGAAAAAGGTATAAAAGTAAAAATGAGTAAAAATCACTTACTTACCTTCTTACCTTCTGAGTGTCTCAGATGTTCTCAGGTTCTCTCCCTGACAGAGACTGCTCCTCCACCTCCGAACCTTGACCTGCACAATGCTAATAATATAATATTATAATAATATAATATGGCACTTACCTCACACCAATGGGTCTTATTATTAGGTTAGAGGAGGAGGGCGGGTGGGAGACACTACACGTGTAGTGTCTCGGGTTTCCTCTCCACCAGAATTTATTGGTTGGGGGGGGGGGGGTCTTCCCAGGAGTCCGCGGGTCGAAAAAAAATAAAACAGAAAAGAAGTGTTTTTTTTAAAAGGATACATTTACCTCCCAGAAATCACTTGCGCACCGCTCCCGCTGAAATTGACTGGCCTGCTCCTGTGAAGGTAAGAGTTTTTAAAGGATACACTTTCCTCCCAGAAATCACTTGCGCACCGTTCCCGCTGAAATCGACTGGCCTGCTCCTGTGACGGTAAGTGTTTTTAAAGGATACACTTACCTCCCTGAAATCTCTTGCGCACCGCTCCCGCTGAAATCGACTGGCCTGCTCCTGTGACGGTAAGAGTTTTTAAAGGATACACTTACCTCCCAGAAATCGACTGAAATTGTTACAGAAGTTCAATAAATCTTATTGAACCAATGCCTATGTTTGGTGTATGCTTTACCATTCACCTGCATCCTGTTGCAGTCCGTGTTACCCCAGGGTGAATAACACGACAATGATGATGTCTGAGAACATAGAACATAGAACATTACAGTGCAATACAGGCCCTTCGGCCCTCGATGTTGCGCCGACTTGTGAAACCACTCTAAAGCCCATCTACACTATTCCCTTATCGTCCATGTGTCTATATAATGACTATTTAAATGCCCTTAGTGTTGGCGAGTCCACTACTGTTGCAGGCAGGGCATTCCACGCCCTTACTACTCTCTGAGTAAAGAACCTACCTCTGACATCTGTCCTATATCTATCTCCCCTCAATTTAAAGCTATGTCCCCTCGTGCTAGACATCACCATCCGAGGAAAAAGGCTCTCACTGTCCACCCTATCCAATCCTCTGATCATCTTGTATGCCTCAATTAAGTCACCTCTTAACCTTCTCTCTAACGAAAACAGCCTCAAGTCCCTCAGCCTTTCCTCATAAGATTTTCCCTCCATACCAGGCAACATCCTGGTAAATCTCCTCTGCACCCTTTCCAATGCTTCCACATCCTTCCTATAATGCGGCGACTAGAATTGCACGCAATACTCCAAATGCGGCCGCACCAGAGTTTTGTACAGCTGCAATATGACCTCATGGCTCCGAAACTCAATCCCTCTACCAATAAAAGCTAACACACCGTACGCCTTCTTAACAACCCTCTCAACCTGGGTGGCAACTTTCAGGGATCTATGTACATGGACACCGAGATCTCTCAGCTCATCCACACTGCCAAGAATCTTACCATTAGCCCAGTACTCTGTCTTCCTGTTATTCCTTCCAAGATGAGTAATGGTTTTGAGAAATGACAGGCTCAAGCAGCGTACTCTGGGAGAACAGACAATCCCCAAAAGCCCATGTCGAGACCTGAACCACACAACAAAATGCTGAGGGCAGACCACTGACCCAGGATGCCGTGGGGTTATTGTGAGCTCAGCCAGGAGGTTTACCCAGTCCCAGAAAAACAGATCTGGAAGAACAGTCGGTGAGCAGCTGTTCCCGGGAACTTCCTCACGCCTGATCCCGGATAGCATTGGACAAGATGATGGATTGAGAAATAAAGGGGAAGGAATAAAGAATTATCTTGCAATTCTATAGCTGCCGTTCGATGCCTCAAGATATCCTGAAGCATTTTACCGGCAATAATGTACTTTAGAGTCACCGAATAGGAACTAATAATAATCTTTATTAGTGTCACAAGTAGGCTTACATTAACACTGCAATGAGGTTACTGTGAAAATCCCCGAGTTGCCACATTCCGGCGCCTGTTCGGGTACACCGAGGGAGAATCCAGAATGTCCAATTCACCTAACAGCACGTCTTTCGGGACTTGTGGGAGGAAACCGGAGCACCCAGAGGAAACCCACACGGACACAGGGAGAATGTGCAGACTCTGCACAGACAGTGACCCAAGGCGGGAATTGAACCTGGGACTCTGGCGCTGTGAAGCCACAGTGCTACCCTCTGTGCTACCGTGCCGCCATCGGGCTTCCGTCCATTTCATACGCAGTTTCACACAGTTAAAGTCATAGAAGTTACAGCACAAAAAGAGACCCTTCGACCCATTGTGTCTGCACCGGCCATCAAGCACCTTTCTATTCTATCCCCATTTTCCAGCACTTGCAAATGCAAGTCCCTTACCTTAAACCTGTATCCACTGGCTAGTGGCCCTCTACTAAGGGGAAAGGTTTCATCCCCATTTATCTTACGTCCTTCATAATTTTGAGCACTTCGATCGAGTTCAAATGTTCCTGGATTTGATGAATGTCGGAATTTCAGATGTATTGGATTATAGGTATTTGGTGCAATAAGCCTGGGTTAGAGTGTTTCTGACTGCTGCGGACATGTTTAAAGGTAATCTTAGTAGAGTGTTTCTGACTGCTGCGGACATGTTTAAAGGTAATCTTAGTAGAGTGTTTCTGACTGCTGCGGACATGTTTAAAGGTAATCTTAGTTTGAAACATAACAAAGATTTTGGGAGCCAGGGGTGCAACTAAGGCTTTGGCTAATGCAGTTGTGTTTGCTTTTCAAGATAAGTTTGCCACATTCCTTCTTAACCATCTTATCTACCTGTCCTGCTGCCTCAGGGACATGTAGACATGCACCCCAAGATCCCTCTGGTCCTTTGTACATCCTAGCATTCTATTGTTCATTGTATATTCCCTTGCCTTGTTAATCCTCCCAAAATGTATCACCTCATAATTTTCAGGATTAAATTCTATTTGCCACTGATCTGCCCATCTGACCAGTCCAGCTGTATCACCCTGTAGTCTAAAGTTTTCCTCCTCACTATTTACCACACCACCAGGTTTCATGTCATCTGCAAACTGACTGATCATACCTCATACTTTCACATTTAGATCGTTAATGTACACTACAAACAGCAAGGGACCCAGCACTAACACAGGCTACCAGCCACAAAACACCATCAACCATTACCCTCTACCTCCTGTCACTTAGCCAATTTTGGATCCGATTTGCCAAATTGCTTTGGATCCCATGGGCTCATACTTTCTTTACCAATTTACCATGTGGGACCTTGTCAAAAGCCTTGCTAAAGTCCATGTAGACTACATCAGCTGCACTGCCCTTGTCTACACACCTAGTCGCCGCCTTGAAAATGTCAATCAAATTTGTTAGACGTGATCTCACCCTGACAAAGCCACGCTGACTATCTGACTAATCCTTGCCGCTCCAAGTGGAGATTAATTCCGTCCCTCAGATTTTGTTCCAATAATTTCCCTGATGTTGGCCTGTAATTACCCGCTTTTTCCTTACTTCCCCTTCTTGAACAATAAAACATTGGCTGTCCTCCAGCCCTCTGGCACCTCTCCTGTGGTCAGAGAGGATTTGAAAATTAGAGTCACAGCCCTTGCAATCTCCTCCCTTGTCTCCCATAAAAGCCGGGGACACATCTCCTCTGGGCCTGGGGGTTTATCTATTTTTAAGCCCACTAAAACCATTAGAACCTCCTTCATTCAAGCGCTCACAGTCCCCCTCCTTTCTATGTGTATATTGGCCTTCTCCATCGTGAACACAGATTTAAACAAACAACTTTAAAACTTTGCGCTTCCGACTCCACACACAGAATGTCACTTTGGTAACTACTCTATCCCGGGTCACCCTCTTGCCCTTAATATACTTACAAAACATCTTGGGATTTTCCTTTTTTTTTTCCATGCTCCTTTTTCGCTCTCCTAATTTATTCTTTAAGTACTCCCCTGAACTTTGTCTACTCCTCTCGGGCTCCCATTCTTCTGAGCTCCTCGAATCCACCATAAGCCTCCTTTTTCTGCCTTATCCAATCCTGTATATCCCTTGACATCCGGGGTTCTCTGGACTTGTTGGTCCCACCCTTTATCTTTCGGAGAACCTGTTGACCCTGTACCCCCTCCCGTCACCACTGTGCATATGTCACCGGCTTCCTGAAGCCTTCTACTCTCCACTGCTCACCACTCACTTGTCGCACTCGCAAAGGCAATGAAACGCGAGAGCTAATTTTCACACAAGATCCCACAAACGACAATGTGGTAATGACCATTAAAGATTTTGATTGAGGGATATATTGGTCGGGAAACTGGGGTGAATGTTTAGTTTGTGCCTTTAGATCTTCTAGGTCCACCTCTGAGGACAGATAAGGGTGGCGGAGGGGTGGGGGGGGGGGGGGTGGGGGGGGGGGGGGCTCAGTTTAACATCTCATCTGAGTTCCGATAGTGCAACACTCCCACAGCACTGCACTGGAGTGTCGGCCCAGATTTCCTGTTCAAATCATCTGAATGGCATTTGGACCCAAGACCTTCTAACTAAGGGTGCAATTTAACAGCCGCATCGCACTTGAGCGAGAGCTCGACACAGCTGTTAGATCGAGGGAAGGGGCAAAATTGGGAACTGCGCCAGGCGCCGATCGGTCTGCGAACTAACCAGCCCGTCCCCATTGGCACAAACTGAATCCTGCCACGACGTAGCGAGAAACCAATAATCACCAATTACAGCCAATCTCCACACAATTAACGGGATCGACCCCTGTCTTATGGCTTCCCATGATCCAACCACCTCCCCAGTGAGGGGTCATGTGGGTGCCAATTAGCACACCTTTTTAAAAACATGAAACTGGAGGAGTGGCCTCTGAGGGGCCCCGAGGAGCCTGAATGGCATCTTCGATCCTGGGCAGTGAGCCCGAGGGCACTAGGGTTGCTGCTCCAGTGCTGGAGGGGGAAACGGGGAAACCCCCAGGAGAGTCCGACTGGTGGGGGAGAGGGGGAGCCCTGGGGGGGGGGCAGCTTTGGTGGGGAGGGTGGGGGCTGGGCTGGGTGGGTGGGTGTTGCAGCCTGCGCAGATCCACCGTGCCAGCCCCTGGATGGTGTGTACCCGTAACAGGGGCAACTCCAGTTCCCACAGCCCCCACTGACCGTGGTGGCTTCTGGCCACACGGATGAAAGCTGTTGCTAATAGGGAATTGGCAATCGTAGTAACAAGCATAAGATATAGAGCAGAATTAGGCCAATCGGCCCATCAAGTCTCCTCCACCATTCGATCATGGCTGACATGTTCCTCATCCCCATTCTCCTGCCTTCTCCCCATAACCCCTGATCCCCTTGTTAATAAAGAAATCCCCTTATTAATCAAGAACACCAGATTTGTGCTGGAGGTGCTGCTATCTACAAGGCTACAGACCAAGAGCTGGAAGGTGGAATTAAACAGAATAGTTCGATCTTACAACATCAGAACTAGAAGAATCAGAAGCAGGAGCAGGTAATTTAGCCTCTTGATCCTGCTCCACCGTTCAATACGATCCTGGCTGATCTCATCCTGACCTCAACTCCACCTCCCTGCCCGTTCTCCGTAACCCTCCATCCCATTACTAATTAAAAATCTGTCTAACGCCTCCTTAAATTTTACTCACCAGCATCCACCGCACTCTACAATAGAAAATTCCACAGATTCATGACCCTTTGGGAGAAGTAGTTTAGAACCTAGAACAGTACAGCACAGTACAGGCCCTTCAGCCCATGATGTTGTGCCGACCATTTATCTTAACCTAAGATCAACCTAACCTACACCCCTTCAATTTACTGCTGTCCATGTGTCTGTAAAGAGTTGCTTAAATGTCCCTAATGACTCTGACTCCACCACCTCTGCTGGCAGTGCATTCCACACACCCACCACTCTCTGTGTAAAGAACCTCTGACATCTCCCCTATACCTTCCTCCAATCACCTTAAAATGATGTCCCCTCGTGACAGCCATTTCCACCCTGGGGAAAAGTCTCTGGCTATCCACTCTATCCATGCCTCTCATCACCTTGTCCACCTCTATCACGTCACCTCTCTGCCTTCTTCGCTCCAGTGAGAAAAGCCCTAGCTCCCTCAACCTTTCTTCATAAGACATGCCCTCCAGTCCAGGCAGCATCCTGGTAATTCCCCTCTGTACCCTCTCCAAAGCATAGTTTCTCCTCATCTCTGTTTAAAATTTGCTACACCTTATCCAGAGATTATCCAGTGCTAACCACTGTGCTACCGTGCTGCCCATAGTTGCAACAACACCTCCTTACCTTTACACTCTATTCCTTTAGCTATAAATACTGTCATTCCACTCACTTTCTTTACCACTTGCTGTGCCTGCATGCTAGTTCTCTGGGACTCATGCACAAGGACCCAAGATCCCTCTGCACCGGAGCACCCCAAAGTCCCTCTCCATTTAGAGAATAAGTTGCCTTCTCATTTTTCCGGCCATAATACATGACCTCACACTTACCAACGTTAAACTCAATCTGCCACATTTTGGCCCACTCTCCAAACCTAACTATATCCATTTGTAAGGTTCTTATTTCCTCATTGCAACTTACTGTCCCACCTATTTCTGTGTTGGTGCAGATTTGGCTATACAACCTTCTATCCCTGTATCCAAGTTGTTAATATAGATTGTAAATAGCTGGGGGCCCAAGGACAAAAACCTGTGGCACCCGAGTAATTACATCTTGCCATCCAGAAAAAGACCCATTCGTCCCAAGTCTCTGTCTTCTGTCCATCAGCCAGTCTTCTATTCGAGCTAATAAATTACCCCCAACCCCATGTGTAATAACCTTCACAGCTCCCACGTGGATTCCCGTGGTTAGGCGTGCCATGCCGCAGGTGGGAGTTATTGCCGAGCATCCCAGTCAGACTGTGAGGCCTGGACACTTTGCCTGAACACTGGAGGACTCAACACCACAGACGCAGCAGCCAACATCTGAACACCCGGGGGCTGGGCCTCAGCGCTGGAGACATTCCTGCGACCAGCAGTGGGAGGGGGGTGCACCAGGGCTGGGCCTCAGTGCTGGAGACAGTCCTGCGACCAGAGGGTGGGTGTGTGCACCAGTGAGGGAACCAGCACCTAGTCCAGGTAACATTAGAAATGGGTGTCTGGGGTATAGGGTCTTGGATCTGGTGCCCAGGTGTCCCCGTTGCCTCTGGGAATGCGTGGGCAGTGAGGGTTAGCTGGCACCCGGGGAGTAGCCCACAAGTGCATCCGTGAAGTAATGGTTGCCCGTTTGCCAGGGCAACAAACTATATAAAATTTGACCTGGACCAGGCCCAGGGGGTAATAGATGGCACGGACCAGGAAGGGTTGCAGGACAGCCCAGCGTGTACCCGCAGGACCAGCTGGAGGATGGAGGACACGCGGCAGCAGCGAGGGTCCGGCATGCCCGGAGGGCCAGGGAGGCCCTCATCCTCACCCGCTTCTCATAGGATGGGGCTTCGATCATCATCTCACCCGCCTCCCCAGATTCCCACCAACCTTCCCATCATCTCACCCGCCTCCCCAGATTCCCACCAACCTTCCCACCACACCTGTTCCTCCATCCCCCACCCCCCCGCCCCCCCACCACCCATTCCCCTCACCCTCACCCCTTCCCCCCCTCACCTAATCACCTCCCCGCCACACCCAATCCCCCTCCTTCCCAACCACCCTGTTCCACCCTCCCAGAGTTTGTGTTACATCACTCCAGCGTGGTGGGCCTGTCGCGAAACTGCCAGCGAGCCTCAATCTATGCTGTGGTCTGACTCCTGCCTGTCTGCTGAGTGCTCGCTCACACCCATCACCTGCACATGGTATGCCTGGGGGGGAATTCAGGACCACCAAGCCTAGGGAGGGCTGGGGCAGGGGCTTGGAGGTCAGCCGCATTGCAGGCGTGGGCAGCTTTGCTGGACATGGGAGGCCAGGGCATGGTATGGTGCTAGGCGGGACGGTGCTGGGCGCATCACCGTCGGGGTGGGGGGGGGGGGGCAGGCGGGTCCGGTGCCAATTCACCCGTGCAGTCGGTAGAGGTTGGTGATCTTCTTATGGCACTGGGTGCCAGTCCTCCTGGTGACGCTCCCATGAGCTGACAACCGCTGCCCCTTCCTCCCAGACGACACTGGCTGCCCTGTGGCTGACGCTCCGTGCCCCCTCAGGGAAACAGGGCATCCCGTCTGGACTCGATCACGTCCAACAGACTGGCCAGGTTGGCATCCCCGAATCATGGGCCTGGTCTAGTCGGTGGCATGGCTGCGAGCTGTGGGGGTTTTAGCGCCACGGGATTGGTTTAAGTGCTGCTCCCCCTTGTCAGTGGGGAGCGCGGTCCCGGCGAATCAGCCCATGGGACAATCATTTGTGACGCAAAGACTGTGGGGCTCGTGAAGTGGAGCAATTAACGTTTGATACCGGTGATGGTCTCACCGGGTCAACCAACGGGAAGCTCGCGGTAATTCCCACTCGCTACCACACTTAGAAACTTTTCCGTTAAATCGCACCGTAAGAGACAAGAGTGCGACCGTCTGAGCCTCTGAAATAAAAGTGGGAGGGGTTTTGAATTCAGCTGCAATGGAAGATCTTGCTGCACCCACTAAGCTGACTGTATCTTCTAATGATTTTGTAATAATATTGTGGAAGCTCAGATATATGGGTGTAATATAACTCCTTGTACAACATTTTACTTATACGTCAAGATTGCCAAAAAAATTAGAAATCATTTTTATGTTGCCCAATTATGCCCTATGCAATTTTTCTCCCGTTTATTTTCCTCCCTGAGTCTAAACTATGACAGTCAAAGCGTCCAACGGCAGTGTGCATTAATCTAGCACCTTTAAAGTAGTAAAAATGTCTCAAGGTGCTTCACAGAAGCGATTGTGAGACAATCCTCAACACCGACACACAGTAGGAGATACCTTGGGGCAGGTGTTATGAAGCTTGGTCAAGTGGTGAGAGAGTTGAAGCGGTGCCGATGGGAATTCTGAAGCATGGGGCCCTGGCAACTGGAAGCAAGGCCTCTAATTGTTGTGGCGATGGAGGCCAGGGGCAGGACGTTTGCCCGATGTGAGAATGGGAACGGAGGTGGGCGGGAATGTAATTTCATGCTGCCATCCGGGTGTCGGCCCTGTAGTGATCACTGTATGTGCATGTACATAAGGGGTTAATGTGTAATCAGTAGCACCACATGATCACTAGAGGGCCAGACCAACAGGGGTATAAAAGGAACCACATTGGGTCTCTCTCTTGGGTTACATCACTCCAGTGTGATGGGCCTGTCGGTGCCTGTGGCAAGGACAGGAATATCAGATTAGCTCAGATGGTTACTGGAGTTACGTGTAGTTACTGTAGTTAGATCTTCTTAACCTTATCACTAGTATCAATGTTAAAGTAAAGAACTCATGCAATTATTGTTATAGTTACTGAATAAACCTTTTGTTACATCGAGATTCAGAAAACCTCATCAGTAACCAAGATTTGAGTTACACATATTACACTCCGTAGTATATCAAGACACACAGAGAAGTGTAATAAAAGATAATACAGGAGTGTAATAAAAGATGGTACCAGGCATGTTGGTTTTAAAAGAACTAGTTAGATTAGGTTAGACAAAAAGAGAAGAAAATTCAACCAGGATATTCGACTGTGGAAGTCTTCGCAGCAGATGGAACCTCGACAACTAATTGATTTGATGGAACTCGTTGGAGCTCCATGGCAGCTGGAAACAACCAGTAATTTAAGTTATTACTGGAAAATGTTTGAACAGATGTTCCAAATATGCATCCCAGCTAATGATTTGAGCACAGCCTCTGACGCAACGAAAATAGCACTGCTACTCTCAACAGGAGGGCATGAAGCTAGAGAAATCTATAATTGCTTTAATTTCTTAGAAGGTGAAGACAACACCAAATTAGAAGTAATACTCAAAAATTTTGATGAACACTGTAAAAGTCAGTCTGGTGAGATGCTGGAAGGATTTAACTTTTGTCATAGATGCCAGAGGAACGGAGAGCCCATCACTGATTTTAGTACAGACCTCAAATTAATAGCACAAGGCTGTAATTTTGCTGATTTCAGAGACACTGTGATAATGGATCAATTAATTTCTGGACTATCTGAAAAAAATTTGAGGGAAGAACTTCCACAAAATAAGTATCTAACTCTAGAAATCGCTACACAAAAATGCCTTGCTTATGAACAAAAACAAAATCAATACTTTGAGTCTTTGCAAACAAAGAATCAGTATCTAGAAAACGAAATCGGTAAAAATGGCGCGAATACTCACCACGAGGCAGAGGCAGGGTTGAAACATAAGAAGACGAAAGTTCTGAGTGGCAGCCACCTTGCGCATGTGCAGTCTGACCAGTCCGCACATGCGCACTTCCCTAAAAGACGCAACAAGAAGACACTGAATGTCTACCCACTGCATGTGAGAATAGTGATGACGATCGATGTGATCACGGTCGACATACAAGTTGTGCAAGATCACAGCGAGACTGACAGATCTCAGCTCGTACGTACAGAAGCACTCAACTATCAAAGTGAAACTACTCTTGAGTCCAGTGAGACCACGTCAATTAAAACCTCATCTACTCTAAACTACCCACAAGAAAATGAAATCTTGAAGATTTTGACTCCAGAAGAGGAGCATCAAGGAATCAAAGAGGAATCACATCAGCCACAGAGGAGTGATGTCACCAAGATCAATGCAACATCAGATCATTCTCAAGAAGAAATGCTCAATGAAACATCAGATACCACAAAGGACACTGACACAAATAACTTTGAGAATAACTCGAATTATCCACACGGAACAGTCATTGAGCGCAACACGAACAACAAAAACTACAAGAACAACAACAAAAACAACAACAAGAAGCATAACAAAGGCAACAACCGCAACAACAAGCACGACAAAAACAACAAGAACAACAACGGAAACAACAAAGACAGAAGCGCCCAAAACAACAACAATGAAACAACAACTTGTGCAACATGGTACAACTCTGCACATGAAGGACACTGTAACAGCACAGCTCAAAACAATGGCAACAGTACAAACATACCATGGCATGACAACGAATCTTACAAATTCACATTTGCTCCACGACAAACAAGCAAACCAGCTTTCAAGGCAGATGACATACAAAATCAATACCGCAAACACAGAAAAAAGTCCAGGTCAGACAACAAAGATGACATCCGGAATCAATACCGCAAGCACAGGAAAAAGTCCAGGTCAGACAACAAAGATGACATACAGAATCGCTACCACAAGCATAGAAATAAAAGTCTAAATCAGCCAACAAAGTGATTCGACCATTCGAACACCTCATGATGACTTCTTGGTTACTTAAACACAAGAACACTGACGACGTTCACAAAGAAATTACAACATCAACATCACCACTTCAACAACAGAAGAAGAAAGCAACTCAACCAAACAAATTCATAAAGTTGGACTCATAAATTCTTTTTATTAAGATTGGACTCATAAATATTAATTGGCTTTGTATAATCATCAATATCATCACAACTTGTACATATCATCATTTATCTACCTGCTTCAAGCAAGGAAAAGAAAAACCTAAGAGACTAAATGTATTAACATTTGACAGATTAACTCATTGATTTTATGTAATGCATTTGCAAACTGCATCCATTATGTTTGTTTAATTTTCTTTACAACATACAGAAAATATGTAACACAAGAAAAAAAGGGGGATGTAGTGATCTCCGTATGTGCATGTACATAAGGGGTTAATGTGTAATCAGTGATCACTAGAGGGCCGGACCAACAGGGGTATAAAAGAAACCACATTGGGTCTCTCTCTCTCTTTTGGGTGCACTGTGACCAGGACAGGATTATCAGATTAGTTCAGATGGTTAGTGGAGTTACGTGTAGTTACTGTAGTTAGAACTTGTTAACCTTATCACTAGTATCAATGTTAAAGTAAAGAACTCATGCAACTATTGTTATAGTTACTGAATAAACCTTTTGTTACTACTGGACGAGTTTGAGTCGTCTTCATCGAGGTTCAGAAAACCTCATCAGTAACTGAGGTTTGAGTAACACAGATTACACTCGGTAGTATATCAAGACACACAGAGAAGTGTAATAAAAGGTAATATAGGAGTGTAATAAAAGAGGCCCATCCTATCCCCGTGCTGTTTTCCCGGTTGCTAAATCAGGGCAGGGTGGCCACTAACCCACAAGAAGTGTGTAGCCTCTTAAGGTCATTAAGAGGTCAGTTGTCAGAGTCCGATTGGAATTGTCGGGTCGGCTTGCAGGCCTCCCTTCTGGAGCATGGCAGCTGCCCGGGGAATAACCTGCCAACAGCAGACCAGCGAGCCAGCACTCCACGAATGCTTCCCCCCCACCCCCCACATTCGGTAAAGGGGTTCTCCCTCCACAATGGAGATCCAGCAGCATGGCAATTTTCCATTTCATATTTTTAACACAGCTGAGAGGGTATCTCAAGATAGAGGAGCTCGCTCTCTCTCTCTCTCTCTCTACCCCCCTTACCTGGAACAACAGTGATGGAGAAGCTCCTTTTGGCCCTCCACTTTTGAGAATCTGCCCACTATCCTTAACGGGATGGTGATCATACCCCTGCCCTCTAATTGGTCAATCCAGGCAAAACCCACGTCAGATCGCTGCCCCTGACACAGTGCAAGGTCAGGACCCGTGTTTGACCCCAGTGTTGAGGGGTCGAGACCCAAAGATCCGCCTCAGAGGCCAGAGTTGGGGGAGCACAGACATCCCGGAGAGTTGTAGGTTTGGAGAAGGCCTGATCCCAAATGCGCCCGATTTAACGGGATCCCCAATGAGGAATCTCCGATCGGCACCCCTGCTCCTCCCTGGCTTTGGGGCAAATCTCTCCTGGAAAACACAGAAACTGAAAGACCCTGGGCACAGCCAAGTTCCCGCTGTTTTCCAGTGGGTTCCCAGAGTTACAGCCACGGCTGAGCAGAACTCCCAAGGAGACTCTGATGGAGAAACACTTGAAGAGTGTGTCCCTTTAATAAAGATTCTCATTGAAGCAATTCCAGTCAAGCACGGGTATTGTGATCAAAGTTAATTTGAAGAATCCTTTGAGAAAACAAGAGAGACTCGCCTCACCACAAGAATTCTCCCTTTATTAGTCCTGTCGACTGATCTCTTGAGCTTTTGCAGATCTAATTTAATGCCAAATAAGTCAATTGTGCAGCCAATTCTGTTATTGCGCAGGGATACAATTTGCACCTTTTATTTGGTTTAATTGCTTTGTTAAATTCTCTGAGAAAGACCAGCAGATTATTTGCACCACACAACTTATATTTTCCCTCCGACTGTTTAATTTTATTTTCTAGCTGTGCACAAGGTCCTTTTGTAATGATAAGATTCTGAGTTTGATCTGTGATCAGCTGATATCAATTAGGGTGAGAAAGTGAGGGGGAGGGACTGCAAAAGTTGGCCACTAGTAGGGGCCAATGGTTAACCTATTGTAACAGTCCTTCCCGTTTGTTTCCTTTGTTCCCATTTCCTCTATTTAATTATTTTTGGTCCGCGAACCAATAATCGGAATATGCCTTTAAGCAGAAGAGTGCTTGCCAGGGCACTGTGTTCCTTAGTTTTGTATTTTGGAGAGGAGAAACTAGACTTGCGGCACCGGGTGAATCTTAGGAACTGGTTTTGGAGGATGCCGGTTTGATTGGCTAACTGGTAACCGGTGGGTTGGCCAGGCGCGGTGTTCTGCCTGACAACAGCCAGCGATTGGTTCCTGCCAGGTGTTTTTTTTTAAGAGAACCTGGCAGAAGCCTCTGGACCCTGGAAGGAAGAGGAGCTGTGTTTTCTCCCTCTCTCTGCTGCCGGTTCCCTGCTGTCTCCGTGAGTCTGCAGTGAAGCTGGAGGAAAAGAAAGGACCCAACTGAAAGCCCAACCTTGAGAAAGAAATTAACAGGAAGATATCCGTCTGCATCAAAGATCCTTATCCTTTTATTTTAATCATATTTTCTTTGCCTCTCAACTACCCTTTTCCCTCTGTATTATTTGTCCGTACGTCTGTGTAGAGAGAGTTGGGGGAGATAGAAATGGGATGGGGGAGGGCGGTTGGAATCAGATAGTAGCTCGCCAGCAATATTTTTTGTCTATTTTATTATTGTTAATAATAAAAGTTTGCTTGTGTTTGAATTTTACAAACCTGGTGACTATGATCAATTTAAGGGGCAGCGCGGTAGCATGGTGGATAGCACAGTTGCTTCACAGCTCCCAGGTTCGATTCCCGACAGTGGGTCACTGTCGGTGCAGAGTCTGCACGTTCGCCCCGTGTCTGCGTGGGTTTCCTCCGGTTTCCTCCCACAGTCCAAAAATGTGCAGGTTAGATGGATTGGCCATGCTAAATTGCCCTTAGGTAAGGTGGGGTTACTGGAATGGGGTGGAGGTGTGGGCTTAAGTGAGGTGCTCTTTCTCAGAGCCGGTGCAGACTCAACGGGCCGAATGGCCTCCTTCTGCACTGCAAATTCAATGATTAACTCAACCAAAGCCACGGGGTATTAATATAAAATCTAATTTCACCTGTGTTGCGTCTCTGGGTCACATGGGGCTAGAATTGATCATGCACTAGCCCAGGATGTCGTGACATAGTTTGGGGGCTCTTCTGGGAACGTTCGCACGGCATACAGTGACAATTTGGGGTACAATATATATTAAAGAGGCACCAGGTTTGTAATAGCATAACCGGATGGCTCTGGAAGCTGCTAAGGCCTTTCTTCAGCTGGATGACTTGGCTTTGGTTTATTTACAAGGGCTTCGAAAAGACAAGTTAATTGAAAAGGCAAGTGAATTAAAGATAGCAGTGCCGGTTAAAGCTTGGAAGGCAGAGATCAATGGGACGGGATTCTCTGACGCCAAAATCTGGAACGGAGATCGGGCGGAGAATGGCGCCCGACGCCGAAATCGCGGCAGGCTCCGGTTTGACGACGGGTCGCGATGCTCCGCTCCCTCCAAATCGGCATCATCGGGACACGTGCCGTGCGCAGTCGCAACCCTGTTGGAATCTCATTATCGGGCCCAGCCCAGCGATGCTCCGCTTCTGATGGGCCGGGTTCCCGGAGGCGCAGGCCACGTCTGGTCTCAGCGGTCGTGAGCTTGGCCTGGCGGCTGCGGAGAGAGAGAGGGCGTGCGGACAGTGTCCAGCGCCTCCGCACTCGGCCGAGATCCATGCCGCTGGCCTGCGGGCATCTGCCAGGGTTGGGGGGAGTGATGGGGGGGGGGCCAGGAGGTGGGCTGTGAGGTCTGGGTGGGTGGTACGCAGTCCAGCATAGCCAGCGCCCTCTTTTCCGGCACGATTGGTGTCTGTGTGTGGCTGCAGCTTGTCAGCCCTGTGCATGTGCAGCACGGACCCAGTGATTCTCCAACTATTTGCCGCATGTTACGTGGGTATTTCACATGGCGCCGATGATAGCCCTTGATCGGTAGCGGAATCGGTGCGGGTGGGTTTTGCGTCGAGTTTCCCGTTGTGAAACACCACGGATCCTCCGTTGGCATCGGCACTTGGCCTCAGGAATGGAGAATCCAGCCCACGATATATTAATTGAGCACTTGTGTCTGTTAGAAATACAGGAGAGCCCACGAGCAAGTAGTCCAATTAGTGTAGCATTAGAAGCACTTTCTGGAAACCAAGCTGGAGATAAATTGGTTACAGTTTGAGCATAAGAAGATTTGTTTTTAAATGTAGATGTGAGAAAAAGAGGAAGAAAGAGCTTTTCAAAGTGAAATTGAAATGAGGAATCTTGATGTGGAAGTGGAAAGATGAGCAAGAGATGAAAGGGAAAAGGAGAGGGACAGAAAATATCGACTTAAAAGGTTGTAGTTAAAGGCAGAAGTTGAGAAAAGTCAAGGGGGAGATGTAACTCTTCACAGTCCAAATTCTAGTGCGGATATGTTTAATTATGTACAGGTCCTATCAAAATTTGAGGAAATGGATGTAGAGGCATTCTTCATGGCATTTGAAAAAATAGCAACACAAATAGAGTGGCCAAAGGGAAAGTGGACCTTACCCATGTAAAGTAAACTGACAAGAAGCTTATGCTTCCCTGTCAGAGGGGGTGCCTAAGGATTAGGACGAGTTGAAAAAGGACATTTTAGGTGCACCTGAATTAGTTCCAGAGGCATATATGCAAAAGTTTCAGAATTTGAAGAAACAGCTGGGACAGATTTAAGTTGAATTTAACGGGTTAAGCAGAACAGTTTTAATAGGTGGATATGAGCATTGGGAGTTGAAACTACCTCTGAGGTTCTGCGAGAAATCATTCTCTTGGAAGAATTTAAGAATTCACTACCTTCTATGATAAGAACCCATGTTCAAGACCAAAAGGTTATGACCGATAGACTAGCAGCAATAATGGCTGATCCATAAATGTAAACCTTTGTTCCGTCACCCCCCCCATAATTTTGAAAAGGATGGGAAGTGGGGGAGTGCAAGGAAGGCAGATAGCCAAGGTAAGGAATGGATGGTTGGGAACACTCTGGGATCTCCTCCTCAAACCAGAAAGGAAGGTACTGAGGATGGAGGTGAGATTCGAAGGGCTAAGTGTGATTGCAATAAAGTGGGACACGTTCAGTCAGCATGTTGGAAGTTGCAAGGAAAGCCAATGGGACTTGTTTGGGTTCATAAGGAGGATTCTGAAAAAGGAACAAAAATGGAGAATGCTACAGGGCAGGCTGTAGCTGTTGCTAGGAAACCTGAAGTAAACACTGCTGTGGGAGCAGGTGTGGCAAATGAGGTAGTTGGGACAAAAGCAGGTTTTTGTCTAAGGGGAAGACCACCCCATTTTCATCCAATGATGCAGCCAAACCCATAACTATTTTAAGCGATGCAGATGCAACACAAACCCTCTTACCCGAAAGGGATTTGGTTTTCCAACTGGAGTGTTCAATGAAAGCTAAGGGGCGAGATTCTCCACTCCCGCGCCGGTTGGGAGAATCGCCTGGGCCTCCAAAATTTCCCGGGACACCGGTCCGACGCCCTCCCGCGATTCTCCTAAGCGTCGGGAACGGCCCGGTCGGGTTCCGCGGGCTGCAGGCCGGAGAATCGCCGGAGACACCCAAAATGGAGATTCTCCGGCACCCCCGCTATTCTCAGGCCCGGATGGGCCGAGCGGCCAGGCCAAAACGGCGGGTTACCCCCGGCGCCGTCCACACCTGGTCGCTGCCGTCGGGAACAGCACGCGAACGCTGGGGGGGGGCGGATCCTGCACCGGGGGGGTACCTCAAATGTGGGGTGGCCTGCGATCGGTGCCCACCGATCATCGGGCCGTCCTCTCTGAAGGAGGACCTCCTTCCTTCCGCGGCCCCGCAAGATCCATCCGTCATCTTCTTGCGGGGCGGACTTAGAGAGCACGGCAACCACGCATGCGCGGGTGACGCCAGTTATGCGCACCGGCCGCGTCATCTATGCGGCGCCGCCTTTACGCGGCGACAAGGCCTGGCGCGTGTAGATGACGCGGCCCCGATCCTAGCCCATTGTCAGGGCCTGAATCGCCGTTTCGTGCCGTCGTGAACCTCGACGGCGTGGGCATTTCGCCGCGGGAGTGGAGAATCCCGCCCAAGGTGTTAGTGGATGGAATAACTGGAGATCATAATCAAGTTCCATTGTATAAAATACAATTGGAGTGTAATTTATTATCAGGTCCAGTAGTTGTCAAAGGGGTTGAGAGGTTACCAGTAGATGGAGTAGACTGATAATGGGGAACGATTTGGTAGGAGTGAAGGTTATAGATTCACCCATGATTACGGAGAGTCTGGGGTAGATAAGGAGACAGAACAGTTACAGGGACTATCTCCAGATATTTTTTCGTTGTGTGTAGCGACCAGGGCAATGGCTAAACAATGTACACCACCAGAGAGTAAAGTCACGTCACAATCAGATGGGAGAGTTGCTGAAACTATCCTTGAGAATGGGGATAATTACGAGGAAGTGTTGGGTTGGATTTCATTAATTGAGGCCCAGGAAGCAGACCCAGAGTTAAATAGATTAGTACAGTCAACTCTCGCAGACATTGAGGCTGAGGGGGTTCCAGAGAGCTGTTACATTAAGAATGGAGTTCTGATGAGGAAGTGGAGACATCCTGATAGACCTGAGGACAGGGATTGGATGGTTATTCATTAGATAGCGGTACCACCCAGTACAGAAGTATTGCGGATAGCACATGAGATACTAATGGCAGGTCGTGTGGGAATTCTGAAAACTCATGCATCGGTTAATCGGTGTTTTCCTGGCCAGGAGACATATCACTGGGCTCTCAAAAGCTGATTAGGGAGAGATTGGGAAAAGGGATTGGATTTTCTACTATATGGGGCACAGATTCTCTGAACGAATCTACTTGGTGTAGCCCATTTGAATTGGTCCATGGCCATGAAGTACGGGATCCATTAAACCGGGATAGTAAATGTGAGGCCAAGGAAGAAGTTGACAATTCACAGAGCCGCTCTCCTGTGACGAGCAAATATGGTAACACTCGAACAGTCAAATACTGAGTTTGCATACTTAGAAGTCACGCAATGAAAATATATCGAAAGGTGACTGCAAAAGCACAAGAAGGTTTGTAGGGACACATTGGGGTGCAATACATAGCTGAACATGATGTAGACATAGGTGACTCCAACCCGATAGAAGATCCATTTGGCCCATCAAGTCTTCACCGACCCTCTGAAAGAGCATCCTACCTTGGCCCATTCCCCGCCCTATCCCCAAAACTTACCCTACACATCTTTGGACACTAAGGTGCAATTTAGCGCGGCCAATCCACCTAACTTGCATATCTTTGGACCATGGGAGGAAACCCGAGCACCCGGAGGAAGCCCATGCAGGCACGGGGAGAACGTGGAGACTCCACACAGTGGCCCAAGGCTGGAATTGAACCCGGTTCCCTGGAGCTGTGAGGCAGCAGTGCTAACCACTGTGCCACCGTGCCGCAATATTCTCTCCTGTGGCTTTACGCCAGTTGGAGTATTTTTCTCCTTTCATTGAATTTGACGAGAAAGCAGATGTGGTATGAAGCTAATTGTACTGCATTTCAGGAAGGCTCTCTATGGACCACCTTCCCGCTTCACCCTTCAGCAAGCTGACCTTCCAACCCAATATATCCACTTGGATCAAACACATCACAGCAATTGGAGTTGAGACGCACTGCGGGTAATCTGGACAGTTGTCCAGGGGGGGGAGGAAGCCTGACCTTCACTTGCATCGAGTCAGCGAGCTGTCAAGCATTTGTCACGTAGCAACTAGCCAGATCAAAGCTGCCTCCCCAGCCAGCAGTGGCCCAGATTATCTTTGTGGGGTCCGCGGAGAGCTCCTTCTCTTCCTAAATCCCTGCAAAAAATAAGGCCCCTTTATCACCTGTGACACGGATGGAAGAACTTTGCTCTATTTCCAACTTGCGGCATTCCTATTTGATACAATGCAGAGGGACCTTTATCCCTGACATAAACTGTACCACCTGACCTTGAAGTGCTCAATGCGACTGAGTAGAAGGAGAATTGTCTGACATCCGACCTATATTGTGCCGCTAACATAGTGCTCCATAAGTCACAAGTAGCAGCAGCGTCCCCTTCCTGACTGTCCCTTTACCTGACAGAGCAGAAGTATCTTTATCAAGATGCCAAGGATAGCTGAAGGAGGAACGCCCCTTGTCTGAGTGTGAATTGAATCAAACAGCTTTGCAAATGTGTCATTCAAGATTGAATCAATGGGAAACTGTTATAACCTGCCTACTGACGATTGGCTGGGGACTAATGATTATCCCACAATCCTATGGGAGTATGAACTTCCCCAATGAGGGGGGCGGAGAAACTCCTACTATAAATAAGCTGGCCAGTCCAGGAACCAAGAGGAAGGAGAAGGTAGCAAGGGAAGTTACTGCTACTACTATGTATATATTGTTATAGTAAATAAACTTTATTATTTTGTATCCTTAAAACTCGTGCTGGATTCTTCGGGGCCTTTACAAAAGAAACTCTTCTCAGGGTGGTGAAGGAACTGAGTGGCTAATACTGATTTACAAATTGGCGATGTCTACCCCTGTCAGGACTGGAGGGAGAGTTCAGGTGGGCCTGAATTCAAGGTTGGGTGGTAATCCTTATGCAACACACAGAAGAAAATGCCAAGTTCGACCTTAAAGCTGAGGTATTTGAGTTTGTGCCTGGCCACTCTGTGCAACAACTCAAAGCTCTGTACGGTTTTGAAGTGCCTCTGCTTTGACAGGATACACTCGCCGTTAGAATCCCCATCTGCTACATTTCCTGAGAAAATGACATGAGAGTAAATTTAACAGAGCCAGGCACCTTGTTAGTTTTAAAGCAGTTTTGGCAATAGCGAGTTGCGAGCACATATCTTCCAGTTTGTGGCAGATATAAATCTCCTTGGACTTGGACTGATGAAGAATTAGCGTATCATTGCAGAAGTGGCTCAAGAAAGAAGGCATTTGGTCTTGCGAGTGATTGAGGGGACTGTTTCAATGTGGAATCAAGCTGTCCTCATCTTCCTGCTTTGAAGGAGCGCTGTGCTCATTTTCCAGAGGGTATGAATGAGACATCTTCCTTCCTGTGGGTCACTCACTCTGATAGAGGTAAATACTTACCCCTCCCACTGAGTTCATTGGTCATTGTCTGCATCCTGGCTGCCTTTTCACAGGAGTAGCTTCACGGGGCTGAATTTTCACTTTGGGGCCTGGAAAGAGGAGTTGGGACCGTATCCTAGTCCCGAACCTGAATCCCCCACCTCCCAACACCCCCCACCCCGGGGATGACAAAGACGTTTTGGAATTTCGATTGAGGCAGCCCACGAATTGGCATGGAGGCAGTCTCCCGGTCCAATGAACGATGGACTCTCCATGTGATGGAGAGCCAATCAAAGTCCTTCTAGCTTGGGTGGAGCAGCAGTCCAAAGCAGAGGGTAAGTAAGTGAGGCAGCTTCTACATGGAGCTAACCTCTCACTAAACTTTTGTAAGATATAAATAAGGACCAGAAGAGGCAGCCAGAAAATTATGGTGGAGGGAGGCGGGGGGGAACCCTCTACAGGATAGATTTCGGCTGTACCAGCATTCACGGCAGGAGGGTCAGTGGGCCAGACAGGAGTTCTGGGCCCCTGGCCTCCCACTACCCCCCGCCACCCTCCTCCAACCCCCCCCCCTCCTCCTACCCCCCCCCCCCTTCCCCCCCCCCCTTCCGGTCTATGGCATCAGGAATCTGAAGCCGACTGGAAAATGCCAGTCCTGCTGAACTCAGGACATTTAAGGAGCCGAGTTTGAGATGCCCCCATCCCCGACAGTGGTGGGCAGGCCTGCTGGGTCCCGAATCCAGACCGGCAAATTCCAATCACTGCGCTCCGTGGCTCTCTCATTCTTCCCTTTCTACCTACAACTCAGGCTTTCTTTACTGAAACTTGGCATCACCAGATTATTACCCATTCATTTGTCCAGCCTTCACTAATACAATTCTGATAGTTTTCTGCAATTTTTCTGCTGCAGTACATGGCAAGTAGCCCCCAAAAAAATATCATTTCTATTGCGCATTTCAAGAGTTCAGGACGTACCAAAGTGTGATTACAACATGGTGGCACGGTGGTTAGCACTGTTGCTTCACAGCGCCAGGGTCCCAGGTTCGATTCCCGGCTTAGGTCACCGTCTGCGTGGAGTCTACACGTTCTCCCTGTGTCTGCGTGGGTTTCCTCCGGGTGCTCCGGTTTCCTCCCACAAGTCCCGAAAGACGAGCTTGTTAGGTGAATTGGACATTCTGAATTCTCCCTCAGTGTACCCGAACAGGCGCCGGAATGTGGCGACGAGGGGATTTTCACAGTAACTTCATAGATTATCATAGAATTTACAGTACAGAAGGAGGCCATTCAGCCCATCGAGTCTGCACCGTCTCTTGGAAAGAGCACCCTACCCAAGGTCACACCTCCACCCTATCCCCATAACCCAGTAATCCCACCCAACACTAAGGGCAATTTTGAACACGAAGGGCAATTTAGCATGGCCAATCCACCTAACCTGCACATCTTTGGACTGTGGGAGGAAACCGGAGCACCCGGAGGAAACCCACGCACACACGGGGAGGATGTGCAGACTCCGCACAGACAGTGACCCAAGTCAGGAATCGAACCTGGGACCCTGGAGCTGTGAAGCAATTGTGCTAACCACTATGCTACCGTGCTGCCCCACTTCATTGCAGTGTTAATGTAAGCCTACTTGTTATTACTTTATTATTAGGTAGGAAACACAGCAGCCAATCAGTGTACAGCAAACTCCCAAAATAAGCAATGTAATTATGAGAAGATGTTGTGTTTTTGTAATTATGAAAATGAAATGAAAATCGCTTATTGTCACAAGTAGGCTTCAATTAAGTTACTGTGAAAAGCCCCTAGTCGCCACATTCTGGCGCCTGTTCGGGGAGGCTGGTACAGGAATTGAACCGTGCTGCTGGCCTGCTTTGGTCTGCTTTAAAAGCCAGCGATTCAGCCCTGTGTGCTAAACCAACCCCTGATATGGTTGAGAGATGTAAATATTGGGCAGGACACCAGGGAGAATTCCCCTGCCCGTCTTCAAAGTAGTAGCTGTGGAGTCTGCTGTGTTCACCACAGGGAGCAGAGAGGACACTAGTTATTTGTCACATCCAGAAGTCGATAATTCTGGCGCTGCGGCACTCCCTCTGCACTGCACCAGGAGATATCGGTGGAGTGAGACATGAACCATTCGACACAGAGGGGGGTATGCTATACACTGCGCGACAGCTGGTACCCCTTGGGAAAAAGTAAAATAATCTTTCCCAAAAACTGTAATAAAGAACATGACAGCAACTCTAAACTCAGGGTTGGTTACGAAAAAAAAAATGTATTAATAAAAGTAAGTGGAAACTCAGTGGTATTAAGTGACAGTAAGGTCAAGGAGAGCCAGATTAAGACAAAACGACAACAGTAGTCTATGAGTTACTGCAGTGGGATGACTCATTTTTAAATTGAATAAATTAGGTGAGGACTGTGGGTGAAGGTTGGAAAGAGGAAGAGAGAAAACAAAGCAGATTAAAAAGCACATTGAGTGCATATTTCAGGCATTCAAGGTGGCCACCTCAAACAAGGTGCGTTAGGCTCCCTGCATTTGCTCAAGTGTACACTGTCCCCATCAAACACTCCCAGGACAGGTACAGCACGAGGTTAGATACAGAGTAAAGCTCCCTCTACACTGTCCCCATCAAACACTACCAGGACAGGTACAGCATGGGGTTAGATACAGCGTAAAGCTCCCTCTATACTGTCCCCATCAAACTCTCCCAGGACAGGTACAGCACGGGGTTAGATACAGAGTAAAGCTCCCTCTACACTGTCCCCATCAAACACTCCCAGGACAGGTACAGCACGGGGTTAGATACAGAGTAAAGCTCCCTCTACACTGTCCCCATCAAACACTCCCAGGACAGGTACAGCACGAGGTTAGATATAGAGTAAAGCTCCCTCTACACTGTCCCCACCAAACACTCCCAGGACAGGTACAGCACGGGGTTAGATACAGAGTAAAGCTCCCTCTACACTGTCCCCATCAAAAACACCCAGGACAGGTACCGCACTGGGTTAGATACAGAGTAAAGCTCCCTCTGCACTGTCCACATCAAACACTCCCAGGACAGATACAGCACAGGGTTAGATACAGAGTAAAGCTCCCTCTACATTGTCCCCATCAAACACTCCCAGGACAGGTACAGCACGGGGTTCGATACAGAGTAAAGCTCCCTCTACACTGTCCCCATCAAACACATCCAGGACAGGTACAGGACGGGGTTCGATACAGAGTAATGCTCCATCTACACTGTCCCCATAAAACACTCCCAGGACAGGTACAGCAGTGGGTTAGATACAGAGTAAAGCTCCCTCTACACTATCCCCATCAAACACTCCCAGGATAGGTACAGCACGGGGTTAGATACAGAGTAAAGCTCCCTCTACACTGTCCCCATCAAACACTCCCAGGATAGGTACAGCACGGGGTTAGATACAGAGTAAAGCTCCCTCTACACTGACCCATCAAACATTCCCAGGACAGGTGCAGCACAGGGTTAGATACAGAGTAAAGTTCCATCTACACTGTCCCCAGCAAACACTCCCAGGACAGGTGCAGCACAGGGTTAGATACAGAGTAAAGCTCCCTCTACACTGTCCCCATCAAACACTCCCAGGACAGGTGCAGCACAGGGTTAGATACAGAGTAAAGCTCCCTCTACACTGTCCCCATCAAACGCTCCCAGGAGAGGTGCAGCACAGGGTTAGATACAGAGTAAAGCTCCCTCTACACTGTCCCCATCAAATACTCCCAGGACAGGTACAGCACGGGGATAGATACAGAGTAAAGCTCCCTCTACACTGTCCCCATCAAACACTCCCAGGACGGGTACAGCACGGGGATAAAGCTCCCTCTACACTGTCCCCATCAAACACTCCCAGGACAGGTACAGCACGGGTTTAGATACAGAGTAAAGCTCCCTCTACACTGTCCCCATCAAACACTCCCAGGACAGGTGCAGCACAGGGTTAGATACAGAGTAAAGCTCCATCTACACTGTCCCCAGCAAACACTCCCAGGACAGGTGCAGCACAGGGTTAGATACAGAGTAAAGCTCCCTCTACACTCTCCCCATCAAACACTCCCAGGACAGGTGCAGCAGAGGGTTAGATACAGAGTAAAGCTCCCTCTACACTGTCCCCATCAAACGCTCCCAGGAGAGGTGCAGCACGGGGATAGATACAGAGTAAAGCTCCCTCTACACTGTCCCCATCAAACACTCCCAGGACAGGTACAGCACGGTGTTAGATACAGAGTAACGCTCCCTCTACACTGTCCCCATCAAACACTCCCAGGACAGGACAGCACTGGGTTAGATACAGAGTAAAGCTCCCTCTTCACTGACCCCATCAAACACTCCCAGGACAGGTACAGCAGTGGGTTAGATACAGAGTAAGGCTCCCTCCACACTGTCCCCATCAAACACTCCCAGGACATGTACAGCACGGAGTTAGTTAGATACAGAGTAAAGTTCCCTCTACACTGTCCCCATCAAACATTCCCAGGACAGGTACAGCATGGGGTTAGATACAGAGTAAAGCTCCCTCTACACTGTCCCCATTAAACACTCCCAGGACAGGTATAGCACGGGGTTAGATACAGAGTAAAGCTCCCTCTACACTGTCCCCATCAAACACTCCCAGGACAGGTACAGCATGGGGTTAGATACAGAGTAAAGCTCCCTCTACACTGTCCCCATCAAACACTCCCAGGACAGGTACAGCACGGGGTTAGATACAGAGTAAAGCTCCCTCTACACTGTCCCCATCAATTACTCCCAGGACAGGTACAGCACGGGGTTAGATACAGAGTAAAGCTCCCTCTACACTGTCCCCATTAAACACTCCCAGGACAGGTATAGCACGGGGTTAGATACAGAGTAAAGCTCCCTCTACACTGTCCCCATCAAACACTCCCAGGACAGGTACAGCATGGGGTTAGATACAGAGTAAAGCTCCCTCTACACTGTCCCCATCAAACACTCCCAGGACAGGTACAGCACGGGGTTAGATACAGAGTAAAGCTCCCTCTACACTGTCCCCATCAAATACTCCCAGGACAGGTACAGCACGGGGTTAGATACAGAGTAAAGCTCCCTCCACACTGTCCCCATCAAACACTCCCAGGACAGGTACAGCACGGGGTTAGATACAGAGTAAAGCTCCCTCCACACTGTCCCCATCAAACACTCCCAGGACAGGTACAGCACGGGGTTAGATACAGTGTAAAGCTCCCTCTACACTGTCCCCATCAAACACTCCCAGGACAGGTACAGCACGGGGTTAGATACACAGTAAAGCTCCCTCTCCACTGCCCCCTACAAGTCTTCAGAATGAGTCCTGCGTTTCTCAGCCTTTCCGAGCTCTCAAAGACCATGGCCCCTTACTGCACCTGAGGGGTATATGCCGTTCCCATTCCAATTCTCTTGTCCCCACTCAGAGTGAAATGGCTGATCAGTGATGAGTCCAGGCTCTGTAAAAACTATCTTGCAAGATTGCCCCTGGGTCTGTTGCACTCACAGCTGTCAGGAGCAGGGGGTATTGTTCATCACATCCCTCTGATATGGATTTGAAACAGGTGTTGGAGCAGGTTTACGATAAATAGGCTTTATCCATTCATCTTCCGTCAACCAATACACTGATTAGCAAAGAACAGGCTTCTGTGATTTTAACTCTTCCGCCTCCTCCTTGCTTCCTAGTTTCTCTTAACATAGAACATAGAACATACAGTGCAGAAGGAGGCCATTCAGCCCATCGAGTCTGCACTGACCCACTTAAGCCCTTACTTCCACCCTATCCCCCTAACCCAATAACCCCTCCTCACCTTTTTGGACAAGGGCAATTTAGCACGGCCAATCCACCTAACCTGCTCGTCTTTGGACTGTGGGAGGAAACTGGACCACCCGGAGGAAACTCACGCAAACATGGGGAGAACGTGCAGACTCTGCACAGAAGTGTCCCGGCGGGGAATCGAACCTGGGACCCTGGTGCTGTGAAGCCACAGTGCTAACCTCTATGCTACCATATCTCATAGGGCATCCTCTCCCCTTTCTCGGAGTTTTTTTGTAACTGTTCTTCACCAATTTCTTTTCTTCCCCAGTGTCCTCCTCTCCACACTAGCTGTAAGGAGGGGGGGGGGGGGGGGGGTGGCGCGGGGGGGGGGTTGACATTTCCTATTTCCCTCCTGGTCCCAACATCTGCACCTAATAAGATTTTGCCCTTTGACAGGTCAAACCGGTGTGAGGCAACCTGCAGGACGACCTCTCGGACCTTCAGCTCCATTGACAGGAGCTTGGGGAAAGGAGGAGGGTATTCAGCCGGTCGGACAGTGAGATCATGGGTGAGCTTTGTCTCTCCTTCATCTACCCACCTTGATTTTCTATCCCTTTGATACTCCCACCCAACAAATGTCAATCAACCTCAGTCTTGAAAGTTCTTAACTGACCCCCAGCATCTACAATCATTTGGCGGAGAGAACCCCTTTGAGTAAAATGGTGCTGTCTTATTTCTCTCCCAAATCATTGAACTCTCATTTGAAAATGACTCCATCCTGGATTCAGAGCAAGTTGTCTCTGGCTATCTACCCTTTATCATTTTAAAGATCTCCGACAGACCACCCATCAACACTCTAAATTCGAGGGAATACAAAGTCAGGTCTACGCAGCCTGGCCTCCTCCATTAACCCTTTAAATCCTGGAATGAGTCTGGTGTACCTAGTGGTTTGTGTTTTCCTTGAGAAACTGCAGCGTGCGGTGAACTCAGACCAACGCACCACACAAGCCTGCCACCCTCCCATTGATTCTGTAAACACCTCGCGCTGCCTCAGGAAGGCAGACAGCATTATCAGAGACCTCTCCCTCCCAAGCATTGCCCTCTTCCAGACCCTTCCATCAGGCAGAAGGTACAGAAGTCTGAAGACTCGCACATCCACAGGAACAGCTTCTTCCCCACAGCTACTACACTCCTCAACGACTCCCCCTCGGACTGATCTGTTCCCTGTACGAACACTATTCACGAAGCCCTATGCTGCTCTTGCTCATGTATTTGCTTTGTTTGGCCCCTTGTTCCGCACTGTAACCAATCACTGTTTGTCGATGTACCATTTGTAAATGTACTTTGTCAATTATTCTTTTTTGTCTATTATGCACGTACTGTGTACGTTCACTTGGCCGCAGAAAAATACTTTTCACTGTCCTTCGGTACATGTGACAATAAATCAAATCAAAATCAAATCAAATAAAATGCAGTGCTGGAGATGGGGTCTGGCCAAGATCCTGTACACATGATCTGAGCATTCAAATGACCCAAGAGACTAAATTAAAGTCTTAAATAAGTGCAGAATGTTTCTGTCCAATTTGTCTCCCTCTGCAGATGGGCTCCTTGATTATTCAAGCGTCGCACTGCACCATGGCATCTCCTGCCACTCTACCATGGGGCAGAGTGAGCAGGCAGGCCCAAACTGTACTTCAGCTGGAGCGGGGATCGAACCACACACCAGCCGTGCAACCAACTGAGCTAGCCAGGCACCGCCGCCTCCCCCTGCCCCCCACCTCAGCTCTCTCCTCCACCTCATACCCACTGCTCTGCACTAAACTCAACCTTTGAGGGAAGCACAAATTCCAACAACAACTTATACTATAAAGCAGTTTTGACGCGATAAGACATCCCATAGTGCTTCACAAGAGCATTATAAAATAAAATATGACAGTAAGAGATGTGTGGAGATAGTAGGTCAGATGAATTGACAAAGGAGCACATTTTAAGGAGTGCCTTAATAATAATCTTTATTATTGTCACAAGTAGGCTTACATTAACACTGCAATGAAGTTACTGTGAAAAGTCCCTAGTCGCCACATTCTGGCACCTGTTCGGGTACACTGAAGTAGAATTTAGAATGTCCAATTCACCTAACAAGCACAGCTTTTGCGACTTGTGGGAGGAAACCGGAGCACCCGGAGGAAACCCACGCAGACACGGGCCACAGTCAGTGACCCAAGCCGGGAATCGAACCTGGGACCCTGACGCGGTGAAGCAGCAGTGCTAACCACTGGAAAGTGAGGTGGAGAGGTTTAGGGAGGGACTGCTGGAGCTGGGCTGCAGGAAACTGAAGTCACAGCCACCCTTTGTGGAGCGATTAAGGTCAGGGATCCGCAAGGTGCCAGAGGTAGAGGTCAGCGATCTGGAAAGGTTGCGTATTATCTCTCACGGGACCTACCGGGTGGGAATGCTCGTCTCCCCACGCTCCTTGCGGAATTCGTTCTCCCCCACTAGGGGCGGGGTATCTCAATTTCCCAGTGTATATACCTGGTATATAGGGGTCTACCGGATAGTGTATATATATATAATTTATACAAATAAAACCTCGTTCTTACTTTACTCCGTGCACACTCCCCGTGTCCTTATTCAAGGTTGTGGGACTGGGGAAAATTACATAGATGGGGAGGAATGAGGCCATGCACATTCATCAACTATTTACCTATCCATAAGTTGAATGTGTGCCCCCCCCCCCTATCACACAGTTTAGTGTGAAGAGGTGTTTGAGATTTCTCTTTGCGGTAGCATTGTGGATAGCACAAATGCTTCACAGCTCCAGGGTCCCAGGTTCGATTCCGGCTTGGGTCATTGGCTGTGCGGAGTCTGCACATCCTCCCCGTGTCTGCGTGGGTTTCCTCCCCGTGTCTGCGTGGGTTTCCTCCGGGTGCTCCGGTTTCCTCCCACAGTCCAAAGATGTGCAGGTTAGGTGGATTGGCCATGCTAAATTGCCCTTAGTGTCCAAAATTGCCCTTAATGTTGGGTGGGATTACTGGGTTAGGGGGATAGGGTGGAGGTGTTGACCTTGGGTAGGGTGCTCTTTCCAAGAGCCGGTGCAGACTCGATGGGCCGAATGGCCTCCTTCTGCACTGTAAATTCTATAATTCTATATGCCACCTACCGACGGACGCACTGACTCTTCTGGCAAGTATAATCCCATGGGTACTACCAGCTATCCTGCCCTCCCCCAAAGCATCATTCTTTAGGTTCTGAATCCAGTGAATATCAGCTGGCTATTTAACCGTGAAGGCATCGCAGCGGAGCCCGAAGTTCTACTCATCCATACCTGATAGTCACTTAAAGTCATTGGATAATGATCGGGCTGGGATTCTTGGCTGGTTTTCCCATTATTGATCCAGAATGCGATCAGCAAATGCAGATAGACCCTCTGACCCTTCTTGTTTTGGGGTGGCAAGGTTATACAGAAAAACGTCAGGGCAGGTCAGAAATGAAACAAAACAGAGGAAAGATAACATATTTGATTTGATTTATTATTGTCACATGTAATAGTATAAAGTGAAAAGTATTGTTTCTTGCATGCTGTACAAACAATGCATACCGTACATAGGGAAGGAAGGAGAGGCTGCAGAATATAATGTTACAGTTATAGCAAGGTGTAGAGAAAAGATCAACTTAATACGAGGTAGGTCCATTTCAAAAGTCTGATGGCAGTAGGGAAGAAGCTGTTCTAGAGTCGGTTGGTACGTGACCTCACACTTTGGTATCGTTTTCCTAACGGAAGAAGGTGGAAGAGAGTATGTCCGGGGTGCGTGGGGTCCTTAATTATGCTGGCTGCCTTTCCGAGGCAGCGGGAATTATAGACAGAGTCAATGGATGGGAGGCTGGTTTGCGTGATGGATTGGGCTACATTCACCACCTTTTTTAGTTTCCTGCGGTCTTGGGCAGTCATATGGCGTCATTTTGCAACTTTAGGACATCCCAAAACACCTGACAGCCAATTCAATGCGTTTTCAAAGTGTGGTCGCTATTGCAATGTAGGAGATGCATTAGCCAATTTCTGCTCAGCAGGATCCCACAAACAGCAATGTGATAATAATGAGATTAATCATTTTTTCTGATGTTGATTGAGGGATTAGATTGGATTTGTTTATTGTCACGTGTACCAAGGTACAGTGAAACATATTTTTCTGCGAGCAGCTCAACAGATCATTAAGTACATAAAAAAAACCAACGTAATAGGGCAACACAGGGTCCACAATGTAAATACATAGACGCAGGCATCGGGTGAAGCATACAGGAGTGCAGTATTAGTCAGTTCAGTCCATAAGAGGGTCATTCAGGGGGCTGGTAACAGTGGGGAAGAAGCTGTTTTTGAGTCTGTTCGTGCGTGTTCTCAGACTTCTGTATCTCCTGCCCGATGGAAGAAGTTGGAAGAGTGAGTAAGCCGGGTGGGAGGGGTCTTTGATTATGCTGCCCGCTTTCCCCAGGTAGCGGGAGGCGTAGATGGAGTCAATGGATGGGAGGCAGGATTCGTGTGATGGACTGAGCGGTGTTCACGACTCTCTGAAGTTTCTTGCGGTCCTGGGCCGAGCAGTTGCCATACCAGGCTGTGATGCAGCCCGATAGGATGCTTTCTATGGTGCATCTGTAAAAGTTGGTAAGAGTCAATGTGGACATGCCGAATTTCCTTAGTTTATAAGTATTGACCAGTACATTGGGCAGAACTCCCAAGCTCTTCACTGAAGTAGTGCCTTGAGATTGAAATGGGAGGACAAATGAGTTTAACATCTTGTTCGAAAGACGGCGTCTCTGACATTGCTGTGTCCTTTAGCACTGCCTCAAATTCACAGGGCAGAATTGAATTTGGGTGATAGAGGTCTCACCAACCAGCTGGAGAGCCAGCGAGGGTACCATATTGCCAGCTTTGGGGAAGGCGCACTCTATTAACTGCCAATCAAGCATAACCCAACCCCCACCTCCAAAGAGCTGCCAGTCAATCAGAGGCCAACAGTTCTCCGCTGCCAGGCACGCCACCTAGATCAGTGAGGGATTCACGCCATAGGCAAGTGAGGGTATAATAGGAGTCTTGAGTTGCTGGCTAGTGGAGGCAGGGGGTTGGAAGCAAGGGCTGGGGTTAATACCGGTTAATTACGGCCAGGGTCCCAGGTTCGATTCCCAGCTTGGGTCACTGTGCGGAGTCTGCATGTTCTCCCCGTGTCTGCGTGGGTTTCCTCCGGGTGCTCTGGTTTCCTCCCACGAGTCGTAAAAGACGTGCTTGTTAGGTGAATTGGACATTCTGAATTCTCCCGCAGTGTACCCGAACAGGCGCCGGAGTGTGGTGACTAGGGGATTTTCACAGTAACTTCATTGCAGTGTGTAAGCCTACTTGTGACAATAAAAATTATTATTAATAAAGAAAATCTCTTGGTTTTATTTAAGTTAAGCAATTTGCCATAAACTGTGAAACAGCAGAGGTAGATTGCAACAAGGTGGCGGTGGTTGTTGGGAGTGGAATTCGATTTATCCAGCCTCTTATGTCCCAATCCTGGCCTAGATAAATCATTTACTTGGAGAGAAAAGGATTTTCCTCTCTCCCTCTCTCTCTCTCTGTCAGTTCGCGAAACTGAGTGTTGGAGGCGCTGTGCGTTTGGTACCAGGGAAGCTGTCACGTCGAGAGAGAGCATCGTCCATCCCAGATTACAGGCAAATCATCACGTCTACACTCATACTCACACACACTGTGTCTCTTTACAGACAGCATCTCAAGGAGGTAGGGGAAGGAGACGGTAAGGGAGGCGAATGAGCAGAAACCAACGGCGAAGCACTCTTCAGAATCATTGCAACGAGTTGGGGGGTAAGTGGAATTCAATAGCCGAATATGTTGCAACCTGATATTCCCCAGTACCGTCAAACTAAACTAACCAGCGGGTTCGGCGTCTCAGTTTAACATGCGTTGCTCCTTTCCTCTATTATTTCGATTTTAATTATGGATTCGAATTCTGCGCGTTTTCCTGCGACTTCGGGTGGTGTTTTGGAAGTGTGTAAATTTGTTGAGTAGTTTTGGGAAACGCGTTGAATAAAATTGAGAGGCAGAACATTCAGCAGTGGAGAGAGGCAGATACTGGGGCTAATTGACAACGTGTTTATTAGATTTGAACCGCCACACCATTATATATTGCAAACCACAGCCACACACGTTCACTGATGTGACTGAGGGGGGGGGGGGTAAGCATTTATACAGATTTTTTTAAAATAAAGGAAAGTTCACACGTTCTGGACCCAGAGAGAGGAGTCAACAGGCAGTGTCCTTTCCCCAAGTCCTGACATGTCACTTTTAGTATACATTGAGAAACAGAAATTGTCACCCAGTGTTGCTCCTTTTATAGTTGATAAAAGCTGCTGAGGACACATCTCCCCATCTAAGAGTGAGACACCGTTACACGTGAAGTGATGGGGAGTAGAATGTGTGCATTTTTATTCTGGTTAACAGCCAGGATTGTTTGTTGGGAGGGTGGAGGGCTACAGGGTTGAGGAGCGGGGTGGGGGGTGGTTGGCAGTGGAAATACTATTTCTTCAAGAGAAGCACAGGATTTTCTCTCCTATCCCATGGAAACTGGTTATTCGCACCCCTCCTGCAGTCTCTTCTTGCAGGTTCGCACCGACATCTATATAAACGCACTGGCTCACTCCATAACCAGGAGGCTTCTTTGCAGGTAACAGGATGGCTCTTAATTTGCAAAGAACTAGTCAACACTTGGCAGGGCGATATTCCTGAGAAAGGTGTCAGGAACAAGGCATGGACGTTGTTTTAATGCTGGGGATCTTTATATTCCAGAACTGCTTGCGTTATGAACTTTGCATTTGTATCATTTCCTGGAGCCTGATTTTGGAATAATATTTTGAATTGCATAGGAGCTAGATTAGCACAGGGCTAAAGAGCTGGCTTTGAAAGCAGACCAAGGCAGGCCAGCAGCACGGTTCAATTCCCGTACCAGCCTCCCCGAACAGGCGCCGGAATGTGGCAACTAAGGGCTTTTCACAGTAACTTCATTTGAAGCCTACTTGTGACAATGAGCGATTTTCATTTCATTTACAGCTTAGAAAAAGGCCATTCAGCCCAGCTACTCTATGCCTCTGATTGGATTCTATGCAAACATCCTCCTACCCTACTTCATTTCACCCTATCAGAGGAAACTTCTGTTTTTTTCTCCCTCAGGCATTCGCTGCCTTTCCCTCATGTGCCTCAATATAATTCACCTCAACTACTTAATATGATGGGTCAGTTCTCATTCCAGTCACTGTCTGGCTGAAGACACTTCTCCTGAACTCCCTGTCAGATTTAGCAGTGACTATTCAGTATCTGGGGACACTTTCTTGTGATTGCAAAGAATATTGAGCGGATTGTGGATGTTTTTATGTCATGAGTGCTTTTCGTCAGGCTTCAAAAAACAAAAGATGTTGTAAAAGCCCCAACAATTCAAACTTGCATTTTCGCTGACTTCTGTCGTTCTCCACTGTGGAAGCAGTTGGTTTGTGTACAGTTTATCTTTGGGTTTTAAGGGCAGGCATTCACAACAACCCTGGTCCCTTCTCCACTCAAACTGCAAAAATAAAACGAGTGACGAGCTACCAGACACTCGCTCCAGCCTGAGTTTTCACTGGCCTCTTTTGTCCTTGATGAGGTGTGTGTATGTTAAATGCTGGATAATTCAGACAGTTTTGAATTTCAGTCTCAGCACTCCCAGGTTAGATGGAGGTACTTGCATTCCTACTAAATCAATGTACCTCAGCCCAAGCACTGAAAAACAATCCAGTATGCTTTCCATCCAGTTCCCCCACTGACGGGTTGAAAGTGCTAATTTGTGAATTAGCCTAAACCCCCCCCACCATCGGGACTTCACTGACTTCCTCTTGAATTCCAACTCCCATCACCAAGGACGCACCAAAGAAAATGTGCGATGGAATTAAGGAGAAATAAGGTGGAGAGCGAATAGACTAAGATGGTCCAATTCCCCCTGCTTTATAAAGCTCATAAATTGTATGTAAATGATTGAGAATTTAATGACACAGCATGAGATCTATCGAGTTTAATACAAAATACAGAGAGCAGTAGAGCTTTCGTTTTTATTTGTAAATTAAGGAGACCTGCATTTACTTCATGGTGATTGTTGATAATTGTGCAGTCTTTTATTATTCTACATTTTATTTTCATGATTGCCTATAACTATGTTATGAATTATGATTACGTTTCATTTGTGTTGTCATCATCACAATCCAGCTCCTCCTGCCATAATGATCTTCCAAAAATCAATTAACTATCTCCCTATATACCGTCTGTCTGTCTGCCTATATATCTATCCCTTGCCTTTCCAGCTCGCAGTCTCTCCAGTACTTTCACTGTTCGTTTCCCTCTCAATTATATTGTTTGTCCTCTCAATCACTCATTCCTTCTCATCCTTTTCAGCCTTTCTCCATCTTTCTTTGCAATCCCTCACTCTCTATCTCACTTTAGTCCCTCTCTCTCTATACAAAAATATATATGTATACAACCTGCACCAAGGTTCTGTGATGGCTCACACATCATCTCCTTCAACCTCCCCGTCTTAAAATAAACATTCATTTGGGTATTGAGAAACTTCTCTTTTCTCTCCAGTGCATCCTGACACCTTGGAAGGGAATTTCACTGAAGCTATCCTGATCCCTGATCTCCACTATTATCTCAACACACTATTTTACTCTCCCTTTAAAGCCAGCAGCACAGTTGACCCAGTGGCCAGGTACAGTGTGTACCATTCAATGCTACAAGCAGATCACTTCAGTCTGAGAGGAGACTGAGTGAAAGCAATGCTGGTTTTTAATTCAGACTTTTAGTAGCGCCGTTCAGTGTGCGTAAAATATTTGAGTGCCGAATTATCTCTGGATTTGGGTTTAACAGTTTTTTCAGCAAATAGATTTTGAGTTAAACAATGTAACTGGAGTGGTGCTGATGATGAGCGCTTTGAGCCACACACCAGGAACATCCCAGAATTTACACCAAGCCTTTGCAGAGTTAACACTTCTCCTCAAAGGTGGCTGCAAGGTAGCACCGATTAATTGGATTGGATTGCATTTGTTTATTGTCACGTGTACCGAGGTACAGTGAAAAGTATTTTTCTGCGAGCAGCTCAACAGATCATTAAGTACATGGGAAGAAAAGGGAAGAAAAGAAAATACATAATAGGGCAACACAACATATACAATGTAACTACATAAGCACTGGCATCGGGTGAAGCATACAGGGTGTAGTGTTAATGAGGTCAGTCCATAAGAGGGTCGTTTAGGAGTCTGGTGACAGTGGGGAAGAAGCTGTTTTTGAGGCTGTTCGTGCGTGTTCTCAGACTTCTGTATCTCCTGCCCGATGGAAGAAGTTGGAAGAGTGAGTAAGCCGGGTGGGAGGGGGTCTTTGATTATACTGCCCATTTTCCCAAGGCAGCGGGAGGTGTAGATGGAGTCAATGGATGGGAGGCAGGTTCGTGTGATGGACTGGGTGGTGTTCACGACTCTCTGAAGTTTCTTGCGGTCCTGGGCCGAGCAGTTGCCATACCAGGCTGTGATGCAGCCAGATAGGATGCTTTCTATGGTGCATCTGTGAAAGTTAGTAAGGGTTAATGTAGACATGCCAAATTTCCTTAGTTTCCTGAGGAAGTATTGGCGCTGTTGTGCTTTCTTGGTGGTAGTGTCGACCTGGGTGGACCAGGACAGATTTTTGGAGATGTCCACCCCACAGTGCCTGTAGAATTAGGATGGTGAAAATAATATTAACCGGGGTCAAGCGTCTGATATCTATTCTCTGCCTTCTACTGAAAGATGTAAGTGGGTGTGAATGTTAGGGCAAGACTGGGGTTTGATTGTGCGGCCATGCTTGACAGTCCTATTCTGTCTCAATGTGCGGGTTCGTACATGAAGATTGAACATTTGACAGAATATTGGAGGTTGGTTCGTGCACCCGGTATCGAAACCAAGCAAGAGTCAACATATTGGGGGCAGAAGAGACGGGGGGGGGGGGGGGGGGAATAATTGTCCCGCAACCAATGGCGTCGTCACCATCACAGCCCGTTACTTTTGACCTCATAATTGTCAATGAGTGGCATTGCCAGAACCAGCAAAAGGCCTCGTATAAGCAATAAATGCTGACTCAGCCAGTGACGTTGACACCTACTCCCATGAATGAGTAAAAAAAATATAATTTGTATCAAAAAAATAATGACCTCAATTTAATTAGCATTTTAATTACTTACTTAATATTTCAGGTGATGTGAGACCATTTCTGTCCATAACTGAATATTAACTACAATTCAAGATGACTTTCTTACTAATGGTCACTTTCTTACCCATTGCGGAGAGAATTGAAGGTAAAAGCAGCCAGTGTTAAAGAGACCTGATTGTCTGCGCCCTCATCAACCGCCGAGTGCTTTGGGGGACTGGAAGGTGAATTAAAATAGAGGGAAAACAAATGTTTTAAAAGAAGATACACTCTGTGATATATGAATGCTATTCTGTTAAACTTGCTAAAGTCTTGATAACTTGGGTGCACTAGCTTGCTGGAGTGTTGGAACTTGCACTAAAAGCAATGTTGGCTTCATCAGCTCTTTTGCAACTGTCTCGAAAGTTGCGTTTTGGTGCATTTGTTGCAACATTGCTACTCCCAGCCCCCAAAGGTCTTGGTGCAGGAGACTTGACGGTGAGTGCCGGCAGGTTACTTTTGGCGGCTGAGAAACCGTAAATTGTTCCCATGTCCATCATAGAATCCTATATAGGGTCTCAATCTCTGATTGGGCAGATCCTGGGTATGAATCGCTGATTCTGGCGGACAAACATTTCTGATGGGCCAATCAGGGTGACTTTTGGTTGATCCCCGGGGTCAGCAAATGAGAATTTGCGTAACAACAATCCCCTTGAGGGTACGACTAATGTAAAAATTATACAGTACTGCATAGTATTTACAGCACTGAGACACATCATTCAGCCCAACTGGTCAATGCCAGTGCTTCCCATAAACCTCCTCCCACTCCTCTTCATTTAGCATTGCCAACATACCTTTCTTTATGTTCATTTACTGGACGTGAGCAGCAGAGCCAAGGCCAGCATTTAACGCACATCCTCAATTTGCCCTTGAAATTCCTTTGTCTTCCTCATGTACTTACCTAGTTTCCCCTTAAGTGAATATATGCTATTTCCCTCAACTACTCCGCGTAATAGCGAGTTCCATATTCTCACCACTCTCTGGTCTCCCGAATTCCAGACCAGATTTCTAAGTAACTATTATATAAAAGGAAGCAACATACAGTCAAATCAAACAAAAAGGAGCTCAACAGCTCAATGAATAAAAATTGACACATCCCAACTTAATCCTCACGGTGTTATCGGTCCGGTCTGAATATCAGCAGACACAAAGCGTAACAGTTGTCAGTGCAAAGGAGTTTTATTTTCCTTACTCTAAGGGTATTGGAGTCAGCGGGGTGCACATCAGAATGGGCAGCATTCAATTTGTTCCTGCAGACAGAAGGACAACAGAGTTAAGAAACGGGTTTTGTTTGGATTTCACGGCCTCTCCTCACAACCTTCTGATTTTCTGAATGTAATGCACAATCTTGCTGAGTTGCATTCAATTAACCTGGGCTCTTTCTATTTTCCCTTCCAGCTTCCAGTGCCACTCTACACGTCTCATGTCTGCCTGTCTATTTTCTTTTCTCTTTTGCAGATGAAATCTGCGGGGACAGGTGAGACAGAGTTGTTCACAGACAGCTACTGTAACATCTGCAATGCACAGTTAATCTCCGAGTCCCAGAGAGTAGCACATTATGAGGTAAGGAATGTTTCCACTCTCAATTCCCCACGCCCCCGACCCCAACAACCCTCAAAAGGTGAAATCCTTTAATTAGCTATTTTGCTTAGTGAGAGAGAGAAAGGTCAACTTCCCTTCTCGTTGCTTGAAACTTTCAAAAAGCCCTAATAACACCCCAATCATAACTGGATGGAAGAAAGAATTTCTGTTTATATAGCTCTTTTCCTGTCTCCAGGATGTACATCAACGTTTTATTGACAATGAAGTATATTTGAGGTGAAATCATTGATACAGAATAGGAAATGTGGCGGCCAATTTGCACTCAGCTCTTACGTACAGCAATGTGATAATTATTAGATAACAGTGGGCATGGAATCTTCTCCGTCCACCTGAGAGATTAAGGTCTGGATTGTCCGGTCTCCCAGCCACGTGTTTCTTGGTGGCGCGTGGTTTGCTGGTGTCGTCATTCTCTACTTCTGCCGCTTGTTAATGGGGTTTCCCACTAAAGCCACCCCACGCCATCGGGAAACCCGCGGGGTGGGGGTGCGCTGCTGGTGGGAACAGAGAATCCCGATGGCCGGAGAATTCCGGCCCAGATGGGGACTCCGGTTTAATATCCCACCCAAATGGCAGCGCAGCACTCCCTCAGTACTGCACTTGTGTGTCAGGCTGGATATTGTTACGGGCCAGGGTTTAGAGAACCCCAAAGTGTATCATGGAGTTCACCTGACCAACTTTGAATAGATTGTTGTGATGGGGAGCACACTGCAGGTGTGATGCAACAGAAATCTACAGCACTTTTAAATTAAAACACTGTTTATTTATGAAACCAGTTAACACTTTATAAACCCACAGTTAACATCTTAACAACTATCAACACCAATAAATCCCCCAAAGAATACAGTACTCTCCAAGTAACTCTTAATCTTTTCTTGCAACATCCATAAGACAGAAAGAACCCTTTTTACAGAAAGACATCAGGTTTAGCTTCTCTATTGAGAGCAGTGACCAATTTGAAATCACCAAATGAACATTCTTCAGCTTGCAGAGATTCACACACATCCAGCTGTGACTGCCGCTTCTCCAAATCGAAAACAAAACTAAAACACACCCTATTGTTGTGAGCCCAAAGTGAAAGTAAAAGCAGACAGACAGCCCAGCTCCACCCACACTCTGACATCATTGATAAACACCCATTTCTTAAAGGTACATCCACTACAGCTATTTTATAAACCCCCCATTTCTTAAAGGTACTCTCACATGACAATATTATGCTTTGTCTTTGGACATTTTATGCGGTGGAGCATGAATCCACAACCTTCAGACTCTGGCGTGGCATTGCTACCCACTGGGCCACAGTGGGCTGGAACCATTGGTTTTTCCACAGCCTGACAGTTCACGTCAACCAACCGGTGCAGAAAGCTGACAGCCATGTGAGTTGACTGTTAGCGATTAGCCCATCAAAGCTACAACATCGGAGAGAAGCCGGGAGTGAGGAACCTGATCAAAAAATCATGAGATAGATTACAAGCCCTTTGATGTACATGGAACAGTGCGCTCATCGTCAGGAGGCCAAGGTTTTGAAGTGAGCATTAGGGAGTCCAACAGCAGACCCCAAGGGGCTCTGTCAGTCCAACAGATCTCTGCCTACTCATCGTTTAATTTCCTCTGTAACTCAGTGTGATGAGGACATCTTCTGTAGTGATAGCCCACTTTGAGTAGCTAAAATTGGCTTTCCAGAATTAGGATGGATGTCCCAGGAGTGTTTCTTTCAAGTCATGGAGCTTCCACTCAAACATGTAAAGCCACAAGTCACGATATCAAAATGGTTGATAAGGAATTGTCCATGATTAATTTCAAATTATCCACCAGGTGTCACATGTGTAACGATCCTTGACCAGACCCCCGATATTTTGGTAAGATTCGGGACCAATAGCATTTTGTTCAAACTAGACAAAGTTTGAGATACAAGACATTTGCTCAATGCAGAAAACCACAACAATTTTGAACAAAGAAAAATAAACTTTACAAGGGCAGAAAGATGAAAGAAATTTACAAGATCCAACCAATACTCAAATATCCGGAGTAAATATTCGCAAATGAACAGTGGTCGGGCACACACAGCATGGAATAAATAGCAGATGTGACCAAGACAGGGTGATGGATTTCCCAGCAACCCACCTGGACATGCCTAAACACTGTGAGCCAACCAATCTCACAAGGAATTCCAGTCTCACCTTTGAAGATCTAACCTGGAAGTTCTCTCTAAAGGTAACTGCAACTCGGACAGCATCAAAGTTGGCCCACCTCACAGGGGTTCAGTTGCACCTTGTGCTCCTGGATTCCAAAATTTGCATTCCAATACCAACTCACAAACACAACTTCAGCTCTTTGACCGTGCCGAGCAGAAGATTGCAATTCCAAAGAGGTACATTTGCCCTGTTGTCTCACAGCACAGTTTCATCAAAATCTGCGGCCTTCTTAAATTTTCAGGCCCTGGGTCCTCGTCACTTAAAGTCTGCTACCTGCAACCATGTCTCGAATTGAAGCCACTTTCTCTGCTCCTCTTGTTTCCTTTAATTTAATCATAACCAGTCTCTGCCCCCTTGGTGGGACTTCTTTTTGGGCCCGCTCCTCTCCCATCTGCTTGGAGGGCCGAAGGGCCTGTTCCTGTGCTGTACTTTTCTTTATTTTTTTCTTTGTGCCTTTTGGGATCCCCCCCCCACCCCCCACCCCCCCCCCCCCCCACCCCCACCCCCCACCCCCCAACAAGGCACTCCGCTCCTGGTCACAGGATCCAAATTTTTGAGCCATTTTCAATCTCACACAGGTGCAAAGGGCCCTTCCACAGGCCAAAGGATGTACGTTGCTGGGCTGCATAAGTGAAGCCAAGGTCAACTGGGATTTGGAATACCACATTTCATTCTTAACCATGATGTGGAGATGCCGATGTTGGACTGGGGTGGGCGCAATACAGGTTTTCTGGAAACCACCTCTTCATTCACTTCAGGAAGGAGCTGCGCTCCGAAAGCTAGTGATTCGAAACAAACCCGTTTGACTTTAACCTGGTGTTGTAAGACTTCTTACAGTTCATTCTTAACACCAAGGCAAGCCTGATTTTCGTAACACACAGAACAAAGTTTTGAGGAGGAAAGAATGGGAATTTTAATTGCAAACATCCCTCTACACTGTCCCCATCAAACACTCCCAGGACAGGTACAGCACGGGGTTAGATACAGAGTAAAGCTCCCTCTACACTGTCCCCATCAAACATTCCCAGGAGAGGCACAGCACGGGGTTAGATACAGAGTAAAGCTCCCTCTACACTGTCACCATCAAACACTCCCAGGACAGGTACAGCACGGGGTTAGATACAGAGTAAAGCTATCTCTAGACTGTCCCCATCAAACACTCCCAGGACAGGTACAGCATGGGGTTAGATACAGAGTGAAGCTCCCTCTACATTGTCCCCATCAAACACTCCCAGGATAGGTACAGCACAGGGTTAGATACACAGTAAAGCTCCCTTCACACTGTTCCCATCAAGCACTCCCGGGACAGGTACAGCACGGGGTTAGATACAGAGTAAAGCTCCCTCTACACTGTCCCCATCAAACACTCCCAGGACAGGTACAGCACGGGGTTAGATACAGAGTAAAGCTCCCTCTACAGTGTCTCCATCAAACACTCCCAGGACAGGTACAGCACGGAGTTAGATACAGAGTAAAGCCCCCTCTACACTGTCCCCATCAAACATTCCCAGGACAGGTGCAGCACGGGGTTAGATACAGAGTAAGGCTCCCTCTACATCGTCCCCATCAAACGCTCCCAGGACAGGTACAGCACGGGGTTAAATACAGAGTAAAGCTCCCTCTAGACCGTCCCCATCAAACACTCCCAGGACAGGTACAGCACGGGGTTTGATACAGAGTAAAGCTCCCTCTACACTGTCCTCATCAAACACCCCCAGGACAGGTACAGCACGGGGTTAGATACTGAGTAAAGCTCCCTCTACATCGTCCCCATCAAACGCTCCCAGGACAGGTACAGCACGGGGTTAAATACAGAGTAAAGCTCCCTCTACACCGTCCCCATCAAACACTCCCAGGACAGGTACAGCACGGGGTTTGATACAGAGTAAAGCTCCCTCTACACTGTCCCCATCAAACACCCCCAGGACAGGTACAGCACGGGGTTAGATACAGAGTAAAGCTCCCTCTACATCGTCCCCATCAAACACTCCCAGGACAGGTACAGCACGGGGTTAGATACAGAGTAAAGCTCCCTCTACACCGTCCCCATCAAACACCCCCAGGACAGGTACAGCACGGGGTTAGATATAGAGTAAAGCTCCCTCTACACTGTCCCCATCAAACACTCCCAGGACAGGTGCAGCACGGGGTTAGATACAGAGTAAAGCTCCCTCTACATTGTCCCCATCAAACACTCCCAGGACAGGTACAGCACAGGGTTAGATACACAGTAAAGCTCCCTTCACACTGTTCCCATCAAGCACTCCCGGGACAGGTACAGCACGGGGTTAGATACAGAGTAAAGCTCCCTCTACACTGTCCCCATCAAACACTCCCAGGACAGGTACAGCACGGGGTTAGATACAGAGTAAAGCTCCCTCTACAGTGTCTCCATCAAACACTCCCAGGACAGGTACAGCACGGAGTTAGATACAGAGTAAAGCCCCCTCTACACTGTCCCCATCAAACATTCCCAGGACAGGTGCAGCACGGGGTTAGATACAGAGTAAGGCTCCCTCTACATCGTCCCCATCAAACGCTCCCAGGACAGGTACAGCACGGGGTTAAATACAGAGTAAAGCTCCCTCTAGACCGTCCCCATCAAACACTCCCAGGACAGGTACAGCACGGGGTTTGATACAGAGTAAAGCTCCCTCTACACTGTCCTCATCAAACACCCCCAGGACAGGTACAGCACGGGGTTAGATACTGAGTAAAGCTCCCTCTACATCGTCCCCATCAAACGCTCCCAGGACAGGTACAGCACGGGGTTAAATACAGAGTAAAGCTCCCTCTACACCGTCCCCATCAAACACTCCCAGGACAGGTACAGCACGGGGTTAGATACAGAGTAAAGCTCCCTCTACAGTGTCTCCATCAAACACTCCCAGGACAGGTACAGCACGGAGTTAGATACAGAGTAAAGCCCCCTCTACACTGTCCCCATCAAACATTCCCAGGACAGGTGCAGCACGGGGTTAGATACAGAGTAAGGCTCCCTCTACATCGTCCCCATCAAACGCTCCCAGGACAGGTACAGCACGGGGTTAAATACAGAGTAAAGCTCCCTCTAGACCGTCCCCATCAAACACTCCCAGGACAGGTACAGCACGGGGTTTGATACAGAGTAAAGCTCCCTCTACACTGTCCTCATCAAACACCCCCAGGACAGGTACAGCACGGGGTTAGATACTGAGTAAAGCTCCCTCTACATCGTCCCCATCAAACGCTCCCAGGACAGGTACAGCACGGGGTTAAATACAGAGTAAAGCTCCCTCTACACCGTCCCCATCAAACACTCCCAGGACAGGTACAGCACGGGGTTTGATACAGAGTAAAGCTCCCTCTACACTGTCCCCATCAAACACCCCCAGGACAGGTACAGCACGGGGTTAGATACAGAGTAAAGCTCCCTCTACATCGTCCCCATCAAACACTCCCAGGACAGGTACAGCACGGGGTTAGATACAGAGTAAAGCTCCCTCTACACCGTCCCCATCAAACACCCCCAGGACAGGTACAGCACGGGGTTAGATATAGAGTAAAGCTCCCTCTACACTGTCCCCATCAAACACTCCCAGGACAGGTGCAGCACGGGGTTAGATACAGAGTAAAGCTCCCTCTACATCGTCCCCATCAAACGCTCCCAGGACAGGTACAGCACGGGGTTAAATACAGAGTAAAGCTCCCTCTACACTGTCTCCATCAAACACTCCCAGGACAGGTACAGCACGGGGTTAGATACAGAGTAAAGCTGCCTTTGGCCCTGCCTCATTCAATAGGTCAGATAGATTTCAGCTTAAGTGTGGGACTAAATCTAAGATGCTCTGTTTACATTGTCTAGATATTGAGGAAAGCTGTCACTCCAAATGGAGAATAGCTGCTGATGTTGCTTTTTGATAGACAAAAGTTCCATTTTCTGAAAGTGTAACTTTTATATTTCACGAGGACGTATACATTGACTATACCGCTTGCCATCCAAGATTGCCACAATAACACATTGCTATTGAAGTGTTCTGCTAGGGGCAACACGGTAGCACAGTGGTTAGCGCAGTTGCTTCACAGCTCCAGGGTCCCAGGTTTAATTCCGGCCTTGGGTGACTGTGTGGAGTCTGCACGTTTTCCCCGTGTCTGCGTGGGTTTCCTCCGGGTGCTCCGGTTTCCTCTCACAGTTCAAAGATTCATAGAATCATAGAATTTACAGGGCAGAAGGAGGCCATTCGGCCCATCGAGTCTGCACCGGCTCTTGGAAAGAGCACCCTACCCAAGGTCCACACCTCCACCCTATCCCCATAACCCAGTAACCCCACCCAACACTAAGGGCAATTTAGCATGGCCAATCCACCTAACCTGCACATCTTTGGACTGTGGGAGGAAACCGGAGCATCCGGAGGAAACCCACGCAGACACGGGGAGGACGTGCAGACTCCGCACAGAGAGTGACCCAAACCGGAATCGAACCTGGGACCCTGGAGCTGTGAAGCAATTGTGCTATCCATAATGCTACCGTGCTGCCCCAAGATGTGCAGGTTAGGTGGATTGACCATGCTAAATTGCCCTTAGTATCCAAAAATTGTTCGGTGGGGTTACGGGGATAGGGTAGAGGTGTGGGGATAGGGTGGAGGTATAGGCTTCGGTAGGGTGCTCTTGCCAATGGCCGGTGCAGACTCGATGGGCTGAATGGCCTCTTCTGCTCTGTAAATTCTACGCTTTACGAGTGCAGCATCCAAATTGTGCAGAAAATTCTGGAAAAGTGAATGAAAGAGAGAACAAACTTGAATTTCTATTGGCCCTTTCATGACCAGAGGATGTTTCAAAGCAGGTTACAGCCAACAAAGTTGTTCTTGAAGTAAAAACAGCAAATGCTGCATGAGGCAGCGACTTTGGACGGAGAAACCCAGTTAATGTATCAGCTTGACAGTCTTGAATCAGAAATGGTCACAATGTCGTGGAATAAAAAGAAAAAAATGCCAGAACTGCACAGAAAGGCAGATAAAGAGAAAAGGCAAGCTTTGTGTTTTAAGAAGTACAGACTCATTATCGTGCATTAGATTACACCAGACCTTATTAGTCTTTCAGATGCTGCCGGAGTGCTTTTTCAGCATTCTTCTGGGTTTATTGCAAAAAAGAATAAAGTAGTGTATTTTTATTTTGTAATTGATGAGTAATGAGATGGTTTTACTGCTTTGAGTGGGAAGGATTTTCTGTTGTGTGGGGCAGGCTGTTGTTTGCACACTGCTAGACCATCTGCGCTCTCCCTCTCTGGCCTTGATGATCACTGCTTAGCATGTGCCAATCATGTGTGTGTCCGTGTTTCTGCCGTGTGCTCACCAATACGTCATGCAACCCTGCTCATGGCCAATTTAGAACACACACACACACTCCAGTAAATTAAATTCCTTTGAAGTATGGTCACTTTTAGGGGCTGGTTTAGCACACTGGGCTAAATAGCTGGCTTTTAAAGCAGACCAAGGCAGGCCAGCAGCACGGTTCAATTCCCGTACCAGCCTCCCTGAACAGGCGCCGGAATGTGGCGACTAGGGGCTTTTCACGGTAACTTCATTGAAGCCTACTTGTGACAATAAGCGATTTTCATTTCATTTCTGTATTGCAGGAAAATATGACAGCTGATTGGGCTCAGCAAGATCCCCAAAACTGCTGTGATAATGTTTAAGGAATCTCTTTCAGTGGCGTTGCTTGTTGGGGGGGGGTGGCGGAATTCTGGTCAGGACACTGGGGACAACTCTATTCTTCTTCAGAGTACTAGCCGTGGGATCTTTGAAGTCCGCCTGAGACTGCAGACGGATCGTGGCTTAGCAGCCCATCCGAAGGATGCCGTCTCTGACAGTGCAGCGCCTCCGTAGCACAGCACAGGAGAGACACCCTAAACTATGAGTCAAGTTTGAAGGAGTGGGGCTTGAACTCCCAACCATCTGATTCAAGAGCGCTCTTTGTTGAGTCAAGGCTGACACTACATCTAGAAGACTAGATGGTGGAGGGTTAGAAGGAGGCGGAGAGGCTTTGGAGCCACTTGCTGATGAAGTCAAGGATGTTGAAGCTAATGTTCCAAAGGTGGGAGAATCAATGGAACTCAGTGAGGGCTGGAATAATAAAGACAGAGACTCGAGCACGTAGACTAACATTCTAGTACAGTGCCGGGTTTGGGGGGGGGCGGGGCGTTGGTACAGGGACTCTGAGGGCCTTTAGGATGACATGTTAAATCAAGACCTCATCAATGCTCTCAGTTGGATATAAACGATGTCAGGGCAACAATACTAAAGGAGAGCAGTGGGGGATCTTCCCTCTTTTCCCAGGGCTAATCTTCACCCGCTCATCAACAATGCTAATTAACAGGCTTTTATCTAGTCATTATCACATTGGTGTCTATGGGAGCTTACTGTGTGAAAATTGGTGTTGGAGGAGCTAAACTTGCAGACTCAAGGGCGGATTGAAATCTGTATTAGGTAGAACCAGAGGCCCGACAAGGACAGTGTTAGAGTTAGCTATAGACTGCCTTATCTGTTAAATAGCTGGAGTGTGTCACATTCACACATATAACTGTACCCCCGAACTGTCTGTCTGTTCACAAAATGATGTCAACAGCAGATTCAGTAAGAAACATAGACAGCGTTGAGGCAGGTTCACCTACACCTGAGCTGTGATATTTACAATAGGGTTCTTTTCCCAGCCAACATCAACACAACTCCCTATTTCATTACCCCTTTTCTATTTTGTACTTATGTATGTGTGTGTCTATGTGTATTTGTCTTTTTGTGTGATGTGGCAGGCTATATTAGGGGTATCGCGGTACCTAGGTGGGATGTACCTTATACTGTAGTATGAGTGGTCGAACCTGCCTGCTGGCTCCGCCCAGCACGCGGAGCATAAGAGTCTGTGTTTCACCCACAGCAGACATTCTGTACCGGAGCTGCTGGGGTAACTACTTGTTCATTAAAGCCTTCAATTGGACTACAATCTCGCTCCAGTAGTGATTGATCGTGCATCAGTGTGTGTATGTGTCTGTGTTTTTGTATGTGTGTTTCTCAGTTTGTGTATGTGTCAGTCTATGTCTGTGTGTTTCTTTATGTGTGTGCGTGTGTGTGTGAGTTGTGCTCTCTCTGTCACCCCATAGATGCACTTAAAGGGAAACTAGACAAACACAAGTGGGGGAAAGAAATAGACTGTGACTCTGACCGGGCGAGGGAAGTGACAGGGAATGAGGCTCCTGTAGCACAGGCCAGTTGGACCAATTGGCCTGTTTTTGTGTTGTAAATTCTACGCGATTCTTTGTCACTTTCTGAATTTCATTGTTCCAGCATCTGTCTTTCTCTTTCTCTCCCTCTGTCAGTCCATCTCTGTTTTCCAGGGTTCGCTTCTCCTCTCCTATGGTTGGTTTAGCACACTGGGCTAAATCGCTGGCTTTTAAAGCAGACCAAGGCAGGCCAGCAGCGCGGGTTCAATTCCCGTACCAGCCTCCCCGAACAGGCGCTGGAATGTGGCAACTAGGGGCTTTTCACAGTAACTTCATTGAGGCCTACTTGTGACAATAAGCGATTTTCATTTCATTTCATTTCATTCCCTCCCTGCTGTACCATTTCTCATGCCAAATGTCTGTTGTGTTCGTAGTTCAGTGGGTAGCGCACTTTGGGCACGATTTACCGGCCGCATCCCGCCGGAATTGCGGTGTGACCCGGCCGGTAGATCCGTGACAGGCCCCCCTGGGATTCCCGACAGCTGTTCTGCCTCGCGAGGGGGGCGTTCCTTGCTGGGGCCCAAAATAGCAACAGAGTGCCGTTAGATAGCGGGGTCAGTCTCGGCACATGTTAATCCTGTCCAAAGCAGACGCTTTTCTTTGCTTAGATTGCACCCTTCATCGCTGAATCAGAAGGTTGTGGGTATAGGCCCTGTTCCAGAGACTTAAGCACAGAAATCTAAGTGGACCCCCCCCCCCCCAGAGGGTGTGCTGGACTGTTGGAGGAGCTTTGTTTTGAATGAGATGTTCAACCAAGGTCTCGTCTGGCCCCTGAAAGATTCCACGGTACTGTTTTGAAGAAGAGTCGGGTGCTCCCCTCGTTATCCTGGCATTATTTATCCCTCAATCAACATCACAATAAACAGATTATCCGGGTATTTCTCTTTGCGGGAGCTTGCTGTGCGCAACAATGATGACATTTCATTGGATGTAAAATGCTTTGGAGCATCCGGTGGATGTGAGAGGTGTGAGTCCTTCTTTTCTTGCATCTGTTTTGTTCTCTGGCTCTCACTTTTACTTTCTGTCTCTCCCTCTCTCTCCCCTGCACTGGACTCGCACATACTGATCTGTTTATCCCTGATGCAACCTCCCATGTCTGTCTCGCTTTACAAATCTGTATCGTACTGAACACCCGATGCACCCATGGAAGAGTTGGCAAACATATTTGGGCAGTTTTGCTAAATATTGGCTATTAAATGCTTCATAAATTATTCAGTCAACATCAAATGGGTTATAAAAAAAGTTAAGTAAATATTATATAAACTACCACTTAAACAAAATTCCTCGCAAATGTATGACAAAAATAATTTAACTCATTTGAAAACATTAATGTGGCACATTCACACCCTCTAATGTTAAAAAGTGGGATCAATTTACATAGAAATTCACATACATACAATTTACAGTGCAGAAGGAGGCTATTCGACCCATCGAGTCTGTGCCAGCCCTTGGTAAAAGCACCCCACTTAAACCCACACCTCCATCCTATCCCCGTAACCCAGTAACCCCACCTAACCATTTTGGACATTAAGGCCAATTTAGAATGACCAATCCACCTAACCTGCACATCTTTGGACTGTGGGAGGAAACCGGAGCACCCGGAGGAAACCCACACAGACAAAGAACAAAGAAAAGTACAGCACAGGAACAGGCCCTTCGGCCCTCCAAGCCTGCACCGACCATGCTGCCCGTCTAAACTAAATTCTTCTACACTTCCTGGGTCCGTATCCCTCTATTCCCATCCTATTCATGTATATCAAGATGCCCCTTAAATGTCACTATCGTCCCTGCTTCCACCACCTCCTCCGGCAGCGAGTGCCAGGCACCCACTACCCTCTGCGTAAAAAAATTGCCTCGCACATCTCCTCTAAACCTTGCCCCTCGCACTTTAAACCTATGCCCCCTAGTAATTGACCCCTCTACCCTGGGGAAAAGCCTCTGACTATCCACTCTGTCTATGCCCCTCATAATTTTGTACACAAGAACATAAGAACTAGGAACAGGAGTAGGCCATCTGGCCCCTCGAGCCTGCTCCGCCATTCAATGAGATCATGGCTGGTCTTTGTGGACTCAGCTCCACTCTCCGGCCCGCACACCATATCCCCGAATCCCTTTATTCTTTGGAAAGGTATCTATCTTTTTCTTAAAAACGTTTAAAGAAGGAGCCTCAACTGCTTCACTGGGCAAGGAATTCCAGAGATTCACAACCCTTTGGGTGAAGAAGTTCCTCCTAAACTCGGTCCTAAATCTACTTCCCCATTTTTTGAGGCTATGCCCCCTAGTTCTGCTTTCCCCGACCAGTGGAAACAACCTGTCCGCATCTATCCTATCTATTCCCTTCATAATTTTATATGTTTCAATAAGATCCCCCCGCATCCTTCTAAACTCCAATTAGTACAGTCCCAGTCTACTCAACCTCTCATCATAATCTAATCCCCTCAACTCTGGGATCAACCTAGTGAATCTCCTCTGCACTCCCTCCAGTGCCAATATGTCCTTTCTCAGGTAAGGAGACCAAAACTGAACACAATACTCCAGATGTGGCCTCACCAACACCTTATACAATTGCAGCATAACCTCCCTAGTCTTGAACTCCATCCCTCTAGCAACGAAAGACAAAACTCGATTAGCCTTCTTAATCACCTGTTGCACCTGCACACCAACTTTTTGCGACTCGTGCACCAGCACACCCAGGTCCCTCTGCACAGCAGCATGTTTTAACATCTTACCGTTTAAATAATAATCCATTCTGCTGTTATTCCTCCCAAAATGGATAGCCTCACACTTGGCAACATTGAATTCCATCTGCCAGACCCTAGCCCATTCACCTAACCTATCTAAATCCTTCTGCAGACTTCCGGTATCCTCTGCACTTTTTGCTTTACCACTCATCTTAGTGTCGTCTGCAAACTTTGACACATTGCACTTGGTCCCCAACTCCAAATCGCCTATGATTTGAACAACTGCGGGCCCAACACTGATCCTTGAGGGACCCCACTAGTTACAGGTTGCCAACCAGAGAAACACCCATTTAACCCCACTCTCTGCTTTCTGTTAGCTAACCAATCCTCTACCCATGCTACCACTTTACCCTCAATGCCATGCATCTTTAGTTTATGCAGCAACCTTTTGTGTGGCACCTTGTCAAAAGCTTTCTGGAAATCCAGATATACCACATCCATTGGCTCCCCGTTATCTACTGCACTGGTAACGTCCTCAAACAATTCTACCAAATTAGTCAGACACGACCTACCCTTTGTGAACCCATGCTGCGTCTGCCCAATGGGACAATTTCCCTCCAGGTGCCCCGCTATTTCCTCCTTAATGATAGATTCCAGCATTTTCCCTACAACCGAAGTTAAGCTTACCGGCCTATAATTACCCGTTACCGGCCTATAATTAGACCTCTATCAGGTCACCCCCTCAACCTCCATTATTCCAGTGAGAACAAACCGAGTTTATTCAACCGCTCCTCATAGCTAATGCCCTCCATACCAGTCAACATCCTGGTAAATCTCTTCTGCACCCTCTCTAAAGCCTCCACATCCTTCTGGTAGTGTGGCGACCAGAATTGAACACTATACTCCAGGTGTGACACGGGGAGAACGTGCAGACTCCGCACAGACAGTGATCAAAGCCGGGAATCGAATCTGGGACCCTGGCGCTGTCAAGCAACAGTGCTAACCACTGTGCTACCGTGTCGCCCCATAACAACAGTCTCGATTTTCTGAGTGGCACTGTCTTGGGCTCACTGCACCCACGGTGGCGCAGTGGGTTAGCCCTGCAGCCTCACGGCGCCGAGGTCCCAGGTTCGATCCCGGCCCCGGGTCACTGTCCGTGTGGAGTTTGCACATTCTCCCCGTGTTTGCGTGGGTTTTGCCCCCACAACCCAAAGATGTGCAGGGTAGGTGAATTGGCCACGCTAAATTGCCCCTTAATTGGAAAAATGAATTGGGTACTCCAAATTTATTTTAAAGAAATTTTTTTAAAAATAAAATAAAAAAATAAAAAATTAAATTAAATTTTAAAAAATGGTAATAATCAGTCAGCTCATCCTCCCTTCTCCTTCTCACTAATTCCCAAGGGTGGCGGGGGTGAGGGGGTGAGGGGAGTGGAGGGGGGGTGGGGGGGGTGCTGTTCATGGGTTTGGAAGGTGCTGCCTAAGGAACCTTGGTGAGTTCCTGCAGTGCATCTTGCAGATGGTACACACATCGGTGGTGGAGGGTTTGCATGTTTGTGGAAGGGGGAGCAATCAAGTGGGCTGCTTTTGTCCTGGATGGTGTCGAGCCTGGCGAGTGTTGTTGGACATACATCACACGGGTGGTATTGAGATGTTCGGATGCAAGTTCCAGCCTGTCTCCACTCTGTGCTCTACCCCGGCGACAATGGAACGGTGCCTTTCCCGACCTCCGGACGTTCCAAAACACTTGTGTGGAAGCATAGTCACTGTTATAACACTGGAAATGAGGCAGCCAATGTGGGCACAGCAAGCTCCTACAACCAGCCATCTCTTGTTTTCTAGTGATGTCGTTTGAAGGAGAGGATGCAGAGGAGATTCCCCAGGGTGTTGCCTGGGCTGGAGTGTTTCATCTATGAAGGGAGGCTGGTTAGACTGGGTCTTTTTTTTCATGGAGCAGAGAAGGCTGAGGGGGGGACCTGATCGAGGTGTACAAAATTATGAAGGACAAAGATAGGGTGGGTAGGAAGGCCCTTTCTCCCTTAGTAGAGGGGTCAATAACCAGGGGGCACAGTTTTAAGTTAAGAGGTAGGAGGTTTAGAGGGGATTTGAAGAAAAATATTTTAACCCAGCAGGTTGTGGGAAGCTGGAGCTCTCTGCCTGAAAGGGTGATAAAGGCGGGAACCCTCACAACATTTGAGAAGTATTTAGTTGCGTACTTGAAATCATAGAATCATAGAACTTACAGTGCAGAAGGAGGCCATTCGGCCCATCGAGTCTGCACCCACCCCCTGAAAGAGCACCCTTCTTACGCCCATGCCTCCATCCTGTCCCCTTATCCCAGTAACCCCACCCAAACTTTTCGACACTAAAGGGCAATTTAGCTTGGCCAGCCCACCTCATCGGCACTGTGAGAGGATTGTGGGAGGAAACAGGAGCACCCAGACGCCACAGCAGCAACAAGTGCTGGAAAATGGGGTTTGAAGGGCCAGCACAGACACGATGGACTGAAGGGCCTCTTTCGGTGCTGCAAAACTCTTTGATAAAGGCTATTTAGCCCAGTTTCAGTCAGAACCACAACTCCAGAAAAGAGGTGGAAATGTTGAGTTGTGCCTGAGGGGGAAGGAATAACATCAGAGGCTTTTGGAGGTGGGTGTGTTGAGAGAAAATATAGGTTTAACTCTGGCCTCCTGGCTATCCTGATTTTAATTGTTCCGCAATTTGTGACTGTGCTTGGCCTTTAAACTCTGGGATTCCCTCCCTAAACCTCTTTGCGCCTCTACCTCTCTCCACCGTTGGAATGTTCCTTGAAAGCTACCAAGATTTTTGCTCGAATGTGGCTTGGTGTCAAATTTTTTAAATAATGCTCCTGTGAAGTGCCTGGGGGATTTTATCCTGTTAAATGTACTGTAAAATATATGTTGTTGTCAGTTGCCTCGTGTGGTTAAATTATCGATTCCCTCACTTCTGCTGTAATATTGTCACTCGACCAGCAGTCACCTCGCCAAGGGAATTTCCTTTGTCACATTCAATGGAGGGTTGGGTTACCAACCCTTCTGGAATGCTCTGGAGTCACCCAGAATGGAGCCTGGGCCTCCCTGGTGTTGCTGCCCACAGCCCAGGAGATCATTGCACTTGAAACTGTCCACCTCAAGCCCGGTGATGTCACCCACTCCACTGCAGGGAGTTGGGGTGGATTGGTGTGTTGGGAAGAATGGGCAGTAGGGAACCAGGGGTTGGAGAAGAGGGTGTCCTGAGGAATGCTCAGGGTGCTAAATGAAGTGTCTCTTTGAAGTGTGGTCACTGCTGGATTTGCGCACAGCAAGCTCCCACAAACATCAATGTGACGTTTTCTAGTGATGTTGGTTGAAGGATAGCTATCACCCAGATAACTAGGGGGGAGGGGGGGGGGGGGGGGGGGCTCTGGTGCCCCTCTTTAGGCAGTGGTTGCCGGATCGTTTATATGCACTGGAGAAAGCCCCATCCGAAAGACGGCAGCTCTCCAACAGTGCAGCACTCCCTCGGCACTGCGCTGGATGTTGTGGTCAACTCACTGAAGTGGAGCTTGAACCCACAACCTTTTGCCTTTCCCCTCAGGCAATGGGAACAACCCAGTAAGAGACATGCCTACTTTGCTGCAAGCCAGGTTGGTTTACCCTTGTGACTGACCTGACTACCACACTGGAACAGTAACTTTAGTTTTGTGCTCTGCCGTCCGAATACACTGATAATCTGAGGTAAATAATGTATCCATCGCACCGCTGGGCAATTGTGACAGGCTATTCCTTGTGGTTCATGATGCTTTGTCTTATGTCCTTGGCGTTGAGGTCAACATACCTCACTGTTTCCACGGTAACACATGAAAGAATTTACTCCCTTATAGATTTCAGCTGTGAATACTGTACAAAAGAATCATACTTTTTTAGATTCAGGACACACAAAAAGTATTCTTTTGTGTGTTTAAAAGAATTACCAATTTAACCAATTTTCCTGGCGTTCTTCGCTTATTGCCGAACGTTTCTTGGATCTATCTATATCTGGCTGCCTGGCAGTCATCAAACTGGCTGAGTGAGTGGCAGTGGTCCATTTAAAAAAATCACTTTGACATCCTGCCATATTGTTGGCTAGGATGTTAATGGCTCTCAGGGGGCAGGGAGAGAGGCAATGGGTGGCCGACCAAACCACAGTGAGCCCTGTCGGATGTCCGCCCCAATGCTGGGGCATTCCACTGTGGGTGGGTTCCGATGCAGACGGCCTCTGCTGGCCGAGCGGAGTTCCCCACCGCTACCTAACCACACTGAGGGCACGATATACCGGAAACATTAAGCGTGGCAGTGAGCGGGAACTGCTGCGAGCTCCCCTACGCTCGACCTGGCAAGGCTGGCACCAGTATCAAATGTTAATTGGTCCACCTAACAAGGCCCCACGGACTTCACGCAGCAAATGATGGTCCCGCCGGCTGATTCACCGGGACCGCGCCTGCCAGCTCCCCGCCAACAGGGGGAGCAGCACTTAAACCGATCCCGCCGAGCAGGCCCCACACAGCTTGAAGACCAGTCCCCCGTCCCGGACAGATGGTTGGACGCGGTCAAGTGTAGACGGGATAAACGGTTCCCCCCCCCCCCCCGGTGTATATTATGACAGCCTCATCCCCCCCCACCCCCGCACCTCCCTCCCACCATGATGAACGAGGCGTCCAGCTCACGATGCCTCCTTTGTATCCCCACAGGAGAAGTTGGCCCACAACAAATGGGAGAGGGCCCAGACGGACGACAGAGACCTCACCCCCCTCTGAGGAAAGGGCCCTTGAGGCCGCAGGGGTGGCCGAGGACAGATTGGTCACCGGCACAGAGGTTGGCGTACGGAAGAGAGATAAGGATCCACCGGCCTCCACCCAGATGACCTGTCACACATGAGTTGTCAATGCCATTTAGACTGACCCATCCCTCCCTCTGATCACATGTCCATTATCCAGCAGGATCTCCACCCGGCTGTGCAGGCCCATGCGGGGTGGTCCCTCCCCCCACCTGCCGCCTATGAGAACACCTCGGAGGGGAGCTCCGAGGAGGCAAGCATATTCGCAGCTCCCTCCACCAGCACAGAGACACACACCTCAGTGGGCGGCAGTGGTGGACAGGCTTCCGGGTCACATTCGGGTGACCACCTCACAGTTGCTGATGCACATCAGGTGGAGGGAGGAACATGCAGACTGGGTCCCAGCCAGGTGCTGAGCCTCTGGACCAGGTTTACCCGGAGTCGATAGGGTGCAGCAGTGATATTCAGAGGGGGACGTCAGCGACCTTCCAGCAGGTCCTTGACCGATTGGAAAAGTCCCAGAGGCTACGGGCGCCATAGATTGCGGCGGCAATGTGTTGCACTGAGGCCAACACTGCGAGGGTGGTGACCGCAGTGGAGAGTCTGGTGCACGACACCAGCAGCATGAGTGGAGGTGTCCAAGGCGTGGCTCAGTCAGTGACAGCCATGTCTGAGTGCCTCGACAGCATGTCCGATTCACTGGAAGTTGCCCAAATCCTCAGCGGGTACCCTCATCCTCCAAGAGAGTGACCGAGGCGGAGAGCCCATACAACGAGGCCCATGTGGCCACTAGGACTGTCATCGAGCAGTGTCCCCAACTGCTCAAAATGCGGTTGCGATGCCTCGACCGCTGTGGTGGTGCACTGCAGTACCCCCCCCCCCCCCGGGGTCACCCCCTTTGTGGTGGCCTTGCACCGTAGCAGGGCGATGTGGTGGAGGGGGAGGAACATGCGGCCACCTCTGAGGAGGAGGAAGAGGAGGCGCTAGACAGGGTGGGACTAGAGGATGAACGCAGGGAGGTCCAGCTGAAGGATGGAAGACAGGCGGCAAGGCTTCGGCAAGCCCAAAGGGCCAGGGAGGCCCTCATCCTCGCCCGCTTCATATAGGACGTGTCTTCGTCCATCATCGCACCACAACCTCCCCCCCCCCCCCCCCGCCAACACCACATTGTTCCATCCTACCAGGGTCTGTGTGACATCATTGTGTCGGCATTGTTAATGTCAATGGATCATGCCCATGAAAGAGGTAATGGGCGGGCTATGGCGGGTTGGGTGGTGAAGGGTTGGTATGAAGGGGCTTCATAACGTTTGGGGGGGTTAAGGGTGGTAGTCATGAAAGGGGGACCCGAAAGGGAGGGGTGGGGGTTCCTGGAAAGGGAGGGCCCTCAGCCACCCCTCGCTTGGGAGGGTGTGCGGTAATGCCTATGTGTGCGGTGGTGTGACATTGCCCATGGGTAGTTTGGGGAACCCTCAAGCTCATTGAAAGGTTGGGGCACCCTTTCAAAATGGCGGCCCCATCTCTGAGCAGCTGGCCTGGCGCCGGCCTGTTCAGCTCCCGACCGGGGAGAAACTCCACAAGGCCCAAAATGATGACTAGGGCTGGACATTTCTGGGCGTTGCGATTCACTTTTCCCGCTGGCAGTGCATCATGTCCGCGGGGTTCCTGGCACCGTTGGGTGGCTACAATGGGAAATCCCATTGAAAAGCGGGAAGATAGAATCGAATGGTGCACCACCGAGTAACAGGTGGCTGGGGAACCGGAGAATCCGGCCCTAGGTGTGGTTGAATAGCGTGAGGTTTTCATCCGAAAGGTCGGCAAGAAAACCCCCGCCAAACTCGCCAAAATGACAAATTGTTTGGTTGAACTCCGCCCCACATTATTCACTCACCCACACTCTCCCTCACGCTCACACACAAACACTCACTCGAGGACAATACGGTTAGAGAGAATCGTGCACTTATACAAGTTATAAACAAAAGAGTAGTTTGTAATTCCTGTGATTGGCGCATCTTAGGAAACATGCAGTGCAGGTCTGGTGAAGAAGAGGTTTTCATTCCTGAAGCATAGTTAGGTAAATTCAATAACTGAGGTTGAATATCGGCGTCATTGCAGGATTCTCTTGAAGAGATGGACTTTCTGCAAGTCACAAACTTAGTTGCTTGTAGTCTTGTCACCAAGAAGTCAGTTTTCCTCATTGGTGGTCTTGAAAAGGAACAAGCTTCGAGACCTTGCAATGTTGCAGTTTCTAGATCCTCAGTCAGAGGTGTTGCTGCCCTCACTGCTGCTGAGGTTTGTGCAGTTGTTGTGTCTTGCTGACAGCCCTTAAAGATTAAAAGGGAGATCGAGATGGGTGTCTTACCTTGGGGTTTCTCACAGCCCCCCCCGTTTTCCAGGGCGTGATTCTCCGTCCTGCCACACCCGTTTACCGGTGTGGCGTCTCCTCGCCGGCAACAGGAATCCTCCGTCCCGGCAGCTGGCCAATGGGGTTTCCAATGGGGCACCCCCCCACGCCGTTGGGAAATCCGTGGGCGTGAGTGCGCTGCCGGCGAAGTGGAGGTTCCCACCAATAGACAATCCCGCCCGGAGTAGATTCGCCACAGCCTGGACTATGGTTTGCAGGCGGTGTTTGGGGACAATCATTGTCTTGGTTTCAGAATGATCCATTCAAGACAGGGAGCACCTTTTGGATGGTTTTAGGAGATGAGTTGCGACATTTCTTATTCTGGAATGTGTTCGTTTGTCGTTTTGAGACAGTGTGGTCGCTTGAATCCACAGCCCAAGCCAGGTGGCTCTCAGGAGCCATCGTTTGCAGCATTTTAATGTCCAATGTTTGACAAAAAGTCAGTTCCAGAAGATTCCACACTGGTTAAAGTTCATACTTTTACAGTGGATGACGCAGAGACAGGGGGGGTTGAGAATATGGAGGGATCTGAAGACAAGGATAAGAATTTTAAAATCAAAGCGTTAATTTGCCGGGAGCAAATGCAGATTAGTGACTAGGGGATTGGCACTTGCCGTGGGTACGAACACAGGTAGCCAAGCTTTGGGTCACCTCACGTTTACAGAGGGCAAAACGTGGAGGCCGACAGTGAGTTATTATAGGCAAGTCTGGAAGTAACTGTAATACAGATGGGGGTTTCAGCAGCGGATGTGCTGGGGGGAGGGTCGAGTCGGATGATGTTACAGAGGTAGAAATAGATGAGGCTGGCGATGTGTAGTGGAAGGTATCTCTCGGGGTCCATGTGAGACCAATGTTACAAATATCCTGGCTCAGCTTCAGGACGTTGCTTGAGAGATGGATGGAGTAGGTGGCGAGGAAACTGAGTTTGTACCAGGGACCCAATACCTAGAAACATAGGAAATAGGAGCAGGAGGTGGCCCTTCGAGCCTGCTCTGCCACTCATTATGATCGTGGCTGATCATTCAGCTCAGTAGCCTACCACCGCTTACCCCCCCCCCCCCCCCATATCCTTTGATCCCCTTCACCCTCAGTGCTATATCTAGTTGCTTTTTGAAAACATGCAAACTTCCTGTGATAACGAATTCCACATGCCAACTACTCTCTGGGTGAAGAAATGTCTCCTCATCTCAGTCCTAAATGGTTTACCCCGTATCCTCAGACTGTGACCCCTGGTTCTGGACACCCCCACCATCGGGAACATCCTTCCCGCATCCACCCTATCCCTTGTAGAATTTTATAGGTTTTTACGAGATCCCCCCTCATCCTTCTGAATTCCAGCGAGTACAGTCATAATCGATTCAAGCTCTCCTTATATGTCGCACTGAAGGATCTCTGCCTCCTCCTCACAGCTCACCGTCCCAAACAACTTGGTGTCATCTGCAAAGTTAGAGACATTCCATTTTGTTCCTTCACCTAAATCATTCATATATATTGTGAATTGCTGTGGTCCCAGCACCGATCCCTGCGATACCTCATTAGTCATTCCCTGCCAGTGGAAAAAGACCTGTTAATTCCTACTCTTTGTTTCCTGTCTGTCAAGCAGTTTTCTATCCACCTCAATACACTATCCCTAATCCCATGCGCTTTAGTTTTACACAATAATCTCTTATGCGGGTCTTTGTCAAAACCCACCTGAAAGTCTAAATATACTACATCCACTGGCTCCCCCTCGTCAACTCTACTAGTTACATCGTTGAAGAATTCCAGTAGATTTATCAAGCATGATTTCCCCTTCATAAACCCATGCTGACTCTGTCCGATCCTGCATTTATTAAGTGCTCTGCTATAAAATCTTTGATAATGGATGCTAGAATTTTCTCCACTATCGGCATCAAGCTTACTGGTCCATAATTCCCTGTTTTCTCTCTACCTCCCTTTTTAAATAGTGGAGTTACATTAGCTACCCTCCAATCTGTAGGAACTGTTCCAGAATCTATAGAATCCTGGAGGATGACCACTAATGCATCCACTATTTCTAGAGCCACTTCCTTACGTACTCTGGGATGTGGATTATCAGGCCCTGGGAATTTATCAGCCTTCAATCCCATCAATTTCCCCAACACCATTTCTCCAATAATATTGATCTCCTTCAGTTCCTCCCGCTCACTAAACCCTGTGTTCCCCAACATTTCTGGTATCAGATTTGTGTCCTCATTTGTGAAGACAGAACCAAAGTATGTGTTTAGTTGCTCCTATTATACATTCCCCTGTTTCTGATTATAAGGGCTCAGCCATTTCTTTGTCCCCTATTATACATATCCTGTGTTTGACTGTAAGGGACCTACATTTGTCTTCATCAATCTTTTTCTCTTCACATACCTATAGAAACTTTTACAGTCAGTTTCTATGATCCCTGCAAGCTTACTCTTGTGCTCTATTTTCCCCCTCTTAATGGATACCTTGGTCCTTCTTTGCTGAATTGTAAACTGCTCCCAATCGTCAGACCTGTTGTTTTTCTTGGTCAATTTCATCCTTGGATCATATACCATCTCTAATTTCCTTTGTAAGCCATGGATTGGCCATCTTTCCCATTTTACTTTTGTGCCAGACAGGATGAAACAATTGTTACAGTTCACCCATGCGCTCCTTGAACGTTTGCCATTGCCTATCCACTGTCATCCCTTTAAGTAACGTTTCCCAACCTACCATAGCCAACTTGCGCCTCATACCATCATTGTTTCCTTTATTAAGATTCAGCATCCCAGTATCCGAATCGACTACTTCACTCTCCACCTTGATCAAAAACTCTTCATGTTATGGTCGCTCATCCCCAATGGGTCACACACAAGTAGATTGCCAATGATTCCGTCCTCATTACACAGTACCCAGTCTGGAATGGCCTGCTCTCTAGTTGGTTCCTCAACCTAATGGTCCAGAAAACCATCCCGTAAACACGATGGCTTTGACTTTCCCAATACGGAATTGGGGGAAATCTGCGCTGTTTGATCCAGGATGTTAGAGGAGCAGTCTGATAGTTCATTGATAGGAGTCGACAGTGGTGGTGATGAGATGGAGCTCGCTGTCATCAGTGTACATGTGAAAACGGCTATCCTTTTGGATAATGATGCCGGAGAGGCAGCGTCTACGTGAGAAATAGAAGGTGGGTCCCAGGATTGATCCTCAGGGGGACAGCTGAGGCAATGGTGCAGGAGGGGGAAGAGAAACCACTGCCAGTGACTAGTTTTTGAGGAAGAAGTGATGATGCCGGTAGATTTGAAGGAAAGGAGGGGGGGGCGGGTGCAGTGCCTGAGGAGAGAAAATCATTCACAGTAACATCTGCCAGCCTAGATTAGGTTCTGAAATGGAACTTGCGACCTCCCTGACGCAGAGGGGAGAAGAGTGCTACCCACTGAACCATAGCTGAGTCCTGAGTATATCATTGAGCAGATTGCCCTGTCAGTGGATGGGGCAGGGTCAGTCGGTTTGAATGGCTTTCTTCTCTCAGTGGTCTGATTTTTTTATGTTTTGACAGTGAATCACGACTTCAATCGTAAGCCATCTGCCCATTTTGTTTCCTCAGAGCAAGAAGCATGCCAACAAGGTCCGTCTGTACTACATGCTTCACCCGGAGGATGGAGGCCCACCCTCCAAGAAGCTACGGCCTGATAACCCAGTAAGTAATCACACTCCTGAAGCTACGTTTGCCTAATAATGTCACAGAGCAACAAAGGTTTCTGCTCCTGCTGAATAACCCAAAACATACGGTCAGTGCAGGATATCTCCTGACTTGGTGCTTTTATTAATCATGTAAACTCTGAGTTGGCACTTTGCTGCGGATTTTGCAAGCCTTCAATAATTTACTTCTGGATAAATATGCTTTGCTTAGATTTCTCTGCTCTCAACCTCCTTTGATATTTGTTGTGCAGATGGATTTGGATGATGCAGGGTTTGGTCATATCCCACAGGAAGTAGCTGCACTAATGACGAGGGTCCGAATCAACAACAAACTTGTTGGTTTCCCTCGAGATAAGCTGGAATTGAGTTGTGTGTTTTCTGTTTCTCTCCCCCCCCCCCCCCACTCCCCCTCCCCCTCCGCCTGCCACTGCACCCGTACCCTCGCCGCCGCCGGGAAACGTGAGTCGCAGCGGCCAGAGAATTCCGGCCAAGCTAAAGCACAGGGAGGAAGCAGAGGGAGACGCTGCGAAGTGGGACCTCTACCACCTTGCAGATTCCCCCCCCCCCCCCCCGATGTACCGTCAATTACCACGAGACGAGAATGGTGGAACAATCGAGGCTTTATTGAACAAGATGTTGTGCCTCCTGCAGCTGGAACCAGAATGGCTGCAGCACCGGAGAGCACACACATTTATACTCCGCCTGCTGGGCGGAGCCAACAGGCAGGGATTTACCGTCGTACCAGTAATATACGGGCAGTGCCGTAATACACACAATATACCAATAGTGGTGACTACAACACCCCTTCAGGATGCATGCACCATTCTTTTCTCAACATCTGCTATCCCTCCAGTTTTCTCCCCTCCTGCCCTGAAGGTTTCAAGCCTGATGCCATCCTCCCTCTGAATCCGCGGCAAGGCATTCTGAAGAGGGGTCACTGGTTTGCGATTCGATTTTGCTCTTTTAACCTCACCTCTAATTCGATGTGTCGAGGGCCACTGCAGTATTCCTGGGATCTTCCCTGCTAAAATTGGCTAACATAGCCCAGATCATAGATGCATCCCGGGATCCTTACAGTCTGATAAGTGTGAATGGAAAGGGCAATGGAGACGCTAACAGGGCATGTTTATTTTAAATGGATACAGAGTACTCTGCAGTTTCAGTCTGTTGTATGTAGAGTCTCAGGCCTATAACCGAATTAAAATCTAAACCTCCAAATGTTTATAGATGCTTCAGCTTACTTTGTTGAACTTACAGTTACCACTTTCAAATGATTGCAGCTATGTCAAGAAGTAGAAAATTATTGTTGGTGTGAAACTATAATGACTGAAATCAAATTTGAAAAGGTGTCTGGGGACTGACGTTTGTGTTTGAAGGTGCTGCTCGCTGTGTTTGACACTGTTTGCAGTGGTGTTCCATCGCGATTTATTTTCTGCAGGCCTTCAGCTCCCTGAGTCAACTCCTTAACGGATATCCACGTAAGGGTGCCCACTCGGAGCGCCAGCCCGCCCCCTACCTTGTCTCAGCGCCAGCCTGCTTCCCGCCCTCCCCCCCGCAGCGCCCAGCCTTTCCCTCCGCGCGTTTGATGCTGGCTGCCCATTGGTTGTCCGTGAGATCACGTTCCGGGGCCGATCGCAGCCAGAGGCGTGTTTCACGCTCGCTGCGTGCGCCCCCACCCGACGGGCGAAAGATTCGGGCCCATGGTTCTACTTTGTGCCAACACTGAACAATAGGTCGCGATATTAGAAAATAAAAACTTTTGAGCACCAGCTATTCGAGATTCCATCTTCTCCTCTACTCTGACTCGATCTTCTTCTTGAACCGTGTAATTACAGTGTTTCCTTCAGTTTTGCCTGTTTAAATTATGTCAGGGGAGAAAGGAGCCCCTCGCTTTACCATGTTGAGGGGGTTGCCAATGAGCGAGGTCTCCCAAATTGTTCTGCGCCCGGGTGAGGAAGGCTGAACTGAATCCTCTTTGTTCGGTGATCACAGCAAGGTTAATTTAAAAAGGATCCCTTCCCTCGTGGAAGCCTTTCCTCTGTCCAAATGTATTTAAATTTTAGTAGGAGCCGATTTAACCAGGCCATCTTGAGTTAACAGGGAGAGTGAGTTTATTAATTACTAAAACACAAGAAAAAAATAATAGCAATACAATGGACAGTGGGAAATGGAATTCAATCCAGATAGATGTGAGGTGATGCACTTGGGCAGGACAAACAAGACAAGGGAAGACATGATGAATGGCAGCATCCTGGGAAGCCCCGAGGATCAGAGGGATCTTGTGCAGGTAGCAGGGCAGGTAGATACAGTGGTTCAGAAGGCATATGGTCACATGTGCCAGACTCAGCCTGATACAATTTAAGGTTGTTCACCGGGCTCACATGACAATGGCCCAGATGAGCAGATTCTTTGGGATGGAGGACTGGTGCGCAAAATGTGCGGGAGGACCGGTGAACCATGTCCACATGTTTTGGACATGTCCAAAGCTTAAGGGATTCTGGCAGGGGTTTGCGGACGTCATGTCCACGGTGTTAAAAACAAGGGTGGCGCTGAGTCCAGAGGTGGCGATGTTCGGAGTGTTGGAAGACCCGGGAATCCAGGAGGAGAAAGAGGCAGACGTTCTGGCCTTCGATTCCCTGGTAGCCCGGAGACGGATACTATTAGCTTGGAGGGACTCAAAGCCCCCGAAGTCAGAGACCTGGCCATCGGACATGGCTGGCTTTCTCTGTTTGGAGAAAATCAAGTTCGCCTTGAGAGGGTCACTGTTAGGGTTCAGCCGGAGGTGGCAACCGTTCGTCGACTTCTTTGCGGGAAATTAATCGGTTAGAGTTTAGGTTAGAGTAGGGGGGTAATAAGGGTGGGACCTGTTCGAGAGGTAAATGGCTTTTGCGCTATGTTTACGGTTTCATGTATATTGTTTATTTTGTTGTTACTGTACCAAAAATACCTCAATAAAATGTTTATTAAAAAAAACAGAAGGCATATGGTCTCCTTGCCTTTATTAGCTGAGGCATAGAGTTTAAGAGCAAAGAGAGCTGGAACTGTATAAACTGTTGGTTTGGCCACCGCTAGAGTATTGTGTGCATTTCTGGAATCCACAATATAGGAAGGATGTGACAGCACTGGAAAGGGTGCAGAGGAGATTTACCAGGATGTTGCCTGGGCTGGCGAGTTTTAGCTGTGAAGAGAGATTGGATAGGCTGGGATTGTTTTCCTTGGAGCAGAGGAGACTGAGGGGGCGGGGGGGGGGGGGGGGGGGGGGGCGATGAGACGGACAGGATTGAGATGTATATGAGGAGCTTAGACAGAGTAGACAGGGAGAAACGTTTCCCCTTGGTGGAGGGATCAATGACCAGGAGGTTTAGAGGGGATTTGAGAAAAATCTTTTTCACCCAGGGGGCATTGGGAGCCTGGGACTCGGGCTATGGGTAATGCTGGAAAATGGGATTAGAATAGCTAGGTGGTTCTGTTTGACCAGCGCAGATGCGTTGGCCTGAAGGGCCTTTTCTGTGCTGTAAACTTCTATGACGCATACATACAGATTAGCAATGTGAAATGAGTTCAAAAGTAAAAGTTTAAAAATAAATACTAATCAGTCTTTGGCGTGTAGCAGACGGTGAATCATTGTGGTAGTTATGTTGTGCGATTATGGTGGCGTTAACTCTACTATGGTAGAGTTGTCTTGTTTCCTTTTGAACCCTGGCTTTGCAGTCAGAGAGAGAGAATGGTTTTGTTGACCTGAGAGCGCAGGGATGTTGAATGGATGTTCTCCGTCTGGGACCTTCACAGCACACACTAGCACAGCTAATTAGCAGGAGCGGAACACCAGACTGGCTCACAGTGACCAGGCAAGCAGTTGATGTTTAACCCCCTTTTCTTGTGTATATTAATAATAATCTTTATTGTCACAAGTAGGCTTACATTAACACTGCAATGAAGTTACTGTGAAAATCCCCTAGTCGCCACATTCCGGCGCCTGTTCGGGTACACGGAGGGAGAATTCAGAATGTCCAATTCACCTAACAAGCACGTCTTTCGGGACTTGTGGGAGGAAACCGGAGCATCCGGAGGAAACCCACGCAGACACGGGGAGAACGTACCGACTCCGCACAGACAGTGACCCAAGCTGGGAATCGAACCCGGGGCCCTGGAGCTGTGAAGCAACGATGCTAACCACCGTGCGACCATGTTGCCAAGAAGGAGAAAAACACAAACAGGCTTTCTTTCAACTCAGATCAGTTCCGTGGCCTGGAATGTAACTCACAGGAGATGGTTTTGCTGAGATGGTAATCAGCCTCCATTACCCGACCCAGACCGCCCGGCCAAACATAGCCCGGCCCTGGATGAGGCCCCCCCGACCGGCCAGCCCCCAACCACGGGCGGCCGCGAACTGAGTCCGCACGTGCCACGCGAGTATACCGAACGACAGGACCATCAGATCCACGCCTTCGGGACGGGACCTCAGCTGGTCGGGGGAGGAGAATAGCAGGGCGGGCGCCTGGCAATGGCCGCAGGTAGGGGACGCCGCTTTACGGGGGCCAGAGAATCGTGGAACCGACGCCGGTCCCGATTCCATGCGTGGAAATGGATTCAGCGCCCCGGTGCTGGACGCGATTTCAGCGTCGCCGTGCGGAGAATCCAGCCCCAGAACTTTCTGAGTCTCCCGAAAGAAAAATTATAATTTTGTGTGCAGGATTTTTATTTAGCACATTGACTTCTCAAGACCACTGTCTGTTTTGTTTGTGCTGACTCACCGGGCTGTAACAAACAAAGAACAAAGAAAAAAGGAATGTACAGCACAGGAACAGGCCCTTCGGCCCTCCAAGCCCGTGCCGACCATGCTGCCCGACTAAACTACAATCTTCTACACTTCCTGGGTCCGTATCCTTCTATTCCCATCCTATTCATATATTTGTCAAGATGCCCCTTAAATGTCCCTATCGTCCCTGCTTCCACCACCTCCTCCGGTAGCGAGTTCCAGGCACCCACTACCCTCTGCGTAAAAAATTTGCCTCGTACATCTACTCTAAACCTTGCCCCTCTCACCTTAAACCTCTGCCCCCTAGTAATTGACCCCTCTACCCTGGGGAAAAGCCTCTGACTATCCACTCTGTCTATGCCCCTCATAATTTTGTATACCTCTATCAGGTCTCCCCTCAACCTCCTTCGTTCCAGTGAGAACAAACCGAGTTTATTCAATCGCTCCTCATAGCTAATGCCCTCCATACCAGGCAACATTCTGGTAAATCTCTTCTGCACCCTCTCTAAAGCCTCCACATCCTTCTGGTAGTGTGGCGACCAGAATTGAACACTGTACTCCAAGTGTGGCCTAACTAAGGTTCTATACAGCTGCAACATGACTTGCCAATTCTTATACTCAATGCCCCGGCCAATAAAGGCAAGCATGCCGTATGCCTTCTTGACTACCTTCTCCACCTGTGTTGCCCCTTTCAGTGACCTGTGGACCTGTACTCCTAGATCTCGTTGACTTTCAATACTCTTGAGGGTTCTACCATTCACTGTATATTCCCTACCTGCATTAGGCATTCCAAAATGCATTACCTCACATTTGTCCAGATTAAACTCCATCTGCCATCTCTCCGCGCAAGTCTCCAGACAAAACCCAAATCCTGCTGTATCCTCCGACAGTCCTCATCGCTATCCGCAATTCCACCAACCTTTGTGTCCTCTGCAAACTTACTAATCAGAAACCTCTCTCTCTCTCACTCTCCTTCTCTCTGTCAACAAGATATTTGGGATGACCTTTGCCCAGTTTGAAATGGTTGTGAACCGACAGCACGAACTGCCTGTATTGCAACATTAATTGGCGTCCTACTTTAACGGAGGTCACAAAGGTGCAGAAATGGAAATAGGTGCTCGTCACAAGCTGATATTAAGCCACCTCAACCAGAGCAGCGCAGAAGGATGGCTGCTTGAAGCTCACCTCTACTGCCCCTCGGGCTGTCGGATGTTGTTAGCGTTTGTAGGTTTGACGACATTGACAGGCCTCGTTTTGAAGCTGAGGGGTTTGGATGAGGGGTTTCAAGGATATGGATCAAGTGCTGGTTAATGGGATTAGCCCGGGGATTAGGGATGGTTATTGTCGGTACAGACTTAATGGGACGAGGAGGCCTTTCTGCACGGTACAACTCGACGATTGGTTGATGCAGGAAAGGCTGGCTGGTCTAGAATAGAAATTCTTTTCCAAATCTTCCCAAAAGAGCTGTCTTCGTTTGCCTCACAGGAAAGGGGTTAATTATGAGAAACGTTTTCCATTCTTTCATGAAATGTGAATGTTGCAGTCAGGAACAGCATTTATTACCCATCTCTAATTGCTCCTTGAGAAGGTGCTGGTCAGGGCCTGTGCCGCCACCAGGCCACAGGATTTGAGGGCAGCAAGAATACCATACTGAATGAATTATTCAGAACAGTGGATCTCTGGCTTGTCCGTCAGGCGGGTGGATCCAGAGGCTTTAGGCCCATATCTGTTATCAATCAGGTTTCAGCGGAGGGAATTATAGGAATCTGCTTTGGGCCTGGGAGGGCGGACGTGCCCAAGGTGCAAAACACCAGGGCTCGTGCTCTAGAACAAGCTGTCCTGGCAGTGCCCAAAGTAGCCAATCTGGTGCATCGACCATCCTGATTGACATGCTGCTCAACCAATAATTGTTGTTCTGATTGTTGTTATTCAGCAATCATTGGCTGAATAGGACATGCCAGGTTCCCCAGCCCCTCCTTTCTGCTTGCCTTCATGCGAGGACTGTTATTTTTATTTTTCTGTTGGGCTTTGTGGTGCTGGCTGCTTTCTTCACTGGAGTTCAAGTTAAGGTACAGCACCTGCCTCTGTGTTAAGTTTACCCCCACATCCTGCATGAGGCATTCATGCCTCACAAGTGCCTGCAGTGCGTGCTCCTTGACTAAGATTCCCAGCCGCCTCTGTCGACAGTGGCCCTAGCTGGTCCTTCCAGACCTGCCCCCCTCAATGGTGATCCTGGTCCTCCCTCACCTTCCTCAATGGTGGCCCTTCCCTCATGATTTCCTCCTACTCTTTGATGGCGACTCTTCCTGACCTTCTCTTGCTCAACACGGTAGCATTGTGGATAGCACAATTGCTTCACAGCTCTAGGGTCCCAGGTTCGATTCCGGCTTGGATCACTGTCTGTGCGGAGTCTGCACATCCTTCCCGTGTGTGCGTGGGTTTCCTCCGGGTGCTCCGGTTTCCTCCCACAGTCCAAAGATGTGCAGGTTAGGTGGATTGGCCACGCTGAATTGCCCTTAGTGTCCAAAATTGCCCTTAGTGTTGGGTGGGGTTACTGGATTATGGGGATAGGGTGGAGGTGTTGACCTTGGGTAGGGTGCTCTTTCCAAGAGCCGGTGCAGACTCGATGGGCCGAATGGCCTCCTTCTGTACTGTAAATTCTATGATAATCTATGAAACACCCTTCTCTGCAAAGCTCGCCCTCAAGGGCTTGGAAGAGGGTATCAAGAGGGAGGCGGTTGAGAAAGAAGGAAGGTTCACCTTTGAGGGAGGAGGTCAGCAAGGAGGACCACCATCGCGTGGAAGGGCCATACTGACATATTGATTTCCATGCATTTCCATTGCAATGTTTCCCAAAATTTTATATAACTTTCCTCATTCGGTTTGTGACAGTTTTACAAACTTGTACATCTACATGATTATTCTAAAACTGTAAACCCGTAAATAATATCAAATAAATAATTTAGTCTATCCCACTCTACCGTGATGATTATTGATTGTGTAAATTGTGCGTAAAATCATCCAGTACCTGTTGCAAGAACACAAAGTGTTAAATCATGTGAGTAATATTACACATTATAATCTGCATTTCTTCTGGTACATATCCTGTGAAAAGTGTCGAGTAATGAGAATATACAATCTGTATCATCATATTCTCCTTTTACATGGAAATAAACCTGCAATTAAAAATGCAGAATTGTCATTCAGACTAGCGCACAATATTCTTTTTTAAAAGATTGAACGTTCACCTTGGATGCCTAACATTCTTGCACTGGGTGTTTTTGCGGTGAATCTCCTTGAACCCCCGCAGTCCATGAGGTGTGGGTGCACCCACAGTGCTGTTGGGGAGGGTGTTCCAGGCTTTTGACCCAGCGACAGTGAAGGAATGACAATAGACCAAGTCAGGATGGTGAGTGGTTTGGAGGGGAACTTGCAGGTGATGGGGTTCCCAGGTATCTGCTGTCTTTGTCCTGCTAGATGGCAGCGGTCGCAGGTTTGGAAGGTGCTGTCGAAGGATTGAGCCTTGGTGAATTGCTGCAGCGTTCCTTGTGGAAGGACCACCCTGCTGCCTCTGTGCGTCGGTGTTGAAGGGAGTTTGCGTAAGCTTCGATTCAAAGACCCGTGAGTATAGAAAATTGACAGGTGATTAAGCTAATTGGTTTTGGGAGGGTGGACATGGAGAAACTATTCCCTCTGGTGGGGGATTCAAGAAGGAGGGGATATAATGTTAAAACTAGCGCAGTGTGGCTTGGGAGTAAAATCAGGAAGGACATTTTCGCACAAAGGGGAGTGGGAAACTAGAATTCACTTGACTGAATGCTTTGAATGTTGGAGCCTTCCAGACTGAGATGAATAGGTTTTTGTTGGGTAGGATAATCGAGGGATATGGTCCAAAGGTGAGTGTGGTACACCTTGGCCAATGCAATCGTGGAAAATGGTTTTGGGGCTGAATGGCTGCCGGTTGTTTCAAATGTGTAATGTGTGATATATTCTCCTTACCAGAGAATGTGACGTGACTTGGCTTCACACATCGTGGCATCCATCTCAGTCGTCAGAGGGCAAAACTGTCTTTAAATATATGTGTGTAATATAATATATATATATTGGGCCTTGGGACTTTGCTAAATAACTTGGGTGAACTATCAGTGCCTGTTCCAGACTCCAAATAGTTCAGCCAATGATGTGAAGGAGTTTCAGGCTCACTGGGAACAGCCTTGGGTGAGTGCTGTGGGGTGTTGTAGGAGGGGGCAGGGGTACAGATTGCAACTGTCTGGAGGCTTGCTTAGCTGGGAGGATTGGCCACTGAGTCCCCGCTTTATGCTGACGGGCTGGTCCCGAGCCCGTGAACCACACTCAGTGAAGTTGTGTCCACCCAGCTCTCTCACTCTCTCTCTACCTACCCTGCGCTCCCACTCCACGAGGTGCTTCCATTTTCCGAGGGGGGCTGGGGGGGGCTTAAAACAGACATTTTACAACGGGGCCGAATGCCTTACGTTGGCAATCACAGGAGCTGTTTGGAAACGCATGCCGCCCAATTTTGGGTGGCTTATGGGGCACAACCTCTCTGAATCTGCACTCTGGCATGCCTTTAGAACAGGCACTAGGACCAATTTCTACTGTTGCAGATCCCCAACAGCGGGATTGGGAGAGGGGGGAAATATACCAAAATGCAACCTTCACACTCAATTAATCTTCATTTCAAAACAGCTCACTGCTTTCAATTCAGCTTTTCGCAGAAGTGCTTCACATGCACTGTGTGTTTGAGAATTAAGTTAACTTTAAGTTGGTCTTGATATTCCAATAAAGCAGAGTTTGTTGTGTCAGGATTATATAATCAGGCCTCGAGATAACACACTCTCTTCTGTCCCCTGTGTTTATTTTGAAAGTAGGGCAGCCTGTTCACTACACGGTGAGCAGGATATGATTTGGCATCAAAGTGACATTGGGAGCTCTTGAGATGACCAGGGGAGATTGTGGAGTTGTTTGCGGCCAGTTCCCCTGTGAGTGGATTACTACTCTGAACAAAAACACAACTGTGTTCCCGTTCTTAATATTTCCTTTCTGGTTAAAGCGCTGGTGGAGTGGTCTCCACTCTGACAGGGGTTTATGAGGTAGAAGATAAAGAATTTGGATCACACTGTTCACGCAGGATGTGCATGTATGAGCCACGTCTCTGCATGTGTCTTATGTCTGCATGTGTGTATATGCACAGTTTTCTGAGTATATGTGCATGTGTGTACGTCTATGTGTGTACGTGTGAATGTACGTGTGTATGGTGTGTGTGTGAGCACATGTATTGTGTGTGTGTGTATGGTGTGAGTGTGTGTGAGCACGTGTATTGTGTGTGTGTGTGTGGTGTGAGTGTGTGTGAGCACGTGTATTGTGTATGTGTGTGTATGGTGTGAGTGTGTGTGAGCATGTGTATTGTGTATGTGTGTGTATGGTGTGAGTGTGTGTGAGCACGTGTATTGTATGTGTGTGTGGTGTGAGTGTGTGTGAGCACGTGTATTGTGTGCATGTGTATGGTGTGAGTGTGTGTGAGCACGTGTATTGTGTGCAGGTGTGAGTGTGTGTGAGCACGTGTATTGTGTGCATGTGTGTGTGCATCTTTATTATTGGGAGTCGGTTTAGCTCAGTTGGCTAGGCGGCTGGTTTATGATGCAGAGCGAGGCCGGCTGAGGTTATTCACGAAGGCCTCGCCTTCTCAACCTTTCCCCTCGCCTGAGTGTGGTAATCTTCAGGTTAAACCACCACCAGTCAGCTCCCCCCCTCAAAGCGGAAAGCAGCCTGTGATCATCTGGGAATATGGCAACTTTACCTTTTTACCTATTATGTGTGTGATGCACGGTCAATGACCACTGAAGCGAGGTTGTAGTCCAACTGAAGGCTTTAATAAGCTAGATGTTTCCCCCAGCAGCTCAGGCACAGAATGAAGGCTGCTGGGGCGGCACGGGTTCTTATAGCCCGCCTAGCAGGGCGGAGCTACCATACATCCTAACCAATAGAAAGCATACAGTTTCCACCAATGGTGCTTCAGACTATCGGGTACCGTAATACCTATAATACCACATTCACCCCCTGTTAAAAAACGAGTCCGGCGTGGGTGGTGGCCTGAAAACTACAAAACATGGCAATGTGGTAGAATTAGTTATGGAGGTACCGTAATACCTCCGTACAGCGTTTTGCAACTATTTACAATTCTGATAGCTATGTACATTTGATGGTTTACATTTACAGTTTACAGTTAAAATGAAGCAATCAGTCGATCGGGGGCCCTGGTCGTCCTCTGTGATCGTCGGAGCTTCGGCGGTGACTCCAGTGGAGGCACGGGCATCTGTGACTCCGGGAGCGTGGCTTCGATCTCCATGACAGCTTCGTCACCCCGAGACGGCGCTGGTGGGAAAAACGGCTGACCTGGGAAGGGAGCGCCTGCGGGGAACGTCGGTGGGTTTGGGGGCCTAGACGGGGCCGGCTGAAGGACCGATCCTCCTGTAAGGTGCTGCGGTGGAGGGGAAGGTGGGACTGGTGGCTGGGGTGTGTGTGGGGTTCCGGCGGGTGCCAGGTCTCGTAGGGAGACCGTATCTTGTCGGCCGTCGGGGTACGCCACGTAGGCGTACTGGGGGTTAGCATGGAGCAGATGGACCCTCTCAACCAACGGGTCCGACTTGTGCGCCCGCACGTGTTTTCGGAGCAGGATGGGCCCGGGTGCTGCCAGCCAGGTCGGGAGCGAGGTCCCAGAGGAGGACTTCCTTGGGAAGACAAGAGATGTTTGTGAGGTGTCTGGTTGGCTGTGGTACAAAGCAGCGACCGGATGGAGTGAAGGGCATCCGGGAGGACTTCCTGCCTGCGGGAGACTGGGAGATTCCTGGACCGTAGGGCCAGTAGGACGGTCTTCCAGACCGTTCCGTTCTCCCTCTCTACCTGTCCGTTACCCCTGGGGTTGTAACTGGTCGTCCTGCTCGAGGCGATGCCCTTGCTGAGCAGGTATTGACGCAGTTCGTCACTCATAAAGGAGGACCCCTTATCACTTTGTATGTAAGCGGGGAACCCAACAGTGCAAAGATGCTATGGAGGGCCTTGATGATGGTGGTTGCGGTCATGTCGGGGCAGGAGATGGCGAAAGGGAACCGGGAGTACTTGTCAATCACGTTCAGGAAGTACGTGTTGCGGTCGGTGGAGGGGAGGGGGCCTTTGAAGTCCATGCTGAGGCGTTCAAAGGGACGGGAAGCCTTTATCAGGTGCGCTTTCTCTGGTCGGTAGAAGTGCGGTTTGCACTCCGCGCAGATTTGGCAGTCCATGGTGGCTGTCCTGACCTCCTCGATAGAGTGGGGGAAGGTTGCGGGTCTTGACAAAATGGAAAAAGTGCGTGACCCCCGGGTGGCAGAGGTCCTCGTGGAGGGCTCGGAGGCGGTCCACTTGTGCGTTGGCACATGTGCCGCGGGACAGGGAGTCAGGAGGCTCATTTAGCTTCCCGGGACGATACAAGATCTCGTAGTTGTAGGTGGAGAGTTCGATCCTCCACCGCAAGATCTTGTCGTTTTTTATCTTGCCCCGCTGTGCATTATCGAACATGAAAGCAACTGACCGTTGGTCACTGAGGAGAGTGAATCTCCCGTCGGCCAGGTAATGCCCCCAATGTCGCACAGCTTCTACTATGGCCTGGGCCTCCTTTTCGACTGAGGAGTGGTGGATTTTGGAAGTATGGAGGGTATGTGAGAAGAAGGCCACCGGTCTGCCCGCTTGGTGAGGGTGGCCGCCAGAGCTACGTCGGACGAAGACCAAGACCCCGTTAGTGACACCAAAGGGAACCCTTAAGAAGTGATAGAGCCGCCCATCTGCCTCGAAGGCAGTGTATTTGCGGTCACTAGTGCGGATGGAGAGCTGGTGGTGGGCGGACTTGAGATCCACCATGGAGAAGACCTTATAATGCGCGATCCTGTTTACCAGGTCGGATATGCGGGGGAGAGGGTACGTGTCCAGCTGCGTAAACCTGTTGATGGTCTGACTGTAGTCGATGACCATCCTATGCTTCACCCTGGTCTTTACCACCACTACGTGAGCTCTCCAGGGGCTGTTACTGGCTTCAATTACCCCTTCCCTCAGTAGCCTTTGGACCTCTGACCTGATAAAGATCCGATCCTGGGCACTGTACCGTCTGCTCCTGGTGGCGACGGGGTGAGGTTCGCAAACAGGGAAGGCGGGTCGACCTTAAGGGTCTCGAGGCCGCAGTCAGTAAGGGGGGGTATAGGGCCGTCGAATTTGAAGGTTAGACTTTGGAGGTTCCACTGGAAGTCTAAACCTAGGAGTGTAGCCGCGCAGAGGTGGGGAAGGACGTAGAGACGGAAATTTTTGAACTCCCTTCCCTGGACTGTGAGGTTTGCTACACAAAACCCCTTTATTTCCACTGAGTGTGAACCGGAGGCCAGGGAGATTTTTCGATTAATGAGGTGGATGAGGAGAGAACAGCGCCTTACCGTGTCAGGGTGTATGATGCTCTCCGTGCTCCCAGAGTCGATTAGGCAGGACGTCTCGTGCCTGTTGATGAATACGGTCGTTGTAGCAGTTGAGAGTGTTCGAGGCCGGGACTGATCCAGGGTCACCGAGGCTAATCGCAGCAGTTGAAAGTTCTCTTCGGGCGGTGTGCGGTCAGCCGAGCTGGGGTCCTGGGGGTTCATCCAAGATGGCGACTCCCATTGGTCGCACATGGCTGGGGGTGCACAAAATGGCGGCGCCCATCCCTCCAACGTGGCGTCCGCGGGACAAGATGGCGGCGCCCGGGGTCCGCACGTGGCCCTGGAATATGAAGATGCCGGCGACTGCTGGCCGAACGGGCACCATGGAGAAGTTTGTGGTGGCGGTCCGCATTCGCCGCCGGAGACCGCGGCAACCGCCTGACATACCCCCACAAAATGGCTCATTTTGTCGCATCCCTTGCAGGTGGATGCGGGGGCCGGGCAGCGCTGGCGGGGGTGCTTGGCCTGCCCGCAAAAATAGCAGCGGGGCCCCCCGGGGTTGCCAGGCCGCCTTGCAACGCAGGCCTGTGGGGGGATGGGGGAAGTCTCGGGGTCGGCCGCGGAGGGGTTCCACGCTGCCCAGGGGGCTGCCGCGCGGTCGGGAATGTAAGCGCGGGCGTTCCTGGAGGATACGTCCAGCGAGCCTGCAAGGGCCCGTGCCTCCCTGAGACCCAGACTGTCTTTTTCTAACAGTCGCTGGCGGGTTTGTGAGGATAGCATACCTGCCACGAAAGCGTCCCGGACTAAGAGTTCTGTGTGTTCGCTCGCCGAAACCAGCGGGCAGCTGCAGCTTCTCCCCAACACCAGGAGTGGACGGTAGAATTCTTCCAGCGATTCCCCAGGAGTTTGTCGCCTTGTTGCCTGGCATAGACCTGGTTTACCGGGTGAATATAGTGTCCCTTTAGCAGCTCTATTGCTGCATCGAAGTCTTCCGCTTCCTCGATGAGGGTGTAAATCTCCGGGCTCACCCTTGAGTGCAGGACATGCAGTTTCTGCTCTCCCGTGGGTGTGTTTTCGACCGTCCCGAGATACCCTTTAAAACATGCCCGCCAGTGCTTGAGGTTTGCCGCTGAGTTCGCCGCGTGGGGGCTAAGTTGCAGACACTCCGGCTTGATTCGGAGCTCCATCCTTTCTTCTTAAAAAAACTAGCTTATTAAATTGATGCACGATCAGTGACCACTAAAGCGAGATTGTAGTCCAACTGAAGGCTTTAATAAACTGGATATTTCCCCCAGCAGCTCAGGTACAGAATGAAGGCTGCTGGGGCGGCACGGGTTCTTATACCCCGCCTAGCAGGGCGGAACTACCATACATCCTAACCAATAGAAAGCATACAGTTTCCACCAATGGTGCTTCAGCCTATCAGGTACCGTAATACCTATAATACCACAGTGTGCATGCACATGTGTATGTATGATATACATCTCTCTGTCTGTAAATTTGCATGAGTACGTGTATGTCTGTGTGCTTATGCTTGTACGTGAGTGGTAGTACGTGTGTATATGTGTTCCTCTGTGTACCTGATTGTACTTTGCGCTTCTCTCTATCTCCCTTGAGAACATCTTTGTTCATTGATGAGATGTGAGCATTGCTGGCCATTATCGCCCATTCCTTCTTGACTTTGAGAAGGTGTGACTGTATCTGACGACAGTTATCAAGCTGCTCAATTTTCTCGATGCATTGCCTACAACGTTGCACGTTGACATATTGCTGACCACTTGTGTGTTATCTCAACTTAGCTGGTAGCTCTCTTGCCCCCAAGGCCACAAGTGATTGGTACAAGCCCCACCCTCGAGACTTGAGCATGTAATATAATTCACTGCAGCTCCTTAAGATAATGTTGCAGAGTCAGGGGTGTGCGGGCATTGACTGAGACTTGAAACAATCTGCCTCTTCCATTGTTCATGTAGATGTTAAACATCATGGGCAGCACGGTAGCACAGTGGTTAGCACAATTGCTTCACAGCTCCAGGGCCCCAGGTTCGATTCCAGCTTGGGTCACTGTCTGTGTGGAGTCTGCACATCCTCCCCGTGTGTGCGTGGGTTTCCTCCAGGTGCTCCGGTTTCCTCCCACAGTCCAAAGATGTGCAGGTTAGGTGGATTGGCCATGATAAATTGCCCTTAGTGTCCAAAATTGCCCTTAGTGTTGGGTGGGGTTCCTGGGTTATGGGGATAGGGTGGCGGTGTTGACCTTGGGTAGGGTGCTCTTTCCAAGAGCCGGTGCAGACTCGATGGGCCGAATGGCCTCCTTCTGCACTGTAAATTCTATGATAATCTATGATCCAGTTTGAAGGAAAGTAGTGAACTGCCCAGGTGACCAGAAACAAATTCACTGATGGTTCATCTATTGCTGTGTGAAAGACGGTTTCTATATTTCCTTAGAGAGCTGCTGCTATGTTGTAAAATGAATTATTGCACAAAGCCAACTCTTTTCTGACAGGTATCAGGTTCTACTCCATGTGGTCCATATTCAATGCCCACCTGTCCTTCTCCTGATTTGAATGGAGCCGGAGCAATCAGAATCGATGTCCGGACTACAGTATATGACATCAATATACACATTGATTTCAGCACTGGTGAGATTCTCTATTTTTCCACTGACAGACTCATTGGGCAGGATTCTCCTATCACCGACTCCGAAATTGCGTTCGACGATCAGCCAGAGAACCCACGTTTAACCTGGAATCGGGGAGGGGGCGGCGACGTTTTTTCAATGCTCCGCCCTCTCAAAAACGCCGTATAGACAGGACATCACCTGAGGCCCTCCCACGATGCTCCGCCCCTAATGGGCCGAGTCCCCGACGGCGTCGGTCGCGTGTCCTCACAACCTTCGTGGACCTCGCTTGGCGGCTACGGACTGTGTCCAACGCTGGCTTAGTCAGGGGGTTGGGGGCAATCCACTGGCAGGGGGGGCTTTGATGGGGGCTGGCGGGAGCGGTGGCCATATCCGCAAGTAAAGTTGGGTGCTTTACGCTGGAATGGAAAAAAAAATGAAAATCGCTTATTGTCACAAGTAGGCTTCAAATGAAGTTACTGTGAAAAGCTCCTAGTCGCCACATTCCGGCGCCTGTTCGGGGAGGCTGGTACGGGAATTGAACCGTGCTTATGGCCTGCCCTGGTCTGCTTTAAAAGCCAGCTCTTTAGCCCTGTGCTAAACCAGCCCCTGGTCTAAGTGTGGTACAGCTGTGGGGATGATAGCCCCCCACCAGGCAGAGGATGAGTGCAGGGGATTCGCCAATTTTCTGGTGGTAAGACCAGACAGATCCAGCGGACATAGCCACAGAATTGGAGAATCCAGCCCTGTGGGTGTCTTGGGAAACCCACCAGGAACCACAAAATACATTTCTAATGGGGCCCCCCACCCCCACCACCTCACTCCCCTCCCCTCTCTGCATCCAGGAGTCCTGCCCCCCCAGAACCCACGGCATTATCTGCAACGGCAGGATTGTTCTCTCTGGTATCCTCTTCGATGTTTAACTAATATCAACAAAAACCTGATGATCTGGTCGCTATAACATTGCTGTTTATGGGATCTTGCTGTCTATAAATTGGCTGCGAGGATTCCTGCACCTTCAAAAAGTAATTCATTGTCTGTAAAGTATTGAGGGTCATCCTGACCATCGAACTACTTTCTTGGTATTCCTGTTCTCTTCCCTACCTTTGCAAGGGACAAATCCCGGTTGGTGAAGTCAGTGGTCGGTAACAGTGTCCAGCATCTGACAGTCGTTTTTCAACCACCACATCTGTGACTCGTTGCCTTTGAGTTTCTGCTCAGTGCGTGTTTGTTGAAGGTTGACCAAGAAAATCAATTGATCTGACTGCCCAGCACCCTGCCTCTGGCCCTCTGGGACCGTGCGATTGTCCTTACGCTGAAGCAAACAAAATAAAGAAAGAAAGCTTTCTTCTAACTGTTAAAAACGACCTCTTCCATCGTTCCTTCTGGTTTTATAAAGTTCAACATCCAGGGCTCGATTCTCCCAAAAAGTTTCTAATTTAATTTGTGGCGGGTTTTTCAGGGAGTTTCCCGCCGTTCTGCTGGCGAGTTCCCCACTCGGTGTCACTCAGACACTTTTTGGGGGCCCTGGGGAGTTTCTCTCCGGTTTAACCCACACTTGGAATTTTTTTTAGCACTGGGGAGCTGAACTCTGAGATCGGGCCGCCATTTTGAAAGGGTGCCCGATCTCTACGTGAGCTAGTGGGTCCCCCACACACCTCACCCGTGGGCAATGTCACTCCCCCCACACACATGGGCACTACCCCACATTCCTCAAATGAGGAGACTCTGCTATGGGGTCCCTGGGTGCTCCCCTCTTCAGGCACCCCCCCCCCCCCCCCGCCCCCACCCCCCAAGTCCCCTTACAGATCCCGCTCCCTTTCAGGACCCCCAACGTCACCACACCAACCTCCCAGAGGTCCCTATTTACCTGACCTGCACACCCCCAACCATCAAACCCCCCCTCTCCCCTCCTTTTATGGGCATGGTCCCCCTCAGGCCCTGACCCTTGGCAGTGACACCCTGGCACCTGGGAACTCTTGCACTGCCGGGCAGCGATCCAGCCAGCTTGTCAATGCCACCCAGGCACCTTGGCAGTGACAGGGTGCCAGCTGGGCAGTGCCAAGGTGCCCAATTCCAGGGGCAGGGCCAGGGAGCCCTGACCACCCAGGGTTCTCCGATGGCCCGGGAGACCCCCTGGGTGACATTTCATCTGGTCCATGGTCTTGTGCACCGGCACTGATCAGCGTTCTCCTGGGGAGGCCGGAGAATTGAGGGAGGTCGGAGCATCTCAGGTGAGTAGGTCTTAAGTAGGTTTAAGACCTATTTCCGGGAGTGCCGTTTGGGCCATGCCCCTTTTGGGCGGAGTTCCGAATCCGTGCCTCACGGGACTTGGTGAATCCCGTGAGGCATGGATGCTGCCGGAAAGCCCCCGGGAGGGCTTTCCCGGGATTCTCTGGCCGGGATGGACTCTCGCCCAAGCGCCAAGCGGCAGAGAATCGCGCCCACAGTGTCTTGAAGAAGTAGACTTTTTCATGGACACATCGGGCAGTATGGTAGCACAGTGGTTAGCACAATTGCTTCACAGCTCCAGGGTCCCAGGTTCGATTCCCGGCTTGGGTCACTGTCTGTGCGGAGTCTGCACGTTCTCCCCGTGTGTGCGCGGGTTTCCTCCGGGTGCTCCGGTTTCCTCCCACAGTCCAAAGATGTGCAGGTTAGGTGGATTGGCCATAATAAATTGCCCTGAGTGTCCAAAATTATTAGATTATTATTAAATTGCCCTTAGTGTTGGATGGGGTTACTGGGTGATGGGGATAGGATGGAGGTGTGGGCTTGGGTAGGGTGCTCTTTCCAAGAGCCGGTGCAGACTCGATGGGCCGAATGGCCTCCTTCTGCACTGTAAATTCTATGAAATGGATATCCATCAGATAGAAAGGCACCTCCACCCCACGATGACGCTAAGTAAGAGAGTGTGTCAGAATGCACAGAAGGAGGCCATTCTGTCCATCATGCCCATGCTGGCGTTTTCAAAGAGACATCCAATTATTGTAACTTCCCCCTCCCTGCTCTTTCCCTAAATCCTGCAAATCTTTCCTTTTCACGCATTTATTCAACTTCCATTTGAACGTTGCTATCGAACCCGCGTTCCGGCAGCACACCCAGATCATGGAAATTTGTTAGTGAAGAAACCTCTGCTCACCTCACCTCTGGTCATTTTGCCAACTTCCGTAAATCCGTGTCCTCTGTGCACTAAGCCCCATGCCGGCTGAAGTGGCTCCTCCCTAAGTGCCCGATCCAAACCCTTCAAACCTTTGAAGGCCTGCATTGAACGACTTTTAACCACCTCTGTTGTAAAGATGCCCGTTCTCCAATCTCCCCGCGTGTCTGAGGGATGTCTCTAATGAAACGCGGTGAATGGCATGGCGTTCCTGCCCTTGCTCTGGAACTGAATTTATCACTCAAACTTGTGTCTTTTCATTTCAATTATAAGCAGCCTTTTAATCAGATCAGAACAGTTAATTACTGCCAGTTCACCTCCTTGGCACCTGAGAATTAACTACTGCCGGTGCAGTGACTCATTCCTTCAGGTATTAACTGACTTTGCAGATTTAAAAAATATAAAATGTAATTGCTCTTGTTTATTATTCATTCGTTCCGGGGCTGTGGGCATCGTTGGCAAGGTCAGCATTTGTTGCCCGTCCCTGAGTACCCTTGAGAAGGTGTGCTGCCTTCCGAAGAATTAGGAGCAGCAGAAGCCCACTTGGCCCCTCTAGCCTGTTCCGCGTTCAACAAGATCAAGGCTGATCTGATTTTCACCTCAATTTCGCATTGCTGCTGACCCCCGATAACCTTTCTCCCCTCCCACTCTTTCACCAAGAATCTATCTCTTTCTGTCCTATAGATATTCAAAGCCTTTGTCTTCAAAGTCTCGTGACCCTCTGAAATAAAACATTTTCCCTCGTCGATCTAAAGTGGGTGATCCCGTATTTTTAAATGGTGCCGCCTAGTTCTGGATGAAACACTGGGCTGGATTCTCCAAGAATGAGGCTACGTCCCCAAGCACTCCGCGCCGACCTGGCAGTCTTTGGTGACAGTCCCGACTTCCGCAATGGAGTAGGGTAGGTTGAGGGCCGTAATGAAGTGAAAGAATCGGGTGACCCCTGGGTGACAGAGACCATCGTGTAGGGCCCGCAGTCGGTCCACTTGTGCGCTGGCACATGTACCTCGGGATAGGGCATCGGGGGGCTCGTTGAGCTTACCGGGGCGATACAAAATCTCGTAATAGTAGGTGGAGAGCTCGATCCCCCACCTCAAGATTTTATCATTTTTGATCTTGCCCCGCTGTGTGTTATTGAACATGAAGGCAACTGACCACCCGCACCCTCCATGCCTCCGAAATTCGGCATTCCTCCGTCGAAAAGGAGGCCCAAGCCATCATTGGAGCTGTGTGGCATTGGAGGCATTACCTGGCCAGCAGGAGATTCACTCTCCTCACTGACCTACGGATGTACGCCGACCCTATGCCCGTAACAAAAGCGTCCCTGATTAGGAGTTCGGAATGTTCAACGGCCGAAACTGCCTGGCAATCGCAGTTCCTCGCCAGGGCGTGCAGGGCACGCCAGAAATCTTCCAATGACTCACCGGGGAGATGTTGCCGCATGGACAGGAGGTGCCTGGTGTAGAGCTTGTTGATCGGCCGTGTGTAGTTCGCCATAGCCTCAGTGTAGTTGGGCGCGTCCCGGATAAGAGGAAAAATATCGGAGCTCAACCGTGTGTACAGGATCTGTAGCTTCTGTGCTTCTGAGGGTGGTTCTGTCGCTGATCCGATGTAGGCTTCAAAGCAAACTAGCCAGTGGTCGAAGGCTGACGTGGCGTTGTCTGCTTGAGGGTGCAGCTGCAGGCGATCTGGCTTGATGCGAAGGTCCATCGCTGTAAAATCTCAGCTTAATAAATTGATGCACTATCAATTACGACGAGACAAGAGTAGAGAGTAATCGAGGCTTTATTACGCAGAGAAGTGTTGCCTCCTACAGCTGCTGCTGAAATGGCTGCAGCTCGGTGAGCACACACATTTATACTCCGCCTACTGGGCGGAGCCAGCAGGCAGGGTTCTACCCCCGTACCTGTAGTCCAGGAGCCGTACAGTGTTACATCTCATATGTGTAATATAGACAAACGGTAGTGACTACCACATTCGTTAGATGTACAATAGGGAGGCAGTTTTAGGATTTTGAAGGACAACGATATAGTTCCAACAAGGATGTGGAGGGGCACTCACAGGCGGCGTGTTCCGTCGACTGCCCTTATGCTTCTGGGTGTGTGGAGATCACAGTGAGGGACGCTGCCAAAGCAGCTGTGTTGTGCCACACAGTCCAGCTCCGGTGGTCCAGTATGTGTTAACCCTCAGTGTTTGATATTAGCCGCACAAAACCAAACACAGAGTCACCTTGAGAAAGCTGCAATCTATAAGCTGTGTCTCTGCAGCGACTTCCAAGGAAGTGAGGTCCTTAGAGTTGCTGCTCCCCTGCCCTAGATTTCTGGGATGTAGGTATTTTTAGATTCTATATGATTTATCTCCAGACCTGCAAAGTCTCACACATTAAATGCAAATCATGCATTTTGATTCTATTTCTATCTGCTGTTGCACTTCAATTTGCACTTCATACATTAGCAGAGGCACAGCAAGTTCGCTTGGATTGTCTGCTGAAAATTCATTCCTCTTGTGTGTGTGTGTGTGTGTGTGGTCCTGTTCATGGTGGACTGTTTGGTGGGGCGGCGATGGTGTTGTGGTACTGTCACTGGACCAGAGGCACCGGCAGACGCCCTGGGATCCTGGGCCCACCGCAGCAGCCGGTGGGATTTCAATTCAATAAATAAATCTGGAACTGAAAGCTAGTCTCAGTGATGGTGCCGGTGATTCATTGTCATAAAAACCCACCTGAGGGCGGCAGGGGGGGGCAGTGGGTTAGCCCTGCAGCCTCACGGCGCTGAGGACCCGGGTTCGAATCCCGGCCCCGGGTCACTGTCTGTGTGGAGTTTGCACATTCTCCACATGTGAGGACCCAGGTTCGAATCCCGGCCCTGGGTCACTGTCCGTGTGGAGTTTGCACATTCTCCCCGTGTCTGCGTGGGTTTCGCCCCCACAACCCAAAGATGTGCAGGGTAGGTGGATTGGCCACGTTGAATTGCCCCTTAATTGGAAAAATCTAACACTAATTTTTTTAAAGAACATTTTTTAGTGGACCTATTAACGTTGAAAAGCATTGCCGGCCTCGCTGGGCTGGGAAGCCAATGGCAGTTCCCGCTTGCTACCACGCTTAGAAATATCTCCGGGAAATCATGCCCTGGGTTCTCATTTAACTACCTGTTTTCCGTAATATTCTTCACTTCTAAAGCGGTTTGGGACATTACACCCCCCTTGTAGTCAGTTTTCAATGCCTCACATCTCGAACCCAACAAATTCTGTCTGCCAATGTAACAAATTCTGAGGCAGAAGTTTCCCCGATAAAATTTATTCCTCAGCAATGTTGAAGCAGTTTATCAACTCATTATCACTCTACTGTTTGTGGGATCCTGCTATGCATTCCCTCGCGGCCCCGCTTCCCGAGATTGAAAGATTTCATTGACACGCCATTGGTTGCGTCACATTTTGGGATGTGCTGAGGTCACAAAACGCGCTATACAAATGCAAAGTTGTTCCTCTTTGTTTTCCCAAAATGGCCGCCAGATTACGTCTCCGTGGTACCAGAGTTTTTTGCGCTTCTCGGTATTGCTCAGAGGCATTGAAGGGCCAGTAAATAAATATAGGTATTTTCTCTCTGACCTCAAGCGACTCTGTGCGTCTCGGTTTATTCCAAATCTCCCTTAACCTTGATGAACACCACAATCAATCATTAAGTGCAAGATTGCCCGCAGTAATCTTTTGTCTAATCTGTTAGAGAATGTTAACCTGAATTTCAATAAAGTATTGAAATACCTGGCTTGATATCAACCCAAGGGTGAGACTCTCTTTAATATCCTTTGGGTACCTCAGGAACTATACAAATGCTAATCAGTTAGAGTCTGGGCTACTTGTCAACCCAGGCTTCCCGTCAATGAAGCTAAATTTTGCAGTAATATTCATCTTCCAGGCATTTTGCATTCCCAAAACAGGCAGTTCAGCGAAGACAATAATTCAGTTCTCTAGCTCAGCTCTCTCAGATCTCCACATCTCATTAAGAATCCCCTGAAGGAGTAAGACTGGTGAGAAAGTGGGACATGGGGGTTGGTTGGTGAGAGCGTTGCTTTATATGCACTCCGTCACTTTTCAGACTTATTGGGACATGATAGATTGTGGGCTGTAGGGCCCAAGAGAGGCTGGATTGTGCATGGCTTGAAGTGGCACACTTCCTAAGCCCGTAATAATTATTGAATTCTCTAATGTCAGCGCTGCAATGGTACATACAGCTCACCCTGTCAATTGCAGACCAGCCTCTGAAAGTCGAGGTTAATGTCTAGAACACTCTTGATTTTTGCACCCCATAGATTTTCTATCGCGGCCAAAGCAAAGGCCACATTTTTGAAGCAATCGCAACCTGGATATTTCCACGCGATCAGTGTCATCCATGACCTCTGGACGTCCCAAGCTCTTCATAGCCACTGGACTACTTGTTAAAGTGTAGCCACTGTTGTATTGTGGGAGACATGTCAGCCTTTCTCTGCACAGCAAGCTCCCACAAACAACAATGTGACAATGGTCAGGTAATTTGTTTTAGGGATGTTGGCTGAGGAATAAATATCCAGGAAGAACTCAACTGTTCTTCTTCAGTGCACACCACAGGATCTTTTACGAGGTGCACTAGGGCAGCATGGTAGCACAGTGGTTAGCACAGTTGCTTCACAGCTCCAGGGTCCCAGGTTCGATTCCCAGCTTAGATCACTGTATGTGCGGAGTCTGCACGTTCTCCCCGGGTCTGCGTGGGTTTCCTCCGGGCGCTCCGGTTTCCTCCCACAAGTCCCGAAAGATGTGCTTGTTAGGTGAATTGGACATGCTAAATTGCCCTCAGTGTCCAGAAAAAAGATTAGCTGGGGTTACTGGGTTACTGGGATAGGGTGGAGGAGTGGGCTTAAGTAAGGTGCCCTTTCCAAGAGCCGGTGCAGACTCAATGGGCCAAATGGCCTCCTTCTGCACTGTAAATTCTCTGATTCTGAACTCTCCTCTGCGTACCCGAACAGGCGCCGGAATGTGGCGACCAGGGGCTTTTCACAGTAACTTCATTGCAGTGTTAATGTAAGCCTACTTGTGACACTAATAAAGATGATCATTATTACATATCAGAATCCCTGATTTAACGTCGCCTTCAAAAGATGGTGCCTCCGATAGTGCCGCACTCTCTCAGTGCTACAAGAGTCTACGTAAACTCTCCCCGCTGAAATTTCTAAACACTAAGGGCTGGATCCCCCCCCCCCCCCCCCCCCCCCCCGCCCGCTGCAAGAACGCCACGGGTGACCCGCGTGGAATGAAAAAAAAACGTTGATCTCGGGCGGAAATCTCCGGTCGCCGGCCCAACGCGGCCGAAGAATCCCGTCCTCAGTACTTACATATCTCACCTTTAACACAAAAAATATAAGATGTCGTAACAACAACCATTTGCATTTATTTAGCACCTTTACTGTCATAAAAGAACACTAGATGCTTCAAAGGGGCATTTTCAAAGGGGCACATTGAGCCAATAAAGGGGTATCAGGACAGGTGACCAAATGGTTGGTAAATTTAAGGAGCATCTTAAAGGTGGAGGGAGAGGTGGAAAGGTTTAGGGCGAGGATTCCACAGCTTGGGGCCCAGGCAGCTGATGCCACGGCCGCCAACAGTGGACTGGAGGATGCACAAGAGGCCAGAGTTGGAGGGACGCAGAGCCCTGGGAGGCTTGCAGGGATTTGTCCTTTAGGAAAATGCAGCACAAAACGGAACAAAGTGTGAAAGATGCAAGTCTGCTAGCGATCGCTGGTAGAGAAAGCAGAGTGAAAAAAAAATAACTCACAGGCTTGTCACATGGGCCGACACTATTCAACACCTACTGAAAGCTACATCACGGGCATCAAACTGCTACATATGCGCTCATAGACCAACCACCTGCCTTCACAGAAACTACAGGACAAGTTAATGCTTTCCATGTGACAGCGTTCGCTCGTGTAGGATGGTAAACTTGTTCTATTTTTCCTCACCTGTCAGTTCAAATGTTTAATCTATAAATCAACGGCCTGATTCTTCTGTAACAGGAAGAACTCCCATTCATACTGCATGCTTCAATCCTCTCAGAAATCTCCCCGAGCACTCCCTGTACAACAAATTGATTTCAAATCACTGTAATTATCATTGCTCTGTCGTGCCGTAGCAAAAATAGCTTACATTTACGTAGCCCCTATACCATAGCAAACGATTCAAAGTACTTCACAGGAGTGTGGTGAGAATAAAGTTTAATACAGAGCCATGTAGGGAGATACTATGGCAGGTTACCACAAGCTTGGTCAATAACATTTGCTTTAAGGGACATCTTAAAGTAGGAGAGAGAGGCACAGAGGGGCGTTCAGAGAGGGAATGCCAGAATTCAGGGCCTAGAGAGGGCAGCACGGTAGCACAGTGGTTAGCACTGCTCCAGGTTCGACTCCCGGCTTGGGTCAGTGTCTGTGCGGAGTCTGCACCTTCCCCCCGTGTCTGCGTGGGTTTCCTCCGGGTGCTCCAGTTTCCTCCCACAGTCCAAAGATGTGCAGGTTAGGTGGGTAGCCGTGCTAAATTGGCCTTGGTGTCCAAAAATAGTTAGGTGGGGTTACGGGGATAGGGTGGAGGTGTAAGGTTAGGGTTGGGCGGTCTGAGCTTAAGTAGGGTCCTCTTTCCAAAGGCCGGTGCAGACTCGATGGGCCGAATGGCCTCCTTCTGCACTGTAAATTCTAAGAAAGCACCCAATGGATGGGAGTAAGGAAACTTACGGATGCGCAATTAAATCTCACAAACAGAATGAGCTGATTGATTGATTAATCGGTGGTTATGCAAGAAACATCACTGATTGTTCAAGTTGTACCAGGAGATCTTTAACGTAATTCCCAGAATAAGCAGACAGGGTGGCACTGCAAATGGGATTTGCCGGAATGAGGCCCTGCCATTGACTGGTGATGTCCGCGTGTGATGGTGGACGTCTCCACCCATGAGAAAATGCTTGATAGGCTGCATAATTGTCTCTAATTGGGGTCTCTATCACCTTAATTGACTGACCTCAGTTAATTGTACATCAATTGTGTTTAATTATTTGTAGGTGGAGAGCGTTAATATGGGTTCAACTTGAGCAGATATAAAGGGACATTCCCTGATCCCTCAATGTCGGGAAGCTCGGAGGTAGATACCGGCATGCTGTTACTGGATGTAAGGGAGATTGTCTGCAGTTCTATCCTTCAGCACCTGGATTTCCGGAATATAACGATCATTTTCCGGGTGGGAGCAGCTGATCTTCTTCCCAACCTGTTCCTGGGAACTGGAATGCATCCCAATGTGGCACCCCCCCCCCCCCCCCCCATTTTCCTGGCCCCCTCGCCCCCAAACCCATTTCCATCGGTCGTAAAAATCCAGCCCATAGAATCAATCGTGCAGAAGGAAGCCATTCGGCCCATCGAGTCTGCACTAGCCCTTGGAAAGAGCACCCCACTGAAGCCCACGCCTCCACCCTATCCCTGTAACCCCACCTAACACGAAGGGCAATATAGCATGGTCAATCCACCTAACCTGCACATCTTTGGACTGTGGGAGGAAACCGGAGCACCCGGAGGAAACCCACGCAGACACGGGGAGAACGTGCAGACTCCACACAGACAGTGCCCAAGCCAGGAATCGAACCTGGGGCCCTGGAGCTGTGAAGCAACTGTGCTAACCACTGTGCTGCTGTGCTGCCCTCATCGAGTTTACAACATATGTATAGGCCAATCTGCCCAACAAGCCCATGCTAGTGTTTGTGCTCCACATCAGCTCCCTCAACCCTACGTCATCCAGCCGCATCAGAATAACATAAGAACATAAGAACTAGGAACAGGAGTAGGCTATCTGGCCCCTCGAGCCTGCTCCGCCATTTAATGAGATCATGGCTGATCTTTGTGGACTCAGCTCCACTCTCTGGCCCGTACACCATATCCCAGAATCCCTTTATTCTTTAGAAAGGCATCTATCTTTTTCTTAAAAACGTTTAAAGAAGGAGCCTCAACTGCTTCACTGGGCAAGGAATTCCATAGATTCACAACCCTTTGGGTGAAGAAGTTCTTCCTACACTCCGTCCTAAATCTACCTCCCCTTATTTTGAGGCTATGCCCCCTAGTTCTACTTTCCCCGACCAGTGGAAACAACTTGCCCGCATCTATCCTATCTATTCCCTTCATAATTTTATATGTCTCAATAAGATCCCCCCGCATCCTTCTAAACTCCAATGAGTACAGTCCCAGTCTACTCAACCTCTCGTCATAATCTAATCCCCTCAGCTCTGGGATCAACCTAGTGAATCTCCTCTGCACTCCCTCCAGTGCCAATATGTCCTTTCTCAGGTAAGGAGACCAAAACTGAACACAATACTCCAGATGTGGCCTCACCAACACCCTATACAATTGCAGCATAACCTCCCTAGTCTTGAACTCCATCCCTCTAGCAATGAAGGACAAAACTCGATTAGCCTTCTTAATCACCTGTTGCACCTGCACACCAACTTTTTGCGAACTCGTGCACCAGCACACCCAGGTCCCTCTGCACAGCAGCATGTTTTAACATCTTACCGTTTAAATAATAATCCATTCTGCTGTTATTCCTCCCAAAATGGATAGCCTCACACTTGGCAACATTGAATTCCATCTACCAGACCCTAGCCCATTCACCTAACCTATCCAAATCCTTCTGCAGACTTCCGGTATCCTCTGCACTTTTTGCTTTACCACTCATCTTAGTGTCGTCTGCAAACTTTGACACATTGCACTTGGTCCCCAACTCCAAATCGTCTATGTAAATTGTGAACAACTGCGGGCCCAACACTGATCCTTGAGGGACCCCACTAGTTACAGATTGCCAACCAGAGAAACACCCATTTAACCCCACACTCTGCTTTCTGTTAGTTAACCAATCCTCTACCCATGCTACCACTTTACCCTCAATGCCATGCATCTTTAGTTTATGCAGCAACCTTTTGTGTGGCATCTTGTCAAAAGCTTTCTGGAAATCCAGATATACCACATCCATTGGCTCCCCGTTATCTACTGCACTGGTAACGGCCTCAAAAAATTCTAGTCAGACACGACCTACCCTTTGTGAACCCATGCTGCGTCTGCCCAATGGAACAATTTCCCTCCAGGTGCCCCGCTATTTCCTCCTTAATGATAGATTCCAGCATTTTCCCTACAACCGAAGTTAAGCTTACCGGCCTATAATTACCCGCTTTCTGCCGACCTCCTTTTTTAAACAGTGGTGTCACGTTTGCTACTTTCCAATCCTCTGGGACCACCCCAGAGTCTAGTGAATTTTGATAAATTATCACTAGTGCATTTACAATTTCCCTAGCCATCTCTTTTAACACTCTGGGATGCATCCCATCAGGGCCAGGAGACTTGTCTTCCTATATTATGTCACAGTCCTCCTTTGAACACCAAATTGGGGGACGTAATCAGTTAATTTTGAAAATGTACTTCTGATTCCCGAGTCCAAATTGTTTCTGTGAATAGTGTACAATAGGGGCTCCAGCACAAATCCTCATGAAACATCACGTCCCACAATTGCCAATCTGAGTAACACTTTTAACCCATTTTTCCTTTGTAACCAGCATGCTATTCATTCTGGTATTTGTCCCCTGATTCTAGATATTCTGTCCTTCGTCATGAGTTTACTCTGCCGTTTCTAATCGGAGGCTCGATTAGAAATGTTGTGTCTACTACATTACCTTTATCTAACTATATAACTCTTTCAAATAATTCAGTAAGGTTGGTCAAAAATAATCTTCCCGATAGAAATCATAGTTACAATTCTTTATTACATTTCCAATTTCCCGATGGATTTGGTAGCATTATTGATTAAAGATGTCATTATCTTTCTTATCAGTGGTTCCTTAGACTTGTTCTCGCTCCCATTACACATAAAGGAGCCACTTGGTCGCTCTCTCATCTTTTGAGTCAGAAGTTTGTGGGTTCAAGTCTCGCTCTCGGACTTGAGTATAACGGTGAAGGCAGTACTGAGCGATTAAGCCGTGACCTATCTGGCACTATTTTAAAGAAGAGCTGAGGAATCGATCCCAAGTACTGGCCAATATTTACCCTCAATCAACATTACGAAAACACATTATCTGGTCATTCGCACATTACTCTTTGCGGGATCTTGCTGTGCATAAATTGGCTCTCGTACTTCCTACCCTACAACAGTGGCCGCCATTCCAAAATTAATAAGCTTAACAGCACTGCGGGGGTACCTACACCACATGGATTGCAGCGGTTCGAGAAGGTAGCTTGCCCGCTCCAGCACCACCGCCACCAATTAGGGGTGGACACCAAATGCTGCTCTCCCCAGTGACACCCCCATCACTTGAAAGAATTAAAAAATATATATTTTGGGACGTCCTGTGGTTATGAAAAGTAATAAATAAATTTAAAATTTTCTGTTCTCGATTAGTTTTAAAAACACTGTGATGCGTAATGCCTGTTTGATGTGTGAAGAGTTATCCAGTTGAGTGCTCAGAGTTTCTTAGCTTTCCGTTTAACTATGGGGAGGCGGTGTGGGGAGTGTGCGGGGGGGGTGGGGCGGCAGGGGGGAGGGGGGGGATCGCAGGGCAAAGGAGGTCAAGTGGTGAACTCTCCAGCAGTGCATCTGACTAGACTATGAGTTGTGATTCTGACACCATCTCCATCGCCCAAACCGCTACATTCCATCTCTGTAGCATCACCCGACTCAATCCCTGCATCAGCTACCCCGCTCTGCAATTAATTCCGAAACACTCTACCTCTCTCTGTTCACATCTACATGTTGAAACCTACCTCTTTTGGTCATATGACATAACTCTTTATTTGTCTCAGTGTCAAACTCTTTTGATGGTCGCTCCTGTGAAGCACCTAGGGATGTTTTACTTTGATAAAGGTGCTATAATACATATATATAATTTGTTATTGTTGTCCCTATGATGGCCTATTCATCTTTGAATATTAATATGGATAATTTAGGACTGAAATGAGGAGAATTCTTCACTCAAAAGGTTTGTAATTCTTTAGAAGTCTCTACTCAAGAGTATTGTGGATGCTCCATTGTTGAATACATTGAAAGGTTAGAGCCAGCATAATAAAGTTAAGCGATAAGTAATTATAATAAGTAATACAAGGATGAGTAGGTTGAAGTAGAATTAGACAAGGAGACTAAGTTAAAGTAAGAGGGGCATCTTTTTTCTTTAAATTTAGAGTACCCAATTCATTTTTTCTAATTAAGGGGCAATTTAGCGTGGACAATCCACCTACCCTGCACATCTTTGGGTTGTGGGGGCAAAACCCACGCAATCACGGGGAGAATGTGTAAACTCCACACAGACAGTGACCCAGAGCCGGCATCGAACCTGGGACCTCGGCGCCGTGAGGCACCAGTGCTAACCCACTGCGCCACCGTGCAACCCAAGAGGGGCATCTTTCAAGGTGAAGTAATTTAAAAGGTTAGCAAGTAAGATAAAGTGCGTGTAAGTTTAAAACATGGCAGCTGAGGTCAGCCAAGTGGAATGTGTGACCTGTCATATGTGGGAAGTCAGAAACAAGAAAATAGGGCAAATGAATGCATGGCTCAAGGATTGGTGCAGGAGATTGTGTTTTAGATTCCTCGATCATAGAATCATAGAATTCCTACAGTGCAGAAGGAGTCTGCACTGACCCACTGAGTCCACACCCTCATAACCCTGTAACCCCACCTAATCTTTGGACACTAAGGGACAATTTATCATGGCCAATCCACCTAACCTGTACATCTTTGGATTGTGGGAGGAAACCGGAGCACCCGGAGGAAACCCACGCAGACACGGGGAGACCGTGCAAACTCCACGAGGCCGGAAATAAACCCGGGTCCCTCGTGTTGTGAGGCAGCAGTGCAAACCACCATGCCACCATGCCAGGACCATTTCTGGGAAAGGTGGGACATGTACAAAAGGGATGGTATGCACGTGAACCAGAATGGGATCAACATTCTCGCGGGTTGGTTTGCGAGTGCTGTTGGGAGGAGTTTAAACTAGTTCAGCGGGGGAGGACACACAGAGCATTAGCACAATAGAGACACAGCATTCTATAGTAAAGGAAGCAAGAAATAAAGAGTTCAGTCGTGTTGAGTCCCAAGGGAGTAAGGAGAGGTTGGATGGATTCTACTTTAATATGAGGAGTGTCAGGTAAGAATACCTTTAAGAAATGGAAGGTTAAGCAATGTACCTTTAAGAAATGGAGCTGATCATATTACTGAAGTGATGTCAGAGGGTGGGGAGAGCTGAGCTCACTTCTGCTTTTTGAGTTTCAGTTTGAGAACACAGCTGGGAGTGTCTGTGTGTTTTGCTGAGAGTTGCATGAAGAAACACAGAGCTGGTCTGTTGATTTCTGCAATCCAAAGACTATAAATATATTGAATGTAACCTAATGTGCTCCTATTTTTGAAGGTTTGAAGTCTTTTGGATGTTTAAAGGAACAGTTTGAAGGATTATTTAGTGTTGTAGTCGTTTGAGGTTATCTTTGAAGTAATGGGTGTTAAGATATTCAATGTTTGTTTTAAAAAGGTTAACTTGAGTTCATAGAATAAACATTGTTTTGTTTTAAAAACCATTTGTCCATTTCTGCTGTATCACACCTGGAGAGTACGCCGTGTGCTTCCCACACCACAATCTATTAAACGTTGTGGGTCGGTTGAACGCCATGAAACGCTTTGGGGTTCTGTAAACCCGGACCCATAACAGGAGTGTTATATGCAAGATTGATGAATTAAGGACGTGGATTGACACGTCCAATTGTGATATTGCTGCCTCTCCCTCAACTAAAGACATAGTTGAGGGAGAGGCGGGAGCGGCAGCTCAACATTCCGGGGCATAGGATCTTCAGGTGAGATAGGGAAGGGAATAAAACAGGAGGTGGGGTTCATTAAGGAGTTAGTTACTGCAGTAAGGAGAGATGATACCTTGGAAGGATCTTCAAATGAGGCTTTGTGGGTGGAGCTTAGGAATAACAAGGTACTGTCACATTGCTGGTAGTGTATTTTAGGCCCCAAAACAGTCAGAGGATGATAGAGGAGCAGAGAGGTATTCACTGAGGTGTGTAAAAATATTTATAGGGTAATTATATTGGGGGATTTCAACTTCGCCAACATGAATTAGGATAGCCATAGAGTAAAGATTTGGAGGGCAGGATCGATTTCTTGAAATATATTCAGGAGAGCTGTTTATGTCAATATGTAGAAGTTTCAACAAGAGACGGCGTAGTGCAGAATGTACACGCGGGGAACGAAGGCCAGTGTCCAGTGTCATACCACAGGGATCAGTGCTGGGTCCCTCATTGTTCGAGATATATCTAAACAATATATAAATAAATAAATAAATAACCTTTCATTGTCACAAGTAGGCTTACATTAACACTGCAATGAAGTTACATATATGAGAATGATAAGTAAGTTTGACATGAAGATTGGCGAGGTGGTTGACAGCGCGGAAGAAGGTTGCAGGAAGATATCGACAGATTGGGCAGCCTGAGGGCAAATCAGGTGCGATTCAGCACCGGCTGGGGAACATAGGGCTGGATTCTCCGTCGTCTCCGTTTTCGCCGTCAGCGCACTCACATCCGCGGATTTTCCAACGGCGTGGGGGTGCCCACAATGGGAAACCCCATTGGCCGGCTGCTGGGATGGAGAAATCTGTGGCGGGATTCTCCGACCCCCCCCGGCCGGGTCGGAGAATCACCGGGGGGCCAGCGTGAATCCCGCCCCGGCGCTCCGGCTGCCGAATTCTCCGGCGCCGGTTTTCAGGCGGGGGCAGGGATCGTGCCGCGCCGGTCGGGGGCCATTGGCAGAGGCCCCCCCCCCCCCGGCAATTCTCCGGGCCTCGATAGGCCGAGTGGCTGCGCGCTCCTGGCCAGTCCCGCCGGCATGAAATGGACAGGGTCCATCCCGGCAGGACCTGGCTTGTCGGCCACGTAGCGGGGTCCTCGGGGGGGGTGGGGGGGCGCGGGGGGATCCGGCCCCACGGTGGCCTGGCCCGCTATCGGAGCCCACCGACTTGCGGGCGGCCTGTACCGTGGGGGCACTCTTTCCCTCCGCGACGGCCATCACAGAGCCTTACAGAGGCCGGCGCGGAGAAGAAACTCCCTGCGCATGCGCAGGAAACACGCCGGCGGTTCTGCGCAGGCACCAAAACACGCCGGCGGTCGGGCGCATGTGCCGACTCGCGCCGGCTGGCAGTGGCCCTTAGGCGCCGGCAAACCCTCCAGCGCCGGCCTAGCCCCCGGACGTGCGGAGGATTCCGCAACTTCTGGGCGGCCTGATGCCGGAGTGGTTCCCGCCGCTCTTGGCCCGGTACGGGCCGCCCCACCAATTCCGGGAGAATCCCGGCCCTGATGTGGCGAACGGAGAATCCCGCCCATAATCTCCCAAACGGCAAATTCCAGCCATATTCTCTCGTACAGTCTTCTGTAGCCAAGTTTGAAAACCCATCTTCTTACACCATTCAGTGGAGAGGTACATTGTTGAGGGGTGGTGCCCAGACCCATATTTGAGCTATCTAGCTAAAACTTGTTAAAAAGGATGGTAATATTCTTTGACAATTCCTATCCTTCAGGGAGAGTTAGGTCAGTTCTTCAGACCTATTTAAATGTCTGCGCGGACTGCTTTTCTCAACCTTAAGTGAGAGTGATCGTCCGAGGAGAATGTCTGATGTCGAATATTCCCGGGTGGGGCTATGATTATAATCTACTTAAGCCCAAGGTGAACCACGATTGGAGCATGTTTGATGGGCCATATCGTCTACTCCATGTGTTCTTGTGGATTTATTGGAATGATGTATGTTATCTAAGGAGCATTAACTCTGGATGTAATAAAATGGCATAGCTCAATATCAAAGGGCTAGAGTTAAATCCCCAATTTGAGCGCGTAATCAGTCCCAAGAATGTGGGGGGCAGTGCTGAGAGATTGGTAATGTGTCCTTCAAACTCAAATATTAAGCAGAGCATCCTGCCTGTCAACCTCTGGGATGAACCTGTGCAAATAAAATATTCATATCTGTAGTAGGTAATTATAGAGCAACAGATATGAGCGACCCGTTTACATTCTGTGTATCCCATTGACACGCTGGTATTCCTGAAGGCTCATGCTCAAAGGGGGAATTTTCACTTTGATACCGTCTTTCAGGACTTTGGGACATCTCAGATTGCTCCACAACCAACCAAGCACTTTCTGGGCTTAGTTACTGTTGCAATACAGGAAATGTTGCAGCCAATTTGCACACAGCAAGGTCTCACAAACAGAAAGATGAGAATGCCGAGATAATCTGTTTTGGTGATGTTGCTTGAGGGATAACTATTGACCAGGACACCAGGGGAAACTCCCCTGCTCCTCGCCTTATCGTGACCATGGGATCTTTTACAAATGTCTGCAAGGACAGATGAGGACTTGGTTTGATGTCTCATCTGATGACGGCATCTTTGGTAGTACAGTACTTTCTCATTACAGCACTGGAGTGTGTCACCCAGGATCTTGAGCTCAAATCTCTGGGATGGAATTTGTATCCAGCCCAGACACAAGAGTTCCGCTCACTGAGCCATGGGTGGCATATGTTGAGGATCGAGGTTGGCAGGAGCATTAAACAGATGCCAATTGCTATCTGGTGCTCCTCCCCTTTTGATCACTCTTCATGTACCAGTGCTTGTCATCTGGCTATTTAGACACACTGGGCTGAATAAAATGGGGGAGTGGACAGCTCGCTTCTTGCCCCACCGGGAGTAAAGTCGGCGTGGAGCCAATCCACTCCATGTCGGCCCGCCCCATGACCAAAATGTGCTGCGGGAAAGCTGAACGAGGCCTGTTTGGGTTGTCTGCCCATCGCTGGGGGAGGAGGTCAAGCCCCCGGGAACCGTTGGCCAATCCGATTGGCCGGCATCTCCGTCAGCCCCGGCAAAGCCAGGAGTGCGTCAGTGAGCAGTGCCGGGAGTACGCCAAGGAGGAAGGAGACCCAATGGATCCTTGGGTGGTGAGGGTTTTGGTTAGTCGGGGGCAGAGGGCAGAGCGACTGGGAAGGTTGGGTTTAAGGCTGCATGGAGTTAGGAAGAAAGGGAGTGGGGCGGGGGGGCATCCACTAATCCGCAAATTAGGGCAGCTCCTGGAGATTGAACCCTCCCCTCCATCCCACCCTTTGAAAGTTGCATTTAAAAGATCCAGCTGCCCCCTCCTGCCCGGGATGCCTAAACCAAGCATTTTACGATGTGGGCACCAACTGGCACCCGCCATATTTAAATAAGAATAAATATTCTTATTTCAATATGGCGGGTGGTAGCGAAGCTTGGCACTTAGGGGTGTGGGCTCGGTGGTGTGTGGAAAGGCGCTGGGGTGGGCAGTGGGCACCCACCCTATTTTACGTGCCCCCGTGCTGTGCCCCCTTACGTGCCCCCTTGCTGTGCCCCGGTGCGTTTCGCACGCAGCCTGATTCCATCCTTGCACACATGCAGCTTCTAACAGAAATCATTGGCTTGTGCGTGCCAGAGGCTGTGTGCCCCCACACCATTCTCCCTGCCCCACTCCTACACCCCTCTCATCGGGAAACAGGGACATGAGGCCCCCTTACCGCTAACCAGGAATTCTGATGAAGGCACATTGTCTCATGCCATCAAGCAAGAGTTCCATCCAGCCTGTTCTGTACTGTCCGTGTGATCCATCCATCATTTTAAATACCTCTTTATAGACCATCTGTATAGTAAAGTTATTGATAATGCTTCTTAATGGCCATTATTGAAGGAGCCGTAACAGGCTCACTTATGCAAGAACTATTTATTTTAATCTGGCTTTAATTTCCATAGGATTCTGCATTCGATTGAATATTTTATTTTAAACAGAGCCCTCAGGAGACCTGCCTGCATTCCACACAGCCCGAGGATTAGCTTTTTACATTTAAAAGGTTTTGAAGATGGTCCTCGCTCCCAGCTGAGTTAACTAAACGGCCAAGCCCAGCTGCGGTTTAGTGAGTAGCACGCTCTCTTCCACATCAGAATCTCACTCCAGAGATTTAAGCGTGTAATCTCGGCTGACGCTCCCGGTACAGCACTGAACGAGTGCGACACTGTCAGAGGAGCCATCCTTCAGGTGAGGATTTAAACTGAGGTCTCTGTCTTCCCTCGTCAGATGGTTGGAAATTATCCTGTGCTGCGATTTGGAGGAAGAGCAGCAGAATTGTTGTTTCACAACGCCAGGGTCCCAGTTTCGATTCCCGGCTTGGGTCACTGTCTGTGCGGAGTCTCCACGTTCTCCCCGTGCCTGCGTGGGTTTCCTCCGGGTGCTCCGGTTTCCTCCCACAAGTCCCGAAAGACGTGCTTGCTAGGTAATTTGGACAATTCCCGAACAGGCGCCGGGATGTGACGAATAGGGGCCTTTCACAGCAACTTCATTGGGGTGTTAATGTAAGCCTATTTGTGACACTAATAAAGATTATTATTATATCTGTCAACAAACATCACTGAAAGACGGATTGTAAATTGCTGATTGTGGGAGCTTGCTGTGCGTAAGTTAGCCGTCATCTTTCTCACATTAGAACTGTGATTACATTTCATTGACTATAAAGCGTGTTGGGACATTCTGAGCTTGAGAACGGTGCAAAAGAAATGAAGGCATTGTTATTTTCACACTGTCAGAATATAGATCATGCAATTCCTATAATTTTGACTCTCCTTTTACGTGCACACATTTGCCTAACACCAAAACCTGTCTGCTATTGACACTGCTCGGCATATTGTGTGCTGCTTCAGCTTATGTCGTGCACTGCTGACTACAGTATCGTTCATCATGAAACTCTTATTTGAATAATTTATTCAGGTATGCAAAAATCTGATTGATGTCCTGCTCTGCTCAGCCCTTGATGTGGTCCCCCTTCTGAGTTTTGCCTTGACTCAGTTGGCAGTACACTCGGCTCACTGCAGGGTTTAATTGGACCGTGGAGACTTACACATAGACCGAGGCCATTTGGCCCAGCGTATCCGTGCTAGCTACGAAAGAGCGATCCAACGTAATCCCACTTTCCAGCTCTTGGTCCAGGACATTATGGCCAGAATTTTACAGAGCTCGAGCAGGCCCGTGCCCGACACGGAATCACATGACATCATGCAAGAAGACAAGGGAAGCGCGGCCTGGCATCATCACGCTCATGCATGTCATTCCGCTGGGTGGACGCAGGCGTCTGAAGCCCGCCCGCCAACAATTAAACAGGTTTAAGCCCATTAAGTAGGCAATTCGTGGAATCCCGACAGTGCACAAAGAGGCCATTCGGCCCATCGGGGCTGCATCGACCCTTCGAAAGAGGACTCTACCCATGTCCACTCAACTGTCCATCCCGCCCTATCACCGTAATCCCATAACCTAACCTGCGCATCCCTGGACACTTAGGAGCAATATATCATGGCCAATCCACCTAACCTGTACATCTTTGGGTGGAAACTGGAGCACCCGGAGGAACCCCACGCAGACACGGGGAGAATGTGCAGACTCCGCAAGGCCGGAATTGAGCCCGGGTCACTGGCGCTGTGCGGCAGCAGTGCTAACCACTGTGCCCATAGATTGGTGCTGATTTTATGTGGCCATCCACTTTCATGGTTGACGACCAATCAGCCTGACGACCTCCACCTCCAGGGCGGGATAAAACGTCCAGAGTGATGTAAAACGAAGGAAGACACTTGCGGGCTGAGGTCCGATGACGGCTGCTGAATGTTCAGTGTAGAGACAATTTGCAGCATTTCTTTGATCTCATTCCATTTGTACAGAAAAGCAGCACCCGGAGGCAGCTCCACAGCAGCTGTCAGCCTTCAGAGGGAGCGCGCTGGCGATGCCCACCCTCTTCCCGGCCCCTCTTCGCTCCCTCCCGCCCTGGCAACATTGAGCCTTTATCAGCGCGCGTTTCATGCTGGTCAGAGGTTAATTGGCCAGCCAGCGTGAAAGTGCAGTTGGGGCCTGATTATGGCCATAAGGACATGTCACATCTGCTTCCAGGCTCACCGATCGCACATGTCCAACAAGCATGAGATTCAGGATCTGCAGGTTATTGCAAGTGCATATCCAAGTGAATTTATTTAAATGCAATGAGGGTTTCTATCACTACTGTCCCTTCAGGCCATGAGGCTATCACACTCTTGGTAGAAAAAATCCTCCTCAATTCCTTGTGGTGTACCACAAGGATCTGTTTTGGGGCCACTGCTGTTTGTTATTTTTATAAATGACCTGGAGGAGGCGTAGAAGGATGGGTGAGTAAATTTGCAGATGACACGAAAGTCGGTGGAGTTGTGGACAGTGTGGAAGGATGTTGCAGGTTACAGAGGGACATAGATAAGCTGCAGAGCTGGGCTGAGAAGTGAATGAAATGAAATGAAAATCGCTTATTGTCACAAGTAGGCTTCAAATGAAGTTACTGTGAAAAGCCCCTAGTCGCCACATTCCGGCGCCTGTTCGGGGAGGCTGGTACGAGAATTGAACCGTGCTGCTGGCCTGCCTTGGTCTGCTTTCAAAGCCAGCGATTTAGCTCTGTGCTAAGTGGCAAATGGAGTTTAATGCAGAAAAGTGTGAGGTGATTCATTTTGGAAGGAGTGACAGGAATACAGAGTACTGGGCTAATGGCAAGATTCTTGGTAGTGTCGATGAGCAGAGAGATCTCAGTGTCCATGTACATAGATCCCTGAAAGTTGCCACCCAGGCTGATAGGGTTGTTAAGAAGGCGTACGATGTGTTACCTTTTATTGGTAGAGGGATTGAGTTTCGGAGCCATGAGGTCATGTTGCAGCTGTACAAAACTCTGGTGCGGCCGCATTTGGAGTATTGCGTGCAGTTCTGGTCGCCGCATTATAGGAAGGATGTGGAAGCATTGGAAAGGGTGCAGAGGAGAGGTTGCCTGGTATGGAGGGAAGATCTTATGAGGAAAGGCTGAGGCACTTGAGGCTGTTTTCGTTAGAGAGAAGAAGTGACTTAATTGAGGCATACAAGATAATCAGAGGATTAGATAGGGTGGACAGTGAGAGCCTTTTCCCTTGGATGGTGATGTCTAGCACAAGGGGACATAGCTTTAAATTGAGGGGAGATAGATATAGGACAGATGTCAGAGGTAGGTTCTTTACTCAGAGAGTAGTAAAGGCGTGGAATGCCCTGCCTGCAACAGCAGTGGACTCGCCAACATTAAGGACATTTGAATGGTCATTGGATAAACATATGGATGATAATGGAATAGTGTAGATGGGCTTTAGATTGGTTTCACAGGTCGGCGCAACATCGAGAGCCAAAGGACCTGTATTGCGCTGTAATGTTCTATTCTGTTGTTCCCCTCCAATCCTTCCACAATTACTTTAAATCCCTGCCCCTTGGATTTTGCCCGCCCGATTACAACTTGCAGCCCAGGCCCACATTCCAGTGCAGGAACCAGCTTTTCTACACTGCCACCCTCCACCTGATCATCGTTTAACTAACAGCGAAATGTCAAATGGCATGAACTGGGGAGTTTTCCTCCGATGTCTTGACCAACAATTCTGTCTCAGCCAATGCCACCAAATGAAAACAGAATACGTAGGCCATTAATGTCAAGAGAAGTAATTAATTGAAAGAAAGAGTCACCTTTATATTCACAACCTCAAGATGCCCCAAGGCACTAGACAGCCAATGATGTACATTTTGAAGGGCAGCCACTGTTGTAATGGCAGAAACTCGGCAGCCAATTTGCACACCACAGGTGGCACAGTGCTCAGTGCTGCTGCCTCACAGCTCCAGGGTCCCAGGTTCGATTCCCGGCTTGGGTCACTGTCTGCGCGGAGTCTGCACGCTCTCCCCGTGTCTGCGCAGGTTTCCTCCGGGTGCTCCGGTTTCCTCCCACAGTCCAAAGATGTGCAGGTTAGGTGGATTGGCCGTGCTAAATTGCCCCTTAGTGGTGCAGACTCAGTGGGCCGAACGGCCTCCTTCTGCAGTGTAAATTCTATGATTCAATGATTCCATGAATAGCAGTATGATAAATGGCGAGGATGTCTATTTTCCAGGAGGGATCAATATTGGTCCAGAACACTGGGGTTGATTTCCGCTGCCAAGTAAAGCTGGGGGATGTCAGGTCCTTTCTGTTTATTCCCAGTTTATTTCTCCTTTCCTTTACTTTGCTGTTGCGCTTTTGATGTATGGACGATCGACGGACAAGCCACTTTAAGACACACGGCCTGTAAGAAGCCTATACTTTTAATTCAAACAGAAGAATCCGGAAGGCTGTACTGGATTAAACTGGTGATTGCAGACTGACCGGCATTAGTGATGACTTGATTTAATTGATTGGCTGGTGGCCAATGAATTGGCACAAAAGGCTGTGCTCTGCCCGGTAACAGGTGGCGATTGGATCTGATCCCACTGATGCGTTTGTTAAGAATCCCGAGGCTTGAGTTTGGTTTCAGTTTTGATTCTGGCAGCCCGATGAAGCGAACAAATGAACTCTTTCCAAAAAGATCCAGATAATTCTATCCGGAAGGCCACTGTGAGGGCTGACTCTCTCTCCAGCAAGCCTCTGGCTGCTGTTGTCTTGAGACAGAAAAGGCCTGAAGTCAAACCAGGAGGCGAAAGCAAGGTTTGATTGTGAGATAAAGTGTCTCTCCAGAAAGGCCTCCGACCCGGAGGTGCGGGGGCTCGTATCTGCAGCTGGAGCTGCTAGTTTCACGCTGATTCACTGCTGGCAGGGGGTCCAGGAACATGTGGCCAGAAAAACTGGCGTGAAAGTCCACAGTTTCTACGATGGCGTGGGGACATAATCCCCAAAATAGAGAGTCCAGTCCCCGGTCCCCAAATCACTCCACCACTGGGGATGTCCTCACCTCATCTCTGGCCCTGTCGTAGACTCTTTAGGAGCACACGGAATAGGAGCAGGATAGGCCATTTGGCCAATCGAGCCTGCTCCACATTCAATAAGGTCATGGTTGATCTTATTATAACTCCAACCCCACATTCCTACCCATCCCCGATAACCTTCCACTCCCTTGTTTATCCAGCTCTACCTTAAAAACATTCCAAGGCTCTGCTTCCTCTGCCTTTCAAGGAATAGAGTCCCAGAGACTTACGAGCCTCTGAGAGAGAATTCACGCCTCCTATGTCTTGAATGAACGACCTTGAATTTTTAATTAGTGACCCCTAGTTCTAGATTCCCCCACAAGAGGAAACATCCTCTCCATGTCCACCCCTGTCAGGTTCCTATATTTTTCAATCAACTTTCCTCTTACTCTTCCAAACTCCGGGGGAAAATCCTAACCTGTCCAATCTTTCCTCGTAAGACGACCTGCCCAATTCTGGAATGAGTTTAGTAAACCTTCTCTGAACTGCTTCTAACGCATTTACATCTTGGGGTGGCTCGAGACGTACAGTGGAGGCTTCCATCAAAAAGTCAATCGGCCCAGACCCCTCCGGGTCCTCCCGGAACTCTGAAGCCCAGCCACACGCCTGTTTCGTGGTCCACAGTCGACACCGCCTGTTATGGGCCAGGGTTTAGAGAACCCCAAAGTGTATCATGGAGTTCACCTGACCCACAACTTTTAATAGATTGTGGTACGGGGAGCACATGCCCCACTGTGCAGGTGTGGTACAGCAGAAATGGAAAAGTATTTTTTAAAGCGAAGCAATGTTTATTCTATGAACTCAAGTTAACCTTTTTAAAACATACAGTGAACATCTTAGCAACCATCAATTCAAATACAACCCCCAAAGAATACAACACTAAGTAATCCTTAAGCTGTCCTTTTAACACCCATAAGACTTTAAAAGAAACTTTAAACAGAAGCACATCAGGTTAAAGTCACTACTGAGAGCAGTTCTTAGTTTTAAATCACCAAAGGATCGATTTACAGTCTTTAGATTACAGAGAGAGAGACTAATACACCTTCTGGCTGTGACTGCAGCTGTCCAGCTCTGAAAACAAAACTAAAACACAACCTGCAGCAAACAGCCTAAAACGAAAGTTAAAAGCTGACAGGCAGACCAACTCCACCCACACACTGACATCACTGATAAACAACCATTTCTTAAAGGTACATTTCTTAAACACCCATTTCTTAAAGGTACTCTCATATGACCCTGCCTCAGGCGGGACCACTCCTGCAATGGCCAAACTAGCCCCGTGGCTCTCGACAGTTGCTTGAACAGAAATGGCTCCCCCTGGCTCCCCTTGGCTGAAATAAGTTACAGGAGTATCTCAGTGCTCGTAGAACTCATCCAATCCACGGTGGGGGTCACCACCCCTCAACTCCTCAAGTGGTCATCTGCTTCTTAATGAACTTCTTGTCAACTTCGACCAAGAAGAATCCGTAGAATCCCGACAGTGCAGAAGGAGGCCATTCGGCTCATCGAGTCTGCACTGACCCTCCAAAAGAGCACCCTACAGAGGCCCATACCCCACCTCCCCCTAGCCCCACCTAGCCAGCACATCTTTGGACTTGTGGGAGGAAACCGGAGCTCCCGGAGGAAACCCACGCAGACACGGGGAGAACATGCAGACTCAGCACAGACAGTCACCCGGGGCTGGAATTGAACCCGGGCCCCTGGCCCTACCAGGCCACAACCCGCCGTTCTGACCACGACGAACCTGCTGCAAAATCACAGACCCAAACCGGGGCTCCCACCCGGAACGACCTATCCTCTCTCTGCTCCGACCGCTGACTCTTCCGGGAGGCCTGACCTGCTTCCACCCTCCCTGACAAATCTGGAAATACGAGGTCGAATCGGGTTCTCAGCAACAGGGTCTGAGCAGCTCGGCTGGCGTGACCACAGTGGGTTAATGTGCCGTTAAGTTGTGCAACAGCAAAAAATTAGCCAACCTCAGGTGAAGTATTTTATCTCACTGCATTTTCATGGCGTTCTTGAAAGTTTGAAAGGTCCGCACAGCCAGACCGTCTGATACTGGATGATAAGGGGCTATTCTCATGTGTGGTTACCATTTGCTCTCACAAAACACTGGAAACCATCGCTGGTGAAGGCGTACCATTGTCCAAAATGATTACGCCAACAAGCCCATGACGGGAAACACACTGGCAAAGCCTTGCATGCGAGTATGTATTGTCCCAACTGAGATGGGGAAGATGTGGATTCATGTATATATTTCCATGAGCTAGACACAGGAAGTGACGTCTCGGTATCATGGGAGTTCTCACCAGTGTGTATAAGAAGATTTTACAGCAAACCATTTAAGTTGTCGCCCTTTGCCATTATTCCTACACAACCCCTCAACTTTACACCCTCCAAGTCACCCACCACCCTGCCCTGGAAATATATCTTCGTTCCTTCACTGTCGCTGGGTCAAAATCCTGGGACTCCCTTCCTAACAGCCCTGTGGGTGAACCATGGGCTGCAGCAAGGTGGCAGCTCACCACAACCCTCTCAAAGGCAGTGAGGGATGGGCAATAAATGCTGGTCCAGCTAGCAATGCCCACATCCCGTGAAAGGCTGCAGGCTCCAGAGGAAAACTGTACAGTCACAATATCCTTCGTCAGAAAATACCACGGAGCCATTACAGGGAGGTCTCCCCTCTAAAAATACACACTTAAGATTGTCAGCCACTGATTTTTGCGCAAGAATCTAGTCAACCATGACGTGAGTAAATTTTGGAGCTGCAACCTATTGCAGTTGGGATTAGTATGTACAGCTGTCCGGTTCCTCCAATTTTCATGGATTAATTCTTCTCCCAAGTCCTACTTTTATACTCCAGCCCTTTTAACTCTTCTCCCAGATTAGTGGGGTGCGTTCTACGCTCTGCAGTTATTCATCTCACGTTAATCAAACATTCTCAGAAGCCACAAGAAAGAAAGAATAAAAGAGTTTCATTTCTCGAGCGCTTTTCACGCTTCATTAAGTAGTTTTGAAGTTCAGTCACTGTCGTAATGTCGGGAATGTGGCAGCCAATTTACGCACAGCCACCTCCCACAAACAACAGTCAATAATGAGCATATAACCCAGGCTTGCCCAAAGGAACAACATTTCAATGTTTTTCTCACTCAAGGGACCAAGGAGCAAATCTCAAAAAAGTTAAGGTTTAGTCGGACATTAAAAAGGAATTTCAATAAAATGTAAGGAAGAAAAGAAACAACTTTGAAGAAAAATAAAGCAATGTCAAAGCAATAAACTGATAATTAAAAAGGTATATAATGAATAAAGATGACCTAGGGAATGTGAAAGGGCAGGATTGTGTTTGTCCGGTACACTCTCAGTCTCAGGGTGCCGTTTACTTGTTTACAGATAGCTAGAATATTGTTTAAGTTTGAAGGACATCTGGGTTGTAGATCATTTATGAGGGATGTTGTGTTTTGTCCTGGCTAAACAAGTCAAGGGACATCTTGTAAGAAGAGACAAATTAATGTTATATGCTTTGGGTACAGATGATGTAGTTAATGGGAGGAGCCAGGTCTGTCTGAAGAGTCAGTAGGTCCGAGAACGCTAATCTGAACAGAGATGTTTCTGTTTGGTCCTGAAATGTTCTCGCTCCAAAGACTCTGCACAGAAAAAAGCAAGTAAAACCCTGGTTGCTAACTTTATTCATGAATGGTATTTAATGGTTTGCATAATTGGAATATAGTGGCAGGATTACGAAGTAAGTTAAGGCTTCTTCTTTTACTTAAGAAATGTTGTAACTGATAAGCTATTTCTTTGATGTTAATGAGGTTAATTCTGTTTTTAAATGAAAGTTTTTTTTCACATGAAAGATACCTATTGGTCACTGTTATCACTTCTGTGGTGCAGTAACATTTTCTCATAGTTTTACAAATTGAATATAGTTGGGTTCCCATTCGGGATCCTAACCGTATGTTTGTGTATATGTTCAGATGTATTAATCAAACTACACCATCGTGACTCTGACCCTTAAATGCGTCAAACAATATGAATCGCAGGAAGTCGGTATGCAGGTACAGCATGCAATTGAAAAGGCAAATGGAATTTCAGCGTTTATTGCAAAAGGACTGGAGTATAAAAGTAGAGAAGTATTGATGCAATTGTTTAGGGTGTTGGTGAGACCACATCTGGAGTATTGTGTCCAGTTTTGGTCTCCTTATTTGAGGAAGGATGTGGTGGCATTGGAGGCAGTTCAGAGGAGGTTCACCAGATTGATTCCGGGGATTAAAAAGTTGACGTATGAGAGATTAAACAGTTTGAGCTTACACTCGCTGGAGTTTAGAAGGATGAGAGGGGATCTGATTGAAGTGTATAAAATACTCAAAAGGATTGATAAAGTAAACGTAGACCAAATGTTCCCCGTAGTGAGGCAATCTAGAACGAGAGGTCACGGAGATAGGTTGAGAGGTGGTAGATTTAGAACTGAGACGAGGAGGAACTACTTCTCGCAGTGGGTGGTGAATTCGTGGAACTCGCTGCCCCATGGTGCAGTGGAATCTGAGTCATTAAAATGGTTCAAGAAGGAGACAGATATATTTCTAATTTTAAAATGGGTAAAGCAATATGGGGCCAGTTAGGGAGAGGGATTTGAGAGCAGGAAGAGATCAGCCATGATCTGGTTGAATGACGGTGCAGACTCAACGGGCTGAATTGCCGACCTCTGCCCTTAATTCATATGTTCCTATGTTCCAATATTTTTCATGTAAATTCTTTATGAGTTATGTTTTGAAGCAGTATCCAATGATGGCAGGGTTTTACAACTGAGCAAAAACATGAGTAAAAAGAACTTCAGAAAACGTTGATGACAACAATCTGTCCCCGGATCACCGATTGCAGGCAAAGAGGAAAATCTAGCCCAGGGAGTTCTTCCCGATTGCGAGCTGACGGTGAAGTGTTGGGTACTCTGATACACAGACGGACCAACACGGTTGCGAATGGTACAACGCAGTTTTATTTCAATCAACTATTAACATAGTAAACTCTGGTACTCAGCACATGGTGAATGTCTGAGTGGCTGGCAATGAGGTCTGTGCCTTGAGCCGTCTCCTGCTCGAGTGCCCAGGAAGTGTCGTGTTCCCTGTTTTGTACTGTGTATGCTCTTGTCTGCGATTGGCTGTCGTGTTGTGTGTGTTGATTGGTCCGTTGATCTGTCCATCATTATGTATGTCTGTGCTATGATGTTCACCTGAATATCATGACAGACGGCTTGACCAATTGGACTTGACTTGGCTGTGGAACATCACTGCTGCAGGAGCTCTGGGGCTGTTTTACGTATAACACTTCAAACAGTAAAATCGTTGCAAATTGAGAAAGAAAGTACCTGCATTTATGTAGTGCCTTTCAAATCATTTTACACCCAATGAAGTACTTTTCAATTGTAGCAATGTTGCAGGGAAAGAATTGCAACTGTCAGTCTGCACACGGAAGGCTCCTACAAATGTGATAATGACCAGATGAGTCTGTCTTTTTTGTGATTTTGGTTGAGGACAAATATTGATCAGGAGATTTGGGAGAACTCATCAGTCCTTCTTCAAAAGGGTGCCTTGGGATCTTTTTGTACGTCTGGGAGGACAGATGGGGTCTCAGTTTAACATCTCATTCCAAAGGCAGGTGCTCGCTTTTGTTGACGAGGTCTGTGACTGGAACATCACGCGTACATAGCTGTGAGTAATGGCACAACTTGGCAGCTTCTTGGAGGGGAGAGAATAAATTGTTTGAACATTTACAGACAATTAGAATTTATGCAAAAGTTGTGTTTGTTTATTCTTGGGACTTGGCTGATGGTTAGGCATGGTTTATTCCGAGACATTTGTAGCAACTTGATTTTAGCAATGATATTGCCTACTTTCGAAGGCATTAGGAGACAGTCATAGAATCACAGGCCGGGAATTTCCAGTCCCGGCTGCAGAGGGAGTTGGTACGGGCGTGACCAGAACATTTAAAGTGGAGCCAAAAATCCATTGACTTTGGGCAGGAGGCGGGACCAGGATATCCCGTCCATAGAATCATAGAGCGCAGTGGGAGGTGGCTTGGACTATCGTGCCAGCTCTTTAAAAGATACATTAGACAGGATTCTCCGTTGCTCGACGGCAATATCATAATCGGAGATCGGGCGGAGAATGGGCTCGGACGTCCAAATAGTGACCGACGCCGGTCAGCCATGCTCCGCCCCCACGGAAGTGGCACAATGCACGCCGCACGCCATTGCAACGCCGTTGGAGCATCACCGGAAGGCATTCCCGTGATGCCCCGCCGGGTTCGCGACCGCACGGTTGACGTGTGGTCTCCGCAGTCGGGAACCCGTCGTGGCGGCTGCGGACTGCCCAGCGCTGCCGCACTCGGCCGGGATCCGTCCCGCTGGCCAGGGGGACTTCTGCGAGGGCTGGGGGGGACCGGTGGGGGTTGGCCAGGGGGTGGCCTGTGGGGTCGCGGATGACGGGTCGGGTCCGCACACGGCCGGCGCATGTTGTACGGCGCGACCGCTGCAGGTCGTCAGCCGTGCGCATGAGCGTCCAGGGACCCGGCCATTCTCCGGCCGATTTCGGCACGGGAGCTGGGAGTTTCGTTTCACCCAGCGCTGTTGCTAGCCCCTCACCGGTCCCGGAATTGGTGAGGGATAGGCACCAATTTTGGCATTGTAAAACGTCCGAGAATTCTCCGTTTGAGCCGGCCCTTAGCCGGATGTTTTACTGTCCCAAAGGCACAAGGACACGACAAATGCAAGTTGTTGTGGTGATAGTTGCAGGCTGAATATTTTTCTTTTATAGGTTTCACTGGCAAAGACAGCATTTGTTGGAATTCCCTAATTGTCCAGTAATTGAACATTTCAGAGGGCAGTTAACAGTCACCCACATTGCAGTGGGTCTGGAGTCATATAGAACCATAGAATCCCTAAAGTGCAGAAGGAGGCCATTCGGCCCAGCGAGTTTGCTCTGACCCTCTGAAAGAGCACCGTACCTGGGCAAACTCCTCCGCCCTCTTCCCGTACCCCGTAACCCCACCTAACCTGCACAACTCTGGACGCTAAGTGGTAATTTTATCACGGCCAATCCATCTGACCTGCACATCTTTGGACTGTGGGAGGAAACCGGAGCACCCGGAGGAAACCCACGCAGACACGGGGAGAACGTGCAGCCTCCGCACAGACAGTGACCCGAGACTGGAATTGAACTCAGGTCCCTGGTCATGTGAGGCAGCAATGTTAATCACTGTGCCACCGTGCCACATGTAGACCAGGCCGGGTAAACATGGCAGATTTCCTTCCCTAAAGGGCATTAGTGATCCAGCTGGATTTTGACAACAGTCAATAATAACTTCAAGGTCACCATTACTGAGACTAGCTTTGTATTTCCGATTTATTCACTGAATTCAAATTCCACCAGTTGCCGTGATGGGGCAGCACGGTGGCACAGTGGTTAGCACAGTTGCTTCACAGCTCCAGGGTCCCAGGTTCGATTCCCGGCTTGGGTCTGTGCGGAGTCTGCACGTTCTCCCCGTGTCTGCGTGGGTTTCCTCCGGGTGCTCCGGTTTCCTCCCACAGTCCAAAGATGTGCGGGTTAGATGGATTGGCCATGCTAAATTGCACTTAGTGTCCAAAAGGTTAATTGGTGTTACTGGGTTAAGGGAATGGGGTGCAGGAGGTGTGTGCTTGAGTGGGGTGCTCTTTCCAAGGGCCAGTGCAGACTCGATGGGCCTATTGGCCTCCTTCTGCACTGTAAATTCCATGATTTGAGCCCATATTCCCAGAAACCTATGGGCCTAGTCCAGTGGCAATATCACTGCCCCATCTGAATGTTGAGCCCAACACTGGGAGAACTCCCCTGTTCTTTTCCAAACATTGCCATGAATGTTTCTACATTCACTCGAGCCGGTGCATTATCAGATCTTTTATTACCGAAGGCCATTTAGCCAACCGTGCCAGCGCCAGCTCTTTAAAAGAGCTGTCCAATTAATCCCACTCTCCAGTGCCCCTTTCCCCATAGCCCAGGAAGTGTCTCCTGTTCATGTACTTGTTCACTTGTTGAAAGTTAATATTGAATCTGCTCTGTTGCCCTTTCAGGCAACAGATCCCAGGTCATGACCACCTGTCCTGCAGACAGGGAATTTCCCCAGAGCCGCCCCCTGGTTGAAACTTTGACCCAAACTCTGTGATTACAGAAAGGGCAAGGAATAAGTTCCAAGGAGTGTCACGCACAAGTGTGAGTGTTACGATCAGGTGTGAGATGGACGGGTTGGGGTGAGAGCGGGCCCTGGGTGTGACGAAATTCAGTGCCACAACAGCTGGCCAAAGAAAGATACCAGAAAAAGTTTCAGGCCCCCGATTTTCGCTTGTGGAGTCGGGATAGTTCCTGGCTCCGCAAATCCAACGCAGGAGAAAGTGCCCTGCAAGTTAAAAGTTTTGATTCCGGGGTGGCAGAGTTCTATGGGAGGCAGTCCGGGTGATCCTGGAACTAGTGCGGAGGCTGTCGGGTACAGAGGCGGGCTGGGTGGTAGGCCTGCCTTGGTGCGCTGGCACTGTATTGAAGTTTTAAAAAGCAGCCCTCACCCCTCCCATCTCCTCATGCCCACACAGCCCCATGCCCTACCCATGGCAACCCTACCTACCCTCTCCATGCTCCCTCATAACTTCCATGCCAACTTTGTGCCAACTCATGCCCTACATCCACTACCCTTTGTCCTTACACTCACCCAGTATCTACCAGAGGCAGACTTCAGGACCCATGCTGAAATGAAAGACAGAGATAGATAAGTTCTTGATTAATATGATCAGGGGTTATGGGGAGAAGGCAGGAGAATGGGGATGAGAAAAATATCAGCCTTGATTGAATTGCGGACTCGTTGCATATTATACTTTCAAAAAAGACTTTAAAAAAGACTCTTTTTAATCAGCGTCAGGGGCCCGGCGCGGAGGAACAGAGGCCACCCCCCGGAATGAGCGGCCCGCCGATCGGTAGCCCGCGATCACGGGCCTGAGCACCGTGGAAGCCCCCTCCGGAGTCGGATCCCACCCCCCACCCTACCCCACCACCAGGATGGCCCCTGCAGCCAGAACGGCGAGGTCCTGCCGGGTGGGGCCATACGTGAACCACGGCGGCGGGACTCAGCGGAATTCGACGGGCACTCTGCCCGTCGAGCCCGGAGAATTGCCGCGGGGGGGCCCTTTCAACGCCCCGACCGGCGCCGCGGCGACCGCGCGGGCGCGATTGGCGCCGATTCTCCGGTCGGCGGAGAATCGGCGGCCCAGCGCGGAGCAGGGTGGTGGGATTCTCGCGCCCCCCCCCCCCCCCCCCCCTGCCAATTCTCCGATCTGGCACAGGCTGGGTGAATCCCAGACACTGTTTTTAACAATTCCAAACAGCACCTTATCTCCCTCAAAGGTATCCAGGGACCATATACAAAAGAGTACCATACCTCTCTAGAATGGTGCCCCAGCTCTCCAAACGACTCCACAAAGCCAAAACACGTTCCTAATCCACAAACAAATCGTGCCGGGTCGGAGAATTGCCGGGGGGGGGCCAGCGACCGGAAAATCGGCGCCATCCCCGCGCGATGGGCCGAGTGCCCGGTAAGTTAGGCCGAGTCCCGCCGGCGTCGTTCTCGTGTGGTCCTACCCGGCGGGACCTCGGCGTTCATGCTGCGGGTGGTGGCCTGGTGGGGGGGAGGAGCGAATCAACCCTGTGGGGCGGGGGGGCTTCCACGGTGGCCTGGCCCGCGATCGGGGCCCACCGATCGGTGGGCGGGCTTATCCCGGTGGGGGCCTCTGTTCCTCTGCGCCGGGCCCCTGTAGGTCTTCGCCACGTTGCGTCGGAGCCGGCACGGAGAAGGCAACTCGCACTCATGCGCGAACTCGCAGCGCCCGTGCTGACACCCGGATCAGCAGCTGGAACAGCGTGAGGCCCTCCAGTGCCGTGCTGGCCCCCTGTGCGCTGCAGGATCGCTGATCCTCGGGGCCAGATGGTGCCGTCATAAAACGCTCTGGCGTTTACGGCGCCATCGACACTTAGCCTCAGGATCAGAGAATCCCACCCCATGTTTCACACACCTGGGTTACCAAAATTGGACATGAGTGGAGGCACGTTGCTGATTTACATGGGCAGTTGTCTCTGTGATCCTGACCCCACCCCATTCCCCCCAACAATGATGATAGGTGCTGTGTTTGGGGACAGGACAACCAATTTTGGGCCTCTTCTGCCATTTTCTCAATGGAGAGGTTCTCCACCATGGTGAATATCCAAGTCCAAAGGTCTCTTCCGAGAGATGATAGAGAAATCAAATATAGAAAATATCAAAACACAAAAATGACTTTGGACCGTCAAAGAGGTCGACTGCTCCCACAACCCATGTCCACCCTCCCCTTCCATAGAGTCAACCCATTTAAAATCCTCCCACATCCCATATCCACCCTCCCCTATCATAGTTGACCCATTTAACCTCCTCACACAGCCCATATCCACCTCCACTATGGATATTGCATTCGCTGCTCCCAATGCTGTCTCCTCTATAAAGGAGATAAAGATAGATAGTTTTTTGAAGAATAAAGGGATTAAGGGTTATGGTGTTCGGGCCGGAAAGTGGAGCTGAGGCCACAAAAGATCAGCCATGATCTCATTGAATGGCGGAGCAGGCTCGAGGGGCCAGATGGCCTACTCCTGCTCCTAGTTCTTAAGTTCTTATGTTCTTATATCGGAGAGACCAAACGCAGACTGGGTGATCGCTTTGCTGAGCACCTTCGGTCTGTGCGCATTCAGGACCCTGACCTTCTCATTGCTTGCCATTTTAACACAAGACCTTGCTCCCATGCCCACATGTCTGTTCTTGGTCTGCTGCAATGTTCCAGTGAAGCTCAACGCAAACTGGAGGAACAACATCTCATCTTCCGGTTAGGCACGCTACAGCCTTCCGGTCTCAACATCGAATTCAACAACTTCAGATGATTAGCTCTACCCCACCTCGACCCCATCCCATTTCATTTTAATGGTCTCTTACCATTTCTTTCTTTCTTGTCTTTCTTAATATTTATTTAACCCCCCCCCCCCCAATCTTATCCACCTTTCCTTACCCCTTCTCCCCTTTGCTTCCCCCTTCCCCTCCTCCCACATCACCATCTGTCACAGTTCACCCTCTGATGTTAGTTTCTCTGCTGTTTGACCTTTCACACCTTTTGTTCTCTGGGGACTGCCATAAGCACTCTGTTCCCATGGTTTCTGTGGCCATTAGCACCCGGTTTCCCTGGGTTTCTGTGGCTATGACTCATCTTTCATTCTCACTCCACAGTATAAACATTCCCCACTTTCTCTGTCTGTTAGCTTTGACAAAGGGTCACCTGGACTCGAAACGTTAGCTCTTTTCTCTCCCTACAGATGCTGCCAGACCTGCTGAAATTTTCCAGCATTTTCTCTTTCGCTCCACCTCCACTATCATAATCGACCCATTTCACCTCCTCCCCCAGCCCATGTACGCTGAAATCTGAAGGTTTAAATTGATAGATTATTTTTAGGTAAGTGAATCCAAGGATATGCAGCAGTGGGGAAATGGAGGTGAGATATAGATCGATAATAATCGAATTGAGTGGCAGGACAGGTCCAAGGAGCTGAATAGCCTCTTCCTGTCTCTAATAAGCCTGATGACACATTGATCAGAAGGATGGAGGAGACATTATGTACCCACGTTTGAACAGCATCTTCAAACCCGTGACAGGTTCCGACATCAACAGCTCCCCTCAATTAGAACCGAACATGAATATTCATAATGAGACCAGGTTGGGCAGAGTTATTGTCATGTTAGTGAAGCAAAAATAGCTCTCAGCATGACGATAATGACTCATCCCTCATCTGAAAATAAGTGCACGATGTATTTGTGAAGGACATTTTATATTGTGCTATTTCATGGTGTAAATCTGGAGCAAGCTTAGCTGGCCATTGTTACAGTGAGAGAAACATACATTGTAATCATGGAGCCAAATATCTCAGATTTCTGAGCCTGTCGGGACAGTACCCTGCACACTGGCCCCAGTAGAGTTTCCAGGACCTTGGGTCGGGGGGGGGGGCGGATTTGGCGAGGACAGTGCTTCAGGGTGGGGCACCTAAGTAGCATGTTGTTGGTGGGCCCCCATGCCACGATGAGTGCATCTCAGGCACCTACCTGCCATTGGGTGGGGGGGGGGGTTGGGCAGGGTCGGCCAATCCCATCCCTGTCACCACTCAGAATCCCTCTGAGTCCCATATGTTGATGAGGATCGAGATGTGTTTTGTTTATTCATATAAATATGAATTGTGAATCTCTGGAATTCCTTGCCCAGTGAAGCAGTTGAGGCTCCTTCTTTAAACGTTTTTAAGAAAAACATAGATGCCTTTCTAAAGAATAAAGGGATTCGGGGATATGGTGTACGGGCCGGAGAGTGGAGCTGAGTCCACAAAGATCAGCCATGATCTCATTAAATGGCGGAGCAGGCTCGAGGGGCCAGATGGCCTACTCCTGTTCCTAGTTCTTATGTTCTTATATATTTATTCTTCATTGCCAACTCTCGGGAATCCAGGTCACTTCCGAGGTTTAGGCCCCACCACGCGTCCCAGTAGGTGAGTTCTCCCTTGCCCCCGTCACATAGAATTTACAGTGCAGAAGGAGGCCATTCGGCCCATCGAGTCTGCACCGGCTCTTTGAAAGAGCACCCTACCCAAGCCCACACCCCCACCCTATACCCATAACCCAGTAACCCCACCCAACACTAAGGGCAATTTTGGACACTAAGGGCAATTTATCATGGCCAACCCACCTAACCTGCACATCTTTGGACTGTGGGAGGAAACCGGAGCACCCGGAGGAAACCCGCGCACACACGGGGAGAACGTGCAGACTCCGCACAGACAGTGACCCAAGCCGGGAATCGAACCTGGGACCCTGGAGCTGTGAAGCAATAGTGCTAACCACTGTGCTACCGCAGCTGTGTTCAATCCCAGAAAGCCAGGTGGTAAAGGTTAGAAGACAACCAAACCTTACACACTCTCATGGTTATTTGTGGGGTTACTCATTACAAGCACCCCTGGTGCTAGGGTCAAGGATATCTCGGAGCGGGTACACGACATTCTGGAGGGGGAGGGTGAACAGCCAGTGGTCGTGGTGCACATCGGTACAAACGACATCGGTTAACAAAAGGGACGAGGTCCTAAAAACAGAATACAGGGAGCTAGGAAGGAAGTCAAGAAATCGGACCTCGAAAGTAGTGATCCCGAGATTACTACCGGTGCCACGTGCTAGTCAGAGTAGAAATGACAGGATTATATAGGATGAATACGTGGCGAAGGGATAGTGTCAGGGGGAGGGTTTCAGATTCCTGGGGCATTGGGACCGGTTCTGGGGGAGGTGGGACCTGCACCAACCCTCTGAAAGAGCACCCCATATCGGGTCAAGCCCTCTCCTATCCCCGTAATCCCACCTAACTTTAGGGACACTAAGGAGCAATTTAGCATGGCCAATCCACCTAACCTGCACATCTTTGGACTGTGGGAGGAAACCGGGGCTCCCGGTGGAAACCCACGCACACACGGGGAGAACGTGCAGACTCCGCACAGACAGTCATCCAAGCCCGGAATTGAACCCGGGCCCTTGGCGTTGGTAGGCAGTTGTGCTAACCACTGTGCCGCTGTGCCGCTTTCAACTAAGACAGAAGAGCACAAACCTCTCGCCCGGGACTCACTTCTAAACCCACCCAGGCCACCACAAGGTTTGTTCAATTTTAACAGCCAAGGTTCAGTGAGCAATATTTGATTGATTCCTTTTACATGCACATTCACCCAGTCCAAGAAGAGCTTGTCGGAGCAGCAGAACGCGTCTCGTCTGTGCCATCTGTCAGATGAGACTTTAATACAAAGCCCTGTCTGCCCTCTCAGGTGACGTAAAAAAAGAATTCCACCCCGCTGTGTCGAAGGAGAACAGAGGAATTCTCCCCAGTGGCCTGGCCATTATTCCATCTCTCAATCAACGTCACAAAAACAGCTCATCTGGTTGGTATCACATTGCTGTTTTTTGGGAGCTTGCTGTGTGCAGCTACATTACAACAGTACCTACCCTTCAAAAAAATACTCCATATGCAGTCAGGTGCATTGGGACACGAAAGGCGCTATAGAAATGTAATTTTGTTTTCTCTTGGTGATTTGTTTGATTGGTTGACTGGGCAACGATCGACAATGCCAAGGGACCTTTCGCTGACACCCACAAACAAACAGTGCAACCACAAGAGTGACTTTTCAGAATGATTACACTTTGCACAAAAGAGGAAGTGAGGTAAGCACTCAAAGTTAAACGCACAGAGAGATTATGACAACTCATTCTTGAAACAAAAAGCCCCTGCAATGTAAGGGCGGGACAAAATAAGCTTTAAATATGGCTGTTAGATCGGTGGGGTGGCTTTTACGGTGTGCGGAGATGAATTTAAGCTTTTGTGACAGCAGAATTTAAATTGTGAACGTCTCTAAATATTTTTAACTTAAATGGAATTAAAGCCACTGTTTTAACAAATGCACCCTTTAAACAGGCATTGCATAAGCAATCAGAAACCCACCAGGGCTCAATTAATATGCAAAGATAAAAGGCAAATGTAATAAATTACAGAAATTATGCAAATGTTCTAAATGTATATTTATAAACAGCACCTCAGGACTCATTTAATGAAGTGTGGAGACAGATATCACAGGGCAGGAGTTAGAGAGGTGAGAACGGAGGGAGATTCTGGAGAATTTGTATTTTCCCAGGATATTGTGGTGGGTTGGTCAATGTAAATGATCCCAGGGAATGATTCCGAAGATCAGGAGGCCGGGGGGTTGCCGGGGTGGGGGGGGGGGGGGGGGGGGGGGGCGGAGGCTAGGACTAGCTTAATTCCTCTTGCAGGCCTGGCACAGATTTAACATTGATAACCATCTTCTTTTTTTTTTTTACAAACAATTTCATTGAGGTATTTTAGGCACATAGAAAAAGTGACATTGTACAGCACAAAACAAAAAGAAGTTAAGACACAAATTACAAATTAAACATAGTGCAAACCACGGCTCTGTTCACGCAGGGACCTGCCTCAATATCCCCCTACTCTACTCTACCCTAGCCCCCCCCCGCTGACGCTTACTCCGCTGCGAAGAAGTCAATAAATGGCCGCCACCTTCGGGCGAAACCTAGCAGCGAACGTCTCAAGGCGAACTTGACTTTCGCTAGGCCAAGAAAGCTCGCCATGTCCGATAGCCATACCTCAGCCCTCGGGGGCTTAGAGTCCCTCCATGCCAACAGTATTCGTCGCCGGGCTACCAGGGAAGCAAAGGCCAGAACGTCGGCCTCCCTCTCTTCCTGGGCTCCCGGGTCCTCCGAAACCCCAAAGATTGCCACCTCCGGGCTCATTACCACCCCAGTTTTCAATACCTGGGACATGATATCTGTGATTCCCTGCCAGTACCTCCTGAGTTCAGGGCACGACCAGAACATGTGTACATGGTTAGCCGGCCCTCTGGCGCATCTCGCACAATTGACCTCCAGCCCGAAGAATCTGCTCGTCCGGGCCACCGTCATGTGGGCCCGGTGCACGACCTTAAACTGGATCAGGCTGAGCCTGGCGCATGTTGCGGTCGTGTTGTGATAACCATCTTCTGACGCTGCGAATTCTTTCTGGTGTCCTGGCTGAATGGGGACTCTCCCCAGCCAATATGTATCCCTCAACCACGGCAACGAGAGGAGCCCATTCAGCCCCTCAACACTATGCCTCCATCCAATCAGAATCATGCCTGGTCTGCACCCTAACTCCATTTGCTGCATTGGTTCAGCACTCGCCCCTTTATACCCCTATCCAACACAGATGTAGCAATTTCAATTTCGCCACTTTCACCCTCAGTGTCCACCCCCCACCCCTCCGCCACCCCCACCCCCGCCAAGCCTCAACAGCCAACATCTCAGAGAAAGAAAAACTTGGATTTCTGTGGCCCGTTTCATAACCTCAGAACATTCCAAGGTGCTTTACAGTCAACACGACTCTGTCGGGAGTAAAGTCACTGTTGTAATATAGAAAATGAGGCAGCCAGAATGTGCACAGTAAGATCCCACAATGTGATAATGACCAGGTAACCTGTGCTAAGGTGTTGGTTACGGGATAAATATTGACCTGCACACTGGGAGAACGTCCCTGTTCATTTTCAAAATAGTCCCACAGGGACCTTTACCTCCCATTCAGGCAAATTTAATGTGTTATGGGCCAAGGTTTAGAGAACCCCAAAGTGTATCATGGAGTTCACCTGACCCACAACTTTTACTAGATTGTGGTATGGGGAGCACACGGCCCACTCTACAGGTGTGGTACAGCAGAAATGGAAATGTATTTTTTAAAGCAAAACAATGTTTATTCTATGAACTCAAGTTAACCTTTTTAAAACATACAGTGACCATCTTAGCAACCATCAATTCAAATGCAACCCCCACAGAATACAACACTAAGTAATCCTTTAAGCTTTCCTTTTGACATCCATAAAACTTAAAACACCTTTTACCAGAAGCACATCAGGTTAAAGTCACTACTGTTATTAGTTTTAAATCACCAGGATCGATTTACAGTCTTTCGATTACAGAGAGAGATTCATACACCTTCTGGCTGTGACTGCAGCTATCCAGCTCTGAAAACAAAACTAAAGCACACCCTGCAGCAAACAACCTAAAATGAAAGTAAAAAGCTGACAGACAGCCCCGCTCCACCCACTCTTTGACATCACTGCAGTAATAAACACCCATTTCTTAAAGGTCTTCTCACTGCAGATATTTATGTACACACTCATCTATAAACACCCATTTCTTAAAGGTACGCTCACATGACAAATGACCCATCAGAAAAATGTCTCCTCCAGCAGCACCACCACATTCCCTTGGTATGGGCTGAAATGTCTTGCCCAGACTTTGTGTTCAGGTCTTTGGTATGGAATATTGTGATAGCCCTCACGAGGACTGCGGGGTGTCACTGACTGATCTCCCCATGGACCTCGTAGAATACGAGTTCCCCCGGTGAACGGGTGGAGGCCCACTCGGCGAGGACTCGTTAGCAGGACCTTTCAATGTAGCTCCCCGACCCGGACCGGCAGTTCCCTGGGCTGGGACGTTTGTTTTGCGTGCCGTGTTAGCGGCTTTATTTTCAGTTTAAAAGTAAATCAATTTAGCGTTTCGCTCCGTGCCTCCTGGCATTATAACACTGGCGATGAGGATAAAGCACGGGAGTCGGAGCTTCCTTTTCGAAACTCCCAGATGTCAACTCCGGTAAGAAACAAAGCAGGAAGAAAAACCTGGAAATGCCCTTGTTTGAGAAGCTCGAGACGCATGATGTGGACTTGGAGGACTGGCCCCAGGGCACCAAACACACGAGCTACTTCTTCCACACTAACGGCACAGAGCGGGATGGCAGGCATAAAACAATCCTATTGACAGCACGCAGGCCCTGCGTTCAGCGTTATAAAGAGTTTAACTTAACCCGCAGCCCCTGGCACTAAAACATTCAACAAGCTTGCGGATCCAGTAAAGAACTATTACGACCCAAAGCCATCCGTAATCCTCCGACATTACCGATTCGACATGGCTGGGAGGACAAAGTCCTGGCTGGATTAAGGAAGCTGACCGAATGCTGAGAGGTTAACCCATCCCTGACCAAGATGCAACTCAGCCGGCTAGTGTGTGGGATCAATAATGTTGTGAGGCAAAAATAATGTTGACAGGACCCACCCTTGACATCAACCGGGCTATAAAATTAACACTATCCTTGGAGAAGGGGCCATGCCCATCCCACAGGGCACTACCATCTGAGCCGACAAACTAAAGCCCACCAACGTGTTTGTATCTCCGCTGGTGCCTGGTTTCAAGCGAGGGTATGACCCAGATGAATCTGCCAGCAGCGCCTCCTCAGGTGTCCATGGAGGGTCCACGAGATCCCAGCTGGATGGTTCATCTACAGGGGGGGGAAGACAATTGGTCAGCTTTATCACTCATCATGTAGTCAATATGCATGTTGGGCGGTATTTTGGTGGGCTCTTAGTTGCTGACTAACTGGGTGTGGCGGCTGTCTCTTTAAGACAGTACAGCTGAAAAGAGTCACCTGACTTGACCAATGGGAACCCAGAATGAGTGATCACCCCAGAGGGTGGAGTCCTCTCTTGGGCGGAATATATCTATCAGTCATGTAGTGAGAATTGGGGGACATGGAGCTGTGCTGTTGATAAATCGTAAATTCTTTACCCATCAGTCTGGCCTCAATAAAACTCGAGATGGATTTGCAGGCATAGCATTAGTTATTTTTATTTGACTTGCAAGTCTGGCTCGTTTCACACAGACACAGAACGCATGCCGCCTCCTGAGCCTCCCGAATCGAGTGATTCTGTAGAACAAAGGAACCTCTACCAACACATTCAAATGGCAACAAGTTTCACATACACGATTCCCATAGGTCACCCTCCTGACCTGGCCATACATCCTAATTGGCTCACTTCTCATCCCTTTCCCTGGCCTCTTGTTACCCAGCATCCTTTTCTCCTCCTCCACTGGACACCCTCTCCCTTTCCTTGCCATGCGTTCTGAAATCCTTTGTCTGTGAACTAACAGAATCAGACCGGCCTATATCTACATTACAGTAACTAATATCTTTAAAGTAACTATTTTATATCACATTCGTCACTGTAAACCCCCCTGTCCCAAGTTAATCTTTATTCATAAACACCTTCTTGTTCCTAATGAAGCTTGAAGTCTCCTGGCAATGCCAGAAATACATAACTCTGAGGCTCCTTGTTTAGAAGTCCTTCATTGTTTTCACTACCTGCCTGTCCTCTCATCTGTCCACTGGACTCCTACCTTGCTCTGAGCGTTCTTGCACTCCAGCTCCAGGCCATCATCTCGCATTGTCTCAGGATGAGCAGGTGAGTCACCCCACCACCATTTCGCGAGTGTTCTGAGGCATTGTGATGTGACTTCTCCTGTAAGTACAGAAGTCCATTTATTACTCCACCTGCAACATCATTTTGAGGTCCCCTCATCTTTGCACACCTGACCCTTAGATGGACCCAGATCTTCCGATCTCACCTCCCACCCGTAGCACGCACAACACTTACTGTTACTCTGATTCCTACACCCCTAAGCGTTGCTGAGGACAGCTACCCTTCTAGACTTTGCCACTCTGGACCATGCCAACTCAGTACTCACCCTTGCTGAGCACAGATCATTGAATCATTTTCGGCACTGTTTCCAGGCACGGCGCCCCACGTCATGCCCGCTGACCTCTGCTGCCAGCTCTGCCCAGGCATCCCTTGTTTGGTAGGGTGGCCTCCTCTTGCCATCCCGCGGCAAAATTCAGGCCCGAGTCTCTGTGCCAGGCCGCAGACATTCCATGGTTCACGTGATGGTTCAGAGCCCTGGGAACACGCAGACATTAGCTCGAAGGGAGTCACATATAAGCTCACGCCAAAACAGATTTCCTTCCCTATCGGAGAGCCACTAAATCCAGTTGGGTTTTTATGACAACCTGATAGCCTCATGGTCACTTTCAACTGGTTCCTTTGTTTTATTTCCAGATTGTTTAAACTGAATTCAGATTTGCCTGTGCTGGGATTTGAACTCATGTTCTGCTGGATCGTTAGTGTCAATCTCTGAATTACGAGTCCGGTATTATACCCGCTGCTCTGGCAGTCCTCACACACGTGTTTGAGACAGCTAGAGGCTCTCGATGGCATGGCACCGGGTTGTACCTTCAAACAGCAGTAACTGATACCATACCCGGACACCGGAACGTCGTGCTTTTGATCTGCCCGATCCTCTTGTTTGCCAAGCGCCGCGGACTGGCACAGCGAGCCCCGCTGGTCTCAATCGGATTGGAGCTAAGGTAGTCAGCAAGCCACTTGAGGTGGCAGTCACAGATGAACAGATTTTGGGCAGGATGCATTGGATGAGGGCCAGAGAACCAAGTCTACCCAGCGATACCAACATCCCATAAATGAATAAAAAAAGCAAAAAAACCTGCCCTATTGCCTTATGTGGCGAGATGTCCAATTTTATTCCATTACACTCCTATGAAGCACATTGAAATCGGACGGCACGGTAGCACAGTGGTTAGCACTGTTGCTTCACAATACCTAAGTCCCAGGTTCGATTCCCAGCTTGGGTCACTGTCTGTGCAGAGTCTGCACATTCTCCCCGTGTCTGCGTAGGTTTCCTCCCACAGTCCAAAGACGTGCTTGTTAGGTGAATTGGACATTCTGAATTCTCCCTCTGTGTACCCGAACAGGCGCTGGAATGTGGCGACTAGGGGCTTTTCACAGTAACTTCATTGCAGTATTAATGTAAGCCTACTTGTGACAATAAAAAATATTATTGTGTTATTATGTTAAAGATGGTATGTAAATATAAGTTGTTGCTGATTTTATGGAGAAAATCTAATGAGCATTTAAATGTGGCACAAGTTATAAAGATAAGCTTTACACAGGGACAGCACAGAATGAAAACAAGAATGTGCATTTGTATAGCACCTTTCACAATCTTAAGCTGTCCCAACATTTGTAGCCAACGAAGTGCTTTTTAAGTGTAGCCACTGTCGCTATTTACTGAAAGACAGCGGCAGCCGCACAGTGACGCAGTGGTTAGCACTGCTGCCTCACAGCTCCAGAGACCCGGGTTCAATTCCAGCCTCGGGTAACTGTCGGTGTGGAGTTTGCACGTTCTCCCCGTGTCTGCGTGGGTTTCCTCCGGGTGCTCCGGTTTCCTCCCACAGTCCAAAGATGTGCAGGCTAATTGGACTGGCCATGTTAAATTGTCCCTTAGTATCCAAAAGGTCAGGTCGGGTTACTGGGTTACGGGGATAGGCTGGAGGCGTGGGCTTAAATGGGGTGCTCTTTCCAAGGGCCAGTGCAGACTCGATGGGCCGAATGGCCTCCTTCTGCACTGTAAATTCTATAATTCTATGACATTCTGCCCCCCCCCCCCACCCCACCAGCAAATAGTAATGGGTTATTGGCCACACAACATTTGTAATGATCCTGGATGGGGGATAAAAATTGGCCTGGGCTCCCAGCTCTTCTTTGAAACAAGCAAAATGAGGAGACGCTGGGAAAACCTGGCAAGTCAGGCAGCAATTACAGAGAGAGTAAGCGAGACAGAGCTAATGGAATTTCATCAGAACGGGTTTGAATCAGAGGTGGGCCTGCAGGGTTGTGTTACGACACCCAGCGCGGTCAATCCAAGCCCCGCTTAACCCGGAGTCGCAACACAGGCAAAATTAGATTTTATTTAAAATACCCGACGTCCTTGGCTGGGCCCAAATAAACTAGTCGCCAGGTTTGTAACTTTGCAACACAAGTAACCGTTTATTATGTCCAAAATTCCAGACAGAAATGTAACTGACCCCTTTCCCAACCCCCCGGGTGTCCCTTCTGAACTCGCCGCACTCCGTACACACACACACACACACACAGACAAAAAAACAGAGGGGAGAAGGTGGTGGAAAGGAAAAGAAAACACTAATACAAATAAAAAGATGAGGATCATTGATGCACTGGGATGAGTTCCAGTAAATTTCTTTCTGAAGTCCAGGATTTTGCTTTGGCACCTCTCCCTTCTGGGCTTGAGATGATTTTCTCTGGCGAGGTTGTCTACCTTCTCTGCCGACTCAGCATCATTTCAGGTTCAGAGCAAAGGATGTGCCAGGCACTGCTTTATGAACAATAAAGCAATTATTTCACATCAGCAACCAGGGGAGAGAGAGAGAGAGAGCGTTCCTTTTGCTTCCAAGATCTAAAACACTTTGGCCAAGTTCTCACACAGAGCATCACATAAGAACCAGTCACTGACCAATGTCAGGTAGAACACTGTACCTGGCCAACGCACCAGTTGCCAGTTAACCAACCAAACTGACTCCCTCATCAACCGCTTCCTAAGATCCACCTGGTGCTGAAGAATCTGGCTTCTCCAAACATGAAGCCTGGGTACACATTGTCCTGTTTCAACTTTCAGTCTTCTGCTTAAACACATGTCGATTATGGGTCCACAGACAAAACAATAAAGTAACATACGAGCAATGGGACCAAAAGAAATGAACAGCACTATTACAGCAGACACAGGGAGGAAGCATTTAAATGAGGGACATCCCAGCAGGGCAGGATGAAGGAAAGATTTATTCGCTAGTTACGGCCCAGCCGGCCTCCGCGGTAGAAGCTTTGAGCTGTTGAGCTTGAATTTATAAAGGGTAAAATTTTACAGGTTGATCTTGCGGATGAATCGCATCCTGTGCACTTCAAAAACGCAGTTTGTAACCCACGCTGTTTTGAACTCTGTCATTTAGATTACAATCAGTTGTTCCCCATTCTCTGGGTGCGACAAGGACATATTAAACGTCCTGCGGTAAATGTAATGAGGAAGCCATGGGGAACCGTGAACCACTGCACTCCCCGCGGTGACGGGACTTTCATCATAGTGTTAGCAGAGAGTTCCAGTATTGATCCAATCTGATTGACAAGCCTTTGACAGTCACTGTGGCGTCTTCAGTTTGTCAGTATTCTCAACATTGATTTTGTCAACCTGCATTTATCTTTGTGCTAATTCATTAGGACTGAATGATTCTGAAAGCCTCGTACCACATTCTCACAATTCTCAAGTGCAGATTGATGAAATTAATGATCTGTATCTTATTACCCCAAAAGGCTCAGCAAATGTAGCCAATGAGTAGCTGAAAGAAAGAGCAGTTGTATGTGTGTGATCGACGAACTGTCTGTGCAAAATCAACTGATCTCAGCCATGGACAGTAAGAAAAAGAGAGAAGGCAAGAAAGAGAGACAGACTGACTGGTGTGCATTTCTGCAGCACCTTTCAGAACCTCAGGACATCCCAAAGTGTTTAGCAACCAGTGGAGCACTTTGAGTGCAGTCATTGTTGTAATGCAGAAAATGCAGTGGCCAATTTGTGCACAGCAGGCTCCAATGGACAACAAATGATAATAAGCAGGTGATCTATGTTTTAGTGATATTAGTTGAGGGATACATGTTGGGCAAGACACCAGTCAGAGCTCCCCTGCTCTTCTTCAGCATAGTGACTGTAGTCCGAGTGGTCACGCAATGGCCACAAAGGAGGTCAGGTGTCAGGAGCACAGGGATTATTCCCGGGAGCGCGGGCAGAGTACAAGTATGAAGCAGCTGCCAAGCAAGTGAATAAACTATTCTTCCTTATAAGTTCTTGTTGTCTGTGATTTGGGAACAAGACAAATTTACAAGGTGTCAGAAGTTGGCAGTATGGCACAAGGCCTTCGCTGCATCGATCTGCTTGTCTTTGACGGAAACATTGTGGATAGCTGGGAAAAGTTTGAGAAGGAGTGCCAGATGTCCTGTTGTGCTGCATTGTCTGACAAGTCAAAAAAGAGTACAGGCTTGTACTCTATTAAACTTAGCGGCTCCCGAGGCGGTCAAACAATTTGTTCTCCAGAGGACCCTGAAATAATCCTAAAAAGGTTTGGGAATATCTGTCTTCCGGCCAAAAATGTAATCCTTGACAGACGTGCGTTCAATTCAACAAACCAAAGAGTAAATTAATGAATACAATCTTACATGGCCACCCCGAAGATTTGAAAAAGAAATGTGCATTTGGCACTCTCACTGATGAACTAATCAGGGATCGAATAATTTGGGGAGTTCACAGTGATTTAGTTAGCGAGCAGCTCCTTTGAGATAAAGATCTAATATTACAAACAGCCGTTAGCATCTGTACATTAAATTAAAAAATAGAAGCAGAGATTTTGGACGGGAAACAGAAGTATTCGGAGTACATGGTGCACCCTGCTCCAACTGCATTGGCCAGCACCCTCAGAATACAACAGTTTGTTTTGCATGTGGTAAAAGATGCAACAAACGTGGGAAATGGGATCACTTTGCTGAATGCTGCAGATTGAAACCACAGCAGCCCTCCTCCACCATCAGCAACATGGCAACGGGTCAGTCCTCCAGGGATAGGAGCGTCTGTAAGATGAATGAATTGGAACTCAGCCAAAGCAGCAAAGCTACAGAGCCTCCAATAACACTATATTGTGACAGTGTCGACACCGTCACAGAAAAGGGAGAGTTCTTCACCACCCTCAACATGATTGGCAGGAATGCAAGACTGAAGGTGAAGGTAGACGCTGGGGCAAAGTGTATTGTATTATCCAGTTGAATGTTACAGGACGTAGACCCATATGCAGCAGCAAACCCCAGCATCCAGGGAGACCTCATGGATCATGGGGGACAAACCATTTGCACTGAAGGTGTAGCTACCCTCCACTGAAAACAGGACAGTTTCAAGTTTCATAGAATTGACCAGAACGTAAGGCCACTGCCAGGTCTTCAAGACAGCATTAAATTGGAGCTCATTCAACTTGGTCCAGAGGTACGTGCTTTACTCCAAGCTTCGGAGATGACCGAATATAGAGACCTCTTCAACTGCGACGCCATTGGTAAGCTGCCAATTGTTACTCTATGACACTAGATGACTCAGTACCAACAGTCTCTGCTCTGTGAAGAGTACCAATAGCCATGAAGCAGAGAGTCATTAATGAGCTGCATGGATGACAGGAGTAGGTGTCATAACTCCTATCGACGAGGCCACGGAATGGGTTCCAGCAATGGTGGCCATAGTAAAAACAAAGAGGGCATGGTCAGGACATGCATTGGCCCAGTATACCAGCACTGCTTAAACCACATTACCCTATGAAGACAGTGGAACAGGAGATAACAGACATGATTCATCACTCAGGCTTAACTAATCAACCATGGAAAGCATAGATCAGCTACCAGACTTACATAGTCGAACACAGATAAATTAAACATTACATTATGAACTTAATATTTTGTACCAATGTTTGGCACAGCCTGGTTGACAGGTGGAAGGGAGCACCAGCAGAGGGAGGCTGCAATTTGAGCAATTGGCCCCACCATTCTGGAGCATAGAAGGTTGGTGATTCAGGCTGGGGGGGGGGGGGGGGGGGTTCAGAGCTCAAGGCTGGGAAAAGGGGTGATTAAAAATCGGGCTCTGAAAAGGGGATGGTCAAGTCAGGAAGAAGTGGATGGTCGGCAGATCGGGGCGGGGAGCCTTGTTGATGGTGGGCAGGCTTTGGGGAGTCAGGAAGTGAGTTACTCTCCACAGAATTCCCAGCTCCTGACCTGCCGTTGAGCCACAGTATTTATTTGACTTGTTCAGTTCAGTTTCTGGTCAATGATAACCCCCAGGATGTTGGTAGTGGAGGATAAGAGATGATCATGTCACTGAATGTTCGGAGAAGATGGATACCTTCCCTGTTGTTGGAGAAGATCATTGCCTGGCACTTGTGCATATCAGCCAAAACCGGAATGTTGTCCAGGTCTTGCTGGATATGGACTGCTTCAGTCTCTGAGGAGTCACGAGTGGTGCTGAGCATTGTGCAATCATGAGCGAACATCCCCTCGTCAAACCTTATGACAGAGGGAAGATCACCTGAAGCTGGTTGGGCCGAGCACACGACCTTGAGGAATTTCAAGGTGCTTCCTCAAGGAAATTGAGGAATTTCTGCAGCAATGTCCTGGGACCGAGATGATTGCCGTCCACCAGCCACAACCATCTTCCTTTGTGCCTTCAACTTCATCGGGGCTCTCTCATGTAACAGCCGGTCAAATTCTGCCTTGTGTCACGATAATCCGTTATTCAATGACATCATGGTTAATGTGTCGGGTTAATCCGTTTAACTACCTGGCCGAATAGAATCTATCAATCTTAGTTTTGAAACTTCATCCCCAATTTCATTAGGTGAGGGAGTTCCGGATTGCCGTTATCCTTTGTGTGAAGAAATGCTTTCTGACAGTGCCCCTAAATGGCCTTGCTCTGATTTCAATTTTAAGAGCCCTCCTGAAATCCATGAATTAAACCCAATCTCACCAGTCTCGCTCTGCGCCTTGGCTGAGATCATTCTGTCCTACTCTCTCAAGCTTGCCTACGCCTTGCACAAGGGACTTGGCTCTTTATCCAGCTCTCCCAATCAGTGCTCTCTCCAAAGCCCCCTGTTCCATTATCTTCAAGAATTCCACCGGATTCTGTTTTAAAGAAGGAAGCTCATTATCTTGATACACTATTTAAAGCAACAACTCGCATTGTCATAGTTTTATGGGCTGCATTTTACGGGAGTGCGGCACATGGGAGGAGGTGGGGTGGTTGTGGGAGAGGGGGTTGGACTTTGGAGAGCAGACAGGAATGAAAAAAGTGTGTTTGGGGGGGGTTACTATCTTCGGGAGGCTACCCACAGTATGCAATGGGCGCCCCCTGAAGAGCGATCCCCCCTTCTATCCTCCCTTTTAAGTGTTTTTTTTTAAAATGGGCTGCCCACTCCCAATTCGCCTGTCTGCCCACACATACCACGTAATAATATTCTTTATTAATAATCTTTATTAGCGTCACAAATAGACTTATATTAACACTGCAATGAAGTTACTGTGAAAATCCCCTAGTCGCCACATTCCGGCGCCTGTTCGGGTACACAGAGGGAGAATTCAGAATGTCCAATTCACCTAACAAGCACATCGTTCGGGACTTGTGGGAGGAAACCGGAGCACCCGGAGGTAACCCGCGCAGAAACGGGGAGAACGTGCAGACTCCGCACAGTGACCCAAGTGGGAATCGAACCCGGGACCCTGGCGCTGTGAAGCAGCAGTGCTAACCTAATTATAGTGTGGGCAGCGTATTATCGAGGTCAACTGGTCTGTTAACAAGCTCAATTGACCCATAATTATTTATGCGAACATACAGACAAATTTAAGAAAAATGAGCAGGAGTAGGCCACGCGAGCCTGCTGCAACATTCAATAAGATCACGTGGAAGTACTTGTAACCTCAACGCCACATTCTAGCCCCGGTTACCTTTCATCCCCTTGTTCATCAACAATCTATCTACCTCCGCCTTCAAAATATTCACAGACTCTGCTGCCACTGAATTTGAGAAAGAGAATTCCAGAGACTCAATACCCGCTGGGAGAAAACATTTCTCCTCATCTCTGTGCTAAATAAGCCACTTCCTATTTGTAAACAGCTCAAGTCACCCTTAATTGTTTATTTACATTTGGCTGGCACGATCCCAATTTTGGTGCCACGTTATGGGGATGAGCTCGGAATGGGTGGGAAGGTGAACAGCCGGCCTATTTTATATGCCCCCCCTCCCCCCCGCCCCCTGTCACATGAAAACATGTCCAATGGGGAAAGTGAAATCCAGACCAATATTTCACAAAAGAGTCTCACGAATCAAGTTTTTTTTCAAGAGTTGTTGTGGCTTCATTGGCACAGAAAGTCTCACAATTATAACTTCCTTTTAACAGCCCCACAAAAATAATTAAGGAAGCAAAAATGTTTGTGGCAGTTGCATTTGAAAACTTTACTTATCTTAGCCCCTAAACTCTGGAATTCCTCTGTAGACTTTTCTCCGTACCTTTCTGCCACTGTTCTGATGCTATAATCCTCTGCCTCTGTATCTCTCTGCCTCTGTATCTCTCTGTCTCTGTCTCTCTCTGCCTCTGTATCTCTCTGCCTCTGTATCTCTCTGTCTCTGTATCTCTCTGCCCCGCTTTCTCTCTGTCTCTGTATCTCTCTGTCTCTGTATCTCTCGGTCTCTGTATCTCTCTGCCTCTGTATCTCTCTGTCTCTGTATCTCTCTGTCTCTGTATCTCGCTGCATCTGTATCTCTCTGTCTCTGTAACTCTCTGCCTCTGTATCTCTCTCGGTCTCTGTATCTCTCTGTCTCTGTATCTCTCTCTGCCTCTGTATCTCTCTCTGCCTCTGTATCCCTCTGTCTCTGTATCGCTCTCTGTCTCTGTATCTCTCTGTCTCTGTATCTCTCTGACTCTGTATCTCTCTGTCTCTGTATCTCTCTGCCTCTGTATCTCTCTGCCTCTGTGTCTCTCTCTCTCTCTGTATCTCTCTGTCTCTGTATCTCTCTGACTCTGTATCTCTCTGTCTCTGTATCTCTCTGACTCTGTATCTCTCTGTCTCTGTATCTCTCTGTCTCTGTATCTCTCTGTCTCTGTATCTCTCTGTCTCCGTATCTCTCTGTCTCTGTATCTCTCTGCCTCAATATCTCTCTGTCTCTGTATCTCTCTCTGCCTCTGTATCTCTCTCTGCCTCTGTATCCCTCTGTCTCTGTATCTCTCTGTCTCTGTGTCTCTGTATCTCTCTGCCTCTGTATCTCTCTGTCTCTGTCTCTCTCTGTCTCTCTCTGTCTCTGTATATCTCTGTCTCTGTATCTCTCTGTCTCTGTATCTCTCTGCCTCTGTATCTCTCTGTCTCTGTATCTCTCTGTCTCTGTATCTCTCTGTCTCTGTGTCTCTGTCTCTGTATCTCTGTCTCAATATCTCACTGCCTCTGTATCTCTTGTCTCTGTATCTCTCTGTCTCTGGATCTCTCTGTCTCTGTATCTCTCTGTCTCTGTATCTCTCTGTCTCTGTATCTCTAGTCTCTGTATCTCTCTGTCTCTGTATCTCTTGTCTCTCTATCTCTGCATCAATATCTCACTGCCTCTGTATGTCTCTGCATCTGTCTCTGTATCTCTCTGCCTCTGTATCTCTTGTCTCTGTATCTCTCTGTCTCTGTATCTCTTGTCTCTGTATCTCTGCATCAATATCTCACTGCCTCTGTATGCCTCTGCATCTGTCTCTGTATCTCACTGCCTCTGTATGTCTCTGCATCTGTCTCTGTATCTCTCTGCCTCTGTATCTCTCTGTCTCTGTATCTCTCTGCCTCTGTATCTCTCTGTCTCTGTATCTCTCTGTCTCTGTATCTCTTGTCTCTGTATTTCACTGCCTCTGTATCTCTCTGTCTCTGTATCTCTCTGACTCTGTATATCTCTGTCTCTGTATCTCTTGTCTCTGTATTTCACTGCCTCTGTATCTCTCTGTCTCTGTATCTCTCTGTCTCTGTATCTCTCTGCCTCTGTATCTCTCTGTATCTCTCTCTGTCTCTGTATCTCTCTGTACCTCTGTATCTCTCTCTGTCTCTGTATCTCTCTGTCTCTGTCTCTCTCTGTCTCTGTCTCTCTCTGTCTCTATATCTCTCTGTCTCTGTATCTCTCTGTCTCTGTGTCTCTGTATCTCTCTGCCTCTGTATCTCTCTGTCTCTGTCTCTCTCTGTCTCTGTATCTCTCTGTCTCTGTATCTCTCTGCCTCTGTGTCTCTCTGTCTCTGTATCTCTCTGTCTCTTTATCTCTCTGTCTCTGTATCTCTCTGTCTCTGTATCTCTCTGTCTCTGTATCTCTCTGTCTCTGTATCTCTGTCTCTGTATCTCCCTGCCTCAATATCTCTCTGTCTCTGTATCTCTCTGCATCTGTCTCTGTATCTCTCTGCCTCTGTATCTCTCTGTCTCTGTATCTCTCTGCCTCTGTATCTCTCTGTCTCTGTATCTCTCTGTCTCTGTATCTGTCTGTCTCTGTATCTCTCAGCCTCTGTATCTCTCTGTCTCTGTATCTCTTGTCTCTGTATTTCACTGCCTCTGTATCTCTCTGTCTCTGGATCTCTCTGACTCTGTATCTCTCTGCCTCATTATCTCTCTGTCTCTGTATCTCTCTCTGCCTCTGTATCTCTCTCTGCCTCTGTATCCCTCTGTCTCTGTACCTCTCTGTCTCTGTATCTCTCAGCCTCTGTATCTCTCTGTCTCTGTATCTCTCTGTCTCTGTATCTCTCTGCCTCTGTGTCTCTCTGTCTCTGTATCTCTCTGCCTCTGTGTCTTTCTGTCTCTGTATCTCTCTGTCTCTGTATCTCTCTCTGCCTCTGTATCCCTCTGTCTCTGTATCTCTCTGTCTCTGTATCTCTCAGCCTCTGTAACTCTCTGTCTCTGTACCTCTCTGTCTCTATCTCTCTGTCTCTGTATCTCTTGTCTCTGTATCTCTCTGACTCTGTATCTCTCTGTCTCTGTATCTCTTGTCTCTGTATCTCTCTGTCTCTGTATCTCTCTCTGTCTCTGTATCTCTCTGTCTCTGTATCTCTTGTCTCTGTATCTCTCTGTCTCTGTATCTCTCTGCCTCTGTATCTCTCTGTATCTCTCTCTGTCTCTGTATCTCTCTGTCTCTGTATCTCTCTGTCTCTGTATCTCTCTGTCTCAGTATCTCTCTGCCTCTGTATCTCTGTCTCTGTATCTCTCTGCCTCAATATCTCTCTGTCTCTGTATCTCTCTCTGCCTCTGTATCTCTCTCTGCCTCTGTATCCCTCTGTCTCTGTATCTCTGTGTCTCTGTATCTCTCAGCCTCTGTATCTCTCTGTCTCTGTATCTCTCTGTCTCTGTATCTCTCTGTCTCTGTATCTCTCTGCCTCTGTGTCTCTCTGTCTCTGTATCTCTCTGCCTCTGTGTCTCTCTGTCTCTGTATCTCTCTATCTCTGTATCTATCTCTGCCTCTTTATCCCTCTGTCTCTGTATCTCTCTGTCGCTGTATCTCTTGTCTCTGTATCTCTGCATCAATATCTCACTGCCTCTGTATCTCTCTGCATCTGTCTCTGTATCTCTCTGTCTCTGTGTCTCTCTGCCTCTGTATCTCTCTGTCTCTTTATCTCTCTGTCTCTGTATCTCTCTGTCTCTGTATCTCTCTGCCTCTGTATCTCTCTGTCTCTGTATCTCTTGTCTCTGTATTTCACTGCCTCTGTATCTCTCTGTCTCTGTATCTCTCAGCCTCTGTATCTCTCTGTTTCTGTATCTCTCTGTCTCTGTATCTCTCTGTCTCTGTATCTCTCTGCCTCTGTGTCTCTCTGTCTCTGTATCTCTCTGCCTCTGTGTCTCACTGTCTCTGTATCTCTCTGTCTCTGTATCTCTCTCTGCCTCTGTGTCTCTCTGTCTCTGTATCTCTCTGCCTCTGTGTCTCTGTCTCTGTATCTCTGTCTCAATATCTCACTGCCTCAGTATCTCTTGTCTCTGTATCTCTCTGTCTCTGTATCTCTCTGTCTCTGTATCTCTTGTCTCTGTATCTCTCTGTCTCTGTATCTCTTGTCTCTGTATCTCTGCATCAATATCTCACTGCCTCTGTATCTCTCTGCATCTGTCTCTGTATCTCTCTGTCTCTGTGTCTCTCTGCCTCTGTATCTCTCTGTCTCTTTATCTCTCTGTCTCTGTATCTCTCTGTCTCTGTATCTCTCTGCCTCTGTATCTCTCTGTCTCTGTATCTCTTGTCTCTGTATTTCACTGCCTCTGTATCTCTCTGTCTCTGTATCTCTCAGCCTCTGTATCTCTCTGTCTCTGTATCTCTCTGTCTCTGTATCTCTCTGTCTCTGTATCTCTCTGCCTCTGTGTCTCTCTGTCTCTGTATCTCTCTGCCTCTGTGTCTCTCTGTCTCTGTATCTCTCTGTCTCTGTATCTCTCTCTGCCTCTGTGTCCCTCTGTCTCTGTATCTCTCTGTCTCTGTATCTCTCTGTCTCTATCTCTCTGTCTCTATCTCTCTGTCTCTGTATCTCTTGTCTCTGTATCTCTCTGACTCTGTATCTCTCTGTCTCTGTATCTCTTGTCTCTGTATCTCTCTGTCTCTGTATCTCTCTCTGTCTCTGTATCTCTCTGTCTCTGTATCTCTTGTCTCTGTATCTCTCGGTCTCTGTATCTCTCTGCCTCTGTATCTCTCTGCCTCTGTATCTCTCTGTCTCTGTCTCTCTGTCTCTGTCTCTGTATCTCTCTGTCTCTGTATCTCTCTGTCTCTGTGTCTCTGTATCTCTCTGCCTCTGTATCTCTCTGTCTCTGTCTCTCTCTGTCTCTCTATGTCTCTGTATCTCTCTGTCTCTGTATCTCTCTGTCTCTGTGTCTCTGTATCTCTCTGCCTCTGTATCTCTCTGTCTCTGTATCTCTCTGTCTCTGTATCTCTCTGTGTCTCTGTCTCTGTATCTCTCTCCGTCTCTGTATCTCTCTGTCTCTGTATCTCTCTGTCTCTGTGTCTCTGTCTCTGTATCTCTGCCTCAATATCTCACTGCCTCTGTATCTCTTCTCTCTGTATCTCTCTGTCTCTTGATCTCTCTGTCTCTGTATCTCTCTGTCTCTGTATCTCTCTGTCTCTGTATCTCTTGTCTCTGTATCTCTCTGTCTCTGTATCTCTTGTCTATGTATCTCTGCATCAATATCTCACTGCCTCTGTATCTCTCTGCCTCTGTCTCTGTATCTCTCTGCCTCTGTATCTCTCTGTCTCTGTGTCTCTCTGCCTCTGTATCTCTCTGTCTCTTTATCTCTCTGCCTCTGTATCTCTCTGTCTCTGTATCTCTTGTCTCTGTATTTCACTGCCTCTGTATCTCTCTGTCTCTGTATCTCTCTGACTCTGTATCTCTCTGTCTCTGTATCTCTTGTCTCTGTATCTCTGCCTCTGTATCTCTCTGTCTCTCTCTGCCTCTGTATCTCTCTGTCTCTGTATCTCTCTGACTCTGTATCTCTCTGTCTCTGTATCTCTTGTCTCTGTATCTCTGCCTCTGTATCTCTCTGTCTCTCTCTGCCTCTGTATCTCTCTGTCTCTGTATCTGTCTGTCTCTGTATCTCTCTGTCTCTGTATCTCTCTGTCTTTATCTCTCTGTCTCTGTATCTCTCTGTCTCTGTATCTCTCTGTCTCTGTATCTCTCTGCCTCTGTATCTCTCTGCCTTTATCTCTCTGTCTCTGTATCTCTCTGTCTCTGTATCTCTCTGTCTCTGTATCTCTCTGCCTCTGTGTCTCTCTGTTTCTGTATCTCTCTGCCTCTGTGTCTCTCTGTCTCTGTATCTCTCTGACTCTGTATCTCTCTGTCTCTGTAACTCTTGTCTCTGTATCTCTCTGTCTCTGTATCTCTCTGTCTCTGTATCTCTTGTCTTTGTATCTCTCTGTCTCTGTATCTATCTGTCTCTGTGTCTCTCTGTCTCTGTATCTCTCTGCCTCTGTATCTCTCTGTCTCTGTATCTCTCTGTCTCTGTATCTCTTGTCTCTGTATCTCTCTGTCTCTGTATCTCTCTGCCTCTGTATCTCTCTCTGTCTCTGTATCTCTCTGTATCTGTCTCTGCCTCTCTCTGTCTCTGTATCTCTCTGTCTCTGTATCTCTCTGTCTCTGTATCTCTCTGTCTCTGTGTCTCTGTATCTCTCTGCCTCTGTATCTCTCTGTCTCTGTCTCTCTCTGTCTCTGTATCTCTCTGTCTCTGTATCTCTCTGTCTCTGTGTCTCTATATCTCTCTGCCTCTGTATCTCTCTGTCTCTGTATCTCTCTGTCTCTGTGTCTCTGTCTCTGTATCTCTCTGCCTCAATATCTCTCTGCCTCTGTATCTCTCTGTATCTGTATCTCTCTCTGCCTCTGTATCTCTCTGTCTCTGTATCTCTCTGTCTCTGTCTCTCTCTGTCTCTGTATCTCTGCCTCAATATCTCTCTGCCTCTGTATCTCTTGTCTCTGTATCTCTCTGTATCTCTCTGCCTCTGTGTCTCTCTGTCTCTGTATCTCTCTGCCTCTGTGTCTCTCTGTCTCTGTATCTCTCTGACTCTGTATCTCTCTGTCTCTGTATCTCTTGTCTCTGTATCTCTCTGTCTCTGTATCTCTCTGTCTCTGTATCTCTCTGTCGCTGTCTCTCTCTGTCTCTGTATCTCTCTGTCTCTGTGTCTCTCTTTCTCTGTATCTCTCTGTCTCTGTGTCTCTGTATCTCTCTGCCTCTGTATCTCTCTGTCTCTGTCTCTCTCTGTCTCTGTATCTCTCTGTCTCTGTGTCTCTGGATCTCTCTGTCTCTGTATCTCTCTGTCTCTGTATCTCTTGTCTCTGTATCTCTCTGCCTCTGTATCTCTCTGTCTCTGTGTCTCTGTCCCTGTATCTCTTGTCTCTGTATCTCTCTGTCTCTGTATCTCTTGTCTCTGTATCTCTCTGCCTCTGTATCTCTCTGTCTCTGTGTCTCTGTCTCTGTATCTCTTGTCTCTGTATCTCTCTGTCTCTGTATCTCTCTCTGCCTCTGTATCTCTCTGCATCTGTCTCTGTATCTCTCTGCCTCTGTATCTCTCTGCTCTGTGTCTCTCTGCCTCTGTATCTCTCTGTCTCTTTATCTCTCTGTCTCTGTATCTCTCTGCCTCTGTATCTCTCTGTCCCTGTATCTCTTGTCTCTGTATTTCACTGCCTCTGTATCTCTCTGTCTCTGTATCTCTCTGACTCTGTATCTCTCTGTCTCTGTATCTCTTGTCTCTGTATCTCTGTCTCTGTATCTCTCTGCCTCAATATCTCTCTGTCTCTGTATCTCTCTCTGCCTCTGTATCTCTCTCTGCCTCTGTATCCCTCTGTCTCTGTATCTCTCTGTCTCTGTATCTCTCAGCGTCTGTATCTCTCTGTCTCTGTATCTTTCTGTCTCTGTATCTCTCTGTCTCTGTATCTCTCTGCCTCTGTATCTCTCTGCCTCTGTGTCTCTCTGTCTCTGTATCTCTCTGTCTCTGTATCTCTCTCTGCCTCTGTATCCCTCTGTCTCTGTATCTCTCTGCCTCTGTGTCTCTCTGTCTCTGTATCTCTCTGTCTCTGTATCTCTCTGTCTCTGTATCTCTCTGTCTCTGTATCTCTCTGCCTCTGTGTCTCTCTGTCTCTGTATCTCTCTGCCTCTGTGTCTCTCTGTCTCTGTATCTCTCTGTCTCTGTATCTCTCTGCCTCTGTGTCTCTCTGTCTCTGTATCTCTCTGTCTCTGTATCTCTCTGCCTCTGTGTCTCTCTGTCTCTGTATCTCTCTGTCTCTGTATCTCTCTGTCTCTGTATCTCTCTGTCTCTGTATCTCTCTGCCTGTGTATCTCTCTGCCTCTGTGTCTCTCTGTCTCTGTATCTCTCTGTCTCTGTATCTCTCACTGCCTCTGTATCCCTCTGTCTCTGTATCTCTCTGCCTCTGTATCTCTCTGCCTCTGTATCTCTCTGTCTCTGTATCTCTCTGTCTCTGTATCTCTCTGTCTCTGTATCTCTCTGCCTCTGTATCTCTCTGCCTCTGTGTCTCTCTGTCTCTGTATCTCTCTGTCTCTGTATCTCTCTCTGCCTCTGTATCCCTCTGTCTCTGTATCTCTCTGCCTCTGTGTCTCTCTGTCTCTGTATCTCTCTGCCTCTGTGTCTCTCTGTCTCTGTATCTCTCTGTCTCTGTATCTCTCTGCCTCTGTGTCTCTCTGTCTCTGTATCTCTCTGTCTCTGTATCTCTCTGCCTCTGTGTCTCTCTGTCTCTGTATCTCTCTGCCTCTGTGTCTCTCTGTCTCTGTATCTCTCTGTCTCTGTATCTCTCTGCCTCTTTGTCTCTCTGTCTCTGTATCTCTCTCTCTCTGTATCTCTCTCTGCCTCTGTATCTCTCTGTCTCTGTATCTCTCTGTCTCTGTCTCTCTCTGTCTCTGTATCTCTCTGCCTCTGTGTCTCTCTGTCTCTGTATCTCTTGTCTCTGTATCTCTCATATCTCTGTATCTCTCTCTGTCTCTGTATCTCTCTGTCTCTGTATCTCTCTGTCTCTGTGTCTCTCTGTCTCTGTATCTCTCTGCCTCTGTGTCTCTCTGTCTCTGTATCACTCTCTCTCTGTATCTCTCTCTGCCTCTGTATCCCTCTGTCTCTGTATCTCTCTGTCTCTGTATCTCTCAGCCTCTGTATCTCTCTGTCTCTGTACCTCTCTGTCTCTATCTCTCTGTCTCTGTATCTCTTGTCTCTGTATCTCTCTGACTCTGTATCTCTCTGTCTCTGTATCTCTTGTCTCTGTATCTCTCTGTCTCTGTATCTCGCTCTGTCTCTGGATCTCTCTGTCTCTGTATCTCTTGTCTCTGTATCTCTATGTCTCTGTAACTCTCTGCCTCTGTGTCTCTCTGCCTCTGTATCTCTTGTCTCTGTATCTCTCTGTCTCTGTATCTCTTGTCTATGTATCTCTGCATCAATATCTCACTGCCTCTGTATCTCTCTGCCTCTGTCTCTGTATCTCTCTGCCTCTGTATCTCTCTGTCTCTGTGTCTCTCTGCCTCTGTATCTCTCTGTCTCTTTATCTCTCTGCCTCTGTATCTCTCTGTCTCTGTATCTCTTGTCTCTGTATTTCACTGCCTCTGTATCTCTCTGTCTCTGTATCTCTCTGACTCTGTATCTCTCTGTCTCTGTATCTCTTGTCTCTGTATCTCTGCCTCTGTATCTCTCTGTCTCTCTCTGCCTCTGTATCTCTCTGTCTCTGTATCTCTCTGACTCTGTATCTCTCTGTCTCTGTATCTCTTGTCTCTGTATCTCTGCCTCTGTATCTCTCTGTCTCTCTCTGCCTCTGTATCTCTCTGTCTCTGTATCTGTCTGTCTCTGTATCTCTCTGTCTCTGTATCTCTCTGTCTTTATCTCTCTGTCTCTGTATCTCTCTGTCTCTGTATCTCTCTGTCTCTGTATCTCTCTGCCTCTGTATCTCTCTGCCTTTATCTCTCTGTCTCTGTATCTCTCTGTCTCTGTATCTCTCTGTCTCTGTATCTCTCTGCCTCTGTGTCTCTCTGTTTCTGTATCTCTCTGCCTCTGTGTCTCTCTGTCTCTGTATCTCTCTGACTCTGTATCTCTCTGTCTCTGTAACTCTTGTCTCTGTATCTCTCTGTCTCTGTATCTCTCTGTCTCTGTATCTCTTGTCTTTGTATCTCTCTGTCTCTGTATCTATCTGTCTCTGTGTCTCTCTGTCTCTGTACCTCTCTGCCTCTGTATCTCTCTGTCTCTGTATCTCTCTGTCTCTGTATCTCTTGTCTCTGTATCTCTCTGTCTCTGTATCTCTCTGCCTCTGTATCTCTCTCTGTCTCTGTATCTCTCTGTATCTGTCTCTGCCTCTCTCTGTCTCTGTATCTCTCTGTCTCTGTATCTCTCTGTCTCTGTATCTCTCTGTCTCTGTGTCTCTGTATCTCTCTGCCTCTGTATCTCTCTGTCTCTGTCTCTCTCTGTCTCTGTATCTCTCTGTCTCTGTATCTCTCTGTCTCTGTGTCTCTATATCTCTCTGCCTCTGTATCTCTCTGTCTCTGTATCTCTCTGTCTCTGTGTCTCTGTCTCTGTATCTCTCTGCCTCAATATCTCTCTGCCTCTGTATCTCTCTGTATCTGTATCTCTCTCTGCCTCTGTATCTCTCTGTCTCTGTATCTCTCTGTCTCTGTCTCTCTCTGTCTCTGTATCTCTGCCTCAATATCTCTCTGCCTCTGTATCTCTTGTCTCTGTATCTCTCTGTATCTCTCTGCCTCTGTGTCTCTCTGTCTCTGTATCTCTCTGCCTCTGTATCTCTTGTCTCTGTATCTCTCTGTCTCTGTATCTCTCTGTCTCTGTCTCTCTCTGTCTCTGTATCTCTCTGTCTCTGTGTCTCTTGTCTCTGTATCTCTCTGTCTCTGTATCTCTCTGTCTCTGTCTCTCTCTGTCTCTGTATCTCTCTGTCTCTGTGTCTCTCTTTCTCTGTATCTCTCTGTCTCTGTGTCTCTGTATCTCTCTGCCTCTGTATCTCTCTGTCTCTGTCTCTCTCTGTCTCTGTATCTCTCTGTCTCTGTGTCTCTGGATCTCTCTGTCTCTGTATCTCTCTGTCTCTGTATCTCTTGTCTCTGTATCTCTCTGCCTCTGTATCTCTCTGTCTCTGTGTCTCTGTCCCTGTATCTCTTGTCTCTGTATCTCTCTGTCTCTGTATCTCTTGTCTCTGTATCTCTCTGCCTCTGTATCTCTCTGTCTCTGTGTCTCTGTCTCTGTATCTCTTGTCTCTGTATCTCTCTGTCTCTGTATCTCTCTCTGCCTCTGTATCTCTCTGCATCTGTCTCTGTATCTCTCTGCCTCTGTATCTCTCTGCTCTGTGTCTCTCTGCCTCTGTATCTCTCTGTCTCTTTATCTCTCTGTCTCTGTATCTCTCTGCCTCTGTATCTCTCTGTCCCTGTATCTCTTGTCTCTGTATTTCACTGCCTCTGTATCTCTCTGTCTCTGTATCTCTCTGACTCTGTATCTCTCTGTCTCTGTATCTCTTGTCTCTGTATCTCTGTCTCTGTATCTCTCTGCCTCAATATCTCTCTGTCTCTGTATCTCTCTCTGCCTCTGTATCTCTCTCTGCCTCTGTATCCCTCTGTCTCTGTATCTCTCTGTCTCTGTATCTCTCAGCGTCTGTATCTCTCTGTCTCTGTATCTTTCTGTCTCTGTATCTCTCTGTCTCTGTATCTCTCTGCCTCTGTATCTCTCTGCCTCTGTGTCTCTCTGTCTCTGTATCTCTCTGTCTCTGTATCTCTCTCTGCCTCTGTATCCCTCTGTCTCTGTATCTCTCTGCCTCTGTGTCTCTCTGTCTCTGTATCTCTCTGTCTCTGTATCTCTCTGTCTCTGTATCTCTCTGTCTCTGTATCTCTCTGCCTCTGTGTCTCTCTGTCTCTGTATCTCTCTGCCTCTGTGTCTCTCTGTCTCTGTATCTCTCTGTCTCTGTATCTCTCTGCCTCTGTGTCTCTCTGTCTCTGTATCTCTCTGTCTCTGTATCTCTCTGCCTCTGTGTCTCTCTGTCTCTGTATCTCTCTGTCTCTGTATCTCTCTGTCTCTGTATCTCTCTGTCTCTGTATCTCTCTGCCTGTGTATCTCTCTGCCTCTGTGTCTCTCTGTCTCTGTATCTCTCTGTCTCTGTATCTCTCACTGCCTCTGTATCCCTCTGTCTCTGTATCTCTCTGCCTCTGTATCTCTCTGCCTCTGTATCTCTCTGTCTCTGTATCTCTCTGTCTCTGTATCTCTCTGTCTCTGTATCTCTCTGCCTCTGTATCTCTCTGCCTCTGTGTCTCTCTGTCTCTGTATCTCTCTGTCTCTGTATCTCTCTCTGCCTCTGTATCCCTCTGTCTCTGTATCTCTCTGCCTCTGTGTCTCTCTGTCTCTGTATCTCTCTGCCTCTGTGTCTCTCTGTCTCTGTATCTCTCTGTCTCTGTATCTCTCTGCCTCTGTGTCTCTCTGTCTCTGTATCTCTCTGTCTCTGTATCTCTCTGCCTCTGTGTCTCTCTGTCTCTGTATCTCTCTGCCTCTGTGTCTCTCTGTCTCTGTATCTCTCTGTCTCTGTATCTCTCTGCCTCTTTGTCTCTCTGTCTCTGTATCTCTCTCTCTCTGTATCTCTCTCTGCCTCTGTATCTCTCTGTCTCTGTATCTCTCTGTCTCTGTCTCTCTCTGTCTCTGTATCTCTCTGCCTCTGTGTCTCTCTGTCTCTGTATCTCTTGTCTCTGTATCTCTCATATCTCTGTATCTCTCTCTGTCTCTGTATCTCTCTGTCTCTGTATCTCTCTGTCTCTGTGTCTCTCTGTCTCTGTATCTCTCTGCCTCTGTGTCTCTCTGTCTCTGTATCACTCTCTCTCTGTATCTCTCTCTGCCTCTGTATCCCTCTGTCTCTGTATCTCTCTGTCTCTGTATCTCTCAGCCTCTGTATCTCTCTGTCTCTGTACCTCTCTGTCTCTATCTCTCTGTCTCTGTATCTCTTGTCTCTGTATCTCTCTGACTCTGTATCTCTCTGTCTCTGTATCTCTTGTCTCTGTATCTCTCTGTCTCTGTATCTCGCTCTGTCTCTGTATCTCTCTGTCTCTGTATCTCTTGTCTCTGTATCTCTATGTCTCTGTAACTCTCTGCCTCTGTGTCTCTCTGCCTCTGTATCTCTCTGTGTCTCTATATCTCTCTGTCTCTGTCTCTCTCTGTCTCTGTATCTCTCTGTCTCTGTATCTCTCTGCCTCTGTGTCTCTCTGTCTCTGTATCTCTCTGCCTCTGTGTCTCTCTGTCTCTGTATCTCTCTATCTCTGTATCTATCTCTGCCTCTTTATCCCTCTGTCTCTGTATCTCTCTGTCGCTGTATCTCTTGTCTCTGTATCTCTGCATCAATATCTCACTGCCTCTGTATCTCTCTGCATCTGTCTCTGTATCTCTCTGTCTCTGTGTCTCTCTGCCTCTGTATCTCTCTGTCTCTTTATCTCTCTGTCTCTGTATCTCTCTGTCTCTGTATCTCTCTGCCTCTGTATCTCTCTGTCTCTGTATCTCTTGTCTCTGTATTTCACTGCCTCTGTATCTCTCTGTCTCTGTATCTCTCAGCCTCTGTATCTCTCTGTTTCTGTATCTCTCTGTCTCTGTATCTCTCTGTCTCTGTATCTCTCTGCCTCTGTGTCTCTCTGTCTCTGTATCTCTCTGCCTCTGTGCCTCACTGTCTCTGTATCTCTCTGTCTCTGTATCTCTCTCTGCCTCTGTGTCTCTCTGTCTCTGTATCTCTCTGCCTCTGTGTCTCTGTCTCTGTATCTCTGTCTCAATATCTCACTGCCTCAGTATCTCTTGTCTCTGTATCTCTCTGTCTCTGTATCTCTCTGTCTCTGTATCTCTTGTCTCTGTATCTCTCTGTCTCTGTATCTCTTGTCTCTGTATCTCTGCATCAATATCTCACTGCCTCTGTATCTCTCTGCATCTGTCTCTGTATCTCTCTGTCTCTGTGTCTCTCTGCCTCTGTATCTCTCTGTCTCTTTATCTCTCTGTCTCTGTATCTCTCTGTCTCTGTATCTCTCTGCCTCTGTATCTCTCTGTCTCTGTATCTCTTGTCTCTGTATTTCACTGCCTCTGTATCTCTCTGTCTCTGTATCTCTCAGCCTCTGTATCTCTCTGTCTCTGTATCTCTCTGTCTCTGTATCTCTCTGTCTCTGTATCTCTCTGCCTCTGTGTCTCTCTGTCTCTGTATCTCTCTGCCTCTGTGTCTCTCTGTCTCTGTATCTCTCTGTCTCTGTATCTCTCTCTGCCTCTGTGTCCCTCTGTCTCTGTATCTCTCTGTCTCTGTATCTCTCTGTCTCTATCTCTCTGTCTCTATCTCTCTGTCTCTGTATCTCTTGTCTCTGTATCTCTCTGACTCTGTATCTCTCTGTCTCTGTATCTCTTGTCTCTGTATCTCTCTGTCTCTGTATCTCTCTCTGTCTCTGTATCTCTCTGTCTCTGTATCTCTTGTCTCTGTATCTCTCGGTCTCTGTATCTCTCTGCCTCTGTATCTCTCTGCCTCTGTATCTCTCTGTCTCTGTCTCTCTGTCTCTGTCTCTGTATCTCTCTGTCTCTGTATCTCTCTGTCTCTGTGTCTCTGTATCTCTCTGCCTCTGTATCTCTCTGTCTCTGTCTCTCTCTGTCTCTCTCTGTCTCTGTATCTCTCTGTCTCTGTATCTCTCTGTCTCTGTGTCTCTGTATCTCTCTGCCTCTGTATCTCTCTGTCTCTGTATCTCTCTGTCTCTGTATCTCTCTGTGTCTCTGTCTCTGTATCTCTCTCCGTCTCTGTATCTCTCTGTCTCTGTATCTCTCTGTCTCTGTGTCTCTGTCTCTGTATCTCTGCCTCAATATCTCACTGCCTCTGTATCTCTTCTCTCTGTATCTCTCTGTCTCTTGATCTCTCTGTCTCTGTATCTCTCTGTCTCTGTATCTCTCTGTCTCTGTATCTCTTGTCTCTGTATCTCTCTGTCTCTGTATCTCTTGTCTATGTATCTCTGCATCAATATCTCACTGCCTCTGTATCTCTCTGCCTCTGTCTCTGTATCTCTCTGCCTCTGTATCTCTCTGTCTCTGTGTCTCTCTGCCTCTGTATCTCTCTGTCTCTTTATCTCTCTGCCTCTGTATCTCTCTGTCTCTGTATCTCTTGTCTCTGTATTTCACTGCCTCTGTATCTCTCTGTCTCTGTATCTCTCTGACTCTGTATCTCTCTGTCTCTGTATCTCTTGTCTCTGTATCTCTGCCTCTGTATCTCTCTGTCTCTCTCTGCCTCTGTATCTCTCTGTCTCTGTATCTCTCTGACTCTGTATCTCTCTGTCTCTGTATCTCTTGTCTCTGTATCTCTGCCTCTGTATCTCTCTGTCTCTCTCTGCCTCTGTATCTCTCTGTCTCTGTATCTCTCTGTCTCTGTATCTCTCTGTCTTTATCTCTCTGTCTCTGTATCTCTCTGTCTCTGTATCTCTCTGTCTCTGTATCTCTCTGCCTCTGTATCTCTCTGCCTTTATCTCTCTGTCTCTGTATCTCTCTGTCTCTGTATCTCTCTGTCTCTGTATCTCTCTGCCTCTGTGTCTCTCTGTTTCTGTATCTCTCTGCCTCTGTGTCTCTCTGTCTCTGTATCTCTCTGACTCTGTATCTCTCTGTCTCTGTAACTCTTGTCTCTGTATCTCTCTGTCTCTGTATCTCTCTGTCTCTGTATCTCTTGTCTTTGTATCTCTCTGTCTCTGTATCTATCTGTCTCTGTGTCTCTCTGTCTCTGTATCTCTCTGCCTCTGTATCTCTCTGTCTCTGTATCTCTCTGTCTCTGTATCTCTTGTCTCTGTATCTCTCTGTCTCTGTATCTCTCTGCCTCTGTATCTCTCTCTGTCTCTGTATCTCTCTGTATCTGTCTCTGCCTCTCTCTGTCTCTGTATCTCTCTGTCTCTGTATCTCTCTGTCTCTGTATCTCTCTGTCTCTGTGTCTCTGTATCTCTCTGCCTCTGTATCTCTCTGTCTCTGTCTCTCTCTGTCTCTGTATCTCTCTGTCTCTGTATCTCTCTGTCTCTGTGTCTCTATATCTCTCTGCCTCTGTATCTCTCTGTCTCTGTATCTCTCTGTCTCTGTGTCTCTGTCTCTGTATCTCTCTGCCTCAATATCTCTCTGCCTCTGTATCTCTCTGTATCTGTATCTCTCTCTGCCTCTGTATCTCTCTGTCTCTGTATCTCTCTGTCTCTGTCTCTCTCTGTCTCTGTATCTCTGCCTCAATATCTCTCTGCCTCTGTATCTCTTGTCTCTGTATCTCTCTGTATCTCTCTGCCTCTGTGTCTCTCTGTCTCTGTATCTCTCTGCCTCTGTGTCTCTCTGTCTCTGTATCTCTCTGACTCTGTATCTCTCTGTCTCTGTATCTCTTGTCTCTGTATCTCTCTGTCTCTGTATCTCTCTGTCTCTGTATGTCTCTGTCGCTGTCTCTCTCTGTCTCTGTATCTCTCTGTCTCTGTGTCTCTCTTTCTCTGTATCTCTCTGTCTCTGTGTCTCTGTATCTCTCTGCCTCTGTATCTCTCTGTCTCTGTCTCTCTCTGTCTCTGTATCTCTCTGTCTCTGTGTCTCTGGATCTCTCTGTCTCTGTATCTCTCTGTCTCTGTATCTCTTGTCTCTGTATCTCTCTGCCTCTGTATCTCTCTGTCTCTGTGTCTCTGTCTCTGTATCTCTTGTCTCTGTATCTCTCTGTCTCTGTATCTCTTGTCTCTGTATCTCTCTGCCTCTGTATCTCTCTGTCTCTGTGTCTCTGTCTCTGTATCTCTTGTCTCTGTATCTCTCTGTCTCTGTATCTCTCTCTGCCTCTGTATCTCTCTGCATCTGTCTCTGTATCTCTCTGCCTCTGTATCTCTCTGTCTCTGTGTCTCTCTGCCTCTGTATCTCTCTGTCTCTTTATCTCTCTGTCTCTGTATCTCTCTGCCTCTGTATCTCTCTGTCCCTGTATCTCTTGTCTCTGTATTTCACTGCCTCTGTATCTCTCTGTCTCTGTATCTCTCTGACTCTGTATCTCTCTGTCTCTGTATCTCTTGTCTCTGTATCTCTGTCTCTGTATCTCTCTGCCTCAATATCTCTCTGTCTCTGTATCTCTCTCTGCCTCTGTATCTCTCTCTGCCTCTGTATCCCTCTGTCTCTGTATCTCTCTGTCTCTGTATCTCTCAGCGTCTGTATCTCTCTGTCTCTGTATCTTTCTGTCTCTGTATCTCTCTGTCTCTGTATCTCTCTGCCTCTGTATCTCTCTGCCTCTGTGTCTCTCTGTCTCTGTATCTCTCTGTCTCTGTATCTCTCTCTGCCTCTGTATCCCTCTGTCTCTGTATCTCTCTGCCTCTGTGTCTCTCTGTCTCTGTATCTCTCTGTCTCTGTATCTCTCTGTCTCTGTATCTCTCTGTCTCTGTATCTCTCTGCCTCTGTGTCTCTCTGTCTCTGTATCTCTCTGCCTCTGTGTCTCTCTGTCTCTGTATCTCTCTGTCTCTGTATCTCTCTGCCTCTGTGTCTCTCTGTCTCTGTATCTCTCTGTCTCTGTATCTCTCTGCCTCTGTGTCTCTCTGTCTCTGTATCTCTCTGTCTCTGTATCTCTCTGTCTCTGTATCTCTCTGTCTCTGTATCTCTCTGCCTGTGTATCTCTCTGCCTCTGTGTCTCTCTGTCTCTGTATCTCTCTGTCTCTGTATCTCTCTCTGCCTCTGTATCCCTCTGTCTCTGTATCTCTCTGCCTCTGTATCTCTCTGCCTCTGTATCTCTCTGTCTCTGTATCTCTCTGTCTCTGTATCTCTCTGTCTCTGTATCTCTCTGCCTCTGTATCTCTCTGCCTCTGTGTCTCTCTGTCTCTGTATCTCTCTGTCTCTGTATCTCTCTCTGCCTCTGTATCCCTCTGTCTCTGTATCTCTCTGCCTCTGTGTCTCTCTGTCTCTGTATCTCTCTGCCTCTGTGTCTCTCTGTCTCTGTATCTCTCTGTCTCTGTATCTCTCTGCCTCTGTGTCTCTCTGTCTCTGTATCTCTCTGTCTCTGTATCTCTCTGCCTCTGTGTCTCTCTGTCTCTGTATCTCTCTGCCTCTGTGTCTCTCTGTCTCTGTATCTCTCTGTCTCTGTATCTCTCTGCCTCTTTGTCTCTCTGTCTCTGTATCTCTCTCTCTCTGTATCTCTCTCTGCCTCTGTATCTCTCTGTCTCTGTATCTCTCTGTCTCTGTCTCTCTCTGTCTCTGTATCTCTCTGCCTCTGTGTCTCTCTGTCTCTGTATCTCTTGTCTCTGTATCTCTCATATCTCTGTATCTCTCTCTGTCTCTGTATCTCTCTGTCTCTGTATCTCTCTGTCTCTGTGTCTCTCTGTCTCTGTATCTCTCTGCCTCTGTGTCTCTCTGTCTCTGTATCACTCTCTCTCTGTATCTCTCTCTGCCTCTGTATCCCTCTGTCTCTGTATCTCTCTGTCTCTGTATCTCTCAGCCTCTGTATCTCTCTGTCTCTGTACCTCTCTGTCTCTATCTCTCTGTCTCTGTATCTCTTGTCTCTGTATCTCTCTGACTCTGTATCTCTCTGTCTCTGTATCTCTTGTCTCTGTATCTCTCTGTCTCTGTATCTCGCTCTGTCTCTGTATCTCTCTGTCTCTGTATCTCTTGTCTCTGTATCTCTCTGTCTCTGTATCTCTCTGCCTCTGTATCTCTCTGCCTCTGTATCTCTCTGTGTCTCTATATCTCTCTGTCTCTGTCTCTCTCTGTCTCTGTATCTCTCTGTCTCTGTCTCTCTCTGTCTCTGTTTCTCTCTGTCTCTGTATCTCTCTGTCTCTGTGTCTCTGTATCTCTCTGCCTCTGTGTCTCTGTATCTCTCTGTCTCTGTGTCTCTATATCTCTCTGCCTCTGTATCTCTCTGTCTCTGTCTCTCTCTGTTTCTGTCTCTCTCTGTCTCTGTATCTCTCTGTCTCTGTATCTCTCTGTCTCTGTGTCTCTGTATCTCTCTGTCTCTGTCTCTCTCTGTCTCTGTATCTCTCTGTCTCTGTATCTCTCTGTCTCTGTGTCTCTGTCTCTGTATCTCTGCCTCAATATCTCACTGCCTCTGTGTCTCTTGTCTCTGTATCTCTCTGTCTCTGGATCTCTCTGTCTCTGGATCTCTCTGTCTCTGTATCTCTTGTCTCTGTATCTCTCTGTCTCTGTATCTCTTGTCTATGTATCTCTGCATCAATATCTCACTGCCTCTGTATCTCTCTGCCTCTGTCTCTGTATCTCTCTGTCTCTGTATCTCTCTGTCTCTGTGTCTCTCTGCCTCTGTATCTCTCTGTCTCTTTATCTCTCTGTATCTGTATCTCTCTGTCTCTGTATCTCTCTGTCTTTATCTCTCTGCCTCTGTATCTCTGTCTCTGTATCTCTCTGACTCTGTATCTCTCTGTCTCTGTATCTCTTGTCTCTGTATCTCTGTCTCTGTATCTCTCTGCCTCAATATCTCTCTGTCTCTGTATCTCTCTGTCTCTGTATCTCTCTCTGTCTCTGTATCTCTCTGTCTCTATATCTCTCTGTCTCTGTATCTCTCTGCCTCTGTATCTCTCTGTCTCTGTATCTCTCTGTCTTTATCTCTCTGTCTCTGTATCTCTCTGTCTCTGTATCTCTCTGCCTCTGTATCTCTCTGTCTCTGTATCTATCTGCCTTTATCTCTCTGCCTCTGTATCTCTCTGTCTCTGTATCTCTCTGTCTCTGTATCTCCCTGTCTCTGTATCTCTCTGCCTCTGTGTCTCTCTGTCTCTGTATCTCTCTGCCTCTGTGTCGCTCTGTCTCTGTATCTCTCTGACTCTGTATCTCTCTGTCTCTGTTAATCTTGTCTCTGTAACTCTCTGTCTCTGTATCTCTTGTCTCTGTATCTCTCTGTCTCTGTATCTCTCTGCCTCTGTATCTCTGTGTCTCTGTATCTCTCTGCCTCTGTATCTCTCTCTGTCTCTGTATCTCTCTGTCTCTGTCTCTGTCTCTCTATGTCTCTGTATCTCTCTGTCTCTGTATCTCTCTGCCTCTGTATCTCTCTGTCTCTGTCTCTCTCTGTCTCTGTATCTCTTGTCTCTGTATCTCTGTCTCTGTATCTCTCTGCCTCAATATCTCTCTGTCTCTGTATCTCTCTCTGCCTCTGTATCTCTCTCTGCCTCTGTATCCCTCTGTCTCTGTATCTCTCTGTCTCTGTATCTCTCAGCCTCTGTATCTCTCTGTCTCTGTATCTCTCTGTCTCGGTATCTCTCTGTCTCTGTATCTCTCTGCCTCTGTATCTCTCTGCCTCTGTGTCTCTCTGTCTCTGTATCTCTCTGTCTCTGTATGTCTCTGCCTCTGTGTCTCTCTGTCTCTGTATCTCTCTGTCTCTGTATCTCTCTGCCTCTGTGTCTCTCTGTCTCTGTATCTCTCTGCCTCTGTGTCTCTCTGTCTCTGTATCTCTCTGTCTCTGTATCTCTCTGCCTCTTTGTCTCTCTGTCTCTGTATCTCTCTCTCTCTGTATCTCTCTCTGCCTCTGTATCCCTCTGTCTCTGTATCTCTCTGTCTCTGTATCTCTCAGCCTCTGTATCTCTCTGTCTCTGTACCTCTCTGTCTCTATCTCTCTGTCTCTGTATCTCTTGTCTCTGTATCTCTCTGACTCTGTATCTCTCTGTCTCTGTATCTCTTGTCTCTGTATCTCTCTGTCTCTGTATCTCGCTCTGTCTCTGTATCTCTTTGTCTCTGTATCTCTTGTCTCTGTATCTCTCTGTCTTTGTATCTCTCTGCCTCTGTATCTCTCTGCCTCTGTATCTCTCTGTCTCTGTACCTCTCTGTCTCTATCTCTCTGTCTCTGTATCTCTTGTCTCTGTATCTCTCTGACTCTGTATCTCTCTGTCTCTGTATCTCTTGTCTCTGTATCTCTCTGTCTCTGTATCTCGCTCTGTCTCTGTATCTCTCTGTATCTCTTGTCTCTGTATCTCTCTGTCTCTGTATCTCTCTGCCTCTGTATCTCTCTGCCTCTGTATCTCTCTGTGTCTCTATATCTCTCTGTCTCTGTCTCTCTCTGTCTCTGTATCTCTCTGTCTCTGTATCTCTCTGTCTCTGTGTCTCTATATCTCTCTGCCTCTGTGTCTCTCTGTCTCTGTCTCTCTCTGTCTCTGTATCTCTCTGTCTCTGTATCTCTCTGTCTCTGTGTCTCTGTATCTCTCTGCCTCTGTGTCTCTGTATCTCTCTGTCTCTGTGTCTCTATATCTCTCTGCCTCTGTATCTCTCTGTCTCTGTCTCTCTCTGTTTCTGTCTCTCTCTGTCTCTGTATCTCTCTGTCTCTGTATCTCTCTGTCTCTGTGTCTCTGTATCTCTCTGTCTGTCTCTCTCTGTGCCTGTAACTCTCTGTCTCTGTGTCTCTGTCTCTGTATCTCTGCCTCAATATCTCACTGCCTCTGTATCTCTTGTCTCTGTATCTCTCTGTCTCTGGATCTCTCTGTCTCTGGATCTCTCTGTCTCTGTATCTCTTGTCTCTGTATCTCTCTGTCTCTGTATCTCTTGTCTATGTATCTCTGCATCAATATCTCACTGCCTCTGTATCTCTCTGCCTCTGTCTCTGTATCTCTCTGTCTCTGTATCTCTCTGTCTCTGTATCTCTCTCTGTCTCTGTATCTCTCTGTCTCTGTATCTCTCTGTCTCTGTGTCTCTGTATCTCTCTGCCTCTGTGTCTCTCTGTCTCTGTATCACTCTCTCTCTGTATCTCTCTCTGCCTCTGTATCCCTCTGTCTCTGTATCTCTCTGTCTCTGTATCTCTCAGCCTCTGAATCTCTCTGTCTCTGTACCTCTCTGTCTCTATCTCTCTGTCTCTGTATCTCTTGTCTCTGTATCTCTCTGACTCAGTATCTCTCTGTCTCTGTATCTCTTGTCTCTGTATCTCTCTGTCTCTGTATCTCGCTCTGTCTCTGTATCTCTCTGTCTCTGTATCTCTTGTCTCTGTATCTCTCTGTCTCTGTATCTCTCTGCCTCTGTATCTCTCTGCCTCTGTATCTCTCTGTGTCTCTATATCTCTCTGTCTCTGTCTCTCTCTGTCTCTGTATCTCTCTGTCTCTGTATCTCTCTGTCTCTGTGTCTCTATATCTCTCTGCCTCTGTATCTCTCTGTCTCTGTCTCTCTCTGTCTCTGTATCTCTCTGTCTCTGTATCTCTCTGTCTCTGTGTCTCTGTATCTCTCTGCCTCTGTGTCTCTGTATCTCTCTGTCTCTATATCTCTCTGCCTCTGTATCTCTCTGTCTCTGTCTCTCTCTGTTTCTGTCTCTCTCTGTCTCTGTATCTCTCTGTCTCTGTATCTCTCTGTCTCTGTGTCTCTGTATCTCTCTGTCTCTGTCTCTCTCTGTCTCTGTATCTCTCTGTCTCTGTATCTCTCTGTCTCTGTGTCTCTGTCTCTGTATCTCTGCCTCAATATCTCACTGCCTCTGTGTCTCTTGTCTCTGTATCTCTCTGTCTCTGGATCTCTCTGTCTCTGGATCTCTCTGTCTCTGTATCTCTTGTCTCTGTATCTCTCTGTCTCTGTATCTCTTGTCTATGTATCTCTGCATCAATATCTCACTGCCTCTGTATCTCTCTGCCTCTGTCTCTGTATCTCTCTGTCTCTGTATCTCTCTGTCTCTGTGTCTCTCTGCCTCTGTATCTCTCTGTCTCTTTATCTCTCTGTATCTGTATCTCTCTGTCTCTGTATCTCTCTGTCTTTATCTCTCTGCCTCTGTATCTCTGTCTCTGTATCTCTCTGACTCTGTATCTCTCTGTCTCTGTATCTCTTGTCTCTGTATCTCTGTCTCTGTATCTCTCTGCCTCAATATCTCTCTGTCTCTGTATCTCTCTGTCTCTGTATCTCTCTCTGTCTCTGTATCTCTCTGTCTCTGTATCTCTCTGCCTCTGTATCTCTCTGTCTCTGTATCTCTCTGTCTTTATCTCTCTGTCTCTGTATCTCTCTGTCTCTGTATCTCTCTGCCTCTGTATCTCTCTGTCTCTGTATCTATCTGCCTTTATCTCTCTGCCTCTGTATCTCTCTGTCTCTGTATCTCTCTGTCTCTGTATCTCCCTGTCTCTGTATCTCTCTGCCTCTGTGTCTCTCTGTCTCTGTATCTCTCTGCCTCTGTGTCGCTCTGTCTCTGTATCTCTCTGACTCTGTATCTCTCTGTCTCTGTTAATCTTGTCTCTGTAACTCTCTGTCTCTGTATCTCTTGTCTCTGTGTCTCTCTGTCTCTGTATCTCTCTGTCTCTGTATCTCTGTGTCTCTGTATCTCTCTGCCTCTGTGTCTCTGTATCTCTCTGTCTCTGTGTCTCTATATCTCTCTGCCTCTGTATCTCTCTGTCTCTGTCTCTTTCTGTTTCTGTCTCTCTCTGTCTCTGTATCTCTCTGTCTCTGTATCTCTCTGTCTCTGTGTCTCTGTATCTCTCTGTCTGTCTCTCTCTGTGTCTGTATCTCTCTGTCTCTGTGTCTCTGTCTCTGTATCTCTGCCTCAATATCTCACTGCCTCTGTATCTCTTGTCTCTGTATCTCTCTGTCTCTGGATCTCTCTGTCTCTGGATCTCTCTGTCTCTGTATCTCTTGTCTCTGTATCTCTCTGTCTCTGTATCTCTTGTCTATGTATCTCTGCATCAATATCTCACTGCCTCTGTATCTCTCTGCCTCTGTCTCTGTATCTCTCTGTCTCTGTATCTCTCTGTCTCTGTATCTCTCTCTGTCTCTGTATCTCTCTGTCTCTGTATCTCTCTGTCTCTGTGTCTCTCTGTCTCTGTATCTCTCTGCCTCTGTGTCTCTCTGTCTCTGTATCACTCTCTCTCTGTATCTCTCTCTGCCTCTGTATCCCTCTGTCTCTGTATCTCTCTGTCTCTGTATCTCTCAGCCTCTGAATCTCTCTGTCTCTGTACCTCTCTGTCTCTATCTCTCTGTCTCTGTATCTCTTGTCTCTGTATCTCTCTGACTCAGTATCTCTCTGTCTCTGTATCTCTTGTCTCTGTATCTCTCTGTCTCTGTATCTCGCTCTGTCTCTGTATCTCTCTGTCTCTGTATCTCTTGTCTCTGTATCTCTCTGTCTCTGTATCTCTCTGCCTCTGTATCTCTCTGCCTCTGTATCTCTCTGTGTCTCGAAATCTCTCTGTCTCTGTCTCTCTCTGTCTCTGTATCTCTCTGTCTCTGTATCTCTCTGTCTCTGTGTCTCTATATCTCTCTGCCTCTGTATCTCTCTGTCTCTGTCTCTCTCTGTCTCTGTATCTCTCTGTCTCTGTATCTCTCTGTCTCTGTGTCTCTGTATCTCTCTGCCTCTGTGTCTCTGTATCTCTCTGTCTCTGTGTCTCTATATCTCTCTGCCTCTGTATCTCTCTGTCTCTGTCTCTCTCTGTTTCTGTCTCTCTCTGTCTCTGTATCTCTCTGTCTCTGTATCTCTCTGTCTCTGTGTCTCTGTATCTCTCTGTCTCTGTCTCTCTCTGTCTCTGTATCTCTCTGTCTCTGTATCTCTCTGTCTCTGTGTCTCTGTCTCTGTATCTCTGCCTCAATATCTCACTGCCTCTGTGTCTCTTGTCTCTGTATCTCTCTGTCTCTGGATCTCTCTGTCTCTGGATCTCTCTGTCTCTGTATCTCTTGTCTCTGTATCTCTCTGTCTCTGTATCTCTTGTCTATGTATCTCTGCATCAATATCTCACTGCCTCTGTATCTCTCTGCCTCTGTCTCTGTATCTCTCTGTCTCTGTATCTCTCTGTCTCTGTGTCTCTCTGCCTCTGTATCTCTCTGTCTCTTTATCTCTCTGTATCTGTATCTCTCTGTCTCTGTATCTCTCTGTCTTTATCTCTCTGCCTCTGTATCTCTGTCTCTGTATCTCTCTGACTCTGTATCTCTCTGTCTCTGTATCTCTTGTCTCTGTATCTCTGTCTCTGTATCTCTCTGCCTCAATATCTCTCTGTCTCTGTATCTCTCTGTCTCTGTATCTCTCTCTGTCTCTGTATCTCTCTGTCTCTGTATCTCTCTGCCTCTGTATCTCTCTGTCTCTGTATCTCTCTGTCTTTATCTCTCTGTCTCTGTATCTCTCTGTCTCTGTATCTCTCTGCCTCTGTATCTCTCTGTCTCTGTATCTATCTGCCTTTATCTCTCTGCCTCTGTATCTCTCTGTCTCTGTATCTCTCTGTCTCTGTATCTCCCTGTCTCTGTATCTCTCTGCCTCTGTGTCTCTCTGTCTCTGTATCTCTCTGCCTCTGTGTCGCTCTGTCTCTGTATCTCTCTGACTCTGTATCTCTCTGTCTCTGTTAATCTTGTCTCTGTAACTCTCTGTCTCTGTATCTCTTGTCTCTGTGTCTCTCTGTCTCTGTATCTCTCTGCCTCTGTATCTCTGTGTCTCTGTATCTCTCTGCCTCTGTATCTCTCTCTGTCTCTGTATCTCTCTGTCTCTGTCTCTGTCTCTCTATGTCTCTGTATCTCTCTGTCTCTGTATCTCTCTGCCTCTGTATCTCTCTGTCTCTGTCTCTCTCTGTCTCTGTATCTCTTGTCTCTGTATCTCTGTCTCTGTATCTCTCTGCCTCAATATCTCTCTGTCTCTGTATCTCTCTCTGCCTCTGTATCTCTCTCTGCCTCTGTATCCCTCTGTCTCTGTATCTCTCTGTCTCTGTATCTCTCAGCCTCTGTATCTCTCTGTCTCTGTATCTCTCTGTCTCGGTATCTCTCTGTCTCTGTATCTCTCTGCCTCTGTATCTCTCTGCCTCTGTGTCTCTCTGTCTCTGTATCTCTCTGTCTCTGTATGTCTCTGCCTCTGTGTCTCTCTGTCTCTGTATCTCTCTGTCTCTGTATCTCTCTGCCTCTGTGTCTCTCTGTCTCTGTATCTCTCTGCCTCTGTGTCTCTCTGTCTCTGTATCTCTCTGTCTCTGTATCTCTCTGCCTCTTTGTCTCTCTGTCTCTGTATCTCTCTCTCTCTGTATCTCTCTCTGCCTCTGTATCCCTCTGTCTCTGTATCTCTCTGTCTCTGTATCTCTCAGCCTCTGTATCTCTCTGTCTCTGTACCTCTCTGTCTCTATCTCTCTGTCTCTGTATCTCTTGTCTCTGTATCTCTCTGACTCTGTATCTCTTTGTCTCTGTATCTCTTGTCTCTGTATCTCTCTGTCTCTGTACCTCGCTCTGTCTCTGTATCTCTTTGTCTCTGTATCTCTTGTCTCTGTATCTCTCTGTCTCTGTATCTCTCTGCCACTGTATCTCTCTGCCTCTGTATCTCTCTGTCTCTGTACCTCTCTGTCTCTATCTCTCTGTCTCTGTATCTCTTGTCTCTGTATCTCTCTGACTCTGTATCTCTCTGTCTCTGTATCTCTTGTCTCTGTATCTCTCTGTCTCTGTATCTCGCTCTGTCTCTGTATCTCTCTGTATCTCTTGTCTCTGTATCTCTCTGTCTCTGTATCTCTCTGCCTCTGTATCTCTCTGCCTCTGTATCTCTCTGTGTCTCTATATCTCTCTGTCTCTGTCTCTCTCTGTCTCTGTATCTCTCTGTCTCTGTATCTCTCTGTCTCTGTGTCTCTGTATCTCTCTGTCTGTCTCTCTCTGTGTCTGTATCTCTCTGTCTCTGTATCTCTCTGTCTCTGTGTCTCTGTCTCTGTATCTCTGCCTCAATATCTCACTGCCTCTGTATCTCTTGTCTCTGTATCTCTCTGTCTCTGGATCTCTCTGTCTCTGGATCTCTCTGTCTCTGTATCTCTTGTCTCTGTATCTCTCTGTCTCTGTATCTCTTGTCTATGTATCTCTGCATCAATATCTCACTGCCTCTGTATCTCTCTGCCTCTGTCTCTGTATCTCTCTGTCTCTGTATCTCTCTGTCTCTGTGTCTCTCTGCCTCTGTATCTCTCTGTCTCTTTATCTCTCTGTATCTGTATCTCTCTGTCTCTGTATCTCTCTGTCTCTGTCTCTCTGCCTCTGTATCTCTGTCTCTGTATCTCTCTGACTCTGTATCTCTCTGTCTCTGTATCTCTTGTCTCTGTATCTCTGTCTCTGTATCTCTCTGCCTCAATATCTCTCTGTCTCTGTATCTCTCTGTCTCTGTATCTCTCTCTGTCTCTGTATCTCTCTGCCTCTGTATCTCTCTGCCTCTGTATCTCTCTGTCTCTGTATCTCTCTGTCTTTATCTCTCTGTATCTCTCTGTCTCTGTATCTCTCTGTCTCTGTATCTCTCTGCCTCTGTATCTCTCTGTCTCTGTATCTATCTGCCTTTATCTCTCTGCCTCTGTATCTCTCTGTCTCTGTATCTCTCTGTCTCTGTATCTCCCTGTCTCTGTATCTCTCTGCCTCTGTGTCTCTCTGTCTCTGTATCTCTCTGCCTCTGTGTCGCTCTGTCTCTGTATCTCTCTGACTCTGTATCTCTCTGTCTCTGTTAATCTTGTCTCTGTATCTCTCTGTCTCTGTATCTCTCTCCGTCTCTGTAACTCTCTGTCTCTGTATCTCTTGTCTCTGTATCTCTCTGCCTCTGTATCTCTGTGTCTCTGTATCTCTCTGCCTATTTATCTCTCTCTGTCTCTGTATCTCTCTTTCTCTGTCTCTCTATGTCTCTGTATCTCTCTGTCTCTGTATCTCTCTGTCTCTGTGTCTCTGTATCTCTCTGCCTCTGTATCTCTCTGTCTCTGTCTCTCTCTGTCTCTGTATCTCTCTGTCTCTGTATCTCTCTGTCTCTGTGTCTCTGTATCTCTCTGCCTCTGTATCTCTCTGTCTCTGTATCTCTCTGTCTCTGTATCTCTCTGTCTCTGTGTCTCTGTCTCTGTATCTCTCTGCCTCAATATCTCTCTGCCTCTGTATCTCTCTGTATCTGTATCTCTCTGCCTCTGTATCTCTCTGTCTCTGTCTCTCTCTGTCTCTGTATCTCTGCCTCAATATCTCACTGCCTCTGTATCTCTTGTCTCTGTATCTCTCTGTCTCTGTATCTCTCTGCCTCTGTGTCTCTCTGTCTCTGTATCTCTCTGACTCTGTATCTCTCTCTGTCTCTGTATCTCTCTGTCTCTGTATCTCTTGTCTCTGTATCTCTCTGTCTCTGTATCTCTCTGTCTCTGTGTCTCTCTGTCTCTGTATCTCTCTGTCTCTGTGTCTCTGTCTCTCTCTGCCTCTGTGTCTCTCTGTCTCTGTATCTCTCTGTCTCTGTATCTCTCTGCCTCTGTGTCTCTCTGTCTCTGTATCTCTCTGCCTCTGTGACTCTCTGTCTCTGTATCTCTCTGTCTCTGTATCTCTCTGCCTCTTTGTCTCTCTGTCTCTGTATCTCTCTCTCTCTGTATCTCTCTCTGCCTCTGTATCCCTCTGTCTCTGTATCTCTCTGTCTCTGTATCTCTCAGCCTCTGTATCTCTCTGTCTCTGTACCTCTCTGTCTCTATCTCTCTGTCTCTGTATCTCTTGCCTCTGTATCTCTGACTCTGTATCTCTCTGTCTCTGTATCTCTTGTCTTTGTATCTCTCTGTCTCTGTATCTCTATATCTCTCTGCCTCTGTATCTCTCTGTCTCTGTCTCTCTCTGTCTCTGTATCTCTCTGTCTCTGTATATCTCTGTCTCTGTGTCTCTGTATCTCTCTGCCTCTGTGTCTCTGTATCTCTCTGTCTCTGCGTCTCTATATCTCTCTGCCTCTGTATCTCTCTGTCTCTGTCTCTCTCTGTCTCTGTCTCTCTCTGTCTCTGTATCTCTCTGTCTCTGTATCTCTTGTCTCTGTATCTCTCTGTGTCTGTATGTCTCTGCCTCTGTATCTCTCTGCCTCTGTATCTCTCTGTCTCTGTGTCTCTGTATCTCTCTGCCTCTGTGTCTCTGTATCTCTCTGTCTCTGTGTCTCTATATCTCTCTGTCTCTGTATCTCTTGTCTCTGTATCTCTCTGTCTCTGTATCTCTCTGCCTCTGTATCTCTCTGTCTCTGTCTCTCTCTGTCTCTGTATCTCTCTGTCTCTGTATCTCTCTGTCTCTGTGTCTCTATATCTCTCTGCATCTGTGTCTCTCTGTCTCTGTCTCTCTCTGTCTCTGTATCTCTCTGTCTCTGTATCTCTCTGCCTCTGTATCTCTCTGTCTCTGTCTCTCTCTGTCTCTGTATCTCTCTGTCTCTGTATCTCTCTGTCTCTGTGTCTCTATATCTCTCTGCATCTGTGTCTCTCTGTCTCTGTCTCTCTCTGTCTCTGTATCTCTCTGTCTCTGTATCTCTCTGTCTCTGTGTCTCTGTATCTCTCTGCCTCTGTGTCTCTGTATCTCTCTGTCTCTGTGTCTCTATATCTCTCTGCCTCTGTATCTCTCTGTCTCTGTCTCTCTCTGTCTCTGTCTCTCTCTGTCTCTATATCTCTCTGTCTCTGTGTCTCTGTATCTCTCTGTCTCTGTCTCTCTCTGTCTCTGTATCTCTCTGTCTCTGTATCTCTCTGTCTCTGTGTCTCTGTCTCTGTATCTCTGCCTCAATATCTCACTGCCTCTGTATCTCTTGTCTCTGTATCTCTCTGTCTCTGGATCTCTCTGTCTCTGGATCTCTCTGTCTCTGTATCTCTTGTCTCTGTATCTCTCTGTCTCTGTATCTCTTGTCTATGTATCTCTGCATCAATATCTCACTGCCTCTGTATCTCTCTGCCTCTGTCTCTGTATCTCTCTGCCTCTGTATCTCTCTGTCTCTGTGTCTCTCTGCCTCTGTATCTCTCTGTCTCTTTATCTCTCTGTATCTGTATCTCTCTGTCTCTGTATCTCTCTGTCTTTATCTCTCTGCCTCTGTATCTCTGTCTCTGTATCTCTTGTCTCTGTATTTCACTGCCTCTGTATCTCTCTGTCTCTGTATCTCTCTGACTCTGTATCTCTCTGTCTCTGTATCTCTTGTCTCTGTATCTCTGTCTCTGTATCTCTCTGCCTCAATATCTCTCTGTCTCTGTATCTCTCTGTCTCTGTATCTCTCTCTGCCTCTGTATCTCTCTGTCTCTGTATCTCTCTGTCTCTGTATCTCTCTGCCTCTGTATCTCTCTGTCTCTGTATCTCTCTGTCTTTATCTCTCTGTCTCTGTATCTCTCTGTCTCTGTATCTCTCTGTCTCTGTATCTCTCTGCCTCTGTATCTCTCTGTCTCTGTATCTCTCTGCCTTTATCTCTCTGCCTCTGTATCTCTCTGTCTCTGTATCTCTCTGTCTCTGTATCTCTCTGTCTCTGTGTCTCTCTGTCTCTGTATCTCTCTGCCTCTGTGTCGCTCTGTCTCTGTATCTCTCTGACTCTGTATCTCTCTGTCTCTGTATCTCTTGTCTCTGTATCTCTCTGTCTCTGTATCTCTCTCCGTCTCTGTATCTCTCTGTCTCTGTATCTCTTGTCTCTGTATCGCTCTGTCTCTGTATCTCTCTGCCTCTGTATCTCTCTGTCTCTGTATCTCTCTGCCTCTGTATCTCTCTCTGTCTCTGTATCTCTCTGTCTCTGTCTCTGTCTCTCTATGTCTCTGTATCTCTCTGTCTCTGTATCTCTCTGTCTCTGTGTCTCTGTATCTCTCTGACTCTGTATCTCTCTGTCTCTGTATCTCTTGTCTCTGTATCTCTGTCTCTGTATCTCTCTGCCTCAATATCTCTCTGTCTCTGTATCTCTCTGTCTCTGTATCTCTCTCTGCCTCTGTATCTCTCTGTCTCTGTATCTCTCTGTCTCTGTATCTCTCTGCCTCTGTATCTCTCTGTCTCTGTATCTCTCTGTCTCTGTATCTCTCTGTCTTTATCTCTCTGTCTCTGTATCTCTCTGCCTCTGTATCTCTCTGCCTCTGTATCTCTCTGTCTCTGTATCTCTCTGTCGCTGTATCTCTCTGTCTCTGTATCTCTCTGCCTCTGTATCTCTCTGCCTCTGTGTCTCTCTGTCTCTGTATCTCTCTGTCTCTGTATCTCTCTCTGCCTCTGTATCCCTCTGTCTCTGTATCTCTCTGCCTCTGTGTCTCTCTGTCTCTGTATCTCTCTGCCTCTGTGTCTCTCTGTCTCTGTATCTCTCTGTCTCTGTATCTCTCTGCCTCTGTGTCTCTCTGTCTCTGTATCTCTCTGTCTCTGTATCTCTCTGCCTCTGTGTCTCTCTGTCTCTGTATCTCTCTGCCTCTGTGTCTCTCTGTCTCTGTATCTCTCTGTCTCTGTATCTCTCTGCCTCTTTGTCTCTCTGTCTCTGTATCTCTCTCTCTCTGTATCTCTCTCTGCCTCTGTATCTCTCTGTCTCTGTATCTCTCTGTCTCTGTCTCTCGCTGTCTCTGTATCTCTCTGCCTCTGTGTCTCTCTGTCTCTGTATCTCTTGTCTCTGTATCTCTCTGTCTCTGTATCTCTCTCTGTCTCTGTATCTCTCTGTCTCTGTATCTCTCTCTCTCTGTGTCTCTCTGTCTCTGTATCTCTCTGCCTCTGTGTCTCTCTGTCTCTGTATCTCTCTCTCTCTGTATCTCTCTCTGCCTCTGTATCCCTCTGTCTCTGTATCTCTCTGTCTCTGTATCTCTCAGCCTCTGTATCTCTCTGTCTCTGTACCTCTCTGTCTCTATCTCTCTTGTCTCTGTATCTCTCTGACTCTGTATCTCTCTGTCTCTGTATCTCTTGTCTCTGTATCTCTCTGTCTCTGTATCTCGCTCTGTCTCTGTATCTCTCTGTCTCTGTATCTCTTGTCTCTGTATCTCTCTGTCTCCGTATCTCTCTGCCTCTGTATCTCTCTGCCTCTGTATCTCTCTGTGTCTCTATATCTCTCTGTCTCTGTCTCTCTCTGTCTCTGTATCTCTCTGTCTCTGTATCTCTCTGTCTCTGTGTCTCTATATCTCTCTGCCTCTGTATCTCTCTGTCTCTGTCTCTCTCTGTCTCTGTATCTCTCTGTCTCTGTATCTCTCTGTCTCTGTGTCTCTGTATCTCTCTGCCTCTGTGTCTCTGTATCTCTCTGTCTCTGTGTCTCTATATCTCTCTGCCTCTGTATCTCTCTGTCTCTGTCTCTCTCTGTTTCTGTCTCTCTCTGTCTCTGTATCTCTCTGTCTCTGTATCTCTCTGTCTCTGTGTCTCTGTATCTCTCTGTCTCTGTCTCTCTCTGTCTCTGTATCTCTCTGTCTCTGTATCTCTCTGTCTCTGTGTCTCTGTCTCTGTATCTCTGCCTCAATATCTCACTGCCTCTGTGTCTCTTGTCTCTGTATCTCTCTGTCTCTGTATCTCTCTGTCTCTGGATCTCTCTGTCTCTGTATCTCTTGTCTCTGTATCTCTCTGTCTCTGTATCTCTTGTCTATGTATCTCTGCATCAATATCTCACTGCCTCTGTATCTCTCTGCCTCTGTCTCTGTATCTCTCTGTCTCTGTATCTCTCTGTCTCTGTGTCTCTCTGCCTCTGTATCTCTCTGTCTCTTTATCTCTCTGTATCTGTATCTCTCTGTCTCTGTATCTCTCTGTCTTTATCTCTCTGCCTCTGTATCTCTGTCTCTGTATCTCTCTGACTCTGTATCTCTCTGTCTCTGTATCTCTTGTCTCTGTATCTCTGTCTCTGTATCTCTCTGCCTCAATATCTCTCTGTCTCTGTATCTCTCTGTCTCTGTATCTCTCTCTGTCTCTGTATCTCTCTGTCTCTGTATCTCTCTGCCTCTGTATCTCTCTGTCTCTGTATCTCTCTGTCTTTATCTCTCTGTCTCTGTATCTCTCTGTATCTGTCTCTGTCTCTCTCTGTATCTCTCTGCCTCTGTATCTCTCTGTCTCTGTATCTATCTGCCTTTATCTCTCTGCCTCTGTATCTCTCTGTCTCTGTATCTCTCTGTCTCTGTATCTCCCTGTCTCTGTATCTCTCTGCCTCTGTGTCTCTCTGTCTCTGTATCTCTCTGCCTCTGTGTCGCTCTGTCTCTGTATCTCTCTGACTCTGTATCTCTCTGTCTCTGTTAATCTTGTCTCTGTAACTCTCTGTCTCTGTATCTCTTGTCTCTGTATCTCTCTGTCTCTGTATCTCTCTGCCTCTGTATCTCTGTGTCTCTGTATCTCTCTGCCTCTGTATCTCTCTCTGTCTCTGTATCTCTCTGTCTCTGTCTCTGTCTCTCTATGTCTCTGTATCTCTCTGTCTCTGTATCTCTCTGCCTCTGTATCTCTCTGTCTCTGTCTCTCTCTGTCTCTGTATCTCTTGTCTCTGTATCTCTGTCTCTGTATCTCTCTGCCTCAATATCTCTCTGTCTCTGTATCTCTCTCTGCCTCTGTATCTCTCTCTGTCTCTGTATCCCTCTGTCTCTGTATCTCTCTGTCTCTGTATCTCTCAGCCTCTGTATCTCTCTGTCTCTGTATCTCTCTGTCTCGGTATCTCTCTGTCTCTGTATCTCTCTGCCTCTGTATCTCTCTGCCTCTGTGTCTCTCTGTCTCTGTATCTCTCTGTCTCTGTATGTCTCTGCCTCTGTGTCTCTCTGTCTCTGTATCTCTCTGTCTCTGTATCTCTCTGCCTCTGTGTCTCTCTGTCTCTGTATCTCTCTGCCTCTGTGTCTCTCTGTCTCTGTATCTCTCTGTCTCTGTATCTCTCTGCCTCTTTGTCTCTCTGTCTCTGTATCTCTCTCTCTCTGTATCTCTCTCTGCCTCTGTATCCCTCTGTCTCTGTATCTCTCTGTCTCTGTATCTCTCAGCCTCTGTATCTCTCTGTCTCTGTACCTCTCTGTCTCTATCTCTCTGTCTCTGTATCTCTTGTCTCTGTATCTCTCTGACTCTGTATCTCTCTGTCTCTGTATCTCTTGTCTCTGTATCTCTCTGTCTCTGTATCTCGCTCTGTCTCTGTATCTCTTTGTCTCTGTATCTCTTGTCTCTGTATCTCTCTGTCTCTGTATCTCTCTGCCTCTGTATCTCTCTGCCTCTGTATCTCTCTGTCTCTGTACCTCTCTGTCTCTATCTCTCTGTCTCTGTATCTCTTGTCTCTGTATCTCTCTGACTCTGTATCTCTCTGTCTCTGTTTCTCTTGTCTCTGTATCTCTCTGTCTCTGTATCTCGCTCTGTCTCTGTATCTCTCTGTATCTCTTGTCTCTGTATCTCTCTGTCTCTGTATCTCTCTGCCTCTGTATCTCTCTGCTTCTGTATCTCTCTGTGTCTCTATATCTCTCTGTCTCTGTCTCTCTCTGTCTCTGTATCTCTCTGTCTCTGTATCTCTCTGTCTCTGTGTCTCTATATCTCTCTGCCTCTGTGTCTCTCTGTCTCTGTCTCTCTCTGTCTCTGTATCTCTCTGTCTCTGTATCTCTCTGTCTCTGTGTCTCTGTATCTCTCTGCCTCTGTGTCTCTGTATCTCTCTGTCTCTGTGTCTCTATATCTCTCTGCCTCTGTATCTCTCTGTCTCTGTCTCTCTCTGTTTCTGTCTCTCTCTGTCTCTGTATCTCGCTGTCTCTGTATCTCTCTGTCTCTGTGTCTCTGTATCTCTCTGTCTGTCTCTCTCTGTGTCTGTATCTCTCTGTCTCTGTATCTCTCTGTCTCTGTGTCTCTGTCTCTGTATCTCTGCCTCAATATCTCACTGCCTCTGTATCTCTTGTCTCTGTATCTCTCTGTCTCTGGATCTCTCTGTCTCTGGATCTCTCTGTCTCTGTATCTCTTGTCTCTGTATCTCTCTGTCTCTGTATCTCTTGTCTATGTATCTCTGCATCAATATCTCACTGCCTCTGTATCTCTCTGCCTCTGTCTCTGTATCTCTCTGTCTCTGTATCTCTCTGTCTCTGTGTCTCTCTGCCTCTGTATCTCTCTGTCTCTTTATCTCTCTGTATCTGTATCTCTCTGTCTCTGTATCTCTCTGTCTTTATCTCTCTGCCTCTGTATCTCTGTCTCTGTATCTCTCTGACTCTGTATCTCTCTGTCTCTGTATCTCTTGTCTCTGTATCTCTGTCTCTGTATCTCTCTGCCTCAATATCTCTCTGTCTCTGTATCTCTCTGTCTCTGTATCTCTCTCTGTCTCTGTATCTCTCTGTCTCTGTATCTCTCTGCCTCTGTATCTCTCTGTCTCTGTATCTCTCTGTCTTTATCTCTCTGTATCTCTCTGTCTCTGTATCTCTCTGTCTCTGTATCTCTCTGCCTCTGTATCTCTCTGTCTCTGTATCTATCTGCCTTTATCTCTCTGCCTCTGTATCTCTCTGTCTCTGTATCTCTCTGTCTCTGTATCTCCCTGTCTCTGTATCTCTCTGCCTCTGTGTCTCTCTGTCTCTGTATCTCTCTGCCTCTGTGTCGCTCTGTCTCTGTATCTCTCTGACTCTGTATCTCTCTGTCTCTGTTAATCTTGTCTCTGTATCTCTCTGTCTCTGTATCTCTCTCCGTCTCTGTAACTCTCTGTCTCTGTATCTCTTGTCTCTGTATCTCTCTGTCTCTGTATCTCTCTGCCTCTGTATCTCTGTGTCTCTGTATCTCTCTGCCTCTGTATCTCTCTCTGTCTCTGTATCTCTCTGTCTCTGTCTCTGTCTCTCTATGTCTCTGTATCTCTCTGTCTCTGTATCTCTCTGTCTCTGTGTCTCTGTATCTCTCTGCCTCTGTATCTCTCTGTCTCTGTCTCTCTCTGTCTCTGTATCTCTCTGTCTCTGTATCTCTCTGTCTCTGTGTCTCTGTATCTCTCTGCCTCTGTATCTCTCTGTCTCTGTATCTCTCTGTCTCTGTATCTCTCTGTCTCTGTGTCTCTGTCTCTGTATCTCTCTGCCTCAATATCTCACTGCCTCTGTATCTCTCTGTATCTGTATCTCTCTGCCTCTGTATCTCTCTGTCTCTGTCTCTCTCTGTCTCTGTATCTCTGCCTCAATATCTCACTGCCTCTGTATCTCTTGTCTCTGTATCTCTCTGCCTCTGTATCTCTCTGCCTCTGTGTCTCTCTGTCTCTGTATCTCTCTGACTCTGTATCTCTCTCTGTCTCTGTATCTCTCTGTCTCTGTATCTCTTGTCTCTGTATCTCTCTGTCTCTGTATCTCTCTGTCTCTCTCTGTCTCTGTATCTCTCTGTCTCTGTGTCTCTCTGTCTCTGTATCTCTCTGTCTCTGTGTCTCTGTCTCTCTCTGCCTCTGTGTCTCTCTGTCTCTGTATCTCTCTGTCTCTGTATCTCTCTGCCTCTGTGTCTCTCTGTCTCTGTATCTCTCTGCCTCTGTGACTCTCTGTCTCTGTATCTCTCTGTCTCTGTATCTCTCTGCCTCTTTGTCTCTCTGTCTCTGTATCTCTCTCTCTCTGTATCTCTCTCTGCCTCTGTATCCCTCTGTCTCTGTATCTCTCTGTCTCTGTATCTCTCAGCCTCTGTATCTCTCTGTCTCTGTACCTCTCTGTCTCTATCTCTCTGTCTCTGTATCTCTTGCCTCTGTATCTCTCTGACTCTGTATCTCTCTGTCTCTGTATCTCTTGTCTTTGTATCTCTCTGTCTCTGTATCTCTATATCTCTCTGCCTCTGTATCTCTCTGTCTCTGTCTCTCTCTGTCTCTGTATCTCTCTGTCTCTGTATATCTCTGTCTCTGTGTCTCTGTATCTCTCTGCCTCTGTGTCTCTGTATCTCTCTGTATCTGTGTCTCTATATCTCTCTGCCTCTGTATCTCTCTGTCTCTGTCTCTCTCTGTCTCTGTCTCTCTCTGTCTCTGTATCTCTCTGTCTCTGTATCTCTTGTCTCTGTATCTCTCTGTGTCTGTATCTCTCTGCCTCTGTATCTCTCTGCCTCTGTATCTCTCTGTCTCTGTGTCTCTGTATCTCTCTGCCTCTGTGTCTCTGTATCTCTCTGTCTCTGTGTCTCTATATCTCTCTGTCTCTGTATCTCTTGTCTCTGTATCTCTCTGTCTCTGTATCTCTCTGCCTCTGTATCTCTCTGTCTCTGTCTCTCTCTGTCTCTGTATCTCTCTGTCTCTGTATCTCTCTGTCTCTGTGTCTCTATATCTCTCTGCATCTGTGTCTCTCTGTCTCTGTCTCTCTCTGTCTCTGTATCTCTCTGTCTCTGTATCTCTCTGTCTCTGTGTCTCTGTATCTCTCTGCCTCTGTATCTCTCTGTCTCTGTATCTCTCTGTCTCTGTATCTCTCTCTGTCTCTGTATCTCTCTGTCTCTGTATCTCTCTGCCTCTGTATCTCTCTGTCTCTGTATCTCTCTGTCTTTATCTCTCTGTATCTCTCTGTCTCTGTATCTCTCTGTCTCTGTATCTCTCTGCCTCTGTATCTCTCTGTCTCTGTATCTATCTGCCTTTATCTCTCTGCCTCTGTATCTCTCTGTCTCTGTATCTCTCTGTCTCTGTATCTCCCTGTCTCTGTATCTCTCTGCCTCTGTGTCTCTCTGTCTCTGTATCTCTCTGCCTCTGTGTCGCTCTGTCTCTGTATCTCTCTGACTCTGTATCTCTCTGTCTCTGTTAATCTTGTCTCTGTATCTCTCTGTCTCTGTATCTCTCTCCGTCTCTGTAACTCTCTGTCTCTGTATCTCTTGTCTCTGTATCTCTCTGTCTCTGTATCTCTCTGCCTCTGTATCTCTGTGTCTCTGTATCTCTCTGCCTCTGTATCTCTCTCTGTCTCTGTATCTCTCTGTCTCTGTCTCTGTCTCTCTATGTCTCTGTATCTCTCTGTCTCTGTATCTCTCTGTCTCTGTGTCTCTGTATCTCTCTGCCTCTGTATCTCTCTGTCTCTGTCTCTCTCTGTCTCTGTATCTCTCTGTCTCTGTATCTCTCTGTCTCTGTGTCTCTGTATCTCTCTGCCTCTGTATCTCTCTGTCTCTGTATCTCTCTGTCTCTGTATCTCTCTGTCTCTGTGTCTCTGTCTCTGTATCTCTCTGCCTCAATATCTCACTGCCTCTGTATCTCTCTGTATCTGTATCTCTCTGCCTCTGTATCTCTCTGTCTCTGTCTCTCTCTGTCTCTGTATCTCTGCCTCAATATCTCACTGCCTCTGTATCTCTTGTCTCTGTATCTCTCTGCCTCTGTATCTCTCTGCCTCTGTGTCTCTCTGTCTCTGTATCTCTCTGACTCTGTATCTCTCTCTGTCTCTGTATCTCTCTGTCTCTGTATCTCTTGTCTCTGTATCTCTCTGTCTCTGTATCTCTCTGTCTCTCTCTGTCTCTGTATCTCTCTGTCTCTGTGTCTCTCTGTCTCTGTATCTCTCTGTCTCTGTGTCTCTGTCTCTCTCTGCCTCTGTGTCTCTCTGTCTCTGTATCTCTCTGTCTCTGTATCTCTCTGCCTCTGTGTCTCTCTGTCTCTGTATCTCTCTGCCTCTGTGACTCTCTGTCTCTGTATCTCTCTGTCTCTGTATCTCTCTGCCTCTTTGTCTCTCTGTCTCTGTATCTCTCTCTCTCTGTATCTCTCTCTGCCTCTGTATCCCTCTGTCTCTGTATCTCTCTGTCTCTGTATCTCTCAGCCTCTGTATCTCTCTGTCTCTGTACCTCTCTGTCTCTATCTCTCTGTCTCTGTATCTCTTGCCTCTGTATCTCTCTGACTCTGTATCTCTCTGTCTCTGTATCTCTTGTCTTTGTATCTCTCTGTCTCTGTATCTCTATATCTCTCTGCCTCTGTATCTCTCTGTCTCTGTCTCTCTCTGTCTCTGTATCTCTCTGTCTCTGTATATCTCTGTCTCTGTGTCTCTGTATCTCTCTGCCTCTGTGTCTCTGTATCTCTCTGTATCTGTGTCTCTATATCTCTCTGCCTCTGTATCTCTCTGTCTCTGTCTCTCTCTGTCTCTGTCTCTCTCTGTCTCTGTATCTCTCTGTCTCTGTATCTCTTGTCTCTGTATCTCTCTGTGTCTGTATCTCTCTGCCTCTGTATCTCTCTGCCTCTGTATCTCTCTGTCTCTGTGTCTCTGTATCTCTCTGCCTCTGTGTCTCTGTATCTCTCTGTCTCTGTGTCTCTATATCTCTCTGTCTCTGTATCTCTTGTCTCTGTATCTCTCTGTCTCTGTATCTCTCTGCCTCTGTATCTCTCTGTCTCTGTCTCTCTCTGTCTCTGTATCTCTCTGTCTCTGTATCTCTCTGTCTCTGTGTCTCTATATCTCTCTGCATCTGTGTCTCTCTGTCTCTGTCTCTCTCTGTCTCTGTATCTCTCTGTCTCTGTATCTCTCTGTCTCTGTGTCTCTGTATCTCTCTGCCTCTGTGTCTCTGTATCTCTCTGTCTCTGTGTCTCTATATCTCTCTGCCTCTGTATCTCTCTGTCTCTGTCTCTCTCTGTCTCTGTATCTCTCTGTCTCTGTATCTCTCTGTCTCTGTGTCTCTGTATCTCTCTGTCTCTGTCTCTCTCTGTCTCTGTATCTCTCTGTCTCTGTATCTCTCTGTCTCTGTGTCTCTGTCTCTGTATCTCTGCCTCAATATCCCACTGCCTCTGTATCTCTTGTCTCTGTATCTCTCTGTCTCTGGATCTCTCTGTCTCTGGATCTCTCTGTCTCTGGATCTCTTGTCTCTGTATCTCTCTGTCTCTGTATCTCTTGTCTATGTATCTCTGCATCAATATCTCACTGCCTCTGTATCTCTCTGCCTCTGTCTCTGTATCTCTCTGCCTCTGTATCTCTCTGTCTCTGTGTCTCTCTGCCTCTGTATCTCTCTGTCTCTTTATCTCTCTGTATCTGTATCTCTCTGTCTCTGTATCTCTCTGTCTTTATCTCTCTGCCTCTGTATCTCTGTCTCTGTATCTCTTGTCTCTGTATTTCACTGCCTCTGTATCTCTCTGTCTCTGTATCTCTCTGACTCTGTATCTCTCTGTCTCTGTATCTCTTGTCTCTGTATCTCTGTCTCTGTATCTCTCTGCCTCAATATCTCTCTGTCTCTGTATCTCTCTGTCTCTGTATCTCTCTCTGCCTCTGTATCTCTCTGTCTCTGTATCTCTCTGTCTCTGTATCTCTCTGCCTCTGTATCTCTCTGTCTCTGTATCTCTCTGTCTTTATCTCTCTGTCTCTGTATCTCTCTGTCTCTGTATCTCTCTGTCTCTGTATCTCTCTGCCTCTGTATCTCTCTGTCTCTGTATCTCTCTGCCTTTATCTCTCTGCCTCTGTATCTCTCTGTCTCTGTATCTCTCTGTCTCTGTATCTCTCTGTCTCTGTGTCTCTCTGTCTCTGTATCTCTCTGCCTCTGTGTCGCTCTGTCTCTGTATCTCTCTGACTCTGTATCTCTCTGTCTCTGTATCTCTTGTCTCTGTATCTCTCTGTCTCTGTATCTCTCTCCGTCTCTGTATCTCTCTGTCTCTGTATCTCTTGTCTCTGTATCTCTCTGTCTCTGTATCTCTCTGCCTCTGTATCTCTCTGTCTCTGTATCTCTCTGCCTCTGTATCTCTCTCTGTCTCTGTATCTCTCTGTCTCTGTCTCTGTCTCTCTATGTCTCTGTATCTCTCTGTCTCTGTATCTCTCTGTCTCTGTGTCTCTGTATCTCTCTGCCTCTGTATCTCTCTGTCTCTGTCTGTCTCTGTCTCTGTATCTCTCTGTCTCTGTATCTCTCTGTCTCTGTGTCTCTGTATCTCTCTGTCTCTGTATCTCTCTGTCTCTGTATCTCTCTGTCTCTGTGTCTCTGTCTCTGTATATCTCTGCCTCAATATCTCTCTGCCTCTGTATCTCTCTGTTTCTGTATCTCTCTGCCTCTGTATCTCTCTGTCTCTGTCTCTCTCTGTCTCTGTATCTCTGCCTCAATATCTCACTGCCACTGTATCTCTTGTCTCTGTATCTCTCTGTCTCTGTATCTCTCTGCCTCTGTGTCTCTCTGTCTCTGTATCTCTCTGACTCTGTATCTCTCTGTCTCTGTATCTCTTGTCTCTGTATCTCTCTGTCTCTGTATCTCTCTCTGTCTCTGTATCTCTCTGTCTCTGTATCTCTTGTCTCTGTATCTCTCTGTCTCTGTATCTCTCTGTCTCTGTCTCTCTCTGTCTCTGTATCTCTCTGTCTCTCTCTGTGTCTGTATCTCTCTGTCTCTGTGTCTCTGTATCTCTCTGCCTCTGTATCTCTCTGTCTCTGTATCTCTCTGTCTCTGTATCTCTCTGTCTCTGTGTCTCTGTATCTCTCTGCCTCTGTATCTCTCTGTCTCTGTATCTCTCTGTCTCTGTATCTCTCTGTCTCTGTGTCTCTCTGTCTCTGTATCTCTCTGCTTCTGTATCTCTCTGTCTCTGTATCTCTTGTCTCTGTATCTCTCTGCCTCTGCATCTCTCTGTCTCTGTATCTCTCTGCCTCAATATCTCTCTGCCTCTGTATCTCTCTGTATCTGGATCTCTCTGTCTCTGTATCTCTCTGTCTCTGTATCTCTTGTCTCTGTATTTCTCTGTCTCTGTATCTCTTGTCTCTGTATCTCTCTGCCTCTGTATCTCTCTGTCTCTGTATCTCTGCCTCAATATCTCACTGCCTCTGTATCTCTCTGCATCTGCCTCTGTATCTCTCTGTCTCTGTGTCTCTCTGCCTCTGTATCTCTCTGTCTCTGTATCTCTCTGCCTCTGTATCTCTCTGTCTCTGTATCTCTTGTCGCTGTATTTCACTACCTCTGTATCTCTCTGTATCTGTATCTCTCTGACTCTGTATCTCTCTGTCTCTGTATCTCTTGTCTCTGTATCTCTGTCTCTGTATCTCTCTGTCTCTCTCTGTCTCTGTATCTCTCTGCCTCTGTATCTCTCTGTCTTTATCTCTCTGTCTCTCTATCTCTCTGTCTCTGTATCTCTCTGTCTCTGTATCTCTCTGCCTCTGTATCTCTCTGTCTCTGTATCTCTGCCTCAATATCTCACTGCCTCTGTATCTCTCTGCATCTGCCTCTGTATCTCTCTGTCTCTGTGTCTCTCTGCCTCTGTATCTCTCTGTCTCTGTATCTCTCTGTCTCTGTATCTCTTGTCGCTGTATTTCACCAACTCTGTATCTCTCTGTATCTGTATCTCTCTGACTCTGTATCTCTCTGTCTCTGTATCTCTCTGCCTCTGTATCTCTCTGTCTCTGTATCTCTGCCTCAATATCTCACTGCCTCTGTATCTCTCTGCATCTGCCTCTGTATCTCTCTGTCTCTGTGTCTCTCTGCCTCTGTATCTCTCTGTCTCTGTATCTCTCTGTCTCTGTATCTCTTGTCGCTGTATTTCACCAACTCTGTATCTCTCTGTATCTGTATCTCTCTGACTCTGTATCTCTCTGTCTCTGTATCTCTTGTCTCTGTATCTCTGTCTCTGTATCTCTCTGTCTCTCTCTGTCTCTGTATCTCTCTGCCTCTGTATCTCTCTGTCTTTATCTCTCTGTCTCTCTATCTCTCTGTCTCTGTATCTCTCTGTCTCTGTATCTCTCTGCCTCTGTATCTCTCTGTCTCTGTATCTCTCTGTCTTTATCTCTCTGTCTCTGTATCCCTCTGTCTCTGTATCTCTCTCTCTCTGTATCTCTCTGCCTCTGTATCTCTCTGTCTCTGTATCTCTCTCTGTCTTTATCTCTCTGTCTCTGTATCTCTCTGTCTCTGTATCTCTCTGCCTCTGTATCTCTCTGTCTCTGTATCTCTCTGTCTCTGTATCTCTCTGTCTCTGTATCTCTCTGTCTCTGTACCTCTCTGCCTCCATACCTTTCTGTACCTTCCTCTGCCTCTCTGCCTTTGTACCTCTTTGCCTCTGAGCCTCCCTCTTCTCCTTTATGGCACACCTTGTTACCTACTTCTTTTCTGCCATAAGCTGCCATAATATCTCTGTATTTGTGTTTGAATATACCAACACCAAGAGATGTTTCAGTATATTAAAGGTACTGTATAAGTGCAAATCTTATACAGAGAAGAAGAGTCATGCGGATACAATACCTTAACTCTGATTTTCTCTACACAGTTGCTGCCAGGTCTGTTGCGTTTTCCAAGGATTTTCTATTTTTGTTTCAAACTTCCAGCATCTGCAGGATTTTGCTGTTGACGCAAATGGTGGTGATCCAATTTCCTTTCCAACACAGCCAGTTCCCCATCTTGTGTGAGTTATGGGGAAGGAATACCTTTACTCCATTGCCCAGTGTGTCACCGGGCTAAGAACATGTGAGGGGTTTAGCGTGCTTGCTTTGAATGCTGGCTTTGCTAGAGCTCATTCCTTCATTCCTCCAATTTTCCTGTCCTCCCCTCCCCGCCTTCTCCCGAAGCTGATGACTCCTGGTAGGCCCAAACAGTCCAGCACTTGGTAAGAGTCCCAGGGTTGTGTCCATGGTCATTGGATCGTGGACGTTAGGACGGGAGAGCCCTGTCCTGTCCTCTTTTGTCCACACCAAGAGCTTTCATTTCATGGCCATGTCTCAGCACATCTCAGCAGGGCGCACGTGTTAACAATTGGGAAGGGCACTCGGAGACAGACTACTGCGATTCATTCCCAGTCATTCAGGCCAGAGGTGATACTTTTCCCTTTGTTGATCTGCAATGAACTAAGTTAACAGAGACCCAGGATTGGGACCAGACAGACCCCTTGGTCTCCAGTTCCACACTGGGAGACACATTTACCAATTTCACCCTTTGATCTATTTTTGTAATATTCCCATGCAATTTTGGAAAAAAGGTGTTAGATTAGATGTGAATTTTGAAGTGCAGACAGACCCTTCTTTATCCAGATATTTAATGCTTAGATCATGATCGTTATAACTACAGGAGCAAAACAACCAATTTGGAGATTGTTGTGCATTGGGCCATTCATCTGTTCATTCAGCAAATTGAACACAAGCTAATTGAAGATGTTCACAAAAAATGGAACATAATTTATATAAAGTTGATTAATCCTCTTTAGATCCTTGCTGTGTCCAATTTGAACCTGGTAGTTGGACTATATTTTATATTGCTGAATGTTACAAAAAACAGCAGTTAATTGGAGAATTTTTTGTGCATAATCAGATAATCGTTGACTTATTGAATGCTGCAACACAGAGGGAGGCATTTTGAATTATTTTACTTCTGCTGGTTCCCTGCTCTTACCCTTCAGCTCTGGATATTTTTTTCCATTCAAGTATCATAGAATCCCCACGGTGCAGAAGGCGTCCATTCATCCCACTGAGTCTGCACCGACCCTCTAAAAGAGCACCCTACCCAATCCCCTGCCCTATCCCCATAACCCCATCTAGGGGTCATTTATCATGGCAAATCCACCTAACCATCTTTGGACTGTGGGAGGAAACCGGAGCACCCGGAGGAAACCCACGCACACACGGGGAGGATGTGCAAACTCCGTACAGACAGTCCATACACCCAAGATCACAACCGAACCCAGGTCCTTGGCGCTGTACGGCAGCAGTGCTAACCACTGTGGCGCTGCGCCGCCCCATAAGCACTTACCTAATTCCCCTTTGAGTGTTCCTGTTGAATCAGCTTCCACCCCTGTTACAGGGAATGCATTCCAGATCACACTAGCTCACCGCTGAGGAAATAATTCTATATGTGCCTCTGGTTTGTTTGCCAATTAATTTAAATTTGTTTCCTCTGGTTACTGACCTCCTATTACCGATCTCCTTATTTACTCTGTCAAATCTATTCATGATTTTGAACACTTTGATGAAAGCTGCTTTTAATATTCTCTGCTCAGAGAGAGCCATCCAGCTTTTCCAGTCTCTCTGTACAACTTGAATTACTCCGTCTCTGGTCGCAATCTTTTAAATCACCTCGGCACCCACTCCAAGGTTGGAACATCCTTCTTAAAGTGTGGTGGCCCGAAGTGAACATAATGCTCCAGCCGGGGCCTGACCAGTGTCTTAATAAGGTTTAGAATTGCTTGTCCTTGCTCGAAACTTCCATTAATAAACCCAGCGATTCCATCTTGCTCTTTTAACTGTCTTCACAACGTGTCCTGCCACATTCGAAGACTTGTGCAACTATTTTGTTCAGATTGCCTCTCCCCATTCTCCCAAACAAAATATATCAGTAGAAATCAGTGTAATTAAAAATAATCTTAGTGTCACTACTGCAAAAAGAGACAGATGTCAAAGTTTTGCATCTTTCACTCATCAGTTCAGAATTCGCAAGAATACCAACAACAATTCATACTTTCATTTATTCATTCAGGGGATGTGGGCATCACCAGCTGGGCCAGCATTTATTGCCTTTGAGAAGGTGGTGGTGAGCTGCCTTCTTGAACCACTGCAGCCCATGTGGTGCAGGTACACCCACTGTGCTATTAGGGAGGGAGTTCCAGGATTTCCATCCAGCCACAGTGAAGGAACGGCGATATATTTCCAAGTCAGGATGGTGAATGACTTGGAGGGGAATTTCCAAGTGGTGGTGTTCCCAGGGATCTGCTGCCCTGGTCCTTCTGGATGGTGGTAGTCACGGGTTTGGAAGGTGCTGCCTAAGGGACCTTGGTGAGTTCATGCAGCGCCTTCTGTAGATGGTACACACGGCTGCTACTGTGCATCAGTGATTGAGGGAGTGAATGGTTGTGGATAGGGCACCAATCAAGCTGTTTTGTCCTAGATGGTGTGAAGCCCCTTGAGTATTATTGGAGCTGCACTCATCCAGGCAAATGGAAATTATTCCATCACACTCCTGACTTGTGTTGTAGATGGTGGACAAGCTTTGGTGAGTCAGGTGATGAGTTACCAGCTGCAGGATTCCCAGCCTCTGACCAGCTCTTGTAGCCACAGTATTTATATGGTTCAATTTCTGGTCAATGGTAACCCCCCCCCCCCCCCCCCCCCCCCCCCCCACAGATGTTGATAGTGCAGAAGTCAGCAAAGGTAATGTCATTAAATGTCAAGGGGTGATGGGTAGATTGCCTCTTGTTGGAGATGGTCATTGTCTAGCATTTGTGTAACTTGCCACGTACCAGCCCAAGCCTGGATATTGTCTAGATCTTGCTGCATTTGGACATGGACTGCTTCATTATCTGAGGAGTCATGAGTGGAGCTGAACATGGTGCAGCCATCAACGGACATCCTCACTTCTGACCTGATGATGGGAGGAAGGTCATTGATGAAACAGCTGAAGATGGTTGGGCCTTGGTCACTAGCCCGACTGGTTGGCAAGAGGATTCTGATTGGTAGACATGTTGCCAACAATAAGCGCTCTCTTCTCATGCAGTATAAATTGTTGTTCCCTTTGGTATCCTTGTGAGTTGGCCTGTTCAGTGCGAGATAAAAAGTACAACCAGAATATCTCTTTTTGCAGAAATGCTGAGAGCTGCACCACCAAGCATCCTTTGTGTTACAACCAAATGCGGTAAAATGGAAATAGACCGGCAATATATTTCCAAGTCAGGGTGGTGAATGATTTGGAGGGGAATTCCTAAGTGATGGTGTTCCCAGGGATCTGCTGCCCTGGTCCTTCCATTGGAACTCCTCCATTCAGTCAGATTGAACTGAGCCTTTCAAATAATGAGTGACGGGAGTGAATCGGATGACTCTGATTCATTGGGATTGTAAATAATGGCAGTGAATGAGCGGAAGTTTAGTTGGTTGAGATTCCGTGCAACAGGAATGGATTTGAGCCCATTGAATCGAGCCTGTGAGAGGGAATAGGGAAAGATTGACTGTCCTGGAATACTGAATGAAGCAAGGGAATTTGAGAAGTGGTTTGGTTTATTGGAATGCTGCATGATGCGCACACATTGGATGGAGTAAGTAATGAGAAACTGTTTCCATTGGCAACGACATCAATAACCAGAGGAAAATTAGGTGCGGGACCTTAGGGGAGGTTAGAATCACAGAATAAAACCATATAACCCCTACGGTACAGAAGGAGACAATTCAGCCCATCAAGAATCACGGAATAAAACCATATAATCCCTACGGTACAGAAGGAGACATTCAGCCTGCACTGACCCTCCAAAGGAGCACCAGGCCCACTCCCCCACCCCGTCTAACCTTCGGACACTAAGGGGCAATTTATCACGGCCAATCCACCTAACCTGCACAACTTTGGACTGTGGGAAGAAACCGGGGCAGCCGGAGGAAACCCACGCAGACACTGGGAGAACGTGCAAACTCCATACAGTCAGTTAGGAGAACTTTTTTTTTCTGCAGCAACTTGCTATGCTTTGGAACGCACCATCTGAAAGTGCAGTAGAAACAGACTCAAAGGCAATTTTCAAAAGGGAATTGGATGTGGACTTGAAAAGGAGAAATCTCCAGGGATGTGAGGCAAGAGAGGAGCCGAGTTTGACTAATTGGATTGAAGGAGAATGATGGGGTAAATGGCCTCCTTTTGTACTGCATGATTCTATAAATCTGGGAAGGGGCTTTGTCCATTGTGGATCTGAATGGAGGACATAAATGAAAGGCAGTGAAATGTGATTCATTTGCCATTTATACAAGATTAGGAATTTGCTCCATTCAACAAGATGTGCAAGATCTGGCTGCAAATTAACTGCATTTGCAAAGTGTCAGAAAGTTAAGCAAGTCAGAATTTTAAAGTAAATTACAGGTGCTGTGCGTGGCAGATGTGCACCGTTATACTTTCCAGCTTGCATGTAGACATTCTGAGAGCTCCGCACCATTCATTTGAAGAGGTACCAATAGGAAGCATGAACCACTTTAAGGACAGGACACTGCACTTCTCGGAGGAACAGTCAGATGGGGAGACACCTGAAGATGCACACGCACACATGAAGCCGCAGACACACACACACACATGAAAATGCAGCCATACACACACACACACATTAAGAGGCAGACACACATATGAAGAGACAGACATACACATACGCAAAAAGACATAGTCACACACGCATATACACACACACATACACACACACACATGAAAACGCAGACACACACATGAAGATACAGACACACTCATGAAGACACGGACGGACACACACATACATGAAGGTGCAGACTGGCTGATCAAGACCCTGTTTGCTGTAGAACCATAGAACCCCTACAGTGCAGAAGGAGGCTATTCAACTCATTGAGCCTGCACTGACCCTCCAAAGGAGCACGCAGGCCCACTCCCCCACCCTATCCCCGTAACCCCACCTAACCTTCGGACACGAAGGGGCAATTTATCACAGCCAATCCACCTAACCTGCACATCTTTGGACAGTGGGAGGAAACCGGGGCACCCGGTGTTTTGGGCAGTGAAATGAAGGAGCCATTTATTGGTTGTTAAGTTTCTTTTCCTGCTGTAGTTGTCGAGCGTTTCACAGTTTTCAGGAGCTAGCCAGAGGAGTAAAAGAAATAAGCCCTTCCCTGTCCCAACCCCCTGCCTGCTCTCTCTGCAAGTGAGGGCACCATGCTGAAAGAAGCATCTGTTTGAAAACAAGATGGATGAAGCAATGCGCTCCTCGGTGCTTCATTAAGGATAAAGACAGTCGCCAGGAAATGATGGCTCCTGGGGATGGAGATATGAAATAAAACCATACAGAACGGTTCTAATTATTTTTCTTTTTCCCACTCTGCGTGACAATCAGTGCTGTTTGGAAAATAAATGTTGGCCCTTCATCACCTCCCAAAGTAGGTTACAGTCAATTAAGCAGTTTATTGACGTGTCATCACTGTTGCAATGTCGGGATATGAGCACAGCAAAACTCCAGAAACAGACCTTTTGAGTGGAGCATTCTTTTAATCGTGTTGTGGCATATTCTACATCAACTTGACAAGACGTATGGGGCCTTAGTTTTAACATGACAAATGAAAGCCAGCACCTCCAACTGTGCAGCACTCCCTCAGTGCAGCACCTCGAATGTCAATTTAGATGATTTGCTCAAGTCGAACCTGGAACTTGAACACATGTCCTTCTGACTCAGAGGTGAGCACGCTACCCAATGAGCCTCCCACAAACCCCCCACAACCTTGCCTTTTCATACATTTTCTCTTGAAACTAGTGACTCTTGACTATTGTTCCACAGGCTGGTGGGAGTCAGATTATATCAGTGCGTAGCTCAAACCTGTCTTCCTCTGATTTATACATGTTCCCAATCAAGCCAAGCTGACACATTTGGTGAGAGAAGAAGGGAAGTCAAGTGGAAACTTTGCATCCAAAGGATAACAAACGTGCAGCGCCAATCAGGTCCATTCAGGCGGGCAAATCTAAATAGAAGTTACAGGTCTACCTAGTTTACGATGGTCCACACAAATGTCCTCTCATCCTATTTGAGGCGGCACGGTAGCACAGTGGTTAGCACAGTTGCTTCACAGCTCCAGGGTCCCAGGTTCAATTCCCGGCTCGGGTCACTGTCTGTGCGGAGTCGGCACATTCTCCCCGTGTCTGCGTGGGTTTCCTCCGGGTGCTCCGGTTTCCTCCCACAGTCCAAAGATGTGCAGGTTAGGTGGATTGGCCACGCTAAATTGCCCTTAGTGTTCAAAAAGATTAAGTGAGATTACTGGGTTACGGGGTAAGGTGGAGGTTTGGGTTAGGTAGGGTGCTCTTTCCAAGGGCTGGTGCCGACTCGATGGACCGAATGGCCTCCTTTTACACTGTAGATTCAATGATTCTATTTCATCTCACTTTATCAGCATATCCTTCATGACCCCGGAGGCACCTGACTCGCAGACGTTTGACCAGATAGTGAAATCGGTTAAAGAACATTACATTTGGGTAGCATGGTAGCATTGTGGATAGCACAATTGCTTCACTGCACCAGGGTCCCAGGTTCGATTCCGGCTTGGGTCACTGTCTGTGCGGAGTCTGCACATCCTCCCCGTCTCTGTGTGGGTTTCCTCCGGGTGCTCCGGTTTCCTCCCACAGTCCAAAGATGTGCAGGTTAGGTGGATTGGCCGTGATAAATTGCCCTTAATGTCCAAAATTGCCCTTAGTGTGGGGTTACTGGGTTATGGGGATAGGGTGGAGGTGTTGACCTTGGGTAGGGTGCTCTTTCCAAGAGCCGGTGCAAACTCGATGGGCCGAATGGCCTCCTTCTGCACTGTAAATTCTATGATAATCTATGAAATCAAGGTCCGCGATTATTCTCCAAGGTTATAACTTTAACTCTGCTGCGAGGGACTGTGAAGAGTCTGTCTCAGTTTTCATAGCCAGACTTCGCCAGCTTGCTGAGCACTGAATTCGGACCGCACTTAGTGACATGTTGTGAGACCGGCTGGTTTGTGGGATCCATACCCTTGCAATCCAGAAGAGGCTTCTGGCGGAAACCACAATGACGTAGGATAAAGCGATTGCGATAGCTCAGGTGATGGAGCGCACCAAAAAATCCGCCACTGAGCTTCAAAGCGTAGCCGAAGGGCAGGTCACCCAAGTGTGGGGCCGTACGGCCGCGAGGTCTGCAGCGGGATCAACAATCACATCCCAGAGCCAGACATGGTCCTCGGGACAGGACCGGAACCCAAGAGCGGGAAGGAATCGGGACGTCAAACCGGATCCGAGGTGGACTGCTATCATGAGGGGTGACCATCCCCAGGAGACCTGCCGTGTTCGGAGTTTGTGTGCTCCTCTTGCAACAGAGTCACAGGGCCGCTAATTAGTTTGAACAACAAGAAACAAGACATTTATTAAACATGAAAAGTTGGATTATGATTCAATACGCCTTCACTCCCCATCACAGCTCAACAAACACAAATAGATTTTAAGGTTAGCACGGAGTACAAAGTATGTCTTAAGTGAAAATGGCAGTAGTATCAAAAAGTCCCTTTAAACGCACATGTTGGCTGAAATAAGATACACACTCCACTCTGAACCCAAATCAACTTGTGTGAATTTCTCATGAGAACGCACAGTGGTTAGCACTGTTGCTTTGTGGCACCAGGGTCCCGGGTTCGATTCCGGGCTTGGGTCACAGTCTGTGCGGAGTCTGCACATTCTCCCCGTGTCTGCGTGGGTTTCCTCCGGGTGCTCCGGTTTCCTCCCACAAATCCCGAAAGATGTGCTGTTAGGTAATTTGGACATTCTGAATTCTCCCTCTGTGTACCCGGACAGGCGCCGGAATGTGGCGACTGGGGGCTTCTCACAGTAACTTCATTGCAGTGTTAATGTAAGCCTGCTTGTGACAATAAAGATTATTATTATTAACTGCGGCCATTTCAAGCTTGTGGATGCATTATTAGATATTTAAGAGTAGGTTCCAATGGCCTCCTGACCTGTCACCTTCGGTTTCCCGGCTCCGGACTCAATGGAGGGACTGTCCTGCACCAGACAATTTGGGAAAGAATGGGATGATGTCCCTGGATTGTGGCTTTAATTGGAGCTCTTGGCAGCTTGTCTCAGTGGAACGGGCTGCTCATTTCCTGGTGGGATGCCGCTGGGAAAACTGGTCAGACGCAGGACAGCATGGAGGAGACTTCCCGGCAAGGTTTCTTTCAAGTGCCCCCTCCCCACCATAAAATCATAAGACGTAGGAACAGAAGTAGGCCATTCGGCCCATCGAGTTTGCTCCACCATTCAATGAGATTGTGGCTGATGTGATTATCCTCACCTTATCCCCGTCTCCCTTGATTCCTTATTGATTAAAATGTGTCTATTTCAGCTTTGAACATCCTCAATGACCCAGCCTCTCGGTCATGAATTACGCAGGTTCACTATCCTCAGGGAGAAGAAATTCCTCCTCATCTCTCTTTTAAATCTGCGACCCCTTACTCTGGGATTATGCCCCCTGGTCCTGGACTCTTCCACAGGGGGAAATAACCTCTCCGCATCGACCCTGTCAAGCCCCCTGAGAATCCTATATGTCTCAATAAGGTCGCCTCTCATTCTTCGAAACTCCAGAGTACAGACCCAATCTCCTCCACACCAGCAGAAAATCCCTCCATACTCGGGATCAACCCCGTGAACCTTCTCTGGACTGCCTCCATTGGCCAGCGAATCTTTCCTTGGATAAGGGGATCAAGACTGTTCACAATATTAGCCACCGCCATCTCCAATCCTGTTTCACGGGACGTCGTGGAAATGTCAACCGCCTTATTTTTGTGTGTGGGATCTTGCTGTGTGCAAAACGATTTTTGAATTTTATTGAATCATTCTTTTCACACAACAGAATAAAAACAAAAACTGCTGGAAAAAACTCAGCAGGTCTGGTAGCATCTGTGGAGAGAGAAAACAGAGTTAACGTTTTGAGTCCAATGCGGCTCCTCTTCAGAACCTGTTAACTCTGCTTCCCCCTCCACAGCTGCTGCCAGACCTGCCGGGTCTTTCCAGCTCCTTTTGTTTTTACATCCAAATCGTGAATTGCCTTCTGATTCCAGAAGAGGCAGGCACCTTCTCCAGGGCAATCAGCGATGGCCAATCAATACTGACTTTGCCAACAACATCTCCACCCTGTGAACGAATGAAGAAAAAAAGGTTTTGAGCAGTTTCTGCGAAATGAGGGGCGCGATTCTCCGGCCCCCCCGCCGGGTCGGAGAATGGCCGGGGGCTGGCGTGAATCCCGCCCCCGCCGTGTCCCGAATTCTCCGCCACCAGAGAATCGGCAGGGCGGGAATCGCGCCGCGCCGGTCGGCGGGCTCACCCCCGGCGATTCTCCGGCCCACGATGGGCCGAAGTCCCGCCGCTGTCAACCCTCGCCAGCCGGTGTGGATTGAACCACCTACCTTACCGGCGGGAGCAGACGGCCCGGGCAGGCTCCAGGGTCCTGGGGGGGGTGCGGGGGGGGGATCTGGCCCCGAGGGGTGCCCCCACGGTGGCCTGGCCCGCGATCGGGGCCCACCGATCGGCGGGCGGGCCTCTTCCGTGGGGGCACTCTTTTTCTTCTGCCTTCGCCATGGTCTCCACTATGGCGGAGGCGGAAGAGATCCCCTCCCCTGCGCATGCGCGGGGATGCCGTGAGCAGCCGGTGACGCTCCCGCGCATGCATCGCCCGGCAAAGTCCTTTCGGCGGCGGCTGACGTGGCGCCAAAGGCCTTTCCCACCAGCCGGCAGGGCGGAAATCACTCCGTCGAGGGCCTAGCCCCTCGAGGTAAGGGCTTGGCCGCTAAAGGTGCGGAATCCGCACCTTTGGGGCGGCGCGACGCCGGAGTGGTTCCCGCCACTCCATCCCGCCGGATTCCCCCGCCCCGCCGGGTAGGGGAGAATCCCGGCCAAGGTCTTATGAAAGATCGGTAGGTGTGCAAATTGGCGTTTTGATGCTAAGAGGAAAGCAACAATGAGGGAGGTGAGAGACGATAAAATGAATTCCAACTGCAAATAGTTGAGGTCGTAGAGGGGAGGAGGGGTGTGCAGGAGGGCTTGTTTGAAGCTTAAGGGAAACAAGACAGGAGAGGTTGTTAAAATGAAAACAGACAAGAAGTATTGCAGTAACGAGACGCTGCAGGCTAGAGGTGAGGGAAGGATAAACTGACAAGTCTCCTTGTGCATTTTCTCCGACAGTACAAGGGAGGCGGTGGTGTAAGAAGGATTTTCTCAGATCAATGTTGGACAGCAAAGTAAAAATGTTGATGGACACCCTGACAGTACTGGGATTGTTGAAATGGGCGTGTCACATTTTGGAGCATTTTGAATAAAGGATTTGGAAAATTTAGTTAGATCGAAAAGTGGGGCCTCTAACGTAACTCGTGTATTCACGCAATCTGTTTTTTCAAAAGAGCCACCAAGTTCAAATGGATCAAACCCGAATGAGATAAGTTCTGAATCCATTTTCGCAAAGATTTAAGGCAATTAATAATTCATAAGCTTGTCTCGGGATTTGGTAAGCAGCTGGAGACGAGTTAAACTCTTGCCTCTCTTGTCCGTTGTGGGGATATCTGGACAATACTGGGATTGATAGCTGTGGGCCCGTCACATTTTGCAACCGTTTTTTTGACAGGTAGGATTTGGAAAAGAGTTGAGCCAAAATGTCACGCTTCCATTGCAAAGTGTCAACCTTTTAAAAAAGACACAAGTTGAAAGTTGGGCCAAATGCTCATAAGCGAACTGAGTTTGTTTCTCCAGAGATTTGAGAGAATTAATAATTCAGTTGCATGTATTCGCTTTGTATTCGCCGTGCTGGAAGTACATGGTTGTGACTACATGTCAGCAATTCTCTAACCCAAACCCTCCCTCTATGACTGAACACACGGATCAAAACTCACTCTGACAGTCAGGGCCAGGGCAGCCTTGAAGCTAAAATGGTTAACCTGACAAGATTCCTCACGTAATATCTTCAGCAGCTCAAATCGGTCTGATTCTAAATAACTATGAGGTGGAAGCCAGGTTATCAGCCAGGAAACCGACGTGGCCATCAGCTAAATAACACTTAACTTATATAAAACTTGTATACATTTTCACTGGAGATTATACAATTTGAAGATTCACCAGACAGGTAAGGAGCAGGAAGGGGTAGTTGACAGCACGCAGCGAGATTGAGTGCTTATGGTCAGCGAGGGAATTCGGGGCAATGAGGGAGGAGGTGTTTGTCTGGCCTTTTATGGAAAAGGAGTAATCCAAGAGAGAAAGCTCACAACAAGAGCTGAGAACTGAAGTGCTAATCACGTGTGCAGGTCGGTGATTGCTTGGTGAGTTTTAAGGATGTTTTGCTAAATCAGGGCGGTACTTCAAATTTGTACTGAGAAGATACATATTGTATTAAATTTGTAGTGTAACAAGCTAAACTACTATAACTAGTGGGCAGCACGGTAGCATTGTGGATAGCACAATTGCTTCACAGCTCCAGGGTCCCAGGTTCGATTCCTGACTTGGGTCACTGTCTGTGCGGAGTCTGCACGTCCTCCCCGTGTGTGCGTGGGTTTCCTCCGGGTGCTCCGGTTTCCTCCCACAGTCCAAAGATGTGCAGGTTAGGTGGATTGGCCATGATCAATTGCCCTTAGTATCCAAAATTGCCCTTGGTGTTGGGTGGGGTTACTGGGTTATGGGTATGGGGTGGAGGTGTATACCTTGAGTGGGGTGCTCTTTCCAAGAGCCGGTGCAGACTCGATGGGCCGAATGGCCTCCTTCTGCACTGTAAATTCTATGAAATTTTATGAACTACGGATAATCATAGAGTGATATTTTTAAACTTAAAACCTAATTAATGAAATAAAACATAGTGAAGATGACGGGACAGGTGATGTGTTGCAGCTGCAGCATGTGGGATTGGCGGGCACCAGTGTGATCCGTCGCATCCACATCAGCAGTGAGTGTTGGCATCTCAAGGAACCTTGACTCTCTGTAGGTGAGCCGGAATCCAAGTTTCGGACACTGTGATGCATCAAGGAGGGGACACGGTAGTTCGAAGAGGCAATCACACCCCTCAGGCTAGGTACCTCAGATTTGGTCCATGGTCAGGGGCAGGAGGGTGTTACTGCACGAGAGGGAGGTATGGGGATCCAATAGGTAGCACTGAAGGAGCCTCAGCCCTTACGATTGAACAACACGTTTGAGGTTCTTGCAGTTTGTGCAGACGGGAGCCGAGACGGCAGGGAGGTTGAACGAATTGACTACAGCACCATGGTGCAGGGGCCATTCAAGTGTGGGGAGTTATAAGGAACGTTATTGTAGTAGGGAATTGTATAGTTCAGGAGATAGACACTGTTCTCTGTAGCCGACTGCATGGATCCCAGTGGCTGTGTTGTCTGTCCGGTGCCAGGGTTAAGGACATTGCCTCAGGACGAGAGAGAAACTTGGAGTGGGAGAGGGGCAGGATCTAGTTGTTGTGGTCCACATGGTTGCCAACAACATAGGTAGGACTAGGAAAGAGGTTCTGTTGAGGGAGCATGAGCAGCTAGGGGCTAAATTAAAAAGCAAAATCACAACGGTAATAATCTCTGGATTATTACTTCAGCCTCAAGTGGATCGATGTAGGACAAATAAGATTAGAGAGTGGAATGCGTGGCTCAATGATTGGTGTGGAAAAAAATGGGATTTGATTCATGTGGCACTGGCACCAGTACTGGGAAAAGAGTGAGCTAAAACATAAGCCTTCGCCCGATCCGTACTGGGACAAGTCGCCTGGTCAATCATAGAACTAGGGCTCTAAAGAGGGTTTTAAACTAAATAGTCAGAGGGAGGGTTTGAAGAGGTGAGTTTTGGAAAGTTAAGGACAAGGCAAGAGTGTCGGGTAGCAATATAGTATCTATCTCACATCATACTCCATCTGTCAATTTTTTGCCCATTCATTTAACTCATCTATATTCCTTTCCAGACGCTTTGTATCATAGAATCCCTACCGAGGGAGGCTATTGGGCCCATCAAGTCTGCACCGGTCCTCTGAAGGAGCACCCGACCTAGGGTCAATCTCCCAACCTATCTCCGTAACCCTACCGAGGGGCAATTTAACATGGCCACTCCACCTAACATGCACAATCGTTGGACTGTGGGAGGAAACCGGAACACCCGGTGGAAACACGCAGACACGGGGAAGAATGTACAAACTCCACAATGTCACCTGAGGTGGGACTTGAAGCCGTGTCTCTGGCACTGTGAGGCAGCTGTGCTCCCCACTGTGCCACCATGCTGCCCCAATAATATCTTGATCACAATTAGCTTTCCTGCCTATCTTTATATCATCAGCAAATTTGACTGTGGTACAGTCTGTCCCTTCATCCCTTCATTCAAGTCATTCATATAAATCAGTGGTAGGCACCGTGCAGTCCGGGGGCCACATGCAGCCCATCTAGGTTCTGAGTGCTGCCCCCAAGACATTTTATTGACCATTTCCCAGACGCAGGGTTTCCACATTCCGCTGATTTCCGTTCATGTAGTTCTTTTTCCTGCCAGTATGGCTGAAGTGATTCGCAAATAAAGCGAGGGTGAGTGAAGTGAGGGGCGAGTGAAGTGAGGTGTGTGCTGATTGCTCACAACATTGACTATGAGAACTGTGCATGCCCTCTACGTCTAAAATGTAAACATTTCTTTTGGTTTTACCATTTGAAGTTGATGATAGTTGTATTAATATATAAATGATTAAGCACTTTCTATCATTCGTTATTAAATATTGGATTGGATTTGATTTATTGTCACGTGTACCGAGGTACAGTGAAAAGTATTTTCTGCGTGCAGTCCAGACAGATCATTCCATACATGCAAACAACATACGATAAATACACAATGTAAATACTTAGACACAGACATCGGGTGACGCATACAGGAGTGTAGTATTAATCAGATCAGTCCATAAGAGGGTTGTTACAAATCTGGTAACAACGGGGACGAAGATGTTTTTGAGTCTGTTCGTGCATGTTCTCGGACTTCTGTATCTCCTGCACGATAGAAAAGGTTGGAAGAGAGAATAAGCCGGGTGGGTGGGGTCTTTGATTATACTGCCCGCTTTCCCCAGGCAGCGGGAGGTGTAGATGGAGTCAATGGATGGGAGGTGGGTTCGTATGATAGACTGGGCTGTATTCACAACTCTGTAGTTTCTTACGGTCTTGGGCCGAACAGTTGCCATACCAGGCTGTGATGCAGCCGGATAGGATGTTTTCTATGGTGTATCTGTAAAAATTAGTAAGAGATAATGTGGACATGCCGAATTTCCATAGTTTCCTGAGGAAGTATAGGCGCTGTTGTGCTTCCTTGGTTGTAGTGTAAGGACTGATTTTTGGTGATGTGCACACATAGGAATTTGAAGCTGTCAACCATCTCCACCTCGGCCTTGTTGATGCAGACAGGGTTGTACGATACTTTGCTTCCTGAAGTCAATGACCAGCTCCTTAGTCTTGCTGATGTTGAGGGAGAGATTTTATTAAATTTATTTAATCTTATTCATGGGGTCGTGGTTAGTGAAAAAGCCTGTTTTCAATGTCGTGACCCACTGAGATGAAGGAGGGCCACTCATGCGGCCCACTCACCAGCCTCAGTTGCCTATTGCTGATATAGATCATAAATGGTTAAGACCCCAGCATTTCACTGTGGCACTCCACTAGTTACAGTTTGCCAATCTGAAAATGACCCATTTAACCTGATTCTCTTTCCTGTGAATTAGTCAATCCTCTTTCCATACAAATGCATCACCTCCAACACCATGAACTCTTAGCTTGCACAGTAACAATTTACGTGTCACCTTACGTGACATCTTGCCTTCATCGGATGGGGTATTGAGTACAAGAGTCGGCAGGTCATGTTACAGTTGTATAAGACTTTGGTTCGGCCACATTTGGACTACTGCGTGCAGTTCTGGTCACCACATTACCAGAAGGATGTGTATGCTTTAGAGAGGGGGTGCAGAGGAGGTTCACCAGGATGTTGCCTGGTATGGAGGGTGCTAGCTATGAAGAAAGGTTGAGTAGATTAGGATTGTTTTCATTGGAAAGACGGAGGTTGAGGGGGGACCTGATTGAAGTCTACAAAATGATGAGAGGTATGGACAGGGTGGATAGCAACAAGCGTTTTCCAAGAGTGGGGGTGTCAATTACAAAGAGTTACGATTTCAAGGTGAGAGGGGGAAAGTTTAAGGGAGATGTGCGTGGAAAGTTTTTTACGCAGAGGGTGGTGGGTGCCTGGAACGCTTTGCCAGCGGAGGTGGTAGAGGTGGGCACAATAGCATCATTTAAGATGCATCTAGACAGATATATGAACGGGCGGGGAACAGAGGGAAGTAGATCCTTGGAAAATAGGTGACAGGTTTAGATAAAGGATCTGGATCGGCGCAGGCTGGGAGGGCCGAAGGGCCTGTTCCTGTGCTGTAATTTTCTTTCTTCTTTGTTCTTATCGAATGCCTTTTGGTCATCCAAAAACAGTGCATCTTCTGGTTCCCCTTTACCCACCCTGCTTGGTCCATCCTCAAACACAGTTTTCCTTTCACAAAACCATGTTGACTCTACCTGACTCGTTTATGATTTTCTAAATGCCCTGCCACCATCTCAATAGTAATAGATTCACAAGAAAGAAGGCTTGGAGCAGAAGTGGGTCATGCGGTCCATCACGTCTGCGCCACCATTCAATGGGGTCATGACTAATTGGATGTGATAATCCTCGACTCCACTTTCCCACCCTATCCCTATAACTCTTGATTCCCTTACTGATTAAAAATTTGGCTATCTCCACCTTGAACATATTCAAAGACCCAGCCTCTACAGCTCTCTGCAACAAAGAAATTCACTGAGTCACTACCTATGAAAGAAGAAATTCTTCCTCATCCCCATCTTAATGGGTGACCTCTTTACTGTGAGATTATGCCCTCTGGTCCTAAACTCTCCCAATTCTAACATTTTCCCAATGGCCAATGATACTGACTTGTAGTTTCCCGCTTTCCTAAATAGTGGTGTAACAGTTGCATTTGAGAATCCTGTGGGAAGAGATGGAAGATTACAACCAATGCACCCAATGTCTCTGCAGCCACTTATTTTAAGACCCTGGGATACAGACAATCATGTCCAGGGGACTTGTCAGCCATTGGTCTCACTTGTTTTCCCAGCACCTTTTCTCCAGCGATCTTGATTGCTTTAAATTCCTTCCGCCCTTTGGCTCTTGTGAGAATCCCAATCATGTGAAGGGGATCAGGGACATCAGGGAAGCTCAGGGAAAGGGAGGCCGAAGAAATTGTCACGAAACCCAGGGAAGCATTCCTCCGCTTCTCCATATACAAGGAAACTTTAGAAAAAGGGCCACACCTTGTGTATTGTGTGTAGTTTTGGTCTCCTAGTTTGAGGAAGAACATTCTTGCTATTGAGGTTGTCCAGCGAAGGTTCACCAGACTAATTCCCGCGATGGTAGGACTGACATATGAAGAAAGACTGGATCGACTGGGCTTGTACTCACTGGAGTTTAGAAGAATGAGAGGGGATCTCGTAGAAATATGTAAAATCCTGATGGGACTAGGCAGGCCAGATGTGGGAAGAATGTTCCTGATGATGGGAACGTCCAGAACTAGGGATCACAGCCTAAGAATAAGGGGTTAGCCATTTGGGACTGAGGTGAGGAAGAACGTCTTCTCTCAGAGAGCTGTGAGCTTGTGGAATTCTCTCCCACAGAAAGCTGTTGGAGCCGGTTCACTGGATATATTCAAGAGGGAGCTGGACGTGGCCCTTGTGGCTAAATGGGTCAAGGGGTATGGAGAGAAAGCGGAAGTGGGATGCTGAATTTGCATCATCAGCCCTGATCATATTGAATGGTGGTGCAAGCTGGAAGGGCCGAATGGCCTACTCCTGCACCTATTTTCTATGTTTCTATATTCTGGCTCAGGATCCATGCCACTCCAGACTTGTCTAGTGCAGACTGTGCTGTATACAGTAAAGGGTAAAAATGACTCGCATGAACACATCCTGACTTTTGAAGGCCCTGAATGTGGTGAGAAGATGCACAAAACCTGTCTGTTAACATGATGCAGAGTACAAACAAGGTGATTATTGCTGTTATGAACCCCACTGATCTTCAATGCAAGGGCTTACCGAATCCCAGAAGGGAAACTTGGAACACCGGTTTATAATAATTCACTTTTGCAATTTGGAAAAGTTGTGAGAAGGAGATGAAACAGGTGAGAATTTACAAAATGTTTAGAACACACAAGAAAGGCAAGAATACAGAACAGCATTTACAATGAACTACAATAATGGTTACCCAGACAGTATGCTTAAATTACCCTGCCCCCCCGAATGCAAATCTATCTACTTTCCTAAACTCTAAGAATACACCCTCCCCAAAACAACATCCCATAGGTTTGAACACTATGAGCCAAATCCAGAAAGTAATTACCACACAGGACCTATAGCTTTCTTTTGGGAACCTTTCTTCTAGTTTAGAGTAGAATGTATGGGGCCTGATGCAGGTAAACGTCGGCTGCTTTCTTCTGCACAACAGCTTGGTCCTTTCTGAGACAGCTCTGCTTTGCATCTGGGTGTGATTATTATCTAGGTGCCAAAACTGCTATCTCCACTTTATGGAACTAAGTATCTGTTTCACCCTGCTACTAGGCTAATCTGTATCTCACATGTCCTCAGTGCAGTGAAATCCCAATTGGTTTTCTTTTTTATCCAATCCTTTACTTTTCATTTCGTTCCAACTCCCTAACATTGGACTGTCCTGATTTTAACCCCTGTTCTCATCAGATTTGGAATAGGAAGTTAAAATTCCGTCCTTTTGTGCTTTGCACATGTCCTCCTCATATACCTTCCCCCAACCTGACCAAAGATGCACCATGTAAACATTTGGCAAGGTGAGGCCAGATTTGGATTTGGATTTTTCATAGAATGTGAGCACATGATGCAACAGCGATGATTGGACTGATTTAATTGAATAAGTACAACTTGTGCTTCTGTAATGTTCTAAAATAACGAACACGCTGCACTTCCCCACATCAAGTGGGTGGCTATTGACTGAAACAAAATAACTTCTGTTCTGCTGCATCTTAAGTGGCTGAGGCTGGGAAAACACCAGCCCTAGCCCTGACTGTCAGGGTGAGTGTCTGCCCATATTTAGATCTCCTTGTGTTCACCAGCAAAGAGGTTGCCGGGGTCAGGTCTTCCCAACTGAATGGGTACAAGGTGTTTATCAAACGCTGAGACAGGTTCATATGTTGAGAGTTGTTTCAATCTCCAATTCAGTTAGCTCAATAGCATTTGACACACTTTTCAATTTGGTACTCTCTTTAAAATAGTTGTGGGTGTATATATGCACTTTGCATTAGAATCTCAAAATGTTATTGTAACTCTCTTTCCCAGATTTGTTCTGTCAAAGTGTTCCAAAATGTAGTCAACAATTCCAGCATTGTCAGGATGTCCATCGACATTTTTACTTTGCTGCCCTACAGTGATCTGAGGAAACCCTTCTTACTCCACCACCTCCCTTGTGCAGTCGGAGGAAGCGCACAAGGAGGCTTGACGGTTTATCCTTCCCTCACCTCTAGCCGCAGCTTCTCATTACTGGAATTCTTCTTGTCTGTTTTCCTGTCTACTTTCCCTTAAACTTCAAACAGTTCCTCCTGCACACCCCTCCTCGCCACTGCATCCGGACGATTTGCAATCAGAAATAATTTGGTTGCCTCTCATTCCATCTCCTCACCTTTCTCAGCCTTCCCTTCCCCTTATCATTGGAGGGTTTAAACCGACAAGTTGGGTGTCATTTAATTGCCAAAAATATATATTTGTATTTATACAGCTTTTGATCATATCTTTCGGAAGCACCTCAATGTGCATTACGTGCAATTGGTTACTTTGAAGTGCCTATAGTTATGTTAAGTGTGTCCTCATAATCACTGCTGTTTGATTTGTCTCATCTCTCACAATCTTTTCAATTTGTCCTCCAGTCTTCAAACACCTCTGGCAGACTTCTTCGTGTAAAACAAAAGTAAAGTAATCTTTATTGTCACAAGTAGGCTTACATTAACACTGCGATGAAGTTACTGTGAAAAGCCCCTAGTCGCCACATTCCGGCGCCTGTTCGGGTACACGGAGGGAGAATTCAGAATGTCCAATTCACCAACAAGCAGGTCTTTCGGGACTTGTGGGAGGAAACCGGAGTACCCGGAGGAAACCCACGCAGACACGGGGATAACGTGCAGACTCCGCACAGTCGGTGACCCAAGTCGGGAATTGAACTTGGGACCAAGGCGCTGTGAAGCAACAGTGCTACCCACTGTGCGACCGTGCCGCCCTAACAGGACACACAAGCAAACCTTAGAGATAGTTGTGATTCTCCTTGCTTGCTTCCTTGATGTGATTAATTTTCAGCTGAAGTTCAGTGGGTAGAATTCTTGCTTTTGAGTCATGAAGGTTCTGGGTTCAAGTCTGACTCCTCAGGCTTAAGCACATGTCCAAGGTTGACACTCCTGTGCAGTATTGGAGATGCACTGCACTGCTGGAGACAATATGAACTGTATGTTCAACCGAGGCCCTGTCTGCGCACTTAGATCACATGGCATTGTTTCAAAAAATGGAGGCAGGATTCTCCGAGCCGCCGCCCTGCAATCGCGCTCAGCGCGGGGGCGGGGAATGGGCGTCAGATCCGCGATCGAGTCCGAAGCCGCTCCCGCGGTTCTCCAGTCCCCGGAGATTCGCCGGCAATCGGGCACGCGCGGTCGACGCGGCGCCGGTCAGGGGCCAGTGAAAGAGGACCCCGCGGCGATTCTCCGCCGACAACTGGCCGAGTTCCCGCCAGTGTGGGTCTCTCATGGTTCCACCCGGCGGATAATCGGCATGGTGGCGGCGGACACTGTCCCCGGCCGCCCTGGTGGTGGTGCGGGGGGGGGATCCTTTGCAGTGGGGGGGGGGGGGGGGGGCCAGGATGGCTAGGGTCCGATCGGGGGCCATCGATTTGCGGGCGAACGCGATCTGGGGGGGCCTATGTTGTCGGTGCCAGTCCATGGTGTGAGCCGGCCATGTTGCATGGCGCAGCCGACCAAGGCCGCCGCCGTGCGCATGCGCAGACCCCCGACCGGAGGTGCAGGGCCCCGTATCGGCAGCCGGAGCTGCGAGGACCACTCCGGGGCCCTGCTAGACCCCTGCAACTCGCAGAATCACCCTGGACTTACTCCAGGTAAGTCCAGAGTGATACACGTGCGTTGTCCGCGGTCGGGGAGGGCATAGCCTCATTATTGGAGTATCCCTCCCCAGATTTCTCCCCCAGTCCCCTCACCAATATTTATTTCTCAACCAATATGATTAAAAATAGATAGGGCAGCACGGTGGCGCAGTGGATTAGCCCTGCTGTCTCATGGTGCCGAGGTCCCAGGTTCGATCCCGGCTCTGGGTCACTGTCCGTGTGGAGTTTGCACATTCTCCCCGTGTCTGCGTGGGTTTCGCCCCCACAACATAAAGATGTGCAGGGCAGGTGGATTGGCTACGCTAAATTGCCCCTTAATTGGAAAAAATGAATTGGGTACTCTAAATTTTTTTTTTTTTAATGATTTAAAATAGATTTTCAGGTCATTTATCTCCTTGTTGCTTGTGGAAGCTTGCTGAGTGCAAATTGGCGATTGCAATATTTAACAGTGACAACGTTCAAAAAGTAATTAATTGCGTGTAAAGAGCTTTGGGCTGTCCTGAGTTTGGGAAAGGATTGTGAGGTTGTGAAAGATCACTGCCAAGTATTAAAGGCCAAAACAGCCCCAGAGTTGGTTTCTGGTGTGTTTGGGGTGAGTTGATTTTGGCCTGGGGTTGGGGGTTGTTGCATGGTGGGGGGAGGGGTTCGGGTGTGTTGGAGTGGGGAGGAGATCGTGAACCTCATCAGCTAGGAGCCCTGTTTCAAATTGCTATCCAGTCACCCTGAAGGTATATGTCTATCTGTGTGGTGTCTGGTGAAGGAAAATGTTTCCTTCGGCATATGAACCCTCACAACTTGGCCAGGGCATAGCAGCCCATCCACTTCATCAAACATTGAACGTCTCCACCACTGGTGCACAGTGGCAGCAGAGTGTTCGTTATCTAAGAAGCACTGCAGCAACTCACCAAGGCTCCTTCACGAGCACCTTCCAAACCCACAGCCTCTACAACCTGGAAGAACAAGCGGGTTCGTGGGAACACCACCTCACGCAAGTTCTCCCGCAGGCCACACACCATTCTGACCATATCATGTTTCTTCACTGCAACTGGATCAAAATCCTGGAACTCCATGGAATCCCTACAGTGCAGCAGGAGGCCATTCAGTCCACCGGGTCTGAAAGAGCACCCTACCCAAGTCCATTCCCCTGCCTACCCTGCACATCTTTGGTCTCTAAGGGGCAATTTTTTAGCATGGCCAATCCATCTACCTGCACATCTTTGGAGTGTGGGAGGAATCCAGAGCACCCGGAGGGGAAACCCATGCAGAAACGGGGAGCAAGGGCAAACTCCACACAGAGGGTCACCCAAGGCCAGAATTGAACCCGGGTCCCTGATGCTGTGAGGCAGCTGTGCTAACCAATGTGCCATCATGCCGCCCTCCCTCCCACAACACAGCACTGTGGGTGTTACTACACCACTTTCCCAAGGATAATTGGGGATTGGTAAGCAATGCCGAGCTTGCCAGCGATGCATCAACGAGCAATAAAAAATAATTGGACAGATAAAATTAGGTTCTGGAGCAAACTCATCCAACATGCTCATTTGGATGCACGCCGTGTTAGCGCCCTGACACACTCCCACCAGCAGAGAATGTACCCTAGGGTGGGGCAGTGAAGTGGGTCAGCTACCTGCTCATGGAGGTGGGCAGCTAGTTAACTTTGTTAAGGCCCCAGTTCCCCCCCTTCACATGCCATCTGCTCAATCGGGCCTTGACAGGAAAGATCACATCTAGGGCCCAAACTATTCTGCTGGAGGGATTTCCAGAGGGGCTACGGCCCTGATCTTATTTCTATCCACACCTTTATTTTGAGCCCCTTACTAGGTGAGGCTGCTGAGCGTCCAGAGCTGCTTGACCCCTGGTAGCTGCAGTATTCAGAACCTTGCCCATTGTCCTTAATTGGACGTCTGGTGCCCAGCCACAATTAGCAGCAACCTCCGGGAAGATTGCTGTGAGCTTGAGCATTGAGTCCGTACCGACCCTCTGAAAGAGCACCCCGCACAGGCCCACTCTCCCTGCAACCCCACCTAACCTGCGCATCTTTTGAACACTAAGCGACAATTTAGTATGGCCAATCCACCTAACGTGCACACCACTGAACACTAAGGGGCAATTTCAGCATGGCCAATCCCCTAAACTGCACATCTTTGGACTGTTCTCAGGCAGTCTCCCATCCTACTGCCAACGAGGCGCGACTCAGCTTGGCTTCCGCGATCAGACAGGCATTAAAACTGATTTATTTTGCTGGATTAATTTTCCAGCATTAAACATACTTACAGCATCGTGATCACTCCTTTGTGCAATAACGATCACTCTTTCACTAGTTTTGAGCTACACAAATGCTACAAAAGCTACACATTGCTCTAGTATATGGTACAGGTTTTCTTTCACCCTTTGCTCCAGACATTAACGTAGCTCGTGACGGAGATGAATCTATTGAATTTGAAAGAGTGGTCAAATAATATTGTCCCTAAATTTGTGATTTTATGGTACACCACAAAGCTTTGCAGTGTTCTTTTAGCAATGAGTCCCTGCTGGAGGGAGCAGCTTCTGCTGGTGAAGCTTTTTATCCATGTGCGGTGGGTAGCAGGTGCTTGTATCGAGTCATTTTAAATTGCTGTCTCTTTAATTGATTTTGGTGAAAGATTCACATCAATTTGGAATTAATATTCATTTGGTAGTACAGGGCTGGTGTATTGCTGGAAAAAGATACATTTTGGTCGAAGCTTTTGGACTTGCATTCATCAGGACGATTTGATATTCTTAGAGAAACGTCCTGATGAGTATAAGACCAAAAACATTGACCAAAAAAAATGTATTTTTTTCAGCAATTTGAAGTGAGTTGGAGCACTATAATACAGGGTGATAGAAATAATGCTTCAACTACACAAAACCCTTGCAGACCACACTGTGGAACTGTGAGCAGTTTGGAGCACCGCACCTTTTCGAAAGATATTTGGAGGGTGTGCAAAGTAGGTTTATGTAAATGTAATGTCAATGTAAATGTAAATGTAAATGTAAATCGCTTATTGTCACAAGTAGGCTTCAAATGAAGTTACTGTGTAAAGCCCCTAGTCGCCACATTCCGGCGCCTGGTCGGGGAGGCTGGTACGGGAATGATTAGAATGATGCATGAATCTAAAGGTTAAGCTGAGAGAATCTCCACACTCGGAATCTCCACATCCCCGGAATACGGAGTGTTGATGGGTGATTTGATTGAAGTTTCCAAGGTATTAAGGAGGGCAAATAGAGAGGGGGAAATTGTTTCCATTGGTTGGTGAGTCTAGGACTGGGCGGGGGACAGAATAAAAATTGGAGCCAGGACTGAAGTTGGGGAACACTTCTACACACACAGGGTGATAGAGGTTCTTGGGCAAACGGCAATTGGTGCCTGATCAATTGTTAATTTTAAATCTGCGATTGAGAAATGTGGGCATGTGGAGTTAGCTCGCAGGTCGACTACAATCAAATTGAAGAGCGGAAGAGGCTCGAGCGGACACTGACCTCCCTCTCTTCTCGGTATATGAAACTGCCTGTCCCCTGGGAGATATGTGTGTCTGTGACCATCCACAACTCTTTTTAGCAAACTGAAAGTCAGAGCAGGAGGAGTGAATGGTCCAAACGCATCAAAGACTTTTTAACCTCACTTAAAAGAAACATTCATTTTCTATATTTTAAAAAGACACAACACACTGTTGGCAGACAAATCAAACAAATTGGAATTTATTTTATCCCTCTGAAACAGACGACCTGCCTGGCCTTTGTACAAATTACAGTGATCTTTTCAAATGGCAGGCACCTATTGCACTACGTGAGCCTTTGGAAGAATATCCACTTCAAGTCAAAATCGACCCACTGCCCTGGGTTACCAACTTAAAATGAAGCATATCAGAAGGTCCTCTTGTCATACAGGACGGCAGCACGGTAGCATTGTGGATGGCACAATTGCTTCACAGCTCCAGGGTCCCAGGTTCGATTCTGGCTTGGGTCACTGTCTGTGCGGAGTCTGCACATCCTCCCCGTGTGTGCGTGGGTTTCCTCCGGGTGCTCCGGTTTCCTCCCACAGTCCAAAGATGTGCAGGTTAGGTGGATTGGCCATGCTAAATTGCCCTTAGTGTCCAAAATTGCCCTTAATGTTGGGTGGGGTTACTGGGTTATGGGGATAGGGTGGAGGTGTGGACATTGGGTAGGGTGCTCTTTCCAAGAGCCGGTGCAGACTCGATGGGCAGAATGGCCTCCTTCTGCACTGTATATTCTATGAAATACTTAGACTGAAATCTTGAACAAAACTGGGTTTATAAGGTCTGATCACGACGCTGGAGCTGTTGTCTGTCTGTATGGACATATAATATACATATGTAGGTAAAACCCGCCCACCAGATCCGTGTATATGGGGCTGGGGGGTTGGTCCGTATAGGGTCCTGCAAGCTCAGTAAATACAATGCACAAGGGGGAATCCACCCTATTTTAGGATTTAGTGTGTGTGCTTATTGGGGAGAAAGCAGTGCTGACACTCTGCTCGGGTCTGAGAGTGGAACTAGAATTTAGAGTGCAGGCCATTTAACCCATCAAGTCCATGCTAGCGTTATCCAAACGAATCTCCATCCATTCCATCTATACCGCCTCAGCAGACCTTTCTATTGCCTTTTCTCTCATATCCACATCTACTTCCCTATCAAAGGTGTCTAAGTTATTTGTCTCAACTACTGTGCAAGTGAGCTCCACGGTCTAACGTCCTGACTCATGAAGGTCTTTCTTTTTTGGGTTTATTGATTTCTCTCTCGTATTTACGGCCTCTAGACTTTGATTCTCCCACAAGTGGAGGTGGCATTCCACCTCTACGCCCGCCAACTCATTCATGAGTTTAACAATCTCTAACAGGTCTCCTCTAACCCTCCTCTTTTTTGATACGAAAAGCCCCAACATGTCCAATCTTTCCCAGCAGCTGGACTCTCCCAGTTCAGTTACCATCCCCGTGAATCTGTTTTTGTGCTGTCTCCAGTGCTTCTGTGTCCTTTTTTTTTAACAATTTTATTGAGGTATTTTAGGCACATAGAAAAAATGACATTGTACAGTACAAACAAAAAAAGAAGTCAAGACACAAATTCCCACATAATGCAAACCACGGCTCTGTCCACGCACGGACCTGCCTCAATATCCCCCTACCCTACTCTACTCTGCTCTACCCTAGCCCCCCCCCCCCCCCGCTGACGCTTACTCCTCTGCGAAGAAGTCAATAAATGGCCGCCACCTTCGGGCAAACCCTAGCAGCGAACCTCTCAAGGCGAACTTGACTTTCTCTAGGCCAAGAAAGCTCGCCATGTCCGATAGCCATACTCAGCCCTCGGAGGCTTTGAGTCCCTCCATGCTAACAGTATTCGTCGCCGGGCTACCAGGGAAGCAAAGGCCAGAACATCGGCCTCCCTCTCTTCCTGGGCTCTCTGTGTCCTTTTTATATTGTGCAGACCAGAACAGTGCACAGTACCCTAACCCTGAGTGTGATCGAAGCAGAGTGCTATACATGTTTGACATACCTTCACTGCTTTTGAGTTCTACACCCCCGGAAATAAATCCCAAAGCTTTGTAACATGATAATTACTTGGATAAGGCTTTTAAAGAATTCTCATGAACACAATGGGCTAAATGGTCTCCTGCTACGCCGCAGGATTCGATGGGTCACATTCTAATTCTGTCTCAATGGATGTGATTGAATGAGTTAAACTCTGGCCCTAAGATTCCATGTCCTTGTCTGTTCCAGCCCTTTGAATGCCACAGAGGCATTAGAAAATGTGCAGGCTGGGCAGTTAATTGGCATATTAGCTTTAAATTGCTCCTGTACCCTTATCTGTAAAGCCAAGGATCTCATATACGCTGCGCCCACCCACACTAACAAGCTTGGTCCGATGTCTCTTTGGACTGACGCCGTCTCTGGTCATGCATTATTCGCTTAGTACTGCAGGAGGAGTGCCGGCTGAGATTTGGGGGATGAAGGTTTGCTGGGATTGCACAGTTTTTCTGCTGTAATGATGGTTTGGAAGAGATGGTTTCCTAAATTATGCCAGACAAGTTGGAGAACCCCAGTTGAAATCAGAATCCAAGCACACCCTACCCCCGCCGCCCACCTTATGTTCCATCCTAGAATGTGGATTGAATCCACGATGTGCTAACTGGGAGGTTAACCCTGAGCCCGGCGTTGCCTGCTGGAGCATTGATACCAGGAGTGAGTTCATTATTTTCCCACAGAGTGTCGATCGAACAAATAAAGAATAGAATCAGAGAATTGTCACAGTGCAGCATGAGGTTAATCAGTCTGTTGAGCCACTCTCCCGCCCTTTCCCTGCAACCTTGCAAATGCTTTCCCTCCCTGTGTTTGCCCAATTCCCTTTCGAAAGCCACAACCGAACTGGCCTCCACCACAGTCTCAGGCAGTGCATTCCAGCTCGCAACCAGCCACTGTGCGAAAAAGATTTCCTCTTACGACCTTTGGTCACTTTATATATCAGTCCTTTGCCAATTGGACCAGTTCCTCTTTACCAATTCCATTTGGAACCCTCATTGCTTTGAACACCTCTTATCAAACCTCTTCCCATCACTCTCTAACGCGACAAACAACGGCTTCTCCAACCTACTCATGTAACTGAAGTCCCTCATTCCTGCAGCCATTCTCATAAATCCTTTCTGCCCCCTCTCTAAATATATACAAATATCTAAATATATTTTGAATTATTTACTGCGAACATTAGTTCACTCCTCATTACTGCAAGAGTATAACATTCTGCCTGCAGCATACTGTTTTCCATTGCACTAGCGGTTGCTAATAAGACTTAAGTTATACTGTGTTTGGGGATGACAATAGTGGTCCAGTTAACTGTTTCATTAGATGGAGTGATTGCTTCAATGGATTTAAATACAGATCAAAAACTGCAGAGCGAACATTTGAGAATTCGGAAAATGGCTGGACGAGTTTAGTCAAATGTTTGGCGTAAAATTAAATCTATGATCATGTCTAACAGTCTCCAAACCAAACCGTTCAGAAGCTCAGGGAGATGGAATTTCTGCTCCCCTGAAAGAAAAAGTCAAGGAGTTAGAATTTGCATTTATATAGCGCCTTTATCAGCCATGATCTAATTGCAGAACAGGTTTGCAAACCAAATGATCCCAAAACAAATTCCAATGTTTCTCTGAACCCTCAACCAAACGTTCTCTACTTTCAGCCCTGTGTGTGGAAGAGTGCACACACAGTAAAATGAAAGACAAGAGAGTTTTAAAATATAGAAAAAAGACAGGGGGCGGGATTCTCCCCTACCCGGCGGGGCGGGGGGTCCCGGCGGGATGGAGTGGCGGGAACCACTCCGGCGTCGGTCCGCCCCAGAGGTGCGGAAGTCTCTGCACCTTTAGGGGCCAAGCCCTCACCTTGAGGGGCTGGGCCCGCGCCGGAGCGGTTTCCGCTCCACCGGCTGGCGGGAAAGGCCTTTGGTGCCACACCAGCCGGGGCAGAAAGGTCTTCGCCGGGCGACGCGGGTCCACGCATGCGCGGGAGCGTCAGCGGCCGCTGACGTCATCCCGCGCATTCGCAGGGGAGGGGGTCTCTTCCGCCTCCGCCATAGTGAAGACCATGGCAAAGGCGGAAGAAAAAGAGTGCCCCCACGGCAGTAGCCCGCCCGCGGATCGGTGGGCCCCGATCGCGGGCCAGGCCACCGTGGGGGTACCCCCCAGGACCCCGGAGCCCGCCCACGCCGCCTTGTCCCGCCGTTCAAAAGGCGGTCTAATTACGCTGGCGGGACAGGCATTCCAGCAGCGGGACTTCGGCCCATCGTGGGCCCGTCGGGACTTCGGCGGGGGTGGGCCCGTCGACCGGCGGGGTGCGATTCCCGCCCCCGCCGAATCTCTGGTGGCGGAGACTTCGGGACACGCCGGGGGCGGGATTCACGCCAGCCCCCGGCGATTCTCCGACCCGGCAGGGGGTCAGAGAATCCCGCCCCATATGTTTAGATGGAAAGGAACCATGGAAGGAAATGTAACCTGTTCAGTAAATTTGCATTGACGCTTGTTCCTGCTGTGAGATTTGTATGTCTCTGCATACTTTGTGCACTTTATGATGGCAATTCATCAAGCCAGTTCCCTCAGATCTGCAACCACCCAGGAGCTTGTGGGGATATTCTTGAATTCCAATCAGACCTCCAGCTGTCAAACATGGATCATTATGTTTGCTCAAAATCTTGGGAGTGTGGAACCCCAGCTGTAAGGTCTGTCGAACGCACATATCACTCACACAGCTTTACACAGTGCTCTCGCTGCCTCCAGAGTTACTGCATCTCAGTACAGCAACACCAGTGATGTGAATAGGCGCACAAGACAATGGGCGCAGGGAAATATCCACCCCTACGGTGTGACAGCCACAGTGTCCCCATTCCCCTGTACCCCTGCAGAATTCCTTTTGATCCAAAACAAACTGGCATTTCTCAGGGGCTATTTAGCACAGGGTTAAATCACTGGCTTTGAAAGCAGACCAAGGCAGACCAGCTGCACGGTTCAATTCCCATAACAGTCTCCCCGAACAGGCGCCGGAATTTGGCGACTGGGGGCTTTTCACAGTAACTTCATTTGAAGCCTACTTGTGACAATAAGCAATTTTCTAGTGTCTTTCGCAACCTCAGGACACCCCAAAGCCCTTTGCTGCCAATGCAGTACTTTTAAAATGTTGCTGCTGTAGGAATATAGGTAACACGGCAGCTAATTTGTGCACCTACAAACACCAATGTGATAATGACCAGAGAATCTGTTTCAGAGATGTTGGTTGAGGGATAAATATTAGCCAGATCATGGATACTGGTATACACTATTTCAAAGTTAACACGAATTCCGCAATCCATTGGACAAACCTACTGGGGAAGCAGTGGGTGAAATCTCCCACTTTATCCCATCGTGGAATTCCCAATTGCCCCAACCTCTTTCCACGCAACTACAGAGTTGCTACGGTGCGGAAGGAGGCCAGTCAGTCCATCGAGTCTGCACCGGCTCTCCAGGCGAGCATCATGATTTAGTGCCATTGCCCCGACCTTTCCCTGTACCCCTGCACATTGCTTATATTCAAATAATCAGCGAATGGTCCCCTGGGATACCACAAATGAACCTTTTCCACCACTTTTCCACGTAACCGCATTCCAAACCTCAACCACGCGTTGTGTGAAAAAGCTTTGCTCACCTCACATATTGCGTCTTTTGCAAATTGCATTTTTCCGAGGGGGAACAGTCTCCCCCTGTCCACTCTGTCCAGTCCCCTCAGGGTTTTCTGCCGCTCTGACTATATTCGAAATGTGGCAAAAACACAACTGTGCCAGAGTTTCTGACACACTCCAGACCAAGTTAGAGGAATGAAGCATCAGAGCCCAAGGAAATTCAGGCCCACGGTGACCTCATGGAGGCTGTTGTCAGGAGGATGCTGACCTTGCGTCAATTCCAAATGACAGTTCTGGAGTAGTCATGGGTGGAGTGGACGGTGATGGAGTGGACGGTGATGGAGTGGACGGTGATGGAGAGGTCGGTGATGGAGTGGACGGTGATGGAGTGGACGGTGATGGAGAGGTCGGTGATGGAGTGGACGGTGATGGAGTGGACGGTGATGGAGTGGACGGTGATGGAGTGGACGGTGATGGAGAGGTCGGTGATGGAGAGGTCGGTGATGGAGTGGACGGTGATGGTGTGGACGGTGATGGAGTGGACGGTGATGGTGTGGACGGTGATGGAGTGGACGGTGATGGAGTGGACGGTGATGGAGTGGACGGTGATGGTGTGGACGGTGATGGAGTGGACGATGATGGTGTGGACGGTGATGGAGTGGACGGTGATGGAGTGGACGGTGATGGAGTGGACGGTGATGGAGTGGACGATGATGGTGTGGACAGTGATGGAGTGGACGGTGATGGAGTGGACGGTGATGGAGTGGACGGTGATGGAGTGGACGGTGAAGGAGTGGGCGGTGATGGAGTGGACGGTGATGGAGAGGTCGGTGATGGAGAGGTCGGTGATGGAGTGGACGGTGATGGTGTGGACGGTGATGGAGTGGACGGTGATGGTGTGGACGGTGATGGAGTGGACGGTGATGGAGTGGACGGTGATGGAGTGGACGGTGATGGTGTGGACGGTGATGGAGTGGACGATGATGGTGTGGACGGTGATGGAGTGGACGGTGATGGAGTGGACGATGATGGTGTGGACGGTGATGGAGAGGGCGGTGATGGAGTGGACGGTGATGGAGTGGACGGTGATGGAGTGGACGATGATGGTGTGGACGGTGATGGAGTGGACGGTGATGGAGTGGACGATGATGGAGTGGACGGTGATGGAGAGGTCGGTGATGGAGAGGTCGGTGATGGAGTGGACGGTGATGGTGTGGACGGTGATGGAGTGGACGGTGATGGAGTGGACGGTGATGGAGTGGACGGTGATGGAGTGGACGGTGATGGTGTGGACGGTGATGGAGTGGACGATGATGGTGTGGACGGTGATGGAGTGGACGGTGATGGAGTGGACGATGATGGTGTGGACGGTGATGGAGTGGACGGTGATGGTGTGGACGGTGATGGAGTGGACGGTGATGGAGTGGACGGTGATGGAGTGGACGGTGATGGTGTGGACGGTGATGGAGTGGACGATGATGGTGTGGACGGTGATGGAGTGGACGGTGATGGAGTGGACGGTGATGGAGTGGACGGTGATGGAGTGGACGATGATGGTGTGGACAGTGATGGAGTGGACGGTGATGGAGTGGACGGTGATGGAGTGGACGGTGATGGAGTGGACGGTGAAGGAGTGGGCGGTGATGGAGTGGACGGTGATGGAGAGGCCGGTGATGGAGAGGTCGGTGATGGAGTGGACGGTGATGGTGTGGACGGTGATGGAGTGGACGGTGATGGTGTGGACGGTGATGGAGTGGACGGTGATGGAGTGGACGGTGATGGAGTGGACGGTGATGGTGTGGACGGTGATGGAGTGGACGATGATGGTGTGGACGGTGATGGAGTGGACGGTGATGGAGTGGACGATGATGGTGTGGACGGTGATGGAGAGGGCGGTGATGGAGTGGACGGTGATGGAGTGGACGGTGATGGAGTGGACGATGATGGTGTGGACGATGATGGTGTGGACGGTGATGGAGTGGACGGTGATGGAGTGGACGATGATGGAGTGGACGGTGATGGAGAGGTCGGTGATGGAGAGGTCGGTGATGGAGTGGACGGTGATGGTGTGGACGGTGATGGAGTGGACGGTGATGGAGTGGACGGTGATGGAGTGGACGGTGATGGAGTGGACGGTGATGGTGTGGACGGTGATGGAGTGGACGATGATGGTGTGGACGGTGATGGAGTGGACGGTGATGGAGTGGACGATGATGGTGTGGACGGTGATGGAGAGGGCGGTGATGGAGTGGACGGTGATGGAGTGGACGGTGATGGAGTGGACGATGATGGTGTGGACGGTGATGGAGTGGACGGTGATGGAGTGGACGATGATGGAGTGGACGGTGATGGAGAGGGCGGTGATGGAGTGGACGGTGATGGAGAGGTCGGTGATGGAGTGGACGGTGATGGAGTGGATGATGATGGTGTGGACGGTGATGGAGTGGACGGTGATGGAGTGGACGGTGATGGAGTGGACGGTGATGGAGTGGACAGTGATGGAGTGGATAGTGATGGAGTGGACCGTGATGGAGTGGACGGTGATGGAGAGGTCGGTGATGGAGTGGACGGTGATGGAGTGGACGATGATGGAGTGGACGGTGATGGTGTGGACGGTGATGGAGTGGACGGTGATGGAGTGGACGGTGATGGAGTGGACGGTGATGGAGTGGACGGTGATGGAGTGGACCGTGATGGAGTGGACGGTGATGGAGAGGTCGGTGATGGAGTGGACGGTGATGGAGTGGACGATGATGGAGTGGACGGTGATGGAGTGGACGGTGATGGAGTGGACGGTGATGGAGTGGACGGTGATGGAGTGGACGGTGATGGAGTGGACGGTGATGGAGTCGACGGTGATGGAGTGGACGGTGATGGAGTGGACGGTGATGGAGTGGACGGTGATGGAGTGGACGGTGATGGAGTGGACGGTGATGGAGTGTACGGTGATGGAGTGGACGGTGATGGAGTCGACAGTGATGGAGTGGAAGGTGATGGAGTGGACGGTGATGGAGTGGACGGTGATGGAGTGGACGGTGATGGTGAGGTCGGTGATGGAGTGGACGGTGATGGAGTGGACGGTGATGGAGTGGACGGTGATGGTGTGGACGGTGATGGTGTGGACGGTACGATGATGGATTGGACGGTGATGGAGTGGACGGTGATGGAGAGGTCGGTGATGGAGTGGACGATGATGGAGTGGACGGTGATGGAGAGGTCGGTGATGGAGTGGACGGTGATGGAGAGGTCGGTGATGGAGTGGACGGTGATGGAGTGGACGGTGATGGAGAGGTCGGTGATGGAGTGGACGGTGATGGAGTGGACGGTGATGGAGTGGACGGTGATGGAGTGGACGGTGATGGAGAGGTCGGTGATGGAGTGGACGGTGATGGAGTGGACGGCGATGGAGTGGACGGTGATGGAGAGGTCGGTGATGGAGTGGACGGTGATGGAGTGGACGGTGATGGTGTGGACGGTGATGGAGTGGACGGTGATGGAGTGGACGGTGATGGAGTGGACGGTGATGGAGTGGGCGGTGATGGAGTGGACAGTGATGGAGAGGTCGGTGATGGAGAGGTCGGTGATGGAGTGGTTGGTGATGGAGTGGACGGTGATGGAGTGGACGGTGATGGAGAGGTCGGTGATGGAGTGGACGGTGATGTAGTGGACGGTGATGGAGTGGGCGGTGATGGAATAGACTGTGATGGAGAGGTCGGTGATGGAGTGGAAGGAGATGGAGAGTACGGTGATGGAGTGGACGGTGATGGAGTGGACGGTGATGGAGTGGACGGTGATGGAGTGGACGGTGATGGAGTGGACGGTGATGGAGTGGACGGTGATGGAGTGGACGGTGATGGAGTGGACAGTGATGGAGTGGACGGTGATGGAGTGGACGGTGATGGAGTGGACGGTGATGGAGTGGACGGTGATGGAGTGGACGGTGTGATGGAGTGGACGGTGATGGTGTGGACGGTGGTGGAGTGGACGGTGGTGGAGTGGACGGTGGTGAAGTGGACGATGATGGAGTGGTCGGTGATGGAGTGGACGGTGATGGAGTGGGCGGTGATGGAGTGGATGGTGGTGGAGTGGGCGGTGGTGGAGTGGACGATGATGGAGTGGGCAGTGATGGAGAGGTCGGTGATGGATGGACGGTGGTGGAGTGGACGGTGATGGAGTGGACGGTGATGGAATGGACGGTGATGGAGTGGACGGTGATGGAGTGGACGGTGATGGAGTCGACAGTGATGGAGAGGTCGCTGATGGAGTGGACGGTGATGGAGTGGACGGTGATGGAGTGGACGGTGATGGAGTGGACGGTGATGGAGAGTTCGGTGATGGAGTGGGCGGTGATGGAGAGGTCGCTGATGGAGTGGACGGTGATGGAGTGGGCGGTGATGGAGTGGACGGTGATGGAGTGGACGGTGATGGAGTGGACGGTGATGGAGAGGTCGGTGATGGAGTGGACGGTGATGGTGTGGACGGTGATGGAGTGGACGGTGATGGAGTGGACGGTGATGGAGTGGATAGTGATGGAGTGGACGGTGATGGAGTGGCCGGTGATGGAGTGGACGGTGATGGAGAGGTCGGTGAAGGAGTGGATAGTGATGGGGCGGACGCTGATTGAGAGGTCGGTGATGGAGTGGACGGTGATGGAGTGGACGGTGATGGACTGGACGGTGATGGACTGGACGGTGATGGAGTGGACGGTGATGGAGTGGACGGTGATGGAGTGGACGGTGATGGTGTGGACGGTGATGGAGTGGACGATGATGGTGTGGACGGTGATGGAGTGGACGGTGATGGAGTGGACGATGATGGTGTGGACGGTGATGGAGAGGGCGGTGATGGAGTGGACGGTGATGGAGTGGACGGTGATGGAGTGGACGATGATGGTGTGGACGATGATGGTGTGGACGGTGATGGAGTGGACGGTGATGGAGTGGACGATGATGGAGTGGACGGTGATGGAGAGGTCGGTGATGGAGAGGTCGGTGATGGAGTGGACGGTGATGGTGTGGACGGTGATGGAGTGGACGGTGATGGAGTGGACGGTGATGGAGTGGACGGTGATGGAGTGGACGGTGATGGTGTGGACGGTGATGGAGTGGACGATGATGGTGTGGACGGTGATGGAGTGGACGGTGATGGAGTGGACGATGATGGTGTGGACGGTGATGGAGAGGGCGGTGATGGAGTGGACGGTGATGGAGTGGACGGTGATGGAGTGGACGATGATGGTGTGGACGGTGATGGAGTGGACGGTGATGGAGTGGACGATGATGGAGTGGACGGTGATGGAGAGGGCGGTGATGGAGTGGACGGTGATGGAGAGGTCGGTGATGGAGTGGACGGTGATGGAGTGGATGATGATGGTGTGGACGGTGATGGAGTGGACGGTGATGGAGTGGACGGTGATGGAGTGGACGGTGATGGAGTGGACAGTGATGGAGTGGATAGTGATGGAGTGGACCGTGATGGAGTGGACGGTGATGGAGAGGTCGGTGATGGAGTGGACGGTGATGGAGTGGACGATGATGGAGTGGACGGTGATGGTGTGGACGGTGATGGAGTGGACGGTGATGGAGTGGACGGTGATGGAGTGGACGGTGATGGAGTGGACGGTGATGGAGTGGACCGTGATGGAGTGGACGGTGATGGAGAGGTCGGTGATGGAGTGGACGGTGATGGAGTGGACGATGATGGAGTGGACGGTGATGGAGTGGACGGTGATGGAGTGGACGGTGATGGAGTGGACGGTGATGGAGTGGACGGTGATGGAGTGGACGGTGATGGAGTCGACGGTGATGGAGTGGACGGTGATGGAGTGGACGGTGATGGAGTGGACGGTGATGGAGTGGACGGTGATGGAGTGGACGGTGATGGAGTGTACGGTGATGGAGTGGACGGTGATGGAGTCGACAGTGATGGAGTGGAAGGTGATGGAGTGGACGGTGATGGAGTGGACGGTGATGGAGTGGACGGTGATGGTGAGGTCGGTGATGGAGTGGACGGTGATGGAGTGGACGGTGATGGAGTGGACGGTGATGGTGTGGACGGTGATGGTGTGGACGGTACGATGATGGATTGGACGGTGATGGAGTGGACGGTGATGGAGAGGTCGGTGATGGAGTGGACGATGATGGAGTGGACGGTGATGGAGAGGTCGGTGATGGAGTGGACGGTGATGGAGAGGTCGGTGATGGAGTGGACGGTGATGGAGTGGACGGTGATGGAGAGGTCGGTGATGGAGTGGACGGTGATGGAGTGGACGGTGATGGAGTGGACGGTGATGGAGTGGACGGTGATGGAGAGGTCGGTGATGGAGTGGACGGTGATGGAGTGGACGGCGATGGAGTGGACGGTGATGGAGAGGTCGGTGATGGAGTGGACGGTGATGGAGTGGACGGTGATGGTGTGGACGGTGATGGAGTGGACGGTGATGGAGTGGACGGTGATGGAGTGGACGGTGATGGAGTGGGCGGTGATGGAGTGGACAGTGATGGAGAGGTCGGTGATGGAGAGGTCGGTGATGGAGTGGTTGGTGATGGAGTGGACGGTGATGGAGTGGACGGTGATGGAGAGGTCGGTGATGGAGTGGACGGTGATGTAGTGGACGGTGATGGAGTGGGCGGTGATGGAATAGACTGTGATGGAGAGGTCGGTGATGGAGTGGAAGGAGATGGAGAGTACGGTGATGGAGTGGACGGTGATGGAGTGGACGGTGATGGAGTGGACGGTGATGGAGTGGACGGTGATGGAGTGGACGGTGATGGAGTGGACGGTGATGGAGTGGACGGTGATGGAGTGGACAGTGATGGAGTGGACGGTGATGGAGTGGACGGTGATGGAGTGGACGGTGATGGAGTGGACGGTGATGGAGTGGACGGTGTGATGGAGTGGACGGTGATGGTGTGGACGGTGGTGGAGTGGACGGTGGTGGAGTGGACGGTGGTGAAGTGGACGATGATGGAGTGGTCGGTGATGGAGTGGACGGTGATGGAGTGGGCGGTGATGGAGTGGATGGTGGTGGAGTGGGCGGTGGTGGAGTGGACGATGATGGAGTGGGCAGTGATGGAGAGGTCGGTGATGGATGGACGGTGGTGGAGTGGACGGTGATGGAGTGGACGGTGATGGAATGGACGGTGATGGAGTGGACGGTGATGGAGTGGACGGTGATGGAGTCGACAGTGATGGAGAGGTCGCTGATGGAGTGGACGGTGATGGAGTGGACGGTGATGGAGTGGACGGTGATGGAGTGGACGGTGATGGAGAGTTCGGTGATGGAGTGGGCGGTGATGGAGAGGTCGCTGATGGAGTGGACGGTGATGGAGTGGGCGGTGATGGAGTGGACGGTGATGGAGTGGACGGTGATGGAGTGGACGGTGATGGAGAGGTCGGTGATGGAGTGGACGGTGATGGTGTGGACGGTGATGGAGTGGACGGTGATGGAGTGGACGGTGATGGAGTGGATAGTGATGGAGTGGACGGTGATGGAGTGGCCGGTGATGGAGTGGACGGTGATGGAGAGGTCGGTGAAGGAGTGGATAGTGATGGGGCGGACGCTGATTGAGAGGTCGGTGATGGAGTGGACGGTGATGGAGTGGACGGTGATGGACTGGACGGTGATGGACTGGACGGTGATGGAGTGGACGGTGATGGAGTGGACGGTGATGGAGTGGACGGTGATGGAGTGGACGGTGATGGAGAGGTCGGTGATGGAGTGGACGGTGATGGTGTGGACGGTGATGGAGTGGACGGTGATGGAGTGGGCGGTGATGGAGTGGATAGTGATGGAGTGGACGGTGATGGAGTGGCCGGTGATGGAGTGGACGGTGATGGAGAGGTCGGTGAAGGAGTGGATAGTGATGGAGTGGACGGTGATGGACTGGACGGTGATGGACTGGACGGTGATGGAGTGGACGGTGATGGGGGGTCAGTGATGGCGGGTCAGTGATGGGGGGGTCAGTGATGGGGGGTCAGATATTGGGGGGGTCAGTGATGGGGGGTCAGTTATGGGAGGTCAGTGATGGGGGGTCAGTGATGGGAGGTCAGTGATGGGGGGTCAGTGATGGGGGGTAAGTGATGGGGGGGTCAGTGAAGGGGGGGGTCAGTAATGGGGGTGTCAGTGATGGGGATCATTGATGGTGCGGTCAGTGATGGGGGGTCAGTGATGGGGGGGTCAGTGATGGGGGGGTCAGTGAAGGGGTGTCAGTGATGGGGGGTCAGTGATGGGGGGGTCAGTGATGGGGGGGTCAGTAATGGGAGGGTCAGTGATGGGGGGTCAGAGATGGAGGGGTCAGAGATGGGGGTCAGTGATGGGGGGTCAGTGATGGGACGGTCAGTGATGGGGGGGTCAGTGATGGGGGGGTCAGAGATGGGGGTCAGTGATGGGGGGTCAGTGATGGGACGGTCAGTGATGGGACGGTCAGTGATGGGGGGGTCAGTGATGGGGGGTCAATGATGGGGGGGGTCAGTGATGGGGGGGTCAGAGATGGGAGGTCAGAAATGGGGGTCAGTGATGGGGGGGTCGGTGATGGGGGGGGTCAGTGATGGGGGGGTCAGTGATGGGGGGGGGTCAGTGATGGGGGGGTCAGTGATGGGGGTGTCAGTGATGGGGATCATTGATGGTGCGGTCAGTGATGGGGGGTCAGTGATAGGGGGGTCAGTGATGGGGGGGTCAGTGATGGGGGGGTCAGTGATGGGGGGGTCAGTGAAGGGGGGTCAGTGATGGGGGGGTCAGTGATGGGGGGGTCAGTGATGGGGGGGTCAGTAATGGGAGGGTCAGTGATGGGGGGTCAGAGATGGAGGGGTCAGAGATGGGGGTCAGTGATGGGGGGTCAGTAATGGGACGGTCAGTGTTGGGGGGATCAGTGATGGGGGGGTCAGAGATGGGGGTCAGTGATGGGGGGTCAGTGATGGGACGGTCAGTGATGGGACGGTCAGTGATGGGGGGGTCAGTGATGGGGGGTCAATGATGGGGGGGGTCAGTGATGGGGGGGTCAGAGATGGGAGGTCAGAAATGGGGGTCAGTGATGGGGGGGTCGGTGATGGGGGGGGTCAGTGATGGGGGGGGTCAGTGATGGGGGGGTCAGTGATGGGGGGGGTCAGTGATGGGGGGGTCAGTGATGGGGGGTCAGTGATGGGGGGGTCAGTGATGGGGGGGTCAGTGATGGGGGGGTCAGTGATGGGGGGTCAGTGATGGGGAGTCAGTGATGGGGGGGTCAGTGATGGGGGGGGTCAGTGATGGGGGGGTCAGTGATGGGGGGGTCAGTGATGGGGGGTCAGAGATTGGGGAGTCAGTGATGGGGGGTCAGTGATGGGGGGGTCAGTGATGGGGGGGTCAGTGATGGGGGGTCAGTGATGGCGGGTCAGTGATGGGGGGGTCAGTGATGGGGGGGTCAGTGATGGGGGGTCAGTGATGGGGGGGTCAGTGATGGGGGGGTCAGAGATTGGGGGGTCAGTGATGGGGGGTCAGTGATGGGGGGTCAGTGATGGGGGGGTCAGTGATGGGGGTCAGTGATGGGGGGTCAGTGATGGGGGGTCAGTGATGGGGGGTCAGTGATGGGGGGGTCAGTGATGGGGGATCAGTGATGGGGAGGTCAGTGATGGGGGGTCAGAGATTGGGGGGTCAGTGATGGGGGGGTCAGTGATGGGGGGGTCAGTGATGGGGTGTCAGTGATGGGGGGGTCAGTGATGGGGGGTCAGTGATGGGGGGGTCAGTGATGGGGGGTCAGTGATGGGGGGTCAGTGATGGGGGGTCAGTGATGGGGGGGTCAGTGATGGGGGGTCAGTGATGGGGGGTCAGTGATGGGGGGGTCAGTGATGGGGGGGTCAGTGATGGGGGTGTCAGTGATGGGGGGGTCAGTGATGGGGGGTCAGAGATTGGGGGGTCAGTGATGGGGGGTCAGTGATGGGGTGTCAGTGATGGGGGTCAGTGATGGGGGGGTCAGTGATGGGGGGTCAGTGATGGGGGGTCAGTGATGGGGGGTCAGTGATGGGGGGGTCAGTGATGGGGGGTCAGTGATGGGGGGTCAGTGATGGGGGGGTCAGTGATGGGGGGGTCAGTGATGGGGGTGTCAGTGATGGGGGGGTCAGTGATGGGGGGTCAGAGATTGGGGGGTCAGTGATGGGGGGGTCAGTGATGGGGGGTCAGTGATGGGGGGTCAGTGATGGGGGGGTCAGTGATGAGGGGGTCAGTGATGGGGTGGTCAGTGATGGGGAGTCAGTGATGGGGAGTCAGAGATGGGGGGGTCAGTGATGGGGGGGTCAGTGATGGGGGTCAATGATGGGGGGTCAGTGATGGGGGGTCAGTGATGGGGGGTCAGTGATGGGGGGTCAGTGATGGGGGGGTCAGTGATGGGGGGGTCAGATATTGGGGGGGTCAGTGATGGGGGGTCAGTTATGGGAGGTCAGTGATGGGGGGTCAGTGATGGGAGGTCAGTGATGGGGGGTCAGTGATGGGGGGTAAGTGATGGGGGGGTCAGTGATGGGGGGTCAGTGATGGGGGGTCAGGGATGGGGGGGGTCAGTGATGGGGGGGGTCAGTGATGGGGGGGGACACCAGAGGACACAATCTCAGACTAAAGGGACGATGCTTTCAAACAGAGATGAGGAGGAATTTCTTCAGCCAGAGGGTGGTGAATCTGTGGAACTCTTTGCCGCAGAAGGCTGTGGAGGCCAAATCACTGAGTGTCTTTCAGACAGAGATAGATAGGTTCTTGATTAATAAGGGGATCAGGGATTATGGGGAGAAGGCAGGAGAATGGGGATGAGAAAATATCACCCATGATTGAATGGAGGAAGGGCAGCACGGTAGCGCAGTGAGTTAGCACTGCTGCCTCACGGCGCCAAAGTCCCAGGTTCGATCCCGGCCCCGGGTCACTGACCGTGTGGAGTTTGCACATTCTCCCCGTGTCTGCGTGGGTTTCGCCCCCACAACCCAAAGATGTGCAGGCTGGGTGGATCGGCCGCGCTAAATTGCACCTTAATTGGAAAAATGAATTGGGTACTCTAAATTTATTTTAAAGAAATAAATGATTGAATGGAGGAGCAGACTCGATGGGCCGAGTGGCCTAATTCTGCTCCTATGTCTTATGGTCTTAGTCTAGTTAGATAACGGTGTGGCAATTGCCGACAGAACCGGGGAGAAGCTCCCAGCCAAACTCGCCAGAAATGAGTCTCCCCTATTTTACTTATGTTTCGGGAGATACCATTCACAATCTGTTTCACGACTAACCCCAAGGTGAGCCTCCAACCACATTTCCGCACCATCAGCAGGACGGCTTATTTCCACCTCTGCAGTACCTCCTGACTCCACCCCTGCCTCATCTCATCTACTGGTGAAAACCTCGTCCACACCTTGTTACTTCCAGATTTGATTATTCTGGAAGGTGATGGGGGGTCAGTGATGGCGGGTCAGTGATGGGGGGGTCAGTGATGGGGGGGGTCAGTAATGGGGGGGGTCAGTAATGGGAGGGTCAGTAATGGGAGGGTCAGTGATGGGGGGTCAGAGATGGAGGGGTCAGAGATGGGGGTCAGTGATGGGGGGTCAGTGATGGGACGGTCAGTGATGGGGGGGTCAGTGATGGGGGGGTCAGAGATGGGGGTCAGTGATGGGGGGTCAGTGATGGGACGGTCAGTGATGGGGGGGTCAGTGATGGGGGGGTCAGTGATGGGGGGGTCAGTGATGGGGGGTCAATGATGGGGGGGGTCAGTGATGGGGGGGTCAGAGATGGGAGGTCAGAAATGGGGGTCAGTGATGGGGGGGTCGGTGATGGGGGGGGTCAGTGATGGGGGGGGTCAGTGATGGGGGGGTCAGTGATGGGGGGGTCAGTGATGGGGGGGTCAGTGATGGGGGGGGTCAGTGATGGGGGGTCAGTGATGGGGGTTCAGTGATGGGGGGGTCAGTGATGGGGGGGTCAGTGATGGGGGGTCAGCGATGGGGGGTCAGTGATGGGGGGGTCAGTGATGGGGGGGTCAGTGATGGCGGGTCAGTGATGGGGGGGGTCAGTGATGGGGGGGTCAGTGATGGGGGGGTCAGTGATGGGGGGTCAGAGATTGGGGGGTCAGTGATGGGGGGTCAGTGATGGGGGGGTCAGTGATGGGGGGGTCAGTGATGGGGGGTCAGTGATGGGGGGGTCAGTGATGGGGGGTCAGTGATGGGGGGTCAGTGATGGGGGGTCAGTGATGGGGGGTCAGTGATGGGGGGTCAGTGATGGGTGGTCAGTGATGGGGGGGTCAGTGATGGGGGGGTCAGTGATGGGGGGGTCAGTGATGGGGGGGTCAGTGATGGGGGGTCAGTGATGGGGGGTCAGTGATGGGGGGGTCAGTGATGGGGGGTCAGTGATGGATTGTTCTGGTGTTAAAACGTCCACTTCCTCCTTTCACTCAGAAATCAGAACATTGTCAGGCTGAATTCAGCTTAAACTGTGTGAAGATCGATCGTTTTTGTACGAGTTGTTTTTCCAGGTTGAGTGATTAAGTAGGATAAGCCACATATGTTACTTAAAGATGTTTATAAATGTATATGAATAAGTCAGTAAATACCCTGATATAACTTCTATAATGTTAGCTCTGCTTCAGTGAGCAATACTCTCAACTCGGAGTCACAAAGTTGTGGCTTCCAGCCCTACTCCCAGGACTTGGACCGGTCTTGCAGTTTGCTGCTCCCAGTGCAGTACTGAGCATGTGCTGCACTGTCAGTGCCCCCTTTCGGTAATGCCCCCTGTCTGCCAGCTCAGGTGGATGTAAAAGATTCCGTGTCACTATTTGGGGAAGGGCACAGTAAGAAGTTTTACAACACCAGGTTAAAGTCCAACAGGTTTGTTTGGAATCACCAGCTTTCGGAGCGCTGCTCCTTCCTCAGGTGACTCACTCCTTATCTTACCCGAGTGATGTTTGACAGCATTGTGTTTCTAGGCACTGCGAGCGCTGGGAAACATGCAGCTAAACACACTTGCTATGGGACTTTGTTTAATTTGGTTAAATCGCACCCGTCGGACGTTCACAAGAATTATCCCTGGAATGAGGAGCTTGTATGAGGAACAGTTGAGGACTCTGGGTCTGTACTCGTTTGGGTTTAGAAGGACGAAAGAGAATCTTATTGAAACTTACAAGATACTGCGAGGCCTGGATAGAGGGGACGTGGAGAGGATGTTTCCACTTGTAGGAAAAACTAGAAGCAGAGGACACCATCTCAGACTAAAGGGACGATCTTTTAAAACAGAGATGAGGAGGAATTTCTTCAGTCAGAGGGTGGTGAATCTGTGGAACTCTTTGCCGCAGAAGGCTGTGGAGGCCAAATCACTGAGTGTCTTTCAGACAGAGATAGATAGGTTCTTGATTAATAAGGGGATCAGGGGTTATGGGGAGAAGGCAGGAGAATGGGGATGAGAAAATATCACCCATGATTGAATGGAGGAAGGGCAGTACGGTAGCGCAGTGAGTTAGCACTGCGGCCTCACGGCGCCAAAGTCCCAGGTTCGATCCCGGCTCTGGGTCACTGACCGTGTGGAGTTTGCACATTCTCCCCGTGTCTGCGTGGGTTTCGCCCCCACAACCCAAAGATGTGCAGGCTAGGTGGATCGGCCGCGCTAAATTGCGCCTTAATTGGAAAAATGAATTGGGTACTCTAAATTTATTTTAAAGAAATAAATGATTGAATGGAGGAGCAGACTCGATGGGCCGAGTGGCCTAATTCTGCTCCTATGTCTTATGGTCTTAGTCTAGTTAGATAACGGTGTGGCAATTGCCGACAGAACCGGGGAGAAGCTCCCAGCCAAACTCGCCAGAAATGAGTCTCCCCTATTTTACTTATGTTTCGGGAGATACCATTCACAATCTGTTTCACGACTAACCCCAAGGTGAGCCTCCAACCACATTTCCGCACCATCAGCAGGACGGCTTATTTCCACCTCTGCAGTACCTCCTGACTCCACCCCTGCCTCATCTCATCTACTGGTGAAAACCTCGTCCACACCTTGTTACTTCCAGATTTGATTATTCCAGCGCCTTCCTGGCCGTCCCCCTACCTTCCACTGAAATAAACATGAACTCGTCTAACCTGACAATCTTCCTCCAATTTTAGCCTCACAAGCTTCCCTGTTTTTAATCACTCCATCATTGGCCTTTGCAGAAATGCGAATTTCTTTGGGGGACTGGTATATATTTGGAGAGTATCCCCATGTTTGTTTCAGAGATCGACCCCGTTCGCTTTCTAACCCTTCTCTCTCTATCTTCCCAGGACCGGGATGACGGAGAGGTGGACAAAAACAAATGCTGCACCCTCTGCAACATGTTCTTCACCTCAGCAATTGTAGCACAGTCTCATTATCAAGGGAAAACACACGCTAAGAGAATGAGATTGGTGCTGGGAGAACCGCCCGTACCGCCCAGGACAACAGGTAAGCCTCCTTTGGGCATCCTGACAGAAATCCGGGTGTGAATGCTTTTGCAAAGATCCCAGTTGGTTTGACCAGGTCCAACGCGTTTGCTGCGGCCTGCATTCCAAACACAAGCGAGTTGGACCATTATGGGCTACCCCTTCACGGTAATCACCGGGCTCCTCCCGGGCAGGGTTTGGTTGGCCACACTCCAGGATTGTCCTGGGGTCTCTGCGAATTGATCTCACTGTTGCAGCAAAAGTCAGAGCTCTGTGTGTTCAAGTCACCACTCCAGAAACATTGAGTGCAGAATCTGGACCGGCTCTCCCTGTGCCAGTGCTAGGGGAGTGCTGCACTGTCAGAGATTCCATCGCTCAGCTGAAAACCAAGGGAATGACTGATCTCTCAGTTGGATGTCAAACATTTCACCGCCACTGGTTAGTAAGAGCCAAGTCCTCCTTGGTGTTCTGGCCAATAATTACTCCACATCCAACTTGTTGGAAAACTGCACAGTCCATAAGACACAGGAGCAGAATTAGGCCACTCGGCCCATCGAGTCTGCTCCGCCATTCAATCATGGCTGATATTTTCTCATCCCCATTCTCCTGCCTTCTCCCCATAACCCCTGCTTATTGATCAAGAACCTATCTATCTCTGTCTTAAAGGTGCTCAATGATTTGGCCTCCACAGCCTTCTGCGGCAAAGAGTTCCACAGATTCACCACCCTCTGGCTGAAGAAATTCCTCCCCATCGCTGTATTGAAGGATCGTCCCTTTAGTCTGAGATGGTGTCCTCTGTTCTAATTTATTCCTACAAGTGGAAACATCCTCGCTACGTCCACTCTATCCAGGCCTCGCAGCTTCCTGTGAGTTTCAATAAGATCCCCCCTCATCCTTCTAAACTCCAACGAGTACAGACCCAGAGTCCTTAACCGTTCCTCATACGACAAGCTCTTCATTCCAGGGATCGTTCTTGTGAATCTCCTCTGGGCCCTTTCCAAGGCCAGCACATCCTTCCTTAGACACGGGGCCCAAAACTGCCCACAATACTCCATAGGTGGTCTTTATGACACACTCTTCTCCAAAATAGCACCACCGGCAGATCTTTTTCATCCACCTATGAGGGCAGACTGCGCTGTTTGAAAGAAGGCCAAGGGGAGATGATGGTGTATTGTCACTGGAAGGGTACTCCCAAGGCCCAGGCTAATGCTCCAGGGACAGGGGTTCAAATCCCAACACGGCAGCTGGTGGAACTGAAAATTAATTTAAAGCTAGTCTCAGTAATGGTGACCATGAAACTGTCATTGATTGTTGTAAAACCCAATCTGGTTCACTGATGCTCTTTAGGGAAGGAAATCTGCCGTCCTTACCCGGTCTGGCCTACATGTGACCCACAGTGATGTGGTTGACTATTAAATGCCCTCTTAAATGGTCCAGCAAGCTACTCAATTCAAGGGAAATTAGGGACGGGCAATAAATGCAGGCCCAGCCAGCGGTGCCCCACAGCCTATGAAAGGATAACATTTTTAAAAAGAAGCTGGGATAGTACAGCACTCCCTCAATACAAAAATAGGATGCTGGTCTAGATATTGTGCTCAAGTCTGCATGTTCTCCCCCCGTCTGCATGGGTTTCCTCCGGATGTTCCGGTTCCTCCCACAGTCCAAAGATGTGCAGGTTCGGTGGATTGGCCGTGATCAATTGGCCCTTAGTGTCCAACGATGTGCAGGTTGGGTGCGGCTGTGGGAATGAGCCGAGGCAGATTGCTCTTTCAGAAGGTTGGTGCAGCATCGACGGGCCAAACGGCCGCCTTCTGCGGGGTAGAGATTCTGTGGATTCTAAGTCTCTGGAGTGGGATTTGAACCCACAACCGTCTGACTCAAAAGCAGCGGCACGGCCCACTGAGCTGAAGCTGTGCACCCCTCTCAGGTTTCCGGCATTATAACTGCGGCGACATTTCAAAGGCACGTCATTGGCTATGGGGAGCTGAGTTTGTGAAAGATGCCATAGACACGCAGGCTCTCTCTCCGTGCGATGGAGCAAGACTTTGATGGGCTGAATGGTCTCAGTGTAACGCTCTGACTCTATTTACTTGTGGGTGGATAGAATAGGCTTTCTGAGTTGGCACAGATGGATATTCTATTTTAATTCTTCTCCAAATGGAGGCCAGACGCTGGGTTTGTTATCTGAAGAGGAACCATTAGGATGGTTTCCAGTACAGTAATGTTCAGGCGTAAGTGTGTTCAATCTAATTGCAAGCACTCTGCACTAATGTACTGGAGGTTAATTTCATCGAGCACCGATTTAAATTAGTAAAACATCATTCTTAATGTTCACAGAGCCAGGGAGGCTAACCTTTGGGAAATCAAAACTGGAATCAGTGATGCAATCATTCAGCTGATTATTAAAAACGTGTTAATTACAATGTTCCGAGATTGCATTACTTGTTTCTGATTAAATGCTTCACATGCATTTGTTTCTGCATTTCTGGAATTCCTAAAGCAACCCCCTTGCACGACTTTAAGTCTGTGTTTTTTCCTGTTTGAAAAGTCTTTGCTTCCTCTATCTTCCCAGCTGTCAGCTTCACCCCTCTGTCTAAGGCCGAACCATTCCATTCACAACCTTGGTGTCACCTCTGCTTTTCTTTGTTCATTGGTTTCATTGGCAAGGCCATTCTTAATTGCCCTTGATTTGAGTGGGCCATTTCAGAGGGCAGTTAAGTCAACCTGTCATGTGAGAGTACCTTTAAGACATGGATGTTTAAGCAATGTGTCTTTAAGAAAACAGTGATGTCAGAGAGTGGGTGGGGCTGAGCTCAGGTCAGCCATTTTGCAGTTTAGTTTTGAAGTTTCAGTTTTGAAAAGTGCCTGGCTGGTTTTGCTGAGAGCAGTTTAAGAGTGCCTGGCTGGTTTTGCTGAGAGCAGTTTAAAAGTGCCTGGCTGGTTTTGCTGAGAGCAGTTTAAAAGTGCCTGGCTGGTTTTGCTGAGAGCAGTTTAAGAGTGCCTGGCTGTTTTGCTGTGAGCTGATTAAAAGGAGAAAGCCAGTTTGAGACAGCAGCTTGAGAAGTTCTGGTTTGCTGTGAGTTGCTTGAAGGGAGAAAGCCAGTTTGAGAAAGCAGCTTGGGATGAGTCTGTATGTGTCCAGAGAGCTGCAGGAAGAAAGCAAGGTGCTGGAGCTGAAGTCAACCAAGCTAATATATCTCTGCCATTCTACAGAAAATATATATATCCTTTAACCTGATGTGATACTGTTTAAAGGTGTTAAGTCTCTAGGAAGTTTGAAGGGACATTTTAAGGAGTTATTTACTGTTGCAATATTTTCTGAGTTATCTTTGAAGTAAGGGGTGTTAAGTGATCCAATGTTTATTTAAGATGTTAAGTTGAGTTCATGGAATAAACAGTGTTTTGTGTTTAAAAACCCACTTGTCCATAATTGTAATCCCACACCTAGGGAACAAGCCGTGTGCTAGGAAAAGCAACAAATCCAGTAAAGGGAGAGGTTGGTTGAACTCCATGATCCTCTCCCATAACATAACCACATTGCTATGGGTCTGGAGTCACGTGTAGGCCAGACCGGGTAAAGACGGCAGATTTCCTTCCCTAAAACAATTGATGATAATTTCATGATATTCCTGCTCCTGCACCTACTGGTGGACTAAGGTACACTTTTGTCTGTTTCCATAAATAGTTCTTCCCAGAACAGGTCACGAGTTTGTAACCAGGGAGCGGGATTCATGCCACGCCCCCCCACCCCCCGGCGATTCTCCGATCCGGCGGGGGGGCGGAGAATCCCACCCCAGGAGTTGGAATCTTGGCTGATCTGTTTTCACGAAATTTCAGGGGCACTGTTCTATGTTCATACATCTTTGAAAGTTGCCACTCAAGTGGATAGAGCTGTGAAGAAGGACTATGGTGTGCTATCGTTCATTAACAGAGGGATTGAGACTTCCGGGTGCGGCGATGACCAGCTGAGTCGCACGTTTCGGCAGCTCCCGGTGGAACGGACTTTTGGGCTCTTAATAAGAGCCCCAACGGCAATTTTAACGGCTAAAAGTACTGTGCGGTAAACCAGAAGGGAATCCCCCCTGGATACAGATGGAAAAAGGAGAGGAAAGTGGCCGGATTGCGGTGGATTCTTTACAGCAGCGGCAAGGAAGGCAAGCAAAAACCAAGATGGCGTCGGAAGGTGGCAGTTTAATATGGGGCCCTGAACAACACGAGTTTTTGAAACGCTGCGTGGAAGAGCTTAAAAAGGAGATGAAGAAGGAGCTGTTGGCCCCGATATTACAGGCGATTGAAGGGCTAAAAGATGAGCAAAAGACCCAGGAGCGGGAGCTTCGGGTCGTGAAGGCAAAGGCTGCCGGTATACAGGGCCTGGTGGTGAAGACGGAGATGTACGAGGCACACCATAAATGATGTGTGGAAAGGCTGGAGGTGCTGGAGAATAATGCGAGGAGGAAGAATTTAAGGATTCTTGGTCTTCCTGAAGGTGCAGAAGGGGCGGACGTCGGGGCATATGTGAGCACGATGCTGCACTCGTTAATGGGAGCGGAGGCCCCGACGGGTCCGTTGGAGGTGGAGGGAGCATACCGAGTGATGGCGCGAGGACCGAGAGCAGGAGAAATTCCCAGAGCCATAGTGGTGAGATTCCTCCGTTTTAAGGACAGAGAGATGGTCCTCAGATGGGCAAAGAAAACTCGGAGCAGTAGGTGGGAGAACGCGGTGATCCGCGTATATCAAGACTGGAGTGCGGAGGTGGCGAGAAGGAGGGCGAGCTTTAATCGGGCCAAGGCAGTGCTACATAAAAAGAAGATTAAATTTGGAATGCTGCAGCCGGCAAGACTGTGGGTCACATATCAAGGGAAGCACCACTACTTTGAAACGGCGGATGAGGCGTGGACATTTATTGTTGAAGAGAAATTGGAATGAGCGGGTTATTAAAAAAGAACGTTTGAGACAAAGTGGTGGGGCGAATATGGGGGGAAAAAGGGGGGAAAGATGATTTTTATGTTGTTAATCCTGCGACCCGGTAACCTTTCTCTCTTCCACAGGTTGTGGGGGAGGGAGGAAGGGAGATGGAGGAGTTGGGGGCGTTGGCCATTGGGGGCGGGGCCAAAAGGGAAGCGCGGGCTTTGTTCCCGCGCTATGATAATTATGGCGGGAATAGGGAAGCAGGAAGGAGGGGGGCGTCGCACGGTGCGAGCCGAGGTCACGGGGGGAAGCCGAGGTCGGCCAGAGTTTGCTGACTTCTGGGAGCAACATGGGGGGTGTAACCACGCTAGTGGGGGATCTAGCGGGGGGGGGGTGGGAGGGGGGATTTACTGGGTTGCTGCTGCTGGGGAGAAGGGGGAGCTGGTATGGGGTGGGGTGGGCGGGGCGGGAGTGCACCGCCTGGGGGACACACAGCTGCGTGGGAACCGGGTGAGGAGCTGGATAAAAGGGGATGGCTAATCGACAAGGGGGGGGTAAAGAGCTCCCCAACCTGGCTGATCACGTGGAATGTGAGAGGGCTGAACGGGCCGATAAAGAGGGCACGAGTACTCGCACACCTTAAGAAACTTAAGGCAGATGTGGTTATGTTACAGGAGACGCATTTGAAACTGATAGACCAGGGGCGAAATTCTCCCCCAACGGCGGGATGTCCGCCGACTGGCGACAAAGCCGGCGCCAATCAGACGGGCATCGCGCCGGCCCAAAGGTGCGGAAGGCTCCGCATCTTTGGCGGCCTAGCCCCAACATTGAGGGGCTAGGCCGACGCCGGAGGGATTTCCGCCCCGCCAGCTGGCGGAAATGCCGTTTGTTTCCCCGCCAGCTGGCGCGGAAATGCGGCGCATGCGCGGGAGCGTCAGCGGCCGCTGTCAGTTTCCCAGCGCATGCGCGGGAGCGTCAGCGGCCGCTGTCAGTTTCCCGCGCATGCGCAGTGGGGAGAGTCTCTTCCGCCTCCGCCATGGTGGAGGCCGTAGCGGAGGCGGAAGGGAAAGAGTGCCCCCACGGCACAGGCCCGCCCGCGGATCGGTGGGCCCCGATCGCGGGCCAGGCCACCGTGGGGGCACCCCCCGGGGTCAGATCGCCCCGCGCCCCCCCCCAGGACCCCGGAGCCCGCCCATGCCGCCTGGTCCCGCCGGTAAATACCAGGTTTGATTTACGTCGGCGGGACAGGCAATTCCTGGGCGGGACTTCGGCCCATCCGGGCCGGAGAATCCAGCGGGGGGTCCCGCCAACCGGCACGGCCGGATTCCCGTCCCCGCCCAATCTCCGGGAGCGGAGACTTCGGCGGGGGCGGGGGCGGGATTCACGGCGGCCAACGGCCATTCTCCGACCCGACGGGGGGTCGGAGAATGACGCCCCTGGTTAGACTACGCAAAGGATAGGTGGGGCAGGTGTTTCATTCGGGGCTAGATGCGAAAAACAGGGGGGTGGCTATATTAGTGGGGAAACGGGTAATGTTTGAGGCAAAGACCATAGTGGCGGATAGTGGGGGCAGATACGTGATGGTGAGTGGCAAATTACAGGGGGAGGCGGTGGTCTTAGTGAACGTATATGCCCCGAACTGGGATGATGCCAACTTTATGAGGCGCATGTTAGGACGTATCCCGGACCTAGAGGTGGGGAAGTTGGTAATGGGTGGAGATTTTAACACGGTGCTGGAACCAGGGCTGGACAGATCGAGGTCCAGGACTGGAAGGAGGCCGGCAGCAGCCAAGGTGCTTAAAGACTTTATGGAGCAGATGGGAGGTTTTGTAAGGGCCCCGAAGAATCCAGCACGAGTTTTAAGGATACAAAATAATAACGTTTATTTACTATAACAATATATACATAACAGTAGCAGTAACTTCCCTTGCTACCTTCTCCTTCCTCCTGGTTCCTGGACTGGCCAGCTTATTTATAGTAGGAGTTTCTCCGCCCCCCTCATTGGGGAAGTTCATACTCCCATAGGATTGTGGGATAGTCATTAGTCCCCAGCCAATCGTCAGTAGGCAGGTTATAACATCCCTCCCCCCCAAAGTCCAAGGAATCCACCGTAGGCCCTGGCGAAGGAAGGCGTCGAACCCGTTTGGCCGCAGGCCGGACACCATTTGCACACGGCGCTGGATCAGGCGGCGTATAACGAGACGGAGACCGGCGCTTCCGTGATGAACGGCGCGGTTGTACATCCACGGCCTGTGGACCCGAGGATTCCCCCTCTGATTCATCCTGTGTCTCCATCTCGGAGTCAGAGTCTGCTGCCTCCGTCATGTCAGCGTCTCTGTCCCCATTCGGTCCCGTCATGACCTGCGCAGGCTTCGAGTGAGGCACCAGTGGAAGATTTTGAGGACTACCTTCCCTTGTTTCTGGTCTTTGCCGCTGTTGAACTGAGCTCCGGGGGCGGGGAATCTTTTGCGGGGATGATCTTCTGGACCGGACGTGGTCTACATGTTTTCGCTGGAGACGACCCTGGGCTTGCACTTGGTACGATATAGGGCCCGTTTGGTGAAAGATTACACCAGGAACCCATTGGGCACCACCAGCAAAATTCCGCACGAATACTGGTCACCGGGCGCAAACTGCCGAATCGGACGATGCCGAGACAATCCCGGTCCCTGCCGTTCTTGTGTGCGGCGTACTTTTGCGCCAATGTCTGGGAAGACCATACTAAGGCGGGTGCGAAGTCTCCGGCCCATTAGGAGTTCTGCGGGAGCTACCCCAGTCACTGTATGGGGGGTGGTCCTGTACGTAAACAAAAACCGAGCCAGTCTCGTGTCCATTGATCCGGAAGACTGCTTCTTTAGGCCTCTTTTGAATGTTTGCACTGCACGCTCTGCCAACCCATTTGAAGCCGGGTGGTAAGGGGCAGTGCGGATATGGCGGATGCCGTTCATCTTTGTAAACCTAGCAAACTCCTCACTCGTGAATGGAGTGCCATTATCCGTGACCAGCACCTCTGGGAGGCCATGCGTGCAAAATGATAAACGCATTTTTTCAATTGTTGCGCAGGACGTTGTCCCCTGCATCTTATGCACCTCCAGCCATTTGGACTGGGCGTCAATTAGAAGAAGGAACATGGATCCCTGAAAAGGGCCTGCGAAATCTGCATGTAAGCGTGCCCAAGGCCGCCCTGGCCATTCCCAGTGATGTAGGGGCGCGGCCGGCGGAAGCTTCTGATGCTCCTGGCAAATGGAGCAGTTTTGGGCCACCTTCTCAATGTCGGTGTCGAGGCCTGGCCACCAGACATAACTCCGGGCCAACATTTTCATCTTGGTCACGCCCGGATGCCCATTGTGCAAGTCTGATAATATCAGCTCCTGGCCTTTTTCCGGGACAATCACACGCAAGAGGATGCCGTCTTCCACGCTGAACTCTGACAGCTTGGAGGAAAATTCCCGCAACTCGCCTGGGAGCTGTCTATGCTGCCCACCATACAGGACTATGTGCCGAACCTTTGACAGGACTGGCTCCGTCTGGGTCCACTCACGGATCTGTGATGCCGTGACAGGCAAGGTGTCCATAAAATTTAGGGTAGTGACCACCTCACCGGTCGTGGGGGTCGACATGCGGCCGGTCGATAAAGGCAATCGGCTCAGTGCGTCGGCATTTGCTATCTGCGTACCTGGTTTGTGCTCCAGAGAATACTCATATGCAGCAAGCAACAAAGCCCAGCGCTGGATCCGTGCAGAAGCAATGGGCGGTATTGGCTTATCCTCTCTGAAGAGTCCCAGCAGGGGCTTATGATCAGTCACGATAGTGAAATGGCGGCCGTACACATACTGGTGGAAGCGTTTCACCGCGAAAACCACTGCCAGGCCCTCCTTCTCGATCTGCGCGTACTTCTTCTCCGCTGCAGTCAATGTGCGGGAGGTGAAAGCTATCGGTCGCTCGGCCCCGTTCTCCATCTTGTGGGACAGGACAGCCCCAATACCATACGGGGATGCATCACATGTGACGAGCAAAGGCTTTCCCGGATCATAGTGGGTTAGTAACCCAGACGACGACAATTGTTGCTTTACCCGCCGGAAAGCGGTTTCTTGCGGCTGACCCCAAACCCAGGTGTGATTTTTCTTTAGCAGCAGGTGTAAGGGGACCAGCGTAGTTGCCAGATTGGGGAGGAACTTCCCGGAATAGTTTACGAGACCGAGAAAAGAACAAAGATGCGAAGTGTCAGTCGGGGTGGGGGCATGTTGAATTGCACGCACCTTCTCTGCGACGGGGTGCAGACCCTCGCGGTCCACCCGATAACCTAGGTAGACTACTTCTTTTGCCTGAAATACGCACTTTGTGTGACGTAAACGGACTCCAGCCTCCGAAAGGCGTTTAAGGACAGCCTCCAGATTTTCCAAATGCTCTTGCTCCGACGTCCCTGTAATCAACACGTCATCTAGGTAGACAGCCACACGTGGTAAACTTCTCAAAATGCCCTCCATAACACGTTGAAAAATTGCGCAGGCAGAGGATACTCCAAAGGGCAACCATGTATGTTCATACAGGCCCCGGTGTGTGTTAATTGTTACATATGGTCGGGAGGCAGGGTCCAGCTCCAACTGCAGGTAGGCGTGACTCATATCTAATTTTGTGAATGAGAGTCCGCCTGCAAGTTTCGCGTAGAGATCCTCTATGCGAGACATTGGGTATCGGTCGAGTCGGGAAACTGTATTCACTATAAGTTTATAGTCGCCACACAAGCGAACTGTGGCATCTGGCTTCATTACTGGTACAATTGGTGCTGCCCAGTCAGCAAAACGGACGGGCCTGATAATACCCAAACTCTCCAAACGAGTGAGCTCCCCTTCTACCTTCTCGAGCAAAGCGTAAGGCACTGGGCGCGCCCGGAAATAGCGCGGTGTGGCTCCTGGTTCAACTTGGATACGGGCTACGGCCCCTTTTATTTTCCCCAGACCAGGCTGGAATACCTCTGGGTATCGTCCTAGCACCTCAGTCAACCCTCCAGAAACTGTTTGGAGGATGTGCTGCCATTGCAACCGCAAATGGCGCAACCAGTCCCGACCCAACAGGCTGGGCCCTTGGCCACGCACTACGATAAGTGGGAAACGCCCCTCCTGGCGTCCATAGACAACAGGGGTCATTGTAGTTCCTGCAATGTCCAGTGGTTCCCCCGTGTAGGTGGCCAACCTGGCCTGTGAGTCAGTTAGTGTAAGGGTCTGTATACCCTGCTTGATGCGGTCGAATGTCCTCTGGGCGATCACGAAGACCGCTGCGCCAGTATCCAACTCCATCTCCAGCGGGTGGCCATTGACCCGTACTGTCACCTTAATGGGGGCCACACGGGGAGCTGCCACACAATGCAGCTGCAGGCAGTCGTCCTCCGTCTCCACGTCCTCAGGAGTGGTCGCCGCAGGTTCATCCACATGGAAGGTACGGCCTCTGGGCTGGTCCCAGTTACGGCCCCTGGGCTGGTCCCAGTTTCGGTCGGAACGACGGCGCCTCTGGCGTCCCCAGGACTGCCGTCCGCGACGGGGTCAGCGCCTACAAGTCTGACACGGACATGGCTCCTCATCCATTGGCTCTGGAGAAGGCTCCCTTCGGGGAGGAATGTCCGATGGCCACTGGCGTCGGTCTGGTCATTGCCTCGCCCAAGGTATCGCAGGAGTGCGGGGGGACGTTTTTGGGCGGAAAGGGTTGCGTCTCAAGGCATGCACTTCCATTCCCTGTAGCTCCTGTACTCCTCGCTCTGCGCTCTCTCGGGACAAGACTATTTGTATTGCCTGTTGAAAAGTCAATGTTGGCTCCGCTAACAACTTTCTCTGGGTGGCCGCATTGTTAATACCGCAAACCAAACGGTCGCGTAACATTTCTGACAAGGTCTCACCATAGTCACAGTATTCCGCAATCCCGCGTAGCCTGGATAAAAAAATCGGCAAGGGATTCTCCAGGGGTCCCCTCAGCGGTATTAAACCGGTAACGCTGGACTATCGTGGACGGGGTTGGGTTAAAGTGTTGCCCCACTATATTCAGAAGTTCGTCAAACGTTTTGGTGTCCGGCGCAGCTGGGTACGTAAGGCTCCTAATCACCCCAAACGTATGCGGCCCGCAGGCGGTGAGCAATATGACCACCTGGCGCTCGTTTTCAGTGATATTGTTTGCCCGGAAATAGTAACGCATCCGTTGTGTGTACTGGTTCCAGCTTTCCAGCGCAGCATCAAAAACATCCAAACGTCCGTACAGAGGCATGGTATAATAGAAAACAACTTCCAACCTGTATCCAACAAAAATCCAGGGAGGTGGCTTCAGCAGTGTAGACAGCTATTCACTTTTACCTTCGTCGCCAGTTTTGTAAGGGCCCCGAAGAATCCAGCACGAGTTTTAAGGATACAAAATAATAACGTTTATTTACTATAACAATATATACATAACAGTAGCAGTAACTTCCCTTGCTACCTTCTCCTTCCTCCTGGTTCCTGGACTGGCCAGCTTATTTATAGTAGGAGTTTCTCTGCCCCCCTCATTGGGGAAGTTCATACTCCCATAGGATTGTGGGATAGTCATTAGTCCCCAGCCAATCGTCAGTAGGCAGGTTATAACAGGAGGAGTAGACCCATGGAGATTTAGCAGACCTAGGAGTAAGGAGTTTTCGTTTTTCTCCTATGTCCACAAAGTTTATTCGCGAATAGACTTTTTTGTTTTGGGAAGGGCGTTGATCCCGAAGGTGAGGGGGACGGAGTATACGGCGAGAGCCATTTCGGATCACGCTCCACACTGGGTGGACTTGGAGATAGGGGAGGAAAAAGAACGGCGTCCACCCTGGAGAATGGACATGGAACTAATGGCGGATGAGGGGGTGTGTCTAAGGGTGAGGGGGTGTATTGAAAAGTACTTGGAACTCAATGATAATGGGGAGGTCCAGGTGGGAGTGGTCTGGGAGGCGCTGAAGGCAGTGGTTAGAGGGGAGCTGATATCAATCAGGGCACATAAAGGAAAGCAGGAGAGTAGGGAACGGGAGCGGTTGCTGCAAGAACCTCTGAGGGTGGACAGGCAATATGCGGAGGCACCGGAGGAGGGACTGTACAGGGAAAGGCAAAGGCTACACGTAGAATTTGATTTGCTGACAACGGGTACTGCAGAGGCACAGTGGAGGAAGGCACAGGGTGTACAGTACGAATATGGGGAGAAGGCGAGCAGGTTGCTGGCCCACCAATTGAGGAAAAGGGGAGCAGCGAGGGAAATAGGGGGAGTGAGGGATGAGGAGGGAGAGATGGAGCGGGGAGCGGAGAGAGTGAATGGAGTATTCAAGGCATTCTATGAAAGATTATATGAAGCTCAGCCCCCGGATGGGAAGGAGAGAATGATGTGTTTTCTGGACCAGCTGGAATTTCCTAAGGTGGAGGAGCAGGAGAGGGTGGGACTGGGAGCACAGATCGAAATGGAGGAAGTAGTGAAAGGGATTAGGAGCATGCAGGCGGGGAAGGCTCCGGGACCGGATGGATTCCCAGTTGAATTTTACAGGAAATATGTGGACTTGCTCGCCCCGCTACTGATGAGAACCTTTAATGAGGCGAGGGAAAGGGGACAGCTGCCCCCGACTATGTCAGAGGCAATGATATCGCTTCTCCTAAAGAAGGAAAAAGACCCGCTGCAATGCGGGTCCTATAGGCCTATTTCCCTCCTAAATGTAGACGCTAAGATTCTGGCCAAGGTAATGGCAATGAGGATAGAGGATTGTGTCCCGGGGGTGGTCCATGAGGACCAAACTGGGTTTGTGAAGGGGAGACAGCTGAATACGAATATACGGAGGCTGCTAGGGGTAATGATGATGCCCCCACCAGAGGGGGAAGCGGAGATAGTGGTGGCGATGGATGCCGAGAAAGCATTTGATAGAGTGGAGTGGGATTATTTGTGGGAGGTGTTGAGGAGATTTGGCTTTGGAGATGAGTATATTAGATGGGTACAGCTGCTGTATAGGGCCCCGATGGCGAGCGTGGTCACGAATGGACGGGGGTCTGCGTATTTTCGGCTCCATAGAGGGACGAGGCAGGGATGTCCTCTGTCCCCATTATTGTTTGCACTGGCGATTGAGCCCCTGGCAATAGCATTGAGGGGTTCCAGGAAGTGGAGGGGAGTACTCAGGGGAGGAGAAGAACACCGGGTATCTCTGTATGCGGACGATTTGTTGTTGTATGTGGCGGACCCGGCGGAGGGGATGCCAGAGATAATGCGGATACTTGGGGAGTTTGGAGAATTTTCAGGATATAAACTGAACATGGGGAAAAGTGAGTTGTTTGTGGTGCATCCAGTGGAGCAGAGCAGAGAAATAGAGGACTTACCGCTGAGGAAGGTAACAAGGGACTTTCGCTACTTGGGGATCCAGATAGCCAAGAATTGGGGTACATTGCATAGGTTAAATTTAACGCGGTTGGTGGAACAGATGGAAGAGGACTTCAAGAGATGGGACATGGTATCCCTGTCACTGGCAGGGAGGGTGCAGGTGGTTAAAATGGTGGTCCTCCCGAGATTCCTCTTTGTGTTTCAGTGCCTCCCGGTGGTGATCACGAAGGCTTTTTTCAAAAGGATTGAGAAGAGTATCATGAGTTTTGTGTGGGCCGGGAAGACCCCGAGAGTGAGGAAAGGATTTTTGCAGCGTAGTAGGGATAGGGGGGGGGGGGGCTGGCACTACCGAGCCTAAGTGAGTACTAATGGGCCGCCAATATCTCAATGGTATGTAAGTGGATGGGAGAAGAGGAGGGAGCGGCGTGGAAGAGATTGGAGAGGGCGTCCTGCAGGGGGACTAGCCTACAAGCTATGGTGACGGCGCCGTTGCCGTTCTCACCGAAGAAATACACCACAAGCCCGGTGGTGGTGGCTACTCTGAAAATTTGGGGGCAGTGGAGACGGCATAGGGGAAAGACGGGAGCCTCGGTGTGGTCCCCGATAAGAAATAACCACAGGTTTGCTCCGGGGAGAATGGATGGGGGATTTGGAACATGGCAAAGAGCAGGAGTAACACAATTGAGAGATCTGTTTGCAAGTCTGGGAGCGCTGACCGAAAAATATGGGTTGCCCCAAGGGAATGCATTCCGGTATATGCAACTGAGGGCTTTTGCGAGGCAACAGGTGAGGGAATTCCCGCAGCTCCCGACGCAGGAGGTGCAGGACAGAGTGATCTCAAAGACATGGGTGGGGGACGGTAAGGTATCAGACATATATAGGGAAATGAGGGACGAGGGGGAGATTATGGTAGATGAGCTGAAAGGGAAATGGGAAGAAGAGCTGGGGGAGGAGATTGAGGAGGGGCTGTGGGCTGATGCCCTAAGTAGGGTAAACTCATCGTCCTTGTGTGCCAGGCTAAGCCTGATACAATTTAAGGTGTTACACAGGGCGCATATGACTGGAGCACGGCTCAGTAAATTTTTTGGAGTAGAGGATAGGTGTGCGAGATGCTCGAGAAGCCCAGCGAATCACACCCACATATTCTGGTCATGTCCGGCACTACAGGGGTTTTGGGTGGGGGTGACAAAGGTGCTTTCGAAGGTGGTGGGGGTCCAGGTCGAACCAAGCTAGGGGTTGGCTATATTCGGGGTTGCAGAAGAGCCGGGAGTGCAGGAGGCGAAAGAGGCTGATGTTTCGGCCTTTGCGTCCCTAGTAGCCCGGCGCAGGATACTGTTGATGTGGAAGGAAGCCAAGCCCCCGGGTGTGGAGACCTGGATAAATGACATGGCAGGGTTTATAAAGCTGGAACGGATTAAGTTCGTCCTAAGGGGATCGGCTCAAGGGTTCACCAGGCGGTGGCAACCGTTCGTCGAATACCTCACAGAAAGATAGAGGGAATGGAAAAGAAGACAGCAGCAGCAACCCAGGAGGGGGTGGGGGGGGGGGGGGGGGTGGGTGGGGGGGGGGGGGGGGGGAGGAACCAGAAGGACTCTCAGGGATGTTAGTGTATAAGTATAATATGTATAGGTTGTTGTTATAGGTAATTGTATACTGGACTGCTGAATTGTATTTTTGGAGAGTATTTATTTGGGACAAGGCAGTTGCCATTTAGTTTTGTTTTTTAATTTTGATGTTGTTTATATATTATTTATTTCTTGTTTAAAAAACTGGCCATTGTTATTTATATTGTTATATTACTGTGTAAAAGATACACAATGTACTGTTATGGTTGGCCAAAAATTTTGAATAAAATATATTTTTTTAAAAAAACAGAGGGATTGAATTTAAGAGCCGTGAGGTGATGATGCAGCTGAACAAAACTTTGGTATGGCCACATTTGGAGTACTGTGTACAGTTCCCCATTTTAGGAAGGATGTGGAAGCTTTGGAAAAGGTGCAAAGGAGATTTACCAGGATGTTGCCTGGAATGGAGAGTAGGTCTTACGAGGAAAGGTTGAGGGTGCTAGGCCTTTTCTCATTAGAACGGAGAAGGATGAGGGGCGACTTGATAGAGGTTTATAAGATGATCAGGGGAATAGATAGAGTAGACAGTCAGAGACTTTTTCCCCGGGTGGAACAAACCATTACAAGGGGTCATAAATTTAAAGTGAATGGTGGAAGATATAGGGGGGATGTCAGAGGTAGGTTCTTTACCCAGAGAGTAGTGGGGGCATGGAATGCACTGCCTGTGGAAGTAGTCGAGTCGGAAACATTAGGGACCTTCAAGCAGCTATTGGATAGGTACATGGATTACAGTAAAATGATATAGTGTAGATTTATTTGTTCTTCAGGGCAGCACGGTAGCATCGTGGTTAGCACAATTGCTTCACAGCTCCAGGGTCCCAGGTTCGATTCCGGCTTGGGTCATTGTCTGTGCGGAGTCTGCACGTCCTCCCCGTGTGTGCGTGGGTTTCCTCCGGGTGCTCCGGTTTCCTCCCACAGTCCAAAGATGTGCAGGTTAGGTGGATTGACCATGCTAAATTGCCCTTAGTGTCCAAAATTGCCCTTAATGTTGGGTGGAGGTGTTGACTTTGGGTAGGGTGCTCTTTCCAAGAGCCGTTGCAGACTCAATGGGCCGAATGGCCTCCTTCTGCACTGTAAATTCAATGATAATCTATGATTAATCTAGGACAAAGGTTCGGCACAACATGGTGGGCCGAAGGGCCTGTTCTGTGCTGTATTTTCTATGTTCTATGTTCCATGTTCCTCCACGCGGTCTGACTGACAGCTACATCAGCAGAAACTGGGATATTGAACCCAGTCCCCAGTACCTCACTCTCTTAACGGCGTTCTCTTAATTGACCAAACACCTATCAGGGAAAGCTCCAGCAATAAAGAACACACAATCTGCGTAAGGCAAACCAGAGAGGAAAATTAGGATGTCAGCAGGCTGGTTGGCTACTATGGGCTTCAATTCCCCACCATCTGCTTTCACAGATCACTGTTTACCAAACTCTGGACCTTTGCTGCTCTGTCACTCTGCCTGGTTCAAGATTTGGGTCGCGTTAAGCAATTGTTTCAAATCATCGTTGTCCCAGCATCAAATTCCATCAGAAATTGCCGAGAGGCAATTGTCCAGAGTGATAAGGTTACGTTCAGAGTTCAAATGTGGATATTCGCTTTCAAGAGAATTTTGAAGAAAGAGCAACTGTCTTCGAAATGAAGTAGCAATCGCGACTGTTTGACTTCTCACTTGAGGAAGGGCAGACAAGTGACAGTTGTCAATAGTAACCATAAAACCGTACAACACAGAAGGAGATCATTCAGCCCAGAGTTCCTCTTTGGGAGAGCTATTCAATTAGGTGCACTCTCCCCAACCTGCTCCCAACTCTTTTCCCCATTGGCCTGCAAACTTTGTCCAATTCCCTTTGAAAGTTGCTACTGAATCAGTTTGCACTGCTCACGTCGACGCTACCACCAAGAAAGCACAACAGCGCCTATACTTCCTCAGGAAACTAAGGAAATTCGGCATGTCCACATTAACCCTGACCAACTTTTACAGATGCACCATAGAAAGCATCCTATCGGGCTGCATCACAGCCTGGTATGGCAACTGCTCGGCCCAGGACCGCAAGAAGCTTCAGAGAGTCGTGAACACCGCCCAGTCCATCACACAAACCTGTCTCCCATCCATTGATTCCATTTGCACCTTGATGTGACCATCAATTCACACAAAACCAGGAGTAGAAGTAAACTGTGGCTTTAATCAACTAGAACAGTGCCTGCCTGCGACTGATCTGTTAGTGGGAGCCGCCTACAGAGCGACTGCGCTTATACCTTCCCTCAAGGGGTGGAGCCAGGGGCGGAGCCCACACAGGCCCCAACATGCTACATCATAGGTAATACCTTACAATGGTCCATAGGTGGAGCCCACATGGGCAACAGCGTAATACAGATATGTACATGGTGAATTGTAACAGTAATACATTCACCACACACCTCCCCCTGCCTGGGGAAAGCGGGCTGCATAATCAAAGACCCCTCCCACCCGGCTTACTCACCCTTCCAACTTCTTCCATCGGGGAGGAGATACAGAAGACTGAGAAAATACACAAACAGACTCAAAAACAGCTTCTTCCCCACTGTCACCAGACTCCTAAATGACCCCCTTATGGACTGACCTCATTAACACTACACCCTGTATGCTTCACCCGATGCCGGTGTTTATGTAGTTACATTGTGTACCTTGTGTTGCCCTATTATGTATTTTCTTTTATTCCCTTTTCTTCCCATGTACTTAATGATCTGTTGAGCTGCTCGCAGAATAATACTTTTCACTGTACCTCGGTACACGTAACAATAAACAAATCCAATCCAATCCAATCCTTTCAGGACATGCATTCTACTTTGCTTGGTAAAGAATTCCATGCAGATTCTCTCTGGATCTTTTCCAGTCACCATAGATCGTGTACTCTCAGGTTGCCAATCCCCTTGGCTCTGGAAGCAACTACTTGTTTTTCACTTTCATCAAAACCTGTCGTAATTTTGAACACCCCTATTGAATCTCCCTCTGATGCCTGCTCGAAGTGGAACAAACCCAGCCTCTCCACATAACCAAAGTCTCTCAGCCCTAATACAACTTCATATAATCCTACAATGCCGCTCGGCCCATTGAGGCTGCGCTGACCCTTTGAAGGAGCACCCTACCTAGGCCCAGTCCTCCACAATCCCACTTAACCTTTTGGACACTAAGGGCAATTTTGCATGTCCAATCCACCTAACATGCACATCTTTGGACTGTGAGAGGAAACCGGAGCAAACCCACGGAAACACCCAAGGCCGGAATTGAAGCTGGGCCCCTGGTGCTGTGAGGCAGCAGTGCTAAGCACATTGTCACCAGGCCGCCCCAGTAAATCGCCGGTGCAAGATCTGGTGAATAGCATGCTGGGAGGTCACTCTTGTTCATTTTACGATGGAATGTAGCAGGGGCTTAATTGTGAGGTGGTGAAAAGTGCTATATAAATGCAAGTTTTCCTTTTCACCATTCTTTTAATAGCCTTTAGTCTACTGAAGGATCCCCCCGCCCCCCCCCCCCCCCCCCCCCCCACCCCCCCTACGCTGACACCAATGCCCGCTGCAGTGAGAAATCCTGCTTGACATTTCTGGAGAAGGGTCTGATGCACTTGCAGCATTATTCCCCCCCCCCCCCCCCCCGCAACTCCCCCCCTCAGCTGTCTCAAGGAACGAATAAAGGTCCATCTGGAATTCCTATTCAAATACAATTCGCATCAAACGATGTGCAGAGCCGAAAGGGTCACCTGCAATTCACAGAGTGACCTTCCCTTCCCGGCAACGAATTGATTACGAGCATTGTCAGCCATTCCCTCCAATAAACCTCTCATTCAAACGGAGCTGGGATTCTGAGTTATGGTGCAGCCCCGGGCACATCAATCACCCTCTTCCTCGAAGAAAAGGAGAAAAACATCATCCTAACTCTTAAAATATTTGCTGTTGAATTTTTCTTTGCTCCCCCTGGGTAGCCATTGCTGCAGGATACTTTCCCAGCTGTAGCAACCGGGGAATCTTGAACCTTGCAATCAGGGTAGCTTTTGTAAAAGGGAAATCTTATCAGCAGGACTGCAGCCCCCCCTCCCCCCTAAAAGGGAGGGATGGTTCGTCAAATTGTTCTTTCGTTCGAGGAAAGTTCCCACAGGCAGGGTAGGGGTTTCTCCCAGCCAATCGTCAGGCTTACAACAACAACAACTTGCATCTATGTAGCACCTTCAGCGTAGCAATACCGTCACTTTGCAGGAACGATAAGGAAGGTCGGCCAAAGAGGTCAGGTTTCAGGAGTGTCTAAAGAAGAAGATGGAGGTAAAGCGAGGCGGAGAGCTCAAGGGAGGGCCCTGGCAGCAGAAGTCATGGCAGCAAATAGGGAGGGGGGGGGCAGAAATCAAGCCTAGAGTTGGACGAAGGCAGATATCACTGAGGGTTGTAGGGCTGGAGGCCCTCAAGTGGTAGGGAGAAGTGAGGCCATAAGGAGATCAGAAAACAATTTGAATTTGAAGTTTCGGTGGAGCAGGAGTCAATGCAGATCAGAGAGCACATTGGCGATGGGTGATTGGTCCATGTTGAGAGTTAGGATGCGAAGAGCAGAGTTGTAGATGACCTGGTGGTTAATGGAAGATGAGAATCCACAGCAAAACTGAATGAAAGTGTTGCTAACTTTAGCTGTTTCTTAATTTGGCTCTGTTTAATTGCATTTGCTCAAGAGTCGCCAGGTATCTTTCGACACCGCCACAAGGTTCAGAACCGAATACTGATCAAAGACTCGATACACCAGTTAGTAAGTTCAAAAGCAATGCTCATTTATTTACACACAGTCAAATCTACTCATGCATAAACTCTACAAACTAAACTACCACTATTACTAAAGCCTATACTTAGCTTCGGGCGCCCACTCAGTCAGAGGAACAATGGCCGTTGCTCGGTTCTGAGGCTGCTGGGTTGAGCTGTTTACAGGGTAGCAACTAGGAGCGTCTTTCTCGTAGCGTGCGTTGGCTTGGAACTTACTTGGTCTGATGCAGCAACTCGGTGGGTCTCTCTTCGCTGAGAGCCAAGGCCGAAGAAGAAAGATTCTCCCTTGGGGAATACCTTTTATACTAAAAAGGATTTTGCGCGCTTTTGGGCGGGCCTTGAACTTGGCCTCAATTAATTGGGTCTTTCCCAATCATTCGTATTGATCTTCCTCCAATAGGGGGGTGGTTCCCTGATCGCTGGGCGTGTCCTAGGTGACCGTTGGTCTGCTTTGATTTAGTCTCTTCTGGCCGGGCGGGGTGTCTGCCTTAACATTGTGTATCTAAATGTTTCCCTTTTGTCCCCGGAGATGGCTCATTAGTATGTAGATCGCTTAGCAGTTTCTGTCCTGTCTGAGCGTTTAAGATTCTAATCAACAGACAGAGCTTGCACCTGCTCGTTTTTAGTATTGTCCAATTTTCCCTGCATTCTTTGCAAGTGTCCATTTTGTAATCGGGTCGTGGCCATCCCAGATGGCTACACTAGGCATATTCTGCAATAGTTTTGATGTTTTACTGGAATTTTCTGGTAAAACAGGAGAATCCAGAGAATAATTAATCTTTATTGGGTTGAAGAGAGGTATCTGTACACCTGCTTTTCCTCTATTATCCAGAGATTGCATGTTGGACACTTTAAAGACAGCAGGGAAACAGACCTCTTGCATTGAACCCTTCCCTCCCCACCCCATTACTCCTGCCCTCTTACTGGATCCCATCCTGCCATGACACCTCAGTGACATAACAAGTGGGTTCCAGAATAAATTGCTTCTCTACTTCTGTCAGGCTGGGATCTGTGTTCATGGCGTTACTGCTAGCAAGAGACACCAGGTTGAAGATTCCCGTGGGCATCAGGAACCCAACATCAGGATTATTTGCAGGATCCAGGCCCGCACATCTTAGCAGAGCCCCCGCGGAAGCAACCTTATTGATCACCCCTGCGTTTGCTGTTCGATTATGGGTGGTGGTTGGAACACGGTCACAGGAGACCCAATGAGAGAGTCCGCAGGACTGGCTGGCTGGCATCCCCATTGAGAGAGGTAGACGCACCTCAGGCAGAAGGCGAGCGCAAGGACACCTCGCGGTGGAGATGTTCTCAAAAGGCTGCAAAATGTTCCATAATGATTAAGTGAAAGTTATTAGAGCCATCAGTGTTGAGGGAGATCTCCCCCACTCAACAAGAATGGTTTTGGCCATGACTTCGAGGCTCCATCACCTGGGCAGGGAGAGCAGGGCCCAATGGCACTCTGACCTACTGTCAGGAAGCTGCCTCCTGATCATTAGCGAGCTCTGGACTCAGCAGAGGGTTATGCGACCCCCGGAAAATTCCATTGGTTTGGGAAAATGACCCTGCAGTGGAGCCTTAAGTGATTCAATCGGCTGTCTGCCTCCGTGAAGCGGATTCCTGATTTTCTGTGGGAAACAAGCCCGGAGACGGGACAGCATCAGGAAGTAATCCCAACTGGGGTTTCCACTACTTTTTGGTTCCTTCATCTCCATAGCTGCTTCCAAGGGATGGGATAATTCCAGCTATTGTGTGTAGCTAATTCCTCCTCCGCTGATAACATGAATAAGAAACGGTTTTCACTGAGGAAAGGTGCATTCGCCAGGTCTTTCCATCAACTGCCCTCAGTAATTTGTTTCTTTGGCGAAACCCATGGCCTCTGTCTTTTTTTCTCTTTTTAAAAATAAATTTAGAGTACCCAATTCTTTTTTTCTCCAATTAAGGGCAATTTAGCGTGGCCAATCCACCTACCCTGCACATCTTTGGGTTGTGGGGGGTGAGACCCACGCAGACACGGGGAGAATGTGCAAACTGCACACGGACAGTGACCCAGAGCCGGGATCGAACCTGGGTCCTCGGCGCCGTGAGGCAGCAGTGCTAACCACTGCGCTGCCGTGCCGCCCTACATGTCCTCTTTGTATACAATAAATCTCTCTATCCCCGTTCATTTAGTCTCAGTCGGTCTTCCTGAATTTTACCTCTTATTTTCCTGACAAATACCATCCGGTGATTTTATGAGGTCTCTTACTCTGCTGTCGAGCCATTGGAAAGAGCTCAGCAGAAACACCTAAGGAATGGCATGAAGGGTTAGAAATGGCCATTAATGTAGCCCTATCCGCTGGACTGTTACAGTTACCACGGAAGATCAACAACAACATGTATTTACGTAGCACCTTCAACGTGTTGAAAACATCACAAGAACTGGATCAGACAGAATTTTACACCAAGCCACATATGGAGATATTGGGACTCATGACCAAAACCTGGTGAAGGTGGGTGTTAAGGAGCATCCTACGGGAGGGAAGAGAAGCCGGGAGGCTGTGAGGCTTTTGGGAGTGAATCCTGGAGCTGAGAGTCCAGTCAGCTGAAGGAGCCATCACCAATGGTGGAGCAAAGAAAATCCGGGACGTTCAAGAGGCTAGAACTGAGGCACGGCAGAGAGCTCATGGGGTCCCTACTTCATATTGGATCAACTCACTGACTAATTTATGATATCTTTCTTTATCCCATGACTTTTCACTTTCTCTATAATGCTCAGGTGAGGGATATGATCAAATGGCTTTTCTTAAAAAGTCAAGATAGTTTAATTACCATATTGCCTTTGATAAATCTTTGGGATTGTTTCCCAAATTTCTGTTACTCATGCTTCAATTGTTCCTGAAATAACAAACTCCAATATTTTTCATCTCTAAACTTTAATTTAGAGTGTTTTAAAGAGAAAATCAGAAAATGTTGTTGTGTGTCTCTGGCTTTTTGTGCATTGTATCAGAGCGATGCAAGGGTGACACTGGTTTCTAAGGGTGGGATTTTCCGTTCCCGCCAACCCCAGATTGGAAGCTCGTCCCGAGGTCAACGGACCTTTAAACTGTCCATCAAACTTTCCGTCCTGCCTCTGTCGATTTTAAAAATCCTATGAGTTGCTCCTGGATTGGTGGGAAAGCACATCAGCATGGCTGGGGGTTAATGGCACAGTCCTACAACAGTGAGGCTAGCAGGGCAGGGCTGTAATGATGCACGTTCAGACTTCATTAAAAACACAAAAGGTATTTATTTAATAAGAAAAACTTTACAGAGGCCAACAGCCACAAGGTAGGACCTGACATGTCTTCTACCTATGAGAGGACTCCACCCCCTTGAGTCATTATCCACTCTGCGCCGCAATTGGTCCCCCAAGCCAGGTGGCCCTTACTCTGCTGTGTTGCCCTTAAAGGGTCAATTAACACAATCACCACATCCCTCCCCCTTTAACTCCTTTATACAAGCTTCAGTAACTAAGTTACACAGTCTTAAATTCTAATTAAACATTATGTACGTGAGTTGGACAGTTATGAATAAAATCTTTGAGAGGCTGAGATGCTTCTACAGGATGCACATTAACAGGTGCTGTAGTAACAATTAACTCTAGGACGTTCATTACCAATTTCTCCCACAGAAACAGCATCATGTCTATAACTGGGCGATCAGGTACATCGGTGCTTGCACGTTCGAAAACATTTCTTGATGGCAGCAATGACTGCTGGAGCATTTCTCTACACTTCACATGCCCCACATGTTTAAGAATGATCCATCTCTCCACGTCCATTTGGTACGACAGGAATCCGGTCTCAGAGTCAATAATTCCGCAAATCCAGCTTGTTCCACTAGCGAAGTTTCATATTTTGGCAACGTCACATTATGTACTTGTTGAGGGATTTTTATTGTTGCGATGGCGCATTGATGAGATCTTGAGGCTTGTGTGTTTAAACACTTTTACAGCTCAGCTGTAACTCTGTACAGTTCCAAATATAGTCTTGCATGAAACTCTCCCAAGCCAGCTTGCTGCTCACTGTGTTCTGTCCTAGACTGTCTATGACCATGTGACTACATACAACACTCTGGGCGGTGCCACTCTCCAGTGCCACGTTGACCCCTGCTCTGCCGGGAAGCTCACATTATAATGCATGCAGGCAAATAATAATAAGCGCTTATTGTCACAAGTAGGCTTCAATGAAGTTACTGTGAAAAGCCCCTAGTCGCCACATTCCGGCACCTGTTCTGGGAGGCCAGTGCGGGAATTGAACCCGCGCTGCTGGCCTTGTTCTGCATTACAAACCAGCTGTTTAGCCCACTGTGCTAAACCAGCCCCTAAACCAACCCCTATATCATCACAATACAACAGTCTTATGGCCTAACAGTTTTCACAATCTCGTTCTGCCACGTGTGAGGGAGTGGGTCATGATTCTCTGTTTCTTCTTTCCAGCATTTCAATTCAGTATCCTTTTGCAACTTACCCATTGGCCGCGAGAGGATCCTCAGTGGTGAAGCCCGGCTCTTTAGTATATAATTATTGACAGCTGCTTCGGTGGTGCGCTGACACTCCGAGAGTTCAGGCACGCTATTCAGGCATCAAAGCTTTCGGGACATGCAGCGTGCTAACCATCCTCTGAGACATGGCACCTGTCCCTTCAAGAAGGCACTTGAGAGTTCAGGAGTGCGAAGTGTTCTCACAACTAACAATTCCTCCTTTGAAGTAGCCTTCAGCTGTGAAGCTAGAGGCTGCTCACAGTCAAAGGGAGTGAAATTAACTTTCGGCAGAGAAGTTGCAGCCGGGCTCTGTCCTGGGAGAGTTTGGTCGGACAGGAATGGCTGCAGCTGTGGTTGCATCTGTTATTGGTCTCCATTGAACGCCTCACAGACGCAAAACCCCTCAACTCCCCAACCCAGGGGTGATCCCTGACCTGGAACGCTTCAGCCGCCCGACCAACCCCAACCCACCTGAACGGTCCCTCATCCCCAGGACTGGGGCAGCAGCTGCGGTGCACGTGAACCGCATGCCGGTAAATGGAGTGGGCAATTCACCCCCTCACTTCCCCTTAGAGGTCACTGTACCAGCTTTACAGATTGAAATGAATGCAAATTAGGTTTAATGATGGGTAGGATCCAGAACTCGCCAACAGGAGCTGGCCGATTAAATCACAAAATAGTTTGTGCCCGGTGCGAATCTCGACTTTACCCTCTCCCGCTATTCACTCAACGCTCCTGGATCCGCGCCGGAAGCAATATGATCACTGAATAGCGCACAAAAGGTATTTATTAATAAGAAAAACTGTCCAGAGGCCAGGTCCCTACATGTCTTCTGCCTAAGAGAGGACTTCACCTCTGGGCTGATTACCTACTCTGCGTTCCATTTGATCTCCCAAACCCGATGATCCTTACTCTGCTGTGTTTCCCTTAGAGGGGCAATCGCCACAAATCACCACATGGGTGAAGGAATTTCCTGAACTGTTGGGTGGGGGAATGTGATCTGCTGATCACCAATGCTGGGGGAGGGGGAATTAAGGATATTGTGATTAGTCGGATCCGGGAGCCTTGAGTGAATAGCGGGAGAGGGCCAAGTCGAGATTCGCACCGGGCATGCAAAACAAGGTGCCAGCTTGTTGGATTGCCTCTTATGTGTTCATTGCCTTTGGCCGGGACTGATAGTAACAACTGCTCATTGCCTGGTGTTGTCCACTTTCCCAGTTTCCATGTTAACTTTAAACGGTATGAGAGAAAGAGTGAATCCTGATCCCGTCCCAGTTTATTTTCTGGATAACTGAGGGAGTGCTGCACTATCAGAGGTCTTTCAGAATGGACAAAAAATATTCCACGGCTCTGTTTGAATGAAGAGCAGGCGAGTTCTCCTCAGTGTCCTGGTCAATAGTTATCCCTCAACCAACACCATTAAAGACCAGGGGCGAAATTCTCCCCCAACGGCGCGATGTCCGCCGACTGGCGCCAAAAACGGCGCCAATCAGACGGGCATCGCGCCGGCCCAAAGGTGCGGAATGCTCCGCATCTTTGGGGGCCAAGCCCCAACATTGAGGGGCTAGGCCGACGCCGAAGGGATTTCCACCCCGCCAGCTGGCGGAAATGGCGTTTGGTGCCCCGCCAGCTGGCGCGGAAATGCGGCGCATGCGCGGGAGCGTCAGCGGCCGCCGACAGTTTCCCGCGCATGCGCAGTGGGGAGAGTCTCTTCTGCCTCCGCCATGGTGGAGGCCGTGGCGGAGGCGGAAGGGAAAGAGTTCCCCCACGGCACAGGCCCGCCCGCGGATCGGTGGGCCCCGATCGCGGGCCAGGCCACCGTGGGGGCACCCCCCGGGGTCAGATCGCCCCGTGCCCCCCCCAGGACCACGGAGCCCGCCCACGCCGCCTGGTCCCGCCGGTAAATACCAGCTTTGATTTACGCCGGCGGGACAGGCAATTTCTGGGCGGGACTTCGGCCCATCCGGGCCGGAGAATTGAGCGGGGGGTCCCGCCAACCGGCGCGGCCCGATTCCCGCCCAATCTCCGGTACCGGAGACTTCGACGGGGGCGGGATTCACGGCGGCCAACGGCCATTCTCCGACCCGGCGGGGGGTCGGAGAATGACGCCCCAGCTATCTGGTCATTATTATATCGCTGCTCATGGGAGTTTGCTGTGCACAGATTGGTTGCCACGTTTCCGACATCACAACAGTGACTGCACTTGACAAAGTACAACATTGGCTGGGAAATGCTTTGGGACATCACCGAGGCGATGAAAGGTGCTACAGAAATAAGTTCCTTGCAGTTGAGAGAATAGCAAAAAAGGCCAAAAGATTGGGAGGAGACTTTTGTGGACTAGATGGGCTGAATGGTCTGTTTCAGTGCTGTATATTCTGTGTGAATCCTTTGTTCATAGATATGATTTTTACCCTGTAATTATTATTTTATATCCCAGAGTCTCCTCCTGATGTGTTGCAACCTGCAGCTCCCATCTTCTCAGGCCTGGGTTCCATCACGGACAACGGTGACTTGGGCAAGTTCTGTCAGCTTTGTAGTGCCTGGTTCAACAACCCCATGATGGCCCAGCAGCACTACGAGGGCAAGAAGCACAAGAAAAACGCAGCCAGAGCCAAGCTCTTGGAACAGTTAGGCGAGACACTGGATTCAGAAGCCCTCAGGGGTAAGTGTAGTGAGTTTCTTTTTTAAGTCTTCCTGTTTGGCATACTGCCCAGGTCCTCTGAAGCATCTTCAATATTTTACAAGGCAACACTTGCCTTTTTCTCTCTCTCCCGGTCTTGCTCACTTCATCAAATATTTATTCAGTGCTTGTTTGATCTCACTCTATCAGTTAGTTTCCTTCAAGGTAGTTCTGCTCCAGTCTAAAAATCATAGAGTTTACAGTGCCATTCAGCCCATCGAGTCTGCACCGGCTCTTGGAAAGAGCACCCTCCCCAAGGTCAACACCTCCACCCTATCCCCATAACCCAGTAACCCCACCAAACACTAAGGGCAATTTTGGACACTATGGGAAATTTATCACGGCCAATCCACCTAACCTGCACATCTTTGGACTGTGGGAGGAAACCGGAGCACCCGGAGGAAACCCACGCAGACACGGGGAGGACGTGCAGACTCCGCACAGACAGTGACCCAAGCCGGGAGTCGAACCTGGGACCCTGGAGCTGTGAAGCAACTGTGCTATCCACAATGCCACCGGAGCAGGATTACATATTCTAGGTTTCATCTCCAACGAATAGGCAGCATTCAGTAACGTCATCAACAGTTAGGGCCTGCTGCTAAGTCACTGAACATAAACAGTGAGGAAATACTCACCAGTCTCGATTAGAAAAGGGGCCGGATTGTCCGATTCTGGGGCTATGTCCCCACGCCGGCATGTGAATGGCAGAAGAAAATGGCTTAAGACTCCCGTTTTGCTGGGAGTTAGCAGGACGGCAGCGAAGAGCCCCCAGCTGCCGATACCGGCCCGGAGAATTGCCGGGTCCGGGCCCGCGCGTGTACACGGCGGCGACGTGCTGCATGGCGGCCGCCGCTCGCGGGCCCGGACCACCCCCCCCCCCCCCCAATAGTGCCCCCAGCCCATAATAAAGTCCCCCCCTGCCCACAGATCGACCCTCCCCCGACTGTGGTGGGGCTGGACTGAGCCCGCAGCCGCCACGCCGAGTTCCCGACGTTATGATTATCATACGAAGAAATGATTATCAGGTAATTGTCAGGCTGTTTTGGGATCTTGCTGTGCACAAATTGGCTACCTTATTGCAGCAGAGGCTACGCTACAAAAATTGTTTTGTTCTTCGCTGAAGCATACGGGGACATCCTGAGGTTGTGAAAGAATGTGTGCATCTATTACTCTCGGAGTGCATATCTGTTTGATCAAACGCGCTGATGCAGGACATTATGAACCATAAAATAGCCCAAGCAAGGACTGTTGCTACCCCTCATTGCCTGTAAAGGACTTTGGGCTCGCCTAAGGGGGTAAAAAGTTGCAATATAAATGCAAGTTGTTTTTTTAAATGGGCTTCAGCCAGGATGTGCATTAAACTCCCATCAGTATTGGCTCAGCTTTTATCCTTGTGCTGATAGATGACAATAAACCTTTCTAGCTGAGGTCCAGCTGCTATACTAATCTGGAAGGGAGCCTTTGGAATAATTCAACTGCACCACAATTACTATATTTGATTTATGTATATAAATGTACACCCTAACGTTTTGTTACCAAGTCAACCGTTGCAGCAGTAAAGCATTTATTGTTCATACATTTAACTCAGGTCCCAGCTGTTGCAGCACCACCGATTTACATTGAAGGGTTTGGAGAAATAATTGTTACTAAATTAGGGGTTTGGAAAAGTAAAGAATGAATTATGGCTACTGAGGAGTGAGATACAGGTCTATATTCAGATCATATATACCCAGGAGTGAGTTACAGGCTAGAGTCTGAATGTGAGATTTGGGGCAGCTTAGCTATAGAATAACAGATACCCGGGAGTGAGTTACAGACAGGAATCTAATCGAGGGGTTCGGGTGATTTATATATAGAATAACAGATACCCGGGAGTGAGTTACAGACTGGAATCTAATCGAGGGGTTCGGGGTGGTTTCTATATAGAATAACAGATACCCGGGAGTGAGTTACAGACTGGAATCTAATCGAGGGGTTTGGGTGGTTTATATACAGAATAACAGATACCCAGAGTGAGTTACAGACTGGAATCTAATCGAGGGGTTCGGGGTGGTTTATATATAGAATAACAGATACCCGGGAGTGAGTTACAGACTGGAATCTAATCGAGGGGTTCGGGGTGGTTTCTATATAGAATAACAGATACCCGGGAGTGAGTTACAGACTGGAATCTAATCGAGGGGTTTGGGTGGTTTATATACAGAATAACAGATACCCGGGAGTGAGTTACAGACTGGAATCTAATCGAGGGGTTCGGGTTGGTTTATATATAGAATAACAGATACCCGGGAGTGAGTTACAGACTGGAATCTAATCGAGGGGTTCAGGGTGGTTTATATATAGAATAACAGATACCCGGGAGTGAGTTACAGACTGGAATCTAATCGAGGGGTTCAGGGTGGTTTATATATAGCATAACAGATACCCGGGAGTGAGTTACAGACTGGAATATAATCGAGGGGTTCGGGGTGGTTTATATATAGAATAACAGATACCCGGGAGTGAGTTACAGACTGGAATCTAATCGAGGGGTTCGGGTGGTTTATATATAGAATAACAGATAGCCGGGAGTGAATTACAGACTGGAATCTAATCGAGGGGTTCGAGGTGGTTTATATATAGAATAACAGGTACCCGGGAGTGAATTACAGACTGGAATCTAATCCAGGGGTTTGGGTGGTTTATATATAGAATAACAGGTACCCGGGAGTGAGTTACAGACTGGAATCTAATCGAGGGGTTCGGGGTGGTTTCTATATAGAATAACAGATACCCGGGAGTGAGTTACAGACTGGAATCTAATCGAGGGGTTTGGGTGGTTTATATGCAGAATAACAGATACCCAGAGTGAGTTACAGACTGGAATCTAATCGAGGGGTTCGGGGTGGTTTATATATAGAATAACAGATACCCGGGAGTGAGTTACAGACTGGAATCTAATCGAGGGGTTCGGGGTGGTTTCTATATAGAATAACAGATACCCGGGAGTGAGTTACAGACTGGAATCTAATCGAGGGGTTTGGGTGGTTTATATACAGAATAACAGATACCCGGGAGTGAGTTACAGACTGGAATCTAATCGAGGGGTTCGGGTTGGTTTATATATAGAATAACAGATACCCGGGAGTGAGTTACAGACTGGAATCTAATCGAGGGGTTCAGGGTGGTTTATATATAGAATAACAGATACCCGGGAGTGAGTTACAGACTGGAATCTAATCGAGGGGTTCAGGGTGGTTTATATATAGCATAACAGATACCCGGGAGTGAGTTACAGACTGGAATATAATCGAGGGGTTCGGGGTGGTTTATATATAGAATAACAGATACCCGGGAGTGAGTTACAGACTGGAATCTAATCGAGGGGTTCAGGGTGGTTTATATATAGAATAACAGATACCCGGGAGTGAGTTACAGACTGGAATCTAATCAAGGGGTTCGGGTGGTTTATATAGAGAATAACAGATACCCGGGAGTGAGTTACAGACTGGAATCTAATCGAGGGGTTCGGGTGGTTTATATAGAGAATAACAGATACCCGGGAGTGAGTTACAGACTGGAATCTAATCGAGGGGTTCGGGTGGTTTATATATAGAATAACAGATAGCCGGGAGTGAATTACAGACTGGAATCTAATCGAGGGGTTCGAGGTGGTTTATATATAGAATAACAGGTACCCGGGAGTGAATTACAGACTGGAATCTAATCCAGGGGTTTGGGTGGTTTATATATAGAATAACAGGTACCCGGGAGTGAGTTACAGACTGGAATCTAATCGAGGGGTTCGGGGTGGTTTATATGTAGAATAACAGATACCCGGGAGTGAGTTACAGACTGGAATCTAATCGAGGGGTTCAGGGTGGTTTATATATAGAATAACAGATACCCGGGAGTGAGTTACAGACTGGGATCTAATCGAGGGGTTCGGGGTGGTTTATATATAGAATAACAGATACCCGGGAGTGAGTTACAGATTCAAATCTAATCGAGGGGTTTGGGTGGTTTATATATAGAATAACAGATACCCGGGAGTGAGTTACATACTGGAATCTAATCGAGGTGTTCAGGATGGTTTATATATAGAATAACAGAGACCCGGGAGTGAGTTACAGACTGGAATCTAATCGAGGGGTTTGGGGGGTTTATATATAGAATAACAGATACCCGGGAGTGAGTTACAGATTCAAATCTAATCGAGGGGTTTGGGTGGTTTATATATAGAATAACAGATACCCGGGAGTGAGTTACATACTGGAATCTAATCGAGGTGTTCAGGATGGTTTATATATAGAATAACAGATACCCGGGAGTGAGTTACAGACTGGAATCTAATCGAGGTGTTCAGGATGGTTTATATATAGAATAACAGTTACCCGGGAGTGAGTTACAGACTGGAATCTAATCGAGGGGTTTGGGGGGTTTATATATAGAATAACAGATACCCGGGAGTGAGTTACAGATTGGAATCTAATCGAGGGGTTTGGGTGGTTTATATATAGAATAACAGATACCCGGGAGTGAGTTACAGACTGGAATCTAATCGAGGGGTTTGAGTGTTTTCGATATAACTATGCGGTGTGATCGAACGGCCATGCTGCGCCTGAAAAGCCGCAATGCAGCGTGGCAGCTAAGAGCTGGGTGACCCCGCTCCCTGGATCTCCCAGCTCGCAATACCTCATGAGATCTACCGCAACTGTGACCACCAAGAGCGAGGAAGGATGGGACTAATTGAGCAGGCTGGGCAATACAATCAAAGTGGGTGAATATCCTTGGGGCAGCTCCTGCTGCTTTGCTCTTGCTTTGAGGAAATTCAGCAGTCCCCAAAAATTATTCAGGAACACTCAACATATAACTGGGTGCTTGACGTTGTGACAGGTATGAAGCAGGGTTGCCAACTCTCCAGGATTGGCCTGGAATCTCCAGGAATTGAATATTAGTATCCAGGGCACTGCAGTCTGCGACCCTGGAGAAAAATCTCCGGTCATTAAAAATATATATATTTTGTCATTTTTTGAAACATTTCTCTTAACCAGTGATATACCATCAATTCAATGCGAGACTGTGAGAACGAGTGAACATGAGGCTTTATTATCCAGGAACTTGCCTGCCAGTGTCTGCTGTACAAATAAGTGCCGCCCACAGGTGGCCGGTCTATATATTGCCCCGGGGAGGGCGGAGCCAGAGGCGGAGCCCACCGGGGTTCCAGTACAGTACCTGGAAGTAGATCGTATTATCATTTCCTGGTCATAGGTCACAGTACTATACAGACAGTTCTTTTCAGGTGAATACATTCACCACAACCAGATACAAAAATATTGGCTGGGGCATGGGGGGGGCAAGTCAGGCGATGAAACCTCCAGGAATATATTTAACGATAGTTGGCAACCCTATTAAAAGTGCAGTCATTTTGGGCCTTCCATTGTTGCTGATCGTGGCTGGCACCTTGAAGTGAAAAGTTAGGACAATCTCACCAACACCAGTCACCCGCTAACCCCTTCCCGCCACCCTTCTCAACCCCATGTGTGCCACATTGTCTCTTTTCGCTGCTGTGTTTTATCAACAGTTTGCCGTTTTATCCCCGTTCCTATCCATCAATCCCCCTTAATTCTCATTCTTTGGCGACATGCTCAGCTTGTAGTGTTGCAGTTGTCACAGACCATAAAATGTGGAATCATACACTGAGTACATCATAAATCCCAGGGCTGCAAATCGACCATAAAAAAAAAATCTCTTGAAGTGAGTGTTTTTAACACAAATCAATTTCCTAAACGCCTGCAGCTTAATTGCAATGAAAGATGCCACGTCACAGTTAGATCATTGAACCAACGACCCTCCCCCAAGGGCAGTGCGCAATGTGAATTTGAAATATGCAAGCACATTGACGGCCATGGTGGATAGCCCACCACTGGAGGCTGCCCATTACAACAGTCAGCAGGCGCATCCCATCAAGGCCGATGGGCCTAGTAGAATAGCCATTACTGTGGCGGACGAGTAAACAGGAAACCTGCGTTCATGTCTCACCACGGCAGTTTGAGAGTTGGCAAATTAGATTTCACGGCATGGCAGCACGGTGGTACAGTGGGGCGGCAAGGTAGCACTGTTGCTTCACAGCCACAGGGTCCCAGGTTCGATTCCCAGCTTCCAGGACCTGGCACGCCTTGGGGGTCTCAGAGTTGGGGAGGAAAGATGAGGCCGAGAGTGGCGGGCAGAGGTGGGTAGTGGTGTTGGTAAAAAGGCAGGTGGCAGGGGTGGGGGGGGGGGGTGGCGGAGAAAGCGCCCGCAAGGGCTAGACTGTTCGGGGGTGGGTGGAGCAGGCGTTGAAAGGAGACTGTTGGTGGAGGCACCCACTCATCCTGCCCAAGGCCCAGCAGGGTCACTTTTCAAGCTCCCCAACTGTGCTTGGGCTCTCCACCTGAATTGGGACAAGGGAAGATAGGCTGGCCTAGAGCCCACCCATCCCACCATAAAATTGCGGAGAGGTCGATGCAGGCAGGAGCCCAAGTGGGAGGCCCACCTAAATAATTTTACAGACACCCCCACTGCCGACAAACCTGCCAGCTTGAGACGGTAAAATTCCACCTAGTAAGTTGAAAAAAATAGGACTAATAATCCAGAAAAAATTAGTTGTGAAGTTGTGACTTTTTTAAACTTTGGAAAGAAAGAGCTGCTATCAGTTAAAGGTGACCATGCAGCAATGGGAAGTCACCAATTCACTCATGCCCTTCAGGGATGGAAATCTGCAGTCCTTACCCGGTCTGGCCTACTTCTGAGTCTCGAGGCCCATGTTAGTGTGGCCTGAAATGTATCAGCAGGCTAGTCAATTGTATCAAAGCTTAACTGCAAGAGGTTTGAAACCCTAACACTGATCCCATCACCATCTTTGTAGGGAGCGTTAGGGTGGGACATTAAATGCCAGCGTTGCCCATGTGGCAGGAGTGAGGAAAGGAAAGACCTAAATGGGTGGACCAGAGCGCACACTTTGGGGTCAAACGAAGGGTTAAAGGCCAGGTTAGAAACCCAGCTTGCAGGAGGGAACTGCCTGGGGAGCTGTGTCCAGTCTCAAACACAAGTTGGTTGCCAGTGGAAACCAGTATACTGAAGAGATCGTGGAGAGAGGCCCCGTGTGCATGAGGGTCTCGTAAAAAAAATACCACGAAGCAAAATTAAACCTTTCAGTTTTCTTGGTGCTATTTAATTCTGGTGACTGGAAGAGAGATGAGACATTTCTGCAAAGGAGGAAGTAAACATTTATTTGTTCGTGTTCAGGAGAGTACAACGGCCTGCACCAGAAAGGTAGATGACTCAGTGCCTGCGTGGCATTTATCACATTCATTCCGAAACTTCAAACTAACTGAGACATTCGTTTCGGAAATAATCAAGTTCATTCTGAGCAAAGAAAAGCGTTTATTTTTCCCTTAGAAATATCAAACGGATTGGAGAGTGCTGGTAAATGGAGCACTGCAGAACTATAAATGATGTGTTACTGAATGTGAAGGTCTAAATATCCAATTGCGCCTGGGCAAGGGTTGCTGGGGGGAGGGGGGGGGGGGGGGGGGAGGTGGGGGGGGGGGGGGGTCAGCCCCACAATCGCGAAGGATGTGGCTTTGGGGTGACAGAAGCTCGGAATGTTTTTCTGGATCTCGAACGTTCACTCTGCTCCCTTCAGGTTTGACAGAATTTATTCAACACTTGTCTCACCTGGGTCCATCGCTGTTGATGTGGTTGGGGTGTGCTCTAACCAGTCAGCTGTGGCTCACTGTACATCCGAAAGTCCACTCCAGAGACCTGATCCAGATTGACTGGTACGAGGTACGATTCCCGCCGGGTGGTTGGGCACGATCCAGATTGCAATCCAAGCACAGTTGGAATTCTCTTTGGAGGGGCGTGAGTTGCACCGGCGCTGAGTTTTGAACCCCCCACCTTCAACTTCCCCTTCATCACCCCCCCCCTCACAATTGCCAGTACCAGCAAACCCGTCACCCCCCCACCCGCCAGGTTAGCGACACCTCGCTATGGGGTCACCAGATGCCTTGCCTCCCTCCAAGCCCCAATTAAGCACCCCCTTCATGCCCCCTGTTTAAGGCCCCCCCCCCTTCATGCCCTGCCCCTCCATTGAGCCCCAATCTCTTTGCCAGGGTGCCAGGGCCATATCCCCGACCACCTGGGGGCTCCAACGTCCCCTGAGCCCCCCGGCATGGTCACCATATCTGGCCTCAGACCTGTAGTGATTCTCACCGGTCTCATGCTGTGCCGGCAAGGCGGGGGGGGGGAGCGGAATCCCGGTTGCTGGCTGAATTCGCCTTGAAAGGGTGGCGGAGTGGGCAGGATTCTCCGGCCTTCCATGTTTCTCAGCAGCGGGAGGTTGTGTACCATTCATTGGTGGCGGGGTTCTCTACACCGCTGCTGTCAATGTGAATTCCCATTGATACCACCCCACGCTGCAGGGAAACCCACGGGCGGGGGTGCGCTGCAGACAGGACCAGAGAATCCCGCTGCCAGAGGATTGCGGCCCATATTTAAATGGTGATTTCAATATGCTAATCGAGTTCACACCCAGTGAGGGCGTCACCTGCAGCGGGCCAGGAGCATTGCGCGCTTGTCGATACCCGCCGCTAACCCCGTTTAGGGGCTCTCCGCCATACCCCCGGCATGGCGGGACGTGCGCCGGTTGCAACATGGGCGGAGATTTACCCCCACCGCCACGTGGACGAGGATTTAAAAACTGAGGTCCCATTTGCTCTCTCGAGAGGCGGTACAAAGTAGAAGTGTGAAGTGAAAGTACATAAATATACTTACGATAAAGGGCCCATCGCTTGAAACAGGCAAGCGAGTTGGACACCTGCAGGGAGACCCCCATTCAAAATGGTGGCTGTCATTTTGCTGATAATAACGGCCTCGTACTGAGGCACGACTACAGCAGGTGAAGGCTGTCAACATTGACGGCTCCATAATTATAAATATTTCTTATTGAATGAAGACCATTGTTGCCAACGGTCTTTGCAACCCTGGTCATACATCACGAGGACAGACAGGCTGACCTTTCCATCCCAGTTTCTAATTTTGAAAAGTGCCCATTGGAAGAAACATAATCGCATAATCATGTCTTTAATTGAAAGAGCAGATCAAATAAATAAAATTATATCTGGGTACTTTTGTTGACACAAAACCTTATTTCACTAGGGAATCATCTGTAAGTGACAGGTCACCTCTTAAACAAATGGAAACTTTAAATTCCATTGTGACTGTTTCTTTAATCTTAAAGGGGGCGACATCTTTTAAAATTAATTATTTGGCAAACATCTAAACGCAGGCCTGATTTTAACTCACTCCAACCCCATTGGCTGTGGTAAGCCACTGTGTTCCTATATTAGGGGTTGTACGGTAGAAACTGCACTACAGGTTCACCTGGGCCCCTGCATGCTAGCTCCGCCCAGGAGGCGGGGTATAAACATGCGTGGCCTCCAGCTCGCACCCATTTCGCCAGCTGCTGTGGGAGGCCACACATCTTATACTAATAAAGCCTCAGTTTGGATTCAACTTCGTCTCCAGGCAAATTGATCGTGCCTCAATTTATTAGTATCTGATTCAGAAGATGGACCTCCGGATTAAACCAGATCGCCTGCAGCTGGATCCACACGCAAGCGACGCCAGAAAGGACTTCCAGCACTGGCTAGCTTGTTTAGAAGCTGTGGTGTGCCAGGCCCGCTCAGTGGCCGTGGTCGCCCCCATCTCCGCCCCCCCCAGTCACGGACAATGGGCGCCGCCACCCTCCTCTCCTCCCCAGGCCATGTGCGACCAATGGGCGCCGCCATCTTCGCCTCTGCACAACAGGTGCGTTTCATGGGCGCCGCCATCTTGCTCCACCCTCACACCGTGCGTTCCATGGGCGCCGCCATTTTGTAACCCCCAGGATCTCCGGGCGCCGCCATCTTGTCCACCCTGCAGCACACGGACACCAACGGCGTTCCAGGACCTCAGCTCAACGGCCGCTTCACTACCTGACGATCAACCACGGCTCGCCTCCATGGCAATCGACCAGTCCCGACCACATAACCTGACCAACGCATCCACCAGCGTGAAAGTCAACGGTCATTTGACCTCCTGCCTACTGGACTCCGGGAGCACCGAGAGCTTTGTACACCCAAATACGGTAAGGCGCTGCTCCCTTAAGATACACCCCACCAATCAAACAATCTCACTGGCCTCCGGATCCCATCGCGTAGCGATCCGGGGGGTAATGCACGGTCACGCTCACAGTCCAAGGCGTAGAGTTCCACGGCTTTCGCCTCTACATCCTCCCTAACCTCTGCGCTGCACTTATCCTCGGCCTGGACTTCCAGTGCAACCTCCAGAGCCTGACCCTTAAATTCGGCGGACCCTTACCACCCCTCACTGTGAGCGGCCTCGCGACCCTAAAGGTCGATCCTCCTTCCCTCTTTGCCAATCTAACTCCAGATTGCAAACCCGTCGCCACCAGGAGCAGACGGTACAGCACCCAAGATAAGGCCTTCATCAGGTCCGAGGTCCAGCGGTTGCTTTGGGAAGGCGTCATCGAGGCCAGCAACAGCCCCTGGAGAGCTCAAGTGGTAGTGGTTAAGTCTGGGGAGAAAAACCGAATGGTCATGGATTACAGCTAGACCACCAACAGGTACACGCAGCTCGACACGTACCCCCTCCCACGCATATCTGACATGGTTAACCAGATTGCACAGTACCGGGTCTTCTCAACGGTGGACCTGAAATCCGCCTACCACCCACTTCCCATCCGTAAATCGGACCGGCCATACACTGCCTTCGAGGAAGACGGCCGCCTGTACCACTTCCTTAGGGTCTCCTTCGGCGTCACCAACGGGGTCTCGGTCTTCCAAAGGGAGATGGACCGAATGGTCAACCGGTACGGTTTGCGGGCCGCGTTTCCGTACCTAGACAATGTGGCCATCTGAGGCCATGACCAGCAGGACCACAACGCCAACCTCGCTAAATTTCTCCGCTCGCCACTCTCCTCAACCTCACGTATAACAAGGAGTGTGTATTCCGCACAAACTGCTTAGCCATCCTCGGCTACGTGGTCCAGAACGGAGTTCTGGGGCCCGTTCCCGACCGCATGCGCCCCCTCATGGAGCTCTCCCTCCCCCACTGCCCCAAGGCCCTCAAACGTTGCCTGGTGTTCTTCTCATATTACGCGCAGTGGGTCCCAAACTATGCGGACAAGGCCCGCCCACTCATACAGTCCACTCATTTCCCCCTGATGGCCGAGGCCCAACAGGCCTTCGCCCGGATCAGAGCTGATATTGCCAAGGCCACAATGCACGCCGTAGACGAAACACTTCCATTCCAAGTAGAAAGCGACGCATCGGACGTCGCCCTTGCCACCACCCTCAATCAGGCAGGCAGGCCCATGGCATTCTTTTCCCGCACCCTCCATGCCTCTGAAATTCGGCACTCATCCATCGAAAAAGAGGCCCAGGCTATCTTTGAAGCTGTGCGGCATTGGAGGCATTACTTGACCGGCAGGAGATTCACTCTCCTCACTGACCAACGGTCGGTAGCCTTCATGTTCAACAACACACAGCGGGGCAAGATCAAAAATGATAAAATCTTGCAGTGGAGGATCGAGCTCTCCACCTATAATTACGAGATTAAGTATCGCCCTGGCAAACTCAACGAGCCCCCAGACGCCCTATCCCGAGGTACATGTGCCAGCGCACAAGTAGACCGACTCCGGACCCTGCACGACAGCCCTTGTCACCCAGGGGTCACCCGGTTGTACCACTTCATTAAGGCACAAAATTTGCCCGATTCCGTCGAGGAAGTAAGGACAATCGCCAGGGACTGCCAGGTCTGTGCGGAGTGCAAGCCGCACTTCTACTGGCCGGACCGCGCGTGCCTGGTGAAGGCCTCCCGCCCCTTTGAACGCCTCAGCGTGGATTTCAAAGGCCCCCTCCCCTCCTCCGATCGACACACATATTTCCTCAGTGTGATCGATGAATACTCCCGGTTTCCCTTCGCCATCCCATGCCCCGACATAACGTCTGCCACCGTCATTAAAGCCCTTAATTCTACCTTCACACTGTTCAGCTTCCCTGTCTACATCCACAGTGACAGGGGATCCTCATTCATGAGTGACGAGCTACCTCAGTTCCTGCTCAGCAGGGGTATCGCCTCCAGCAGAATGACGAGCTACAACCCCCGGGGAAACGGACAAGTAGAAAGGGAGAATGGGACGGTATGGAGGGCCGTCCAGCTGGCCCTACGGTCCAGGAATCTCCCGGCCTCCCACTGGCAAGAGGTCCTCCCTGATGCACTACATTCCATTCGCTCATTACTCTGCACTGCTACTAACAGTACACCGCATGAACGTCTTTTTGCCTTCCCCAGGAAGTCCACATCCGGGGTACCACTCCCAACTTGGCTCACAGCTCCGGGAACTGTGCTTCTCCGTAAACATGTGCGGCTCCACAAGGCGGACCCCTTGGTAGAGAGGGTGCACCTACTTCACGCAAACCCACAGTATGCCTACGTGGCGTTCCCCGACGGCCGCCAGGATACCGTCTCCCTCAGGTTCCGCCCCCACACCACCCCCGTCGCCCCTGGCGCCACCCTCCCCTCCCCCCGCCTCCCCCATCACCCCGCCTAGGACCGTCCGTCCTCCCCCTGCCCACCCCCGTTGATGAAGAGGATTTGGGCCCGCTCCCAGAGTCAACTTCGACCACGACAGCGCCCACATCGCCGTCACCACTTCGCCGATCTCAAAGAACCATCAAGGCACCTGAAGGGCTGAACCTCTGACCGGCACGCCGGATGGCAAGAGACATTTTTTTGCTGCTCTGTAAATATTAAAATTTCTAATTGTGTATAGTTATCCACCATCTCCGCGGACTCAATTTTAACAGGGGGTGAATGTGGTAAACCACTGTGTTCTGATACTAGAGATTGGACGGTAGAAACTGCACTACAGGTTCACCTGTGGCCCCTGCATGCTAGCTCCGCCCAGGAGGCGGCGTATAAATATGCGTGGCCTCCAGCTCGCAGCCATTTCCCCAGCTGCTGTGGGGGGCTACACATCTGGGGCGTCATTCTCCGACCCCCCAGAGGGTCGGAGAATGGCCGTTGGCCGCCGTGAATCCCGCCCCCGCCGGTTGCCGAAGTCTCCGAAGGCAGAAAAGTCGGCGGGGCGTTAATGTCGCCGCTGCCATCGGAGAATGTCACGGGTCTGCGCAAGGCAGCCGATTTTCGGCCTGCCGATATTCTCCCTTCCGGATGGGCCGAAGTCCCGTCGACGTGATGACCGTTCACGTCGACGTAAATTAAACCTCCTTTTCATCGGCGTGACCCGGTGCTCCAGGCTCACGCCGACCAGCGTGGAGGTGAGTGACGGCCTGGGGGGTCGGCTCTGGGCAGGCAATGGCGTGGCCGCAGTCTGAATGCGTGAGGAGAGGTGTGTCTCGGGTTGTGTGTGTGTGTGTGCGGCGGGGGGGGGGGGGGGGGCAGGTTAGAGTAGGCTGGGCTCCGGGGGAGTGCCGGGAGGGGGTCCGTGCCGGGGAGGTGGATGGGGGGTCCATGCCGGGGTGGAAGTTGGGGGGGGGTCCGTGCCGTGGTGGAGGTTGGGGGGGGTCCGTGCTGGGGTGGAGGTTGGGGGGGGGGGTCCGTGCCGGGGTGGAGGTTGGAGGGGGTCCGTGCCGTGCCGGGGTGGAGGTTGGGGGGGGTCCGTGCCGTGCCGGGGAGGAGGTTGGGGGTTGGGGGGGTCCGTGCTGGGGTGGAGATTGGGGGCGTGTCCGTGCTGGGGTGGAGGTTGGGGGGGGGTCCGTGCCGTGCCGGGGTGGAGGTTGGGGGGGGGTCCGTACCGTGCCGGGGTGGAGGTTGGGGGGGGTCCGTGCCGGGGTGGAGGTTGGGGGGGGTCCATGCTGGGGTGGAGGTTGGGGGGGGGGTCCGTGCCGGGGTGGAGGTTGGGGGGGGGGTCCGTGCTGGGGTGGAGGTTGGGGGGGGGTCTGTGCCGGGGTGGAGGTTGGGGGGGGGTCCGTGCTGGGGTGGAGGTTGGGGGGGGTTCTGTGCCGAGGAGGGGGATGGGAGGGCAAGTGAGTTGGTCCACCTGGCCAGGTGCCAGCCTCCAACAGTTGGACCCATGCGGTCCATGCCACCTGGCTGGGGGGAGGAGGGGATATGGGCAATGATGACATGTCGTTGTTCCCCTCCCCCCCACCAGGCCATCATGTTTTCAGATCATCCAGCGATGTTGGCCGCCGTGGTGGCAGCCGCTCATGTCTATGTTGCCCTGGATGAGGAGGAGGAGGAGGAGGAGCGTGCCAGAGAGGCGGCGCAGGCTGCCGCAGAGGGGCAGGCGGCAGCCGCCCAGGCTGGAGGGACACCTGACCGACAGGACGAGGAGGGGGAGGAGGACGTCGCGGCCCCACGGCAACGGAGGCACCCGAGGGCGCCCCGTGTGTACCGGCCCCGGCAGTCATACCAGGACCTCATGGACCGGGAATGCAGGAAGAGCTCCAGATGAGCCGGGAAACCGTGGCACACATCTGCCACCTGCTGGCACACCTGTCACCGCGTGGCACTGGCGGGGGACACCCTCTCCCCATGTCCGTCAAGGTTACGGTGGCCCTGAACTTTTATGCAACGGGGTCATTCCAGGCACCGAGTGGGGACCTGTCCGGCATATCGCAGACATCGGTGCACCGGTGCATCCGGGCAGTGACAGATGCCCTATATGCCATGGCGCACCGCTACATCCGCTTCCCCGTGGACCGGGCCAGCCAAGATGCCCGGGCCGTGGGCTTCTCTGCCGTGGCCGGGTTCCCCATGGTCCAGGGCGCGATCGATGGGATGCACGTCGCCGTGCGGCCACCTGCAGATAACAGGGCCGTGTTCACCAATGGGAAGGGGACCTATTCGATGAACGTACAGGTGGTCTGCGACCACCGCATGATGATCCTGCACGTCTGCGCCCGTCACCCAGGCAGTGTACACGACTCATTCGTGTTGTCGCGGTCATCCATCCCCGGCATGTACGAGGGACGCCATCCCCGGCTGAGGGGCTGGTTGCTGGGCGACAGGGGCTACCCATTGCGATCGTGGCTGATGACGCCTATACGGAGGCCACGCAATGAGGCGGAGAACCGCTACAATGATGCCCATGTAGCGACAAGGGGAGTGATCGAGGGGTGCTTTGGCGTGCTGAAGATGCGTTTCAGGTGCCTGGACCTCTCTGGGGGCGCCCTCCAGTATCGGTCAGATAGGGTCGGCCGCATCATTGTGGTGTGCTGCGTCCTGCACAACATAGCCCAGCAGAGGGGCGATGTGCCGCAGGCAGAGGAGGGCGGAGTGGAGGAGCAGCAGGAAGAGGCCCAGTCCTCCCCAGATGAGGGGGATGGGGGCAATGGTCAGGGCAGACGGGGTAGACACAGGCGGGTGGCTGTCCACCGTTACCGGCTGGCCCAGCGGGCACGGGACAGACTGATAGACGCCCGCTTCACTGACTAGATGGTCGTGGGAATCGGGTAGTATGGCCACAGACCGCACACCATGGCAACAGCCGACCACCCACACCCCCCACCCATCCACCCACCCAGCACCCTCACCCCCCTCCCCAACCCCACCCACCCCACCCGCATGCACACCACCCCCCCCCATTGCCGATCCACCTGCGGCACAACGGGCCGGGCTCACACAGTTGCGGGTGGACGCGTGTCTATCGCAGGCCATGGAGGATGATGACAACCCGCCCTGCGATGAGCTCCTGGCTCTACATCGTTGGACTATGTCTGACCCATGGCCACAGTACCACCATCCACCCGGACCATCCCTGCATGCGGCTGTGACACTGCAGCGCACGGTCCCGTCCTCTGCCCAGGGGATGTTGATGGCGGCACAGGGGGAAGGGGGCAGACTCACCTGGGGCTGAGGTAAGACCACCCCTCACACACACACTTGCGCTCAACGTACATGACACCCCCGCACACTTTGGACAGAGCACAAAGGCAGCTTCGGTAGGTGTAACATTGACTTTAATAACCAAAGGAGTTCATGCACGTGCCCTAGCCCCTAAAACTCATCTGTGCCCTGCACCCGTGCCAACTTACTCAGTGTCTAATTGTTTGGCCTTACGGGCCCTTTGACTACGTCTACGTGGTTCCCCAGATGGTACAGCAGAATTGGAGGTGGACTCCTGTGATTCCTGCCCTCTGACACTGGATCCCTTTGGCGGCCGTTTCCTGGGGCGTCCTGGCCTAGATGGGCCAGGCTGCGGCCCGGGCGACTGGGATGGCGAGCTGCCAGCCTGTCCTGCCCGTTGCCCACCCGATGCACCTGGGACGGAAAGGGGGGGGAGTCCGAGGTCTCGCGGTGTACCGGGACCTCCCCTACAGGGGGAGCCGGGACGGACCACACCACCTCCTCCTCCCTCGGGGTGCCCGATGGCCCCCAGGCCTCTACATGGGTGGGGGATGCGAACGGACTGGCCATCCGACGCCCCCCCGACATTTGGCGCTGCCAGTCCTGGAGGCCCGTGCTGGTATCGACAGGGGTCTGCAGGTTTGCAGCCATGGAGCCCAGGGGGTTGGCAAACCCTGTCTGTGACAGTGTGACGCCGGCTCGCACATGGTCACTGGCGCCGATGCCCTCAGCAATGGCCTGCAGAGACTGGGCCATGGCCTGCTGAGACTGGGCTATGGCGTTGAGCGCCTCTGCCATCTGGCGCTGGCACTGGCTCATGGCCTCCTGTGAGAGGGCAGCCATTTCCTGGGCCACAGACGCCGCCTGCACGGAAGGCCCCAGGCCTCGCAAACCGTTCCCCATGTCTGACACCGTCGCACCCATTGCCTCCACCGCGGACGCCACACGTGCGGTGTCGGCCTGGGTGGCACGCATGACCGGCACCACTCCCAGCTCCTGGACGCGGGTGGACTCCTCCACCTGCGACCGCAGCCGCCGCAAGCCGCCCGTCACCCTCTTCGCTCGTCTCCGGGTCGGTGGTTGCATCGGATCTATGTGTGGGTGTGGTAACTGCAGGAACCCGGGATCCATCTGGGCGGCAGATGTTCACTTGGGCTGGGCTGCCGTCCAACCGCCCGGTCCCTCTGCTGCTCCTACCTCCACCTGCTGTACCAGGACGGCTGTGTTGTGCGCACCAGTGAGTGTACCAGACGCCTCATCACTAAAGTGCCCAACCGTGGTGAGTGTTTCTGCGATGGTGGAGGGTGTTGGTGACAGCAGTGGCATTGTGTCGTGCTCTTCGTCCCACTCTGAGTCCATGGCACTTTGGGGTGGGGGTTCGTCTCCACCCATCCACTCTGAGTCACTGTCCGGTATCAGTACAGATTAACTTACTTGCCTTGCAGGTCAGCTGTTGAGTTCGGGAGTGAGAGCTGGGACCTTAGAATCAGCGCGGGAATTTTGAAAAGCGCGGGGGCTGCGAGACAGAGGGGACCATTTAAAAGGTTGCTGTCTGTGGTGAGGTGAGTACAGATTAACTTACTTGCCTTGCAGGTCAGCTGTTGAGTTCGGGAGTGAGAGCTGGGACCTTAGAATCAGCGCGGGAATTTTTGAAAAGCGCGGGGGCTGCGAGACAGAGGGGACCATTTAAAAGGTTGCTGTCTGTGGTGAGGTGAGTACAGATTAATTTACTTGCCTTGCAGGTCAGCTGTTGAGTTCGGGAGTGAGAGCTGGGACCTTAGAATCAGCGCGGGAATTTTTGAAAAGCGCGGGGGCTACGAGACAGAGGGGACCATTTAAAAGGTTGCTGTCTGTGGTGAGGTGAGTACAGATTAATTTACTTGCCTTGCAGGTCAGCTGTTGAGTTCGGGAGTGAGAGCTGGGACCTTAGAATCAGCGCGGGAATTTTGAAAAGCGCGGGGGCTGCGAGACAGAGGGGACCATTTAAAAGGTTGCTGTCTGTGGTGAGGTGAGTACATATTAACTTACTTGCCTTGCAGGTCAGCTGTTGAGTTCGGGAGTGAGAGCTGGGACCTTAGAATCAGCGCGGGAATTTTGAAAAAGCGCAGATTAACAACTTGCTTACCTTGCAGGCCAAGTCGATTTCAGCAGGAGCGGAGCAGGTTAGTCCATTTCTGCGGGGGCAGTGCGGAAGTGATTTCTGGGAGGTAAGTTTCTCCTTTAAATAAATTTTTTTTTTAAAATTCTAGTGTTTAAGGTGGGAACAGGAAGTCGACCCGCGGACGTCTGGGAAGACCCTCACCAATAAATTCTGGTGGAGAGGAAACCCTTTGGAGTGAGGTAAGTACCATATTTTATTATTGTTATTAATAATTTTTATTCTTTCTTTTTTTTTATATATAACATTTTTTTTTTTTTAAATTTAGTTGTTAGCCAGATCTTGGTAGAAAGTTAGAGGAATGGCAGGGAAGGGAGTGCAATGTTCCTCCTGCAGGATGTTTGAGGTGAGGGATGCCGTTAGTGTCCCTGCTGATTTTACCTGCAGGAAGTGCTGCCATCTCCAGCTCCTCCAAGACCGAGTTAGGGAACTGGAGCTGGAGTTGGAAGAACTTCGGATCATTCGGGAGGCAGAGGGGGTCATAGATAGCAGCTTCAGGGAATTAGTTACACCAAAGATTGGAGATAGATGGGTAACTGTAAGAGGGACGGGGAAAAAACAGTCAGTGCAGGGATCCCCTGCGGTCGTTCCCCTGAGAAACAAGTATACCGCTTTGGATACTTGTGGGGGGGACGACTTACCAGGGGTAAGCCATGGGGTACAGACCTCTGGCACAGAGTCTGTCCCTGTTGCTCAGAAGGGAAGGGGGGAGAGGAGCAGAGCATTAGTAATTGGGGACTCTATAGTCAGGGGCACAGATAGGAGATTTTGTGGGAGCGTGAGAGACTCACGTTTGGTATGTTGCCTCCCAGGTGCAAGGGTACGTGATGTCTCGGATCGTGTTTTCCGGGTCCTTAAGGGGGAGGGGGAGCAGCCCCAAGTCGTGGTCCACATTGGCACTAACGACATAGGTAGGAAAGGGGATAAGGATGTCAGGCAGGCTTTCAGGGAGCTAGGATGGAAGCTCAGAACTAGAACAAACAGAGTTGTTATCTCTGGGTTGTTGCCCGTGCCACGTGATAGTGAGATGAGGAATAGGGAGAGAGAGCAATTAAACACGTGGCTACAGGGATGGTGCAGGCGGGAGGGATTCAGATTTCTGGATAACTGGGGCGCTTTCTGGGGAAGGTGGGACCTCTACAGACAGGATGGTCTACATCTGAACCTGCGGGGCACAAATATCCTGGGGGGGAGATTTGTTAGTGCTCTTTGGGGGGGTTTAAACTAATGCAGCAGGGGCATGGGAACCTGGATTGTAGTTTTAGGGTAAGGGAGAATGAGAGTATAGAGGTCAGGAGCTCAGATTTGACGTCGGAGGAGGGGGCCAGTGTTCAGGTAGGTGGTTTGAAGTGTGTCTACTTCAATGCCAGGAGTATACGAAATAAGGTAGGGGAACTGGCAGCATGGGTTGGTACCTGGGACTTCGATGTTGTGGCCATTTCGGAGACGTGGATAGAGCAGGGACAGGAATGGATGTTGCAGGTTCCGGGGTTTAGGTGTTTTAGTAAGCTCAGGGAAGGAGGCAAAAGAGGGGGAGGTGTGGCGCTGCTAGTCAAGAGCAGTATTACGGTGGCGGAGAGGATGCTAGATGGGGACTCATCTTCCGAGGTAGTATGGGCTGAGGTTAGAAACAGGAAAGGAGAGGTCACCCTGTTGGGAGTTTTCTATAGGCCTCCAAATAGTTCTAGGGATGTAGAGGAAAGGATGGCGAAGATGATCCTGGATATGAGCGAAAGTAACAGGGTAGTTATTATGGGAGACTTTAACTTTCCAAATATTGACTGGAAAAGATATAGTTCGAGTACATTAGATGGGTCGTTTTTTGTTCAGTGTGTGCAGGAGGGTTTCCTGACACAGTTTGTTGACAGGCCAACAAGAGGTGAGGCCACATTGGATTTGGTTTTGGGTAATGAACCAGGCCAGGTGTTGGATTTGGAGGTAGGTGAGCACTTTGGGGACAGTGACCACAATTCGGTGACGTTTACGTTAAGGATGGAAAGGGATAAGTATACACCGCAGGGCAAGAGTTATAGCTGGGGGAAGGGAAATTATGATGCCATTAGACGTGACTTGGGGGGGATAAGGTGGAGAAGTAGGCTGCAAGTTTTGGACACACTGGATAAGTGGAGCTTGTTCAAGGATCAGCTATTGCGTGTTCTTGATAAGTATGTACCGGTCAGGCAGGGAGGAAGGTGCCAAGCGAGGGAACCGTGGTTTACCAAAGAAGTGGAATCTCTTGTTAAGAGGAAGAAGGAGGCCTATGTGAAGATGAGGTGTGAAGTTTCAGTTGGGGCGATGGATAGTTACAAGGTAGCGAGGAAGGATCTAAAGAGAGAGCTAAGACGAGCAAGGAGGGGACATGAGAAGTATTTGGCAGGAAGGATCAAGGAAAACCCAAAAGCTTTCTATAGGTATGTCAGGAATAAGCGAATGACTAGGGACAGAGTAGGACCAGTCAAGGACAGGGATGGGAAGTTGTGTGTAGAGTCTGAAGAGATAGGCGAGATACTAAATGAATATTTTTCGTCAGTATTCACTCAGGAAAAAGATAATGTTGTGGAGGAGAATGCTGAGCTCCAGGTAAATAGATTAGATGGCATTGAGGTAAGTAGGGAAGAGGTGTTGGCAATTCTGGACAGGCTGAAAATAGATAAGTCCCCGGGGCCTGATGGGATTTATCCTAGGATTCTCTGGGAGGCCAGGGAAGAGATTGCTGGACCATTGGCTTTGATTTTTATGTCATCATTGGATACAGGAATAGTGCCAGAGGACTGGAGGATAGCAAATGTGGTCCCTTTGTTCAAAAAGGGGAGCAGAGACAACCCCGGCAACTATAGACCGGTGAGCCTCACGTCTGTAGTGGGTAAAGTCTTGGAGGGCATTATAAGAGACAAGATTTATAATCATCTAGATAGGAATAATATGATCAGGGATAGTCAGCATGGCTTTGTGAAGGGTAGGTCATGCCTCACAAACCTTATCGAGTTCTTTGAGAAGGTGACTGAACAGGTAGACGAGGGTAGAGCAGTTGATGTGGTGTATATGGATTTCAGCAAAGCGTTTGATAAGGTTCCCCACGGTAGGCTATTGCAGAAAATACGGAGGCTGGGGATTGAGGGTGATTTAGAGATGTGGATCAGAAATTGGCTAGCTGAAAGAAGACAGAGGGTGGTGGTTGATGGGAAATGTTCAGAATGGAGTTCTGTCACAAGTGGAGTACCACAAGGATCTGTTCTGGGGCCGTTGCTGTTTGTCATTTTTATCAATGACCTAGAGGAAGGCGCAGAAGGGTGGGTGAGTAAATTTGCAGACGATACTAAAGTCGGTGGTGTTGTCGATAGTGAGGAAGGAAGTAGCAGGTTACAGAGGGATATAGATAAGCTGCAGTGCTGGGCTGAGAGGTGGCAAATGGAGTTTAATGTAGAGAAGTGTGAGGTGATTCACTTTGGAAGGAAAAACAGGAATGTGGAATATGTGGCTAATGGAAAAGTTCTTGAAAGTGTGGATGAGCAGAGGGATCTAGGTGTCCATGTACATAGATCCCTGAAAGTTGCCACCCAGGTTGATAGGGTGGTGAAGAAGGCCTATGGAGTGTTGGCCTTTATTGGTAGAGGGATTGAGTTCCGGAGTCAGGAGGTCATGTTGCAGCTGTACAGAACTCTGGTACGGCCGCATTTGGAGTATTGCGTACAGTTCTGGTCACCGCATTATAGGAAGGACGTGGAGGCTTTGGAACGGGTGCAGAGGAGATTTACCAGGATGTTGCCTGGAATGGAGGGAAAATCTTATGAGGAAAGGCTGATGGACTTGAGGTTGTTTTCGTTAGAGAGAAGAAGGTTAAGAGGAGACTTGATAGAGGCATACAAAATGATCAGAGGGTTAGATAGGGTGGACAGTGAGAGCCTTCTCCCGTGGATGGAAATGGCTAGCACGAGGGGACATAGCCTTAAACTGAGGGGTAATAGATATAGGACAGAGGTCAGGGGTAGGTTCTTTACGCAAAGAGTAGTGAGGCCGTGGAATGCCCTACCTGCTACAGTAGTGAACTCGCCAACATTAAGGGCATTTAAAAGTTTATTGGATAAACATATGGATGATAATGGTATAGTGTAGGTTAGATGGCTTTTGTTTCGGTGCAACATCGTGGGCCGAAGGGCCTGTACTGCGCTGTATTGTTCTATGTTCTATGTTCTATGTTCTATTTCGTCTTCCTGAGTAGTGCTGTCCCGGGTAGGGGTGTCCTGGGTAGTGGTGTCCTGGGTAGTGGTGTCCTGGGTAGTGGTGTCCTGGGTAGTGGTGTCCTGGCTCGGATGTGACGGGGGCCTGTGGCTGCCCCCCTCGTCGCTGGGTGGTCGCTCCCGCAAGTGACGGGGGTGTCGTCTCCCTGTTGCTCCAGGTCTCTCCGTCTCCCGTGGTGTGCGAGGGGCATCCTGCGGGCGTCGCATGCTGGAGGGGCGGGTCTCTCCGTCTCCCGTGGTCTCCGAGGGGCATCCTGCGGGCGTCGCATGCTGGAGGGTCCGGGTCTCTCCGTCTCCCGTGGTCTCCGAGGGGCATCCTGCGGGCGTCGCATGCTGGAGGGTCCGGGTCTCTCCGTCTCCCGTGGTCTCCGAGGGGTGGTCTCCGAGGGGCAGCCTGCGGGCGTCGCATGCTGGAGGGTCCGGGTCTCTCCGTCTCCCGTGGTCTCCGAGTGGCATCCTGCGGGCGTCGCATGCTGGAGGGTCCGGGTCTCTCCGTCTCCCGTGGTCTCCGAGGGGCATCCTGCGGGCGTCGCATGCTGGAGGGTCCGGTTCTCTCCGTCTCCCGTGGTCTCCGAGGGGCATCCTGCGGGCGTCGCATGCTGGAGGGTGCGGGTCTCTCCGTCTCCTGTGGTCTCCACGGGGCATCCTGTGGGCGGTCTGCATCTGCGGGGATGGGTGCCTGGACGTTTGGTCCTGCGATACACAATGAAGCATGCATGGTTAGACATCAGGCAGTGATCAGGTGATACGGGGGAGGGGGATATAGGGGAGGGGGATATGGGGACGGGCTGTCGGTGCCTCACTCGCTAGTACGCCCCCGACCTCTGCATCAGCAACCTCCCGGTCCTCAGGTCCGCCAGCCAGTTCCAGGGCCCTTTCCTCGTGTACGGTCAGTGGCCTCTCATCAGCGGGCCCTCCTCCAGTCCTCACATGCTCCCCATTGTTGTGTGCGCGCTTCTCCTGTGGGGGGGGGGCAGGGGTAAAAGGCAACAGTGTTAGGCAGGTATATGAATGCACGCCATCGGTTGCGCGTGCATTGCAGAGGTTAAGGTTAGGGCTGGATTCACTTGGGGATATGGGGGAGGGGGGGATATGGGGGAGGGGCGATATGGGGGAGGGGGGATATGGAGGAGGGGAGGGATATGGGGGAGGGGGGTATATGGGGAGGGGGGGATATGGGGGAGGGGGGATATGGGGGAGGGGGGATATGGGGGATATGGGGGAGGGGGGATATGGGGGAGGGGGGGATATGGGGAGGGGGGATATGGGGGAGGCTCACCCTGCCTGCTCTGACGAGGTCGTTCACCTTCTTGTGGCACTGGGTGCCTGTCCGTGGTGTCAGGGCCACAGCGGTGACGGCCTCTGCCACTTCCCTCCACAGACGCCGGCTGTGGCGTGGGGCAACTCTGCGGCCGTGCCCGGGATACAGGGCGTCCCTCCTCTGCTCCACCGCGTCCAGGAGCGCCTCCACATCGCGTGACTCGAACCTCGGGGCTGAGCGACGGCCAGCCATCCAGTCGGGTGTTGCGGTCGGGTGTTGCGGTCGGGTGGCGGGGGAGTAGCGCGGCCTTATGAGCCGTCACACCGTGCAGCGCGTATGACGCTGCACGGCGTGAACCACTGCGCAAGCGCGAATCCCGTTACGTCGCTGCTAGCCCATTTCGGGCCGCAGACTATCGACCCATTTTTCCGACGTGACGCAAGTCGGATTTGCGCCGTTTTTTGCGCCGATCGGCGGACTTTCCGCCGATAACGGAGAATTTCGCCCCTGATACCAATAAAGCCTCAGTGTGGATTCAACTTCGTCTCCAGTCAAATTGATCGTGCCTCATTGGCTTACACAGAGTTATAATCAGGCCCCATGTGTTCACACAGACAGGAAACATAATGTTTTAAAATGTTATTCAAAGGCATCAAGGAGTCCCCTGTGGGTGACAGAAAGTGACATTCAACTCAAGTTTTTCTTTAGTCTTTCCCGGGATGTGGGTATCAGGATCTGGCTGGGCCAGCATTTATTCCTCATGCGGGAAGTTCAGAGCCAGCCCCATTGCTGTGGGTCTGGAGTCAGATGTCGGCCAGACCGGGTAAGGACGGCAGATTTCCTTCTCTAAAGGACATTGATGCACCTGGTGGCTTTTTACAACAATCGATGATAGCTGTACACCATTACTGAGACTAGCTTGCAATTCCAGATTTTCTATTAGTCAATTAAATTTATGATGTAAGTCAGTTAAATTTATTCAGTGATTTCATTCAAATTCCCCCAGCTGCTGTGGTGACATTCAAAGCCACATCCCTGTTAGCCTGGCCCTCTGGATTACTAGTCCTGTGACAAAACCGTTACAGCACTGTCTCCCTGACTCTCAATTGCTTTGATAAGAGAGGCATCTTTGAAGTGGTCCCCATAGACGTTTTTGCAGTTGTGAATCGAATTGACCAAACGAAGGCCGGGGTTCGCCATTCCGAACCCACCTCGTTACCGCTGCCAGCGAGGACGGAGAATGTGGCGCTCAGCCAAATCTCACATTCGCTGAAGCAGATCCGGAAAATCCCACCGCCCTGACCGGACGGGGAATCCCGCTGCCCTGACCGGACACAGAATCCCGCTGTCCTGGCCGGACGGAGAATCCCGCTACGCTGACCGGACGCAGAATCCCGCTGCCCTGACCAGACGGAGAATCCCGCTGTCCTGACCGGACACAGAATCCCGCTACCCTGCCCGGACACAGAATCCCACTGTCCTGACCGGACACAGAATCCCGTTGCCCTGACCGGACACAGAATCCCTCTGTCTGGACCGGACACAGAATCCCGCTGCCCTGACCGGACACAGAATCCCGCTGCCCTGACACAGAATCCCGCTGCCCTGACCGGACGGAGAATCCCACTGCCCTGACCGGACACAGAATCCCGCTGCCCTGACCGGACGGAGAATCCCGCTGCACTGACCGGACACAGAATCCCGCTGCCCTGACCGGACACAGAATCCCGCTGTCCTGGCCGGACGGAGAATCCCGCTATGGTGACCGGACGCAGAATCCCGCTGCCCTGACCAGACGGAGAATCCCGCTGTCCGGACCGGACACAGAATCCCGCTGCCCTGACCGGACAGAGAATCCCGCTGTCCTGACCGGACACAGAATCCCGCTACCCTGCCCGGACACAGAATCCCACTGTCCTGACCGGACACAGAATCCCGTTGCCCTGACCGGACACAGAATCCCTCTGTCCGGACCGGACACAGAATCCCGCTGCCCTGACCGGACACAGAATCCCGCTGCCCTGACACAGAATCCCGCTGCCCTGACCGGATGGAGAATCCCACTGTCCTGACCGGACACAGAATCCCGTTGCCCTGACCGGACACAGAATCCCTCTGTCCGGACCGGACACAGAATCCCGCTGCCCTGACCGGACACAGAATCCCGCTGCCCTGACACAGAATCCCGCTGCCCTGACCGGATGGAGAATCCCACTGCCCTGACCGGACACAGAATCCTGCTGCCCTGACCGGACGGAGAATCCCGCTGCACTGACCGGACACAGAATCCCGCTGCCCTGACCGGACACAGAATCCCGCTGTCCTGGCCGGACGGAGAATCCCGCTATGGTGACCGGACGCAGAATCCCGCTGCCCTGACCAGACGGAGAATCCCGCTGTCCGGACCGGACACAGAATCCCGCTGCCCTGACCGGACACAGAATCCCGCTGCCCTGACCGGACGGAGAATCCCGCTGCCCTGACCGGACGGAGAATCCCGCTGCCCTGACCGCACACAGAATCCCGCTGCCCTGACCGGACACAGAATCCCGCTGCCCTGACTGCACACAGAATCCCGCTGCCCTGACCGGACACAGAATCCCGCTGCCCTGACCGGACACTGAATCCCGCTGCCCTGACCGGACACAGAATCCCGCTGCCCTGACCAGACGGAGAATCCCGCTGTCCTGACCGGACACAGAATCCCGCTGTCCTGACCGGACACAGAATCCCGCTGCCCTGACCGGACACAGAATCCCGCTGCCCTGACCGGACACAGAATCCCGCTGCCCTGACCGGAGACAGAATCCCGCTGCCCTGACCAGACGGAGAATCCCGCTGCCCTGACCGGACACAGAATCCCGCTGCCCTGACCGGACACAGAATCCCGCTGCCCTGACCAGACACAGAATCCCGCTGCCCAGACCGGACACAGAATCCCGCTGTCCTGACCGGACGGGGAATCCCGCTGCCCTAACCGGACACAGAATCCCGCTGCCCTGACCGGACACAGAATCCCGCTGCCCTGACCGGACGGAGAATCCCGCTGCCCTGACCGGACACAGAATCCCGCTGCCCTGACCGGACACAGAATCCCGCTGCCCTGACCGGACACAGGATCCCGCTGCCCTGACCGGACACAGAATCCCGCTGCCCTGACCAGACGGAGAATCCCGCTGCCCTGACCGGACACAGAATCCCGCTGCCCTGACCGGACACAGGATTCCGCTGCCCTGACCGGACACAGAATCCCGCTGCCCTGACCAGACGGAGAATCCCGCTGCCCTGAATAGACACAGAATCCCACTGTCCTGACCGGACGGGGAATCCCGCTGCCCTGACCGGACACAGAATCCCGCTGCCCTGACCGGACACAGAATCCCGCTGCCCTGACCGGACACAGAATCCCGCTGCTCTGACCAGGCAGAGAATCACGCTGCCCTGACCGGACACAGAATCCCGCTGCCCTGACCGGACACAGAATCCCGCTGCCCTGACCGGACACAGAATCCCGCTGCCCTGACCGGACGGGGAATCCCGCTGCCCAGACCGGACAGCGAATCCTGCTGCCCTGACCGGACGGAGAATCCCGCTGCCCTGACCGGACGGAGAATCCCGCTGCCCTGACCGGACGGGGAATCCCGCTGCCCTGACCGGACACAGAATCCCGCTGCCCTGACCGGACGGGGAATCCCGCTGCCCAGACTGGAGAGAGAATCCCGCTGCCCTGACCGGACGGAGAATCCCGCTGCCCTGACAGGACTCAGAATCCCGCTGCCCAGACCGGACACAGAATCCCGCTGCCCTGACCGGACACAGAATCCCGCTGCCCTGACCGGACGGAGAATCCCGCTGCCCTGACCGGACGGGGAATCCCGCTGCCCTGACCGGACGGGGAATCCCGCTGCCCTGACCGGACACAGAATCCCGCTGCCCTGACCGGACACAGAATCCCGCTCTATGTCCTCTATTATGACATAAGGTTCAAATACCAGACGTTCAGAGGTTCAAGTTTGGGCGTAAAGGTACCAAAGCAAGTCTGAGACAATAAAGGAGACTCAGAGTGATGACGGAAAGTCAGGAGTAACATGGGAAGTTCCTGTAATCAGGAAAGTCCAGGCCGGGAGCTTTCGGCCCTGCCATAGCTGGTCCCTTCGTGGATAAGATTGGAAAATGCGGCAAGTCAGCCAAAAGTCCATTGACTTTGGCAGAACCAAATATCAGGCTGGAGGATAGGCCCGGAATAGTCCACCGGTAGGCGGTAAAGGAAGTTCAAGAATATTATGGAAATTCAGGGACCTGAGAAGTCTCAAGTTTAAAATCTCATCTGATCTGAAGGCCAGGATCTCCAACAGTCTGGCATTCCCTAAGTACCATGCTGAGGCCTGGATTTTGCTCTTAAGCAGCCTCTGAGTTGGGGAGATTAAGATGCACAGGCAGCAGGCGAAAGTTTGAAAATGCCTGTTCCGGAGTAGAGCCTGCGTACAGAGATCACTCCCTTCAGTGGCCAGTTGTCTTTGAACGCTGACTGTTCGCGCCTTCACTGGAGTCATGATCTCTCCTATTCTCATTTAATCGGTTCTTGGAATAGAAGAAGTTATCCTGGAATTAGTGTCCAGGGTCAGCTGAGCGCGTCACTGAATTCTAACAAGCTACCCAGTGTAGAATGGGCATTGAGAGTTTGAGGCGTAAGAGGAACGTGGGCATGCTCAAATGACTCACGAAGCAAACAGTTTAAAGAGCAAAGGAAGCGCTTGAGCTGAACACGCGGCACAGGGCTCTGAAGGTGTTGAGGATGCTCAACAAGGCTTCACCAAAACAGTGGACGCCAAATCAGTTTTTCTGCAGCTGGCAAAGAATAAAACAAAACCCTATTAATGTACAGCTTCAGGATGTCTCAAAGGGCTTCACAGCCAATAAAGTATTTTCTGCAGCGTAGCCACTGCTGCAATGTAGGAAACACAGCAATCTCTGCTCAGCAAACTCCGACAAACAGCAATCTGATGATGACCAGAGCATCTGGTTTCGTGATGTTGATTGAGGGATAAATATTGGCCTCAATACCAGGCATAACACACCTGCTCTTCTTCAAAATAATGGTCGTGAGATCTTTTACATCTGCCTGAGGGGGTCTTGGTTTAACATCTCGTCCAAAAAGGCAGCACCTCTGACCGTGCAGCATTCCCTCTGTACTGCACCAGCGTATCAACTTGGATCTTGCGCTTAAGAGCCAGCACAGTAGCATTGTGGGGCAGCACGGTAGCATTGTGGATAGCACAATTGCTTCTCAGCTCCAGGGTCCCAGGTTCGATTCCCACTTGGGTCACTGTCTGTGCGGAGTCTGCACATCCTCCCCGTGTGTGTGTGTGGGTTTCCTCCGGGTGCTCCGGTTTCCTCCCACAGTCCAAAGATGTGCAGGTTAGGTGGATTGGCCATGATAAATTGCCCTTAGTGTCCAATATTGCTCTTAGTATTAGGTGGGGTTACTGGGTTATGGGGATAGGGTGGAGGTATGGACATTGGGTAGGGTGCTCTTTCCAAGACCTGGTGCAGACTCGATGGGCCGAATGGCCTCCTTCTGCACTGTAAATTCTATGATAATCTATGATAATTTTGCAATGTCGGGGAGACTCCACGACATTTAAAAATGTGCATGGAACCTGGCTGGAGAAATTCTGCCCCCATTTCCAACAGATCAAATTATTTTTGCCAGTAGGAGAAGGAGGAGGGTTCTGATTTACACAAGACTTAGCAAGGGCATTTGAACTTAGTGATGCGTTCAAACTGACTGCATTTTGGCAGGTCCAAATGCCTTAACCCACAATGTGCGAGTTACAAATTCATGAATTAGATACACTGACTCTTACAAGAATTCCTTTTTAATGATTTTGAAGAATTGCTTGAAGGGTGGATAAGCTCCCTTTGACTATTATGATCTGAAATTTCTTTTAAATCCCCCGCTCTTCAAACCCTAAAAGAGAATTGGCTGCAGCTGTCAGTGATCGTTTGAAAAGAAACTCTGCTGGATTAGTTTGATTGACAGGCTAGCTTGTGTCGCATTTGTAAAGCAACGTCAATTGAGTTCTTTGTTGACGTTTTGCTGTGGTTATTTATTATGAATGCTTGGCTGAGTTTCAACAGCCACAATTACCTCAACAGGGAGTTCCAAGTTTACAGTTTTATTGGAAGCTTATAGAGGCTCTTAAAGCATTAAGAGGTTTGTTTGTTTTTGTAAGAGATTAACCACTTGAAGAGAGTTAAAAGTTTCAATGCTTTCATGAATGGAAGTTTTCTTTTCACTATTATCAACCCATTATCAGGCATGGCTCCCTCACCCGTGGGCCAGAAGATTGAAGGCTTAGGCCCTATGCTGGATAATCTAGGCTGACACTCCAGGGGAGTGCTGCACTGCTGGTGGTGCTGGGGATTTGAATGAAATATTAACCTGAGGTCCTGCCTTCCTTCTCAGGTGGATATAAAAGATCCCATGGCACTACTTTGAAGAGGCAATTATTTATTTAAAACAAATATTTATCCCTCAAACCACATCACTAAAGCAGATAATCTGGTCATTATCACATTACTAAATGCTGTATTTCCTACATTATAACAGTCACTGCACTTGAAATGTATTTCATTGCGTATAAAGGGACATCCTGAGTACATGAAAGACGCTATATAAATGCAAATCGCTCCTTTCCATCTATCTATCCATCACCAAGGCAGAGACCTCTGGTATCCCACCAGAATTTTGCACAGATTTACTAATTAAATCCTGGTTTAGCACAGGGCTAAATCGCTGGCTTTTAAAGCAGACCAAGGCAGGCCAGCAGCATGGTTCAATTCCCGTACCGGCCTCCCCGAACAGGCGCCGGAATGTGGCGACTAGGGGCTTTTCACAGTAACTTCATTTGAAGCCTACTCGTGACAATAAGCGAATTTCATTTTCATTTCATTTCATGTGTTCTCTTGGTGCTGTGTTCGGCCGCGGAGCCCCAAACCTTCTCACTTAAATGGAAAAGTGCTTCTAACAGAGCCGTACTGACCCGGTGTAGGGATCCTGTCCACTGCGCACCTCCTTTAACATCCGGTCACGGCTGAGTTAACTCTGTGGCTGTGGAGAGCGAAGTCTTTTTCAGGCCAGAGTTAAGCTACATTGGCAAGTTGTGCAGAGGCAGAGAAGACATTTTTTTGCTGCTCGAATGGCCATGGTGGAATGCTGCAAGCACGCTGAGGTGCTGCGCGTTCCTGCTGGTTGCATTCATTGCATTTTCTAATTTTCATAACCAATCCTGCAGCAATCTTTCACCTTCACATCTCTGAGCTTTCACAGATTTCTTTTCCTGGCTGCATAGGAATGAGGCAGAGACTGCCTCGGGCTAAACTGGGGGGGGGGGGGGGGGGGAAACAACATCAAAGTGGAACATTCCCATTAGAAAAAAAGATTGATTCAAGTCTTTAAAGATCACAAACTTCTTTCTGTGAGGCGAATGTGTGAAGAATGTGTTACATTGAAGCAAGAAATATAGCCGCCATTCTGCCCATTGAGTCTACATCAGTCTCTGGAGAGCAACCCAGTTGGTCCCATTCTTCTCTCGCCACTCTATTTCCCTCAAGTACACATCTAATTTTATTTTGAAATCATTGATAATCTCTGCTTCCACCGTCCTCATAAGCAGCGGCTAGTCCAAGGTCATTGCGAACTCTGTGTAGTGTGCTACCTCCTATGCCCCCCCCTACGTTTCTTGCCCCAAACCTTAAATTTGTGCACCATTAACTAATCGGAACATTATTTGTAAAGATCTTTGGTTGGATTCTCCGATTCTGAAGCTATGTCCGAGCACCGGCATGGGAACGCCCGACAAATTGGCATCAAACGGCCACCGATCCCCCGTTTAGCTGGGGGCTAGCAGTACGACATCATAGTGCACCCGCGTCTAGCTGCCGATAAGGCCCGGAGAATTGCCGGGTCCATGGTCGTGCATGCTCACGCCGACGGCCAGCAGCGGCCGCGCGGTGCTAATGACGGCGGCCGCACGCGGACCCGGCCCACGAAAGAGTGCCCCCCCCCACCCCCCTTTGGCCGGCTCACGCACCCTGGACTAGCCCCCACAGGGCCCCCAGTCCCTGATAAAGTCCCCCTCCCCCCGCCCGCGATTCGGCCCCTCCCCCGACTGAGTCCGCAGCTGCCACGCCGAGTTCCCGAGGGGTGAGACCACACACGACCCACGCCGTCGGGAACCCGGCCGGTCAGGAGCGGAGCATCGGGGGGGGGGGGGGGCCTCAGGCAATGTCCTGAGGACGTCGATACGTCGCGCGCCGAACTCGCCAAGTACTCAGCTTTGGCGGGGCGGAGCATCGCAAAAGCGGCGCCACCCCCGATTTAGTCGGAATCCGGTATTCTCCGCCCGATTGCCAAACGTGCTTTTGCCGTCGGTGACCGGAGAATCCAGCCCTTTGTTTCTTTTCCTTTTCTGGAAGGCAGGGGGGGTTAGAGCCTGTGCCCACAGTGCGGGGAAGTCCGATGGTCAGAAAGAGCGGGAAAGTAATGGTCATGCCAGCGTAGGTGCTCCAAGCGTGTGGCAGCGAAGAGTTTAAAGAGTGAGCTGTACAGTTTTGATCGACTGACGAAGAATAAGTAGCGGTGGGGGTGAAATTTGAGCTGGGCCTGAATGCTGCCTGGGCGGTATTACACTGGCCGCCTGTTCTGTGCCCTGCCTGACAGACAGCTCCGTGAGAGTCAATGGGTGCAGACATTAATGGGCAGACGAATGGCTCAAGGTGAATTTCTACACAAGTCGGTCTCAATTTTAAGACAATTGTCTGAGCAAACGTAACCGAGTTGTGACAAGGAGTGAACTGCCCGAAGGGAAGATTCATTGATAACTTTCAGACAAGTACTCATAGGGAAATTAGTTTTACTCATTCACGGAATGTGGACGCAAGCCCAGCATTTCATTGCCCATCTCTAATTGCCCTTGAGAAGGTGGTAGTGAGTTGCCTTCTTGAACCGCTGCAGGCCGCGTGGTGTAGGTACACCCGCAGTGCTGTTAGGAATTTGATCCTGCGACAGTGAAGGAACAGCGATATATTTCGAACCCAGGAGGGTGTGTGACTTGAAGGGAAGTCGCAGGTGGTGATGTTCCCACGTGTCTGCTGCCCTTGTCCCTCCAGGTGGTAGAGGTCCTCCATTTGGAAGGTTCTGTTGAAGGATCCTTTGCAGGGCTATGTGCAAAGCGAAGGGACAGTGGGACTAATTAGACATCTCTCTTGAAGAGCTAGCAAAGGAATGACAGGCTGAATGTCCTCCTGTGGGGGATGCGTCTATGAATCAAAGTGTTTAGAACAGTTGATTCACAATGGACAAGAGAGGAAAGCACAGAGGCTGAATCTTCAATGTCTTATAAAACAGTGAGAAAATGCATATACATGGGAAAGATAGGAAAAGGACAGGAAAAGGACATGTCTGTTCAACAACAACACATTTTCTTCTCCCTTGACCAGGGCTGGGTGAGATGTTTGAGGAATCTCCTGAGTAAAACTAAAAGGTGTGAGGAGTGAATGCCAAGCTGAGAGTGCAGGCAGCTGAAGGAGCACCATAGAACCATCGAACCCCTACAGTGCGGAACAAGGCCGTGCCGCCCGCCGAGTCTGCACCAATCCTTCCAATGAGCACTTTATCTATGCCCATTCACTGGTCCAACCCGCCCTGTCTCCGGAACCCCATAACCTAAACTGCACATCCCCGGATGCCAAGGGGCAATTTATCACGGCCAATCCACCTAACCTGCACATCTTTGGTCTGTGGGAGGAAACCGGAGCACCCGCAGGAAACCCACGCAGACACAGGAAGAACAAAGAACAATACAGCACAGGAACAGGCCCTTCGGCCCTCCAAACCTGTACCGGTCATGATACCAACCTTTTCCAAAACCCTCAGCACTTCCTTGTGTCATATCCCTCTATACCCATTAAAGGTGGCCAATGTAATAATAATAACCGCTTATTGTCACAAGTAGGTATCAATGAATTTACTGTGAAGAGCCCCTCGTCGCCACATTCCGGCACCTGTTCGGGGAGGCTGGTACGGGTATTGAACCCGCACTGCTGCCTTGTTCTGCATTACAAGCCAGCTGTTTAGCCCAGTGTGCTAAACCAGCCCCTGTGGATGATGATGTCTTGAAGCGAAGGAAACATGGAACCTGCTCATGAACAAGATGGAAATATCAGCCAATGATATCACTGCAGCACAGGCCGGTGCAGGGCAGAATGAGCCAATCCAGTGCCGGAGCAAATGCTCCAATCAGCAAGATGCATACGCCGCCATTCAATATATTTCACAGTCTCATTCAACTTCAAAAGTTAACTCTCTTAAGTTCTCTCACAAAAAATCAAAAGTTATTTCTGTAAATCCACATGAGTTGAGTGCCCAGTGAGACTAAGTCCAATATCAGTGACTCTGTCTGCAGAATTCAGGGGCGAGATTCTCCGACCCTCGCCGGGGCTGACGTGAATCCCGCCCCCGCCGGTTGCCGAAGTCTCCGGCCCCGGATATTCGGCAGGGGCGAGAATCGCGCTGCGCCGGTTGGCGGGCCACCCCCCGCGATTCTCCGGCCCGTATGGGCCGAAGTCCCGCCGCTAAAATGCCTGTCCCGCTGGCGTAAATTAAACCACCTACCTTACCGGCGGGACAAGGTGGCGCGGGCAGGCTCCGGGGTCCTGTGGGGGGCGTGGGGCGATCTGGCCCCGGGGGGTGCCCCCACGGTGGCCTGGCACGCGATCGAGGCCCACCGATGCGCGGGCGGGCCTGTGCCGTGGGGGCACTCTTTCCCTTCCGCCTTCGCCACGGTCTCCACCATGGCGGAGGCGGAAGAGACTCCCTCCACTGTGCATGCACGGGAATGCCGTCAGCGGCTGCTGACGCTCCCGCGCGAATGCGCCGCCCGGAGATGTCATTTCCCCGCCAGCTGGCGGGGCACCAAAGGCCTTTTCCGCCAGCTGGCGGGGCGGAAATTCGTCCGGCGCCGGCCTAGCCCCTTAAGGTTGGGGCTCGGCCCCCAAAGATGCGGAGCATTCCGCACCTTTGGGGCGGCGCGATGCCCGACTGATTTGCGCCGTTTTGGGCGCCAGTCGGCGGACATCGCGCCGTTTCCGGAGAATTTCGCCCCTGTTCTTTGTCCGAGAGGAGATTTTCTGAAGGCCAGTCTGGAGGCTGATGGTGGTTAGAACTCTCAGCGTGTGACCAGCTGCAGCCATTATATCAGACCAGCAATGGTTCACTTTGAAATAACAGAATTTAGACAAGAGATAAAAAGCAAATTACTGCAGATGCTGCAATCTGAAAACAAAGAGAAAATGCTGGAAAATCTCAAGCAGGTCTGGCAGTATCTGTAGGGAGAGAGTAAAGCTTTGACAAAGGGTCATCTGGACTCGAAACATTAGCTCTTTTCTCTCCCTACAGATGCTGCCAGACCCGCTGAGATTTTCCAGCATTTCCTCCCCGAACAGGCGCCGGAATGTGGCGACTGGGGGCTTTTCACAGTAACTTCATTTGAAGCCTACTTGTGACAATAAGCAGTTTTCATTTCATTTCATTTCACAAGAGAATACAGAAGACCGACAGAATTTCCATGTATGCAAAATTGTCTTTCCCCGGCATCCTTCAACAGCTATTGTACTTGTTTGTAAAGCGATACATCCAGACGTGAAAATTATTCTGTATTATTAATGAATCATTGATCTGGAGTTTGCAACACCTGTCACCACCAGAGATTAATTTTTAAGCATCTTTCAGAGGCAAGAAATGAGGAGGTATGAATCTGTGCCTGGCATACATGACGTGAATGAATAAAATGTTTTTAACTTGTAATTTTGCTTTACTTTAATACATTTATATACTGGATTCTCTGGCTCCCAGCTGCGTGTTCCTCAGCAGCGGGACGCAGCGTGGCGTTGGCTGCTGGCGGGATTCACTGCTCCCGCGGCTGGCAATGGAAATTCCCATTGGAGCCTCCCCACGCCAGCTGCAAACCCGCAGGCGGGGTTACACTGCCGACGGGACCAGAGAATTCCGCCCCCAGCGAACAGCCGGGCGGATTCCGGCCATTATTTTGATGCAATGTGAAAAATAAATCCCAGTTTAAACAAGTCCGTTGGGTTTCCAGCGGGGGAAATCGAGTGTTTCGTTCGACCTGTACAAAATGTGGGGCGGAATTCTCCGCAATCAGCGCGATGTCCGCTGACCGGCGCCAAAAACGGCGCGAATCAGTCAGGCATCGCGCCGCCCCAAAGGTGCGGAATCCTCCGCATCTTGAGCGGCCGAGCCCTAACCTTGAGGGGCTAGGCCCGCGCCGGACTGATTTCCGCCCCGCCAGCTGGAGGGAAAGGCCTTTGCTGCCCCTCCAGATGGCGCGGAAATGACATTGCCGGGCGGCGCATGCGCGGGAGTGTCAGCAGCTGCTGACGGCATTCCCGCGCATGCGCAGTGGAGGGGGTCTCTTCCGCCTCCGCCATGGTGGAGACCATGGCGAAGGCGGAAGGAAAAGAGTGCCCCCATGGCACAGGCCCGCCCGCGGATTGGTGGGACCCGATCGCAGGCCAGGCCACCGTGGGGGCACCCCCCGGGGCCAGATCGCCCCGCGCCCCCCCCCAGGACCCCGGAGCCCACCCGCGCCGGCTTGTCCCGCCGGTAAGAGTGGTGGTTTAATCCACGCTGGCAGGACAGGCATTCTAGCAGCGGGACTCTGGCCCATCCGGGCCGGAGAATCGCAGGGGGGGGGGCGGCCCACCGGCGTGGCGCAATTCCCGCCCCCGCCAAATATCCGGTGCCGGAGAATTCGGCAACCGGCGGGGGCGGGATTCACGCCAGCCCCCGGCGATTCTCCGACCCGGCGGGTCGGAGAATCCCGTCCCACATCTTAACTGCCGAACCCTCACTCTACCCGGACAACCACCTTCGGACGTTGGAACTTATGAGACAGGAACTGTTGTTGCACTGACTGTATTGATTATTCACCGCAGTTCGATAATGCCAGACTGGCGAGGAATTCCTCACATTACCGAGTTCATGTTGGCCACCTGGTCAAGCTCAGTGTTTTCTTCGCAATTCAGAGGGTTTCGCGCAGTGCTATTGGAGGAAAAGAAAGCTCTCGCCTTCAATGAGAGTCATCCTTGTCGTGTTAGGTACACTGGTCTAACACTGGCTGCAACTGGATGCAGCTTAGGTCAGAAAGATACTCCAGACCTTGAAGTTAGTTCAATCAGGTTTATTGAACTAATAGCACAGTTAGCACAGTTCTCTGTGAGTTCGACTCTCTGCTAACTTAAGTGTGGTTACTCTGATTTTCATTTCATTTCATTTTCAAGGTGGTCCCCGATGTTGTCTACGTCCTAATTGTGCCCACCAGGGTGTGTGGCCATGGAATGCAGCGATGAGTGCAGATCCAGCAAACCTCCTCCATCAAGATCTCCATGGTGGTCACAAACCTCCCCATGGTGTCCTTGAGGGGCTCGCAGGTCAGAGCCAGGGTGTCAGACAGAATATGGATGGACTGGTTCATCACTCGCTCTCGTCTGCTGAATGGCTGCCAAAACTGTGCCTGATGTGCTGCCCGCCACCTGACGCAGCAGCCCTCTAAGTGCCAGAGACCTGGGCCGTCCCTACCTCTGACTGCTGCAGGGACGTCTCTGTAAGGTATTCTCCAGAAAGTGGCCCTGAGTCAAAACTAGAGCTGTGACACACCAAGGGCTGGTGGGGAGCGCGAGTGAGCGCTGCGATGGATTTCTGTGAGCCTCCCCCTGCTCGCAGTGCTGCTCAGCTGCTTCAAGGGCCTCGATCCACTGGTGCCTGGAGAATCGGGTTTTAGTTGATGAGCATGAGCTCGATAAGACTGCACGTGACACACTGTGACTGTCAGGATTGGATGAAGTGATGAAGCTGTGATACATACTAGGCTGTTGGCAGACGCCCCTTCCCCACGATGCCCGTCCTCCCCAGCAAGCTCGGCTGCAGCCATCTCGACTTTGGCGAGGGCAACCTTGTCGATAGACCCTCCCCTGGTCTGGGCTCTCTCGCATGTTGTGTTCCAGCTTGACCTGTGCGGGGAAAGTCATGTGATAAGAGGGGATGGAGCAGAGGTTGGGTAAGTCCTGTTCGGCCGTGATCGAATTCCGACAGTGCAGAAGGAGGCCATCCAGCCCATGGAGTCCGCACCGGCCCTCTGAAAGAGCACCCTACCGAGTCCCACTCCCCACCCTATCCCCGTAACCCCACCTAACCTGCACGAAGGGGCAATGTTAGCGTGGCCAATCCTCCACCTAACCTGCACATCTTTGGACTGTGGGAGGCAACCGGAGCACCCGGAGGAAACCCACGCAGACACGGGGAGGATGTGCAGACTCCGCACAGACAGTCACCCGAGCCGGGAATCGAACCCAGGGGTCCCCGGCGCTGCGAAGCAGCAGTGCTAACCACCATGGCGCCACTGGTGGAGCAGGTTTGAGGGGCTATATGGCCTACCCCTGCTCCTATTTCTGATGTTCAGTCAGACACGTATCTCAATATTGTACGTCACTGGAACAGAATGGCTCCCAACAGCCATTGTGCAATGTGATAGAAAATATCCCAGTGTGATAAATGTAAGTATTCATTTATGGCAACCAGGAAGAGAGAAACAGAACGTGCCTGGGATGTAATGCTGAAGTGGAGAGAGTTGGCATTCTCCATTGTGTATTGTAGCTGAAGAGTAAGGTGCAGCAACCCAGAGAGGATGGGCGCGATTCTCCCAACGGGAGTCTAAGTCCCGACGCCGGAGTGAAAACCGGAGTGTTTCATTCCGGCGTCGGAGCCCGTTCCCAGCCCCCTATTCTCCCGCCCCCGGGGGGCTAGGAGCGGCGCCGCATCTTTTACGCGCGCTCTGCCTTGGCGCCGCGTAAAAAGCGGCGCCGCGTAAATGACGCGGCCGGCGTCGCGTAAATGACGTCACCCGCGCATGCGCGGTTGCCGTCCTCCCCGAGGCCGCCCCGCAAGAAGATGGCGGATGGATCTTTGCGGGGCGGCGGAGGAAAGGAGGTCCTCCTTTAGAGAGGCCGGCCCGCCGATCGGTGGGCCCCGATCGTGGGCCAGACCCCATCGGAGGCCCCCCCCGGTGCATGAACCCCCCCCCCCCCCCCCCCATGGGCTGCCCCCCAGCGTTCCCGCACAGTTCCCACCGGCAGCGACCAGGTGTGGGCGGCACCAGCGGGAACCTGTTGTGTTGGGGCGGCCGCTCGGCCCATCCGGGCCGGAGAATCGCCGCTGGTTTGGGGGGGGGGGGGGGAGAATCGCGTGCGGGTGTCAGGGCGCGTGGTGGGACACGCACAGCGCCCCGGCGATTCTCCCACCTGGCGTGGGGGGGGGGGAGAATACCGCCCGATGTGTTTATTGCAGAACATTTATCTCTGACTAATACTCAGCCCCTCTCATTTTGGGCGCTGATGGTCCTCACAATGGAAATTGTATCTCCATATCTTTATTTAGGCACAATACTGGAGACTTCGAGGTTAGGTACGGTGTTGGCTGATTGGACAGATTCCAGCAGTACCTTGACAGGATACCATCAATCTCACGCTCTGGAAACTGCTCCCTTCTCCTCATTCATGTATTTATATTACTTGTAATGTAGCTCACATCCCTGAGCCTCGAACAGGAATATGCATCAGTGAGCAGACTTTGAGGGCCCCACAAACTTTCTATCGCGTCGGGCAGCCAGGGACACAAATCTCCCTCGTCCTTCCAGCCCATCCCGCTCATTCGTGATACCTCGGCACCGCGATAGACTGACACTCCAACGATATCGGAAGCAGCCTGTATACCCCACCTCTTAAAGATAAGGAGACCCTGCATGTATATAGCACTCAGGCAATGAATTACAGCGAGGCACTCGTTAGTGAGTATCACACACAGCAACACCCCACATACAGCGTTGGGATGGATAAATACTTGGAAGGGAAAGTAAATTGCAGTGTACTGGGGAAAGGGCGGGGATGTGGGACTATCTAGTGTGCTTTTCAGAAGAGGAATTGCAGATCTGATGGGCTGAATGGCCGCCTGTGCTGTACTGTTCTGATTCTATGAGAGTTTCTGCAAATTTTGACTCCGCAGATCCGTGCAGCAAACAAAGTTCAGGAACAACATCTAACCTTATTCAACCAAACACAAAGTATTTTCTCTCAGAGGGTTGTGGGTTTTTGCAACTATCTTCCTGAAGAGGTGGAGGAAGCAGTGTTCTGGACTATCTTTAAGGCAGGGTTGGATAGATTCTTGGTAAGCAAGGGGGTGATAGGTTACTGGGGGTAGGCCGGATGCAGATTTGAGGTTACTTTCAGATCAGCCAAGATCTTATTAAATAGAAGAGCAGGTTGGAGGGGGCGAATGGCCCACTCCTGCTCCTTGTTCGTTTGGTCATATATAACACAACGGGCTTTTATGTGCCTTCAGCGGGTGTGTTGCCCATGGCAATGGGGGGAGGGTCCATAAATGAGAATGGACTCCCATCCCATCCCTGCCCACCCCCGAACTCATCCCCACCATATGGGGGGGAGGGGGGGGGGGGTGCGGGGGAGGGCAGGCGGGTGCTACTGTGTTAGGCATGGAAGCGGGAAGCGCGATTTGTTACCTTAGGTCACTCTTTGGGGGTTGCCCTTTGCCAATTGCAGGGGGGTCCCCACTTAGGTTGAAGCCCCCCCATCCTTCCTGCTTGCTCCCTTCCTTAAACCTACCCCCAACCCCACTGTCCCTCACCTAATGCACCCAAACCCTCCCGACCCCGGACGTTCCTGCTCTGGGAATCCAATGCTTTGGGATCCTTTCTTCTCCAGCAGCCACTGACGCCCTCCTGGCACTGTGGGACTGATTGATTGGCCAGCAGATGATTACATAGATTTACAGGGCAGAAGGAGGCCATTTGGCCCATCGAGTCTGCACCGGCTCTTGGAAAGAGCACCCTACCCAAGTCCACACCTCCACCCTATCCCCATAACCCCACCCAGCACTAAGGGCAATTTTGGACACTAAGGGCAGTTTAGCATGGCCAATCCACCTAACCTGCACATCTTTGGACTGTGGGAGGAAACCACACACGGGGAGAACGTGAAAACTCTGCACCAACAGTGATTTAGCGGGGAATCGAACCTGGGACCCTCGAGCTGTGAAGCAATTGTGCTAACCACCATGCTACCATGCTGCCCACTAGTAAATCAGTAGTAAACTAGTGATCAGTAGTAAAAATTGGGCATAATGATTCAAGGCCTTTTCTGGTCAAACTTCCTTGTGTAATTGAAAGCTGGTGCTGGTGAATATACTGAAAGACAGTGCAGACATCTCTTTGGGAAGGGGAATCGGGTAGAGAGCATTCAAGTCAATGCAGTGGGGAGTATGTTTCCCAGTTTAGATCTGACTGACACAGCAAGTACCTAGATTTAGCTCCAGCTCCTGCCAAATACTTCACATGGATGGGATTATGTGTCTTTCTTGTGGCTCAGAGATGGTTGCTTTTGTGCTTCCGAGCCGCTGGAGAGCGATACATTGGTGAACGTTTGCACCATTTTTGGAAACCAAAATGAGTGTGTTAGCTCACAGATGAAATATTCTTTGCGTCCTGTCCATCAATCAAAGAGAACTTTTATTTCCTGGGTAGTGAGATTGGCCATTGTTGTAGCGTGAGGTAATGCGATGAGGGAGAGTTAAATCACAACAGTGATTTATTAATAAAGAAAGAACTTTATATACACAGGATGTGGCGATGCCGGTGTTGGACTGGGGTGAGCACAGTAAGAAGTCTTACAACACCAGGTTAAAGTTCAACAGGTTTGTTTCGAATCACTAGCTTTCGGAGCGCTGCTCCTTCCTCAGGTGAATGAAGAGGTAAGTTCCAGAAACATATATATAGACAGAGTCAAAGATGCAAGACGATACTTTGAATGCGAGCATTTGCAGGTAATTAAGTCTTTACAGATCAGAGAGGGGTAACCCCAGGTTAAAGAGGTGTGAGAAGTCCGTCGTGTCGCGACAGAAGCTGGGCGTACCTTGTATGATGGGTTTCAAGATGCCCGCGATGTAGCCAGAGAGATTCTCATACAGGATCCCATTGTCATATATCCCATTTATATATACAGATCAACACAACCGCAACACAGGCCTCGTCCCACCTCGGGGCTTACTCTGATGATCCCCTGCTACCCGGGTCCCCGCCCTGGCATCCGATAGGCCCAGATTCGCATGCTCTGCTTCCATAGGCTTCAGGCAGGTCACGTGACCCACAAAGGATTGCTACTTAAAGGGGCCACGCTATTACAGCATTATTGTCAGAAACTGAGTCGTCGCTGCCCAACATGAGCGTGCCACGTTTAATGAGGGCAACTTTGTCAAGCGGCTTCCGACTGAGTGGACAACCCTATTCTTTAGGGAGCTTTGTATCTCCTTGGATTTCTGGGGTGCGATTCTCCCCCCCCCCCCAGCGGGTCGGAGAATCGCCGTGGGCTGGCGTGAATCCCGCCCCCGCCGTGTCCCGAATTCTCCGCCACCAGAGATTCGTCGGGAGGGGGATTCGCCCCACGCCTCTCGGCGGGGGCGGGAATCGTACCGGTCAGCGGGCCCACCCCCGGCAATTCTCCGACCCGCGATGGGCTGAAGTCCCACCGCTGTCAACCCTCTCCCGCCGGCGTGGATTAAACCACCTTTTGAATGGCGGTGCAAGGCGGCGCGGGCGGGCTCTGGGGTCCTGGGGGGGGGGGGCGTGGGGCGATCTGGCCCCGGTGGCCTGGCCCGCGAACGGGGCCCACCGAACCGCGGGCGGGCCTGTGCCGTGATGGCACTCTTTTTCTTCCGCCTTCGCCATGGTCTTCACTATGGCGGAGGCGGAAGCGACCCCCTCCCCTGCGCATGCGCGGGGATGACGTCAGCAGCCGTTGACGCTCCTGTGCATGCGTCGCCCGGCGAAGGCCTTTCGGCGCCGGCTGGCATGGCGCCAAAGGCCTTTCCCGCCAGCCAGTGGAGCGGAAACCGCTCCGGCGCCGGCCTAGCCCCTCAAGGTGAGGGCTTGGCCTCTAAAGGTGCGGCGACTTCCGCACCTTTGGGGCGTCCCGATGCCGGAGTGGTTTCCGCCACTCCATCCCGCCGGGACCCCCCGCCCCGCCGGGTAGGGGAGAATCCCGCCGCTGATCTTAATAAGGTCAAATAATGGGAGATGTACCTTGCAGCCTGTCTCTATCGGAGGTAAACCCCTGCATTTTCTATCTTCAGAGAACAAAAGTTGCTCGTCAATGTTTAATGTGATTGGAATTTTTGGTGCTTTTTAAGGTAAATAATGTCCTTGGGCTGGATTCTCCATTTCAGGGCGAAAGTGGATTCTCCGCCCCGGCGCGGAGGCGATTTCGGTGCGGGGTGGGGAGAATCCAGCCCCACTATCGCGCATGGATTCGGGACCGCCGCCGGTTCCCAGATTTCCGGCCCCTGAAAAGCGGCGTACCCGGGAAGTACACCGCGCCACGTATCCCCTACCTGCGGCCATTGCTGGAGGCCCGCCCCGCCAGTCACGACGGGTCCCTGCTCGCCCCCTGCAGGGCTACGAATATGTGGCCTTTTCACGCCCGTTTTTTCTGGCGTGAAGGGCCCCAGGTTGTACGACGCCGTGGAGACATAGTCCCTGAAACGGGGAATCCAGCCCCCTGTTTATAATTGGAATTCTTCAGAAGTTAGGAGAAATTAGGCGGTGGGTTGTTACCACATCCAAATGCAGGGGGCGAGCAGGGACCCGTCCTGAGCCTCGCAGCTCCAGCTGCAGATACGGGCCCCGGCACTTCCGGGTCAGAGGCCACGTATGCGCACGGCGGCGGCCTCCAGCGGCCGCGCAGTGCTCCATGGCAGACCTTCTAAATAGTGGCCCCCCAACGGCTGTGCGCACGACCCTGAGCGCCTGCCCCGAAATAGCCCGGTGCCATATGAGCCCCTCCCCCCCCCCCCTTCCCTCTGATTGGCCTGTCCCCGGCCATGGCGGCCGCGGACTGAGTCTGCAGGACCATGAGTGGTCCATGCTGTCGGGACGTCGGCCGATCGGGGGTGGAGAACGGTGGGGCTAGCCTCCAGCAATGGCCTACCTATCCAATAGGGTCTAAACAAATCCATCCATTACCTCTCTGTGGGACAAGCTCATCACAGGGGCTGGGGGGGGCGGCTGGAAAATTCCAGCAGGCTCTAATCAGATTGGGATTAGCATCTCCCAATCTTCTGCCAAATTGTGGGCCAGCGCTTGATGGCAAATGAATAAATAAGGTTGACCGGATCAGACCAATCATCAGCAAGCTGCAGGGCAGAGGCCCAGAGCATTAGAAGTCAGTTCTGGAGTGACAACTGGAGTTCTTTCACAAGGGAAAGGACGGCTGGAGTGTGCAGCCAGTGGCAGACATCGTGGTGCCCAAATCCTGCCCGTTGATGAAAAGTTTTTTCAAGGTAAGGAGAGCCTGCGCTGTCGGTGGAACTCAGAACCAAATGGAAATGGTGGCAGTATTGAGGGGGGGGGGGGGGGGGGATTCAGAGTAGGGTCACCAACTCTGTTATAGAGACAAAGAGAGGAGGGATAATAGGGGGATGGAGAGAGAAACGGAGAGAGAGCGAGAGACAGTGATAGAAGAGATGGATAAATAGATGGATAGATGGATGAATAGATAGATGGGTAGATAGATAGATTGATAAGAGAATAAAGAGAGTGACAGAGAGGGCAGCACGGTAACACAAGTGGCTAGCACTGTTGTCATAATATACACCAGTATATCATGGTGCAGACACACACTGATGGACACACAGTGGGACCAATCAACACACACAACACCGCAGCCAATCACCAGTGAGAGCACACGCACTATAAAGACAGGGGGCATCAGAGTTCCCGCTCATTCGAGTAGCAGCTAGCTAGGAGGTCAGAGCTCACAGCCTGCAACACAGACATTCACCATGTGCTGAGTGCATCGACTGGTTAGGACAAGGCAAAGGTCTTTAGTTAAAGCTGGTATCGTATTAACCCACAGTCTGAGTATGTTTAAACAGTTAATGATTCAATAAAATAGTGTTGCACTATTTCAAGTGTTGGTGACCTGTATATGATCCAGAACACCCAACACATCAACTGTGGCTTCACAGCGCCAGGGTCCCAGGTTCGATTCCCCGCTGGGTCACTGTCTGTGCGGAGTCTGCACGTTCTCCCCGTGTCTGCGTGGGTTTCCTCCGGGTGCTCCGGTTTCCTCCCACAGTCCAAAGACGTGCACGTTAGGTGGATTGGCCATGATAAATTGCCCTTAGTGTCCAAAAAGGTTAGGAGGGGTTACTGGGTTATGGGGATAGGGTGGAAGTGAGGGCTTAAGTGGGTCGGTGCAGACTCAATGGGCCGAATGGCCTCCTTCTGCACTGTATGTTCTATGTTCTATATCTCATCAAGTTAAGTCCTGCCTCCCACTGTCCCAGCTCCACACGCCCACCATTGGTTACCCAACCCGACAGTCCTGCCTTCCGACAGCCAATTGGATATTGAGCAGACTGTTCATGTTTCGATTGGATGATTCTTCATTGTCTGGAGAATTTTACTTCCTGTCTCATGAAATGAAATGAAATGAAAATCGCTTATTGTCACAAGTAGGCTTCAAATGAAGTTACTGTGAAAAGCCCCTAGTCTCCACATTCCGGCACCTGTTCAGGGAGGCTGTTACGGGAATCGAACAGTGCTGCTGGCCTGCCTTGGTCAGCTTTCAAAGCCAGCGATTTAGCCCTGTGCTAAACAGCCCCTCATTGTGTTCCCTGCTTCCCGTTTACTCTCTTCCTTCACCACTCTCGGCCTAGCGAGCAGGACGATGACCGACTCTGAAAGCAGCTTGCATGTAAAACAGAAGCCCCCGACCTCGCCCCCCCCTCCCCTCCCCCACACTGCCTACACAACCACCACCAACCACCCCCCCCCCCCCCCCCCCCCACACCACCACCACGACCACTCTGTCCTTCTTTTGGCATTCTACCTGAAAGCGTGCAGCATTTATTTATTTATCTTTATTGCCGTACAGTACGTAAGCACAGTATTAAAAATAAGAACACCAGCAACAATATCAGACAACAAACACACCCATAAAAATCACATTATGTTTCTAACAAGCCTTCTCAAGGTCACTACATTTTCAGTATTCACAACAAGATTAGACAAAGCTTTCCCAATATCAACAATTCTATGTGAAAAAAAATTATGATTATCAAAAAGTGAACCACATTTCTTTACACTGATGATCACGTAAAATACTGTAATTATGAGTGGAGAACGTTTCAGGCTTCGAGGTAGTAAGGCCATGTATCAATTTGTACACTTCAACTAAATCTCTCTACCTTCCGCTCTATTTCTCTCTCTTACTCTATCGCTCTGTGCGTCACTCTCTATCTTTCTCTTATCTATCTATCTACCCATCTATCTATCTATCTATTCATCCATCTATCCATCCATTTATCCATCTCTTCTCTCCATCACTGTCCCCCGCTCTCTCTCTGTTTCTCTCTCCATCCCTGTATTATCCCCCCCTCTCTGTCTCTATCTCTCTCCATGGGATACCTCAGCTCACTATTTCCCTGTAGTGACACACATGAAGCTGTCAGCTTGGCTCAGTCGAAAGCATTTTCGCTTTCTGAGTTCAGAATATTGACAAGTCAACCAGCCGGCTGCCATGGAAACACCACTGGTCACAGCCTGTTTGAATTTCTAACACACTTGCATCCTTCTCCTACAGCAAAGTCATTTGTTGAAGGCAATTTTTGTGAGGGCCACCAGCTCCAGGGTCCCAGGTTCGATTCCCGGCTTGGGTCACTGTCTGTGCGGAGTCTGCACCTTCTCCCCGTGTCTGCGTGGGTTTCCTCCGGGTGCTCCGGTTTCCTCCCACAGTCCAAAGATGTGCAGGTTAGGTGGATTGGCCGTGATAAATTGCCGTTAGTGACCAAAAAGGTTAGGAGGGGTTATTGGGTTACAGGGATAGGGTGGAAGTGAGGGCTTAAGTGGGCCGATGCAGACTTGATGGGCCGAATGCCTCCTTCTGCACTGTGTGTTCTATGTACTAGCACTTGTGGGGGTCTCCATGGGGATCAGAGACCCCCAGCTGCATTTCCTTTGGGCGGGGTGGTGCCCTGGCACCGCTGCTGCCACATGCTAGCAGTTCCAGCCTGGCACCCTGGCAGTGCCAACCTGGGTGCCGTCCTGGCACTGCCAAGGTGCCCAGGTGGCACTGGCAGGGGCACGGCCATGTTGGCACTGCCAAGGTGCCAAGCTGGCATTGTTTGCACGATCGGGCTGGGGTGCCCACCGTGGGTGCTGGAGGGAGCCGGGGGACCTTCCCATGTTGCATTTGGGCTGGGGGAGGTTGGGGTTTTTTTTTTTGGTGGGCCTCGGAGATCAGGATGCAGTTTAACAATGGCGTCCCGATCTCTCGCTACAACGGGGAGTTCTGGCGAGCGGAGCTCCCCATTGTCGAAAATGGGGGTACGTGCGGCTTCGGCCAAATGGTTCCTGTTTAGGCTCCTTGTTCAAAACAAGTAGCATTGAATAGCCACGTGTTTCTCGGCACTGCGCTCACGAGCGACTTTGTTCCCCTTGGGGAAGATCGAGCCCATTAACTGACTTATTTTTATAAAACTCAGAGGAATACAGCCACAAACCGCCAACTAGTTTTAACAACAGGCAAAAATAAATTTAAAACATGATAAAATTGAGTTATGATACAACACTCCTTTACTCTGCTCTTAGTTTAACAAATACACCGATTTTAAGATTAAAACTAATTACAATGTAGCCCTTACAGCGGTGTCAGTAACACAGGGACTGGATTCTCTGAGCCACCGCGCCGAAACCGCGTTCGGCGCCGGGGCGGAGCATGGCCGTATACCCGGAGATCGGGACCGGCGCCGCTGACACCATTCTCCAGAAGCTCGGGTATCGCTCCCGCGCGATCTACGCGGCGCGGGTAGGGGGCCATTGACAGAGGGCCCCCCCCCCCCCCGCGATTCTCCGCGCAAACTGGCCGGGTTCCCGACAGCGTATCGGGAACCTAGGGTGGTGGCTGCGGACTCAGCCTGCGGCCTCCCCGATGGGGGGGGGGGGGGGGGCAGGCGGCGGGGGATCAATCACCGGGGGGGGGGGGTGGGGAGGGCTCACGGACGGCCAGTGGAGCGATCGGGCAGCACGGACCCGCGGGCTCGGGGGGGGGGGGGGGGGGGGCGACTGCATTTTTGCTGACGGTTCGCGGTGCAAGTCCGCCATGTCGCACGGGTGCGCATGCGCGGACTCCCGACCGGAAGTCTGGGGCCCTGTATCCATAGCCAGAGCTGCTAGAACCACTCCGGGAGCCTCCAGCCCCCTGCAGGTAGGGGAATCGCTCAGGACTTTCTTAAGGAAAGTCCAGAGTGAAACACCATTGTTTTTATGCTGGCGTGGGGGCATAGCCCCATTTTTGGAGAATCCAGCCCAAGGCTCTTTAAGCACACAGATTGGCTGTGGTCAAATACACTCTCCACTCTGAACCCAAGTTACGGTCTGTGGATTTCTCCTCAGAATTCCCCCCAGATGATTGTCACATGAGAGTTTCCAAACTCTACTCGCAAAACACTCTTTAAAATCTTCTTTCACAATATTGCAATCCATTCGTGATTTAGAACAAAAGCACAAAGAAAAGTACAGCACAGGAACAGGCCCTTCGGCCCTCCAAGCCTGTGCCGACCATGCTGCCCGTCTAAACTAAAATCTTCTACACTTCCGGGGTCCGTATCCCTCTATTCCCACCCTATTCATGTATTTGTCAAGATGCCCCTTAAATGTCACTATAGTCCCTGCTTCCACCACCTCCTCCGGCAGCGAGCTCCAGGCACCCACTACCCTCTGTGTAAAAATCTTGCCTCGTACATCTCCTCTAAACCTTGCCCCCTGCACCTTAAACCTATGCCCCCTAGTAATTGACCCCTATACCCTGGGAAAAAGCCTCTGACTATCCACTCTGTCTATGCCCCTCATAATTTTGTAGACCTCTATCAGGTCGCCCCTCAACCTCCTTCGTTCCAGTGAGAACAAACCAAGTTTATTCAACCGCTCCTCATAGCTAATGCCTCCAGACCAGGCAACATCCTGGTAAATCTCTTCTGCACCCTCTCGAAAGCCTCCAATTCCTTCTGGTAGTGTGGCGACCAGAACTGAACACTGTACGAACAAGTGTGGCCTAATTCGGTTTGCATTCCGAATTCCAGTCCACGTTTTCAAATGACTTTTTCAAGCTAAGTTTCCGCTCCACTTTTAACAGCGAATCCAGTATGCAGGTTTTACACCACCCCATTTGTCTTGACTACTGTGCAAACTGTTCACATTGCTTTAACTCTCGATTCTCAGACTCTATCAAAATGGCATCAAACCTTTGAAATACCTCTGAAGTCTGTTTTGCCATTTTAAATATGACTCTTCAACTCACAACACTTTGCTTACTCTTCCTTGTTTTCTTCTGAACAGTACCCAGTGTCTGTTCTCTTAACTTCAGTTGTCTTAGGACATTCTTTCTGTCCCAATTCCCTGGTTATCTGGACTGTAACTTATACTTCAGGACACTGGCCTCTTTGCAGCTCCCGTCCAGCCCAGTCTTTTTGCTGGCAGAGTTAAGAGATGGGGGTCTATGATCATAGATCTTTGAAAGTTACCACTCAAGTGAATAGAGCTGTGAAGAAGGCCTATGGTGTAGAACATAGAACATAGAACATTACAGCGCAGTACAGGCCCTTCAGCCCTCGATGTTGTGCCGACCTGTGAAACCACTCTAAAGCCCATCTACACTATTCCCTTATCGTCCATATGTCTATCCAATGACCATTTGAATGTCCTTAGTGTTGGCGAGTCCACTACTGTTGCAGGTAGGGCATTCCACGCCCTTACTACTCTCTGAGTAAAGAACCTACCTCTGACATCTGTCCTATATCTATCTCCCCTCAATTTAAAGCTATGTCAACTCATGCTAGACATCACCATCCGAGGAAAAAAGCTCTCACTGTCCACCCTATCTAATCCTCTGATCATCTTGTATGCCTCAATTAAGTCACCTCTTAACCTTCTCTCTAACGAAAACAGCCTCAAGTCCCTCAGCCTTGCCTCATAAGATCTTCCCTCCATACCAGGCAACATTCTGGTAAATCTCCTCTGCACCCTTTCCAATGCTTCCACATCCTTCCTATAATGCGGCGACCAGAATTGCACGCAATACTCCAAATGCGGCCGCACCAGAGTTTTGTACAGCTGCAACATGACCTCATGGCTCCGAAACTCAATCCCTCTACCAATAAAAGCTAACACACCGTACGCCTTCTTAACAACCCTCTCAACCTGGGTGGCAACTTTCAGGGATCTATGTACATGGACACCGAGATCTCTCTGCTCATCCACACTGCCAAGAATCTTACCATTAGCCCAGTACTCTGTCTTCCTGTTATTCCTTCCAAAATGAATCACCTCACACTTTTCTGCATTAAACTCCATTTGTCACCTCTCAGCCCAGCGCTGCAGCTTATCTATGTCCCTCTGTAACTTGTAACATCCTTCCGCACTGTCCACAACTCCACCGACTTTAGTGTCATCTGCAAATTTACTCACCCATCCTTCTACGCCCTCCTCCAGGTCATTTATAAAAATGAAAAAACAGCAGTGGCCCCAAAACAGATCCTTGTGATACACCACTAGTAACTGGACTCTAGTTTGAACATTTCCCATCAACCACCACCCTTTGGCTTCTTCCAGCTAGCCAATTTCTGATCCAAACTGCTAAATTACCCTGAATCCCATGCCTCCGTATTTTCTGCAGTAGCCTACCATGGGGAACCTTATCAAACGCTTTACTGAAATCCATATACACCACATCAACTGCTTTACCCTCATCCACCTGTTTGGTCACCTTCTCAAAGAACTCAATCAGGTTTGTGAGGCACGACCTACCCTTCACAAAACCTTGTTGACTATCTCTAATCAAATTATTCCATTCCAGATGATTATGCATCATATCTCTAATAAGCCTTTCCAAGATTTTGCCCACAACAGAAGTAAGGCTCACTGGTCTATAGTCACCGGGGTTGTCTCTACAACCCTTCTTGAACAAGGGGACAACATTTGCTATCCTCCAGTCTTCTGGCACTATTCCTGTAGACAAAGATGACTTAAAGATCAAAGCCAAAGGCTCAGCAATCTCCTCCCTAGTTTCCCAGAGAATCCTACGATAAATCCCATCCGGCCCAGGGGACTTATCTATTTTCACACTTTCCAGAATTGCTAACACCTCCTCCTTATGAACCTCAAGCCCTTCTAGTCTAGTAGCCTGAATCTCAGTATTCTCCTCGACAACATTGTCTTTTTCCTGTGTGAATACTGATGTAAAATATTCATTTAGCACCTCTCCTATCTCGTCGGACTCCACGCAGAACTTCCCACTACTGTCCTTGACTGGCCCTACTCTTACCCTAGTCATTCTTTTATTCCTGACATATCTATAGAAAGCTTCAGGGTTATCCTTGATCGTACCTGCCAAAGACGTCTCATGTCCCCTCCTTAGCTCTCTCTTTAGGTCCTTCCTCGCTAACTTGTAACTTTGGAGCGCCCTAACTGAACCTTGATGTCTCATCTTTACATAAGCCTCCTTCTTCCTCTTGACAAGTGTTTCGACTGCTTTAGTAAACCACGGTTCCCTCGGTCGACCACTTCCTCCCTGCCTGACAGGTACATACTTATCAAAGACACGCAGTAGCTGTTCCTTGAACAAGCTCCACATTTCCATTGTGCCCATCCCCTGCAGTTTTCCTCTCCATCCGATGCATCCTAAGTCTTGCCTCATCGCATCATAATTGCCTTTCCCCCAGATATAACTCTTGCCCTGCGGTACACACCTATCCCTTTCCATCACTGAAGTAAACGTAATCAAATTGTGGTCACTATCACCAAAGTGCTCACCTAACTCCAAATCTAACACCTGACCTGGTTCATTACCCAGTACCAAATCCAATATGGCCTCGCCTCTCGTTGGCCTATCTACATACTGGGTCAGGAAACCCTCCTACACACATTGGACAAAAACGGTCCCATCTAAAGTACTCGAACTATAGCGTTTCCAGTCAATATTTGGAAAGTTAAAGTCCCCCATAACAACTACCCTGTTGCTTTCGCTCCTATCCAGAATCATCTTTGCAATCCTTTCCTCTACATCTCTGGAACTTTTCGGAGGCCTATAGAAAACCCCTAACAGGGTGACCTCTCCTTTCCTGTTTTTAACTCATGTAGGAATTCACCTGAGGAAGGAGCAGTGCTCCGAAAGCTAGTGTTTGAAACAAACCTATCAGACTTTAACCTGGTGTTGTAAGACTTCTTACTGTGCTCACCCCAGTCCAATGCCGGCATCTCCACATCATCCTTAACTCTGGCACCAGGAAGGCAATTCACCATCCGGATCCATGTCTGAAGCCGCAAAACTTACTATTGATCTTCCAGTCTTCTTAGTTAACCACTTCTCCCCGGCCCTGCTATATAGTTAGCACCATGTACCTGTCTCTGGCTGCATGCCCCAGATGAACGGCTGCACTATCTTTCTCGATTATCTGTTGGCTACCCATTCCTTCTCTCCCTGTATATTCTTAAACTGTGGGGTGAGCACATCTACAGACGTGAGGAGCAATCTACTGTCTGCGTTGCGCCCGAAGGTGGGAGGGAGGGGGGGGGGGGAGGGGGGGGGGGGCGTATGCATCCGGTAGTCAGGAGAGACCTGCTCCGGGCTACCTGACAGCCATTACACCACAATGGGTGGGATCCAGTCTCGCAGAGTGAAGTCGGCTTAGAAGCTGACTTACCTCTGCCTCCGCCGGATCAAGTGGTCACCCGGCATCTATCGGCCTCGCCGAGGAGACCCCAGCCTGGTGCCATTCAGTACTGGTCCCCACAAACAGGGACCAGGTGGCATGGTACCAGAGGGGGAGTCTCCCAAGCGATCGGCAGCCTCTGGTGGTTGATCCCTGGGCAGGATGCCCAGGTGGCACTGCCAGGCTGGCAGGGGCATTGCCAGGGTGCCAGACCGGCAGTGTTAAGGTGCCACGCTGACATTGTGCCCACGCCGGGCCTTGGGGTGCCCTACCTGTATGTGGTGGTGCACAGGGGACCTGAGGACCCTCCGACAGGCGGATTTGAGTATTGGGGGGTTGTGAGTTGCGTCGGGGGGTTGTGTGATCGGAAAGCCATTTAAAAATGACCCCTGATCCCTTCCTGTACTGAGGAGCTCTGCTCGTCGGAGCTCCTTACTGCAGGAATTGCGACTAAGTGCAGCCTCAGGAAGCCATTTGCTGCCAAGGCACGGAAACAAGATCGAATGCCGATAGATAGCGGGATCGTTCCCGGAGCACCGAGAACCACCCCACTAATCCCACCCAGAACAGCAGACTGTTTTATTTTGGTTATATCGCGCCAGTGCTACCTATCCATGAAGTTGTCAACCTCACGGATGACGTACCACAGTGACACCCTCTGCTGTTCAAACTCCAAAATCTGGGACTTAGGAACCCTCTGATGTGCCATCAATCAACAAAAAACAAGTAATGAACAAATCTGAGGCTTTAATAAGCGAAACAGAAAGCCTCCTGGCCTCTGATCCCGAACTGGGGCAGGGCCGGAGGTCAGCCACCTTTATACCGAGCCCGAGGGGAGGCGGAGCCATCAGGCAGTGGTTTACCACATTACATGTAATACAGTAGCAGGTTACCACAATACATATAATATACTAACAGTGGTTTACCACACCCTCTCCCGGCATCATGGGAGAGAGAGAGGCTTAACTTTACTGAGGAACCTTGTGGTAATTTCACCAGAGTTGGCCCGCTCTGGGGGGAGAGTCGCCAAATCTGATTGGCTGTATGTTCGTCAACCCTCCAGAATTGCCCAAGAGTCTCCAGGCATGAATGACTTACCTCCTGCAGAGATTGCTGGCAGTCAGGATTCAGTGGAGTCCAGTGAGGGCCTGTCCACTCTCAGTGCTCCTTGCACAAGACCAATTTTTAAAAACTTTTGCGGTTAAAGAATACTTTTTCTGGCAGTCATTGATTGGGCCGCAGACACTATTGAAGATTCCAGATTCTTTGCACCCGTTCTTTGATCACCCGTTTCCCAGAGTGAACCTAAAAGAAGGGTTTTGGAACCTTTATTTACATATGCAAGAGGCCTAATGTCTGTGGGAAGCCTATAGCACTGCCTGAGCCAATGGGCCTTCACGTCTTTGTGCCGTTTAAGCCGTTCTATTCAAGTCCGCTTCACGGTGCAACCCAGACACAGCAAGTTTGATTTGTGCTTCTGATAGTCAGGCCATGTTTTCATGTTTAACTCTGTCAGTCAAAATCCAATAAGGCAATTAACAAGCAAGGACCTACTGGGAAAGAAGGTAGGTGGGTACACAAGGCTTTCAATTTAAGATTAGCTGAAAGTGGTGGTGGGTAAATTGCCCTGAAATTAGTTTTGTGTAGAGAAAACAGAAAATTGAAATTGATAAAGACAAGTAGGAGGTAAATTGAGACGATGTTCATGCTGTGTGTGCGCGTGTTTATGCTTCATAGAATCAATAGCTCACTAATAACGCACTAACATCGCACCGTGAAGGTCATCTCAAGTTAGTTGTCTTCATCAGCGATTTCCCCGAGCTCCCAGAGCTGGGAAGATTCATGACTGATGCCTGTGTTTGTAATTACTGGAACATTAGCAATTGATTAGGGCTAATTTACTCAGAGGCTGACATTTTCGGTCAGCATTTAAGAGTGGAATACTCCAGCTCCCACCATTCCTACGCCGAGTCACGTTAACCAAAGCATCGTTGCCGGAATTCTGAGGCAGAAAACTACCAACCTTTCAAACCTGCTCCTGGAGTCTCCGGGGATTAAAGATTAATCTCCAAATGTACTCTTGGAATTTAGAAGGATGCAGGGGGATCTTATAGAAACATATAAAATTATGAAGGGAATAGATAGGATAGATGTGGGCAGGTTGTTTCCACTGGCGGGGGAAAGCAGAACTAGAGGGCATAGCCTCAAAATAAGAGGAAGTAGATTTAGGACTGAGCTTAAGAGGAACTTCTTCACCCAAAGTGTTGTGAATCTATGGAATTCCTTGCCCAGTGAAGCAGTAGAGGCTCCTTCATTAAATGTTTTTAAGATAAAGATAGATAGTTTTTTGAAGAATAAAGGGATTATGGGTTATGGTGTTTGGACCGGTAAAGTGGAGCTGAGTCCACAAAAGATCAGCATTGATCTCATTGAATGGCGGAGCAGGCTCGAGGGGCCAGATGGCCTACTCCTGCTCCTAGCTCTTATGTACTTATGTTCTTCTGCCCAAGATACGATTTTTATTCATTCACGGAATGACTAGCATGGCCATCCCATTTAGCGCCCACCCTTAATTGCCTGGAGCAGGTGGGGGTGAATACAACTGAGTAGGCCATTTCGGAGGGCATTTAAGATGCAACCGCATTGTATTGTGCTTGGAGTCACATATAGGCCAGACCTGGTGGGACCGGCAGATTTCCTTCCCTAAAGAGCAGAGCCAGATGGGGTTTTAACCCATAGTTTGCTTCACAAGTACCATTCCTGCCACTTGTATTCCAGATTTTTTCAATCAATTGACCTTAAATTCGCCAGATGCCATGGTGGGATTTTAACTCACATCTCCAGACCACTCAACCTGGTTACCAGTCGATTACTGATGCAGCAAAACTACCTGTGCAAAACCCAGGGGGAAAAATTGTCGGGGCTTTGAGAGAATTGGTTGTTCATTTTCTTTGAATATACCAGAAAGGAACTAGGGGCAAAATGGCTGATTGACAATAAAGAATGAAGGGTTTGATTTCCGATTGGCTGGTTCAAGGCGGGATCGCCATGGGAGTGACGTGGCGGGTGACCAATGGCAGCACTGTGGTGGGGGGGGGGGGGGGGGCAGGACAATCAGAGCCATTCGTGGAACAATCCAACCAGTGGGCAGAGTTGTGATGCCCCCATAGCCAAATGGTCCTCTTATTCGCACTGTCAGGTTTTACACCAGACAAGGCAGCAGTGAAGAGGAGGGTGGCAATGGAGAGAGTTGGCACCGACAAGGCAAAGTGGGGGGGGGGGGGGGGCGGGGGGAAACACTAGGACAAAAGGAGTTCATTCGAGCTCCTGTTTGAAAGATAAATTGACATTTTACACCCCTCAATATTTCAAAGATAAATAAAGACGCGATCCACACACGCGCTCGGTTTCCAGAGAGCAGATGAATGTTTTGAAGCAAGTATCTCCAAGTGTTGATTATTCCCACCTGCTACAAGTCGATTTGTGCAGCCGCTGTGTCCCAGTTTTAGAATTTATTACCAAACCGACAACTGAGTCAGTCTTGGCACTAATTGGAGATTATAAAGACCTCTCCTTATCGTGTTGGAGGCTCTCACAATATTATCTGTGTAGCAGCTAAATCAGGCAGCTCATTAGACAACCAGTAAAGACTGTTTTTTAAAAAATTCTTATATGCACTTTCGCAGATGCATGTATGTATAAATGTAATGTTGTTTAATCTCAGAGAAAATTGAACTTTCCATGAGTGGATTTATCCAAAATAAAGAGAGGGTTACAAGAAATTTATTTCCTCTTGAATTCACTCTCATCACTGTCAACTTGAATGATGAGTCTTCATTTGCATTGAGAAATTATCAGAGATGGCAGCACTAATTACCTCGAATGAAGCAGCGCTGGAGGACATTCTTCCATCATTCATATGCCAGCTCTTTGAAAGGCCAGTCCTGCTCCCTCCATTCGTTCCCCGTACCCCTGTAATCTTTGTTGCTTTTTATCTATTTTGAAATCCCTTTTGAAAGTTTCTATTCAATCTGCTCCCGCCACCGTTTCAGGCAGCACATTCTAGGTCACAACACTCACTGCCTATAAAAAGCTCTCCTCATCTCCCTCCCCCTGGATTCTTTGTCAGTTAGGATGTAACAAGCAGGATGGATAAAGGGGAGCCAGTAGATGCAGTGTATTTAGATTTCCGAAAGGCATTCACTAAGGTGCCACATAAAAAGGTTACTGCACAAGTTAAGAGCTCAGGGTGTTGGTGCGATATATTAACATGGATAGAGGGCTGGCTAACTAACAGGAAATCGAGAGTTGCGGTAAATGAATGATTTTCAGCTTGGCAAACTGTAACTATTTGCGTGCCACGGCGATCAGTGCTGGGGCCCCAATTATTTATGATCTATATTAATTCCTTTAATGAAGGAACCATCTGCTTGTAGCCAATTTTGCTGATGATACAATTTGGTAAGCAAATTGTGAGGAGGTCATAAGTAGTCTGCAAAGGAATAGAGTAAATAATGTAAAGCAGTGTTTTTCAAACTTCTTTCCCTGGACCCACTTTTACCAACCAGCGGACCTTCGGGACCCATGCCGGCTGACGTTCGCGACACATGCCAGCTGACTTTAGCGGTCAATGCTTTCCGACCTTCACGCCATACCATTATTCCTTCAGCATGCTTTGAAAATAATTCAAGAGGCTTATTCTTGTATTTGCCATGCTTAGTCTTCGAATGCCTTTGAAGATTTGAGGATTTTAAACTTCATTTGTCAGCACTTCCCTGCATATAACACACATGGGCTTTGCATCCTGATTTGCATTGGCACAATTAGCACCATAACTCAATAAATTATCTTTATGCTGCTTTGTTCCCGATTTCAGTTTCTTCTTAATTATTTGTTCACCAGAGGCCCTGGAGCTCGGGATACAGCTCACACCAGCACTGCCTTGTCCTACCGTGGACTCTCCTGGGAAGCTCTCTCCAGCAGGTTCAGTTGTGAGATCCTGGCCTGTTTGTAGCTCAGGCCCTCTCTACCTTACTACAAAATGGCCCATCTTCAGTTCTTCACACAGTGCTGTTGCTTCCTTCCTGCCAGCTACAAAATGGAGTAATCTCACCTCTATGATGTTACACCCAAAGCATTGACATGCCGGGTGCGTGACCTTCTCCCTGCTGCTGCCTCTGGTGGAAAGACTCATATTTAAAGGCCGGCTACGGCCGCTGTTCTTTTTTTTACTTTGAAAATTTATTTCTAATACTCAATTTTTCCAAATTTATGACTTTTCATAAATTTATGACTTTTACTGCTAAAAGTTAAATTAACTTCAGTTGAACATGTGCAGCCTAACATTTACACACAACCTTTGTCTTAAATATGTTCCCATTTCTTTAGAAATTTGACCAATTATAAAAAAGTACACGCTTCTTTTTACTTTACAAACTACGACTTTAGAGGCGATGAAGTAACTTGGCAAACACACACACTGTCACACTATTTCTTACTGGTTCCACTGCATTGCACTATCCAAACATCCAAGTCACCTCCTGCTCCATTCTCAACAAAAGCTCTGACTTCCTGGTTTTCAGAGAGTGTCGACACAAAGTGATGACTGTAGGTTTCTTTCCAGTGTTCACCTGTGTCAGCCCTATTGACTGGCCTCGGTTAATCAGTATTCCTCGATACCTGGCTTAGCTTCCTCACACTTCCCGAACAGTACTTACCGTCGTCGGAGTGCAAACGGACGTTGTGCTGGCCGTTGAACGGATTGACCAAGTGGCCGCAGGTTGCACACTGGCGATCGGTGGAGGGGGACGAGCCGAGCAGCACTCAAAGGACGAGCACCAGAGCGGAGCTCCAAGCTGGGGACACCACTGTTAGCATCGAGTCCACGTGGACGCCCCTCGACCCATCCTCCCCCTCCCCCAGCGCTCTGCACGCGGTGACCAGCACACGGCCTAACCTCGCGCCGCTGCCCCCTCAAAGACTCCAACCAATTGGGGACTGCAGTTGGGAACCTCTTTGCGTGATCGGAAACACCACAACCGATCGCTCCACGACCCTCCCGACACCCACCCGACACCCACCTGCAGGTTGCGACCCTGAATTTGAAAACCCCTGATGTAAAGTCACCATCATCCCAGTTGACCACAGTTTGCTTTCCCCTTTGAGGGAGAGAGCTGACTGGTGGTGGTTTAACCTGACCACATCACATCTCAGGTGGGGAGGCAAGGTTGAGAAGGCGGGGCCTTCAAGAATAGCCTCAGCCGGAGGGGAATTGAACTCGCGCTGCTGGCTTCGCTCTGCATCACAGACCAACTGTCCAGCCAAATGAGCTAACCCGGCCCCCAAGGAATATCGATTAAATAAGTGGACAAATATTTGGTAGATGGAGTATATTGTGGGAAGATTTGCGCTTGTCCACTTTGGCAGGAAGAGTAGAATGGAGAGAGACTACAGAATGCTGCAGTACAGAGGGATCTGGATGGCCTTGTATATGAATCACAAAACGTTAGAATGCAGATACAACAGGTCATTCTGAAGGCAAGTGGAATGTTGGCCTTTATTGCAAAGGCGATGGAGTATAAAAGTAGGGATGTCTTGCTTCAACTGTACAGGGCCTTGGTGAGCCCACACCTGGAGTATTGGGTACAGGTTTGGTCTCCTGATGTAAGGAGGGATATATTTGCATTGGAAGCAGGTCAAAGAAGGTTCATTCAGCTAATTCCAGGAATGAAGGGGTTATCACAGAATCATAGAATTTACAGTGCAGAATGAGGCCATTCGGCCCATCGAGTCTACAAAGGAAAGAGCACCCTACCCAAGCCCATCCCTGTAACCCAGTAACACCACCTAACCTTTTGTCACCAAGGGGCAATTTAGCAAGGCCAATCAACCTAACCTGCACATCCTCAATAATTCTGGCATTTCATAGAATTTACAGTGCAGAAGGAGGCAATTCGGCCCATCGAGTCTGCACCGGCCCTTGGAAAGAGCACCCTACCCAAGCCCACACCTCCACTCTATCCCTGTAATCCAGTAACCCCTCCTAACCTTTTTGGACACTAAGGGCTATTTATCCTGGCCAATCCACCTAACCTGCACATCTTTGAACTGTGGGAGGAAACCGGAGCACCCGGAGAAAACCCACGCAGATACGGGGTGAACGTGCAGACTCCGCACAGACAGTGACCCAAGGCTGGAATTGAACCTGGGACCCTGGAGCTGTGAGGCAGCAGTGCTATCCGCTGTGCCACCGTGCCGCCCAGGGTTACCTAATGAAGAAGGGTTAAACAGGTTGGGCCCTTTGCGGTTGAGTGGAGTGAAAAGTAATCTTATTGAAATATATAACGGGGGGGGCGATTCTCCGAGCCCCGTGCCGGGTCGGAGAATCGCTGCAACCGCGCCACGATGCCCCGACGCCGGCGCGTGATTCTCCAAGGTGCGGAGAATCGGCGGCATTTGCGCTGGCGCGCCGTTGGCCGCGGGCCGCTGGAATCAGCGGGGCCGCCGATTCTCCGGCCCAGATGGGCCGAGCGGCCGCGCGGATCCGACAGAGTCCCGCCGGCGCCGTTCACCCCTGGTCGCTGCCGGCGGGAACTCTGCGCGAGCGGTCGGGGGGGCGGCCTGTTGGGGGGGGGAGGGGGGCTCCGATGGGATCTGGCCCGCGATTGGGGCCCACCGGGGCAACAGTAAATAATTCCTCAAAATGTTCCTTCAAACTTCCAAGAGACCTAACACCTTTAAACAGAATCACATCATGGGCAAAATTCTCCTACCCGCCCCGCCACATTTCTGCGCCGACCGGCCGGCGGGAGTCTCCGTAACACCGGCCGGTCAATGGGGTTTCCCATTGTGGGGCACCCCCACGCCGTCGGGAAACCCCCGGGCGCCGGCAGAACGGAGACTCCCGCCGGCGGAGAATGACGCCTCAGGTTAAAGGCTTTACTATTATGACTTTAAATCACCCAAATGATCCATAGATAATCTTTCATGGCAGAGATGACAGCAAATCCAGCTCACTGCAAAACACAGACACACACCCAGCTCTTTTCCTCCAAATTGCAGCTCTCTGGAAACACACAAACTGAAACTAAAAACTGCAAAATGGCTGATCTAAAGCCCAGCTCCACCCACTCTCTGACATCACTGTTTTCTTAAAGGTACATTGCTTAAACATCCATGTCTTAATGGTACTCTCACATGACACCTCCCCAAGAAAAAAAATAAACCATCAACTTCAAGATGGTTTCATTTTTCACTTTTGCACCATCCACGAAGAAATGCACACAGTAAATATACCTTTCCGTTTTAAAAAAAAACACATGCAAACAGGTATAATAATACAGTCCATTTTTCTTTGTTCTTCTTCCTCCAACCGAAATCCTTCTCGATTGACAGTCTCTTTGAACAAAGTTTCTGCACGATCCATCCATTCCTCTACTCCTCGGCATTTCTCTTTAGAATTAGGGCCGTCATTCTCCGACCCCCCGCCGGGTCGGAGAATGGCCGTTGGCCGCCGTGAATCCCGCCCCCGCCCCCGCCGAAGTCTCCGGTACCGTAGATTGGGGCAGGGGCGGGAATCGGGCCGCGCCGGTTGGCGGGACCCCCCGCTCAATTCTCCAGCCCGGATGGGCCAAAGTCCTGCCCAGAAATTGCCTGTCCCGCCGGCGTAAATCAAAGCTGGTATTTACCGGCGGGACCAGGCGGCGTGGGCGGGCTCCGGGGTCCTGAGGGGGGCGCAGGGCGATCTGACCCCGGGGGGTGCCCCCACGGTGGCCTGGCCCGCGATCGGGGCCCACCGATCCGTGGGCGGGCCTGTGCCGTGGGGGCACTCTTTCCTTCCGCCTCCGCCACGGCCTCCACCATGGCGGAGGCGGAAGAGACTCTCCCCACTGCGCATGCGCGGGAAACTGTTGGTGGCCGCTGACGCTCCCGCGCATTCGCCGCATCTCCGCGCCAGCTGGCGGGGCAACAAACGCCATTTCTGCCAGCTGGCGGGGCAACAAATGCCATTTCCGCCAACTGGTGGGGCGGAAATCCCACCGGCGCCGGCCTAGCCCCTCAATGTTGGGGCTCGGCCCCCAAAGATGCGGAGCATTCCGCACCTTTGGGCCGGCGCGATGCCCGTCTGATTGGCGCCGTTTCTGGTGCCAGTCGGCGGACATCGCGCCGTTGGGGGAGAATTTCGCCCCAGATGCTTTTAGTTCAATCTGCCCACAGAGTCCCTTGCAATTCTCCAATACAGGAACATTGGTGATCACAGCTTTCAGGCAGTCAAATGCCTGTTGAAAGTCTGCTGTCCATTGAAATTTTTTAGATTTCTTTAGCAAGTCCATCAGTGGAGTAATCACTCCACAAAACTTTTGCACAAAGGTTCGATCAAATTCATTCATGTTAAGAGTTCGCATTATTTCCCTTTGTCTTGAGGATAACGGAAACTTCGCAAGGAAAGTGATTCGGACTTCTCCAAATTCACTGTCGGCTAGGTTCATCACCAAACCCGCCACCTGAAGTCGATCGAAGAACTCCATACGATGTTTTAAATGTTCTTTCCATGTCTGGAAGTTGGAAATAAAAGCAGATTGTCCCACTTTCTCCATGCAATCCTTCAATGGTGGGACAGGATAAGAGTCCATTCTTGTAACTGCATTCACCTTTCGATACACACACAACCGTTGGGTACCATCTGGTTTAGGTACTATCACTATGGGTGAGCTCCATTGGCTGCAACCCACTTCAATTATGCCATTTTTAAGCATACTCTCAACCTCTTTGTTTTAAAGGATTAAGTCTATATGGATGTTGTTTGACAGGAACAGCATTTCCCACATCTACATCATGTATAGCCATTTTAGTACTTCCCAATTTTTCTCTACAAACTTGCCCATGTGATATCAATAACTCTTTCAGGTCAGTTTGTTTTTCCTCTGGAAGGTAACTTAACAATTCATCACAATTTTTAAAAACATCCTCATTTTCCAATTTAATTTGAGGTATGTCAAATTCACAGTCATCTGGATTTGGTTCGTCACTTTGAGTTAGAATCATTAAAACCTCCTTTTTCTCTCCTTCTCTTTCAAAGTACCTTTTAAACATATTCACATGACACACTCAGTGAGTCTTCCTTCCATCTGGTGTTTTTACCACATAATTCACCTCACTTAATTTCTTTTCAATCTGATACAGTCCACAAAACGTAGCTTTTAAAGGCTCACCTACCACTGGTAACAGCACTAAAACTTTATCCCCACTGGCAAAACTACGAACTTTGGATTTCTTATCCGCTACCCGTTTCATCACATTTTGTGCAACTTTCAAATGTTTTCGCGCCAATTCACCTGCTCTATTTAATCGTTCCCTAAAATTTGACACGTAATCCAATAGTGTAATTTCCGATTTCTCACCCACCAATTTTTGTCTGTAAGCTTCAGGCACTAGTTCATATGCACCGAAGATGGATTTTTTCACCTCCTCGTATGTCCCAGATACCTCCTCCGGTAGTGATGCAAACACTTCACAAGCCCTACCTACCAGCTTTGTTTGAATCAGTAATACCCACATTTCCTGTTGCCATTGCATTTGTTTAGCTACCTTCTCAAATGAAATGAAAAAGGCTTCTACCTCCTTCTCGTCAAACTTTGGCAATGCTTGGACATATTTAAATAGATCCCCACCACGTCTTCGACTATGACGCTCTGTCTCATTATCCTCACCCATCTCCTCCAACTGTACGTGTCCCTTTGCGTCTGCCAATTTTAACTGATTTTCATGTTTCAGAGCCATTTTCCGAAGTTCAAACTCTCTGTCTTTTTCCTTTTCCTCTTTATCTCTTTCTTTGTTTCTTTCTTCTCTCTCCTTTTCTTTTTCCTCTCTGTCTCTTTTGTATTCCAGCTACTTTAATTCTTTCTCATGTTCCATTTGTTTAATTTGCAACTGAATTTTTGCCATTTCCCATGAGACAAACTCTATCTCAGGCAACTTTAAATGCTTAACCACCGCCATAATTACCTCATCTTTTCGCATTTTGTCAGGTAATGTTAACTGCAATGTTTTTGCCAGACCCAACAGTCTGCTTTTCGTCTCTGTCCGTAAAGTACTGCGTGTGACAGTCTCCACCCCCAAAAACATCTGAGCCTCTGAAAGAGCCATTGTCCACTACACACTCCCCACTTAAACTAAAATACCACACCGGAAAAGCAACTATCCTTCACTGTCTTTATGTTCACAAAAGCCAATCCAATAGATAGACTTTTATCCCGGACGAGCCCCCAATTGTTATGGGCGAGGCGTTTTCAGAACTCCAAAATGTATCCCGTACCAGCCTCCCCAAACAGGTGCTGGAATGTGGCGACTAGGGGCTTTTCACAGTAACTTCATTTGAAGCCTACTTGTGACAATAAGCAATTTTCATTTTTTCATTTTCATGTATCATGGAGTTCAACCAACCTCCCCCTTTAATGTATTTGTTGCTTTTCCTAGCACACGGCTTGTTCCCTAGGTGTGGGATTACAATTATGGACACGTGGGTTTTTAAACACAAAACAATGTTTATTCCATGAACTCAACTTAACATCTGAAATAAACATTGGATCTCTTAACACCCCTTACTTCAAAGATAACTCAGAAAATATTGCAACAATAAATAATTCCACAAATGTTCTTTCGAACTTCCAAGAGACAGAACACCTTTAAACAAAATCACATCAGGTTAAAGACTTTACTATTATGAGGTTAAATCACCCAAATGATCCAGAGGTAATCTTTCATGGCAGATATCACAGCAAATCCAGCTCACTGCAAAACACAGACACACACCCAGCTCTTTTCCTCCAAATTGCAGCTCTCTGGAAACACACAGACACTCACAAGCTCTTTTTCAAACTGAAACTAAAAACTGCAAAATGGCTGATCGAAAGCCCAGCTCCACCCACTCTCTGACATCACTGTTTTCTTAAAGGTACATTGCTTAAACACCCATGTCTTAAAGGTACTTTCACATGATAGCGCCAAACGTGCCAGCGCAAATGGCGCCGATTCTCCGCACCTCGGAGAATCGTGCGCCGGCGTGGGGGCGGCGTGGCGCGGTCGCAGCGATTCTCCGGCCTGGCACGAGGCTGGGAGAATTGCGCCCATGGAGTCAGATTAGCCATGATCTTATTGAATGGTGGAGCAGGTGCGAGGGGCCGAATGGCCCACTCCTGATCTTATTTTTTATAATTGTATGATCTTATTAATCTGGGTTCTCTGATACTGAACTTCATGCCAGTCGGAAAAATTTCTCTCAATCCATTTTATTAAAAGTCCCCATAATTATGAAATAAACTGACAAAAAAATGAATTTCTGTTAAAAAGGTACATCCTCCTCTTAGCACCTCGTGGTGAAAATGCGATTTGTGTGAAACAGAGTACAGGGATAGATACAGAGTAAAGCTCCCTCTACACTGTCCCCATCAAACACTCCAAGGACAGATACAGCACGGGGTTAGATACAGAGTAAAGCTCCCTCTACACTGTCCCCACCAAACACCCCCAGGGCAGGTACAGCACGGGGTTAGATACAGAGTAAAGCTCCCTCTACACTGTCCCCACCAAACACCGCCAGGACAGGTACAGCACGGGGTTAGATACAGAGTAAAGCTCCCTCTACACTGTCCCCATCAAACACTCCCAGGACAGGTACAGCATGGGGTTAGATACAGAGTAAAGCTCCCTCTACACCATCCCCATCAAACACTCCCAGGACAGGTACAGCACGGGGTTAGATACAGAGTAAAGCTCCCTCTACACTGTCCCCATCAAACACTCCCAAGACAGGTACAGCACGGGGTTAGATACAGAGTAAAGCTCCTTCTACAATGTCCCCATTAAACACACCCAGGACAGGTACAGCACGGGGTTAGATACAGAGTAAAGCTCCCTCCACACTGTCCCCATCAAACACTCCCAGGACAGGTACAGCACGGGGTTAGATACAGAGTAAAGCTCCCTCTACACTGTCCCCATCAAACACTCCAAGGACAGATACAGCACGGGGTTAGATACAGAGTAAAGCTCCCTCTACACTGTCCCCACCAAACACCCCCAGGGCAGGTACAGCACGGGGTTAGATACAGAGTAAAGCTCCCTCTACACTGTCCCCACCAAACACCGCCAGGACAGGTACAGCACGGGGTTAGATACAGAGTAAAGCTCCCTCTACACTGTCCCCACCAAACACTCCCCGGACACGTACAGCACGGGGTTAGATACAGAATAAAGCTCCCTCTACACTGTCCCCACCAAACACTCCCAGGACAGGTACAGCACAGAGTTAGATACAGAGTAAAGCTTCCTCTACACTGTCCCCACCAAACACCCCCAGGACAGGTACAGCACGGGGTTAGATACAGAGTAAAGCTCCCTCTACACTGCCGTCATCAAACACTCCCAGGACAGGTACAGCACGGGGTTAGATACAGAGTAAAGCTCCCTCCACACTGTCCCTATCAAACTCTCCCAGGACAGGTACAGCACGGGGTTAGATACAGAGTAAAGCTCCCTCTACACTGTCCCCACCAAACACCCCCAGGACAGGTACAGCACGGGGTTAGATACAGAGTAAAGCTCCCTCTACACTGCCGTCATCAAACACTCCCAGGACAGGTACAGCACGGGGTTAGATACAGAGTAAAGCTCCCTCTACACTGTCCACATCAAACACTCCCAGGATAGGTACAGCACAGGGTTAGATACAGAGTAAAGCTCCCTCTACACTGTCCCCATCAAACACTCCCAGGACAGGTACAGCATGGGTTAGATACAGAGTAAAGCTTCCTCTACACTGTCCCCATCAAACACCCCCAGGACAGGTGCAGCACGGGGTTAGATACAGAGTAAAACTCCCTCCACACTGTCCCCATCAAACACTCCCAGGACAGGTACAGCACGGGGTTAGATACAGAGTAAAGCTCCCTCTACACTGTCCCCATCAAACACCCCCAGGACAGGTACAGCATGGGTTAGATACAGAGTAAAGCTTCCTCTACACTGTCCCCATCAAACACTCCCAGGCAGGTACAGCACGGGGCTAGGTACAGAGCAAAGCTCCCTTTACACTGTCCCCATCAAACACTCCCAGGACAGACACAGCACGGGGTTAGATACAGAGTAAAGCTCCCTCTACACTGTCCCCATCAAACACCCCCAGGACAGGTGCAGCACGGGGTTAGATACAGAGTAAAGCTCCCTCCGCACTGTCCCCATCAAACACTCCCAGGACAGGTACAGCACGGGGCTAGGTACAGAGCAAAGCTCCCTTTACACTGTCCCCATCAAACACTCCCAGGACAGACACAGCACGGGGCTAGGTACAGAGCAAAGCTCCCTCTACACTGTCCCCATCAAACACTCCCAGGACAGACACAGCACGGGGTTAGATACAGAGTAAAGCTCCCTCTACACTGTCCCCATCAAACACACCCAGGACTGGTACAGCACAGGGTTAGATACAGGGTAAAGCTCCCTCTACACTGTCCCCATCAAACACTCCCAGGACAGGTACAGCACGGGGTTAGATACAGAGTAAAGCTCCCTCTACACTGTCCCCATCAAACACTCCCAGGACAGGTACAGCACGGTGTTAGATACAGAGCAAAGCTCCCTTTACACTGTCCCCATCAAACACTCCCAGGACAGGTACAGCACGGGGTTAGATACAGAGTAAAGCTCCCTCTACACTGTCCCCATCAAACACTCCCAGGACAGGTACAGCACGGGGTTAGATACAGAGTAAAGCTCCCTCTACATCGTCCCCATCAAACACTCCCAGGACAGGAACAGCATGGGGTTAGATACAGAGTAAAGCTCCCTCTACACTGTCCCCATCAAACACTCCCAGGACAGGTACAGCACGGGGTTAGATACAGAGTAAAGCTCCCTCTACACTGTCCCCATCAAACACTCCCAGGGCAGGTACAGCATGGGGTTAGATACAGAGTAAAGCTCCCTCTACACTGTCCCCATCAAACACTCCCAGGACAGGTACAGCACGGGGTTAGATACAGAGTAAAGCTCCCTCTACACTGTCCCCATCAAACACTCCCAGGACAGGTACAGCACGGGGTTAGGTACAGAGTAAAGCTCCCTCTACACTGTCCCCATCAAACACTCCCAGGACAGGTACAGCACGGGGTTAGATACAGAGTAAAGCTCCCTCTACACTGTCCCCATCAAACACTCCCAGGACAGGTACAGCACGGGGTTAGATACAGAGTAAAGCTCCCTCTACATCGTCCCCATCAAACACTCCCAGGACAGGAACAGCATGGGGTTAGATACAGAGTAAAGCTCCCTCTACACTGTCCCCATCAAACACTCCCAGGACAGGTACAGCACGGGGTTAGATACAGAGTAAAGCTCCCTCTACATCGTCCCCATCAAACACTCCCAGGACAGGTACAGCACGGGGTTAGATACAGAGTAAAGCTCCCTCTACACTGTCCCCATCAAACACTCCCAGGGCAGGTACAGCATGGGGTTAGATACAGAGTAAAGCTCCCTCTACACTGTCCCCATCAAACACTCCCAGGACAGGTACAGCAAGGGGTTAGATACAGAGTAAAGCTCCCTCTACACTGTCCCCATCAAACACTCCCAGGACAGGTACAGCACGGGGTTAGGTACAGAGTAAAGCTCCCTCTACACTGTCCCCATCAAACACTCCCAGGACAGGTACAGCACGGGGTTAGATACAGAGTAAAGCTCCCTCTACACTGTCCCCATCAAACACTCCCAGGACAGGTACAGCACGGGGTTAGATACAGAGTAAAGCTCCCTCTACATCGTCCCCATCAAACACTCCCAGGACAGGAACAGCATGGGGTTAGATACAGAGTAAAGCTCCCTCTACACTGTCCCCATCAAACACTCCCAGGACAGGTACAGCACGGGGTTAGATACAGAGTAAAGCTCCCTCTACATCGTCCCCATCAAACACTCCCAGGACAGGTACAGCACGGGGTTAGATACAGAGTAAAGCTCCCTCTACACTGTCCCCATCAAACACTCCCAGGGCAGGTACAGCATGGGGTTAGATACAGAGTAAAGCTCCCTCTACACTGTCCCCATCAAACACTCCCAGGACAGGTACAGCACGGGGTTAGATACAGAGTAAAGCTCCCTCTACACTGTCCCCATCAGGACAGGTACATCTGAGTGGCTTCCTGCTCTCTTCTGAGGGCTAGCAGACTGAGTTGCCGTGTGGTCTGCAGGCCACACATGTTGAGGGCAGCATATTTCCTTCCCTAAAGCGTCATTGATGATCCAGTTGCTGTTTTCTGATAATCAAATCAAACCACCTACCTTCCCGGCGGGACTGGCGGCGCGGGCGGGCTCCGGGGTCCTGGGGGGGGTGGGGGGAGCGCGGGGCGTTCTGGCCCCGGGGGGTGCCCCCACAGTGGCCTGGCCCGCGATCGGGGCCCACCAATCCGCGGGCGGGCCCGTGCCGTGGGGACACTCATTTCCCTCAGCCGCAGCCTCCGCGGTGGCCGACGCGTAAGAGACACCCCCCCCTGCGCATGTGCGGGGATGACGTCAGCAGCCACCGCGCTCCCGCGCATGCGCGGACTTCCGCCGCCCAGCGAAGTCCTTTCGGCCCCGGCTGGTGTGGCGCCAAAGGCCTTTCCCGCCAGCCAGTGGAGTGGAAACCGCTCCGGCGCGGGGCTAGCCCCTCACGGTGAGTGCTTGTCCCCTAAAGGTGCGGAGAAATCCGCACCTTTGGGGCGGCCCGACGCTGGAGTGGTTCCCGCCACTCCATCCCGCCGGGACCCCCCGCCCCGCCGGGTAAGGGAGAATCCTGGCCCACGTGTGGCAGTGATATTAGCCTTCGACCTGAGAGCAGAGAGAAGTGGAACAAATTAAGATGCTCTGCGGAAGAGTTGGCACAGGTGTGATTGTGTGAGGAGAAGGGGAAGCAGGCAGGAGCTGAATAGGAGATGGTTAATCTACGTTTTTTACCGACGTGGCCATTGAGAGAACCATTTGCAGTTCCTGCAGGTTCCTCCTTATCTGCCACATGTGGTTTAATTTCTGTACACAGATTTGCTCCAGCTGAATGCTTGTCCCCGGGCTTGGAATTGGTCTAATCTCTCAGTTCACAGCTTGCCTCCTTCCTCCTGGCTATCAGGTCTGAACACACACTGACTGAGTGCCTTCCTCCTCTCCATCTCATGTGGCACCTCAGGTAGAACTCCGAGAGGTTAATGGACTGGTGACAACAGTTTACATTCATGTGGCACCTTTAGTGAAGTGGGAAGCCATGAGTCACATCACTGGTATGTGAATCGGAGCCACTTAAGGAGTTATTCCAATGGAAATGGGGTAGGTTTTAGCAAGGTTGAGGTGGCGAACTCTAGTGAGGGAATTCCAGAGTTTGAGGTTCAGGCAGCTGAAGTAATAAAGGCACAGATGAGGGCTTTGGCAGGCAATGAGATGGGGCTGGTGATGCCATGAAGGCGAGTAAGTAAGTGGTCTTGGTGATGTCAGATACAACGCGTGCAAGATAGATAGTTGGTGCAGGAGAGTGCGGGAGGACAAGAGGGAAAGTGTGGGCAAGGGCAAGTGAGGGCGACTTGGAGGGAAGAGCAGCAACGAATGCAGGCTAGAATACGTGGACGAATGCCAGAAAGAGAAAGCGAGAGAGGCATTGAGACAATGATGGAGAAGGAGAGCCATGATAGACGGAACAAGAGAGACAGAGAAAGAGTGAGAAAAAAGATGGAGAGACTGAGCGCGACAGAGAGAAAGGAGAGAGAAAGACAGAGCAAGATATAGAGAGAGCGAGAGAGGATGAGGCTGAACAAAATGGTGAGATAGAGGGAAATAGAGAGAGAGAGAGAACCAAACACATTCCTTGTTGCATATTCACAGTTTACAGTCATATCATAACTGGGACATTACAGGGTGTTAGAAGGCGAGTACACTGGGTGTGTGAAAGCTCTAGAGACATGTAACTAGGCAACATCAAACCAGCAATTTACACTACACAGGGCCGACAGCAGAAGAGGCACTCATAGGTTAATGAGTTACGCCAACCTCAAATAGCAATTGCATTCCTCAGCTTTGTAACATATATGCCTCCTTGCATCTGTCAGAAACATCATTAAATGTTTCACACAAAAAAGACACACTTTGAAATACGATGACCTGGTAAAGCAAACATTTTACAGCCAACATAATCGTACAAGTCGAAATGAGGTCAGTGCCCAGCTTATCTGTTTTACAATTTTTGATTGGGATGGCCTGCTTGGCCAGGACGGGAGTGCCTCCTGCCCTGTCTCGACAAATGTGCTCGGACATATAACCTCCGACCGTACAGAACCCTCAGCTCAGTGCCTCATCTCAAGAACAACTCCTTTCTTCCTCAGCAGCATTAGATTAGATGCTCAAATCCCAGAATTGAGGCTGAAGGTTGAGAGGAGATTTGATGGAGGTGTTCAAAATCATAGGACCATAGAATGGTCAGGTGGACGTAAAGTCGCTACAGTCCCAGCTGACCATAGATTGCTTTCCCCTTTGAGGGGGAGAGCTGACTGGTGGTGGGTGATTTAACCTGGGGATCACCACACCTCAGGCGAGGGGCAAGGTTGAGAAGGCGGGACCTTCATGGATATTCATGAACAATGTAGAATGGTAATGGTGCAGCAAGAGGCCTTTTGCACCATCACATCTGTGCCAGACAAAAAGAGAAAAAAAATGAAACCAGCCATTTACTTTAATCCCATTTCCCAGCATGAGGAGTTTCCACAGAGTAGATAGGGAGGAACTGTTCCTATTGACGGAACAGCCTCGGACCAGAGGACGCTGCTGCGAGGTGACTGATGGAAGAACCAAGAGTCCAGAAGGAAAAACCAATAAAACTCGGGAAATGACTGGCACTGATCTTATATACTTTAAAATGGAGCTCCAGTTCAGACTAGTACCAGATACTTGCCACGTTTTACTAGTTTTTCTGTCTGGGAATGACATGAGGATTTTATCCGATGCAGCGAGAAGTTAGGATATGGAATGCAATGCCTGAGAGCGCAGTGAAAGAATGTCGGAACTTTCAAAAGAGAATTGGTAGTTATCTGAGTTGACAGAATTGCAGGGCTATAGGGAAAGTGCAGGGAGTTGACGAGCTGAGTTGCTCTTACAGAGAGCTGGTATGAATGCAAGGGGCTGAATGGCCTCCTCCTGTGTGGTAACCAGTGTATGATTCCCTGATCCTGGCAGCGTAGAGAAATGCAGCAGCCAATTAACATACAAACAAAGCCCCACACACAGCAATGTGATAATGGGCAGATAATTTGTTTTTAATGATGTTCTTTGAGGGATGAATATTGGCCAGGACATTAGGGAGAGCGGCCCTGCTCTTCTTCAAAATATCGCCCTGAAACGTTTTAATGTCCACTTGAATGGGGAGAGAAGGCCTCAGTTTTATATCTCATCCTAAAGATGCCACTTCTGTCACAAAAACATATCAGGGGCTGGTTTAGCACACTGGGCTAAATTGCTGGCTTTTAAAGCAGACCAAGGCAGGCCAGCAGCACGGTTCAATTCCCATACCAGCCTCCCCGAACAGGTGCCGGAATGTGGCGACTAGGGGCTTTTCACAGTAACTTCATTTGAAGCCTACTTGTGACAATAAGCGATTTTCATTTCATATCAAGGAAATCCAAGAATTTGGAATAGTTTCTGTTGGTTATGTTCTGGTCTGATTTTCGAAACTGTTAGCAAGATAATTACTCAAGAACAGTTTCTTCCCTGCTGCCATCAGACTTTTGAATGGACCTACCTCGTATTAAGTTGATCTTTTCTCTACACCTTGCTACTATAACTGTAACATTATATTCTGCAGTCTCTCCTTCCTTCCCTATGTACATTGTTTGTACAGCATGCAGGAAACAATACTTTTCACTGTGTACTAATACATGTGGCAATAATAAATCAAATCAAATCAAATCAAAAATTAAGGCAACGGACAGAGAGGCTATGCAAATCTAAACCATGCATTTGAAAAGTCAACGAGTTTAGCAAGACTTCAAACAGATGTTGACCTAAGGCAATTTAGTAAGAATGGTTACAGAACAGGAATAGATCTGAATTGGTTCTTAGGATTCAAAGGGTAGGATATGCAAGGTGTGAAAGAAAGGTGTTACAGGGAAGGGAGATAAAGTGAACTAACTTTTCTTTCAAATTCTGAAATGAAATGAATTGAAAATCGCTTAGTGTCACAAGTAGGCTTCAAATGAAGTTACTGTGAAAAGCCCCTAGTCGCCACATTCTGGCACCTGCTCAGGGAGGCTGGTACGGGAATTGAACCGTGCTGCTGGCCTGCCTTGGTCTGCTTTCAAAGCCAGCGATTTAGCCCTGTGCTAAAGTACATTAAGTCTGGGAGAAAGGAGTTCTAAAGAAATTGAGTAAGATAAAGAGACAATGTATTTGAGGGGCTAGGGAAACCCACGCAAGGAGCTGCTTTAGGTGTTAGTCAGGAGTAGGATTGGCTGTTTAACTCTCAACATGCAGTGTGGAGGAATCCAGATTCGAAAAGCAAACAGAACCGACCTCAGCGGATGTGAAAGTACTGTGTGGTAACGGTAACTGGATTTCGAATCATCTTAAAATCTATAAGGTGTTGTGGAACAGATGGGAGTTATCTCTCCAGGTAGTTAAATTAAGTATCTTTGGAATTGTTTACAGCATTGATACTGTGATAACATTGTCTTATTAAAGTGTACCTCAATTTTTCTTCATTCTTTTTTTCCCTATTTCTTAATAAATATTTACTTTGTTATATAATCATCACAAGTCGTTGAAAAAATGAAATGAAAATCGCTTATTGTCACAAGTAGGCTTCAAATGAAGTTACTGTGGAAAGCCCCTAGTCGCCAAATTCCAGCGCCTGTTCGGGGAGGCTGTTACGGGAATTGAACCGTGCTGCTGGCCTGCCTTTGTCTGCTTTCAAAGCCAGCGATTTAGCCCAGTGTGCTAAACCAGCCCCTTAGGGGCATCATTCCTGGCTGTCAAGCCTTTACTTGTATTATACAAATTGCAAACACAATTGAGGGTAGTTGTTTGAAATCCCCCTTCTGGGCTTTGAGCAACTCAACATTTCCTATCAGCCATGCCCTGGACACCTTAACAGTGCAGCAATCTCTCCGTACTGCATTGCTACCGTCAACCTGGATTTTGTGCTCAGGAGCCAGAGATGAACCCACAGCCTTCTAACCCAGAGGCCAGAGTGCTGCCCACTGAATGGCAGCTTGGCATTGCTGGAATCAGCGGTTTAAGTGAGGGGTTTGGGGGGAATGTTGCGGAGAGACGTAATTCATGAGGAAGAAATCGGATATGGGCCCTGGAAGGAGCGGGATGGAAGTTAGTCATTTTCCTACTCTCCTGAATGTAAGTGTGTCTAATGCTATCACCATGGAGAACTTGTCCCTGGAGGAGACAACTGAGGATAATCCATTTGAACTGGGGTGTAAATGATTGGTCCTTCTATGCCTGAGATGTTGTTGTTACTGAGCAAACAGAAATAATTCCAGAATTTCAACAGGACTAGAATATACCTGATGGCAAACCCATCAAAACAAACTTTACAGCAATCGGATTCTGTTATTTTTAGTAGGATCCTGGTGTGTGTGTGTATTGGAGACGTGGCAAGGAAATAGTGTGCTTAGGTGGCCTAGATGAAGCAAGTGGCTTCTCCTGCCTCAAGCTCTTTCTGTGTTGTGAGCTGGCAGTTCATGGAAAGTATTTTTAGATTTACTGGGATGTAGCTCTCTCCTCCTTTTGCCTCTATACTAAATTACAGTTTCGATCCACACCTGAACTCTTCCTCGTCACTCTCATCCTCATTTAATCTGACATAAACACCCCTCAGCAAATGTGCATGGTCACCCATGGTGGACTCACCATCTCACACAGCCTGAACCCCTAATCATGGGATCATAGAATGGTTACATGGGCAGCATGGTGGCGCAGTGGTTAGCTCTACCGCCTCACGGCACCGAGGTCCCAGGTTCCTTTCTAGGTCACTTTCTGGGTGGAGTTTGCACTTTCTCCCTGTGTTTGTGTGGGTTTCGCCCCCACAACACAAAGATGTGCAGGATAGGTGCATTGGCCATGCTAAATTGTCCCTTAATTGGAAAATAATGGGCGCAATTCTTCCATCGGGAGTGTAAGTGCCGACGCCGGAGTGAAAACCGGAGTGTTTCACTCCGGCATCGGATCCCACTCCCAGCCCCCTATTCTCCCACCCCGATGGGGCTAGGAGAGGCGTCGTGTCACTTACGCACGCCGGGCCTTGGCGCTGCGTAAAAGCGCCGCAAAGTAAATGAAGCAGCCGGCGCCACATAAATGACGTCACCCGCGCATGCGCGGTTGCCGTCCTCCCCGAGGCCGCCCCGCAAGAAGATGTCGGATGGATCTTGCGGGTCGGCGGAGGAAAAGAGGTCCTCCTTCAGAGAGGCCGGCCCGCCGATCGGTGGGCACCGATTGCGGGCCAGACCCCATTTAAGGCCCCCCCCCCGGTGCAGGAAGCCCCCCCACAAGCCGCCCCACCCAGCGTTCCCGCGCTGTTCCCGCCGGCAGCGACCAGGGGCGAAATTCTCCCGAAACGGCGCGATGTCCGCCGACTGGCGCCCAAAACGGTGCCAATCAGACGGGCCCCAACATTGAGGGGCTAGGCCGACGCCGGAGGGATTTCCGCCCCGCCAGCTGGCGGAAATGGCGTTTGTTGCCCCGCCAGCTGGCGGAAATGGGGCGAGATTCTCCCCCAACGGCGCGATGTCCGCCAACTGGCGCCTAAAACGGCGCCAATCAGACGGGCATCGTGCCGGCCCAAAGGTGCGGAATGCTCCGCATCTTTGGGGGCCGAGCCCCAACATTGAGGGGCTAGGCCGACGCCGGAGGGATTTCCGCCCCGCCAGCTGGCGCGGAAATGCGGTGCATGCGCGGGAGCGTCAGCGGCCGCCGACAGTTTCCCGCGCATGCGCAGTGGGGAGAGTCTCTTCCACCTCCGCCATGGTGGAGGCCGTGGTGGAAGCGGAAGGGAAAGAGTTCCCCCACGGCACAGGCCCGCCCGCGGATCGGTGGGCCCCGATCGCGGGCCAGGCCACCTTGGGGGCACCCCCCGGGGTCAGATCACCCCGCGCCCCCCCCCCCCCCCCCCCCCCCAGGACCCCGGAGCCCGCCCACGCCGCCTGGTCCCGCCGGTAAATACCAGCTTTGATTTACGCCGGCGGGACTAGGCAATTTCTGGGCGGGACTTCGGCCCATCCGGGCCGGAGAATTGAGCGGGGGGTCCCGCCAACCGGCGCGGCCCGATTCCCGCCCCCGCCCACTCTCCGGTACCGGAGACTTCGGCGGGGGCTGGGGCCGGATTCACGGCGGCCAACGGCCATTCTCCGACCCGGCGGGGGGGTCGGAGAATGACGCCCCTGATCTTTCAATACAACTCGGACTCTCTCCCCAGCTGTCCACCGCACCTGTAATATCCCAGGGGTTAGTCTTTGTGGGGCTGCTTGCGAATCTATACATGTAGCAGATGGACTGAGCCACAGTATGCAGCCTCCCCCCCCCCCCCTGCCCCCCCCACTCCAACCTGTCCATGTGCTGAACCTTTTTCAGCTGCTCATTAGGGAGTGACATTTGAACCCTCTTATTATTCACTAAACATTGGAACCTCGCCAACCCAGAAATGTTGCTTGCATAACTTACACGAGTTTTGTCTGAAAGGGATTGGTATTTTGAAATTCTGATCCTTGTTTTCAAGGGCGGATTTCCCCAGACGTTAAATTCCGCGGGAGCTGCTGGTGCCGCCGAAGGCAACCCCTGCAGCGGGATCCCCGACGGGATCCCAGGAATGGTAGGCCTAACAAACGATGAACGTCTGAGGATCCTGGGATTATATTCATTTAGGAGGTTGAGGGGAGATCTAATAGAAACTTACAAGATAATGAATGGCTTATGGACGTAGGGAAGTTGTTTCCATTAGCAGGGGAGACTAGGACCCGGGGGCACAGCCTCAGAATAAAAGGGAGTCACTTTAGAACAGAGATGAGGAGACATTTCTTCAGCCAGAGAGTGGTGGGTCTGTGGAATTCATTGCCACAGAGGGCGGTGGAGGCCGGGACGTTGAGTGTCTTTAAGACAGGAGTTGATAAATTCTTGATTTCTCGAGGAATTAAGGGCTATTGAGAGAGAGAGCGGGTAAATGGAGTTGAAATCAGCCGTTATTGAATGGTGGAGTGGACTCGATGGGCCGAATGGCCTTACTTCCGCTCCTATGTCTTATGGTCTTATGGAAACGCGGGCGAATCGCCATCGACCTCGGCAGGCCAGGAAGGTCCGGAGAAGGCGGGAAGGGCTGTAGAATTACAACCCAAAAGCTCTCCTTGGCCTCGCCCCTCCCTAACTCTCTGAACCCCTCCAGCCCGAAAACACTCTGAGGTCTCAGGGATAGAGGAGAGGCCGAGGAGAGATTTAATTCGGGTGAATGAAAAGATATGGGGCGAAATTCTCCCCCAACGGCGCGATGTCCGCCGACTGGCGCCAAAAACGGCGCCAATCAGATGGGCATCGCGCCGGCCCAAAGGTGCGGAATGCTCCGCATCTTTCGGGGCAGAACCCCAACATTGAGGGGCTAGGCCAGCGCCGGGGAATTTCCGCCCCGCCAGCTGGCGTGGAAATGCGGCGCATGCGCGGGAGCGTCAGCGGCCGCCGACAGTTTCCCGTGCATGCGCAGTTGGGAGAGTCACTTCCTCCTCCGCCATGGTGGAGGCTGTGGCGGAGGCGGAAGGGAAAGAGTGCCCCCACGGCACAGGCCCGCCCGCGGATCGGTGGGCCCCGATCGCGGGCCAGGCCACCGTGGGGGCACCCCCTGGGGCCAGATCGCCCCGCGCCCCCCCCAGGACCCCGGAGCCCGCCCACGCCGCCTGGTCCCGCCGGTAAATACCAGCTTTGATTTACGCCGGCGGGACAGGCAATTTCTGGGCGGGACTTCGGCCCATCCGGGCCGGAGAATTGAGCGGGGGGTCCCGCCAACCGGCGCGGCCCGATTCCCGCCCCCGCCTAATCTCCGGTACCGGAGGCTTCAGCGGGAGCGTGATTCACGGCGGCCAACGGCCATTCTCCGACCCGGCGGGGGGTCGGAGAATGACGCCCGTGGTGTCTGAGAAACAGTGGATAGAGAGGGCCGGTTTCTGTTAACAGAGAGGTCAATAACCAGGGGATGCAGACTGAGTGGAAGGTTCAGATGGATGTTGAAGGGAATTTATTTTTACGCAGGAGGTGTTAAGGGCCTGGAACTCACTGCCTGAAAGGGTGACAGAGGCAGGAGCCTCATCACATTTGAAAAGTACTTCAATGTAAACTTGAGTAATCGCAGCGACAGGGCTAGAGACCGAGTGTTGGAACGTGGGATGAGCCGGACAGCTATTGTTCAGCCAGTACAGGCCAGTACAGTAGGGCAGCACGGTAACACAGGTGGACAGCACTGTGGCTTCACAGCGCCAGGGTCCCAGGATCGATTCCCCGCTGGGTCACTGTCTGTGTGGAGTTCTCCCCGTGTCTGCGTGGGTTTCCTCCGGGTGCACCGGTTTCCTCCCACAGTCCAAAGACATGATGCAGGTAAGGTGGATTGGCCATGCTAAATTGCCCTTAGTTTTTTTTAAATTTAGAGTACCCAATTCATTTTTTCCAATTAAGGGGCAATTTAGCATGGCCAATCCACCCACCCTGCACATCTTTGGGTTGTGGGGGCGAAACCCATGCAGATACGGGGAGAATGTGCAAACTCCACACGGACAGTGACCCAGAGCCGGGATCGAACCCGGGACCTCGGCCCCGCGAGGCAGCAGTGCTAACCCACTGCGCCACCGTGCTGCCCTTAAATTGCCCTCAGTGACCAAAAAGGTTAGGAGGGGCTATTAGGTTACGGGGATAGGGTGGAAGTGAGGGCTTAAGTGGGTCGGTGCAGACTCGATGGGCCGAATGGCCTCCTTCTGCACTGTATGTTCTATGTTCTACAGTCATGATGGGTCAAATAGCCTCCTTCTTTGCCATAAATGCTCTGTATTTTCATGTTTCCATCTCTCTCCACCTCTAATTCTGGCCTGTCGAGCATCCATACCTCCATCCCTCTTCCCTTGGCAGCCGGGTCGTCAGCTAAACGGGCTTTGGAATTAATTTCCTAAACCTCTCAACCTCTCTCTCCTCTTTTAAGATGTTCCCTACTTCCCTGACCAAGCTTTTGTTTGCCTCTTTTAACATCTGCTAATGTGGCTCCCTGACAAATGTTGCTCCATACCAATTCTGTGAAGCATCTCGGGATGTTTTAATACGTTAAAGGGGCTATATAAATGCAAATTATTGTTGTGTGTGAATGATCCAATAAATATTGCCACTGTGCGAAGCTACCTCCAATTCATTTTCACTCTCGCCAGCACGCCTTATAAACATTCCACCATCAGCTATTGTACTGATCACATAGAGAGATAGCTGCAGTCAGCGTCAAACAATCTTAGATCAAAACCCCACAGATTTCAAAAATTAAGGGAAAACAAATTACCATTGACAATTCCAGTTCCTTTCAAAAACTCTCAAAGGCATTGTCTTCTGCAGAATGCAGAACTTGTGTCAGGACAAGTAAAGCATAAGTAACGCTCATGGGCAAATGCAGTTGGGGAAGTGTACAGACTCTTTACAATGTAGATGCTGAAGCCTAGCCTCGAGTCTTTGCATCGAGAGGCCATTGAAAAAGAGAGAAAAGGAAAACTTTCACAAACTCAGGATGTCTCACAATGTTATTCATTTCAAGCACACCTTGTGTTGGTGAGTTCCACCTTGACACCTCTTTCTCGGCTAAAGAAGTCGCTCCCAAATTCTTTTCTTGGATTAGTTAGTGGCCCTCTAATTCTGATGGCCCCTGGTTTTTGATTGCCCCACAAGTGTAGGCACCGTTTTCAGACTTACCCTCCATCATCTTAAACAAAGAAAGAAAGCTCATTGGGGACGAATACATTAATATCGAGTCTTTACTCCACGATGTCCCAAAGCACTTTAGAATCAATGAACAAATTTTTGTATGTTGTCATTGTTGTGATGTAGGAAATGTGGCAGCAATTTCTGCACTGCTTCCTTAAAGGGACAATTGCCCTGTAATCTGGTTTTGAATGAGGGATAACTATTGGTCCAGGTCAATGGGATTAACTCCCCCTGCTCTTTGTTAAAATAGTGCCAGAGGATCTTTAACATCCATCTAAGAAAGCAGCCAGAGCCTCGGTTTAAAGTCTCTTTGGTAAAGACAGCACCCCTGTGATGCACTATCAATTATGACAAGACGAGAGTAGAATATAATCGAGGATTTATTACACAGAGATGTGGCCTCCTACTGCAGCTGACTAAATGGCTGCTGTACCGAGAGCACACATATTTATACTCCGCCTACTGGGCGGAGCCAGCAGGCAGGGATCTACCCCCGTACCTGTAGTACAGGGGCCTTACCGTAAAACCCATATATATACAGTATAATACATCAGTGGTGACTACCACACCCTGATAGTGCAGCATTGGGCGGCACAGTGATTAGCACTGCTGCCTCACAGCGCCAGGGACCCAGGTTAGGTTCCGGCCTCAGGGTAACTGTGTGGAGTTTACACTTTCTCCCCATGACTGCGTGGGCTTCCTCCGGGTGCTCCAGTTTCCTCCCACAGCCCAAAAGTGTGCAGGTTAGGTGGATTGGCCATGATAAAAATTGCCCCTTAGGGTGGGGTGCAGAAATAGGGCGGAGAATTGGGCCTAGGTAGGGTGACCTTTCAAAAGGTTGGTGCAGACCTGATGGGCTGAATGGCCTCCTTCTGCACTGGTGGGATGCTATGACTCCTTCAGTACTGCAGTGTGGTCTCAGTCCACAGTCCGGGCTCATGACTTTGAACACCCAGGTCCTTCTAACTCAGAGAGCAATAGGGCAGCACGGTGGCGCAGTGGGTTAGCCCTGGAGCCTCACGGCGCCGAGGTCCCAGGTTCGATCCCGGCTCTGGGTCACTGTCCATGTGGAGTTTGCACATTTTCCCCGTGTTTGCGTGGGTTTCGCCCCCACAACCCAAAGATGTGAGGGTAGGTGGATTGGCCACACTAAATTGCCCCTTAATTGGAAAAAATGAATTGGGTACACTAAATTTATTTTAAAAAAGCAACTCAGAGAGCAATTGACAACGCCACGGCTGACACAGGTCATCCACCCCTTGGGACATGGGCAAGTGCGAGGTCTTGCACTTTGGAAAAAAGAATAGAGGCATGGACTATTTTCTAAACGGTGACAAAATTCATAATGCTGAAGTGCAAAGGGACTTGGGAGTCCTAGTCCAGGATTCCCTAAAGGTAAACTTGCAGGTTGAGTCCGTAATTAAGAAAGCAAATACAATGTTGTCGTTTATCTCAAGAGGCTTGGAATATAAAAGCAGGGATGTACTTCTGAAGCTTTATAAATCATAGAATCATAGAATCATAGAAGTTTACAGCATGGAAACAGGCCCTTCGGCCCAACCAGTCCATGCCGCCCAGTTTTTACCATTAAGCTAGTCCCAGTTGCCCGCACTTGGCCCATAACCCTCTATACCCATCTTACCCATGTAACCATCTAAATGCTTTTTGAAAGACACAATTGTACCCGCCTCTACTACTACCTCTGGCAGCCCATTCCAGACACTCACTACCCTCTGAGTGAAGAAATTGCCCCTCTGGGCCCTTCTGAATCTCTCCCCTCTCACCTTAAACCTATGCCCTCTAGTTTTAGACTCCCCTACCTTTGGGAAAAGATGTTGACTATCTACCTTATCTATGCCCCTCATTATTTTATAAACCTCTATAAGATCACCCCTAAGCCTCCTACGCTCCAGGGAAAAAAGTCCCAGTCTATCCAGCCTCTCCTTATAACTCAAACCATCAAGTCCCGGCAACATCCTAGTAAATCTTTTCTGCACTCTTTCTAGTTTAATAATATCCTTTCTATAATAGGGTGACCAGAACTGCACACAGTATTCCAAGTGTGGCCGTACCAATGTCTTGTACAACTTCAACAAGACGTCCCAACTCCTATATTCAATGTTCTGACCAATGAAACCAAGCATGCCGAATGCCTTCTTCACCACCCTGTCCACCTGCGACTCCACCTTCAAGGAGCTATGAACCTGTACTCCTAGATCTCTTTGTTCTATAACTCTCCCCAACGCCATACCATTAACTGAGTAGGTCCTGGCCTGATTCGATCTGCCAAAATGCATCACCTCACATTTATCTAAATTAAACTCCATCTGCCATTCGTCGGCCCACTGGCCTAATTGATCAAGATCCCGTTGCAATCCTAGATAACCTTCTTCACTATCCACTGTGCCACCAATCTTGGTGTCATCTGCAAACTTACTAACCATGCCTCCTAAATTCTCATCCAAATCATTAATATAAATCACAAATAACAGTGGACCCAGCACCGATCCCTGAGGCACACCACTGGTCACAGGCCTCCAGTTTGAAAAACAACCCTCTACAACCACCCTCTGCCTTCTGTCGTCCAGCCAATTTTGAATCCAATTGGCAACCTCACCCTGGATCCCGTGAGCTTTAACCTTCTGCAACAACCTACCATGCGGTACCTTGTCAAAGGCTTTGCTAAAGTCCATGTAGACAACGTCTACTGCACTGCCCTCATCTACCTTCTTGGTCACTCCCTCAAAAAACTCAATCAAATTTGTGAGACATGATTTTCCACGCACAAAGCCATGCTGACTGCCCCGAATCAGTCCTTGCCTCTCTAAATGCTTGTAGATCCTGTCTCTCAGAATACCTTCTAGCAACTTACCTACTACAGACGTTAGGCTCACCGGTCTGTAGTTCCCAGGCTTTTCCCTGCTGCCCTTCTTAAACAAGGGCACAACATTCGCCACTCTCCAATCTTCAGGCACCTCACCTGTGGCTGCCGATGATTCAAATATCTCGGTTAGGGGACCCGCAATTTCCTCCCTAGCCTCCCACAACATCCTGGGATACATTTCATCAGGTCCCGGGGATTTATCTACCTTGATGCGCTTTAAGACTTCCAGCACCTCCTCGTCTGTAATATGCACACTTCTCAAGCATTAGTTAGGCCCCATTTAGAATACTGTGAGCAGTTTTGGGCCCCACACCTCAGGAAGGACATACTGGCACTGGAGCGGGTCCAGTGGAGATTCACACGGATGATCCCAGGAATGGTAGGCCTAACATACGATGAACGTCTGAGGATCCTGGGATTATATTCATTTAGGAGGTTGAGGGGAGATCTAATAGAAACTTACAAGATAATGAATGGCTTAGATAGGGTGGATGTAGGGAAGTTGTTTCCATTAGCAGGGGGAGACTGGGGGGCACAGCCTCAGAATAAAAGGGAGTCACTTTAGAACAGAGATGAGGAGACATTTCTTCAGCCAGAGAGTGGTGGGTCTGTGGAATTCATTGCCACAGAGGGCGGTGGAGGCCGGGACGTTGAGTGTCTTCAAGACAGAAGTTGATAAATTATTGATTTCTCGAGGAATTAAGGGCTATGGAAAGAGAGCGGGTAAATGGAGTTGAAATCAGCCATGATTGAATGGTGGAGTGGACTCGATGGGCCGAATGGCCTTACCTCCGCTCCTATGTCTTATGGTCTTATGGGAAAAGAGTCCCACCCTGTCCAGTCTTCCCTGATCGCTGCTCAGCGAATGGTCCCGGAAAATTGACGGAAAGTTTTTTTCAAAGAACGAAGAACAGATGGTAATAAATCAGATTCGAAATGAGCATTTCCAAGTACACCGTGTCCTCCTGTGCTCAGATCTCTGGCAGCCTTCCTTTCCCCAAATCCCAGCTATCGATTTGATAAAGTACGGGGCTACAGGCGATCATTAATCTGTGCCTGTGACAGGGTTATGTCGGCATGCAGAGGAATACAGTGCCTGCAGCCCAGGGAGCTTTAATTACCATCTGGCAAGTGGGCAAGACGATGTCAGGCTGACTGAATGCAAACTAACCTGTGCTAATTGTACCCAGATTTGATCTCTTTTGTTGGGTCTAGACTTAGCGAGGAAATGGGATCCAGTTTTTATTATTAATAAACTACGAAACAACACTGTTTGCATTGGTGCTGAAATTGATGCCTCATCTCAATATGTAACCGTTACACTGGCGACAGGATTAAGACTGCAGCTCAAAGCTCATTAGTATAACTCAGTATGAAGTGATGAGCAGACCTTGCAGTGAACAGTGAATGGATTGGATTAGGAGACTCCCCACACTTCAGAACAAAACTCAATGTCACCTTTATCAGAGATGACTTTCATATCCAATTCTCAATCAAAGGGAAGGATGTTAAAGCTGGGAGCAGGTCACATTTGCACTTATTGTAATGGAGTGTGACACAATCGCAAGGCCGCAAGTTAGAATTGAGAGGCGAGGGGTGCTTCTCTGGCGCAACGGCTCTGGAATGTGTGAGTGCAGATCCCAGGCCGTCAGCATCATGATGTCAATTTTGCAACTGACTTCACTCTATGAAGTCATGTTCCTTGCTGAGTGTGTCCCATCACCTTGCAAACTCCTTCAAACCCCCATCAAACACTCCCAGGACAGGTACAGCACGGGGTTAGATACAGAGTAAAGCTCCCTCTACACTGTCCCCATCAAACACTCCCAGGACAGGTACAGCACGGGGTTAGATACAGAGTAAAGCTCCCTCTACACTGTTCCCATCAAACACTCCCAGGTCAGGTACAGCACGGGGTTGGATACAGAGTAGAGCACCCTCTACACTGTCCCCATCAAACACACCCAAGACAAGTACAGCACGGGGTTAGATACAGAGTAAAGCTCCCTCTTCACTGTCCCCATCAACCACTCCCAGGTCAGGTACAGCACGAGGTTAGATTCAGAGTAAAGCTCCCGCTACACTGTCACCATTAAACACTCCCAGGACAGGTACAGCACAGGGTTAGATACAGAGTAAAGCTCCCTCTACACTGTCCCCATCAAACACTCCCAGGACAGGTACAGCACGGGGTTAGATACAGAGTAAAGCTCCCTCTACACTGTCCCCATCAAACACTCCCAGGTCAGGTACAGCACGGGGTTGGATACAGAGTAAAGCACCCTCTACACTGTCCCCATCAAACACACCCAAGACAAGTACAGCACGGGGTTAGATACAGAGTAAAGCTCCCTCTACACTGTCCCCATCAACCACTCCCAGGTCAGGTACAGCACGAGGTTAGATTCAGAGGAAAGCTCCCGCTACACTGTCACCATCAAACACTCCCAGGACAGGTACAGCACTGGGTTAGATACAGGGTAAAGCTCCCTCTATACTGTCGCCATCAAACACTCCCAGGATAGGTATGGCACGGGGTTAGATACAGAGTAAAGCTCCCTCTGCACTGTCCCCAGCAAACACTCCCAGGACAGGTACAGCACGGGGTTAAATACAGAGTAAAGCTCCCTCTACACTGTCCCCATCAAACACTCCCAGGGCAGGTACAGCACAGAGTTAGATACAGAGTAAAGCTCCCTCTACACTGTCCCCACCAAACACTCCCAGGACAGGTACAACACAGGGTTAGATACAGAGTAAAGCTCCCTCTACACTGTCCCCATTATGCTCTCCCAGGTTATTCACAGAGTAAATCACTCACACTTTACTCTTCCAGAGCAGATGCAATGCAGGACAAATGAGGTAATACACCAATGTTCCCAGAACCCTTCAACCTCTCTTTCCATCTCCTGATGATAACAGGTCCCAAGATTTGCCAAATCCCAGCAGCACAGTGGTTACCACTTTTGCTTCACAGCTCCAGGGTCCCAGGTTCGATTCCCGGCTTGGGTAACTGTGCGGAGTCTGCACGTTCTCCCCGTGTCTGCGTGGGTTTCCTCCAGATGCTCCGGTTTCCTCCCACAAGTCCCGAAAGACGTGCTGTTAGGTGAATTGGACATTCTGAATTCTCCCTCAGTGTACCCGAACAGGGCCCGGAGTGTGGCGGCTAGGGGCTTTTCACAGTAACTTCATTACAGTGTTAATGTAAGCCTACTTGTGACAATAAAGATTATTATTATTAGTTATCCTGCTGTTGTGAGCGGTCACAGGGCACGGTCCCTCAGTTTGTTATAATTCCACACATAATGTCCCCAGATGAAAAGCGATGAATTGTCTCCTCTTCGTTACTCAACCCCCTTGGTTAGTCACAACAAGGTTTATTTAAGATGGATCCTTTCCCTCAGAGATACCTTTTCCATGTTCAAATGTATTTATGTTTTAAATGGAGCCAATGTAAGAGTGAATTTATTAGTTACTAAAACACAAAAGAAAATAGTAAAAATGCAACATACATGCTCACAGGTTAGAAGTGCAAAGTGAGTCTAAAACTAAAAGTTGAGAGAAATTTACGAATTGGTCTTTGGCTTGTCTATAAGGAGCAGATGGTGACACATTGCGGCTATTAAGCTGGGTGATTCCAATCGCATTGACTTTGACAGCTGAGACGTTGCTTTGGAGATTCTTTATTCTGCAGGTTAGTTGAAAGGAGCTGTCCTGTTTAATTTTTGTCTGTGGCTCTGCTGATTTGCAACCTGCTTCTAGAAATTGGAGAGAAAGAGGTGTTTTTTTTTACCTGAAAGCGCAGGGATGCCTAATGGATGTTCTTCAGCTGTGACCTTCGCAGCACACACTGGCATGGCAGAACTAGAACATCAGATTAGCACGCAGGGATCAGGTTTGCCGTTGGCTGTAACCACTTTTCTTGTGCATTCCTAGAAGGGGAAAAACACCAACGTGTCTTTTGCCCAGAAATGTCTTTCTTTCAACTCGGACATAACTCGCAGGAAACGGTTTCAGCTGAGATGGTAATCAGCCTCTATTGTCTCTGCAGGGGATTACAGTTCAGTCTTTGCATTGCATCTCTTCCTTTGACGGGTCTGTGTCTGAAATTCCTTGGCAACCTCCAGGTGCAACATTCCGTCATCCCTCTCGGGACTCAATTTAATCCACACAGAAAATTTCCAGTCACTGAATTATATTCTCAGAAGTTACATTCTCAGCCATCTTTGGCGAGTATGGCTATTTTAAAAAGAAACACGGGCAGGATTCTCCCATCCCGCGGCAGAGTTTCCACGCCGTCGTAAACGCCGTTTACTGGCGTCAATGCGCACCGTCGCGGCGGCCTCCTTCAACGCGCCGGCCCCGATGCAACATGGCACAGGACAACAGGGGCCGGCGCGTATGAAACGAGGCCGGGGGTCAGAGAGGCCGGCCCGCTGATCGGTGGGCCCCGATCGCGGGCCAGGCCGCATCGGAGGCCCCCCCCCCCCCCCCCCGGGGTCGGAGCCCCCCCCCCCCACACAGGCCACCACACGACCCTTGCACGCAGAGTTCCCACCGGCTGCGAGCAGGTGTGGACGGCGCCAGCAGGACTCAACGTTTTAACCACGGCCACTCGGCCCATCCCGGGCGGAGAACCGGCGGCAGGGGAGAGCGGGTAGAGCGGCCCCCGACCAGCGCCGTGCCGACCGCGCCGACGCCAACGGCGCTGATTGTCCGCTCTCCGGAGAATCGGCAGACCGACGTCGGGGCGCCGTTGTGCAATTCGCGGCCGGCCCGGTGATTTCCGCCCAGCGTGGACTGAGAGAATCCCGCCCCAATATATCTGTAAGTAATTCGGACTATTGTCATGACATGATTCACTGAACACCTTCAATCTCGGCCTGAACGTAGTTCTGACTGGGCCCTTCTCAGAGGAGACGGATATTATTGGGAACATACCCAGTGGCAGAGTGACCATCCAGACTAGGGAATGGCGAAACAGGGGGCAGAGACATTTTCCATATTTAGCTTTTACCCGGGTTCTCACACAAACATGCAAACATACGAGTTAGGAGTGGGACGAGGCCATTCAGCCCCTCAAACCTGCTTCATCATTCAATAAGATCATGGCTGGTGTGATAGTGGTCTCAACTATACCTTTTTCTCGATCCAACCATCTACCCTTTGACTTCCTCGTCAATCAAAAATCTACCTAACTTAGCCTTAAAAATGTTCAATGTCCGATCTATCTATCTATCTGTCTATCTGTCTGTCTGTCTGTCTGTCTGTCTGTCTGTCTGTCTGTCTGTCTGTCTGTCTGTCGATCTATCTGTCTGTCTGTCTATCTATCTATGTATCTATCTATCTGCCTGTCTGTTTATCTATCTATCTATCTATCTATCTATCTGTCTGTCTGTCTGTCTGTCTGTCTGTCTGTCTATCTGTCGATCTATCTGTCTGTCTGTCTATCTATCTGTCTATCTGTCGATCTATCTATCTATCTATCTATCTGTCTATCTATCTATCTGTCTATCTGTCTATCTATCTGTCTGTCTGTCTGCCTGTCTTTCTGTCTGTCTGTCTATCTGTCTGTCTGTCTATCTATCTGTCTATCTGTCTATCTGTCTATCTATCTATCTATCGATCTATCTATCTGTCTATCTATCTATCTATCTGTCTGTCTTTCTGTCTGTCTGTTGATCTATCTGTCTATCTATCTATCTGCCTGTCTGTCTATCTGTCTATCTATCTATCTGTTTATCTGTCTATCTATTTATCTATCTGTCTATCTATCTATTTATCTGTCTATCTGTCTATCTATCTGCCTGTCTGTCTATCTGTCTATCTATCTATCTGTCTATCTATCTGCCTGTCTGTCTATCTGTCTATCTATCTATCTATCTGTCTATCTATCTGCCTGTCTGTCTATCTGTCTATCTATCTATCTGTTTATCTGTCTATCTATTTATCTATCTGTCTATCTATCTATTTATCTGTCTATTTATCTGCCTGTCTGTCTATCTGTCTATTTATCTATCTGTTTATCTGTCTATCTATTTATCTATCTGTCTATCTATCTGTCTATCTATCTATCTGTCTATCTATCTGCCTGTCTGTCTATCTGTCTATCTATCTATCTGTTTATCTGTCTATCTATTTATCTATCTGTCTATCTATCTGTCTATCTATCTATCTGTCTATCTATCTGCCTGTCTGTCTATCTGTCTATCTATTTATCTATCTGTCTATCTATCTGCCTGTCTGTCTATCTGTCTATTTATCTGTCTATCTATCTGTCTATCTGCCTGTCTGTCTATCTATCTGTCTATCTATCTGCCTGTCTGTCTATCTGTCTATCTATCTATCTGTTTATCTGTCTATCTATTTATCTATCTTTCAATCTATCTGTCTATCTATCTATCTGTCTATCTATCTGCCTGTCTGTCTATCTGTCTATCTATTTATCTATCTGTCTATCTATCTGCCTGTCTGTCTATCTATCTGTCTATCTGTCTATCTATCTATCTATCTATCTATCTGTCTATCCTCTCTCTGTCTCCCTTCTCTCTATCTCTCTCATTCTCTCATCCTCTCACCATCTATCTCTCTTTCTCCCTCATAGAACATACATTGCAAAAAGAGGCCACCCGGCCCATCGAGCCAGCACTGACCCACCAAAGCCCCCACTTCCACCCCATCCCCGCAGCCCAACAACCCCTCCTACGCGGCTGGCCCACCGATTCTCGGCCCGGGATGGGCCGAGCGGCCTTGGGTAAAACGCTGAGTCCCGCCGGCGCCGTTCACACCTGCTCGCAGCCGGCGGGAACTCTGCGTGCAAGGGGGCGGCGACCTGTCGGGGGGGGGGGGGGGGGGAGGGGGGGCTCAGACCCTGGGGGGCTCCGACCCCGGGGGGGGGGCCTCCGATGCGGCCTGGCCCACGATCGGGGCCCACTGACGGCGGGCCGGCCTCTCTGTCCCCCGGCCTCTTTTCCTTCGCGCCAGCCCCTGTAATCTTACTCCATCTCATTCACTTTCTAACTCTTTCTTTCTATCCTTCTTTCTCTCTCCCTCCCTCTCTCTAATCCTCTACAATTGCCAAATGACACAAAAAAAATAGAGGCCCTTTCACTGTCAGCAAAGGTTTCATAAACGTCATCTCATTCCTACTCTCCGCCTAATAGTCTCCTCCATACCTTCCTGTGAATAGTTTCTCTGCAGCTCACCTCACTCCTTATCACAACCTTTCCCAGATAAAAATTATTATTCAAAGAAGCTTGCAGTCATTTTTCTTTCTGACTGAGCACATCAATTCTCATGACCTCATTTAATTTTGGTGTGTCAGCTGTGGCCCAGCGGGCATCGCTCCTGCCTCTGAGTCAGGAGGTTGAGGGTTCCAATCTCACGCCAGAGACTTGAACAATAAATGTGTAGGCTGCCGTTCCCTGTGCAACAGGGTGCAGCAGTGTCAGAGGTGTCACTTGTCAGGCGAGGTGTTAAACGGAGACCCTTACCTCTCAGCTGGGTATAATTGGCATTATTTTAAAGAGGGTGTACTTCCCTCGCAGTGCCCTAGCCTCAAGCAATATTACAAAACAGATGATCTTCTCAATATGGCATTGCTGTTTATGGGATCTAGTTATGCACAAATTACCTTCCAGATTCCCCTACATTACAACAGTGCCTAAACTTGTAAAGTACACAATTGGCTCATCCCACGGTCACAGATCACTGAAGTAAAATCCCACAGTTAAGCTGTCCACAAAGCAGTAAAGCGCCGAGACTTTTCACACCAAATCATTTCTACGGGATGATGATATTTATTGCACACTGTACATATTGACTTGGTCTCAATGATTGCATTAGTGTGTGTAGAGTGGGGAGCTGTGAGATTCTAAGGTTTAGCAGCAGCGCTTAATGAATCCTTTCAGAGGACCCGATTGCGGGGCACAGGACTGTAAAATGGGCTTAAAGACGGAACATCAGTGCACACAGCAGAGTCAATTGGGATTTGCACGATTCCCTTTTAGAGCGTTGAATATAGACAGATTTCGAGGCAATTCGTACCAGTTCAGTGCTCCGTAAAAGCACCATTTCACTCTATCATCCTCCCTTGACACATTGCTTTATTTCCTTTCCTTCAATTGTCAAATTAATTTGAATTTTTAACACTGCGTTCTGAACTGCCCAATCCAGCCAACAGACTCAAAATGGTTTATTCAGCACCTTTGTAATTGAGACTTACAGTAATGGAGAACGTTCAGCATATTTAGCCACATGTGGGCTCTCCTGGATACACACGGACAGTGTCAATGTTGGGGACTGTAACTGAAAGAAAGGCTCATGGTTAACTTTCTCGATGTTGAAGATTACCAGTTACCTTGGCAACTTCTGTTCATATAGTCTTGAGGTTGCAACTGGAAGATTCTGCTTCTAAGGCAGTCCCTCGGGATCAAAGAGAACATTGTTTCCACTCCAATGTGAGGGGTTCTGTGTGGTGAACGTATTGCTACCACAATTCACCACTGTATTGTATTGTATTATGTTGATGCCCTTGTGGGCTCCGCCTGTGGCTCCGCCCCCTCGGAGGTGGTATATAAACCAGTAATCCTATAGGCGGCACTCAGTACAGAGCAGTCGCAGGCAGGCACAGATCTAGCTGATTAAAACCACTGTTCACTTCTGCTCATCGTCTCGTGTGAATTGATGGTCGCATCATTCTGAAATGCCTGATAAGCCCCAAGGTGTGATCCGCAGGCTCTGTCACATGTGGGGCAGGTAGTGTTTGAAGAGTTAGGTGGATGTGTGCATTCCCTCCAACGCCTTGATTTCACCTCTGCACATTCCCGACAAAGTCTCTCGATGGTTTTTTTTATTCATTCATTCAAGGGATGTGGCTGCCCCAGTATTTATTGCCCATCCTTAATTACCCTTCAGAAGGTGGTGGTGAGCTGCCTCCTTAAACCGCTGCAGTCCATGTGATGTAGGTACATCCACAGTGCTGTTAGGGAGGGTGTTCCAGGATTTTGACCGAGCAACAGTGAAGGAGCAGCGATATATTTCCAAGTCAGGATGAGGCGTGGCTTGGAGGGGAACCTCCAGGTGGTGGGGTTCCCAGATGTCTCCTTCCCCCTTTTCTTTTAGGTAGTAGTGGTCACGGGTTTGGGAGGTGCTGTCTGAGGAGTCTTGTTGAGTTCCTGCAGTGCATCTTGTAGATAACACACACGGCTGCCACTGTGTATCGGTGGTGGGGGGAGTGAATATTTGTGGGTGGGTTGCCAATCAAGTGGGGCTGCTTTGTTCTGGATAGTGTCAAGTTTCTTAACTGTTGTTGCTTCATCCAGCGAAGTGGAGAGTATTCCATCACACTCCTGACTTGTGCCTTGTAGATGGTGGACAGGCTTTGGGAGGGGTCAGGAGGTGAGTTACTCTCCGCAGGATTCCTAGCCTCTGACCTGCCCTGGTAGCCACAGTATTTATATGGCTGGGTCCAGTTCAGTTTCTGATCAATGGTAACCCCCAGGATTTTGATAGTAGGAGATTCAGCGATGGGAATACCGCTGAATGTCAAGGGGCGGTGGTTAGATTCTCCCTTGTTGCAGATGGTTAATGGTGTGTACTGAGTGCAGCTGAATATGTGTGTGCAATATCTACAACATGTACATGAGGCTAAACTATATACATAGGAAGGTGTCAGGTGCAACAGAGCAACGAGGTTGTACCACAAACAAAACAAGTGCAATCATCAAACACCGAAAGAGAACTCCTGGAATGACAAAAAGAGAAACACATTGACATTGTTGCACAACAATTCAGTGAGTCCAGTGTTCAAACAGGCTCATAAGTCCAGCCTAGTAGGTGGGCGACGAATTCGGGTTGACCGTTAGGGTGGCACACCATTCATCAACCGGATTGACGCTGTGCACTGGCATCGGCTGGTGGGTCCTACTTGGGGACATCCGATTTCTGTCAATTACCGCAACGCGGAAGGGTTCCCGGTCATCGGTATCACTGGTCTGTACGTCGTCAGGGTATGACTCGGTGTATGGAGGCTGAATGGCCCACACGTCCCTGTGAGGCTGGTGGAATTGGGGAGCGTTGGCAGGTTGAGCTGCTCGACAGCAGGCAACATAGTGGCCCATCTTGCCACTGCGGAGGCATTGTCGATTTTTCGCTGGACATTGCTGCTTGAAATGTGCGGATCCACAGTTGCCGCCGTCGTGACATCATAGCGTTCGTTGCGCCACCGCGCATGCGCAGTTCGGTCCTGCGTAGAGCGCGCCTGCACGTCACGTCCCTCTGCGTCGACGTCTCTTTTGGCGCATACAAGCGCGTGAGGCCGCGGAAAGCTTGTGAAATGGCCGCCCTCGTCCGGGCCGCGGGCCGGGAGGAACTCGATGGAGTGGACCCACTTGGCCTCGTGTGAACCGTGCCGTGCCGATTCGGCCGCCTGGAATTTGGAGTACCGGCTGGTCGCGTTTTCGTGGAGGACGCAGGTTTCGATGGCGGTGGCTAGGGTGAGGCTCTTTATTTTGAGGAGCTGCTGGCGTAGGGCGCCCGAGGTGACGCCAAAAACTATCTGGTCCCGAATCATGGAATCGGAGGTGGTCTCATAGCGCAGGACTGCGTGAGGATACGGAGGTGTGTCAAAAAGGATTGAAAAGGCTCATCCTTACCTTGCAGGCGCTGCTGGAAGAGCTACCTCTCGAAGCTCTCATTCACTTGGACGCTGAAGTGTTGCTCAAGTTTTAGAAGGACCGTCTTGTACTTCGTCTTGTCCTCGCCTTCCGCGAATGCCAGGGAGTTGTAGATGTGGATGGCGCGTTGCCCGCCGTGGAGAGGAGGAGGGCGATCTTCCTGGTGTCCGATGCATTCTCCCTGTCTGTGGCTCCTAGGAAGAGCTGGAAGCGCTGTTTAAACAGCTTCCAGTTGACGCCGAGGTTTCCAAGCGATTTGGAGCGGCTGCGGCGGGCTGATGGTGTCCATGGCGCAGGATGGCGGATCGCTGAAGATGTGCAGGTAGGTCTCACAGTTGCTGGGTTCCAATCCTGGTACTATGTCGTGTTGGGTGTTCCACTATACAAACAAACCAACACGGTTGTAGATGGTACAACTCTGATTTATTATTCTTGATAACATCTACTGTATACTTCTGGCTGTGCTTCATACTTCACCAGCTAACCTGTGGACCCAGCCCTAACACTATCTTAGAGAGGCACTCAGCACATGGTGAATGTCTGAGTGGCGCGCTGTGAGCTCTGTGCCCTGAGCTGTCTCCTGCTGGAATGAGCGGGAACTGTGGTGTTCCCCGTTTTATAGTGCGTGTGCTCTGACTGGTGATTGGCTGTGATGTTGCGTGTGTGTTGATTGGTCCGTTGATCTGTCCATCAGTGTGTGTGTCTGTTTGCACCATGATATGTTTATATGAAAATCATGAAATGCATGATGCTCTGGTCCTCTGGACTGGGAATCACATGGGTAAGAATCACTACATAGAGGTCTTGACAAGCGTGACCCTGACACGGTGAACCTTGCAGTGGGCCGCGGGGGTAACTCTTTCAGGGTTTTGCCCCCAAAGTCCATCCGAGGGCCACCCTGCCCCCACACAATGCAAAACCTGTCCACCCCAACCCCACCAGACTCCACCAACCCCTCATTGAGAGCCCCGAAATGAAGGGACCTCTCAGAGACCCCCTAAATAAAGATATAGAATGGGGAGCAGAGTGGAGAAAGGAAAAAGGGAAAGAGACAAAGAAAATGTCGGAGAGAATTTGCCTCCCTGGAGTGTGGAATTTGAAAACATGCTTCAGTGACCATGAGAGAGGTCGCAGGCATCGAGAACTGTTCTGTTGACTGAAGGTCAAGGAGGAGAGGATTGCAGGTTTTAATGACTATCTGGAAGGAGGGATACAGGAGAAGCAGTGACGAAGAATTTAAAAATGCTCATTGAGGAATAATTCACCAGGATTCTGGGTCTAATGGAATCTCAGGAGATGGAAATTGAGCAGGTGAAACACAGTCAAACCCAATTAAAGCCACACCCTCTGATAATCGATTCTAAGCTGCAAATAGAGACTTCGCAAATCCCAGCTAGAATAGAGGTGAATAGATAACCTCATGTAGGTCTTGCGACGCAGTGGGTAGCATCCCTGCCTCTGACCCAGAAGCTCCAGGTTCAAGTCTCACCCCAGGACCTCATGGCGTTCACAGTGTGGCCAAATGGGTTGCGTGTCAACTTGCAAATCCTCCCAAACACGCCAGTAACCGGTAGTAAGAGCGGAGAGACTCCTGGTCAACCATGCTTTCGTGGGGTGGCGTCCCTCAAGCTGTAAGCCTCCGGCGACAGACTACTGACCTGTTCCAGGAATAACGAGCTCTGGAAACAGATGAAAGTCTGCCTTAGTGCACCAGTAGGTGTGGGAAGCGAATTATTTCCCAAGACTACACTGCTGTAAATGAGTAGATTTGAGTTTATAATAATAATCTTTATTAGTGTCACAAGTAGGCTTTCATTAACACGGCAATGAAGTTACTGTGAAAATCCCCGAGTCGCCACATTCCGGCGCCTGTTCGGGTACACCGAGGGAGAATTCAGAATGTCCAATTCACCTAACAAGCACGTCTTTCGGGACTTGTGGGAGGAAACCGGAGCGCCCGGAAGAAACCCACGCAGACACGGGGAGAACGTGCAGACTCCGCACAGACAGTGACCCAAGTCAAGAATCGAACCCGGGACTCTCGCGCTGTGAAGCAACAGTGCTAACCACTATATATATGGTTGAACATTCTACACTCACTGTGTTTTGCTGAAGAATTTATCCTGCTTTTGTCAGCTACAGCGCAGTCGGTAGCACAAAGCTCCTGGTTCGAGTGCAACTCCAGGCTTTGAGCACAAAAGTCTAGTTGCTCTGATGTAGGCCTAAGGGGGTGCAGCACTGTTGGAGGTGCCAGCTTCCAGTTGAGATGTTAAAGCCTCTGGGTGGGTGAAGAGCAGGGGAATTATCCCCGGGGTCCTGGTCATTAAGTAGCCCCCAAATCAACATCTCAAAAACAAGTTGTCACATTGTTACCATTGTTGTTTGTGGGTGCTTGCTGTGCGTAAACTGGTTGCTCCCTTTTCCACATTACAACAGAGTCGATGGTTCAAAAGTCCATCATTTACTGTAAAACACTTCTAATAATAGCTTATTGTCACAAGTAGGCTTCAGTGACGTTACTGTGAAAAGCCCCTAGTCGCCACATTTCGGCTCCTGTTCGGGGAGGCTGGTACGGTAACTGAACCCGCGCTGCTGACATCATTCTGCCTTACAAGCCAGCTGTTCAGCCCACTATGTTTAGATGTGAAAAGCGCTTTCTAAATGCAAGTCTTTCTTTCTTGGGAGACCTATGCCGTTTTTAGTGCGAGTTCTAGATGGGATAGTTCATTGAGACTTGGTTCAAAATAGATTTTGTTTGCTCCAAATCTCACCCACATCCAACACATTAACTGACTCGGTGCTATCAATATTCAGTCCATTTTTTTATGCTCGCAGATTTCAAAAGGCATTGTAGTTTCCTTTTTAAAAAAAATTTAGAGTACCCAATTAATTTTTTCCAATTAGGGGGCAATTTAGCGCGGCCAATCCACCTACCCTGCACATCTTTGGGTTGTGGGGGCGAAACCCACGCAAACACGGGGAGAATGTGCAAACTTCACACGGACAGTCACCCAGGGCCGGGATCGAACCTGGGTCCTCGGCTCCGTGAGGCTGCAGTGCTAGCCACTGCGCCACCGTGCTGCCCGGCTTTGTCGTTTCCAGAGAGAGCGAAGAGACCAAGGTGACGGAGGATGGGGTGGATTAATTCCACAAATTCCCCCATTCCAGTGGGTTGGAACGTCCTCACATTCCATTCACCACCTCCTACTTTAGAGCCAGAGGCCATTGTTTAACAATAAGGGGTCGCTCATTTTGACAGCGATGAGGGTCATGGGTCTCTGGAACATTCTTCCACAAAAGGCAATGGAAGCAAAATCTTTGAATATCTGTGCGGCAGAGCTGGATTGATTCTTGATTAACAAGGGAGGGGTGAAAGGTTATCGGGGGTCGGCTGGAATGTGAGCTTGTATCAGCCATGGCTACTTGGTGGCACGCACAGCCGTGAATCACAAGGTTCTCAGTTTTCACCCCATTCCAGGGCTTGAGCCCAACAGTCAAGGCTGACACTCAGGTGCAGTACTGAGGGAGTGCTGCACTGTCAGAGGGTCAGTACTGAGGGAGTGCCGTGCTGTCAGAGGGTCAGTACTGAGGGAGTGCTGCACTGTCAGAGAGTCAGTACTGAGGGAGTGCCGCACTGTCAGAGGGTCAGTACTGAGGGAGCGCTGCAATGTCAGAGGGTCAGTACTGAGGGAGAGCTGCACTGTCAGAGAGTCAGTACTGAGGGAGTGCCGCACTGTCAGAGGGTCAGTACTGAGGGAGCGCTGCAATGTCAGAGGGTCAGTACTGAGGGAGTGCTCCACTGTCAGAGGGTCAGTACTGAGGGAGTGCCGCGCTGTCAGAGGGTCAGTACTGAGGGAGTGCTGCACTGTCAGAGAGTCAGTACTGAGGGAGTGCCGCACTGTCAGAGGGTCAGTACTGAGGGAGCGCTGCAATGTCAGAGGGTCAGTACTGAGGGAGTGCTGCACTGTCAGAGGGTCAGTACTGAGGGAGTGCCGCGCTGTCAGAGGGTCAGTACTGAGGGAGTGCTGCACTGTCAGAGAGTCAGTACTGAGGGAGTGCCGCACTGTCAGAGGATCAGTACTGAGGGAGTGCTGCACTGTCAGAGGGTCAGTACTGAGGGAGTGCTGCATTGTCAGAGGATCAGAACTGAGGGAGTGCTGCACTGTCAGAGGGTCTGTCCTGAGGGAGTGCTGCACTGTCAGAGGGTCAGTCCTGAGGGAGTGCTGCACTGTCAGATGGTCAGTAGTGATGGAGTGCCCTGCATTGTCAGAGGGTCAGTACTGAGGGAGTGCTGCACTGTCAGAGGGTCAGTACTGAGGGAGTGGTGCACTGTCAGAGGGTCAGTCCTGAGGGAGTGCGGCACTGTCAGAGGGTCAGTACTGAGGGAATGCTGCACTGTCAGAGGGTCAGTACTGAGGGAGTGCTGCACTGTCAGAGGGTCAGTACTGAGGGAGTGCTGCACTGTCAGAGGGTCAGTACTGAGGGAGCGCTGCAAAGTCAGAGGGTCAGTACTGAGGGAGTGCTCCACTGTCAGAGCGTCAGTACCGAGGGAGTGCTGCACTGTCAGAGGGTCAGTACTGAGGGAGTGCTGCAATGTCAGAGGGACAGTACTGAGGGAGTACTGCACTGTCAGAGGGTCAGTACTGAGGGAGTGCTGCACTGTCAGAGTGTCAGTACTGAGGGAGCGCTGCAATGTCAGAGAGTCAGTACTGAGGGGGTTCTGCACTGTCAGAGGGTCAGTGCTGAGGGAGTGCTGCACTGTCAGAGGGTGCAGTACTGAGGGAGCGCTGCAATGTCAGAGGGTCAGGAGTGAGGGAGTGCTGCACTGTCAGAGGGTCAGTAATGAGGGTGCACTGCAATGTCAGAGGGTCAGTACTGAGGGAGTGTTGCACTGTCAGAGGGTCAGTACTGAGGGAGCACTACACTGTCAGAGGGTCAGTACTGAGGGAGTGCTGCACAGTCAGAGGGTCAGTACTGAGGCAACGCTGCACTTTCAGAGGGTCAGTACTAAGGGAGTGCAGCACTTTCGGAGGGTCAGCACTGAGGGAGTGCCGCACTGTCGGAGGGTCAGTACTGAGGGAGTGCCGCACTGTCAGAGGGTCAGTACTGAGGGAGTGCTGCACTGTCAGCGGATCAGTACTGAGGGAGTGCCGCACTGTCAGAGGGTCAGTACTGAGGGAGTGCTGCACTGTCAGAGGGTCAGTACTGAGGGGGTGCCGCACTGTCAGAGGGTCAGTACTGAGGGAGTGCGGCACTGTCAGAGGATCAGAACTGAGGGAGTGCTGCACTGTCAGAGGATCAGAACTGAGGGAGTGCTGCACTTTCAGAGGGTCAGTACTGAGGGAGTGCTGCCCTGTCAGAGGGTCAGTACTGAGGGAGTGCTGCGCTGTCAGAGGGTCAGTACTGAGGGAGTGCCGCACTGTCAGAGGGTCAGTACTGAGGGAGTGCTGCACTGTCAGAGGGTCAGTACTGAGGGAGTGCTGCACTGTCAGAGGGTCAGTACTGAGGGAGTGCTGCACTGTCAGAGGGTCAGTACTGAGGGAGTGCTGCACTGTCAGAGGGTCAGTACTGAGGGAGTGCTGCACTGTCAGAGGCTCAGTACTGATGGAGTGCTGCACTGTCAGAGGGTCAGTACTGAGAGAGTGCTGCACTGTCGGAGGGTCAGTACTGAGGGAGTGCTGCGCTGTCAGAGGGTCAGTACTGAGGGAGTGCCGCACTGTCAGAGGGTCAGTACTGAGGGAGTGCTGCACTGTCAGAGGGCCAGTACTGAGGGAGTGCTGCACTAGTTGAGCTATCTTCTTTCAGCTGAGATGTTAAACCAAGGCCGCATCTCCCGCCTGGATCGATGTAAAAGATTCCATGGCACTATTATGAAGAAAACCAGGAGAGTTAGTCACCCAAACAATATTTATCCATCAACCAACATCACTGGAATAGGTCACCTGATCATAATCCCATTGCTGTTTGTGGAAGCTTTCTGTCTGCACATTTACAACAGCCGGGTCAAAATCCTGGAACACCCTCCCTAACAGCACTCTGGGTGTACCTACACCACAGGGGTCTGCAGCGGGTTCAAGAAGGCAGCTCACCACCCACCACCTTCTCAAGGGAAATTAGGGATGGCCAATGAATTCCGACCTAGCCCATCGCAGCTCACACCCTGTGAAGAGGGCAGCACGGTAGCACAGTGGTTAGCACAGTTGCTTCACAGCTCCAGGGTACCAGGTTCGATTCCCGGCTGGGTCACTGTCTGTGCGGAGTCTGCACGTTCTCCCCGTGTCTGCGTGGGTTTCCTCCAGGTGCTCCGGTTTCCTCCCACAGTCCAAAGATGTGCAGGTTAGGTGGACTGGCTAAATTGCCCTTAGTGTCCAATAAAGGTTAAGTGGGGGTTGCTGGGTTACGGGGATAGGGCAGATACGTGGGCTTGAGTAGGGTGCTCTTTGTAAGGGCCGGTGCAGACTCGATGGGCTGAATGGCCTCCTTCTGCACTGTAAATTCTATGATTCTATGATTCTATGAATGAATTATTACAAAGGCTACACTTTAAAAAGGACTTCACTGGTGGTGAAGTGTGTTGCGACGTCCAGTGGTCAGGGAAATCACTATATAAATGCAGTCTTTCTTTAAGACGTTTCTTAAACCCTTCACCTTGATGTTAAGTCTTTATCCCGTTGCGCATGTTGGCAGGCTTTACTTTGTTGAAAGTGTTTATAAATTCTTTTGAAAGAGCGATTTAGGCAACGAGAATGATGCACAGCTTTGGAACAGCAAGGAGAATAGCGAGCGAGTGTTTCCTCTAAGCGCAAAAGCAGAGGCCATCAATATAAGACAGTCAGTAAGAAATCCAATGGGGAATTCAGAAGAAGCTTCCTTGTTTAAGGAGCAGCGAGAATGTGGAACTCATTACCAGAGGGAGTGGCTGAGGCGAATAGTGCAGTTTAATTTAAGGGAGGGGGGGGTGGATCAACATATGAGGGAGAAGGGAAAGTAGGGTCACAATGATAGATTTGGATGAGGAAAGGCAAGGAGGTTATTGGAGTGGAGCATAAACATCGGCAAGGACTGCGTTGTGTATCCTGTCTCGTGTCTGAAGGGAGAGTCTAAGAAAGATCTTAGTTCATAGAATTTACAGTGCAAAAGGTGGCCATTCGGCCCATCGACTCTGCACCGGCTCCTGGAAAGAGCACCCTACCCAAGCCCACACCCCCACCCTATCCCCGTAACCCAGTAACCCCACCCCAACACTAAGGGCAATTTTGGATACTAAGGGGCAATTTAGCGCGGCCAATCCACCGTACCCGCACATCTTTGGACTGCGGGAGGAAACCGGAGCACCCGGAGGAAACCCACGCACACACGGGGAGAACGTGCAGACCGGAGTCCGCACAGACAGTGACCCAAGCCGGGAATCGAACCTGGGACCCTGGAGCTGTGAAGCAATTGTGCTAACCACTATGCTACCGTGCGGTGGAAGAAACGGAAAAAAATGACATTCGGTGACAACATTTATTAAAGCTCTTTTTTCATCCCCCTTGATCAAAGCCCACGTTTCTGGGGCTGGAGCAATGTTTGGCACTTTAATCTCTTTTTTGAAAGTAATCCCTTCAAAACGAAATGCCGTTTCCATAAATACCCTTGTTGTGGAGTCCTTCCTGACTTTGCTCTGACCTTCATTCTGTTATACCGTGCCAGGTTTGTAACATTTCTCTCTTAATCTGCATCTAATTAGAAGTCACCAGTGATTTGCAAGACTTGGAAACTCACAGAACCGACCCCTGCTTGGCTTCTGTGGTGAGAAATGTTAGTGGGAGCTCTTTCCTTGAACTACTGTTCTCTACCGTGAATGTGACTGGAATATTGGAAAGGAATCAATCTTAAATAGTGGAACATTTTCTCTTTTAAAAATGGTATTAAATATATATTTTATATCTGTATAAATATTCTCCTCACTTCAGAGATTAAGGGAAATCTTAATTACAGTGTAAATCTTCATAAGAGATTTAATATTATTATATTTTAATTCTGACGGAATTTTCTGAGGTTCTGAGCAAGCTGCACCATGTCCAGGCAGCGTGATGTTAGATCCAGACTATAGCACAGTTCGGTCTGCCTTGACAATGCAGCACCTGGGCCTCTATTCACAGAGATTCAGACCCTCCAGGTTTTCCCTGGACTTTCCAGGAATTTAAGATTAGTTCCAAGGACACTGCTGCGAGTAACTACTGAGCGTTAGCAAAAAAATTGTTTTGAGAAATGTTCTTTTGCCCAGCCATCACAAAAAAAAGATTGGAGGGGGGGGTGGTGAAAAAGGGATTGTTCGACTGACAGCTGAGGATCATCCAACCAGTTTGTGTTCTGACTGGGTATGAGTAGGCGGGCCGCCACAAAGGTGGAGGTGTTGGGTGAGCAATGGCGGGTGTTTGGGGGAGGGGTAAGTGGAGATGGGAGATCGTGTCATGAAACATCCCGGAATACGCCCAAGGAGATTGGGAAATGGCATTGAAAATGAAATCCGAGAAGAAAAGGCCTCCATTTTAACTCTCCAGCAATCAGAAAGGCAGTGATTAACCCACTTGTGCCCCACTGACCAGGTGTGGGTTTGATGACAGAATCCTTGTGACAACCTCTGGCTTGTCCTGTTACACCTAAAGATATATTTACTTGCGAGAGCCGTGTCATTTTTTCCTCTAATTTCTTGGGCTTTTTGCAGTGTACCCCATCTGGTCAGGTACTTAGAGATTCCATTTTTGCGCCTCCGGAAGCAGGGTTTTATTGAGCGTCACATATGTCGCAGATCCCTGAGCCAAATTGCTTGGATCTCAGAACGGTCTCAGCTGTGTCTGTGAAGGTTTTATTTAACTCGTCCATTCCTCAATCACACAAAGAATTGTCCAATGAATTATAGAAGGGTTACAGTTCAGAAGGCGGACATTTAGCCTTTCATGTCGGTCCTGGCTCTCCGCATTAGCAGATCACCTAGTAATCCCTGTTTCGCCAAGTGTGCGTTCAGGGTTCTTTGGGGCATGTCTATTCTCCCCCAAAAAACTGCCATGAGGCGGTAATTTGTTAAGAACAAAGGAAAGTACAGCACAGGAACAGGCCCTTCGGCCCTCCAAGCCTGTGACGAGCGTGATGCCCGAACTAAAAAACAAAACCTCCTGTCCGTACTCGGTCAAACCATTACTCTGTGTTTACAGCTACTGGGTGTGATTCTGTGACCCCGTTGTGCCCGGCACAGATCTGGGCGCAATGGGTGAATAGTGCACGAGCCCCAAATGGGCTGCGTGCCAGGTGCGAATACCCACACAACTCCCCAATTCACTTGGCCCAGCGCGATCTGGATCTCGCCTTCGTTGGCCAAGAATAAGATCTGAATATTTAATTTGCCTTAAGGCTCATTTAAATACCCGAACGCTGGATTCACTTGGACCCGGGACTCAAAGGCAGTGCCGAGGATACCTCTCCAAGGCGCTATTTAGTGCCGGTCTACGTAAATGTGGACCAGTTGTAACGCCACCTGGGAGGCCCCCCAAGCCACTGGAGATGGCCCGGGTGGTTGAGGACAGGGCAGGGTGGCACGCTGGCACCTGTGCACCTTGGCACTGCCAGCTTGGCACCCTGGCAGTGCCATACAGGCACTCTGGCAGTGCACCCTGGAACTGCCAGGTGCTTAGGGCACTGCCAGGTGGCACTGCCAGGATTGGGCCTGGGGGGGGGGGGTGCATTGCCAGGTAAAGGGGGGGGGGTGAGGGGGTGAGTTCCCGAGGACCTCCCCAAGGTTGGGGGAGTGAAGCGGGTCAAAACATCAGGGGGCGGGGGACTGAAACGGGGGCGGTGGGGAAGACCTGAAAACGGGGGGGGGGGATCAGGGCTGCTGGACAAACTGGAGGCCCGACCTGTGAGGAGCCTTTCCTGATGCGAGCTGAAGCCCATCAGCAGCAAATCCCTCCACGTGCGGCCTCGGCGGAGAGAAGGCCCCAAGGCCAAAGGAAATGGCACATCGCCTTTGGATAACGGGGTGTTTCTGGATGCTGCAGCTGGCAAGAAATACCTCCCTAAATTCGCCATTCAGCCAACTCTAACCTGAGTCTGCTGAATTGTGCCCACTATGTACATAGTGGGACCTCTCACATGGTTGGATCGTCTCCCCCCCCAGCTCTCTGTTACTCTGTAACTCTGTTACTTAACTGATGTAACCCTTTACTGTACATATCCTCCAAGTCTTCACCCCAGTTATAAAAATCCTCCTGTATCTCCCCCCAGAGTCTCAGCTTTCACAAGGTTAGTCCCCTAGGTGCCTTGACTAATCAGGGGCGCGATTCTCCGACCCCCCGCTGGGTCGGAGAATCACCGGGGGTTGGCGTGAATCCTGCCCCCGCCGGTTGCCGAAGTCTCCGGCACCGGAGATTCGGCGGGGGCGGGAATCGCGCAGTGCTGGTTGGCGGGCCCCCCCGCTCGATTCTCCGGCCCGGATGGGCAGAAGTCCCGCCACTAAAATGCCTGTCCCGCCAGCGTAAATTAAACCACCTACCTTACCGGCGGGACAAGGCGGCGCGGGTGGGCTCCGGGGTCCTGGGGGGGGGGCGCGGGGTGATCTGGCCCCAGGGGGTGCCCCCACGGTGGCCTGGCCCGCGATCGGGGCCCACCGATCCGCGGGTGGGCCTGTGCCGTGGGGGCACTCTTTCCCTTCCGCCTTCGCCACGGTCTCCACCATGGCGGAGGCGGAAGAGACTCCCCCCACTGCGCATGCGCGGGGATGTCGTGAGTGGCCGCTGACGCTCCTGCGCATGCGCCACCCGGAGATGTAATTTCTGCGCCAGCTGGTGGGGCGGAAATTCGTCCGGCGCCGACCTAGCCCCTCAAGGTTGGGGCTCGGCCCCCAAAGATGTGGAGCATTCCGCACCTTTGGGGCGATGCGATGCCCGTCTGATTTGCGCCGTTTTGGGCGCCAGTCGGCGGACATCGCGCCGTTTCCGGAGAACTTTGCCCCTGAATTTATTCTAATCCCTTTCTGAGGTTGAGGACGTTCCGCACTCTCCTTTCTGTCGATACGAGTGTCCTTCTAATGGATGAATGTTATCCCCATCAGGATCTGAGTAGTGAGTCTAAGGGCGGGATTTTCCCGCCGGGTCCGCCCGGAGACCGGAGAATCCCGCTCGAGGTCAATGGACGCCCCCATTGTCCGCGCCTCGTCCGTGGCGTTCTTGCGGCGGTCGGGGTGGAAGGATCCAGCCCACAGTTTCTATTGGCTTTTTTTCCAAAGGTGTTATTCAGCTGGATTCTCCGTGGGGTGCCCACAATGGCAAACCCCATTGGCCGGCTGGCGGGACGGAGAATCCCGCTGCTGGCGGGGGCGCGCCGCGCCAGAAAACGGGTGCAGCGGGATGGAAAGTGGATCTTGAGAGCAGAGGGGGATTTAGAGACAGTGGGGCCCTATGCTCGCCTTCATTTCTGCTTCCCCAATACCCCCCCCCCCAGCTCACTGCCTCTCTGCCGCCTGCTGCTGGGGTTCCAGCCATTTGAATTTTCCTTCTTGGTAACCAGGACTTACCCTCCCTCCAGTTCTATGCTTCTCAACCAATCACAGGTAGATACCTCTCTGCATAAGCTGCACATAAGCCCAGTAATTCGAGCCTGTCAGCCCCAAATGCGGGGATGTAGCAGCCTGTGAATGGATGAGCAGCTTTACTGCATTTCTCAAATATCAGCCAGGTCATCGTTCTGGATGATGCTGCATTCCCCCCCCCCCCCCCACCCGTCCCCGCAGCCCCCACCCACCCGTCCCCGCAGCCCCCACCCACCCGTCCCCGCAGCCCCCACCCACCCGTCCCCGCAGCCCCCACCCACCCGTCCCCGCAGCCCCAACCCACCCGTCCCCGCAGCCCCCACCCACCCCTCCCCGCAGCCCCCACCCACCCCTCCCCGCAGCCCCAGTCTCGGAGACCTGTGCCTAGGTTGTAAATCCCTCCTGTCTTCTAGTTCCCTGGTTCCTCTCAGTCCTCTATGATCCTGGTTGTGAAGCTCGTCAGTTATTCTCTCCCCCGGTTTCAGCATCAGTAAGTGCTCTGAGCTGCAGGTTAAAGTTACGAGACTGTCCTTCCTCACACCTTTCCACCCTTCTGCCTTTAAAATCAAATACATCCATTCCCAGGCGCCCTAGTGCCTTGATGGGACAGGCAGAAGGTGATGGCGGCTCTTTTTGCCCCTGCTTGTGCTCTGCATACTTAAGACAATTGGAAATCATGGACTGGAGTCTCCCGTTCTCCAACCGCATGTTTCTCAATGACGCACCTTTCGTTGACGGCGGGTGTGGTAAGCCACAGTCGCACCTGTATTAGGTGATGTACGGTAGGACCTGTACTACAGGTTCGCCAGTAGTCCTTGCCTGTATAAATATGCATGTCCTCCAGCCAGCAGCCATTTCGCCAGCTGCTGTGAGAGGGCACACATCTGATAGCAATAAAGCCTCAGTTGGATTCAACTATCGTCTTTGTTCAATTGATCGTGCCTCAATTTATTGCTATCAGTTTCTAAGGATGGACCTCCGTATCAAACCGGATCGCCTGCAGCTGGATCCGCACTCCAGCAACGCCAGGAAGGACTTCCAGCACTGGCGAGCTTGCTTCGAAGCTTATATCAACGCGGCACCAACCCCTGTTCCGGAGGCTCAGAAGATTCAGATTTTATATTCCAGGTTGAGCTCCAAAGTCTTTCCGTTAACCCAGGACGCGGCGAACTACGCCGAAGCCACGACTCTGCTCAAGGACAAGCGCACAGAAATCGAACACGCTCTTCGCCAGGCACGCACCCGCCACTCGCTCGCAACTCCCTGGTGAGTCCATAGAAGACTTCTGGCGGGCCCTAATCCCACTAGTCCGGGACTGTGACTGTCAGGCCGTTACGGCCACGGATCACTCAGACCTCCTTATGCCGGACGCTTTTGTGACTGGAATTGGGTCAGATCTCATACGCCAGCGACTCCTAGAAGGGGCCACGCACGACCTCGCAGAGACTAAAACGCTAGCGCTCTCCATGACGGTCGCCCTGCGCAATGTCCAGTCCCCCAGCCGCGCGGCCCACCCCTCCTACGGTTCGTGGACCCCACAGACAGCCGCCCCAGCGGGGGGCGCTCCCACCCAATACGCCTGCGCTGCACGTCAGCCAACGAACCCCGGGGCCCCCGATGCTATTTTTGCGGCCAACAGAAGCACCCCCGCCAGCGTGCCCGGCCCGCGCTGCCCTTTGTAAAGCCTGCGGGAAGAAGGGCCACTTCGCCGCAGTGTGCCAGGCCCGCTCAGTAGCCGCTATCGCCCCCACCCCCCTCGGTCACGGACAATGGGCGCTGCCACCCCCCCAGACCACGTGCGGCCAGTGGGCGCCGCCATCTTCCCCTCCGCGCAACACGTGCATTCCATGGGCGCCGCCATCTTGTTCCACCCCCGCAACGTGCGTTCCATGGGTGCCGCCATTTTGTAACCCTCAAGATCTTCAGGCACCGCCATCTTGTCTACTCCTCAGCACATGGGCACCACCAGCGTTCCAGGACCCGGGCTCACCAGCCGCCCCATTATCCGACGACCAACCAAGACTCGCCTCCATGTCAATCGACCAGTCGCGTCCGCATAACCTGACCAACGCATCCACTAGCGTGAAAGTCAACGGACATGTAACCTCCTGTCTGCTGGACTCCGGTGCACCGAAAGCTTCATACACCTGGATACGGTAAGGCGCTGCTCCCTCAAAATACACCCCGCCAACCCCAAAATCTCCCTGGCCTCCGGATCCCATTGCGTAGCGATCCGGGGGTACTGTACGGTCACGCTCAAGGTCCAGGGCGTAGAATTCAGCGGCTTCCGCCTCTACGTCCTCCCTAACCTCTGCGCTGCACTAATCCTCGGCCTGGACTTCAGTGCAACCTCCAGAGCCTAACTCTGAAATTCGTCAGGCCCTTACCATCCCTTGCTGTGTGCGGCCCACAGGTCAACCCACCTTCCCTCTTTGCCAATCTAACTCCAGATTGCAAACCTGTTGTGGTGTTGGGCCTTCTGACACACAGATGAGCCAACACAGTTGTATATGGTACAACGCTATTTTATTTAAACTTTCTATGTACAGTTTTGTCTTGATACTCTGCACGTGGGGATTCCCTGTTTGTGATATTGAAACAGGTCGTGTCCGTGTCCTTGTCCCCAGACATACTGTCCACCAGGTGTCGTGTTCGTGCTTTTATATGGTTCCTGTCTTTGTGTATGATTGGCTGTGGTGTTGTGTGTTCTGATTTGTCTGTTGGTGTGTCCATCATGATGTGTGTGTTTGAATATCATGACATCCCCCCTTTTTACAAAGATATGTGCCTACGTGGTAATAAATATAATCGTGTCGTGAGTGCATCTAAGAGTGTGTGTGTGTTGTGTACAGCATGTGCATATGACGTAACTATTTACATGGGGCGATGTCGGGTGCGTCCCATCAACAAGGTTGTTCCATAACAGAACATGAATGCGAACGAGAAAAAAAACTTGAACAGTGATCCAGTCAGACGACATCTGGAACGATAAACAACAACAGGTTATAATACAGAAGTGTGTAACTTTTTGAACATATGAACGGTGTTATAAGTCCAGTCTAATGGGCTTGCGACGAGTTCGGGTTGACCGCCTCAAGGGTGGGTCAAGAACCACCGGCTGATGTGCAAGCATGGCCATGGGTGGCGATGGAGAGGGCGTGATCTGCGGCAGCTCCACGAAGTCATCCTCGGAAGATTGTTGAGGATCTGGCGTGTGTGCACTGTGTGGCTGCGAGTGTGGAAGTCGGCGAAGGGCGCGCCGATTGCGGCGACGCACTGAACCATCCGGCATGCGAATCAGGAACGAGCGGGGAGCCACACGTCGGAGGACTTCGGCCGGTGCTGACCAGCCACCATACGGTTGATGGACGCGTACTTTGTCTCCGGAGGACAGGGGGGGCAGGTCCGTCGCTCGTGTGTCGTACTGACTTTTCTGGCGATCACGCTGCATTTGCATGTTCCGAAGAACCGTCTCATGGTCCGTTGTTGGTGCCAGGATGGATGGTATCGTCGTCCTGAGGGAGCGACCCATTAGGAGCTGCGCTGGCGAGAGACCAGTGGAAAGCAGGGCCGATCGATAGGCCAGCAAGGCGAGGTTAAAGTCCGATCCGGCAGCAGCCGTCTTGCACAGGAGCCGCTTGGCAATGTGGACGCCCTTCTCTGCCTTCCCATTCGACTGTGGATGTAGAGGGCTGGACGTCACATGAGTGAAACCATATGCTGCGGCAAAGGACGACCATTCACGGCTGGCGAAACAGGGTCCATTGTCTGACATGACAGTCTTTGGAATGCCATGGCGAGCAAATGTTTCCTTGCAGGCCCCAATGACTGCGGACGACGTCAGATCATGTAGAGGCATGACTTCCGGGTAGTTTGAGAAGTAATCTATAATAATGATGTAATCTCTGCCGAGCGCATGAAATAGGTCAACACCCACCTTCGCCCAGGGGGACGTCACCATCTCGTGTGGTAGAAGCGTCTCCGGAGGTTGCGCTGGCTGAAACCTCTGACAGGTTGTGCAATTGAGCACCATGTTGGCTATGTCTTCATTAATACCCGGCTAATATACCGCCTCTCGGGCCCTTCGTCTGCATTTTTCGATGCCCAAGTGGCCTTCGTGTAGTTGATTAAGAATCATCTGGCGCATGCTGTGCGGAATAACGATCCTGTCTAATTTCATAAGGACCCCGTCTATGTTGGTAAGGTCGTCTCGCACATTATAAAACTGGGGGCACTGCCCTTTGAGCCACCCTTCCGTCATGTGGCGCATCACTCGCTGTAGAAGGGGGTCAGTCGCCGTCTCTGCGAGTATGTGGGCCAGACTTGGGTCATCAGCTGGCAGATTTGCTGCTGTCAGAGTCACGTGTGCCTCAATTTGACGCACGAACCCCTCCGCATCTGGTGGTGTGCTCACTGCTCGGGAGAGCGTGTCCGCCACGATGAGATCCTTCCCCGGAGTGTAGATCAGTTCGAAATCATACCTCCTGAGTTTAAGTAAGATGCGCTGGAGGCGAGGGGTCATGTCGTTCAGGTCTTTGTTAATGATGTTGACCAAGGGGCGGTGGTCAGTTTCAACCGCAAATCGTGGAAGACCATACACATAGTCGTGGAACTTGTCCAGTCCAGTTAACAAGCCCAGGCATTCTTTTTCTATTTGCGCGTAGCGCTGTTCGGTAGGGGTCATGGCTCGTGAGGCATATGCAACCGGGGCCCATGACAACGTGCTGTCTTTTTGCAGGAGTACCGCTCCAATACCAGATTGGCTGGCGTCTGTTGAGATCTTTGTAGGGCGAGCCGTGTCAAAGAACGTCAACACTGGTGCCGTGACCAGTTTGTGCTTGAGCTCCTCCCATTCCAGCTGATGCGATTGCTGCCAGTGGAATTCTGTTGATTTTTTCACGAGATGGCGCATATTCGTTGTATGAGAAGCCAGGTTGGGAATGAACTTCCCAAGGAAGTTGACCATGCCCAAGAATCTTAGGACAGCCTTCTTGTCAGCCGGCCGTGGCATGGCTGTGATGGCGCTAACTTTGTCTGCATCGGGACGGACCCCTGATCGTGAGATGTGGTCCCCGAGGAATTTCAGCTCAGACTGGCCGAAGGCACACTTGCGCGGTTGAGACGCAGGCCATTTTGTCGTATGCGGGTGAAGACGCGTCGTAGACGATGCATGTGTTCCTGCGGAGTGGTGGACCAAATGATGATATCGTCCACATATACACGTACCCCTTCGATGCCTTCCATCATCTGCTCCATAATGCGGTGGAAAACTTCAGATGCTGAAATGATGCCGAATGGCATCCGGTTGTAGCAGAATCTGCCAAAAGGGGTGTTGAACGTGCATAGCCTTCGGCTGGCCGGGTCCAATTGGATCTGCCAAAATCCTTTGGACGCATCCAATTTGGTAAATATTTTGGCTTGCGCCATTTCGCTGGTGAGTTCCTCTCGTTTCGGGATGGTATAGTGTTCCCGCATGATGTTGTTATTCAGATCTTTAGGATCTATACATATGCGGAGCTCGCCAGAGGGCTTCTTTACACAGACCATGGAGCTGACCCATGGCGTGGGCTCCGTGACCCTGGATAGGACCCCTTGGTCCTGAAGAGCCTGCAGCTGCAACTCGAGGCGGTCTTTGAGTGGCGCAGGAACCCTGCGAGGTGCGTGAACGACAGGGATGGCGTCCGGTTTGAGTCGAATCTTGTACGTGTATGGCAATGTCCCCATGCCTTCAAAAACCTCCTGGTTGTGAGCAAGGAGGGAATGGAGATTTGCGTGGAACTCAGCATCCGGGAAGAAGGATATCTCATCTGGAGAGAGAGACATAATGCGCTGTACCAGGTGAAGGACCTTACACGCCTGTGCGCCCAGTAACGAGTCTTTTGATGAGCCGACAACTTCGAAGGGGAGTGTGGCCGTGTGCGTCTTGTGAGTTATCTGTAGCTGGCAAGATCCTATGGACGGGATGACGTTCCCGTTATAATCAACCATCTTGAGCCGGGATGGCGTGATGGGTGGTTTGACCTTCATGGCCTGGAATTCAGAATATGCAATCAGGTTGGCGGATGCGCCGGTGTCCAGACGGAAGGTGACGCGCGATCGGTTGACCGTCAGGGTGGCACACCACTCATCGGCTGGATTGATGGCATTGACCTTGTTGACATCGATGACGGAAACGCGGAAGGCATCCTGGTCATCTGCATCACTTAACTGGAAGTCTTGATGCGTGGGCTGGACGGTCCTGACTTGTCTGCGAGATTGTCGGGGATGTGCAGGATCCATGAGTTGAGCCACACGACAGTGGGCAGCGTAGTGGCCCATCTTGCCACATCTGAGGCACTGTCGGTTTTTAGCAGGACATTGCCCTTTTAAGTTTACAGCTCCACAATTGCCGCACGTCATGACGTCACGGCGTTCGTTGCGCCACTGCGCATGCGCAGTGCGATCTTGCGGTGGGCGTGCCTGCGCAGTGCGTCCCTCGATGTGGCCATTATTTTTGGCGCGCACCAGCGCAGGAGACCGCGGGAAGCGGCCGCTCTCGTCGGGGCCGCGGGTTGGGAAGTAATCGGCGGCCTGGATGCGTTCGGCGTCGTGGGCGGCCTGGCTTGCCGATTCGACGGCAGGGGACCCCCTCCGTGACAATTCGGACGCCTGAAATCGGGCAAAACGGCAGGTTGCATTCTCGTGGAGGACACAGGCTTCCACAGCAGACGCTCAGGTGAGGCCTTTTATTTTAAGAAGCTGCTGGCGTAGGCCACTGGAGGCAACGCCAAAAACAATCTGGTCCCTGATCATGGACTCTGTGGTGCTGCCGTAACCGCAGGACTGCGCTAGAATTCAGAGGTGCGTCAAAAAGGGTTGAAAAAGCTCCTCCTTACCTTGCAGGCGTTGCTGAAAGAGGTATCTTTCAAAACTTTCATTCACTTCAACATTAAAGTGCTGGTCCAGTTTGAGGATGACCGTGTCATACTTGGATTGGTTTTCCCCTTCTTCGAACACCAGTGAGTTGAAGACGTTGAGGGCGTGCTGCCCTGCGCGGAAGAGGAGCATTGCAATCTTCGTTTCATCCGAGGCACTCTGTTTCTCGTTGGCTCGGATGTACAGGTCAAATCGCTGCCTGAAGAGTTTCCAATTGGTACCAAGGTTCCCCGGCTGCAGGTTGTCGGTGCGGTCCATGTCCAGAATGGCAGGTTAGTTGGCAGGTATCGATCCACTCCTGTACCATGTGGTGTTGGGCGTTCTGACACACAGGTGAGCCAACACAGTTGTATATGGTACAATGCTATTTTATTTAAACGTTCTATGTACAGTTTTGTCTTGATACTCTGCACGTGGGGATTCCCTGTTTGTGATGTTTAAACAGGTCGTGTCCGTGTCCTTGTCCCCAGACCTACTGTCCACCAGGTGTCGTGTTTGTGCTTTTATATGGTTCCTGTCTTTGTGTGTGATTGGTTGTGGTGTTGTGTGTTCTGATTTGTCTGTTGGTGTGTCCATCATGATGTGTGTGTTTGAATATCATGACACCTGTCACCACCAGGAGCAGACGGTACAGCACCCAGGATAAGACCTTCATCAGGTCCGAAGTCCAGCGGCTGCTTTGGGAAGTCATCATCGAGGCCAGCAACAGCCCCTGGAGAGCTCAAGTGGTAGTGGTTAAAACTGGGGAGAAACACCGAATAGTCGTGGACTACAGCCAGACCATCAACCGGTACACGCAGCTCGACGCGTACCCCCTCCCACGCATATCTGACATGGTTAACCAGCTTGCACAGTACCGGGTCTTCTCAACGGTAGACCTGAAATCCGCCTACCACCAGCTCCCCATCCGTAAATCGGACCAGCCATACACCGCCTTCGAGGCAGACGGCCGCCTGTACCACTTCCTTAGGGTCCCCTTTGGCGTCACAAACGGGGTCTCGGTCTTCCAAAGGGAGATGGACTGAATGGTCGACCGGAACGGGTTGCAGGCCACCTTTCCGTACTTAGATAATGTCACCATCTGCGGCCAAGATCAGCAGGACACCAACCTTGCTAAATTTCTCCACACCGCTACTCTCCTAAACCTCACTTACACCAAGGAGAAGTGCGTGTTCAGCACGAACCGCTTAGCCATCCTCGGCTATGTGGTCCAGAATGGAGTTCTGGGGCCTGATCCCGACCGCATGCGCCCCCTCATGGAGCTCCCCCTCCCCCACTGCCCCAAGGCCCTCAAACGCTGCCTGGGGTTCTTTTCGTACTACGCTCAGTGGGTCCCACACGATGCGGACAAGGCCCGCCCACTCATACAGTCCGCCCAGTTTCCCCTGACGGCCGAGGCCCAACAGGCCTTCGCCCGGATCAGAGCTGATATTGCCAATGCACAATGCACGCTGTAGACGAGACGCTGCCCTTCCAAGTAGAAAGTGACGCTTCAGACGTCGCCCTTGCCGCCACCCTCAATCAGGCAGGCAGGCCCGTGGCATTTTTTTCCCGCACCCTTCATGCCTCAGAAATTCGGCACTTATCCATCGAAAAGGAGGCCCAGGCTATCGTTGAAGCTGTGCGGCATTGGAGGCATTACCTGGCCGGCAGGAGATTCACTCTCGTCACTGACCAACGGTCGGTAGCCTTCATGTTCAATAACATTCAGCGGGGCAAGATCAAAAATGATAAAATCTTGCGGTGGAGAACCGAGCTCTCCACCTATAATTGCGAGATTAGGTATCGCCCCGGCAAACTCAACGAACCTCCAGACGCCCTATCACGAGGTACATGTGCCAGCGCACAATTAGACCGACTCCGGGCCCTGCACGACAGCCTTTGTCACCCAGGAGTCACACGAGGCACGAAATTTGCCGTACTCCATCGAGGAAGTAAGGACAATCGCCAGGGACTGCCAGGTCTGTGCTGAGTACAAGCCACACTTCTACTGGCCGGACCGCACGCGCCTGGTGAAGGCCTCCCACCCCTTTGAACGCCTCAGAGTTGACTTCAAAGGCCCCCTCCCCTCCACCGACAGTCACACATATTTTCTCAGTGTGATCGACGAATACTCCAGATTCCCCTTCGCCATCCCATGCCCCGACATGATGTCTGCCACCATCATTAAAGCCCTCAACATAATCTTCACTCTGTTCGGTTTCCCCGCCTACATTCACAGTGACAGGGGATCCTCATTCATGAGTGATGAGCTGCGTCAGTTCCTGCTCAGCAGGGGTATCGCTTCCAGCAGAACGACAAGCTATAACCCCCGGGGAAACGGGCAGGTACAGAGGGAGAATGGGACGGTCTGGAGGGCCATCCAGCTGGCCCTACGGTCCAGAAATCTCCCGGCCTCCCGCTGGCAGGAGGTCCTCCCTGATGCACTCCACTCCATTCGCTCATTACTCTGCACTGCCACTAACAATACACCCCATGAACGTCTTTTTGTCTTCCCCAGGAAGTCCACACCCGGGGTGTCGCTCCCGACTTGGCTCGCAGCTCCGGGAACCGAACTTCTCTGTAAGCACGTCCGACTCCACAAGGCGGACCCGTTGGTGGAGAGGGTGCACTTGCTCCACGCAAACCCCCAGTACGCCTACGCGGCGTTCCCCGGTGGCCGCCAGGATACTGCCTCCCTCAGGGACCTGGCACTAGCACGTTCCACCCCCACGCCCCCGGCGCCACCCTCCCCTCTCCCGTCGCTCCCAACAGCATCCCCCCCACCCCAGGACCATCCGTCCCCCCCCTGCCCACGCCTGATGATGAAGGGGATTTCGACATGCTCCCGGAGTCACCATCAACCAGATCAGCACCAACATCGCCGACACCACTGCGTCGCTCCCAGAGGAACATCAAGGCCCCGGACCGGCTAAACCTCTGACCGGTCCACCGGACATCAAAGGACATTTGTTTGCTCAAATCTTGTAAATATTAACTCATTGTTGTATATAGTTCTCCACCACCCCCGCCGGACTCAATTTTTAACGGGTGAATGTGGTATTGCACCTGTATTAGGTGATGTACGGTAGGACCTGTACTACAGGTTCGCCGGTAGTCCCTACCTGTATAAATATGCGTGTCCTCCAGCCAGCAGCCATTTTGCCAGCTGCTGTGGGAGGCCACACATCTGGGGCGAAATTCTCCGTTATCGGCGGAAAGTCCGCCGATCGGCGCAAAAAACGGCGCAAATCCGACTTGCGTCACGTCGGAAAAATGGGTCGATAGTCTCCGGCCCGAAATGGGCGAGCAGCGACGTAACGGGATCCGCGCTTGCGCAGTGGTTCACGCCGTGCAGCGTCATATGCGCTGCACGGCATGACGGCTCATAAGGCCGCACTGCTCCCTCCCACCCGACCGGAACACCCAACCGCAACACCCGACTGGATGGCTGGCCGTCGCTCAGCCCCGAGGTTCGAGTCACGCGATGTGGAGGCGCTCCTGGACGCGGCGGAGCAGAGGAGGGACACCCTGTATCCAGGGCACGGCCGCAGAGATGCCCCACGCCACAGCCGGCGTCTGTGGAGGGAAGTGGCAGAGGCCGTCACCGCTGTGGCCCTGACACCACGGACAGGCATCCAGTGCCACAAGAAGGTGAACGACCTCGTCAGAACATCTGCCGCCCAGATGGAGCCTCCCCATATCCCCCCTCCCCATATCCCCCCTCCCCCATACCCCCCCTGCCCCACATCCCCCCCTCCCCCATATTCCACCTCCCCCATATCCCCCCCTCCCCCATATCCCCCATATCCCCCCCTCCCCCATATCCCCCCTCCCCATATCCCCCCCTCCCCCATATCCCCCATATCCCCCCTCCCCCATATCCCCCTCCCCCATATCCCCCCTCCCCCATATCCCCCTCCCCCATATCCCCCCCTCCCCCATATCCCCCATATCCCCCTCCCCTATATCCCCCATATCCCCCCTCCCCCATATCCCCCCTCCCCCATATCCTCCCTCCCCCATATCCCCCCTCCCCCATATCCCCCATATTCCCCCTCCCCCATATCCCCCCTCCCCCATATCCCCCCTCCCCCATATCCCCCCCTCCCCCATATCCCCCCTCCCCCATATCCCCCCTCCCCCATACCCCCCCTGCCCCACATCCCCCCTCCCCCATATTCCACCTCCCCCATATCCCCCCCTCCCCCATATCCCCCATATCCCCCCCTCCCCCATATCCCCCCCTCCCCATATCCCCCCTCCCCCATATCCCCCATATCCCCCCTCCCCCATATCCCCCTCCCCCATATCCCCCCTCCCCCATATCCCCCTCCCCCATATCCCCCCTCCCCATATCCCCCATATCCCCCTCCCCCATATCCCCCATATCCCCCCTCCCCATATCCCCCCTCCCCCATATCCCCCCTCCCCCATATCCCCCCTCCCCCATATCCCCCATATTCCCCCTCCCCATATCCCCCCTCCCCCATATCCCCCCTCCCCCATATCCCCCCTCCCCCATATCCCCCCTCCCCCATATCCCCCCTCCCCCATATCCCCCCTCCCCCATATCCATCCTCCCCCATATCCCCCCTCCCCCATATCCCCCATATCCCCAAGTGAATCCAGCCCTAACCTTAACCTCTGCAATGCATGCGCAACCGATGGCGTGCATTCATATACCTGCCTAACACTGTTGCCTTTTACCCCTGCCCCCCCCCCCCCCACAGGAGAAGCGCGCACACAACAATAGGGAGCATGTGAGGACTGGAGGAGGGCCCGCTGATGAGAGGCCACTGACCGTACACGAGGAAAGGGCCCTGGAACTGGCTGGCGGACCTGAGGACCGGGAGGTTGCTGATGCAGAGGTCGGGGGCGTACTAGCGAGTGAGCCACCGACAGCCCGTCCCCATATCCCCCCCTCCCCTATATCCCCCTCCCCCGTATCACCTGATCACTGCCTGATGTCTAACCATGCATGCTTCATTGTGTATCGCAGGACCAAACGTTCAGGCACCCATCCCCGCAGATGCAGACCGCCCGCAGGATGCCCCTCGGAGACCACAGGAGACGGAGAGACCCGCACCCTCCAGCATGCGACGCCCGCAGGATGCCCCTCGGAGACCACAGGAGACGCAGAGACCCGCACCCTCCAGCATGCGACACCTGCAGGATGCCCCTCGGAGACCACGGGAGACGGAGAGACCCGGACCCTCCAGCATGCGACGCCCGCAGGATGCCCCTCGCACACCACGGGAGACGGAGAGACCTGGAGCAACAGGGAGACGACACCCCCCGTCACGTGCGGGAGCGACCACCCAGCGACGAGGGGGGCAGCCACAGGCCCCCGTCACATCCGAGCCAGGACACCACTACCCAGGACACCCCTACCCGGGACAGCACTACCCAGGACACCCCTACCCGGGACAGCACTACCCAGGAAGACGAAATACCGGACAGTGACTCAGAGTGGATGGGTGGAGACGAACCCCCACCCCAAAGTGCCATGGACTCAGAGTGGGACGAAGAGCACAACACAACGCCACTGCTGTCACCAACACCCTCCACCATCGCAGAAACACTCACCACGGTTGGGCACTTTAGTGATGAGGCGTCTGGTATACTCACTGGTGCGCACAACACAGCCGTCCCGGTACAGCAGGTGGAGGTAGGAGCAGCAGAGGGACCGGGCGGTCGGAGGGCAGCCCAGCCCAAGCGAACATCTGCCGCCCAGATGGATCCCGGGTTCCTGCAGTTACCACACCCACACATAGATCCGATGCAACCACCGACCCGGAGACGAGCGAAGAGGGTGACGGGCGGCTTGCGGCGGCTGCGGTCGCAGGTGGGGGAGTCCACCCACGTCCAGGAGCTGGGAGTGGTGCCGGTCATGCGTGCTACCCAGGTTGACACCGCATGGGTGGCGTCCGCGGTGGAGGCAATGGGTGCGACGGTGTCAGACATGGGGAACGGTTTGCGAGGCCTGGGGCTTTCCGTGCAGGCGGCATCTGTGGCCCAGAACATGGCTTCCCTCTCACAGGAGGCCATGAGCCAGTGCCAGCGCCAGATGGCAGAGGCGCTCAACGCCATAGCCCAGTCTTTGCAGGCCATGGCCCAGTTTCAGCAGGCCATGGCCCAGTCTCTGCAGGCCATCGCTGAGGGCATCGGCGCCAGTGGCCATGTGCGAGCCGGCGTCGCACTTTCACAGACAGGGTTTGCCAACCCCCTGGGCTCCATGGCTGCAAACCTGCAGACCCCTGTCGATACCAGCACGGGCCTCCAGGACTGGCAGCGCCAGATGTCGGGGGGGCGTCGGATGGCCAGTCCGTTCGCATCCCCCACCCATGTAGAGGCCTGGGGGCCATCGGGCACCCCGAGGTAGGAGGAGGTGGTGTGGTCCGTCCCGGCTCCCTCTGTAGAGGAGGTCCCGGTACACCGCGACACCTCGGACTCCCCCCCCCTTCCGTCCCAGGTGCATCGGGTGGGCAACGGGCAGGACAGGCTGGCAGCTCGCCATCCCAGTCGCCCGGGCCGCAGCCTGGCCCATCTAGGCCAGGACGCCCCAGGAAACGACCGCCAAAGGAATCCAGTGTCAGAGGGCAGGAATCACAGGAGTCCACCTCCAGTTCTGCTGTACCGTCTGGGGAACCACGTAGACGTAGTCAAAGGGCCAGTAAGGCCAAACAATTAGACACTGAGCAAGTTGGCACGTGTGCAGGGCACAGATGAGTTTTAGGGGCTAGGGCACGTGCATGAACTCCTTTGGTTATTAAAGTCAATGTTACACCTACCGAAGCTGCCTTTGTGCTCTGTCCAAAGTGTGCGGGGGTGTCATGTACGTTGAGCGCAAGTGTGTGTGTGAGGGGTGGTCTTACCTCAGCCCCAGGTGAGTCTGCCCCCTTCCCCCTGGGCCGCCATCAACATCCCCCCGGGCAGAGGACGGGACCGTGCGCTGCTGTGTCACAGCCGCAAGCAGGGATGGTCCAGGTGGATGGTGGTACTGTGGCCATGGGTCAGACATAGTCCAACGATGTAGAGCCAGGAGCTCATCGCAGGGCGGGTTGTCATCATCCTCCATGGCCTGCGATAGACACGCGTCCACCCGCAACTGTGTGAGCCCGGCCCGTTGTGTCGCAGGTGGATCGGCATTGGGGGGGGGGGGGGGGGGGCGGTGGTGTGCATGCGGGTGGGGTGGGTGGGGTTGGGGAGGGGGGTGAGGGTGCTGGGTGGGTGGATGGGTGGGGGGTGTGGGTGGTCGGCTGTTGCCATGGTGTGCGGTCTGTGGCCATACTACCCGATTCCCACGCCCATCTAGTCAGTGAAGCGGGCGTCTATCAGTCTGTCCCGTGCCCGCTGGGCCAGCCGGTAACGGTGGACAGCCACCCGCCTGTGTCTACCCCGTCTGCCCTGACCATTGCCCCCATCCCCCTCATCTGGGGAGGACTGGGCCTCTTCCTGCTGCTCCTCCACTCCGCCCTCCTCTGCCTGCGGCACATCGCCCCTCTGCTGGGCTATGTTATGCAGGACGCAGCACACCACAATGATGCGGCCGACCCTATCTGACCGATACTGGAGGGCGCCCCCAGAGAGGTCCAGGCACCTGAAACGCATCTTCAGCACGCCAAAGCACCTCTCGATCACTCCCCTTGTCGCTACATGGGCATCATTGTAGCGGTTCTCCGCCTCATTGCGTGGCCTCCGTATAGGCGTCATCAGCCACGATCGCAATGGGTAGCCCCTGTCGCCCAGCAACCAGCCCCTCAGCCGGGGATGGCGTCCCTCGTACATGCCGGGGATGGATGACCGCGACAACACGAATGAGTCGTGTACACTGCCTGGGTGACGGGCGCAGACGTGCAGGATCATCATGCGGTGGTCTCAGACCACCTGTACGTTCATCGGATAGGTCCCCTTCCTATTAGTGAACACGGCCCTGTTATCTGCAGGTGGCCGCACGGCGACGTGCATCCCATTGATCGCGCCCTGGACCATGGGGAACCCGGCCACGGCAGAGAAGCCCACGGCCCGGGCATCTTGGCTGGCCCGGTCCACGGGGAAGCGGATGTAGCGGTGCGCCATAGCATATAGGGCATCTGTCACTGCCTGGACGCACCGGTGCACCGATGTCTGCGATATGCCGGACAGGTCCCCGCTCGGTGCCTGGAATGACCCCATTGCATAAAAGTTCAGGGCCACAGTAACCTTGACGGACACAGGGAGAGGGTGTCCCCTGACAGTGCCACGCGGTGACAGGTGTGCCAGCAGGTGGCAGATGTGTGCCACGGTTTCCCGGCTCATCCGGAGTCTCCTCCTGCATTCCCAGTCCGTGAGGTCCTGGTATGACTGCCGGGGCCGGTACACACGGGGCGCCCTCGGGTGCCTCCGTTGCCGTGGGGCCGCGACGTCCTCCTCCCCCTCCTCGTCCTGTCGGTCAGGTGTCCCTCCAGCCTGGGCGGCTGCCGCCTGCCCCTCTGCGGCAGCCTGCGCCGCCTCTCTGGCACGCTCCTCCTCCTCCTCCTCCTCCTCATCCAGGGCAACATAGACATTAGCGGCTGCCGCCCCAACCTCCACCCCAGCACGGACCCCCCCAACCTCCACCCCAGCACGGACCCCCCCTAACCCCCAACCTCCACCCCGGCACGGCACGGACCCCCCCCAACCTCCACCCCAGCACGGACCCCCCCTAACCCCCAACCTCCACCCCGGCACGGCACGGACCCCCCCCAACCTCCACCCCAGCACGGACCCCCCCTAACCCCCAACCTCCACCCCGGCACGGCACGGACCCCCCCAACCTCCACCCCGGCACGGCACGGACCCCCCCCAACCTCCACCCCGGCACGGCACGGACCCCCCCAACCTCCACCCCAGCACGGACCCCCCCCCAACCCCCAACCTCCACCCCGGCACGGCACAGACCCCCCCCCAACCTCCACCCCAGCACGGACCCCCCCTAACCCCCAACCTCCACCCCAGCACGGACCCCCCCTAACCCCCAACCTCCACCCCGGCACGGCACGGACCCCCCCAACCTCCACCCCAGCACTGACCCCCCCCCAACCTCCACCCCGGCACGGCACGGACCCCCCCCCCAACCTCCACCCCAGCACTGACCCCCCCCCAACATCCACCCCGGCACGGACCCCCCCCCAACCTCCACCCCAGCACGGACCCCTCCCCAACCTCCACCCCGGCACGGCACGGACCCCCCCCCCCAACCTCCACCCCAGCAAGGACCCCCCCCCAACCTCCACCCCAGCACGGACCCCTCCCCAACCTCCACCCCAGCATGGACCCCCCCAACCCCCAACCTCCACCCCGGCACGGCACGGACCCTCAATCAACCTCCACCCCGGCACGGCACGGACCCCCCCCCAACCTCCACCCCAGCACGGACCCTCCCCCAACCTTCACCCCAGCACGGACCCCCCCCCCAACCCCCAACCTCCACCCCGGCACGGCACGGACCCCCCCAACCTCCACCCCAGCACAGACCCCCCCCCCAACCTCCACCCCGGCACGGCATGGACCCCCCCCCCCAACCTCCACCCCAGCACGGACCCCCCCCCAACCCCCAACCTCCACCCCGGCACGGCACGGACCCCCCCCAACCTCCACCCCAGCACGGACCCCCCCAACCTCCACCCCGGCACGACACGGACCCCCCCAACCTCCACCCCAGCACGGACCCCCCCCCCCCAACCTCCACCCCAGCACGGACCCCCCCCCCAACCTCCACCCCGGCACGGCACGGACCCCCCCCCAACCTCCACCCCAGCACGGACCCCCCCCCAACCTCCACCCCAGCACGGCCCCCCCCAACCTCCACCCCAGCACGGACCCCCCCCAACCCCCAACCTCCACCCCGGCACGGACCCCCACCCCCCCCCCAACCTCCACCCCGGCACGGACCCCCCCCCAACCCCCAACCTCCACCCCGGCACGGACCCCCCCCCCCCAACCTCCACCCCGGCACGGACCCCCTCTCGGCACTCCCCCGGAGCCCAGCCTACTCTAACCACCCCCCCCCCCGCCGCACACACACACACACAACCCGAGACACACCTCTCCTCACGCAATCAGACTGCGGCCACGCTATTGCCTGCCCAGAGCCAACCCCCCAGGCCGTCACTCACCTCCACACTGGTCGGCGTGAACCTGGAGCACCGGGTCACGCCGATGAAAAGGAGGTTTGATTCACGTCGACGTGAACGGTCATCACGTCGACGGGACTTCGGCCCATCCGGAAGGGAGAATATCGGCAGGCCGAAAATCGGCTGCCTTGCGCAGACCCGTGACATTCTCCGCGGCAGCGGCGCCATTAACGCCCCGCCGACTTTTCTCCCTTCGGAGACTTCGGCAACCGGCGGGGGCGGGATTCACGGCGGCCAACGGCCATTCTCCGACCCTCTGGGGGGTCGGAGAATGACACCCCTGATAGCAATAAAGCCTCAGTTGGATTCAACTATCGTCTTAGTCCAATTGATCGTGCATCAACGGGATTCTATACTCGCGCCACTTGTCAATGGGATTCCCCATTGAAGCCACCCCGCGCCATCGGGAAAACCACGGGTGGGGGTGCGCTGCCGCTGGAAAGTGAATCACAACACCCGGGAATTCCCTATCCATTTCTTCTACAGAATGAGTAATGCCTGATCATCAGACTGATTGTCGATATCTCACTCAACGTTTTGCTATCGCTACGTGACCTTGGTGAAGCATTTGGAGAATATCGGGCCAAAGTGTCCTTGGAATGACTATTGTGTCATAAAACACGGAGATCACCAATGGTTGAGTTCCCTCTCTCTTTGAAGTGCTGCCGTAGAACTGGGTTGTTAGGTGCACGTTCTGGCCATTCTTCCAAACAATACTTTCCTATCCAGACACATTCCTCATCTTGCTCCTGTGTTTGTTTTATCTCCAACCTGGCAGCACAGTGGTTAGCACTGCTGCTTCACAGTGCCAGGGACCTGAGTTCGATTCCGGCATTGGGTTATTGTCTGTGCGGAGTCTGCACGTTCTTCCCGTGTCTGCGTGGGTTTCCTCCGGGTGCTCCGGTTTCTTCCCACAGTCCAAAGATGTGCAGGTTAGGTGGATTGGCCATGATAAATTGCCCCTTAGGGTGGGGTTGCAGGATTAGGATGGGGGGTTGGGCTAGGTAGGGTGGGCTTTTCAAAGTGTTGGTGTGGCCTCGATGGGCCGAATGGCCTCCTTCAGCACTGTGGGGAGTTGAAGATTACTCCTGCCATGCCTTCTAGGGTATGAGACACCGGGGGCGCGATTCTCCGCTCCCGCGCCGGTTGGGAGAATCGCCTGGGTCGCCAAATTTTCCCGCGATGCCGGTCCGACGCCCTCCCGCGATTCTCCCAAGCGGCGGGAACGGCCCCGTCGAGTTCCGCGCGGCGCAGGCCGGAGAATCGCCCGAGACACCCAAAATGGCGATTCTCCGGCACCCCTGCTATTCTCAGGCCCGGATGGGCCGAGCGGCCAGCCCAAAATGGCGGGTTCCCCCCGGCGCTGTCCACACCTGGGACGAAATTCTCCCCCAACGGCAGGATGTCCGCCGACTGGCGCCAAAGCCGGCGCCAATGAGACGGGCATCGCGCCGGCCCAAAGGTGCGGAAGGCTCCGCATCTTTGGGGGCCGAGCCCCAACATTGAGGGGCTAGGCCGACGCCGGAGGGATTTCCGCCCCGCCAGCTGGCGGAAATGGCGTTTGTTTCCCCGCCAGCTGGCGCGGAAATGCGGCGCATGCGCGGGAGCGTCAGCGGCCGCTGTCAGTTTCCCAGCGCATGCGCGGGAGCGTCAGCGGCCGCTGTCAGTTTCCTGCGCATGCGCAGTGGGGAGAGTCTCTTCCGCCTCCGCCATGGTGGAGGCCGTGGCGGAGGCGGAAGGGAAAGAGTGCCCCCACGGCACAGGCCCGCCCGCGGATCGGTGGGCCCTGATCGCGGGCCAGGCCACCGTGGGGGCACCCCCCGGGGTCAGATCGCCCCGCGCCCCCCCCAGGACCCCGGAGCCCGCCCACGCCGCCTGGTCCCGCCGGTAAATACCAGGTTTGATTTACGTCGGCGGGACAGGCAATTCCTGGGCGGGACTTCGGCCCATCCGGGCCGGAGAATCCAGCAGGGGGTCCCGCCAACCAGCGCGGCCCGATTCCTGCCCCCGCCCAATCTCCGGGAGCGGAGACTTCGGCGGGGGCGGGGGCAGGATTCACGGCGACCAACGGCCATTCTCCGACCCGGCGGGGGGTCGGAGAATGACGCCCCTGGTCGCTGCCGGCGGGAACAGCGCGGGAACGCTGGGGGGGGGGCCTGCGGGGGGGGGGGGGAAGGGGGATCCTGCACCGGGGGGGCCTCAAATGGGGTGTGGCCCGCGATCGGTGCCCACCGATCGTCAGGCCATCCTCTCTGAAGGAGGACGTCCTTTCTTCCGCAGCCCCGCAAGATCCGTCGGACATCTTCTTGCGGGGCGGACTCGGAGAGGACGGCGACCACGCATGCGCGGGTGACGCCAGTTATGCGGCGCTGGCCGCGTCATGTATGCGGCGCTGCCTTTACGTGGCAACAAGGCCTGGCGCGTGTAAATGACGCGGCCCCGCTCCTAGCCCATTATCGGGCCCTGAATCGGTCGGGATAGGGGCCGTTTCGCGCCGTCGTGAACCTCGACGGCATTCACGACGGCGTGGGCACTTCGGCGTGGGAGCGGAGAATCCCGCCCCGGGTTTTGATAGATACACAGGAACACCACCACCTGAAAGTTACCCTCCAAGTTACACACCATCCTGACTTGAAATATATCGCTGTTCCTTCACTGTCACTGGGACAACATCCCGGAACTGCCCCCCTCACAGCACTGTAGGTGTGCCACTGCAGTCCATTGTAGTCTAGGCACACCTACTCTTGGCCAGTTTGGAAAGACTCCCATCCACTGAGGTCTTTGGGTGCATCCCACCTTATACTGGTTTGTTTAGTTGAGTTAAATTCACACAGATTCCAGTTGAACTGTTTGGCTTTGGGGAACACAACCATTTCTAAACACTGCTTTGTAACCCCCTGCGGCAGCTCTCTGTCCGAGACTGAGTGAGGTACTTTCCCGAGTGTGAAGAGATAAATTGGCTTAGCATTAGCTGTTAGGGTGATATGGTCGGTACTCAGTCTTCAGTTTTCCCAAGCCTGTAAATTGTCTTGGAAGTTTGTTCCTGAATGTTCAGCTGTAATGTTCATCGGCAATTTATTGGTTAGCTTCAATTTTAAGCCTTCCTCCAGCTTAGCAGATTCTTGATCCTGGATGGCAGACAGGGGTTCAGTGACTTCTCTATCTTTGTACTTCAAGTTTGCCACGCATTGTCCTATGACTTTCAATGTAGTCCCACCTGGACCCTGTAACTGGATAGATGACGGCTGTAATGTAATATGCTTAAGCCATTTTAGTTTGTCAAATCAGACAGAAACCCCTGCCCTTGTATCTAATTTAAACTCCAGGAATGTCCACCCACTTCAGGTTTAATACTTCCAGTATTTATTTTCCATTTAATTTACTTACCCGAGGAAAGCTATTTCCTTTTCCTGTGATTCTTCGCTTCTTGCATGTGGTTTGGATTCAATATGTTTCCCTTCGATTTGCAGGTTGGCTGCGTTTTAGCGCAGCAGACGGTTTTAAGAAGTCCTATTTTTTTCACAGTTGTGGCACTCTGCTGGCCATTCTTCCCGCTTGGTGCACTGATCCCAGTTTTTGCTGCCTTCTGTTTTGATGTGCTTTCCATCTGATGGCCCACAATCTGAACAGCCTCACTTATTCATTTCCAAGGGACCTCACTTTCCCCGCTTAGTTTGAAGCACAATTTGCACCACTTTCACTGGAGTTAAATCTGGTCCAGTCTGCCAGAGATTTAATGGAACTTCATCTAATACCACAACTGCTACCCAATGACAAGTCGATTCATCCCTCAATAATCCCCAGTCACAATTTTCTGGCGGCATGTATAGTTCATTGATGAACGAATCCATGTTCGTACCAGATCTTTATTTTCACTTGTTCAATTTTGTCCTTTCCATAATTTAATTTTTGTGCATGATAAAACATGAATCATGCTATCAGAACTTTTCCATAATAAGTTGAAGTCTCATTGACTCGCTGCCTCGCTATTATGTCATTGACAATAGCTCTAACTGCAGAGGACTGTCAGAGGATACAGCAGGATTTAGATTGTTTGGAGACTTGGGCGGAGAGATGGCAGATGGAGTTTAATCCGGACAAATGTGAGGTAATGCATTTTGGAAGGTCTAATGCAGGTAGGGAATATACAGTGAATGGTAGAACCCTCAAGAGTATTGAAAGTCAAAGAGATCTAGGAGTACAGGTCCACAGGTCACTGAAAGGGGCAACACAGGTGGAGAAGGTAGTCAAGAAGGCATACGGCATGCTTGCCTTCATTGGCCGGGGCATTGAGTATAAGAATTGGCAAGTCATGTTGCAGCTGTATAGAACCTTAGTTAGGCCACACTTGGAGTATAGTGTTCAATTCTGGTCGCCACACTACCAGAAGGATGTGGAGGCTTTAGAGAGGGTGCAGAAGAGATTTACCAGAATGTTGCCTGGTATGGAGGGCATTAGCTATGAGGAGCGGTTGAATAAACTCGGTTTGTTCTCACTGGAACAAAGGAGGTTGAGGGGCGACCTGATAGAGGACTACAAAATTATGAGGGGCATAGACAGAGTGGATAGTCAGAGGCTTTTCCCCGGGGTAGAGGGGTCAATTACTAGGGGGCATAGGTTTAAGGTGAGAGGGGCAAGGTTTAGAGTAGATGTACGAGGCAAGTTTTTTACACAGAGGGTAGTGGGTGCCTGGAACTTGCTACCGGAGGAGGTGGTGGAAGCAAGGACGATAGTGACATTTAAGGGGCATCTTGACAAATACATGAATAGGATGGGAATAGAGGGATACGGACCCAGGAAGTGTAGACGATTGTAGTTTAGTCGGGCAGAATGGTCGGCACGGGCTTGGAGGGCCGAAGGGCCTGTTCCTGTGCTGTACATTTCTTTGTTCTTTGTTTGCAGAGAGTAAAGTACTGACCTAATACCTTGTGCAAACGAGAAGCAGTTCCATATCTGGAAAACTTTTGTGCAGTCGTCAAGAGTGCTGAGCCAGTTCCATTCCAAATGGTTCTGGGAGTGGTAATGTGGATTCTCTGCTTGTATGAAGCCCTAGAATAATTGCTGGCTCACTGCTGTTGCTTGTTGATTCTGATCTATGCTCACTGCCATCCGGACTCTGGGTCTGGGTCTCAGCTTGCATCTGCTGCACATGTGATGCACCGACTTTCTAGCGAGTCTTGAATGTGTCCCTTTTGTCCTTCTTTTGAGGATCTCTTGACTTGCCAAGTTTGTGGGTGCTTCTTGGAGTTCTTTCTGGGTCTTTTACTCGCTACCCACTGCCATCATGTTTCACTAGGTGTTCAGGGTGTAGAAAGGATTCTTTGAGGACTGTCTATTTTCCCAAAATTAGCTGCTCGAGACTGTAGTTTGCTGTAACAATTACAGCTACTAGATGCATATTGGGGCCTCTGCGTGAGGTTAGAATCTTTGCTTCCTCCGGATCTCTGTTGCTCAATCATATGATGGTCAATCAGCATTGTGTGCTTTTGGTGTTAACCCTTTACTCTGCATTTCCCTCCAAGTCTTTATCCCATTGCTATACATCTTCCTACAGTTCCTGCAGTTTTCCTGTAGCCCTGCAGAATTTTCTCTTCAGACAATTGTCCGATTCCCGTTGGCAAGTCACAATTGAGTCTGCCTCCACCGCACTCTCAGGCAACGCATTCCAGATCCTAGCCACCCGCTGGGTAAAAATGTTTTACTTCATGTCACCATTGGTTCCTTTGCCAAGCACCTTACATCGGTGCCCCCTGGTCCCCAGCCCTTACTGCCCTAACAGTAAAGCAAACGTTCAGGCCACTCAATCATAACTTGCATTTATATCGGACCTTCAGTGTAGTAAAATGCCCCAAGGTGCCTCTCTGGGGCAATTGTCAAACAGAATCGGACACCGACCCACATAAGGAAATGTCAGGGCAGGTTGACAAAAAGCTTGGTCGGAAAGATGGGTTTTGAGGAGCATGTTGTAGGAGGAAGGAGAGCCAGTCTTTAACATGTTAAACACTTCAATCAGACCACCCATCAATCTCCTATTTACAAGTCAAGTGTACACATTATGCCCTCGTAATGCAACCCTTGAAGCTCTGGTATTCTGAGCTTTACTGAACCTTCTTTTAGTTATCTTCAACCAGCTCACTCCTCTCCTTTTCTCTCTCATATCTTCAAATGTTTTAACTTGCCCGACGCAATAACTCCCACTTTATTGCGACCTGGGCATTGTTCTGTCTCGTTTAAACATTGAGCAGTTTGGATTTGGTCACACACTGCCAACTCCCAGCTGGAAGCAGTTCTTGGTAGCTATTATTTAATATAGAAAATATCTGAACTCATCAATTAAATTATAGCCTGTAACTTGCTTCCAGGGTATTCTATATATAACCCGTACAAATCTTTGAATTAATGTCAGCCTGTAGCTGTCTCTTGGGTAGCCAATATTCAGCATTAACAAAACCTATGCTTTGCAATTAGAACTTGACAGCAATCCACTCACAGATATCCTTTACTCCATATACAGATAGCTCAACACCTTGATTATACCAGTCTGTAACTCACTCCAAACAACTATTATTCCACACCTGATTGTCCTGCATAGGGTTAGACTTAAATTATTTTGAATCTGATGTCAATTCTAACTGGAACAAAATAGTGATGAGGGCTTCAGCAAAAGGTCTACCACGTACCTGCTGGGAAACCTCATTCAATAACGTTCAGCTAATTTAGGTGTTGTTTGTATCCGGGATGGTAGCAATGTTGCCACCGGGTCATTTCAATTAATTATTGATTTGTTGGGCAGCGCGGTGGCGCAGTGGTTAGCACTGCCGCCTCACGGCGCCGAGGTCCCGGGTTCAATCCCGGCCCTGGGTCACTGTCCGTGTGGACTTTGCACATTCTCCCCGTGTTTGCGCGGGTTTCGCCCCCACAACCCAAAAATGTGCAGGGTAGGTGGATTGACCGCGCTAAATTGCCCCTTAATTTAAGGGGCTGGTTTAGCACAGTGGGCTAAATAGCTGGCTTTTAAAGCTGACCAAGGCAGGCCAGCAGCGCGGGTTCAATTCCCGTACCAGCCTCCCCAAACAGGCGCCGGAATGTGGCGACTAGGGGCTTTTCACAGCAACTTCATTGAAGCCTACTTGTGACAATCAGCGATTTTCATTCATTTCATTCAAAAAATGAATTGGAAAAAATTATTGATTTGCTCATGGGGTGTGGGCACTGTTGGAAAGGCCAGCACTTTAGCCCATCCCTAATTGCCCTTGAGAAGGTGTTGGTGCCTTCTTCAAATGCTGCAATGCAGGTGGTGTAGACACAGTTAAGGAGGGAGTTCAAGGGTTTTGATCTCATGACAGTGAAGGAACGGCAATATAGTGTGTGGCTCGGCGGTGATGGTGATCCCACGCATTTGCTCCCCTTGTCTTTCCAGGTGGTGAAGGTCATAGGTTTAGGAGGTGCTTTGATGAATTGCCGCAAAGAATCTAGTAGACGGTACACACGGCTGCCACTGTACGGCAGTGGTGGAGGGAGTGAATGTTTAAGGGAGCGGACGGGGAACCAATCAAGTTCTGCTTGGTCTTGGATGGTGTCGAGCTTCTTGAGTGATGTTGGAGCTGCGATCATCCAGGCCAATTCCATCACACTCCTGACTTGTGCCTTGTGGATGCTGGACAGGCTTTGGGGAGTCAGAAAATATGACACTCACTCCACAATTCCCAGCCTCAAGTCTGCTCTTGCCGCCACAGTTAGTGTTTCTGGTCCAGTAGGTTTGCTGCCAACCCTCAGTTCCAGGATGTTGATAGTGGGGGATTCAGCGATGGTAATGTGGTTGAATCTTTAGGGAAGGTGTTTAGACCCTCTCTTCTTGAAAGTGGTTATTGCCTGGCACTTGTGCAGCCACTCATCAACCCAATCCTGAATGTTGTCTAGGTCTTGCCGCATATTGACACGGACTGTTTATCTGAGGAGTTGCGAATTAGCACTGAACATTGTGAAATCATCAGTGAACATCCCTATTTCTTACCTTTTGTTGGAAGGCAGGTCATTGATGGAACAGCGGAAGATGGTTAGGCCGAGGACGCTATTCTGAGGAACTCCTGCAGCGATGTCCTGCGATGATTGACCTCCAAATACCACAACCACCTTCATTTGTGACAAGTCTGACTCCAACCAGCGGAGAGATTCCCCTTGATTCCCATTGACTCCAGTTTAGCGAGGGCAGTGATGTCCTGCGTGGAGATGATTGACCTCTAACAGTACAACTATCTTATTCTGGGTTAAGTACGACTCCAGCCAGTGGAGGGTTTTCCCGATTGGCTTCAGTTTTTCTAGACTCCCTGGCCGGGATTTTCCAAGAGAAGTACGAGTTCTTCCAAGTTCTGACGCCGGCGTGAAAAGCGGCGGCAACCGCTCTGGCGTCAACGGTCCCCGATATTGAGGAATGTTTCCCTTCCTAGGGGGCTAGGCCGGCGCTGGAGTGGTCCCCGCAGCTCCAGCCGGCGCGGAACGGGCGGCGTGAGTTCACGCATGCGCGGAATGACCAGCGTGATTCCGTGCATGCGCGTGGGTCCCCGTCTCCGTGCCGGTCCCCGGGCAATATGGCGGAGTCCTAAAGAGGCCCGGCGCGGAGGAATGTAGGCCCCCGCGGAACCAGCCCACCTGCCGATCGGTCAGCCCCAATTGCGGGCTAGGCCATCATGCGGGCACCCCCGCGGTCGGATCCCCCCTGCCGCCCCTCCCCCCCCGCAGACACACCTTCCAGGTCCCGCCGTGTGGGACCCGAGTAATCCACGCCCGGCGTGACTCGGCCGAACTCGGTGGCCATTCGGCCCATTGGGGCCCGGAGAATCGCCTGGGGGGGGGGGGGGGCGGGGGCGCTTTCAACTGCCCCCAACCAGCGCGGCGGCGATCCCGCGGGTGCCCGAGAATCAGCGGTGGAGAATAGGTTAGCCGGCGGTGGGGTGGCGGGGCACGATTTCCGCGTCCCCCCCCCCAGGGGATTGTCCGACCCGGCGCAGGGTCAGTGAATCCCTGCTCATGGGTTTTGAGCTCTTAGTTCCAAGTTGATACCACAAGGCCGGACTAAGGGAGTGCTGCACTGCCAATCGTACGATCTTTGGTGAGATGGCAATCGGGATCGCTGTTTGCCCTTTCAGGTGCACAAAGAAGATCCCACAGCACAAGTTCATGGAAGAGCAGGGAATTTCTCCTCCGTGTCCTCCCCCTCAATGAACATCGCGAAAGAAAATGGTGACCTGGTTATTTATCTCATTGCTGTTTGTGGGATCTGACTGTGTAAAATTGACCGCCTCATTTTCTACATTCCAACAGTAACTACTCTTTAGAAGTACTTTGGGCCCTCTGAGGCCAGGACAGGTACCCCCGAAATGTAAGTTCTTTACTTGTTGTCAATGGATGATTGTTGGCTCCCGCACCTCCCAGCATTATAACAATGACGACACTTCAAAAAATACGTCATTGGTTTAAAAGTGCTTTACGATGATCTGAAGTTACAAAAAGCTAGTTATAGAAATGTTCCCCTTCAGGGACTATATTGAATGATAAAGGAAAATCAATTCCATTGACTATGACTGAAAGAAAGAGTTTGTTAGCTATGGTGATGTGATGTACTCACCAGGTGCACAGGTCATAGAATGTACAGTGCAGAAGGAGGCCATTCGGCCCATCGAGTCTACACCGGCTCTTTGAAAGAGCACCCTACCAAGGTCCACACCTCCACCCTATCCCCATAACCCAGTACCCCTACCCAACACTAAGGGCAATTTTGGACACTAAGGGCAATTTAGCATGGCCAATCCACCTAACCTGCACATCTTTGGGCTGTGGGAGGAAACCGGAGCACCCGGAGGAAACCCACGCACACATGGGGAGAACGTGCAGACTCCGCACAGACAGTGACCCAAGCCGGGAATCGATCCTGGGACCCTGGAGCTGTGAAGTAATTGTGCTAAACACGGCTCATATGTCCTTGTTCAACGTCCTTATGTGTTCATTATTCCCAACCTTCTATCTTCCTTACCTCCCGACGATTTCTCTAGCTCCTTATCTCATTATCTACCATAGTGGTCCCTGGAATAAATTGCTTTGAGCTAGATTAATTATTGTTGGGTTGGTAAATGGCGGTTGCCATTTTGTGCACAGTAAGACCCCACAGATGACAGCAATGCCACAGTTTTGGGTGACCAAAAGACAGAGCAAGAGTAGGAACGCAGTGCAGGTGTCCCCTGCGGTCATCTCCCTGCAAAACAGATATACCGCTTTGGATACTGTTGAGGGAGATGGCTCACCAGGGGAAGGCAGCAGCAGCCAGGTTCATGGCACCGTGGCTGGCTCTGCTGCGCAGCTGGGCAGGAAGAAGAATGGCAGGGCTATAGTGATAGGGGACTCAATCGTAAGGGGAATAGACAGGCGGTTCTGCGGACGCAATCGAGACTTCAGGATGGTATGTTGCCTCCCTGGTGCAAGGGTCAAGGATGTCTTGGAGCTGCTGCAGGACATTCTGGGGGGGGGTGGGGGGGGGTGAACAGCCAGCTGTCATGGTGCACATAGGCACCAACGATATAGGTAAAAAACGGGATGAGGTCCTACAAGCTGAATTCAGGGAGTTAGGAGTTAAACTAAAAAGTAGGACCTCAAAGGTAGTAATCTCAGGATTGCTACCAGTGCCACGAGCTAGTCAGAGTAGGAATGTCAGGATAGTTAGGATGAATGCGTGACTCGAGAGTTGGTGCAAGAAGGCGGGATTCAAATTCCTGGGGCATTGGAACCGGTTCTGGGGGAGGTGGGACCAGTACAAACCGGACGGTCTGCACCTGGGCAGGACTGAACCGATATCCTACTGGGGGTGTTTGCTCGAGCTGCTAGAGTCGGAGGGAAGTAAAACGGGGCCAGAAACAAAAAGCAGTAAGGGGGAAAGTGTAAGGCAGAGAATCCATGGTCAAAAATCAAAAAGGGCCACAGTACAGGGTACAATGACTGAGGAGAGTGTGAAAAGGGAGTTGGCCAATGCAGGATTGAAGGTGTTGTACCTAAATGCGCGCAGTATACAGAACAAGGTAAATGAACTTGTTGCGCACATTGAAATTGGCTGGTACGATGTTGTGGGATCACAGAGATGTGGCTGCAAGGGGATCAGGGCTGGGATCTAAATATCCAAGGATATATGTCCTATCGAAAGGTCAGGCAGATGGGCAAAGGGGGCAGGATTGCATTGTTAGTAAGGAATCGATAGCAAGGAGCGATATAGGATCAGAAGGCATAGAATCTCTGTGGGGAAAGTTGAGGAATCGCAAAGGTAAAAAAACCCTGATGGGTGTTATGACCAGGCCCCCTAGCAGTAGTCAGGATGTGGGGCAGAAAATAAATCAGGAGATAGAAAAGGCATGTAAAAAAGGGCAATATTACAATAATCATGGGGGACTTCAATATGCAGGTGGACTGGGAAAATCAGGGTGGTAGTGGATCCCAAGAAAAGGAATTTGTGGAATGTCTAAGAGATGTTTTTTTGGAGCAGCTTGTGACAGAGCCGACTAGGGAACAGGCAATTCTGGATTTGGTGATGTGCAATGAGGCAGATTTTATTAGGGATCTTAAGGTGAAGGAACCCTTAGGGAGCAGTGACCACAATATGATAGAATTTACCCTGCAGTTTGAGAGGGAGAAGCTGCAATCAGATGTAACAGTGTTACAATTAAATAAGGGGAACTACAAAGACATGAGGGAGGAGCTGGCCAGAGTTGATTGGAAAAGGAGCCTAGCAGGGAAGACAGTGGAACAGCAATGGCAGGAGTTTTGGGGGGTTATTAGGGAGGCACAACAGAAATTCATCCCAAGGAGGAGGAAACATGCTAAGGGGGGGACAAGGCATCCGTGGCTGACGAGGGATGTCAAGGGCAGCATAAAGGCTCAAGAAAAAGCATACAAAGTGGCGAGCATTAGTGGGAAACCAGAGGATTGGGAAGCCTTTAAAAGCGAGCAGAGGACAACGGAAAAAGCAATAAGGGGGGAGAAGATGAAGTACGAGTGCAAGCTAGCTAGTAATATAAAGGAAGTTAGGAAGAGATTTTTTCAATATATAAAAGGTAAGAGAGAGGCAAAAATAGACATTGGACCACTGGACAATGTGGCTGGAGAAGTAATAATAGGAAACAATGGCAGAGGAACTGAATAACTACTTTGCATCAGTCTTCATGGTGGAAGAGACCAGTGGGATGCCAGAGCTCCAGGGGGCAGAAGTGAGTGCAGTGACCATTACTAAGGAGAAGGTTCTGGGAAAACTGAAAGGTCTGATGGTGGATAAATCACCTGGACCGGATGGACTACACCCCAGGGTCCTAAAAGAGATAGCTGAGGAAATTGTGGAGGCATTAGTAATGATCTTTCAGGAATCACTGGAGGCAGGAAGGGTCCCAGAGGACTGGAAAGTGGCTAATGTAACACCGCTGTTTAAGAAGGGAGGGAGGCAGAAGACGGGAAATTATAGGGCGGTTAGCCTGACTTCGGTCATTGGTAAGATTTTAGAGTCTGTTATTAAAGTTCAGATCGCGAAGCACTTGGAAGTGCATGGTAAAATCGGACTGAGTCAGCACGGCTTTGTCAAAGGGAGGTCTTGTCTGATAAATCTGTTAGAGTTCATTGAGGAGGTAACAAGAAAGTTAGACAAAGGAGAACCAGTGGACGTGATTTATTTAGATTTGCAGAAGGCCTTTGACAAGGTGCCGCGTAGGAGACTGTGAAATAAGAGTTCATGGTGTTAAGGGCAAGATCCTGGCATGGATAGAGGATTGGTTGATTGGCAGAAGGCAGAAAGTGGGGATAAAGGGGTCTTTTTCAGGATGGCAGACGGTGACTAGTGGTGTGCCTCAGGGGTCTGTGCTGGGACCACAACTTTTTACAATATGCGTTAATGATCTGGAGGAAGGTACTGAAGGCACTGTTGCTAAGTTTGCAGATGATACAATGATCTGTAGAGGGACAGGTAGTATTGAGGAAGTAAGGGGGCTGCAGAAGGACTTGAACAAGCTAGGAGAGTGAGCAATAACGTGGCAAATGAAATACAATGTGGAAAAGTGTGAGGTTATGCAGTTTGGAGGGAGGAATTTAGGCATAGACTATTTTCTAAATGGGGAAGTGCTTCGGAAAGCAGAAGCACAAAGGGACTTAGTAGTCCTTATTGACGATTCTCTTAAGGTTAATCTGCAGGTTCAGTCGGCAGTTAAGAAGGCAAATGCAATGTTAGCATTCATGTCAAGAGGGCTAGAATACAAGACTAGGGATGCACTTCTGAGGCTGTATAAGGCTCTGGTCAGACCTCATTTGGAGTATTGTGAGCAGTTTTGGGCCCCGTAGCTAAGGAAGGATGTGCTGGCCTTGGAAAGAGTCCAGAGGAGGTTCACAAGAATGATTCCTGGAATGAAGAACTTGTCGTATGAGGAACGTTTGAGGACTCTGGGTCTGTACTCGTTGGAGTTTAGAAAGATGAGAGGGGATCTTATTGAAACGTACAAGATACTGCGAGGCCTGGATAGAGTGGACATGGAGAGGATGTTTCCACTTGTAGGAAAAACTAGAACCAGAGGACACCATCTCAGATTAAAGGGATGATCCTTTAAAACAGAGATGAGGAGGAATTTCTTCAGCCAGAGGGTGGTGAATCTGTGGAACTCTTTGCCGCAGAAGGCTGCGGAGGCCAAATCGCTGAGTGTCTTTAAGACAGAGATAGATAGGTTCTTGATTAATAAGGGGATCAGGGGTTATGGGGAGAAGGCAGGAGAATGGGGATGAGAAAATATCAGCCATGATTGAATGACGGAGCAGACTCGGTGGGCCGTGTAGTCTAATTCTGCTCCTATGTCTTATGGTCTTATTCCCGCACCTGCTGCATTCATCTGAACCAGCACCTAAAGCTGCCACTGACTGTGCTGAGTTACCGTGTTTTAAATGGCATAGCTTCATCCAATAGGTTAACCACCCGCCACAGGTGGCTAGGTTGGCACCTGTAAAGTCTTGGGTTATGCTCTTGTCGTGGCATAAGCTCCTTCCTTGATGTGCACTCTGACAAAGGAAGGTTCAGACTTGGAGATAGCTTCAACACGTTTATTGAACTATTAAAAATTCTCCTACTTGGATTCGACGCTATTGTTAATCCTGCTATAGCTACTCAGACTGACTAACCAGTCTGCTACAATCCACGTGGTGGGAGTGATGTGCTTCAATCAACCCTGTGTCTGTCCTCACTGAGAGTCTCCACTGGAAAGAGGAAGATCATGTGTGCAGTGTCCTTATATATGGGTTGGTGTAATGCCCCCCTGTGGTAGTGTCACCTCTGTGTGTATCGTGAATACCCATCGGTCGTGTCCTATCTTACTGACCTATTGGTTGACTCTCTGTGTGTCATGTCTCTGGTTTTCCCTCTAGTGTCTAGCTAGGTGTAGTGTATGTACATTAACCCTTTGTGTGCTTACAGTGATGTATATCACCACATATAGAGGAGCAATGAGCCACGGACAGCGGCTTTGGGTCGTGTGATCTCAATGCCTGTGTTTAAACAACGTGTGAATTTTAACCTGTTTTGTGCGTTTGTCAGTACGACGTTGAGAGGAAAAGCAGAGAATGCGAGTTTGTTGTGAGCATTGTGGTAGCTTCCTTGGTCACTGACTAGCGAAATAAGCAGTCATATGTGTGAAGTACATTTGTCTGGATTATGTGTGAGACATTCTACAATGAGTGCGAAACAATGGCACTGCGGCCACAGCTGTGATTAGACAGCAATTTTATTGGACTGCATTGATGTAGCGCCATTCAACCATCCGCTCCTCGCTTTACCCGTCCTTACGGACAGATTGATTCACGCCTGGATCAACCTCTTGGTTACCTAATTATAACATTGATACAGCAATTACTGATGTTAATGCTCCGTCACCAAATTCTCACACTCCTGCTGATAGGTCATTACCCTGCCCCCTCATGCATCTCCGAGCCATCTGAAAAACCTAATTGGAAAAACAATGAGAGAGAGAGAGCAGGTCACTGCGCTCTGCGTCAGCGAGGGCGGGGGCAAGAAAATAAAGTATGTTTAAAATGAAATTCACACAAGGACAACAGATAGGAACAATAAAGCCTATAAATAAGTGTGGCAATATCATTCGTTCCAAGGCCAGATTAACACACTGAAAAGAGTTTTCAACTTATTGAATTAACTGAGCTAAGAATCACATCAGGTCAAAATCAAAGGAAGCCTATCAAGGGATAAGTTGGCCATAACTATTGTCAGGGAGCAGGGATGCATTCAATAAATTGTTTACATGATTGTTTTGAACTGGAGTCGGAAGAAATTGGGACCTGTTTACCTTGGTTCAGGTACATATGTGTGGTCAGAAATGAGTTAGGGTGAAACTCAGTGAATTAGACATGCGGCAAAATGTCTCACGGCTGGTAGCAGCACTGTCAGGGTGCCAGGGTGGCACTGTCAGGGTGCCAGGGTGGCACTGTCAGGGTGCCAGGGTGGCACTGTCAGGGTACCTGAATGCCACATTGGCACTGCTGGGGATCGGGCCATGGGGGCCTCACCAGGTTGAGGGGGTGTGCCCGGGGGCCGCCCCAAGGTTGAGCGGGAGGGGAGGGGTCTAAAACAGGGGGCCTGAAAGTGGCGGGGTGGGGGAGGGGAGAAGATCAGGGCAGCCTTCCAAAATGGCGCCCTGATCTGTGAACAGCCTTTCCTGCTGGGCTCGCCAGCAGGAAATAGCTCAAGTGCAGCCTCCTGACCCCCCAAAGCCTGTCCACCATCGACAAGGCATAAGTCAGGAGTGTAGTGGAATACTCTCCATTTGCCTGGATGAGCGCAGCTCCAACAACACTCAAGAAGCTCGACACCATCCAGGACAAAGCAGCCCCGCTTGATTGGTACCCTGCCCACCACTGGCAGCCGTGTATACCATCTACAAGACGCACTGCAACAACTTGCCAAGGCTCCTCAGACGCCACCTTCCAAATCCATGACCTCTACCACCTAGTTTTGGGGCAAGGGCAGCAGATATATGGGAACCCCACCACCTGCAGGGTCCCCTCCAAGCCAGCCACCATCCTGATTTGGAAATATATCATTGTTCCTTCACCGTCACTGGGTCAAAAGTCTGGGAACTCCATTCCTGACCGCACTGTGGGTGCACCTACACTGTAGTTGTTCAAGAAGATGCCATCTCAAGGGTAATTAAGAATGGGTAATAAATGTTGGCCTAGTCAGCAACTTTGCTTGAAAACAAATTTAAAATTACAGCAAGCCTGAGACTGAACATGAGTCTGGGCCGTGTATCTCCTGTCTCTGAGTCTGGGCCTGAGCCTCAGTCTCAACAGGAGATTCAGTCTGGGTGAGAGCTTAAGCATGATCCTGCATAGGTCTGGGCCTGGACCTGGCCTGAGCCATTGAGACTGGCCTGGACCTGAGCTGTAGCCTGATTCTGGGCCTGGGCCTATTCCTGGCCATGAGCCTGAGTCCGAACCTGGGTCTGGGTCAGGGCGTGAGCTTGAATTTGGGCCTGATCATAATTATGGGCCTGGGCCTGTGCTTGGACCTGAGCCTACATGGTCACGAGCCTAAGCCTGGGCCTGGGCCTTGGCCTATGCCTGGTCTTGTTTATCGGCCTGAGCTGCTGAACTTGGGCCTGAGCCTGAGCCTGGGCCTGTACATGTGCTGGGGCCTGAGCCTACAAGGTCATGAGCCTGAGCCTGGGTCTCAGTCTGGGCCGGTCATGAACCTGGGTCCAGGCTGTTGCCAAGTCCTGGGCCTGAACAAATCTGTACATCTTTGTAATATTTTCATAGAGGCGTCCCCTTCTCCCAAAGGCTTCAGTTGGTAATGGACTGCCCATGTGGATCCCAGCCAGTCTATGCTAATCTGGCTGATTTCAGCCAATCCAATAGGAGATTTGTTCACCCACCCTTGCTCATGATTGCTTCATAAAACTATGAGGCAGGTAAACTAATCCTGTTAGGCAGTATGACCCATGATATTTACCTTGGTGAAAGTAATATGAAGGATAATTCCGTAATCTGGGGCTGCCACAGTGAAGCCCCTGATCAAAGGTGGCTCAGAGAATTAGGGCTTCGGGTTATCATCTGGGAGGAGATTGCGAAGCAATCATCTGGAACTGGAATCCTCACCAATCCTTATCTCCAGCACATCCTGTGAAAACACCTATTCCGGGGCGAGACGCGGCCAGTAGATCCCGGGGAAGGCCTCACCCAGGATTCCCAACGCCTGTTGCGCCTTGCGAGAGCTAACCAGATGTCGCGAGCCAGTCGCGCACAGCTAAGTGAGTTTAGCCCATGCCAAATCTAATGGCCACCTGGCCCACACTGAGGATGTGCCCTGCCCATGTAAGATGGGGTGTGGGCGCCCTGAGGACCCCCTTATAGATGAGTTGGGGTGCTGTGATGGCCCGGGGGTCACGTCAGGGAGTCAAACTCTTCCTACACTGAGGAGCTCGGCTCACCCGAGAGCGGCCCTGGGGGGAGGGGGGGTGGGGGAGGCGCATCCTCAGATTTTCAATTGACCACGTAGTCTACAACCATTACTCTCTGCGTCTTATTAAACCAATTATGTATGCACATTCCTCCTGTCCCTTTTATTCCATGAGCTATAACATTTCTCACATGTCTTTTGTGGCACTGTATCGAAGGCCGTGTACACCACATCAACAGCCTTACCCTCATCGACCCTTGCTGTTAGCTCCTCACAAAACTCCAAGTTTGTTAAACACAATTTCCCCTTTAGAAATCCACACTGGCTCTTCCTAGTCAACCCACATTTTTCCACGGGCCTACTAATTCTATCCCGAATACTTGCTTCCAGAAGCTTCCCTGCCATAGACGTTAAACTGGCTGATCGGAATTGCTGGACTTACCTTTTTTGAACAAGGGTGTGTGATATTTGCAGTTCTCGATCAGCGGGCAATGCGACACGATATTCGTAAGTTGCTGAGAAGCGAGGAAAAGGATGTGTTCAATCGACAGCAGATCAGGGACAGTGACGATCTAAGGACGGACGCACGGTATGAACCTTTTCCTCGGTTGCCATTGAGAATGAAATGAAATGAAAATCACTTATTGTCACAAGTAGGCTTCGATGAAGTTACTGTGAAAAGCCCCTAGTCACCACATTCCGGCGCCTGTTCGGGGAGGCTGTTGCGGGAATCAAACCGTGCTGCTGGCCTGTCTTGGTTTGCTTTCAAAGCCAGCGATTTAGCCCTGTGCTAAACAGAATGAGAAAGTATTTTTAAAGCCCTTTCTGCTGGGGATAAGGTGCAGGATAGGGAAGAGGCTGTTTGGGCTCTGGGAGATGATTAACTGGGTGGGGAGAGTTTGCGATATGGTAGGCTGTACTTGGGCTGTGGAGCGGCTGCCTAACGAGCCTCCTCCTGTTCTCTCATCTTTATTGGAGATGCACAAACAAGAGCCGGTAATTTGATGTCGGCCCCTTGATTGTGCGAGAGAACTGAGATATTTTTGCCAGAGATTCATGCTCCCGTTGCAAGCAATGACTTTCATAGGTGTAACTAAAATAGCTGCCTCACTGAAATTGTATCTGTTACTGGAAAGTCCTGACTGATATTAATGAGTCTGTCTAACAGAGGTCAGATTGCAGCTATTGGATAGGAGTGTGAACAGCAAATATAATAAGTTAAGGTGACATTTAATAGAAGCGTTCAAAATTCTGCGGAGTTTCGATAGAGTAGAGAGAAATTGTCCCCAACGGTCAGTAATCAGCGGACAGAGATTTCAGATAGTTTCCAAATAAATGGATGATGATTCTCATTTTCCTCATCCCTTTCAGACGCCTTATCCAGACCTGTTGTCGATCTACACTGGCTACATCCATCCTTCATTGAATAAATCATTGAATTTGCCATGCAGAAGGAGACCATTCGGCCCATTGAGTCTACACCAGCCCCTGAAAGAGCACCCTACTTAAGCCCAGTAACCCCACCTAACCTTAGGACACTAAGGGGCAATTTATCATGCCCAATCCACCTAAGCTGCATATCTTTGGACTTATGGGAGGAAACCGGAGCACCCGAAGGAAACCCACGCAGATACGGGGAGAACGTGCAGACTCCGCACAGACAGTCACCCAAGCCGGGAATCAAACTCAGGTCCCTGGCACTGTGAGGCAGCAGTGCTAACCACTGTGCTGCCACGTTGGAGAAACCCACGCAGACACTGGGAGAAAGTGCAAAATCCACACAGACAGTCACCCGAGGCAGGAATTGAACCCGGGTCCCCGGCGCAGTGAGGCAGCAGTGCTAACCACTGTGCCACCGTTTGTGTGGCACACTGGCATCACATGCAAAACCCGCTCAGATTGCGTACAATGGGATTGACCTCCGCGCCCTAATCGTACAACAGCACCCAACATGGGCAGAACGGTAGCATTGTGGATAGCACAATTGCTTCACAGCTCCAGGGTCCCAGGTTCGATTCTGGCTTGGGTCACTGTCTGTGCGGAGTCTGCACATCCTCCTCGTGTGTGCGTGGGTTTCCTCCGGGCGCTCTGGTTTCCTCCCACAGTCCAAAGATGTGCAGGTTAGGTGGATTGGCCATGATAAATTGCCCTTAGTGTCCAAAATTGCCCTTAGTGTTGGGTGGGGTTACTGGGTTATGGGGATAGGGTGGAGGTGTTGACCTTGGGTAGGGTGCTCTTTCCAAGAGCCGGTGCAGACTCGATGGGCTGAATGGCCTCCTTCTGCACTGTAAATTCTATGATTCTATGAATCTATGAATGTCACAAAGCTTGAAACTCGACAGACACCTGGATTTACTGGCTGGCATTTCCTCGCCCTTCACACCGGCGGGGTCTTCGGGCCCCGCAGACGGCGCACCCCCACCGCGGGTTTCCTGGCAGCGAGGGGGGGGTGCACGCAACAGGGAAGCCTGTCGACAGCGGCGGGAGGAGGCGATCCCGCTGCCGGCCACGGGTAGGCTGGGTTGCGAGGAAAACCCCGCCCACTATTTGTGTTGGGTTTGGAAAACCCCTCACCCATTCTGCCTAGTTTCACAACCTGCCCAGAGCAACCAAAACAACTCAGAGATTCGAATAGATTCAACCTCAGGACAGAGCAATGTCGCGGAAGTCCTATTCCTTACAGAGATTGGATATCAAGAAAGTACTTACATTGTGAAACGTATATGTACTTCAGTTCTAGCAACGTAGGAATGATGTATCACGGGTTTATGATATTAATTTTTAAAAATTTATGGAGGACTTGTTGCATGATCAGGACGAGCAGATGGACGGCAGTCCCTATTTCCAATTGTCCAACCTCATTGGGATGATTGAACCTTCTGGAAAATTGCAGACCCCAGTTTCTACGAGCAAAATGACAGTCAAGGCTGGGTTGGCAATCTTCCCGAAACAGGTCAAAGCTCACCAAGTCGGCAAGCTTCCCTCTTATCTCATGTCAGGAGCCAAAAATCTGAACACCAGCCTTTGAAAATTATCTCTTTTACTCCCCTCTCCTGCGATGCTCTCAGTCGCTGAATAGTTTAGTTACCTGGCCACCTGGCACAGAGAGGTTTAATGCTTTCTCGACAGCTTAACCACAGGATTTTACTTCTGTTAATTGGGGACGGTTTTCATTTCTGCCGCACCTTTCACAACACCGGTATTTTTTTTACAGTGCTTTGCATAAGTTTTAAGTGTGGTTCCTGCTGTGCCGCACAACATGGGGACAGCGAGAGAGCAAAAGTCCAGAAACAACAATGAGATAATGGCCTGATACTTTGTTTTAATGAAGGTGGTTACGGGTTAAATGTTGGTGAGGATATCAGGGGCAAATCCCCTGCTGTGCATTGAATAGTGTCATGGGATCTATTGGGCAGGATTCTCCGGATGTTTCCTGGCAGTACGTAGTTGGCTGATGGCAAGATTCTCTGCTCTCGGGTTTTTCAAACTCAGGGTTATGACCCACGGGTGGGTCTCGTGTGGGTGTTGGGAGGGCAGTGGGGCGATCGGTCCCGCCATTCCCGTGGAGAATTGCAGCCACTGCCGCCTTTTTAATGGAGATACAGATTAGGCGGCGTGGAGTCTTCCGGCCACAAGTGGCAGCAGAGAGTGGACCACGTGCCTTGCACATGGAATTGACGTGAGCGCCATGCAGGCTTTTGGCGCCAGAGCAGGGAGCAGAGTTGCTTCGATTCACTGGAAAACTGGACAGCAATTTAGAATGGGAACACTCACCGTACACCCCTGCTGAGCCCGGGAGCTAATTATTATGTCCAAGGTGGTACCCAGAGCTGAAATGAGCTCACATAGGCCTGGGACTCAAATCCTAGGACCTGCACAGATAATAACAGAACGAAAACCCCACTACCGACTTTGGGAAACTGCAAATACAGATTTAATTTAGATCAATCTGACATTCCTCAAGGAAGGATCCAGATATGTTGATATACACAACTTTCTGATTTAACTGATCGAATCACAGTCGAGTGCGTCTTCACATAGCTGTTTTGATTAATGATCTTTGTGGAAAATTGAATTGTGCAGGTATTTGTTATGTCCTCTATGGATGAACAATAATAGACCTGGACAAGGTAACACTAACAGCAGCAGTGAGGTACATATGTAGCCCACCAATCCTGACAAAGAGTGGGAATAAAAATTCAACGCACCCGTTCGAAGGCATTCTTCACAACCTTGTTGCCAGTTTAGGATTGCAGTGAGATCGAGCTTCCATCTTCTGTCAGCTCACACGGGGCTTCTTGCCAGCCTGAAAAGGCAAGGGCCGGGATTCTCCCCTACCCGATGGGGCGGGGGTCCCAGTGGGATAGAGTGGCGGGAACCACTCCGACGTCGGGCCACCCCAAAGGTGCGGAGAACCGCATTTTTACGGGCCAAGCGCTCACCTTCAGGGGCTAGGCCCTCACCGGAGTGGTTGGCGCGCCGCCGGCCGGCGGGAACGGCCTTTGGCGCCACGCCAGCAAGGGCCGAAGGGTCTCCACTGGCCGGCGGAAGTTCGCGCATGCGCAGGAATGTCAGCGGCTGCTGACGTCATCCCCGCGCATGCGCGGGGGGGGGGGGTCACTTCCGCCTCGGCCATCGCGGAGGCTATGGCCGAGGCGGAAGGAAAAGAGTGCCCCCCCCCTCGCCCCCGGCACAGGCCCGCCCGCGGATCGGTGGGTCCCAATCGCGGGCCAGGCCACCGTGGGGCACCAGGACCCCGGAGCCCGCCCGCGCCGTCAGTCCTGCCGGTAAGGTAGGTGGTTCGATTCACGGCGGCGGGACTGGCATGACAGCAGCGGGACTGCGGCCCATCGCGGGCTGGAGAATCGCCGGGGGGGGGTGGGGGGGTGGCCGCTGACCGGCATGGCGCGATTCCCGCCCCGGCCAAATTTTCGGTGCCGGAGAATTTGGCGGCCGGCGGTGGCGGGATTCACGCCGCCCCCCGGCGATTCTCCAACCCGGCAGGGGGTCGGAGAATCCTGCCCAAGGTTTCTTCAGTGTTTCCTCATAACCCTGACCCTTGTGACCAGAGGTTTGCTTGGTAACCTTCTCTCCACTGCCTCCAGCCTCTGCAGAGTCTCTCATATCTCTCCTACCTCTGGACAACCAGAACTGGACACAGCTTTCGAGGTGGATTTAGATTTGTTTATTGTCACATGTACCGAGGTACAGCGAAAAGTATTGTTCTGTGTACAGTCCAGACAGATCGTTCCATACATGAAAATTATAGGACATGGAATAAATGCACAACGTAAATACATGACACAGACATTGGGTGAAGCATACAGAGTGTCGAGCTACAACAGTAGAGAAGGTGCGTAGAGAGATCAGTTTAGTCCATAAAAGGGCCATTCAAGAGTCTGGTAACAGTGGGGAAGAAGCTGTTTTTGAATCTGTTAGTGCGCATTCTCAGACTTTTAATCCTCCGCCCAATGGAAGAGGTTAGAAGAGAGAACAACCCAGGTGGGAGGGATCTTTGATTATGCTGCCCGCTTTCCCCAGGCAGCGGGAGGTGTAGATGGAGTCAATGGATGGGAGGCAGGTTCGTGTGATGGACTGGGCGGTGTTCACGGTCCTGGGCCGAGCAGTTGCCATACCAGGCTGTGATGCAGCCTGATGGGATGCTTTCTATGGTGCATCTGTAAAAGTTGGTAAGAGTCAATGCGGACATGCCGAATTTCCTTAGTTTCCTGAGGAAGTATAGGCGCTGTTGTGCTTTCTTGGTCGTAGCGTTGACATGGGTGGACCAGGATAGATTGTTGGTGATGTGCACACCCAGGAATTTGAAGCTATCAACCATCTCCACCTTGGCCCCATTGATTCAGACAGGGGCGTGGACGATACTTTGCTTTGCTTCCTGAAGTCAATGACCAGCTCCTTAGTTTTGCTGGCATTAAGGGAGAGATTGCTGTGCTTACACCACTCCACTAGGTTCTCTATCTCCCTCCTGTACCCTGACTCATCGTTGTTTGAGATCCGACCCACTGTGGTCGTGTCGCCAGCAAACTTGCAGATGGAGTTTGAGCTGAATTTTGCCACACAGTCTTGTGTGTATAGGGAGTATAGTAGGGGACTAAGTACGCAGCCTTGCAGGGCCCCGGTATTGAGGACTATTATGGACGAGGTGTTGTTGTTTATTCTTACTGATAGTGGTCTGTGGGTCAGGAAGCCGAGGATCCAGTTGCAGAGGGAGGAGCCAAGTCGTAGGTTTTGGAGTTTGGATATGAGCTTGAGGCTGGGATTAAGGTGTCGAAGGCGGAGCTGTAGTCCATGAATAGGAGTCTGACGCAGGAGTCGTTGTTGTCGAGATGCTCCAGGGATGAGTGTAGGGCCAGGGAGATGGCGAACGCTGTGGACTGGCTGTGGCGGTATGTGAATTGTACTGGATCAAAGCATTCTGGGAGTATGGAGTTGATGTGTCTCGTGGGCAATCTCTCGAAGCACTTCATAATGATCTATGTCAAGGCCACCGGACGGTAGTCATCGAGGCACATTGTCAGGTTCTTCTTTGGCACTGATATGATGGTGGTCTTTTTGAAGCATGTGGGAACCTTGGAATGGAGTAGAGAGAGTTTAAGATGTCCGCAAATACACTGATAACAGTGCAGTTTTGAGGGGCTAATGGGCCTCTTACTGCGCTGTAAACCTTTTTGACTATGAGGATTTGCAGGGCTTTCGGGGAAAGGTAGGGGAATTGGACTCACTGCAGCATCTTGGGTGGGATTCTGCCGCCTCCCAGCTGCGTGTTTCGTAGCGGTGGAGGAAGTGCTCTGCTCACTGGCGGGGAGGAAGTGCTCTGTTCACTGGCGGGGAGGAAGTGCTCTGTTCACTGGCGCTGGAGGAAGCGCTCTGTTCACTGGCGGGGAGGAAGTGCTCTGTTCACTGGCGGGGAGGAAGTGCTCTGTTCACTGGCGGGGAGGAAGTGCTCTGTTCACTGGCGGGGAGGAAGTGCTCTGTTCACTGGCGGTGGAGGAAGTGCTCTGTTCACTGGCGCTGGAGGAAGCGCTCTGTTCACTGGCGGGGAGGAAGTGCTCTGTTCACTGGCGGGGAGGCTACGCTCTGTTCACTGGCGGTGGAGGAAGTGCTCTGTTCACTGGCGGTGGAGGAAGCGCTCTGTTCACGGGCAGTGGAGGAAGCGCTCTGTTCACTGGCGAGGAGGAAACGCTCTGTTCACTGGCGGTGGAGGAAACGCTCTGTTCACTGGCGGTGGAGGAAACGCTCTGTTCACTGGCGGGGAGGAAACGCTCTGTTCACTGGCGGGGAGGAAGCGCTCTGTTCACTGGCGGTGGAGGAAGCGCTCTGTTCACTGGCGAGGAGGAAGCGCTCTGTTCACTGGCGGTGGAGGAAACGCTCTGTTCACTGGCGGTGGAGGAAACGCTCTGTTCACTGGCGGGGAGGAAGCGCTCTGTTCACGGGCAGTGGAGGAAGCGCTCTGTTCACTGGCGAGGAGGAAGCGCTCTGCTCACTGGCGGTGGAGGAAGTGCTCTGTTCACTGGCGGTTGAGGAAGCGCTCTGTTCACTGGCGGTGGAGGAAGCGCTCTGTTCACTGGCAGTGGAGGAAGCGCTCTGTTCACTGGCGGTGGAGGAAGCGCTCTGTTCACTGGCGGGGAGGAAGCGCTCTGTTCACTGGCGGGGAGGAAGCGCTCTGTTCACTGGCGGGGAGGAAGCGCTCTGTTCACTGGCGGGGAGGAAGCGCTCTGTTCACTGGCGGTGGAGGAAGCGCTCTGTTCACTGGCGGGGAGGAAGCGCTCTGTTCACTGGCGGGGAGGAAGCGCTCTGTTCACTGGCAGGGAGGAAGCGCTCTGTTCACTGGCGGGGAGGAAGCGCTCTGTTCACTGACAGGGAGGAAGCGCTCTGTTCACTGGCGGGGAGGAAGCGCTCTGTTCACTGGCGGGGAGGAGGCGCTCTGTTCACTGGCGGGGAGAAAGCGCTCTGTTCACTGGCGGGGAGAAAGCGCTCTGTTCACTGGCGGGGAGGAAGCGCTCTGTTCACTGGCGGGGAGGAAGCGCTCTGTTCACTGGCGGGGAGGAAGCGCTCTGTTCACTGGCGGGGTGGAAGCGCTCTGTTCACTGGCGGGGAGGAAGCGCTCTGTTCACTGGCGGGGAGGAGGCGATCTGTTCACTGGCGGTGGAGGAAGCGCTCTGTTCACTGGCGGGGAGGAAGCGCTCTGTTCACTGGCGGGGAGGAAGCGCTCTGTTCACTGGCGGGGAGAAAGCGCTCTGTTCACTGGCGGGGAGGAAGCGCTCTGTTCACTGGCGGCGGAGGAAGCGCTCTGTTCACTGGCGGGGAGGAAGCGCTCTGTTCACGGGCGGTGGAGAAAGCGCTCTGTTCACTGGCGGGGAGGAAGCGCTCTGTTCACTGGCGGTGGAGAAAGCGCTCTGTTCACTGGCGGTGGAGGAGGCGCTCTGTTCACTGGCGGGGAGGAAGCGCTCTGTTCACTGGCGGGGAGGAGGCGCTCTGTTCACTGGCGGGGAGGAAGCGCTCTGTTCACTGACAGGGAGGAAGCGCTCTGTTCACTGGCGGGGAGGAAGTGCTCTGTTCACTGGCGGTGGAGGAAGCGCTCTGTTCACTGGCGGGGAGGAAGTGCTCTGTTCACTGGCGGGGAGGAGGCGCTCTGTTCACTGGCGGGGAGGAGGCGATCTGTTCACTGGCGGTGGAGGAAGCGCTCTGTTCACTGGCGGGGAGGAAGCGCTCTGTTCACTGGCGGGGAGAAAGCGCTCTGTTCACTGGCGGGGAGGAGGCGATCTGTTCACAGGCGGGGAGGAAGCGCTCTGTTCACTGGCGGGGAGGAAGCGCTCTGTTCACTGGCGGGGAGGAAGCGCTCTGTTCACTGGCGGGGAGGAAGTGCTCTGTTCACGGGCGGTGGAGAAAGCGCTCTGTTCACTGACAGGGAGGAAGCGCTCTGTTCACTGGCGGGGAGGAAGTGCTCTGTTCACTGGCGGGGAGGAGGCGATCTGTTCACTGGCGGTGGAGGAAGCGCTCTGTTCACTGGCGGGGAGGAAGCGCTCTGTTCACTGGCGGGGAGGAAGCGCTCTGTTCACTGGCGGGGAGAAAGCGCTCTGTTCACTGGCGGGGAGGAGGCGATCTGTTCACTGGCGGGGAGGAAGCGCTCTGTTCACTGGCGGGGAGGAAGCGCTCTGTTCACTGGCGGGGAGGAAGCGCTCTGTTCACTGGCGGGGAGGAAGCGCTCTGTTCACTGGCGGGGAGGAGGCGATCTGTTCACTGGCGGGGAGGAAGCGCTCTGTTCACTGGCGGTGGAGGATCGCTCTGTTCACTGGCGGGGAGGAGGCGCTCTGTTCACTGGCGGTTGAGGAAACGCTCTGTTCACTGGCGGGGAGGAGTCGCTCTGTTCACTGACAGTGGAGGAAGCGCTCTGTTCACTGGCGGTGGAGGAAGCGCTCTGTTCACTGGCGGTGGAGGAAGCGCTCTGTTCACTGGCGGGGAGGAAGCGCTCTGTTCACTGACAGGGAGGAAGTGCTCTGTTCACTGGCGGTGGAGGAAGCGCTCTGTTCACTGGCGGGGAGGAAGCGCTCTGTTCACGGACGGTGGAGAAAGCGCTCTGTTCACTGACAGGGAGGAAGCGCTCTGTTCACTGGCGGTGGAGGAAGCGCTCTGTTCACTGGCGGGGAGGAAGCGCTCTGTTCACGGGCGGTGGAGAAAGCGCTCTGTTCACTGACAGGGAGGAAGCGCTCTGTTCACTGGCGGGGAGGAAACGCTCTGTTCACTGGCGGTGGAGGAAGCGCTCTGTTCACTGGCGGGGAGGAAGCGCTCTGTTCACTGGCGGGGAGGAAGCGCTCTGTTCACGGGCGGTGGAGAAAGCGCTCTGTTCACTGACAGGGAGGAAGTGCTCTGTTCACTGGCGGGGAGGAGGCGATCTGTTCAAAGGCGGTGGAGGAAGCGCTCTGTTCACTGGCGGGGAGGAAGCGCTCTGTTCACTGGCGGGGAGGAAGCGCTCTGTTCACTGGCGGGGAGAAAGCGCTCTGTTCACTGGCGGGGAGGAGGCGATCTGTTCACTGGCGGGGAGGAAGCGCTCTGTTCACTGGCGGGGAGGAAGCGCTCTGTTCACTGGCGGGGAGGAAGCGCTCTGTTCACTGGCGGGGAGGAAGCGCTCTGTTCACTGGCGGGGAGGAGGCGATCTGTTCACTGGCGGGGAGGAAGCGCTCTGTTCACTGGCGGTGGAGGATCGCTCTGTTCACTGGCGGGGAGGAGGCGCTCTGTTCACTGGCGGTTGAGGAAACGCTCTGTTCACTGGCGGGGAGGAGTCGCTCTGTTCACTGACAGTGGAGGAAGCGCTCTGTTCACTGGCGGTGGAGGAAGCGCTCTGTTCACTGGCGGTGGAGGAAGCGCTCTGTTCACGGAGGGTGGATGAAGTGCTCTGTTCACTGGCAGGGAGGAAACGCTCTGTTCACTGGCAGTGGAGGAAGCGCTCTGTTCACGGAGGGTGGATGAAGTGCTCTGTTCACTGGCAGTGGAGGAAGCGCTCTGTTCACTGGCGGTGGAGGAAGCGCTCTGTTCACTGGCGGGGAGGAAACGCTCTGTTCACTGACAGGGAGGAAGCGCTCTGTTCACTGGCGGTGGAGGAAATGCTCTGTTCACTGGCGGGAAGGAAGTGCTATGTTCACTGGCGATGGTGGAAGCGCTCTGTTCACGGAGGGTGGATGAAGTGCTCTGTTCACTGGCGGGGAGGAAACGCTCTGTTCACGGAGGGTGGATGAAGTGCTCTGTTCACTGGCGGGGAGGAAGCGCTCTGTTCACTGGCGGGGAGGAAGCGCTCTGTTCACTGGCGGGGAGGAAGCGCTCTGTTCACTGGCGGGGAGGAAGCGCTCTGTTCACTGGCGGTGGAGGAAGCGCTCTGTTCACTGGCGGGGAGGAAGCGCTCTGTTCACTGGCGGGGAGGAAGCGCTCTGTTCACTGGCGGGGAGCAAGCACTCTGTTCACTGGCGGTGGAGGAAGCGCTCTGTTCACTGGCGGGGAGGAAGCGCTCTGTTCACTGGCGGGGAGGAAGCGCTCTGTTCACTGGCGGGGAGCAAGCACTCTGTTCACTGGCGGTGGAGGAAGCGCTCTGTTCACTGGCGGGGAGGAAGCGCTCTGTTCACTGGTGGGGAGGAAGCGCTCTGTTCACTGGCGGGGAGGAAGTGCTCTGTTCACTGGTGGGGAGGAAGCGCTCTGTTCACTGGCGGTGGAGGAAGCGCTCTGTTCACTGGCGGGGAGGAAGCGCTCTGTTCACTGGCGGGGAGGAAGCGCTCTGTTCACTGGCGGGGAGCAAGCACTCTGTTCACTGGCGGGGAGGAAACGCTCTGTTCACTGGCGGGGAGGAAGCGCTCTGTTCACTGGCGGGGAGCAAGCACTCTGTTCACTGGCGGTGTAGGAAGCGCTCTGTTCACTGGCGGTGGAGGAAATGCTCTGTTCACTGGCGGTGGAGGAAGCGCTCTGTTCACTGGCGGGGAGGAAGCGCTCTGTTCACTGGCGGGGAGGAAGCGCTCTGTTCACTGGCGGGGAGGAAGTGCTCTGTTCACTGGCGGGGAGGAAGCGCTCTGTTCACTGGCAGGGAGGAAGCGCTCTGTTCACTGGCGGTGGAGGAAATGTTCTGTTCACTGGCGGGAAGGAAGTGCTATGTTCACTGGCGATGGTGGAAGCGCTCTGTTCACTGGCGGGGAGGAAGCGCTCTGTTCACTGGCGGGGAGGAAGTGCTCTGTTCACTGGCAGGGAGGAAGTGCTCTGTTCACTGGCGGGGAGGAAGCGCTCTGTTCACTGGCGGGGAGGAAGCGCTCTGTTCACTGGCGGGGAGGAAGTGCTCTGTTCACTGGCAGGGAGGAAGTGCTCTGTTCACTGGCGGGGAGGAAGCGCTCTGTTCACTGGCGGGGAGGAAGCGCTCTGTTCACTGGCGGGGAGGAAGCGTTCTGTTCACTGGCGGGGAGGAAGCGCTCTGTTCACTGGCGGGGAGGAAGCGCTCTGTTCACTGGCGGGGAGGAAGCGCTCTGTTCACTGGTGGGGAGGAAGCGTTCTGTTCACTGGCGGGGAGGAAGCGCTCTGTTCACTGGCGGTGGAGGAAATGCTCTGTTCACTGGCGGGAAGGAAGTGCTATGTTCACTGGCGATGGTGGAAGCGCTCTGTTCACTGGCGGGGAGCAAGCGCTCTGTTCACTGGCGGGGAGGAAGCGCTCTGTTCACTGGCGGGGAGGAAGTGCTCTGTTCACTGGCAGGGAGGAAGTGCTCTGTTCACTGGCGGGGAGGAAGTGCTCTGTTCACTGGTGGGGAGGAAGCGTTCTGTTCACTGGCGGGGAGGAAGCGCTCTGTTCACTGGCGGGGAGGAAGTGTTCTGTTCACTGGCGGTGGAGGAAGCGCTCTGTTCACTGGCGGGAAGGAAGCGCACTGTTCACTGGCAGGGAGGAAGCGCTCTGTTCACTGGTGGGGAGGAACCGCTCTGTTCACTGGCGGGGAGGAAGTGCTCTGTTCACTGGCAGTGGAGGAACTGCTCTGTTCACTGGCAGTGGAGGAAGCGCTCTGTTCACTGGCGGTGGAGGAAGCGCTCTGTTCACTGGCGGGAAGGAAGCGCACTGTTCACTGGCGGTGTAGGAAGCGCTCTGTTCACTGGTGGTGGAGGAAGTGCTATGTTCACTGGCGGTGGAGTAAGTGCTCTGTTCACTGGCAGTGGAGGAAGCGCTCTGTTCACTGGTGGGGAGGAAGCGCTCTGTTCACTGGCGGTGGAGGAAGTGCTATGTTCACTGGCGGTGGAGTAAGTGCTCTGTTCACTGGCAGTGGAGGAAGCGCTCTGTTCACTGGTGGGGAGGAAGCGCTCTGTTCACTGGCGGTGGAGGAAGTGCTATGTTCACTGGCGGTGGAGTAAGTGCTCTGTTCACTGGCAGTGGAGGAAGCGCTCTGTTCACTGGTGGGGAGGAAGCGCTCTGTTCACTGGCGGTGTAGGAAGCGCTCTGTTCAGTGGCGGGGAAGAAGCGCTCTCTTCACTGGCAGTGGAGGAAGTGCTCCGTTCACTGGCGGGGAGGAAGTGCTATGTTCACTGGCAGTGGAGGAAGCGCTCTGTTCACTGGCGGTGGAGGAAGTGCTCCGTTCACTGGAGGGGAGGAAGTGCTCTGTTCACTGGCAGTGGAGGAAGCGCTCTGTTCACTGGCGGTGGAGGACGCGTTCTGTTCACTGGCGGGGAGGAATTGCTCTGTTCACTGGCAGGGTGAAAGCGCTCTGTTCACTGACAGGGTGGAAGCGCTCTGTTCACTGGCAGTGGAGAAAGCGCTCTGTTCACTGACAGGGAGGAAGTGCTCTGTTCACTGGCGGGGAGGAAGCGCTCTGTTCACTGCCGGTGGAGGACGCGTTCTGTTCACTGACAGTGGAGGAGGCGCTCTGTTCACTGGCGGGGAGGATACGCTCTGTTCACTGGCGGAAGGAGGAGGCGCTCTGTTCACTGGCGGGGAGGAGGCGCTCTGTTCACTGGCGGGGAGGAAGCGCTCTGTTCACTGGCGGGGAGGAGGCGCTCTGTTCACTGGCGGGGAGGAAGCGCTCTGTTCACTGGCGGGGAGGAGGCGCCCTGTTCACTGACAGTGGAGGAGGCGCTCTGTTCACTGGCGGGGAGGAAGCGCTCTGTTCACTGGCGGTTGAGGAAACGCTCTGTTCACTGGCGGGGAGGAGTCGCTCTGTTCACTGACAGTGGAGGAAGCGCTCTGTTCACTGGCGGTGGAGGAAGCGCTCTGTTCACTGACGGAAGGAGGAAGCGCTCTGTTCACTGGCGGTGGAGGAAGCGCTCTGTTCACTGGCGGTGGAGGAAGCGCTCTGTTCACTGACGGAAGGAGGAAGCGCTCTGTTCACTGGCGGTGGAGAAACCGCTCTGTTCACTGGCGGGGAGGAAGCGCTCTGTTCACTGGCGGTGGAGGAAGCGCTCTGTTCACTGGCGGTGGAGGAAGCGCTCTGTTCACTGGCGGAAGGAGGAAGCGCTCTGTTCACTGGCGGTGGAGAAACCGCTCTGTTCACTGGCGGGGAGGAAGCGCTCTGTTCACTGGCGGTGGAGGAAGCGCTCTGTTCACTGGCGGTGGAGAAACCGCTCTGTTCACTGACGGAAGGAGGAAGCGCTCTGTTCACTGGCGGTGGAGGAAGCGCTCTGTTCACTGGCGGTGGAGGAAGCGCTCTGTTCACTGACGGAAGGAGGAAGCGCTCTGTTCACTGGCGGTGGAGAAACCGCTCTGTTCACTGGCGGGGAGGAAGCGCTCTGTTCACTGGCGGGGAGCAAGCGCTCTGTTCACTGGCGGGGAGGAAGCGCTCTGTTCGCTGTCGGTGGAGGAAGTGCTCTGTTCACTGTCGGTGGAGGAAACGCTCTGTTCACTGGCGGTGGAGGAAGTGCTCTCTTCACTGGCGGTGGAGGAAGTGCTCTGTTCACTGGCGGTGGAGGAAGTGCTCTGTTCACTGGCGGTGGAGGAAGCGCTCTGTTCACTGGCGGGGAGGAAGCGCTCTGTTCACTGGCGGTGGAGGAAGTGCTCTGTTCACTGGCGGTGGAGGAAGTGCTCTGTTCACTGACGGTGGAGGAAGTGCTCTGTTCACTGGCGGTGGAGGAAGCGCTCTGTTCACTGGCGGGGAGGAAGCGCTATGTTCACTGGCGGTGGAGGAAACGCTCTGTTCGCTGTCGGTGGAGGAAGTGCTCTGTTCACTGTCGGTGGAGGAAATGCTCTGTTCACTGGCGGGGAAGAAGCGCTCTGTTCACTGGCGGTGGAGGAAGTGCTCTGTTCACTGGCGGGGAGGAAGTGCTATGTTCACTGGCGGTGGAGGAAGCGCTCTGTTCACTGGCGGGGAGGAAGCGCTCTGTTCACTGGCGGTGGAGGAAGCGCTCTGTTCACTGGCGGGGAGGAAGCGCTCTGTTCACTGGCGGGGAGGAAGCGCTCTGTTCACTGGCGGGGAGGAAGTGCTCTGTTCACTGGCAGGGAAGAAGCGCTCTGTTCACTGGCGGTGGAGGAAGTGCTCTGTTCACTGGCGGGGAGGAAACGCTCTGTTCACTGGCAGGGAGAAAGCGCTCTGTTCACTGGCGGGGAGGAAGCCCTCTGTTCACTGGCGGGGAGGAAGCCCTCTGTTCACTGGCGGGGAGGAAGCGCTCTGTTCACTGGCGGGGAGAAAGCGCTCTGTTCACTGGCGGGGAGGAGGCGCTCTGTTCACTGGCGGGGAGGAAGCGCTCTGTTCACTGGCGGGGAGAAAGCGCTCTGTTCACTGGCGGGGAGGAGGCGCTCTGTTCACTGGCGGGGAGGAAGCGCTCTGTTCACTGGCAGGGAGGAAGCGCTCTGTTCACTGACAGGGAGGAAGCGCTCTGTTCACTGGCGGGGAGGAAGCGCTCTGTTCACTGGCGGGGAGAAAGCGCTCTGTTCACTGGTGGGGAGGAAGCGCTCTGTTCACTGGCGGGGAGGAAGCGCTCTGTTCACTGGCGGGGAGAAAGCGCTCTGTTCACTGGCGGGGAGGAGGCGCTCTGTTCACTGGCGGGGAGGAAGCGCTCTGTTCACTGGCAGGGAGGAAGCGCTCTGTTCACTGACAGGGAGGAAGCGCTCTGTTCACTGGCGGTGGAGGAAGCACTCTGTTCACTGGCGGGGAGAAAGCGCTCTGTTCACTGGTGGGGAGGAAGCGCTCTGTTCACTGGCGGGGAGGAGGCGCTCTGTTCACTGGCGGGGAGGAGGCGATCTGTTCACTGGCGGTGGAGGAAGCGCTCTGTTCACTGGCGGGGAGGAAGCGCTCTGTTCACTGGTGGGGAGGAAGCGCTCTGTTCACTGGCGGGGAGGAAGCGCTCTGTTCACTGGCGGGGAGAAAGCGCTCTGTTCACTGGTGGGGAGAAAGCGCTCTGTTCACTGGTGGGGAGGAAGCGCTCTGTTCACTGGCGGGGAGGAGGCGCTCTGTTCACTGGCGGGGAGGAGGCGATCTGTTCACTGGCGGTGGAGGAAGCGCTCTGTTCACTGGCGGGGAGGAAGCGCTCTGTTCACTGGTGGGGAGGAAGCGCTCTGTTCACTGGCGGGGAGGAAGCGCTCTGTTCACTGGCGGGGAGAAAGCGCTCTGTTCACTGGTGGGGAGGAAGCGCTCTGTTCACTGGCGGTGGAGGAAGCGCTCTGTTCACTGGTGGGGAGGAAGCGCTCTGTTCACTGGCGGGGAGGAAGCGCTCTGTTCACTGGCGGTTGAGGAAACGCTCTGTTCACTGGCGGGGAGGAGTCGCTCTGTTCACTGACAGTGGAGGAAGCGCTCTGTTCACTGGCGGTGGAGGATCGCTCTGTTCACTGGCGGGGAGGAGGCGCTCTGTTCACTGGCGGTTGAGGAAACGCTCTGTTCACTGGCGGGGAGGAGTCGCTCTGTTCACTGACAGTGGAGGAAGCGCTCTGTTCACTGGCGGTGGAGGAAGCGCTCTGTTCACTGGTGGAAGGAGGAAGCGCTCTGTTCACTGGCAGTGGAGGAAGCGCTCTGTTCACTGGCGGTGGAGGAAGCGCTCTGTTCACTGGCGGTGGAGGAAGCACTCTGTTCACTGGCAGGGAGGAAGCGCTCTGTTCACTGGCGGGGAGGAAACGCTCTGTTCACTGGCGGGGAGGAAGTGCTCTGTTCAGTGGCGGATGGAGGAAGCGCTCTGTTCACTGGCGGGGAGGAAGCGCTCTGTTCACTGGCGGTGGAGGAAGCGCTCTGTTCACTGGCGGTGGAGGAAGCGCTCTGTTCACTGGTGGGGAGGAAGCGCTCTGTTCACTGGCGGTGGAGGAAGCGCTCTGTTCACTGGCGGTGGAGGAAGCGCTCTGTTCACTGGCGGAAGGAGGAAGCGCTCTGTTCACTGGTGGGGAGGAAGCGCTCTGTTCACTGGCGGTGGAGGAAGCGCTCTGTTCACTGGTGGGGAGGAAGCGCTCTGTTCACTGGCGGTGGAGGAAGCGCTCTGTTCACTGGCGGTGGAGGAAGCGCTCTGTTCACTGGCGGAAGGAGGAAGCGCTCTGTTCACTGGCGGTGGAGAAACCGCTCTGTTCACTGGCGGGGAGGAAGCGCTCTGTTCACTGGCGGTGGAGGAAGCGCTCTGTTCACTGGCGGTGGAGAAACCGCTCTGTTCACTGACGGAAGGAGGAAGCGCTCTGTTCACTGGCGGTGGAGGAAGCGCTCTGTTCACTGGCGGTGGAGGAAGCGCTCTGTTCACTGACGGAAGGAGGAAGCGCTCTGTTCACTGGCGGTGGAGAAACCGCTCTGTTCACTGGCGGGGAGGAAGCGCTCTGTTCACTGGCGGGGAGCAAGCGCTCTGTTCACTGGCGGGGAGGAAGCGCTCTGTTCGCTGTCGGTGGAGGAAGTGCTCTGTTCACTGTCGGTGGAGGAAACGCTCTGTTCACTGGCGGTGGAGGAAGTGCTCTCTTCACTGGCGGTGGAGGAAGTGCTCTGTTCACTGGCGGTGGAGGAAGTGCTCTGTTCACTGGCGGTGGAGGAAGCGCTCTGTTCACTGGCGGGGAGGAAGCGCTCTGTTCACTGGCGGTGGAGGAAGTGCTCTGTTCACTGGCGGTGGAGGAAGTGCTCTGTTCACTGACGGTGGAGGAAGTGCTCTGTTCACTGGCGGTGGAGGAAGCGCTCTGTTCACTGGCGGGGAGGAAGCGCTATGTTCACTGGCGGTGGAGGAAACGCTCTGTTCGCTGTCGGTGGAGGAAGTGCTCTGTTCACTGTCGGTGGAGGAAACGCTCTGTTCGCTGTCGGTGGAGGAAGTGCTCTGTTCACTGTCGGTGGAGGAAATGCTCTGTTCACTGGCGGGGAAGAAGCGCTCTGTTCACTGGCGGTGGAGGAAGTGCTCTGTTCACTGGCGGGGAGGAAGTGCTATGTTCACTGGCGGTGGAGGAAGCGCTCTGTTCACTGGCGGGGAGGAAGCGCTCTGTTCACTGGCGGTGGAGGAAGCGCTCTGTTCACTGGCGGGGAGGAAGCGCTCTGTTCACTGGCGGGGAGGAAGCGCTCTGTTCACTGGCGGGGAGGAAGTGCTCTGTTCACTGGCAGGGAAGAAGCGCTCTGTTCACTGGCGGTGGAGGAAGTGCTCTGTTCACTGGCGGGGAGGAAACGCTCTGTTCACTGGCGGGGAGGAAGCCCTCTGTTCACTGGCGGGGAGGAAGCCCTCTGTTCACTGGCGGGGAGGAAGCGCTCTGTTCACTGGCGGGGAGAAAGCGCTCTGTTCACTGGCGGGGAGGAGGCGCTCTGTTCACTGGCGGGGAGGAAGCGCTCTGTTCACTGGCGGGGAGAAAGCGCTCTGTTCACTGGCGGGGAGGAGGCGCTCTGTTCACTGGCGGGGAGGAAGCGCTCTGTTCACTGGCAGGGAGGAAGCGCTCTGTTCACTGGCAGGGAGGAAGCGCTCTGTTCACTGGCGGGGAGGAAGCGCTCTGTTCACTGGCGGGGAGAAAGCGCTCTGTTCACTGGTGGGGAGGAAGCGCTCTGTTCACTGGCGGGGAGGAAGCGCTCTGTTCACTGGCGGGGAGAAAGCGCTCTGTTCACTGGCGGGGAGGAGGCGCTCTGTTCACTGGCGGGGAGGAAGCGCTCTGTTCACTGGCAGGGAGGAAGCGCTCTGTTCACTGACAGGGAGGAAGCGCTCTGTTCACTGGCGGTGGAGGAAGCACTCTGTTCACTGGCGGGGAGAAAGCGCTCTGTTCACTGGTGGGGAGGAAGCGCTCTGTTCACTGGCGGGGAGGAGGCGCTCTGTTCACTGGCGGGGAGGAGGCGATCTGTTCACTGGCGGTGGAGGAAGCGCTCTGTTCACTGGCGGGGAGGAAGCGCTCTGTTCACTGGTGGGGAGGAAGCGCTCTGTTCACTGGCGGGGAGGAAGCGCTCTGTTCACTGGCGGGGAGAAAGCGCTCTGTTCACTGGTGGGGAGAAAGCGCTCTGTTCACTGGTGGGGAGGAAGCGCTCTGTTCACTGGCGGGGAGGAGGCGCTCTGTTCACTGGCGGGGAGGAGGCGATCTGTTCACTGGCGGTGGAGGAAGCGCTCTGTTCACTGGCGGGGAGGAAGCGCTCTGTTCACTGGTGGGGAGGAAGCGCTCTGTTCACTGGCGGGGAGGAAGCGCTCTGTTCACTGGCGGGGAGAAAGCGCTCTGTTCACTGGTGGGGAGGAAGCGCTCTGTTCACTGGCGGTGGAGGAAGCGCTCTGTTCACTGGTGGGGAGGAAGCGCTCTGTTCACTGGCGGTTGAGGAAACGCTCTGTTCACTGGCGGGGAGGAGTCGCTCTGTTCACTGACAGTGGAGGAAGCGCTCTGTTCACTGGCGGTGGAGGATCGCTCTGTTCACTGGCGGGGAGGAGGCGCTCTGTTCACTGGCGGTTGAGGAAACGCTCTGTTCACTGGCGGGGAGGAGTCGCTCTGTTCACTGACAGTGGAGGAAGCGCTCTGTTCACTGGCGGTGGAGGAAGCGCTCTGTTCACTGGTGGAAGGAGGAAGCGCTCTGTTCACTGGCAGTGGAGGAAGCGCTCTGTTCACTGGCGGTGGAGGAAGCGCTCTGTTCACTGGCGGTGGAGGAAGCACTCTGTTCACTGGCAGGGAGGAAGCGCTCTGTTCACTGGCGGGGAGGAAACGCTCTGTTCACTGGCGGGGAGGAAGTGCTCTGTTCAGTGGCGGATGGAGGAAGCGCTCTGTTCACTGGCGGGGAGGAAGCGCTCTGTTCACTGGCGGGGAGAAAGCGCTCTGTTCACTGGTGGGGAGGAAGCGCTCTGTTCACTGGCGGTGGAGGAAGCGCTCTGTTCACTGGTGGGGAGGAAGCGCTCTGTTCACTGGCGGGGAGGAAGCGCTCTGTTCACTGGCGGTTGAGGAAACGCTCTGTTCACTGGCGGGGAGGAGTCGCTCTGTTCACTGACAGTGGAGGAAGCGCTCTGTTCACTGGCGGTGGAGGATCGCTCTGTTCACTGGCGGGGAGGAGGCGCTCTGTTCACTGGCGGTTGAGGAAACGCTCTGTTCACTGGCGGGGAGGAGTCGCTCTGTTCACTGACAGTGGAGGAAGCGCTCTGTTCACTGGCGGTGGAGGAAGCGCTCTGTTCACTGGTGGAAGGAGGAAGCGCTCTGTTCACTGGCAGTGGAGGAAGCGCTCTGTTCACTGGCGGTGGAGGAAGCGCTCTGTTCACTGGCGGTGGAGGAAGCACTCTGTTCACTGGCAGGGAGGAAGCGCTCTGTTCACTGGCGGGGAGGAAACGCTCTGTTCACTGGCGGGGAGGAAGTGCTCTGTTCACTGGCGGGGAGGAAGCGTTCTGTTCACTGGCGGGGAGGAAGCGCTCTGTTCACTGGTGGTGGAGGAAGTGCTCTGTTCACTGGCGGGGAGCAAGCGCTCTGTTCACTGGCGGTGGAGGAAGCGCTCTGTTCACTGGCGGTGGAGGAAGTGCTCTGTTCACTGGCGGGGAGGAAGCGCTCTGTTCACTGGCGGGGAGGAAGCGCTCTGTTCACTGGCGGGGAGCAAGCACTCTGTTCACTGGCGGTGGAGGAAGCGCTCTGTTCACTGGCGGGGAGCAAGCGCTCTGTTCACTGGCGGTGGAGGAAACGCTCTGTTCACTGGCAGGGAGGAAGCGCTCTGTTCACTGGCAGGGAGGAAGCGCTCTGTTCACTGGCGGTGGAGGAAATGCTCTGTTCACTGGCGGGAAGGAAGTGCTATGTTCACTGGCGGGGAGGAGGCACTCTGTTCACTGGCGGGGAGCAAGCGCTCTGTTCACTGGCGGGGAGGAAGCGCTCTGTTCACTGGCGGGGAGGAAGCGCTCTGTTCACTGGCGGGGAGGAAGCGCTCTGTTCACTGGCGGGGAGGAAGTGGTCTGTTCACTGGCAGGGAGGAAGTGCTCTGTTCACTGGCGGGGAGAAAGCGCTCTGTTCACTGGCGGGGAGGAAGCGCTCTGTTCACTGGCGGGGAGGAAGCGCTCTGTTCACTGGCGGGGAGGAAGCGCTCTGTTCACTGGCGGGGAGGAAGTGCTCTGTTCACTGGCAGGGAGGAAGTGCTCTGTTCACTGGTGGGGAGGAAGCGCTCTGTTCACTGGCGGGGAGGAAGCGCTCTGTTCACTGGCGGGGAGGAAGCGCTCTGTTCACTGGCGGGGAGGAAGCGCTCTGTTCACTGGCGGGGAGGAAGCGCTCTGTTCACTGGTGGGGAGGAAGCGTTCTGTTCACTGGCGGGGAGGAAGCGCTCTGTTCACTGGCGGTGGAGGAAGCGCTCTGTTCACTGACAGGGAGGAAGCGCTCTGTTCAGTGGCGGGGAGGAAGCGCTCTGTTCACTGGCGGGGAGGAAGCGCTCTGTTCACTGGCAGGGAGGAAGCCCTCTGTTCACTGGCAGGGAGGAAGCCCTCTGTTCACTGGTGGAGAGGAAGCGTGTGTTCACTGGCGGTGGAGGAAGCGCTCTGTTCACTGGCGGTGGAGGAAGGGCTCTGTTCACTGGCGGGGAGGAAGCGCACTGTTCACTGGCGGTGTAGGAAGGGCTCTGTTCACTGGCGGGGAGGAAGCGCACTGTTCACTGGCGGTGTAGGAAGCGCTCTGTTCACTGACGGAAGGAGGAAGGGCTCTGTTCACTGGCGGGGAGGAAGTGCAATGTTCACTGGCGGTGGAGAAAGGGCTCTGTTCACTGGCGGGGAGGAAGCGCACTGTTCACTGGCGGTGTAGGAAGCGCTCTGTTCACTGACGGAAGGAGGAAGCGCTCTGTTCACTGGTGGGGAGGAAGTGCTCTGTTCACTGGCGGTGGAGGAACCGCTCTGTTCACTGGCAGGGAGGAAGTGCTCTGTTCACTGGCAGTGGAGGAACTGCTCTGTTCACTGGCAGTGGAGGAAGCGCTCTGTTCACTGGCGGTGGAGGAAGCGCTCTGTTCACTGGCGGGAAGGAAGCGCACTGTTCACTGGCGGTGGAGGAAGCGCTCTGTTCACTGGCGGTGTAGGAAGCGCTCTGTTCAGTGGCGGGGAAGAAGCGCTCTGTTCACTGGCGGTGGAGGAAGTGCTATGTTCACTGGCGGTGGAGTAAGTGCTCTGTTCACTGGCAGTGGAGGAAGCGCTCTGTTCACTGGTGGGGAGGAAGCGCTCTGTTCACTGGCAGTGGAGGAAGCGCTCTGTTCACTGGTGGGGAGGAAGCGCTCTGTTCACTGGCGGTGGAGGAAGCGCTCTGTTCACTGGCGGTGGAGGAAGCGCTCTGTTCACTGGCGGTGGAGGAAGCGCTCTGTTCACTGGCGGGGAGGAAGCGCACTGTTCACTGGCGGTGTAGGAAGCGCTCTGTTCAGTGGCGGGGAAGAAGCGCTCTCTTCACTGGCAGTGGAGGAAGTGCTCCGTTCACTGGCGGGGAGGAAGTGCTATGTTCACTGGCAGTGGAGGAAGCGCTCTGTTCACTGGCGGTGGAGGAAGTGCTCTGTTCACTGGCGGTGGAGGACGCGTTCTGTTCACTGGCGGTGGAGGAAGTGCTCTGTTCACTGGCAGTGGAGGAAGCGCTCTGTTCACTGGCGGTGGAGGACGCGTTCTGTTCACTGGCGGGGAGGAATTGCTCTGTTCACTGGCAGGGTGAAAGCGCTCTGTTCACTGGCAGTGGAGAAAGCACTCTGTTCACTGCCGGTGGAGGACGCGTTCTGTTCACTGGCGGGGAGGAAGGGCTCTGTTCACTGGCGTGGAGTAAGCGCTCTGTTCACTGGCGTGGGGGAAGCGCTCTGTTCACTGGCGGGGAGGATACGCTCTGTTCACTGGCGGAAGGAGGAGGCGCTCTGTTCACTGGCGGGGAGGAGGCGCTCTGTTCACTGGCGGGGAGGAAGCGCTCTGTTCACTGGCGGGGAGGAAGCGCTCTGTTCACTGGCGGGGAGGAAGCGCTCTGTTCACTGGCGGGGAGGAGGCGCTCTGTTCACTGGCGGGGAGGAAGTGCTCTGTTCACTGGCGGGGAGGAAGCGCTCTGTTCACTGTCGGTGGAGGAAACGCTCTGTTCGCTGTCGGTGGAGGAAACGCTCTGTTCACTGGCAGGGAGGAAGTGCTCTGTTCACTGTCGGTGGAGGAAATGCTATGTTCACTGGCAGGGAAGAAGCGCTCTGTTCACTGGCGGTGGAGGAAGTGCTCTGTTCACTGGCGGGGAGGAAGTGCTATGTTCACTGGCGGTGGAGGAAGCGCTCTGTTCACTGGCGGGGAGGAAGCGCTCTGTTCACTGGCGGGGAGGAAGTGCTATGTTCACTGGCGGTGGAGGAAGCGCTCTGTTCACTGGCGGGGAGGAAGCGCTCTGTTCACTGGCGGGGAGGAAGCGCTCTGTTCACTGGCGGGGAGGAAGTGCTCTGTTCACTGGCAGGGAAGAAGCGCTCTGTTCACTGGCGGTGGAGGAAGTGCTCTGTTCACTGGCGGGGAGGAAACGCTCTGTTCACTGGCAGGGAGGAAGCGCTCTGTTCACTGGCAGGGAGGAAGCGCTCTGTTCACTGGTGGTGGAGGAAGTGCTCTGTTCACTGGCGGGGAGGAAGCACTCTGTTCACTGGCGGTGGAGGAAGCGCTCTGTTCACTGGCAGGGAGGAAGCGCTCTGTTCACTGGCAGGGAGGAAGCGCTCTGTTCACTGGCGGTGGAGGAAGCGCTCTGTTCACTGGCAGGGAGGAAGCGCTCTGTTCACTGGTGAGGAGGAAACGCTCTGTTCACTGGCAGGGAGGAAGTGCTCTGTTCACTGGTGAGGAGGAAACGCTCTGTTCACTGGTGGGGAGGAAGCGCTCTGTTCACTGGCAGGGAGGAAGCGCTCTGTTCACTGGCAGGGAGGAAGCGCTCTGTTCACTGGCGGTGGAGGAAGCGCTCTGTTCACTGGCGGTTGAGGAAGAGCTCTGTTCACTGGCTGTGGAGGAAGCGCTCTGTTCACTGGCGGTGGAGGATCGCTCTGTTCACTGGCGGGGAGGAAGCGCTCTGTTCACTGGCAGTGGAGGAAGCGCTCTGTTCACTGGCGGTTGAGGAAACGCTCTGTTCACTGGCGGGGAGGAGTCGCTCTGTTCACTGACAGTGGAGGAAGCGCTCTGTTCACTGGCGGTGGAGGAAGCGCTCTGTTCACTGGCGGGGAGGAAGCGCTCTGTTCACTAGCGATGGAGAAAGCGCTCTGTTCACTGGCGGGGAGCAAGCGCTCTGTTCACTGGCGGGGAGCAAGCGCTCTGTTCACTGGCGGGGAGAAAGCGCTCTGTTCACTGGCGGGGAGAAAGCGCTCTGTTCACTGGCGGGGAGCAAGCGCTCTGTTCACTGGCGGTGGAGGAAGCGCTCTGTTCACTGGCGGGGAGAAAGCGCTCTGTTCACTAGCGATGGAGGAAGCGCTCTGTTCACTGGCGGGGAGGAAGCGCTCTGTTCACTGTCGGTGGAAGAAACGCTCTGTTCACTGGCGGGGAGGAAGCGCTCTGTTCACTGGCGGGGATGAAGCGCTCTGTTCACTGGCGATGGAGGAAACGCTCTGTTCACTGGCGATGGAGGAAGCGCTCTGTTCAATGTCGGTGGAGGAAACGCTCTGTTCACTGGCGATGGAGGAAGCGCTCTGTTCACTGTCGGTGGAAGAAACGCTCTGTTCACTGGCGGGGAGGAAGCGCTCTGTTCAATGTCGGTGGAAGAAACGCTCTGTTCACTGGCGTGGAGGAAGTGCTCTGTTCAATGTCGGTGGAAGAAACGCTCTGTTCACTGGCGATGGAGGAAGCGCTCTGTTCACTGTCGGTGGAAGAAACGCTCTGTTCACTGGCGATGGAGGAAGCGCTCTGTTCACTGTCGGTGGAAGAAACGCTCTGTTCACTGGCGGGGAGGAAGCGCTCTGTTCACTGGCGGGGAGGAAGCGCTCTGTTCACTGTCGGTGGAAGAAACGCTCTGTTCACTGGCGGGGAGGAAGCGCTCTGTTCACTGGCGGGGAGGAAGCGCTCTGTTCACTGGCGGTGGAGGAAACGCTCTGTTCACTGGCGGGGAGGAAGCGCTCTGTTCACTGGCGGGGAGGAAGCGCTCTGTTCACTGGCGGTGAGGAAGCGCTCTGTTCACTGGCGGTGGAGGAAGCGCTCTGTTCACTGGCGGGGAGGAAGCGCTCTGTTCACTGGCAGGGAGGAAGCCCTCTGTTCACTGGCAGGGAGGAAGCCCTCTGTTCACTGGTGGGGAGGAAGCACTCTGTTCACTGGCGGTGGAGGAAGCGCTCTGTTCACTGGCAGGGAGGAAGCGCTCTGTTCACTGGCAGGGAGGAAGCGCTCTGTTCACTGGCGGTGGAGGAAGCGCTCTGTTCACTGGCAGGGAGGAAGCGCTCTGTTCACTGGTGAGGAGGAAACGCTCTGTTCACTGCTGGGGAGGAAACGCTCGGTTCACTGGCGGGGAGGAAGCGCTCTGTTCACTGCTGGGGAGGAAACGCTCTGTTCACTGGCGGGGAGGAACTGCTCTGTTCACTGGTGGGGAGGAAGCGCTCTGTTCACTGGTGAGGAGGAAACGCTCTGTTCACTGCTGGGGAGGAAACGCTCTGTTCACTGGCGGGGAGGAACTGCTCTGTTCACTGGTGGGGAGGAAGCGCTCTGTTCACTGGCAGGGAGGAAGCGCTCTGTTCACTGGCGGTGGAGGAAGTGCTCTGTTCACTGGCGGTTGAGGAAGCGCTCTGTTCACTGGCGGGGAGGAGGCGCTCTGTTCACTGGCAGGGAGGAAGCGCTCTGTTCACTGGCGGGGAGCAAGCGCTCTGTTCACTGGCGGTGGAGGATCGCTCTGTTCACTGGCGGGGAGGAGGCGCTCTGTTCACTGGCGGTTGAGGAAACGCTCTGTTCACTGGCGGTTGAGGAAACGCTCTGTTCACGGTCGGTGGAGGAAGCGCTCTGTTCACTGGCGGGGAGCAAGTGCTCTGTTCACTGGCGGAAGGAGGAAGCGCTCTGTTCACTGGCGGTGGAGGAAGCGCTCTGTTCACTGGCGGTGGAGGAAGCGCTCTGTTCACTGGTGGGGAGGAAGCGCTCTGTTCACTGGCAGGGAGGAGACGCTCTGTTCAGTGGCGGATGGAGGAAGCACTCTGTTCACTGGCGGGGAGGAAGCGCTCTGTTCACTGGCGGGGAGGAAGTGCTCTGTTCAGTGGCGGATGGAGGAAGCGCTCTGTTCACTGGCGGGGAGGAAGTGCTCTGTTCAGTGGCGGATGGAGGAAGCGCTCTGTTCACTGGCGGGGAGGAAGCGCTCTGTTCACTGGCGGGGAGGAAGTGCTCTGTTCAGTGGCGGATGGAGGAAGCGCTCTGTTCACTGGCGGGGAGCAAGCGCTCTGTTCACTGGCGGTGAAGGAAGCGCTCTGTTCACTGGCGGGGAGAAAGTGCTCTGTTCACTGGCGGGGAGCAAGTGCTCTGTTCACTGGCGGGGAGGAAGCGCTCTGTTCACTGGCGGTGGAGGAAGCGCTAAGTTCACTGGCGGGGAGGAAGCGCTCTGTTCACTGGCGGGGAGGAAGCGCTCTGTTCACGGGCGGGGAGCAAGTGCTCTGTTCACTGGCGGGGAGAAAGTGCTCTGTTCACTGGCGGGGAGGAAGCGCTCTGTTCACTGGCGGTGGAGGAAGCGCTCTGTTCACTGGCGGTGGAGGAAGCGCTAAGTTCACTGGCGGGGAGAAAGTGCTCTGTTCACTGGCGGGGAGCAAGTGCTCTGTTCACTGGCGGGGAGGAAGCGCTCTGTTCACTGGCGGTGGAGGAAGCGCTAAGTTCACTGGCGGGGAGGAAGTGCTCTGTTCACTGGCGGGGAGGAAGCGCTCTGTTCATGGGCGGTGGAGGAAGCGCTCTGTTCACTGGCGGGGAGGAAGCGCTCTGTTCACTGGTGGGGAGGAAGTGCTCTGTTCACTGGCGGTGGAGGAACCGCTCTGTTCACTGGCGGGGAGGAAGTGCTCTGTTTACTGGCAGTGGAGGAACGGCTCTGTTCACTGGCAGTGGAGGAAGCGCTCTGTTCACTGGCGGGGAGGAAGCGCTCTGTTCACTGGCGGGGAGGAAGCGCTCTGTTCACTGGCAGGGAGGAAGCGCTCTGTTCACTGGTGGGGAGGAAGTGCTCTGTTCACTGGCGGTGGAGGAACCGCTCTGTTCACTGGCGGGGAGGAAGTGCTCTGTTTACTGGCAGTGGAGGAACTGCTCTGTTCACTGGCAGTGGAGGAAGCGCTCTGTTCACTGGCGGGGAGGAAGCGCTCTGTTCACTGGCGGGGAGGAAGCGCTCTGTTCACTGGCAGGGAGGAAGCGCTCTGTTCACTGGCAGGGAGGAAGCGCTCTGTTCACTGGTGGGGAGGAAGTGCTCTGTTCACTGGCGGTGGAGGAACCGCTCTGTTCACTGGCGGGGAGGAAGTGCTCTGTTTACTGGCAGTGGAGGAACTGCTCTGTTCACTGGCAGTGGAGGAAGCGCTCTGTTCACTGGCGGGGAGGAAGCGCTCTGTTCACTGGCGGGGAGGAAGCGCTCTGTTCACTGGCAGGGAGGAAGCGCTCTGTTCACTGGCGGGGAGGAAGTGCTCTGTTCAGTGGCGGGGATGAAGCGCTCTGTTCACTGGCGGGGAGGAAGCGCACTGTTCACTGGCGGGGAGGAAACGCTCTGTTCACTGGCGGGGAGGAAGTGCTCTGTTCAGTGGCGGATGGAGGAAGCGCTCTGTTCACTGGCGGGGAGCAAGCGCTCTGTTCACTGGCGGTGGAGGAAGCGCTCTGTTCACTGGCGGGGAGGAAGCGCTCTGTTCACTGTCGGTGGAGGAAACGCTCTGTTCGCTGTCGGTGGAGGAAACGCTCTGTTCACTGGCAGGGAGGAAGTGCTCTGTTCACTGTCGGTGGAGGAAATGCTCTGTTCACTGGCGGTGGAGGAAACGCTCTGTTCACTGGCTGGAAGGAAGTGCTATGTTCACTGGCGGTGGAGGAAGCGCTCTGTTCACTGGCGGTGGAGGAAACGCTCTGTTCACTGGCAGGGAGGAAGTGCTCTGTTCACTGTCGGTGGAGGAAATGCTCTGTTCACTGGTGGGGAGGAAGCGCGCTGTTCACTGGCGGGGAGGAAGTGCTCTGTTCACTGGCGGGGAGGAAACGCTCTTCACTGGCAGGGAGGAAGCGCTCTGTTCACTGGTGGTGGAGGAAGTGCTCTGTTCACTGGCGGGGAGGAAGCGCTCTGTTCACTGGCGGTGGAGCAAGCGCTCTGTTCACTGGCAGGGAGGAAGCGCTCTGTTCACTGGCGGTGGAGGAAGCGCTCTGTTCACTGGCGGGGAGGAAGTGCTCTGTTCACTGGCAGGGAGGAAGCGCTCTGTTCACTGGTGGGGAGGAAACGCTCGGTTCACTGGCGGGGAGGAAGCGCTCTGTTCACTGGCGGGGAGGAACCGCTCTGTTCACTGGTGGGGAGGAAGCGCTCTGTTCACTGGCGGTGGAGAAAGCGCTCTGTTCACTGGCGGTGGAGGAACTGCTCTGTTCATTGGCGGTGGAGGAAGCGCTCTGTTCACTGGCGGTGGAGGAAGCGCTCTGTTCACTGGCGGGGAGCAAGCGCTCTGTTCACTGTCGGTGGAAGAAACGCTCTGTTCACTGGCGATGGAGGAAGCGCTCTGTTCACTGTCGGTGGAAGAAACGCTCTGTTCACTGGCGGGGAGGAAGCGCTCTGTTCACTGGCGGGGAGGAAGCGCTCTGTTCACTGTCGGTGGAAGAAACGCTCTGTTCACTGGCGGGGAGGAAGCGCTCTGTTCACTGGCGGGGAGGAAGCGCTCTGTTCACTGGCAGGGAGGAAGCGCTCTGTTCACTGGCGGGGAGGAAGCGCTCTGTTCACTGGCGGTGGAGGAAACGCTCTGTTCACTGGCGGGGAGGAAGCGCTCTGTTCACTGGCGGGGAGGAAGCGCTCTGTTCACTGGCGGTGAGGAAGCGCTCTGTTCACTGGCGGTGGAGGAAGCGCTCTGTTCACTGGCGGGGAGGAAGCGCTCTGTTCACTGGCAGGGAGGAAGCCCTCTGTTCACTGGCAGGGAGGAAGCCCTCTGTTCACTGGTGGGGAGGAAGCACTCTGTTCACTGGCGGTGGAGGAAGCGCTCTGTTCACTGGCAGGGAGGAAGCGCTCTGTTCACTGGCAGGGAGGAAGCGCTCTGTTCACTGGCGGTGGAGGAAGCGCTCTGTTCACTGGCAGGGAGGAAGCGCTCTGTTCACTGGTGAGGAGGAAACGCTCTGTTCACTGCTGGGGAGGAAACGCTCGGTTCACTGGCGGGGAGGAAGCGCTCTGTTCACTGCTGAGGAGGAAACGCTCTGTTCACTGGCGGGGAGGAACTGCTCTGTTCACTGGTGGGGAGGAAGCGCTCTGTTCACTGGCAGGGAGGAAGCGCTCTGTTCACTGGTGAGGAGGAAACGCTCTGTTCACTGCTGGGGAGGAAACGCTCTGTTCACTGGCGGGGAGGAACTGCTCTGTTCACTGGTGGGGAGGAAGCGCTCTGTTCACTGGCGGGGAGGAAGTGCTCTGTTCACTGGCAGGGAGGAAGCGCTCTGTTCACTGGCGGTGGAGGAAGCGCTCTGTTCACTGGCGGTTGAGGAAGCGCTCTGTTCACTGGCGGGGAGGAGGCGCTCTGTTCACTGGCAGGGAGGAAGCGCTCTGTTCACTGGCGGGGAGCAAGCGCTCTGTTCACTGGCGGTGGAGGATCGCTCTGTTCACTGGCGGGGAGGAGGCGCTCTGTTCACTGGCGGTTGAGGAAGCGCTCTGTTCACTGGCGGAAGGAGGAAGCGCTCTGTTCACTGGCGGTGGAGGAAGGGCTCTGTTCACTGGCGGTGGAGGAAGCGCTCTGTTCACTGGCAGGGAGGAGACGCTCTGTTCACTGTCGGTGGAGGAAGCGCTCTGTTCACTGGCAGGGAGGAGACGCTCTGTTCACTGTCGGTGGAGGAAACGCTCTGTTCACTGACGGGGAGGAAACGCTCTGTTCACTGGCGGGGAGCAAGTGCTCTGTTCACTGGCGGAAGGAGGAAGCGCTCTGTTCACTGGCGGTGGAGGAAGCGCTCTGTTCACTGGCGGTGGAGGAAGCGCTCTGTTCACTGGCAGGGAGGAAGCGCTCTGTTCACTGGTGGGGAGGAAGCGCTCTGTTCACTGGCAGGGAGGAGACGCTCTGTTCAGTGGCGGATGGAGGAAGCGCTCTGTTCACTGGCGGGGAGGAAGCGCTCTGTTCACTGGCGGGGAGGAAGTGCTCTGTTCAGTGGCGGATGGAGGAAGCGCTCTGTTCACTGGCGGGGAGGAAGTGCTCTGTTCAGTGGCGGATGGAGGAAGCGCTCTGTTCACTGGCGGGGAGGAAGCGCTCTGTTCACTGGCGGGGAGGAAGTGCTCTGTTCAGTGGCGGATGGAGGAAGCGCTCTGTTCACTGGCGGGGAGCAAGCGCTCTGTTCACTGGCGGTGGAGGAAGCGCTCTGTTCACTGGCGGGGAGAAAGTGCTCTGTTCACTGGCGGGGAGCAAGTGCTCTGTTCACTGGCGGGGAGGAAGCGCTCTGTTCACTGGCGGTGGAGGAAGCGCTAAGTTCACTGGCGGGGAGGAAGCGCTCTGTTCACTGGCGGGGAGGAAGCGCTCTGTTCACGGGCGGTGGAGGAAGCGCTCTGTTCACTGGCGGGGAGGAAGCGCTCTGTTCACTGGTGGGGAGGAAGTGCTCTGTTCACTGGCGGTGGAGGAACCGCTCTGTTCACTGGCGGGGAGGAACCGCTCTGTTCACTGGCGGTGGAGGAAGCGCTCTGTTTACTGGCAGTGGAGGAACGGCTCTGTTCACTGGCAGTGGAGGAAGCGCTCTGTTCACTGGCGGGGAGGAAGCGCTCTGTTCACTGGTGGGGAGGAAGTGCTCTGTTCACTGGCGGTAGAGGAAGCGCTCTGTTCACTGGCGGGGAGGAAGTGCTCTGTTTACTGGCAGTGGAGGAACTGCTCTGTTCACTGGCAGTGGAGGAAGCGCTCTGTTCACTGGCGGGGAGGAAGCGCTCTGTTCACTGGCGGGGAGGAAGCGCTCTGTTCACTGGCAGGGAGGAAGCGCTCTGTTCACTGGCAGGGAGGAAGCGCTCTGTTCACTGGCGGGGAGGAAGCGCTCTGTTCACTGGCAGGGAGGAAGCGCTCTGTTCACTGGCAGGGAGGAAGCGCTCTGTTCACTGGCAGGGAGGAAGCGCTCTGTTCACTGGTGGGGAGGAAGTGCTCTGTTCACTGGCAGGGAGGAAGCGCTCTGTTCACTGGCAGGGAGGAAGTGCTCTGTTCACTGGTGGGGAGGAACTGCTCTGTTCACTGGCAGTGGAGGAACTGCTCTGTTCACTGGCAGTGGAGGAAGCGCTCTGTTCACTGGCGGGGAGGAAGCGCTCTGTTCACTGGCGGGGAGGAAGCGCTCTGTTCACTGGCAGGGAGGAAGCGCTCTGTTCACTGGCGGTGGAGGAACCGCTCTGTTCACTGGCGGGGAGGAAGTGCTCTGTTTACTGGCAGTGGAGGAACTGCTCTGTTCACTGGCAGTGGAGGAAGCGCTCTGTTCACTGGCGGGGAGGAAGCGCTCTGTTCACTGGCGGGGAGGAAGCGCTCTGTTCACTGGCAGGGAGGAAGCGCTCTGTTCACTGGCGGGGAGGAAGTGCTCTGTTCAGTGGCGGGGATGAAGCGCTCTGTTCACTGGCGGGGAGGAAGCGCACTGTTCACTGGCGGGGAGGAAACGCTCTGTTCACTGGCGGGGAGGAAGTGCTCTGTTCAGTGGCGGATGGAGGAAGCGCTCTGTTCACTGGCGGGGAGCAAGCGCTCTGTTCACTGGCGGTGGAGGAAGCGCTCTGTTCACTGGCGGGGAGGAAGCGCTCTGTTCACTGTCGGTGGAGGAAACGCTCTGTTCGCTGTCGGTGGAGGAAACGCTCTGTTCACTGGCAGGGAGGAAGTGCTCTGTTCACTGTCGGTGGAGGAAATGCTCTGTTCACTGGCTGGAAGGAAGTGCTATGTTCACTGGCGGTGGAGGAAGCGCTCTGTTCACTGGCGGTGGAGGAAGCGCTCTGTTCACTGGCAGGGAGGAAGTGCTCTGTTCACTGTCGGTGGAGGAAATGCTCTGTTCACTGGTGGGGAGGAAGCGCGCTGTTCACTGGCGGGGAGGAAGTGCTCTATTCACTGGCAGGGAGGAAGTGCTCTGTTCACTGGCGGTGGAGGAAGTGCTCTGTTCACTGGCGGGGAGGAAACGCTCTTCACTGGCAGGGAGGAAGCGCTCTGTTCACTGGTGGTGGAGGAAGTGCTCTGTTCACTGGCGGGGAGGAAGCGCTCTGTTCACTGGCGGTGGAGCAAGCGCTCTGTTCACTGGCAGGGAGGAAGCGCTCTGTTCACTGGCGGTGGAGGAAGCGCTCTGTTCACTGGCGGGGAGGAAGTGCTCTGTTCACTGGCAGGGAGGAAGCGCTCTGTTCACTGGCGGGGAGAAAGCGCTCTGTTCACTGGTGAGGAGGAAACGCTCTGTTCACTGCTGGGGAGGAAACGCTCGGTTCACTGGCGGGGAGGAAGCGCTCTGTTCACTGGCGGGGAGGAACCGCTCTGTTCACTGGTGGGGAGGAAGCGCTCTGTTCACTGGCGGTGGAGAAAGCGCTCTGTTCACTGGCGGTGGAGGAACTGCTCTGTTCATTGGCGGTGGAGGAAGCGCTCTGTTCACTGGCGGTGGAGGAAGCGCTCTGTTCACTGGCGGGGAGCAAGCGCTCTGTTCACTGGCGGTGGAGGAAGCGCTCTGTTCACTGGCGGTGGAGAAAGCGCTCTGTTCACTGGCGGGGAGGAAGCACTCTGTTCACTGGCGGTGGAGAAAGCGCTCTGTTCACTGGTGGGGAGGAAGCGCTCTGTTCACTGGCGGGGAGGAACCGCTCTGTTCACTGGTGGGGAGGAAGCGCTCTGTTCACTGGCGGTGGAGAAAGCGCTCTGTTCACTGGCGGGGAGGAAGCACTCTGTTCACTGGCGGTGGAGGAAGCGCTCAGTTCACTGGCGGTGGAGGAAGCGCTCTGTTCACTGGCGGTGGAGAAAGCGCTCTGTTCACTGGCGGGGAGGAAGCACTCTGTTCACTGGCGGTGGAGGAAGCGCTCTGTTCACTGGCGGGGAGGAACCGCTCTGTTCACTGGTGGGGAGGAAGCGCTCTGTTCACTGGCGGTGGAGAAAGCGCTCTGTTCACTGGCGGGGAGGAAGCACTCTGTTCACTGGCGGTGGAGGAAGCGCTCTGTTCACTGGCGGTGGAGGAAGCGCTCTGTTCACTGGCGGTGGAGGAACTGCTCTGTTCATTGGCGGTGGAGGAAGCGCTCTGTTCACTGGCGGGGAGGAAGCGCACTGTTCACTGGCGGTGTAGGAAGCGCTCTGCTCAGTGGCAGGGAAGAAGCGCTCTGTTCACTGGCGGTAGAGGAAGTGCTCCGTTCACTAGCGGGGAGGAAGTGCTCTGTTCACTGGCAGTGGAGGAAGCGCTCTGTTCACTGGCGGTAGAGGAAGTGCTCCGTTCACTGGCGGGGAGGAAGTGCTCTGTTCACTGGCAGTGGAGGAAGCGCTCTGTTCACTGGCAGTGGAGGAAGCGCTCGGTTCACTGGCGGTGGAGGAAGTGCTCCGTTCACTGGCGGGGAGGAAGTGCTCTGTTCACTGGCATTGGAGGAAGCGCTCTGTTCACTGGCGGTGGAGGACGCGTTCTGTTCACTGGCGGTGGAGGAAGTGCTCTGTTCACTGGCGTGGAGGAATTGCTCTGTTCACTGGCAGGGTGAAAGCGCTCTGTTCACTGACGGGGTGGAAGCGCTCTGTTCACTGGCAGTGGAGAAAGTACTCTGTTCACTGGCGGTGGAGAACGCATTCTGTTCACTGGCGTGGAGTAAGCGCTCTGTTCACTGGCGTGGAGTAAGCGCTCTGTTCACTGGCGTGGAGGAAGCGCTCTGTTCACTGGCGGGGAGGATACGCTCTGTTCACTGGCGGGGAGGAAGTGCTATGTTCACTGGCGGGGAGGAAGCGCTCTGTTCACTGGCAGGGAGGAAGCGCTCTGTTCACTGGCGGGGAGGAGGCGCTCTGTTCACTGGCGGGGAGGAAGCGCTCTGTTCACTGGCGGGGAGGAGGCGCTCTGTTCACTGGCGGGGAGGAAGCGCTCTGTTCACTGGCGGGGAGGAGGCGCTCTGTTCACTGGCGGGGAGGAGGCGCTCTGTTCACTGGCGGGGAGGAAGCGCTCTGTTCACTGGCGGGGAGGAGGCGCTCTGTTCACTGGCGGGGAGGAAGCGCTCTGTTCACTGGCGGGGAGGAGGCGCTCTGTTCACTGGCAGGGAGGAAGCGCTCTGTTCACTGGCGGGGAGCAAGCGCTCTGTTCACTGGCGGTGGAGGATCGCTCTGTTCACTGGCGGGGAGGAGGCGCTCTGTTCACTGGCGGTTGAGGAAACGCTCTGTTCACTGGCGGTTGAGGAAACGCTCTGTTCACTGGCGGGGAGCAAGTGCTCTGTTCACTGGCGGAAGGAGGAAGCGCTCTGTTCACTGGCGGTGGAGGAAGGGCTCTGTTCACTGGCGGTGGAGGAAGCGCTCTGTTCACTGGCAGGGAGGAGACGCTCTGTTCACTGTCGGTGGAGGAAGCGCTCTGTTCACTGGCAGGGAGGAGACGCTCTGTTCACTGTCGGTGGAGGAAACGCTCTGTTCACTGACGGGGAGGAAACGCTCTGTTCACTGGCGGGGAGCAAGTGCTCTGTTCACTGGCGGAAGGAGGAAGCGCTCTGTTCACTGGCGGTGGAGGAAGCGCTCTGTTCACTGGCGGTGGAGGAAGCGCTCTGTTCACTGGCAGGGAGGAAGCGCTCTGTTCACTGGTGGGGAGGAAGCGCTCTGTTCACTGGCAGGGAGGAGACGCTCTGTTCAGTGGCGGATGGAGGAAGCGCTCTGTTCACTGGCGGGGAGGAAGCGCTCTGTTCACTGGCGGGGAGGAAGTGCTCTGTTCAGTGGCGGATGGAGGAAGCGCTCTGTTCACTGGCGGGGAGGAAGTGCTCTGTTCAGTGGCGGATGGAGGAAGCGCTCTGTTCACTGGCGGGGAGGAAGCGCTCTGTTCACTGGCGGGGAGGAAGTGCTCTGTTCAGTGGCGGATGGAGGAAGCGCTCTGTTCACTGGCGGGGAGCAAGCGCTCTGTTCACTGGCGGTGGAGGAAGCGCTCTGTTCACTGGCGGGGAGAAAGTGCTCTGTTCACTGGCGGGGAGCAAGTGCTCTGTTCACTGGCGGGGAGGAAGCGCTCTGTTCACTGGCGGTGGAGGAAGCGCTAAGTTCACTGGCGGGGAGGAAGCGCTCTGTTCACTGGCGGGGAGGAAGCGCTCTGTTCACGGGCGGTGGAGGAAGCGCTCTGTTCACTGGCGGGGAGGAAGCGCTCTGTTCACTGGTGGGGAGGAAGTGCTCTGTTCACTGGCGGTGGAGGAACCGCTCTGTTCACTGGCGGGGAGGAACCGCTCTGTTCACTGGCGGTGGAGGAAGCGCTCTGTTTACTGGCAGTGGAGGAACGGCTCTGTTCACTGGCAGTGGAGGAAGCGCTCTGTTCACTGGCGGGGAGGAAGCGCTCTGTTCACTGGTGGGGAGGAAGTGCTCTGTTCACTGGCGGTAGAGGAAGCGCTCTGTTCACTGGCGGGGAGGAAGTGCTCTGTTTACTGGCAGTGGAGGAACTGCTCTGTTCACTGGCAGTGGAGGAAGCGCTCTGTTCACTGGCGGGGAGGAAGCGCTCTGTTCACTGGCGGGGAGGAAGCGCTCTGTTCACTGGCAGGGAGGAAGCGCTCTGTTCACTGGCAGGGAGGAAGCGCTCTGTTCACTGGCGGGGAGGAAGCGCTCTGTTCACTGGCAGGGAGGAAGCGCTCTGTTCACTGGCAGGGAGGAAGCGCTCTGTTCACTGGCAGGGAGGAAGCGCTCTGTTCACTGGTGGGGAGGAAGTGCTCTGTTCACTGGCAGGGAGGAAGCGCTCTGTTCACTGGCAGGGAGGAAGTGCTCTGTTCACTGGTGGGGAGGAACTGCTCTGTTCACTGGCAGTGGAGGAACTGCTCTGTTCACTGGCAGTGGAGGAAGCGCTCTGTTCACTGGCGGGGAGGAAGCGCTCTGTTCACTGGCGGGGAGGAAGCGCTCTGTTCACTGGCAGGGAGGAAGCGCTCTGTTCACTGGCGGTGGAGGAACCGCTCTGTTCACTGGCGGGGAGGAAGTGCTCTGTTTACTGGCAGTGGAGGAACTGCTCTGTTCACTGGCAGTGGAGGAAGCGCTCTGTTCACTGGCGGGGAGGAAGCGCTCTGTTCACTGGCGGGGAGGAAGCGCTCTGTTCACTGGCAGGGAGGAAGCGCTCTGTTCACTGGCGGGGAGGAAGTGCTCTGTTCAGTGGCGGGGATGAAGCGCTCTGTTCACTGGCGGGGAGGAAGCGCACTGTTCACTGGCGGGGAGGAAACGCTCTGTTCACTGGCGGGGAGGAAGTGCTCTGTTCAGTGGCGGATGGAGGAAGCGCTCTGTTCACTGGCGGGGAGCAAGCGCTCTGTTCACTGGCGGTGGAGGAAGCGCTCTGTTCACTGGCGGGGAGGAAGCGCTCTGTTCACTGTCGGTGGAGGAAACGCTCTGTTCGCTGTCGGTGGAGGAAACGCTCTGTTCACTGGCAGGGAGGAAGTGCTCTGTTCACTGTCGGTGGAGGAAATGCTCTGTTCACTGGCTGGAAGGAAGTGCTATGTTCACTGGCGGTGGAGGAAGCGCTCTGTTCACTGGCGGTGGAGGAAACGCTCTGTTCACTGGCAGGGAGGAAGTGCTCTGTTCACTGTCGGTGGAGGAAATGCTCTGTTCACTGGTGGGGAGGAAGCGCGCTGTTCACTGGCGGGGAGGAAGTGCTCTATTCACTGGCAGGGAGGAAGTGCTCTGTTCACTGGCGGTGGAGGAAGTGCTCTGTTCACTGGCGGGGAGGAAACGCTCTTCACTGGCAGGGAGGAAGCGCTCTGTTCACTGGTGGTGGAGGAAGTGCTCTGTTCACTGGCGGGGAGGAAGCGCTCTGTTCACTGGCGGTGGAGCAAGCGCTCTGTTCACTGGCAGGGAGGAAGCGCTCTGTTCACTGGCGGTGGAGGAAGCGCTCTGTTCACTGGCGGGGAGGAAGTGCTCTGTTCACTGGCAGGGAGGAAGCGCTCTGTTCACTGGCGGGGAGAAAGCGCTCTGTTCACTGGTGAGGAGGAAACGCTCTGTTCACTGCTGGGGAGGAAACGCTCGGTTCACTGGCGGGGAGGAAGCGCTCTGTTCACTGGCGGGGAGGAACCGCTCTGTTCACTGGTGGGGAGGAAGCGCTCTGTTCACTGGCGGTGGAGAAAGCGCTCTGTTCACTGGCGGTGGAGGAACTGCTCTGTTCATTGGCGGTGGAGGAAGCGCTCTGTTCACTGGCGGTGGAGGAAGCGCTCTGTTCACTGGCGGGGAGCAAGCGCTCTGTTCACTGGCGGTGGAGGAAGCGCTCTGTTCACTGGCGGTGGAGAAAGCGCTCTGTTCACTGGCGGGGAGGAAGCACTCTGTTCACTGGCGGTGGAGAAAGCGCTCTGTTCACTGGTGGGGAGGAAGCGCTCTGTTCACTGGCGGGGAGGAACCGCTCTGTTCACTGGTGGGGAGGAAGCGCTCTGTTCACTGGCGGTGGAGAAAGCGCTCTGTTCACTGGCGGGGAGGAAGCACTCTGTTCACTGGCGGTGGAGGAAGCGCTCAGTTCACTGGCGGTGGAGGAAGCGCTCTGTTCACTGGCGGTGGAGAAAGCGCTCTGTTCACTGGCGGGGAGGAAGCACTCTGTTCACTGGCGGTGGAGGAAGCGCTCTGTTCACTGGCGGGGAGGAACCGCTCTGTTCACTGGTGGGGAGGAAGCGCTCTGTTCACTGGCGGTGGAGAAAGCGCTCTGTTCACTGGCGGGGAGGAAGCACTCTGTTCACTGGCGGTGGAGGAAGCGCTCTGTTCACTGGCGGTGGAGGAAGCGCTCTGTTCACTGGCGGTGGAGGAACTGCTCTGTTCATTGGCGGTGGAGGAAGCGCTCTGTTCACTGGCGGGGAGGAAGCGCACTGTTCACTGGCGGTGTAGGAAGCGCTCTGCTCAGTGGCAGGGAAGAAGCGCTCTGTTCACTGGCGGTAGAGGAAGTGCTCCGTTCACTAGCGGGGAGGAAGTGCTCTGTTCACTGGCAGTGGAGGAAGCGCTCTGTTCACTGGCGGTAGAGGAAGTGCTCCGTTCACTGGCGGGGAGGAAGTGCTCTGTTCACTGGCAGTGGAGGAAGCGCTCTGTTCACTGGCAGTGGAGGAAGCGCTCGGTTCACTGGCGGTGGAGGAAGTGCTCCGTTCACTGGCGGGGAGGAAGTGCTCTGTTCACTGGCATTGGAGGAAGCGCTCTGTTCACTGGCGGTGGAGGACGCGTTCTGTTCACTGGCGGTGGAGGAAGTGCTCTGTTCACTGGCGTGGAGGAATTGCTCTGTTCACTGGCAGGGTGAAAGCGCTCTGTTCACTGACGGGGTGGAAGCGCTCTGTTCACTGGCAGTGGAGAAAGTACTCTGTTCACTGGCGGTGGAGAACGCGTTCTGTTCACTGGCGTGGAGTAAGCGCTCTGTTCACTGGCGTGGAGTAAGCGCTCTGTTCACTGGCGTGGAGGAAGCGCTCTGTTCACTGGCGGGGAGGATACGCTCTGTTCACTGGCGGGGAGGAAGTGCTATGTTCACTGGCGGGGAGGAAGCGCTCTGTTCACTGGCAGGGAGGAAGCGCTCTGTTCACTGGCGGGGAGGAGGCGCTCTGTTCACTGGCGGGGAGGAAGCGCTCTGTTCACTGGCGGGGAGGAGGCGCTCTGTTCACTGGCGGGGAGGAAGCGCTCTGTTCACTGGCGGGGAGGAGGCGCTCTGTTCACTGGCGGGGAGGAGGCGCTCTGTTCACTGGCGGGGAGGAAGCGCTCTGTTCACTGGCGGGGAGGAGGCGCTCTGTTCACTGGCAGGGAGGAAGCGCTCTGTTCACTGGCGGTGGAGGAACCGCTCTGTTCACTGGCGGGGAGGAAGTGCTCTGTTTACTGGCAGTGGAGGAACTGCTCTGTTCACTGGCAGTGGAGGAAGCGCTCTGTTCACTGGCGGGGAGGAAGCGCTCTGTTCACTGGCGGGGAGGAAGCGCTCTGTTCACTGGCAGGGAGGAAGCGCTCTGTTCACTGGCGGGGAGGAAGTGCTCTGTTCAGTGGCGGGGATGAAGCGCTCTGTTCACTGGCGGGGAGGAAGCGCACTGTTCACTGGCGGGGAGGAAACGCTCTGTTCACTGGCGGGGAGGAAGTGCTCTGTTCAGTGGCGGATGGAGGAAGCGCTCTGTTCACTGGCGGGGAGCAAGCGCTCTGTTCACTGGCGGTGGAGGAAGCGCTCTGTTCACTGGCGGGGAGGAAGCGCTCTGTTCACTGTCGGTGGAGGAAACGCTCTGTTCGCTGTCGGTGGAGGAAACGCTCTGTTCACTGGCAGGGAGGAAGTGCTCTGTTCACTGTCGGTGGAGGAAATGCTCTGTTCACTGGCTGGAAGGAAGTGCTATGTTCACTGGCGGTGGAGGAAGCGCTCTGTTCACTGGCGGTGGAGGAAACGCTCTGTTCACTGGCAGGGAGGAAGTGCTCTGTTCACTGTCGGTGGAGGAAATGCTCTGTTCACTGGTGGGGAGGAAGCGCGCTGTTCACTGGCGGGGAGGAAGTGCTCTATTCACTGGCAGGGAGGAAGTGCTCTGTTCACTGGCGGTGGAGGAAGTGCTCTGTTCACTGGCGGGGAGGAAACGCTCTTCACTGGCAGGGAGGAAGCGCTCTGTTCACTGGTGGTGGAGGAAGTGCTCTGTTCACTGGCGGGGAGGAAGCGCTCTGTTCACTGGCGGTGGAGCAAGCGCTCTGTTCACTGGCAGGGAGGAAGCGCTCTGTTCACTGGCGGTGGAGGAAGCGCTCTGTTCACTGGCGGGGAGGAAGTGCTCTGTTCACTGGCAGGGAGGAAGCGCTCTGTTCACTGGCGGGGAGAAAGCGCTCTGTTCACTGGTGAGGAGGAAACGCTCTGTTCACTGCTGGGGAGGAAACGCTCGGTTCACTGGCGGGGAGGAAGCGCTCTGTTCACTGGCGGGGAGGAACCGCTCTGTTCACTGGTGGGGAGGAAGCGCTCTGTTCACTGGCGGTGGAGAAAGCGCTCTGTTCACTGGCGGTGGAGGAACTGCTCTGTTCATTGGCGGTGGAGGAAGCGCTCTGTTCACTGGCGGTGGAGGAAGCGCTCTGTTCACTGGCGGGGAGCAAGCGCTCTGTTCACTGGCGGTGGAGGAAGCGCTCTGTTCACTGGCGGTGGAGAAAGCGCTCTGTTCACTGGCGGGGAGGAAGCACTCTGTTCACTGGCGGTGGAGAAAGCGCTCTGTTCACTGGTGGGGAGGAAGCGCTCTGTTCACTGGCGGGGAGGAACCGCTCTGTTCACTGGTGGGGAGGAAGCGCTCTGTTCACTGGCGGTGGAGAAAGCGCTCTGTTCACTGGCGGGGAGGAAGCACTCTGTTCACTGGCGGTGGAGGAAGCGCTCAGTTCACTGGCGGTGGAGGAAGCGCTCTGTTCACTGGCGGTGGAGAAAGCGCTCTGTTCACTGGCGGGGAGGAAGCACTCTGTTCACTGGCGGTGGAGGAAGCGCTCTGTTCACTGGCGGGGAGGAACCGCTCTGTTCACTGGTGGGGAGGAAGCGCTCTGTTCACTGGCGGTGGAGAAAGCGCTCTGTTCACTGGCGGGGAGGAAGCACTCTGTTCACTGGCGGTGGAGGAAGCGCTCTGTTCACTGGCGGTGGAGGAAGCGCTCTGTTCACTGGCGGTGGAGGAACTGCTCTGTTCATTGGCGGTGGAGGAAGCGCTCTGTTCACTGGCGGGGAGGAAGCGCACTGTTCACTGGCGGTGTAGGAAGCGCTCTGCTCAGTGGCAGGGAAGAAGCGCTCTGTTCACTGGCGGTAGAGGAAGTGCTCCGTTCACTAGCGGGGAGGAAGTGCTCTGTTCACTGGCAGTGGAGGAAGCGCTCTGTTCACTGGCGGTAGAGGAAGTGCTCCGTTCACTGGCGGGGAGGAAGTGCTCTGTTCACTGGCAGTGGAGGAAGCGCTCTGTTCACTGGCAGTGGAGGAAGCGCTCGGTTCACTGGCGGTGGAGGAAGTGCTCCGTTCACTGGCGGGGAGGAAGTGCTCTGTTCACTGGCATTGGAGGAAGCGCTCTGTTCACTGGCGGTGGAGGACGCGTTCTGTTCACTGGCGGTGGAGGAAGTGCTCTGTTCACTGGCGTGGAGGAATTGCTCTGTTCACTGGCAGGGTGAAAGCGCTCTGTTCACTGACGGGGTGGAAGCGCTCTGTTCACTGGCAGTGGAGAAAGTACTCTGTTCACTGGCGGTGGAGAACGCGTTCTGTTCACTGGCGTGGAGTAAGCGCTCTGTTCACTGGCGTGGAGTAAGCGCTCTGTTCACTGGCGTGGAGGAAGCGCTCTGTTCACTGGCGGGGAGGATACGCTCTGTTCACTGGCGGGGAGGAAGTGCTATGTTCACTGGCGGGGAGGAAGCGCTCTGTTCACTGGCAGGGAGGAAGCGCTCTGTTCACTGGCGGGGAGGAGGCGCTCTGTTCACTGGCGGGGAGGAAGCGCTCTGTTCACTGGCGGGGAGGAGGCGCTCTGTTCACTGGCGGGGAGGAAGCGCTCTGTTCACTGGCGGGGAGGAGGCGCTCTGTTCACTGGCGGGGAGGAGGCGCTCTGTTCACTGGCGGGGAGGAAGCGCTCTGTTCACTGGCGGGGAGGAGGCGCTCTGTTCACTGGCGGGGAGGAAGCGCTCTGTTCACTGGCGGGGAGGAGGCGCTCTGTTCACTGGCGGGGAGGAAGCGCTCTGTTCACTGGCGGGGAGGAGGCGCTCTGTTCACTGGCAGTGGAGGAAGCGCTCTGTTCACTGGCGGTTGAGGAAGCGCTCTGTTCACTGGCTGTGGAGGAAGCACTCTGTTCACTGGCGGTGGAGGATCGCTCTGTTCACTGGCGGGGGGAGGCGCTCTGTTCACTGACAGTGGAGGAGACGCTCTGTTCACTGACAGTGGAGGAAGCGCTCTGTTCACTGGCGGTGGAGGATCGCTCTGTTCACTGGCGGGGGGAGGCGCTCTGTTCACTGGCGGTTGAGGAAACGCTCTGTTCACTGGCGGGGAGGAGTCGCTCTGTTCACTGGCGGGGAGGAAACGCTCTGTTCACGGAGGGTGAATGAAGTGCTCTGTTCACTGGCGGTGGAGGAAGCGCTCTGTTCACAGGCGGGGAGGAAGCGCTCTGTTCGCTGTCGGTGGAGGAAACGCTCTGTTCACTGGCGGTGGAGGAAGCGCTCTGTTCACTGGCGGGGAGGAAGCGCTCTGTTCACTGTCGGTGGAGCAAACGCTCTGTTCACTGGCGGGGAGGAAGCGCTCTGTTCACTGGCGGGAAGGAAGCGCTCTGTTCACTGGCGGGGAGGAAGCGCTCTGTTCACTGTCGGTGGAGCAAACGCTCTGTTCACTGGCGGGGAGGAAGCGCTCTGTTCACTGTCGGTGGAGGAAACGCTCTGTTCACTGGCGGTGGAGGAAGCGCTCTGTTCACTGGCGGGGAGGAAGCGCTCTGTTCACTGTCGGTGGAGCAAACGCTCTGTTCACTGGCGGGGAGGAAGCGCTCTGTTCACTGGCGGGAAGGAAGTGCTCTGTTCACTGGCGGGGAGGAAGCGCTCTGTTCACTGTCGGTGGAGGAAATGCTCTGTTCACTGGCGGGAAGGAAGTGCTATGTTCACTGGCAGGGAGGAAGTGCTCTGTTCACTGGCGGTGGAGGAAGTGCTCTGTTCACTGGCGGGGAGGAAACGCTCTGTTCACTGGCAGGGAGGAATCGCTCTGTTCACTGGCGGTGGAGGAAGTGCTCTGTTCACTGGCAGGGAGGAAGCGCTCTGTTCACTGGTGGTGGAGGAAGTGCTCTGTTCACTGGCGTGGAGGAAGCGCTCTGTTCACTGGCGGTGGAGGAAACGCTCTGTTCACTGGCAGGGAGGAAACGCTCTGTTCACTGGCAGGGAGGAAGCGCTCTGTTCACTGGCGGTGGAGGAAGTGCTCTGTTCACTGGCGTGGAGGAAGCGCTCTGTTCACTGGCGGTGGAGGAAACGCTCTGTTCACTGGCGGGGAGGAAGCGCTCTGTTCACTGGCGGTGGAGGAAGCGCTCTGTTCACTGGCGGTGGAGGAAGCGCTCTGTTCACTGGCGGGGAGGAAGCGCTCTGTTCACTGTCGGTGGAGCAAACGCTCTGTTCACTGGCGGGGAGGAAGCGCTCTGTTCACTGACGGGGAGGAAGCGCTCTGTTCACTGGCGGGAAGGAAGCGCTCTGTTCACTGTCGGTGGAGCAAACGCTCTGTTCACTGGTGGGGAGGAAGCGCTCTGTTCACTGGCGGGGAGGAAGCACTCTGTTCACTGGCGGGAAGGAAGTGCTCTGTTCACTGGCGGGGAGGAAGCGCTCTGTTCACTGTCGGGGAGGAAGTGCTCTGTTCACTGGCGGGGAGGAAACGCTCTGTTCACTGGCAGGGAGGAAGCGCTCTGTTCACTGGCGGTGGAGGAAGTGCTCTGTTCACTGGTGGGGAGGAAGCGCTCTGTTCACTGGCGGGGAGGAAGCGCTCTGTTCACTGGCGGTGGAGGAAGTGCTCTGTTCACTGGCGTGGAGGAAGCGCTCTGTTCACTGGCGGTGGAGGAAGTGCTCTGTTCACTGGCGGTGGAGGAAGTGCTCTGTTCACTGGCGGTGGAGGAAGTGCTCTGTTCACTGGCGGTGGAGGAAGTGCTCTGTTCACTGGCAGTGGAGGAAGTGCTCTGTTCACTGGTGGGGAGGAAGTGCTCTGTTCACTGGCGGTGGAGGAAGTGCTCTGTTCACTGGCGGGGAGGAAACGCTCTGTTCACTGGCAGGGAGGAAGCGCTCTGTTCACTGGCGGTGGAGGAAGTGCTCTGTTCACTGGTGGGGAGGAAGCGCTCTGTTCACTGGCGGGGAGGAAGCGCTCTGTTCACTGGCGGTGGAGGAAGTGCTCTGTTCACTGGCGTGGAGGAAGCGCTCTGTTCACTGGCGGTGGAGGAAACGCTCTGTTCACTGGCAGGGAGGAAACGCTCTGTTCACTGGCAGGGAGGAAGCGCTCTGTTCACTGGCAGGCAGGAAGCGCTCTGTTCACTGGCGGTAAAGGAAGTGCTCTGTTCACTGGCGTGGAGGAAGCGCTCTGTTCACTGGTGGTGGAGGAAACGCTCTGTTCACTGGCAGGGAGGAAGCGCTCTGTTCACTGGCCGGGAGGAAGCGCTCTGTTCACTGGCGGTGGAGGAAGCGCTCTGTTCACTGGTGGGGAGGAAGCGCTCTGTTCACTGGCGGAGAGGAAGCGCTCTGTTCACTGGCGGTGGAGGAAGCGCTCTGTTCACTGGCGGGGAGGAAGCGCTCTGTTCACTGGCGGTGGAGGAAGCGATCTGTTCACTGGCGGGGAGGAAGCGCTCTGTTCACTGGCGGTGGAGGAAGCGCTCTGTTCACTGTCGGTGGAGGAAACGCTCTGTTCACTGGCGGGGAGGAAGCGCTCTGTTCATTGTCGGTGGAGGAAACGCTCTGTTCACTGGCGGGGAGGAAGCGCTCTGTTCACTGGCGGGGAGGAAGCGCTCTGTTCATTGTCGGTGGAGGAAACGCTCTGTTCACTGGCAGGGAGGAAGCGCTCTGTTCACTGGCGGGGAGGAAGCTCTCTGTTCACTGGCGGTGGAGGAAACGCTCTGTTCACTGGCGGGGAGGAAGCGCTCTGTTCACTGGCGGGGAGGAAGCTCTCTGTTCACTGGCGGGGAGGAAGCACTCTGTTCACAGGCGGGGAGGAAGCGCTCTGTTCACTGGCGGGGAGGAAGCTCTCTGTTCACTGGCGGGGAGGAAGCACTCTGTTCACAGGCGGGGAGGAAGCACTCTGTTCACTGGCGGGGAGGAAGCACTCTGTTCACTGGCGGGGAGCAAGCGCTCTGTTCACTGGCGGGGAGGAAGCTCTCTGTTCACTGTCGGTGGAGGAAACGCTCTGTTCACTGGCGGGGAGGAAGCTCTCTGTTCACTGGCGGGGAGGAAGCACTCTGTTCACTGGTGGGGAGGAAGCGCTCTGTTCACTGGCGGGGAGGAAGCTCTCTGTTCACTGGCGGGGAGGAACCGCTCTGTTCACTGTCGGTGGAGGAAACGCTCTGTTCACTGTCGGTGGAGGAAGTGCTCTGTTCACTGTCGGTGGAGGAAACGCTCTGTTCACTGGCGGTGGAGGAAGTGCTCTGTTCACTGTCGGTGGAGGAAACGCTCTGTTCACTGGCGGGGAGGAAGCTCTCTGTTCACAGGCGGGGAGGAAACGCTCTGTTCACTGTCGGTGGAGGAAACGCTCTGTTCACTGGCGGGGAGGAAGCTCTCTGTTCACTGGCAGGGAGGAAGCGCTCTGTTCACTGGCGGTGGAGGAAGTGCTCTGTTCACTGTCGGTGGAGGAAACGCTCTGTTCACTGTCGGGGAGGAAGCTCTCTGTTCACAGGCGGGGAGGAAGCGCTCTGTTCACTGGCGGGGAGGAAGCTCTCTGTTCACTGGCGGGGAGGAACCGCTCTGTTCACTGTCGGTGGAGGAAACGCTCTGTTCACTGTCGGTGGAGGAAACGCTCTGTTCACTGGCGGGGAGGAAGCGCTCTGTTCACTGTCGGTGGAGGAAACGCTCTGTTCACTGGCGGGAAGGAAGTGCTCTGTTCACTGGCGGTGGAGGAAGCGCTCTGTTCACTGGCGGGAAGGAAGTGCTCTGTTCACTGGCGTTGGAGGAAGCGCTCTGTTCACTGGCGGTTGAGGAAACGCTCTGTTCACTGGCGGGGAGGAAGTGCTCTGTTCACTGTCGGTGGAGGAAACGCTCTGTTCACTGTCGGTGGAGGAAACGCTCTGTTCACTGGCGGTGGAGGAAGTGCTCTGTTCACTGGCGGTGGAGGAAGCGCTCTGTTCACTGGCGGTGGAGGAAGCGATCTGTTCACTGGCGGGGAGGAAGCGCTCTGTTCACTGGCGGTGGAGGAAGCGCTCTGTTCACTGGCGGGAAGGAAGTGCTCTGTTCACTGGCGGGGAGGAGGCGCTCTGTTCACTGTCGGTGGAGGAAACGCTCTGTTCACTGTCGGTGGAGGAAATGCTCTGTTCACTGGCGGGAAGGAAGTGCTATGTTCACTGGCAGGGAGGAAGTGCTCTGTTCACTGGCGGTGGAGGAAGTGCTCTGTTCACTGGCGGGGAGGAAACGCTCTGTTCACTGGCAGGGAGGAAGCGCTCTGTTCACTGGCGGTGGAGGAAGCGCTCTGTTCACTGGTGAGGAGGAAACGCTCTGTTCACTGGCAGGGAGGAAGCGCTCTGTTCACTGGCGGTGGAGGAAGTGCTCTGTTCACTGGCGGGGAGGAAACGCTCTGTTCACTGGCGGTGGAGGAAGTGCTCTGTTCACTGGCGGGGAGGAAGCGCTCTGTTCACTGGCGAGGAGGAAACGCTCTGTTCACTGGCAGGGAGGAAGCGCTCTGTTCACTGGCGGTGGAGGAAGTGCTCTGTTCACTGGCGGGGAGGAAACGCTCTGTTCACTGGCAGGGAGGAAGCGCTCTGTTCACTGGCGGTGGAGGAAGTGCTCTGTTCACTGGCGGGGAGGAAACGCTCTGTTCACTGGCGAGGAGGAAACGCTCTGTTCACTGGCAGGGAGGAAGCGCTCTGTTCACTGGCGGGGAGGAAGCGCTCTGTTCACTGGCGGGGAGGAAGCGCTCTGTTCACTGGCGGGGAGGAAGCGCTCTGTTCACTGGCGAGGAGGAAACGCTCTGTTCACTGGCAGGGAGGAAGCGCTCTGTTCACTGGCGGTGGAGGAAGTGCTCTGTTCACTGGCGGGGAGGAAACGCTCTGTTCACTGGCGAGGAGGAAACGCTCTGTTCACTGGCAGGGAGGAAGCGCTCTGTTCACTGGCGGTGGAGGAAGTGCTCTGTTCACTGGCGGGGAGGAAACGCTCTGTTCACTGGCAGGGAGGAAGCGCTCTGTTCACTGGCGGTGGAGGAAGTGCTCTGTTCACTGGCGTGGAGGAAGCGCTCTGTTCACTGGCGGTGGAGGAAACGCTCTGTTCACTGGCAGGGAGGAAGCGCTCTGTTCACTGGCCGGGAGGAAGCGCTCTGTTCACTGGCGGTGGAGGAAGCGCTCTGTTCACTGGTGAGGAGGAAACGCTCTGTTCACTGTCGGTGGAGCAAACGCTCTGTTCACTGGCGGGGAGGAAGCGCTCTGTTCACTGGCGGGGAGGAAGCGCTCTGTTCACTGGCGGGAAGGAAGCGCTCTGTTCACTGTCGGTGGAGCAAACGCTCTGTTCACTGGCGGGGAGGAAGCGCTCTGTTCACTGGCGGGGAGGAAGCGCTCTGTTCACTGGCGGGAAGGAAGCGCTCTGTTCACTGTCGGTGGAGCAAACGCTCTGTTCACTGGTGGGGAGGAAGCGCTCTGTTCACTGGCGGGGAGGAAGCACTCTGTTCACTGGCGGGAATGAAGTGCTCTGTTCACTGGCGGGGAGGAAGCGCTCTGTTCACTGTCGGGGAGGAAGTGCTCTGTTCACTGGCGGGGAGGAAACGCTCTGTTCACTGGCAGGGAGGAAGCGCTCTGTTCACTGGCGGTGGAGGAAGTGCTCTGTTCACTGGTGGGGAGGAAGCGCTCTGTTCACTGGCGGGGAGGAAGCGCTCTGTTCACTGGCGGTGGAGGAAGTGCTCTGTTCACTGGCGTGGAGGAAGCGCTCTGTTCACTGGCGGTGGAGGAAGTGCTCTGTTCACTGGCGGTGGAGGAAGTGCTCTGTTCACTGGCGGTGGAGGAAGTGCTCTGTTCACTGGCGGTGGAGGAAGTGCTCTGTTCACTGGCAGTGGAGGAAGTGCTCTGCTCACTGGTGGGGAGGAAGTGCTCTGTTCACTGGCGGTGGAGGAAGTGCTCTGTTCACTGGCGGGGAGGAAACGCTCTGTTCACTGGCAGGGAGGAAGCGCTCTGTTCACTGGCGGTGGAGGAAGTGCTCTGTTCACTGGTGGGGAGGAAGCGCTCTGTTCACTGGCGGGGAGGAAGCGCTCTGTTCACTGGCGGTGGAGGAAGTGCTCTGTTCACTGGCGTGGAGGAAGCGCTCTGTTCACTGGCGGTGGAGGAAACGCTCTGTTCACTGGCAGGGAGGAAACGCTCTGTTCACTGGCAGGGAGGAAGCGCTCTGTTCACTGGCAGGCAGGAAGCGCTCTGTTCACTGGCGGTAAAGGAAGTGCTCTGTTCACTGGCGTGGAGGAAGCGCTCTGTTCACTGGTGGTGGAGGAAACGCTCTGTTCACTGGCAGGGAGGAAGCGCTCTGTTCACTGGCCGGGAGGAAGCGCTCTGTTCACTGGCGGTGGAGGAAGCGCTCTGTTCACTGGTGGGGAGGAAGCGCTCTGTTCACTGGCGGAGAGGAAGCGCTCTGTTCACTGGCGGTGGAGGAAGCGCTCTGTTCACTGGCGGGGAGGAAGCGCTCTGTTCACTGGCGGTGGAGGAAGCGATCTGTTCACTGGCGGGGAGGAAGCGCTCTGTTCACTGGCGGTGGAGGAAGCGCTCTGTTCACTGTCGGTGGAGGAAACGCTCTGTTCACTGGCGGGGAGGAAGCGCTCTGTTCACTGGCAGGGAGGAAACGCTCTGTTCACTGGCGGGGAGGAAGCGCTCTGTTCATTGTCGGTGGAGGAAACGCTCTGTTCACTGGCAGGGAGGAAGCGCTCTGTTCACTGGCGGGGAGGAAGCTCTCTGTTCACTGGCGGTGGAGGAAACGCTCTGTTCACTGGCGGGGAGGAAGCGCTCTGTTCACTGGCGGGGAGGAAGCTCTCTGTTCACTGGCGGGGAGGAAGCACTCTGTTCACAGGCGGGGAGGAAGCGCTCTGTTCACTGGCGGGGAGGAAGCTCTCTGTTCACTGGCGGGGAGGAAGCTCTCTGTTCACTGGCGGGGAGGAAGCACTCTGTTCACAGGCGGGGAGGAAGCACTCTGTTCACTGGCGGGGAGGAAGCACTCTGTTCACTGGCGGGGAGCAAGCGCTCTGTTCACTGGCGGGGAGGAAGCTCTCTGTTCACTGTCGGTGGAGGAAACGCTCTGTTCACTGGCGGGGAGGAAGCTCTCTGTTCACTGGCGGGGAGGAAGTGCTCTGTTCACTGGCGGGGAGGAAGCTCTCTGTTCACTGGTGGGGAGGAAGCGCTCTGTTCACTGGCGGGGAGGAAGCTCTCTGTTCACTGGCGGGGAGGAAACGCTCTGTTCACTGGCGGTTGAGGAAGCGCTCTGTTCACTGTCGGTGGAGGAAACGCTCTGTTCACTGTCGGTGGAGGAAGTGCTCTGTTCACTGTCGGTGGAGGAAACGCTCTGTTCACTGGCGGTGGAGGAAGTGCTCTGTTCACTGTCGGTGGAGGAAACGCTCTGTTCACTGTCGGTGGAGGAAACGCTCTGTTCACTGGCGGGGAGGAAGCTCTCTGTTCACTGGCAGGGAGGAAGCGCTCTGTTCACTGGCGGTGGAGGAAGTGCTCTGTTCACTGTCGGTGGAGGAAACGCTCTGTTCAGTGGCGGGGAGGAAGCTCTCTGTTCACAGGCGGGGAGGAAGCGCTCTGTTCACTGGCGGGGAGGAAGCTCTCTGTTCACTGGCGGGGAGGAACCGCTCTGTTCACTGTCGGTGGAGGAAACGCTCTGTTCACTGTCGGTGGAGGAAACGCTCTGTTCACTGGCGGGGAGGAAGCGCTCTGTTCACTGTCGGTGGAGGAAACGCTCTGTTCACTGGCGGGAAGGAAGTGCTCTGTTCACTGGCGGTGGAGGAAGCGCTCTGTTCACTGGCGGGAAGGAAGTGCTCTGTTCACTGGCGTTGGAGGAAGCGCTCTGTTCACTGGCGGTTGAGGAAACGCTCTGTTCACTGGCGGGGAGGAAGTGCTCTGTTCACTGTCGGTGGAGGAAACGCTCTGTTCACTGTCGGTGGAGGAAACGCTCTGTTCACTGGCGGTGGAGGAAGTGCTCTGTTCACTGGCGGTGGAGGAAGCGCTCTGTTCACTGGCGGTGGAGGAAGCGATCTGTTCACTGGCGGGGAGGAAGCGCTCTGTTCACTGGCGGTGGAGGAAGCGCTCTGTTCACTGGCGGGAAGGAAGTGCTCTGTTCACTGGCGGGGAGGAAGCGCTCTGTTCACTGTCGGTGGAGGAAACGCTCTGTTCACTGTCGGTGGAGGAAATGCTCTGTTCACTGGCGGGAAGGAAGTGCTATGTTCACTGGCAGGGAGGAAGTGCTCTGTTCACTGGCGGTGGAGGAAGTGCTCTGTTCACTGGCGGGGAGGAAACGCTCTGTTCACTGGCAGGGAGGAAGCGCTCTGTTCACTGGCGGGGAGAAAGCGCTCTGTTCACTGGCGGTGGAGGAAGTGCTCTGTTCACTGGCGGTGGAGGAAGTGCTCTGTTCACTGGCGGGGAGGAAACGCTCTGTTCACTGGCAGGGAGGAAGCGCTCTGTTCACTGGCGGGGAGGAAGCGCTCTGTTCACTGGCGGTGGAGGAAGTGCTCTGTTCACTGGCGTGGAGGAAGCGCTCTGTTCACTGGCGGTGGAGGAAACGCTCTGTTCACTGGCAGGGAGGAAGCGCTCTGTTCACTGGCGGTGGAGGAAGCGCTCTGTTCACTGGTGAGGAGGAAACGCTCTGTTCACTGGCAGGGAGGAAGCGCTCTGTTCACTGGCGGTGGAGGAAGTGCTCTGTTCACTGGCGGGGAGGAAACGCTCTGTTCACTGGCGGTGGAGGAAGTGCTCTGTTCACTGGCGGGGAGGAAGCGCTCTGTTCACTGGCGAGGAGGAAACGCTCTGTTCACTGGCGAGGAGGAAACGCTCTGTTCACTGGCAGGGAGGAAGCGCTCTGTTCACTGGCGGTGGAGGAAGTGCTCTGTTCACTGGCGGGGAGGAAACGCTCTGTTCACTGGCAGGGAGGAAGCGCTCTGTTCACTGGCGGTGGAGGAAGTGCTCTGTTCACTGGCGGGGAGGAAACGCTCTGTTCACTGGCGAGGAGGAAACGCTCTGTTCACTGGCAGGGAGGAAGCGCTCTGTTCACTGGCGGGGAGGAAGCGCTCTGTTCACTGGCGGGGAGGAAGCGCTCTGTTCACTGGCGGGGAGGAAGCGCTCTGTTCACTGGCGAGGAGGAAACGCTCTGTTCACTGGCAGGGAGGAAGCGCTCTGTTCACTGGCGGTGGAGGAAGTGCTCTGTTCACTGGCGGGGAGGAAACGCTCTGTTCACTGGCGAGGAGGAAACGCTCTGTTCACTGGCAGGGAGGAAGCGCTCTGTTCACTGGCGGTGGAGGAAGTGCTCTGTTCACTGGCGGGGAGGAAACGCTCTGTTCACTGGCAGGGAGGAAGCGCTCTGTTCACTGGCGGTGGAGGAAGTGCTCTGTTCACTGGCGTGGAGGAAGCGCTCTGTTCACTGGCGGTGGAGGAAACGCTCTGTTCACTGGCAGGGAGGAAGCGCTCTGTTCACTGGCCGGGAGGAAGCGCTCTGTTCACTGGCGGTGGAGGAAGCGCTCTGTTCACTGGTGAGGAGGAAACGCTCTGTTCACTGGCGGGGAGGAAGCGCTCTGTTCACTGGCGGATGGAGGAAGCGCTCTGTTCACTGGCGGGAAGGAAGTGCTCTGTTCACTGGCGGGGAGGAAGCGCTCTGTTCACTGTCGGTGGAGGAAATGCTCTGTTCACTGGCGGGAAGGAAGTGCTATGTTCACTGGCAGGGAGGAAGTGCTCTGTTCACTGGCGGTGGAGGAAGTGCTCTGTTCACTGGCGGTGGAGGAAGTGCTCTGTTCACTGGCGAGGAGGAAACGCTCTGTTCACTGGCAGGGAGGAAGCGCTCTGTTCACTGGCGGTGGAGGAAGTGCTCTGTTCACTGGCGGGGAGGAAACGCTCTGTTCACTGGCAGGGAGGAAGCGCTCTGTTCACTGGCGGTGGAGGAAGTGCTCTGTTCACTGGCGTGGAGGAAGCGCTCTGTTCACTGGCGGTGGAGGAAACGCTCTGTTCACTGGCAGGGAGGAAGCGCTCTGTTCACTGGCCGGGAGGAAGCGCTCTGTTCACTGGCGGTGGAGGAAGCGCTCTGTTCACTGGCGGTGGAGGAAGCGCTCTGTTCACTGGCAGGGAGGAAGTGCTCTGTTCACTGGCGGGGAGGAAGCACTCTGTTCACTGGCAGGGAGGAAGCGCTCTGTTCACTGGTGAGGAGGAAACTCTCTGTTCACTGCTGGGGAGGTAACGCTCGGTTCACTGGCGGGGAGGAAGCGCTCTGTTCACTGGCGGGAAGGAACCGCTCTGTTCACTGGTGGGGAGGAAGCGCTCTGTTCACTGGCGGTGGAGAAAGCGCTCTGTTCACTGGCGGGGAGGAAGCGCTCTGTTCACTGGCGGTGGAGGAAGCGCTCTGTTCACTGGCGGTGGAGGAAGCGCTCTGTTCACTGGCAGGGAGGAAGTGCTCTGTTCACTGGCGGGGAGGAAGCACTCTGTTCACTGGCGGGGAGGAAGTGCTCTGTTCACTGGCAGGGAGGAAGTGCTCTGTTCACGGGCGGTGGAGGAAGTGCTCTGTTCACTGGCGGGGAGGAAACGCTCTGTTCACTGGCAGTGAGGAAGCGCTCTGTTCACTGGCGGTGGAGGAAGTGCTCTGTTCACTGGCGGGGAGGAAACGCTCTGTTCACTGGCAGGGAGGAAGGGCTCTGTTCACTGGCAGGGAGGAAGCGCTCTGTTCACTGGCGGTGGAGGAAGTGCTCTGTTCACTGGCGGGGAGGAAGCGCTCTGTTCACTGGCGGTGGAGGAAGCGCTCTGTTCACTGGCAGGGAGGAAGCGCTCTGTTCACTGATAGGGAGGAAGCGCTCTGTTCACTGGCGGTGGAGGAAGCGCTCTGTTCACTGGCAGGGAGGAAGCGCTCCGTTCACTGGCGGGGAGGAAGTGCTCTGTTCACTGGCGGTGGAGGACGCGTTCTGTTCACTGGCGGGGAGGAAGCGCTCTGTTCACTGGCGGTGGAGTAAGCGCTCTGTTCACTGGCGGGGAGGAAGCGCTCTGTTCACTGGCAGGGAGGAAGCGCTCTGTTCACTGGCGGGGAGGATACGCTCTGTTCACTGGCGGGGAGGAAGCGCTCTGTTCACTGGCGGGGAGGAAGCGCTCTGTTCACTGGCGGGGAGGAAGCGCTCTGTTCACTGGCGGGGAGGAAGCGCTCTGTTCCCTGGGGGTGGAGGAAGCGCTCTGTTCACTGGTGGGGAGGAAGCGCTCTGTTCACTGGCGGAGAGGAAGCGCTATGTTCACTGGCGGTGAGGAAGTGCAATGTTCACTGGCGGAGAGGAAGCGCTATGTTCACTGGCGGGGAGGAAGTGCAATGTTCACTGGCAGGGAGGAAGTGCTCTGTTCAGTGGCGGTGGAGGAAGCGCTCCGTTCACTGGCGGGGAGGAAGTGCTCTGTTCACTGGCGGAGAGGAAGCGCTCTGTTCACTGGCGGGGAGGAAGTGCAATGTTCACTGGCGGAGAGGAAGCGCTATGTTCACTGGCGGAGAGGAAGCGCTATGTTCACTGGCGGTGAGGAAGCGCTCCGTTCACTGGCAGGGAGGAAGTGCTCTGTTCACTGGCGGAGAGGAAGCGCTATGTTCACTGGCAGGGAGGAAGTGCAATGTTCACTGGCGGAGAGGAAGCGCTATGTTCACTGGCGGGGAGGAAGTGCTCTGTTCACTGGCGGTGGAGGAAGCGCTCCGTTCACTGGCGGGGAGGAAGCGCTCCGTTCACTGGCAGGGAGGAAGTGCTCTGTTCACTGGCGGTGGAGGAAGCGCTCCGTTCACTGGCGGGGAGGAAGTGCTCTGTTCACTGGCGGGGAGGATACGCTCTGTTCACTGGTGGGGAGGAAGCGCTCTGTTCACTGGCGGAGAGGAAGCGCTATGTTCACTGGCGGAGAGGAAGCGCTCTGTTCACTGGCAGGGAGGAAGTGCTCTGTTCACTGGCGGTGGAGGAAGCGCTCAGTTCACTGGTGGAGAGGAAGCGCTCTGTTCACTGGCGGGGAGGAAGCGCTCTGTTCACTGGCGGGGAGGAAGTGCAATGTTCACTGGCGGGGAGGAAGCACTCTATTCACTGGCGGGGAGGAAGCGCTCTGTTTACTGGTGGAGAGGAAGCGCTCTGTTCACTGGCAGTGGAGGAAGCGCTCTGTTTACTGGCGGTGGAGGAAGCGCTCTGTTCACTGGCGGAGAGGAAGCGCTCTGTTCACTGGCGGAGAGGAAGCGCTCTGTTCACTGGCGGAGAGGAAGCGCTCTGTTCACTGGCGGGGAGGAAGCGCTCTGTTCACTGGCGGGGAGGAAGTGCTCTGTTCACTGGCGGAGAGGAAGCGCTCTGTTCACTGGCAGGGAGGAAGTGCTCTGTTCACTGGCGGTGGAGGAAGCGCTCTGTTCACTGGCGGAGAGGAAGTGCTCTGTTCACTGGCGGGGAGGAAGTGCAATGTTCACTGGCGGGGAGGAAGCACTCTATTCACTGGCGGGGAGGAAGCCCTCTGTTCACTGGCGAAGAAGAAGTGCTCTGTTCACTGGCGGGGAGGAAGCGCTCTGTTCACTGGGGGGGAGGAAGCACTCTATTCACTGGCGTGGAGGATATGCTCTGTTCACTGGCGGAGAGGAAGCGCTCTGTTCACTGGCAGTGGAGGAAGTGCTCTGTTCACTGGCGGTGGAGGAAGTGCTCTGTTCACTGGCGGGGAGGAAGCGCTCTGTTCACTGGCAGTGGAGGAAGTGCTCTGTTTACTGGCGGGGAGGAAGCGCTCTGTTCACTGGCGGGGAGGAAGCGCTCTGTTCACGGGCGGTGGAGGAAGCGCTCTGTTCACTGGCAGTGGAGGAAGCGCTCTGTTTACTGGTGGAGAGGAAGCGCTCTGTTCACTGGCAGTGGAGGAAGCGCTCTGTTTACTGGCGGTGGAGGAAGCGCTCTGTTCACTGGCGGGGAGGAAGCGCTCTGTTCACTGGCGGGGAGGAAGCGCTCTGTTCACTGGCGGTGGAGGAAGCGCTCTGTTCACTGGTGGGGAGGAAGCGCTCTGTTCACTGGCGGGGAGGAAGCGCTCTGTTCACTGGCGGTGGAGGAAGCGCTCTGTTCACTGGTGGGGAGGAAGCGCTCTGTTCACTGGCGGGAAGGAAGCGCTCTGTTCACTGGCAGTGGAGGAAGTGCTCTGTTCACTGGCGGGGAGGAAGCGCTCTGTTCACTGGCAGTGGAGGAAGTGCTCTGTTTACTGGCGGGGAGGAAGCGCTCTGTTCACTGGCGGGGAGGAAGCGCTCTGTTCACGGGCGGTGGAGGAAGCGCTCTATTCACTGGCGGGGAGGAAGCGCTCTGTTCACTGGCAGTGGAGGAAGCGCTCTGTTTACTGGTGGAGAGGAAGCGCTCTGTTCACTGGCAGTGGAGGAAGCGCTCTGTTTACTGGCGGGGAGGAAGCGCTCTGTTCACTGGCGGGGAGGAAGCGCTCTGTTCACTGGCGGGGAGGAAGCGCTCTGTTCACTGGCAGTGGAGGAAGCGCTCTGTTTACTGGCAGTGGAGGAAGCGCTCTGTTCACTGGCGGGGAGGAAGCGCTCTGTTCACTGGCGGGGAGGAAGCGCTCTGTTCACTGGCGGTGGAGGAAGCGCTCTGTTCACTGGTGGGGAGGAAGCGCTCTGTTCACTGGCGGGAAGGAAGTGCTCTGTTCACTGGCGGGGAGCAAGCACTCTGTTCACTGGCGGGGAGGATGTGCTCTGTTCACTGGCGGGGAGCAAGCACTCTGTTCACTGGCGGGGAGGAAGCGCTCTGTTCACTGGCGGGGAGCAAGCACTCTGTTCACTGGCGGGGAGGAAGTGCTCTGTTCACTGGCGGTGGAGTAAGCGCTCTGTTCACTGGCGGGGAGGAAGTGCTCTGTTCACTGGCGGGGAGCATGCGCTCTGTTCACTGGTGGGGAGGAAGCGCTCTGTTCACTGGCGGTGGAGGAAGTGCTCTGTTCACTGACGGGGAGCAAGCGCTCTGTTCACTGGTGGGGAGGAAGCGCTCTGTTCACTGGCGGTGGAGGAAGCGCTCTGTTTACTGGTGGGGAGGAAGCGCTCTGTTCACTGGCAGTGGAGGAAGTGCTCTGTTCACTGGTGGGGAGGAAGCGCTCTGTTTACTGGCGGGGAGGAAGCGCTCTGTTCACTGGCATTGGAGGAAGCGCTCTGTTTACTGGTGGAGAGGAAGCGCTCTGTTCACTGGCAGTGGAGGAAGCGCTCTGTTCACTGTCGGTGGAGGAAATGCTCTGTTCACTGGCGGGAAGGAAGTGCTATGTTCACTGGCAGGGAGGAAGTGCTCTGTTCACTGGCGGTGGAGGAAGTGCTCTGTTCACTGGCGGGGAGGAAACGCTCTGTTCACTGGCAGGGAGGAATCGCTCTGTTCACTGGCGGTGGAGGAAGTGCTCTGTTCACTGGCAGGGAGGAAGCGCTCTGTTCACTGGTGGTGGAGGAAGTGCTCTGTTCACTGGCGTGGAGGAAGCGCTCTGTTCACTGGCGGTGGAGGAAACGCTCTGTTCACTGGCAGGGAGGAAACGCTCTGTTCACTGGCAGGGAGGAAGCGCTCTGTTCACTGGCGGTGGAGGAAGTGCTCTGTTCACTGGCGTGGAGGAAGCGCTCTGTTCACTGGCGGTGGAGGAAACGCTCTGTTCACTGGCGGGGAGGAAGCGCTCTGTTCACTGGCGGTGGAGGAAGCGCTCTGTTCACTGGCGGTGGAGGAAGCGCTCTGTTCACTGGCGGGGAGGAAGCGCTCTGTTCACTGTCGGTGGAGCAAACGCTCTGTTCACTGGCGGGGAGGAAGCGCTCTGTTCACTGACGGGGAGGAAGCGCTCTGTTCACTGGCGGGAAGGAAGCGCTCTGTTCACTGTCGGTGGAGCAAACGCTCTGTTCACTGGTGGGGAGGAAGCGCTCTGTTCACTGGCGGGGAGGAAGCACTCTGTTCACTGGCGGGAAGGAAGTGCTCTGTTCACTGGCGGGGAGGAAGCGCTCTGTTCACTGTCGGGGAGGAAGTGCTCTGTTCACTGGCGGGGAGGAAACGCTCTGTTCACTGGCAGGGAGGAAGCGCTCTGTTCACTGGCGGTGGAGGAAGTGCTCTGTTCACTGGTGGGGAGGAAGCGCTCTGTTCACTGGCGGGGAGGAAGCGCTCTGTTCACTGGCGGTGGAGGAAGTGCTCTGTTCACTGGCGTGGAGGAAGCGCTCTGTTCACTGGCGGTGGAGGAAGTGCTCTGTTCACTGGCGGTGGAGGAAGTGCTCTGTTCACTGGCGGTGGAGGAAGTGCTCTGTTCACTGGCGGTGGAGGAAGTGCTCTGTTCACTGGCAGTGGAGGAAGTGCTCTGTTCACTGGTGGGGAGGAAGTGCTCTGTTCACTGGCGGTGGAGGAAGTGCTCTGTTCACTGGCGGGGAGGAAACGCTCTGTTCACTGGCAGGGAGGAAGCGCTCTGTTCACTGGCGGTGGAGGAAGTGCTCTGTTCACTGGTGGGGAGGAAGCGCTCTGTTCACTGGCGGGGAGGAAGCGCTCTGTTCACTGGCGGTGGAGGAAGTGCTCTGTTCACTGGCGTGGAGGAAGCGCTCTGTTCACTGGCGGTGGAGGAAACGCTCTGTTCACTGGCAGGGAGGAAACGCTCTGTTCACTGGCAGGGAGGAAGCGCTCTGTTCACTGGCAGGCAGGAAGCGCTCTGTTCACTGGCGGTAAAGGAAGTGCTCTGTTCACTGGCGTGGAGGAAGCGCTCTGTTCACTGGTGGTGGAGGAAACGCTCTGTTCACTGGCAGGGAGGAAGCGCTCTGTTCACTGGCCGGGAGGAAGCGCTCTGTTCACTGGCGGTGGAGGAAGCGCTCTGTTCACTGGTGGGGAGGAAGCGCTCTGTTCACTGGCGGAGAGGAAGCGCTCTGTTCACTGGCGGTGGAGGAAGCGCTCTGTTCACTGGCGGGGAGGAAGCGCTCTGTTCACTGGCGGTGGAGGAAGCGATCTGTTCACTGGCGGGGAGGAAGCGCTCTGTTCACTGGCGGTGGAGGAAGCGCTCTGTTCACTGTCGGTGGAGGAAACGCTCTGTTCACTGGCGGGGAGGAAGCGCTCTGTTCATTGTCGGTGGAGGAAACGCTCTGTTCACTGGCGGGGAGGAAGCGCTCTGTTCACTGGCGGGGAGGAAGCGCTCTGTTCATTGTCGGTGGAGGAAACGCTCTGTTCACTGGCAGGGAGGAAGCGCTCTGTTCACTGGCGGGGAGGAAGCTCTCTGTTCACTGGCGGTGGAGGAAACGCTCTGTTCACTGGCGGGGAGGAAGCGCTCTGTTCACTGGCGGGGAGGAAGCTCTCTGTTCACTGGCGGGGAGGAAGCACTCTGTTCACAGGCGGGGAGGAAGCGCTCTGTTCACTGGCGGGGAGGAAGCTCTCTGTTCACTGGCGGGGAGGAAGCACTCTGTTCACAGGCGGGGAGGAAGCACTCTGTTCACTGGCGGGGAGGAAGCACTCTGTTCACTGGCGGGGAGCAAGCGCTCTGTTCACTGGCGGGGAGGAAGCTCTCTGTTCACTGTCGGTGGAGGAAACGCTCTGTTCACTGGCGGGGAGGAAGCTCTCTGTTCACTGGCGGGGAGGAAGCACTCTGTTCACTGGTGGGGAGGAAGCGCTCTGTTCACTGGCGGGGAGGAAGCTCTCTGTTCACTGGCGGGGAGGAACCGCTCTGTTCACTGTCGGTGGAGGAAACGCTCTGTTCACTGTCGGTGGAGGAAGTGCTCTGTTCACTGTCGGTGGAGGAAACGCTCTGTTCACTGGCGGTGGAGGAAGTGCTCTGTTCACTGTCGGTGGAGGAAACGCTCTGTTCACTGGCGGGGAGGAAGCTCTCTGTTCACAGGCGGGGAGGAAACGCTCTGTTCACTGTCGGTGGAGGAAACGCTCTGTTCACTGGCGGGGAGGAAGCTCTCTGTTCACTGGCAGGGAGGAAGCGCTCTGTTCACTGGCGGTGGAGGAAGTGCTCTGTTCACTGTCGGTGGAGGAAACGCTCTGTTCACTGTCGGGGAGGAAGCGCTCTGTTCACTGGCGGGGAGGAAGCGCTCTGTTCACAGGCGGGGAGGAAGCGCTCTGTTCACTGGCGGGGAGGAAGCTCTCTGTTCACTGGCGGGGAGGAACCGCTCTGTTCACTGTCGGTGGAGGAAACGCTCTGTTCACTGTCGGTGGAGGAAACGCTCTGTTCACTGGCGGGGAGGAAGCGCTCTGTTCACTGTCGGTGGAGGAAACGCTCTGTTCACTGGCGGGAAGGAAGTGCTCTGTTCACTGGCGGTGGAGGAAGCGCTCTGTTCACTGGCGGGAAGGAAGTGCTCTGTTCACTGGCGTTGGAGGAAGCGCTCTGTTCACTGGCGGTTGAGGAAACGCTCTGTTCACTGGCGGGGAGGAAGTGCTCTGTTCACTGTCGGTGGAGGAAACGCTCTGTTCACTGTCGGTGGAGGAAACGCTCTGTTCACTGGCGGTGGAGGAAGTGCTCTGTTCACTGGCGGTGGAGGAAGCGCTCTGTTCACTGGCGGTGGAGGAAGCGATCTGTTCACTGGCGGGGAGGAAGCGCTCTGTTCACTGGCGGTGGAGGAAGCGCTCTGTTCACTGGCGGGAAGGAAGTGCTCTGTTCACTGGCGGGGAGGAGGCGCTCTGTTCACTGTCGGTGGAGGAAACGCTCTGTTCACTGTCGGTGGAGGAAATGCTCTGTTCACTGGCGGGAAGGAAGTGCTATGTTCACTGGCAGGGAGGAAGTGCTCTGTTCACTGGCGGTGGAGGAAGTGCTCTGTTCACTGGCGGGGAGGAAACGCTCTGTTCACTGGCAGGGAGGAAGCGCTCTGTTCACTGGCGGTGGAGGAAGCGCTCTGTTCACTGGTGAGGAGGAAACGCTCTGTTCACTGGCAGGGAGGAAGCGCTCTGTTCACTGGCGGTGGAGGAAGTGCTCTGTTCACTGGCGGGGAGGAAACGCTCTGTTCACTGGCGGTGGAGGAAGTGCTCTGTTCACTGGCGGGGAGGAAGCGCTCTGTTCACTGGCGAGGAGGAAACGCTCTGTTCACTGGCAGGGAGGAAGCGCTCTGTTCACTGGCGGTGGAGGAAGTGCTCTGTTCACTGGCGGGGAGGAAACGCTCTGTTCACTGGCAGGGAGGAAGCGCTCTGTTCACTGGCGGTGGAGGAAGTGCTCTGTTCACTGGCGGGGAGGAAACGCTCTGTTCACTGGCGAGGAGGAAACGCTCTGTTCACTGGCAGGGAGGAAGCGCTCTGTTCACTGGCGGGGAGGAAGCGCTCTGTTCACTGGCGGGGAGGAAGCGCTCTGTTCACTGGCGGGGAGGAAGCGCTCTGTTCACTGGCGAGGAGGAAACGCTCTGTTCACTGGCAGGGAGGAAGCGCTCTGTTCACTGGCGGTGGAGGAAGTGCTCTGTTCACTGGCGGGGAGGAAACGCTCTGTTCACTGGCGAGGAGGAAACGCTCTGTTCACTGGCAGGGAGGAAGCGCTCTGTTCACTGGCGGTGGAGGAAGTGCTCTGTTCACTGGCGGGGAGGAAACGCTCTGTTCACTGGCAGGGAGGAAGCGCTCTGTTCACTGGCGGTGGAGGAAGTGCTCTGTTCACTGGCGTGGAGGAAGCGCTCTGTTCACTGGCGGTGGAGGAAACGCTCTGTTCACTGGCAGGGAGGAAGCGCTCTGTTCACTGGCCGGGAGGAAGCGCTCTGTTCACTGGCGGTGGAGGAAGCGCTCTGTTCACTGGTGAGGAGGAAACGCTCTGTTCACTGTCGGTGGAGCAAACGCTCTGTTCACTGGCGGGGAGGAAGCGCTCTGTTCACTGGCGGGGAGGAAGCGCTCTGTTCACTGGCGGGAAGGAAGCGCTCTGTTCACTGTCGGTGGAGCAAACGCTCTGTTCACTGGCGGGGAGGAAGCGCTCTGTTCACTGGCGGGGAGGAAGCGCTCTGTTCACTGGCGGGAAGGAAGCGCTCTGTTCACTGTCGGTGGAGCAAACGCTCTGTTCACTGGTGGGGAGGAAGCGCTCTGTTCACTGGCGGGGAGGAAGCACTCTGTTCACTGGCGGGAATGAAGTGCTCTGTTCACTGGCGGGGAGGAAGCGCTCTGTTCACTGTCGGGGAGGAAGTGCTCTGTTCACTGGCGGGGAGGAAACGCTCTGTTCACTGGCAGGGAGGAAGCGCTCTGTTCACTGGCGGTGGAGGAAGTGCTCTGTTCACTGGTGGGGAGGAAGCGCTCTGTTCACTGGCGGGGAGGAAGCGCTCTGTTCACTGGCGGTGGAGGAAGTGCTCTGTTCACTGGCGTGGAGGAAGCGCTCTGTTCACTGGCGGTGGAGGAAGTGCTCTGTTCACTGGCGGTGGAGGAAGTGCTCTGTTCACTGGCGGTGGAGGAAGTGCTCTGTTCACTGGCGGTGGAGGAAGTGCTCTGTTCACTGGCAGTGGAGGAAGTGCTCTGCTCACTGGTGGGGAGGAAGTGCTCTGTTCACTGGCGGTGGAGGAAGTGCTCTGTTCACTGGCGGGGAGGAAACGCTCTGTTCACTGGCAGGGAGGAAGCGCTCTGTTCACTGGCGGTGGAGGAAGTGCTCTGTTCACTGGTGGGGAGGAAGCGCTCTGTTCACTGGCGGGGAGGAAGCGCTCTGTTCACTGGCGGTGGAGGAAGTGCTCTGTTCACTGGCGTGGAGGAAGCGCTCTGTTCACTGGCGGTGGAGGAAACGCTCTGTTCACTGGCAGGGAGGAAACGCTCTGTTCACTGGCAGGGAGGAAGCGCTCTGTTCACTGGCAGGCAGGAAGCGCTCTGTTCACTGGCGGTAAAGGAAGTGCTCTGTTCACTGGCGTGGAGGAAGCGCTCTGTTCACTGGTGGTGGAGGAAACGCTCTGTTCACTGGCAGGGAGGAAGCGCTCTGTTCACTGGCCGGGAGGAAGCGCTCTGTTCACTGGCGGTGGAGGAAGCGCTCTGTTCACTGGTGGGGAGGAAGCGCTCTGTTCACTGGCGGAGAGGAAGCGCTCTGTTCACTGGCGGTGGAGGAAGCGCTCTGTTCACTGGCGGGGAGGAAGCGCTCTGTTCACTGGCGGTGGAGGAAGCGATCTGTTCACTGGCGGGGAGGAAGCGCTCTGTTCACTGGCGGTGGAGGAAGCGCTCTGTTCACTGTCGGTGGAGGAAACGCTCTGTTCACTGGCGGGGAGGAAGCGCTCTGTTCACTGGCAGGGAGGAAACGCTCTGTTCACTGGCGGGGAGGAAGCGCTCTGTTCATTGTCGGTGGAGGAAACGCTCTGTTCACTGGCAGGGAGGAAGCGCTCTGTTCACTGGCGGGGAGGAAGCTCTCTGTTCACTGGCGGTGGAGGAAACGCTCTGTTCACTGGCGGGGAGGAAGCGCTCTGTTCACTGGCGGGGAGGAAGCTCTCTGTTCACTGGCGGGGAGGAAGCACTCTGTTCACAGGCGGGGAGGAAGCGCTCTGTTCACTGGCGGGGAGGAAGCTCTCTGTTCACTGGCGGGGAGGAAGCTCTCTGTTCACTGGCGGGGAGGAAGCACTCTGTTCACAGGCGGGGAGGAAGCACTCTGTTCACTGGCGGGGAGGAAGCACTCTGTTCACTGGCGGGGAGCAAGCGCTCTGTTCACTGGCGGGGAGGAAGCTCTCTGTTCACTGTCGGTGGAGGAAACGCTCTGTTCACTGGCGGGGAGGAAGCTCTCTGTTCACTGGCGGGGAGGAAGTGCTCTGTTCACTGGCGGGGAGGAAGCTCTCTGTTCACTGGTGGGGAGGAAGCGCTCTGTTCACTGGCGGGGAGGAAGCTCTCTGTTCACTGGCGGGGAGGAAACGCTCTGTTCACTGGCGGTTGAGGAAGCGCTCTGTTCACTGTCGGTGGAGGAAACGCTCTGTTCACTGTCGGTGGAGGAAGTGCTCTGTTCACTGTCGGTGGAGGAAACGCTCTGTTCACTGGCGGTGGAGGAAGTGCTCTGTTCACTGTCGGTGGAGGAAACGCTCTGTTCACTGTCGGTGGAGGAAACGCTCTGTTCACTGGCGGGGAGGAAGCTCTCTGTTCACTGGCAGGGAGGAAGCGCTCTGTTCACTGGCGGTGGAGGAAGTGCTCTGTTCACTGTCGGTGGAGGAAACGCTCTGTTCAGTGGCGGGGAGGAAGCTCTCTGTTCACAGGCGGGGAGGAAGCGCTCTGTTCACTGGCGGGGAGGAAGCTCTCTGTTCACTGGCGGGGAGGAACCGCTCTGTTCACTGTCGGTGGAGGAAACGCTCTGTTCACTGTCGGTGGAGGAAACGCTCTGTTCACTGGCGGGGAGGAAGCGCTCTGTTCACTGTCGGTGGAGGAAACGCTCTGTTCACTGGCGGGAAGGAAGTGCTCTGTTCACTGGCGGTGGAGGAAGCGCTCTGTTCACTGGCGGGAAGGAAGTGCTCTGTTCACTGGCGTTGGAGGAAGCGCTCTGTTCACTGGCGGTTGAGGAAACGCTCTGTTCACTGGCGGGGAGGAAGTGCTCTGTTCACTGTCGGTGGAGGAAACGCTCTGTTCACTGTCGGTGGAGGAAACGCTCTGTTCACTGGCGGTGGAGGAAGTGCTCTGTTCACTGGCGGTGGAGGAAGCGCTCTGTTCACTGGCGGTGGAGGAAGCGATCTGTTCACTGGCGGGGAGGAAGCGCTCTGTTCACTGGCGGTGGAGGAAGCGCTCTGTTCACTGGCGGGAAGGAAGTGCTCTGTTCACTGGCGGGGAGGAAGCGCTCTGTTCACTGTCGGTGGAGGAAACGCTCTGTTCACTGTCGGTGGAGGAAATGCTCTGTTCACTGGCGGGAAGGAAGTGCTATGTTCACTGGCAGGGAGGAAGTGCTCTGTTCACTGGCGGTGGAGGAAGTGCTCTGTTCACTGGCGGGGAGGAAACGCTCTGTTCACTGGCAGGGAGGAAGCGCTCTGTTCACTGGCGGGGAGAAAGCGCTCTGTTCACTGGCGGTGGAGGAAGTGCTCTGTTCACTGGCGGTGGAGGAAGTGCTCTGTTCACTGGCGGGGAGGAAACGCTCTGTTCACTGGCAGGGAGGAAGCGCTCTGTTCACTGGCGGGGAGGAAGCGCTCTGTTCACTGGCGGTGGAGGAAGTGCTCTGTTCACTGGCGTGGAGGAAGCGCTCTGTTCACTGGCGGTGGAGGAAACGCTCTGTTCACTGGCAGGGAGGAAGCGCTCTGTTCACTGGCGGTGGAGGAAGCGCTCTGTTCACTGGTGAGGAGGAAACGCTCTGTTCACTGGCAGGGAGGAAGCGCTCTGTTCACTGGCGGTGGAGGAAGTGCTCTGTTCACTGGCGGGGAGGAAACGCTCTGTTCACTGGCGGTGGAGGAAGTGCTCTGTTCACTGGCGGGGAGGAAGCGCTCTGTTCACTGGCGAGGAGGAAACGCTCTGTTCACTGGCGAGGAGGAAACGCTCTGTTCACTGGCAGGGAGGAAGCGCTCTGTTCACTGGCGGTGGAGGAAGTGCTCTGTTCACTGGCGGGGAGGAAACGCTCTGTTCACTGGCAGGGAGGAAGCGCTCTGTTCACTGGCGGTGGAGGAAGTGCTCTGTTCACTGGCGGGGAGGAAACGCTCTGTTCACTGGCGAGGAGGAAACGCTCTGTTCACTGGCAGGGAGGAAGCGCTCTGTTCACTGGCGGGGAGGAAGCGCTCTGTTCACTGGCGGGGAGGAAGCGCTCTGTTCACTGGCGGGGAGGAAGCGCTCTGTTCACTGGCGAGGAGGAAACGCTCTGTTCACTGGCAGGGAGGAAGCGCTCTGTTCACTGGCGGTGGAGGAAGTGCTCTGTTCACTGGCGGGGAGGAAACGCTCTGTTCACTGGCGAGGAGGAAACGCTCTGTTCACTGGCAGGGAGGAAGCGCTCTGTTCACTGGCGGTGGAGGAAGTGCTCTGTTCACTGGCGGGGAGGAAACGCTCTGTTCACTGGCAGGGAGGAAGCGCTCTGTTCACTGGCGGTGGAGGAAGTGCTCTGTTCACTGGCGTGGAGGAAGCGCTCTGTTCACTGGCGGTGGAGGAAACGCTCTGTTCACTGGCAGGGAGGAAGCGCTCTGTTCACTGGCCGGGAGGAAGCGCTCTGTTCACTGGCGGTGGAGGAAGCGCTCTGTTCACTGGTGAGGAGGAAACGCTCTGTTCACTGGCGGGGAGGAAGCGCTCTGTTCACTGGCGGATGGAGGAAGCGCTCTGTTCACTGGCGGGAAGGAAGTGCTCTGTTCACTGGCGGGGAGGAAGCGCTCTGTTCACTGTCGGTGGAGGAAATGCTCTGTTCACTGGCGGGAAGGAAGTGCTATGTTCACTGGCAGGGAGGAAGTGCTCTGTTCACTGGCGGTGGAGGAAGTGCTCTGTTCACTGGCGGTGGAGGAAGTGCTCTGTTCACTGGCGAGGAGGAAACGCTCTGTTCACTGGCAGGGAGGAAGCGCTCTGTTCACTGGCGGTGGAGGAAGTGCTCTGTTCACTGGCGGGGAGGAAACGCTCTGTTCACTGGCAGGGAGGAAGCGCTCTGTTCACTGGCGGTGGAGGAAGTGCTCTGTTCACTGGCGTGGAGGAAGCGCTCTGTTCACTGGCGGTGGAGGAAACGCTCTGTTCACTGGCAGGGAGGAAGCGCTCTGTTCACTGGCCGGGAGGAAGCGCTCTGTTCACTGGCGGTGGAGGAAGCGCTCTGTTCACTGGCGGTGGAGGAAGCGCTCTGTTCACTGGCAGGGAGGAAGTGCTCTGTTCACTGGCGGGGAGGAAGCACTCTGTTCACTGGCAGGGAGGAAGCGCTCTGTTCACTGGTGAGGAGGAAACTCTCTGTTCACTGCTGGGGAGGTAACGCTCGGTTCACTGGCGGGGAGGAAGCGCTCTGTTCACTGGCGGGAAGGAACCGCTCTGTTCACTGGTGGGGAGGAAGCGCTCTGTTCACTGGCGGTGGAGAAAGCGCTCTGTTCACTGGCGGGGAGGAAGCGCTCTGTTCACTGGCGGTGGAGGAAGCGCTCTGTTCACTGGCGGTGGAGGAAGCGCTCTGTTCACTGGCAGGGAGGAAGTGCTCTGTTCACTGGCGGGGAGGAAGCACTCTGTTCACTGGCGGGGAGGAAGTGCTCTGTTCACTGGCAGGGAGGAAGTGCTCTGTTCACGGGCGGTGGAGGAAGTGCTCTGTTCACTGGCGGGGAGGAAACGCTCTGTTCACTGGCAGTGAGGAAGCGCTCTGTTCACTGGCGGTGGAGGAAGTGCTCTGTTCACTGGCGGGGAGGAAACGCTCTGTTCACTGGCAGGGAGGAAGGGCTCTGTTCACTGGCAGGGAGGAAGCGCTCTGTTCACTGGCGGTGGAGGAAGTGCTCTGTTCACTGGCGGGGAGGAAGCGCTCTGTTCACTGGCGGTGGAGGAAGCGCTCTGTTCACTGGCAGGGAGGAAGCGCTCTGTTCACTGATAGGGAGGAAGCGCTCTGTTCACTGGCGGTGGAGGAAGCGCTCTGTTCACTGGCAGGGAGGAAGCGCTCCGTTCACTGGCGGGGAGGAAGTGCTCTGTTCACTGGCGGTGGAGGACGCGTTCTGTTCACTGGCGGGGAGGAAGCGCTCTGTTCACTGGCGGTGGAGTAAGCGCTCTGTTCACTGGCGGGGAGGAAGCGCTCTGTTCACTGGCAGGGAGGAAGCGCTCTGTTCACTGGCGGGGAGGATACGCTCTGTTCACTGGCGGGGAGGAAGCGCTCTGTTCACTGGCGGGGAGGAAGCGCTCTGTTCACTGGCGGGGAGGAAGCGCTCTGTTCACTGGCGGGGAGGAAGCGCTCTGTTCCCTGGGGGTGGAGGAAGCGCTCTGTTCACTGGTGGGGAGGAAGCGCTCTGTTCACTGGCGGAGAGGAAGCGCTATGTTCACTGGCGGTGAGGAAGTGCAATGTTCACTGGCGGAGAGGAAGCGCTATGTTCACTGGCGGGGAGGAAGTGCAATGTTCACTGGCAGGGAGGAAGTGCTCTGTTCAGTGGCGGTGGAGGAAGCGCTCCGTTCACTGGCGGGGAGGAAGTGCTCTGTTCACTGGCGGAGAGGAAGCGCTCTGTTCACTGGCGGGGAGGAAGTGCAATGTTCACTGGCGGAGAGGAAGCGCTATGTTCACTGGCGGAGAGGAAGCGCTATGTTCACTGGCGGTGAGGAAGCGCTCCGTTCACTGGCAGGGAGGAAGTGCTCTGTTCACTGGCGGAGAGGAAGCGCTATGTTCACTGGCAGGGAGGAAGTGCAATGTTCACTGGCGGAGAGGAAGCGCTATGTTCACTGGCGGGGAGGAAGTGCTCTGTTCACTGGCGGTGGAGGAAGCGCTCCGTTCACTGGCGGGGAGGAAGCGCTCCGTTCACTGGCAGGGAGGAAGTGCTCTGTTCACTGGCGGTGGAGGAAGCGCTCCGTTCACTGGCGGGGAGGAAGTGCTCTGTTCACTGGCGGGGAGGATACGCTCTGTTCACTGGTGGGGAGGAAGCGCTCTGTTCACTGGCGGAGAGGAAGCGCTATGTTCACTGGCGGAGAGGAAGCGCTCTGTTCACTGGCAGGGAGGAAGTGCTCTGTTCACTGGCGGTGGAGGAAGCGCTCAGTTCACTGGTGGAGAGGAAGCGCTCTGTTCACTGGCGGGGAGGAAGCGCTCTGTTCACTGGCGGGGAGGAAGTGCAATGTTCACTGGCGGGGAGGAAGCACTCTATTCACTGGCGGGGAGGAAGCGCTCTGTTTACTGGTGGAGAGGAAGCGCTCTGTTCACTGGCAGTGGAGGAAGCGCTCTGTTTACTGGCGGTGGAGGAAGCGCTCTGTTCACTGGCGGAGAGGAAGCGCTCTGTTCACTGGCGGAGAGGAAGCGCTCTGTTCACTGGCGGAGAGGAAGCGCTCTGTTCACTGGCGGGGAGGAAGCGCTCTGTTCACTGGCGGGGAGGAAGTGCTCTGTTCACTGGCGGAGAGGAAGCGCTCTGTTCACTGGCAGGGAGGAAGTGCTCTGTTCACTGGCGGTGGAGGAAGCGCTCTGTTCACTGGCGGAGAGGAAGTGCTCTGTTCACTGGCGGGGAGGAAGTGCAATGTTCACTGGCGGGGAGGAAGCACTCTATTCACTGGCGGGGAGGAAGCCCTCTGTTCACTGGCGAAGAAGAAGTGCTCTGTTCACTGGCGGGGAGGAAGCGCTCTGTTCACTGGGGGGGAGGAAGCACTCTATTCACTGGCGTGGAGGATATGCTCTGTTCACTGGCGGAGAGGAAGCGCTCTGTTCACTGGCAGTGGAGGAAGTGCTCTGTTCACTGGCGGTGGAGGAAGTGCTCTGTTCACTGGCGGGGAGGAAGCGCTCTGTTCACTGGCAGTGGAGGAAGTGCTCTGTTTACTGGCGGGGAGGAAGCGCTCTGTTCACTGGCGGGGAGGAAGCGCTCTGTTCACGGGCGGTGGAGGAAGCGCTCTGTTCACTGGCAGTGGAGGAAGCGCTCTGTTTACTGGTGGAGAGGAAGCGCTCTGTTCACTGGCAGTGGAGGAAGCGCTCTGTTTACTGGCGGTGGAGGAAGCGCTCTGTTCACTGGCGGGGAGGAAGCGCTCTGTTCACTGGCGGGGAGGAAGCGCTCTGTTCACTGGCGGTGGAGGAAGCGCTCTGTTCACTGGTGGGGAGGAAGCGCTCTGTTCACTGGCGGGAAGGAAGCGCTCTGTTCACTGGCAGTGGAGGAAGTGCTCTGTTCACTGGCGGGGAGGAAGCGCTCTGTTCACTGGCAGTGGAGGAAGTGCTCTGTTTACTGGCGGGGAGGAAGCGCTCTGTTCACTGGCGGGGAGGAAGCGCTCTGTTCACGGGCGGTGGAGGAAGCGCTCTATTCACTGGCGGGGAGGAAGCGCTCTGTTCACTGGCAGTGGAGGAAGCGCTCTGTTTACTGGTGGAGAGGAAGCGCTCTGTTCACTGGCAGTGGAGGAAGCGCTCTGTTTACTGGCGGGGAGGAAGCGCTCTGTTCACTGGCGGGGAGGAAGCGCTCTGTTCACTGGCGGGGAGGAAGCGCTCTGTTCACTGGCAGTGGAGGAAGCGCTCTGTTTACTGGCAGTGGAGGAAGCGCTCTGTTCACTGGCGGGGAGGAAGCGCTCTGTTCACTGGCGGGGAGGAAGCGCTCTGTTCACTGGCGGTGGAGGAAGCGCTCTGTTCACTGGTGGGGAGGAAGCGCTCTGTTCACTGGCGGGAAGGAAGTGCTCTGTTCACTGGCGGGGAGCAAGCACTCTGTTCACTGGCGGGGAGGATGTGCTCTGTTCACTGGCGGGGAGCAAGCACTCTGTTCACTGGCGGGGAGGAAGCGCTCTGTTCACTGGCGGGGAGCAAGCACTCTGTTCACTGGCGGGGAGGAAGTGCTCTGTTCACTGGCGGTGGAGTAAGCGCTCTGTTCACTGGCGGGGAGGAAGTGCTCTGTTCACTGGCGGGGAGCATGCGCTCTGTTCACTGGTGGGGAGGAAGCGCTCTGTTCACTGGCGGTGGAGGAAGTGCTCTGTTCACTGACGGGGAGCAAGCGCTCTGTTCACTGGTGGGGAGGAAGCGCTCTGTTCACTGGCGGTGGAGGAAGCGCTCTGTTTACTGGTGGGGAGGAAGCGCTCTGTTCACTGGCAGTGGAGGAAGTGCTCTGTTCACTGGTGGGGAGGAAGCGCTCTGTTTACTGGCGGGGAGGAAGCGCTCTGTTCACTGGCATTGGAGGAAGCGCTCTGTTTACTGGTGGAGAGGAAGCGCTCTGTTCACTGGCAGTGGAGGAAGCGCTCTGTTTACTGGCGGTGGAGGAAGCGCTCTGTTCACGGGCGGTGGAGGAAGCACTCTGTTCACTGGCGGGGAGCAAGCACTCTGTTCACTGGCGGGGAGGAAGTGCTCTGTTCACTGGCGGGGAGCATGCGCTCTGTTCACTGGTGGGGAGGAAGCGCTCTGTTCACTGGCGGTGGAGGAAGCGCTCTGTTCACTGGCGGTGGAGGAAGCGCTCTGTTCACTGGCGGGGAGGAAGCGCTCTGTTCACTGACGGGGAGCAAGCGCTCTGTTCACTGGCGGGGAGCAAGCGCTCTGTTTACTGGCGGGGAGGAAGCGCTCTGTTCACTGGCGGTGGAGGAAGCGCTCTGTTCACTGGCGGGGAGCAAGCACTGTTCACTGGCGGGGAGGAAGTGCTCTGTTCACTGGCGGTGGAGGAAGCGCTCTGTTCACTGGAGGGGATGAAGCGCTCTGTTCACTGGCGGGGAGGATGTGCTCTGTTCACTGGCGGGGAGCAAGCACTCTGTTCACTGGCGGGGAGGAAGCGCTCTGTTCACTGGCGGGGAGGATGTGCTCTGTTCACTGGCGGGAAGGAAGCGCTCTGTTCACTGGCGATGGAGGAAGCGCTCTGTTCACTGGCGGTGGAGGAAGCGCTCTGTTCACTGGCGGGGAGCAAGCACTCTGTTCACTGGCGGGGAGGAAGCGCTCTGTTCACTGGCGATGGAGGAAGCGCTCTGTTCACGGGCGGTGCAGGAAGCGCTCTGTTCACTGGCGGGGAGGAAGCGCTCTGTTCACTGGCGGTGGCGGAAGCGCTCTGTTCACTGGCGATGGAGGAAGCGCTCTGTTCACTGGCAGGGAGGAAGCGCTCTGTTCACTGGCGGGGAGCAAGCACTGTTCACTGGCGGGGAGGAAGTGCTCTGTTCACTGGCGGTGGAGGAAGCGCTCTGTTCACTGGCGGGGAGGAAGCGCTCTGTTCACTGGCGGTGGAGGAAGCGCTCTGTTCACTGACGGGGAGGAAGCGCTCTGTTCACTGGCGGTGGCGGAAGCGCTCTGTTCACGGGCGGTGGAGGAAGCGCTCTGTTCACTGGCGGGATGAAGCGCTCTTTTCACTGGCGGTGGAGGAAGCGCTCTGTTCACTGGCGGGGAGGAAGCGCTCTGTTCACTGGCGGGGAGGAAGCGCTCTGTTCACTGGCGGGGAGGAAGCGCTCTGTTCACTGGTGGGGAGGAAGCGCTCTGTTCACTGGCGGGGAGGAAGCGCTCTGTTCACTGGCGGTGGAGGAAGCGCTCTGTTCACTGGCGGGGAGGAAGCGCTCTGTTCACTGGCGGGGATGAAGCGCTCTTTTCACTGGTGGGGAGGAAGCGCTCTGTTCACTGGCGGGGAGGAAGCGCTCTGTTCACTGGCGGTGGAGGAAGCGCTCTGTTCACTGGCGGGGAGGAAGCGCTCTGTTCACTGGCGGGGAGGAAGCGCTCTGTTCACTGGCGGTGGAGAAAGGGCTCTGTTCACTGGCGGGGTGGAAGCGCTCTGTTCACTGGCGGGGAGGAAGTGCTCTGTTCACTGGTGGGGAGGAAGCGCTCTGTTCACTGGCGGGGAGGAAGTGCTCTGTTCACTGGCGGGGAGGAAGCGCTCTGTTCACTGGCGGGGAGGAAGCGCTCTGTTCACTGGCGGGGAGAAACCGCTCTGTTCACGGGCAGTGGAGGAAGCGCTCTGTTCACTGGCGGGGAGGAAGCGCTCTGTTCACTGGCGGGGAGGAAGCGCTCTGTTCACTGGCGGGGTGGAAGCGCTCTGTTCACTGGCGGGGAGGAAACACTCTGTTCACTGGCGGGGAGGAAGCGCTCTGTTCACTGGCAGGGAGGAAGCGCTCTGTTCACTGGCGGGGAGGAAACGCTCTGTTCACTGGCGGGGAGGAAGCGCTCTGTTCATTGGCGGGGAGGAAACGCTCTGTTCACTGGCAGGGAGGAAGCGCTCTGTTCACTGGCAGGGAGGAAGCGCTCTGTTCACTGGCGGGGAGGAAACGCTCTGTTCACTGGCGGGGAGGAAACACTCTGTTCACTGGCGGGGAGGAAGCGCTCTGTTCACTGGCAGGGAGGAAGCGCTCTGTTCACTGGCGGGGAGGAAGCGCTCTGTTCACTGGCGGGGAGGAAACGCTCTGTTCACTGGCGGGGAGGAAACACTCTGTTCACTGGCGGGGAGGAAGCGCTCTGTTCACTGGCGGGGAGGAAGCGCTCTGTTCACTGGTGGGGAGGAAACGCTCTGTTCACTGGCGGGGAGGAAGTGCTCTGTTTACGGGCGGTGGAGGAAGCGCTCTGTTCACTGGCGGGGAGGATACGCTCTGTTCACTGGCGGGGAGGAAGCGCTCTGTTCACTGGCGGTGGAGGAAGCGCTCTGTTCACTGGCGGTGGAGGAAGCGCTCTGTTCACTGGCGGGGAGGATACGCTCTGTTCACTGGCGGGGAGGAAGCGCTCTGTTCACTGGCGGGGAGAAAGCGCTCTGTTCACTGGCGGGGTGGAAGCGCTCTGTTCACTGGCGGGGAGGAAACACTCTGTTCACTGGCGGGGAGGAAGCGCTCTGTTCACTGGCAGGGAGGAAGCGCTCTGTTCACTGGCGGGGAGGAAGCGCTCTGTTCACTGGCAGGGAGGAAGCGCTCTGTTCACTGGTGGGGAGGAAGCGCTCTGTTCACTGGCGGGGAGGAAGTGCTCTGTTCAGTGGCGGGGATGAAGCGCTCTGTTCACTGGCGGGGAGGAAGCGCACTGTTCACTGGCGGGGAGGAAACGCTCTGTTCACTGGCGGGGAGGAAGTGCTCTGTTCAGTGGCGGATGGAGGAAGCGCTCTGTTCACTGGCGGGGAGCAAGCGCTCTGTTCACTGGCGGGGAGCAAGCGCTCTGTTCACTGGCGGGGAGGAAGCGCTCTGTTCACTGTCGGTGGAGGAAACGCTCTGTTCACTGTCGGTGGAGGAAACGCTCTGTTCACTGGCAGGGAGGAAGTGCTCTGTTCACTGTCGGTGGAGGAAATGCTCTGTTCACTGGCTGGAAGGAAGTGCTATGTTCACTGGCGGTGGAGGAAGCGCTCTGTTCACTGGTGGGGAGGAAGCGCGCTGTTCACTGGCGGGGAGGAAGTGCTCTATTCACTGGCAGGGAGGAAGTGCTCTGTTCACTGGCGGTGGAGGAAGTGCTCTGTTCCCTGGTGGTGGAGGAAGTGCTCTGTTCACTGGCGGGGAGGAAACGCTCTGTTCACTGGTGGTGGAGGAAGTGCTCTGTTCACGGGTGGTGGAGGAAACGCTCTTCACTGGCGGGGAGGAAGCGCTCTGTTCACTGGTGGTGGAGGAAGTGCTCTGTTCACTGGCGGGGAGGAAACGCTCTGTTCACTGGCAGGGAGGAAGCGCTCTGTTCACTGGTGGTGGAGGAAGTGCTCTGTTCACTGGCGGGGAGGAAGCGCTCTGTTCACTGGCGGTGGAGGAAGCGCTCTGTTCACTGGTGGGGAGGAAGCGCTCTGTTCACTGGCGGGAAGGAAGTGCTCTGTTCACTGGCGGGGAGCAAGCACTCTGTTCACTGGCGGGGAGGATGTGCTCTGTTCACTGGCGGGGAGCAAGCACTCTGTTCACTGGCGGGGAGGAAGCGCTCTGTTCACTGGCGGGGAGCAAGCACTCTGTTCACTGGCGGGGAGGAAGTGCTCTGTTCACTGGCGGTGGAGTAAGCGCTCTGTTCACTGGCGGGGAGGAAGTGCTCTGTTCACTGGCGGGGAGCATGCGCTCTGTTCACTGGTGGGGAGGAAGCGCTCTGTTCACTGGCGGTGGAGGAAGTGCTCTGTTCACTGACGGGGAGCAAGCGCTCTGTTCACTGGTGGGGAGGAAGCGCTCTGTTCACTGGCGGTGGAGGAAGCGCTCTGTTTACTGGTGGGGAGGAAGCGCTCTGTTCACTGGCAGTGGAGGAAGTGCTCTGTTCACTGGCGGGGAGGAAGCGCTCTGTTCACTGGCATTGGAGGAAGCGCTCTGTTTACTGGTGGAGAGGAAGCGCTCTGTTTACTGGCGGGGAGGAAGCGCTCTGTTCACTGGCATTGGAGGAAGCGCTCTGTTTACTGGTGGAGAGGAAGCGCTCTGTTCACTGGCAGTGGAGGAAGTGCTCTGTTCACTGGTGGGGAGGAAGCGCTCTGTTTACTGGCGGGGAGGAAGCGCTCTGTTCACTGGCATTGGAGGAAGCGCTCTGTTTACTGGTGGAGAGGAAGCGCTCTGTTCACTGGCAGTGGAGGAAGCGCTCTGTTTACTGGCGGTGGAGGAAGCGCTCTGTTCACGGGCGGTGGAGGAAGCACTCTGTTCACTGGCGGGGAGCAAGCACTCTGTTCACTGGCGGGGAGGAAGTGCTCTGTTCACTGGCGGGGAGCATGCGCTCTGTTCACTGGTGGGGAGGAAGCGCTCTGTTCACTGGCGGTGGAGGAAGCGCTCTGTTCACTGGCGGGGAGGAAGCGCTCTGTTCACTGACGGGGAGCAAGCGCTCTGTTCACTGGCGGGGAGGAAGCGCTCTGTTTACTGGCGGGGAGGAAGCGCTCTGTTCACTGGCGGTGGAGGAAGCGCTCTGTTCACTGGCGGGGAGCAAGCACTGTTCACTGGCGGGGAGGAAGTGCTCTGTTCACTGGCGGTGGAGGAAGCGCTCTGTTCACTGGAGGGGATGAAGCGCTCTGTTCACTGGCGGGGAGGATGTGCTCTGTTCACTGGCGGGGAGCAAGCACTCTGTTCACTGGCGGGGAGGAAGCGCTCTGTTCACTGGCGGGGAGGATGTGCTCTGTTCACTGGCGGGAAGGAAGCGCTCTGTTCACTGGCGATGGAGGAAGCGCTCTGTTCACTGGCGGTGGAGGAAGCGCTCTGTTCACTGGCGGGGAGCAAGCACTCTGTTCACTGGCGGGGAGGAAGCGCTCTGTTCACTGGCGATGGAGGAAGCGCTCTGTTCACGGGCGGTGCAGGAAGCGCTCTGTTCACTGGCGGGGAGGAAGCGCTCTGTTCACTGGCGGTGGCGGAAGCGCTCTGTTCACTGGCGATGGAGGAAGCGCTCTGTTCACTGGCAGGGAGGAAGCGCTCTGTTCACTGGCGGGGAGCAAGCACTGTTCACTGGCGGGGAGGAAGTGCTCTGTTCACTGGCGGTGGAGGAAGCGCTCTGTTCACTGGCGGGGAGGAAGCGCTCTGTTCACTGGCGGTGGAGGAAGCGCTCTGTTCACTGACGGGGAGGAAGCGCTCTGTTCACTGGCGGTGGCGGAAGCGCTCTGTTCACGGGCGGTGGAGGAAGCGCTCTGTTCACTGGCGGGATGAAGCGCTCTTTTCACTGGCGGTGGAGGAAGCGCTCTGTTCACTGGCGGGGAGGAAGCGCTCTGTTCACTGGCGGGGAGGAAGCGCTCTGTTCACTGGCGGGGAGGAAGCGCTCTGTTCACTGGTGGGGAGGAAGCGCTCTGTTCACTGGCGGGGAGGAAGCGCTCTGTTCACTGGCGGTGGAGGAAGCGCTCTGTTCACTGGCGGGGAGGAAGCGCTCTGTTCACTGGCGGGGATGAAGCGCTCTTTTCACTGGTGGGGAGGAAGCGCTCTGTTCACTGGCGGGGAGGAAGCGCTCTGTTCACTGGCGGTGGAGGAAGCGCTCTGTTCACTGGCGGGGAGGAAGCGCTCTGTTCACTGGCGGGGAGGAAGCGCTCTGTTCACTGGCGGTGGAGAAAGGGCTCTGTTCACTGGCGGGGTGGAAGCGCTCTGTTCACTGGCGGGGAGGAAGTGCTCTGTTCACTGGTGGGGAGGAAGCGCTCTGTTCACTGGCGGGGAGGAAGTGCTCTGTTCACTGGCGGGGAGGAAGCGCTCTGTTCACTGGCGGGGAGGAAGCGCTCTGTTCACTGGCGGGGAGAAACCGCTCTGTTCACGGGCAGTGGAGGAAGCGCTCTGTTCACTGGCGGGGAGGAAGCGCTCTGTTCACTGGCGGGGAGGAAGCGCTCTGTTCACTGGCGGGGTGGAAGCGCTCTGTTCACTGGCGGGGAGGAAACACTCTGTTCACTGGCGGGGAGGAAGCGCTCTGTTCACTGGCAGGGAGGAAGCGCTCTGTTCACTGGCGGGGAGGAAACGCTCTGTTCACTGGCGGGGAGGAAGCGCTCTGTTCATTGGCGGGGAGGAAACGCTCTGTTCACTGGCAGGGAGGAAGCGCTCTGTTCACTGGCAGGGAGGAAGCGCTCTGTTCACTGGCGGGGAGGAAACACTCTGTTCACTGGCGGGGAGGAAGCGCTCTGTTCACTGGCGGGGAGGAAGCGCTCTGTTCACTGGTGGGGAGGAAACGCTCTGTTCACTGGCGGGGAGGAAGTGCTCTGTTCACGGGCGGTGGAGGAAGCGCTCTGTTCACTGGCGGGGAGGATACGCTCTGTTCACTGGCGGGGAGGAAGCGCTCTGTTCACTGGCGGTGGAGGAAGCGCTCTGTTCACTGGCGGTGGAGGAAGCGCTCTGTTCACTGGCGGGGAGGATACGCTCTGTTCACTGGCGGGGAGGAAGCGCTCTGTTCACTGGCGGGGAGAAAGCGCTCTGTTCACTGGCGGGGTGGAAGCGCTCTGTTCACTGGCGGGGAGGAAACACTCTGTTCACTGGCGGGGAGGAAGCGCTCTGTTCACTGGCAGGGAGGAAGCGCTCTGTTCACTGGCGGGGAGGAAGCGCTCTGTTCACTGGCAGGGAGGAAGCGCTCTGTTCACTGGTGGGGAGGAAGTGCTCTGTTCAGTGGCGGGGATGAAGCGCTCTGTTCACTGGCGGGGAGGAAGCGCACTGTTCACTGGCGGGGAGGAAACGCTCTGTTCACTGGCGGGGAGGAAGTGCTCTGTTCAGTGGCGGATGGAGGAAGCGCTCTGTTCACTGGCGGGGAGCAAGCGCTCTGTTCACTGGCGGGGAGCAAGCGCTCTGTTCACTGGCGGGGAGGAAGCGCTCTGTTCACTGTCGGTGGAGGAAACGCTCTGTTCACTGTCGGTGGAGGAAACGCTCTGTTCACTGGCAGGGAGGAAGTGCTCTGTTCACTGTCGGTGGAGGAAATGCTCTGTTCACTGGCTGGAAGGAAGTGCTATGTTCACTGGCGGTGGAGGAAGCGCTCTGTTCACTGGTGGGGAGGAAGCGCGCTGTTCACTGGCGGGGAGGAAGTGCTCTATTCACTGGCAGGGAGGAAGTGCTCTGTTCACTGGCGGTGGAGGAAGTGCTCTGTTCACTGGCGGGGAGGAAACGCTCTGTTCACTGGTGGTGGAGGAAGTGCTCTGTTCACGGGTGGTGGAGGAAACGCTCTTCACTGGCGGGGAGGAAGCGCTCTGTTCACTGGTGGTGGAGGAAGTGCTCTGTTCACTGGCGGGGAGGAAACGCTCTGTTCACTGGCAGGGAGGAAGCACTCTGTTCACTGGCGGTGGAGGAAGTGCTCTGTTCACTGGCAGGGAGGAAGCGCTCTGTTCACTGGCGGGGAGGAAACGCTCTGTTCACTGGCGGTGGAGGAAGTGCTCTGTTCACTGGCGGGGAGGAAGCGCTCTGTTCACTGGCGGTGGAGCAAGCGCTCTGTTGACTGGCAGGGAGGAAGCGCTCTGTTCACTGGCGGTGGAGGAAGCGCTCTGTTCACTGGCGGTGGAGGAAGCGCTCTGTTCACTGGCGGGGAGGAAGCGCTCTGTTCACTGGCAGGGAGGAAGCGCTCTGTTCACTGGTGGTGGAGGAAGCGCTCTGTTCACTGGCGGGGAGGAAACGCTCTGTTCACTGGCGGGGAGGAAGCGCTCTGTTCACTGGCAGGGAGGAAGCGCTCTGTTCACTGGTGAGGAGGAAACGCTCTGTTCACTGGTGGGGAGGAAGCGCTCTGTTCACTGGCAGGGAGGAAGCGCTCTGTTCACTGGCGGGGAGGAACCGCTCTGTTCACTGGTGGGGAGGAAGCGCTCTGTTCACTGGCGGTGGAGAAAGCGCTCTGTTCACTGGCGGTGGAGGAACTGCTCTGTTCATTGGCGGTGGAGGAAGCGCTCTGTTCACTGGCGGTGGAGGAAGCGCTCTGTTCACTGGCGGGGAGGAACCGCTCTGTTCACTGGCGGTGGAGAAAGCGCTCTGTTCACTGGCGGGGAGGAAGCACTCTGTTCACTGGCGGTGGAGGAAGCGCTCCGTTCACTGGCGGGGAGGAACCGCTCTGTTCACTGGTGGGGAGGAAGCGCTCTGTTCACTGGCGGTGGAGAAAGCGCTCTGTTCACTGGCGGGGAGGAAGCACTCTGTTCACTGGCGGTGGAGAAAGCGCTCTGTTCACTGGCGGGGAGGAAGCACTCTGTTCACTGGCGGTGGAGGAAGCGCTCTGTTCACTGGCGGGGAGGAACCGCTCTGTTCACTGGTGGGGAGGAAGCGCTCTGTTCACTGGCGGTGGAGAAAGCGCTCTGTTCACTGGCGGGGAGGAAGCACTCTGTTCACTGGCGGTGCAGGAAGCGCTCTGTTCACTGGCGGTGGAGGAACTGCTCTGTTCATTGGCGGTGGAGGAAGCGCTCTGTTCACTGGCGGGGAGGAAGCGCACTGTTCACTGGCGGTGTAGGAAGCGCTCTGTTCAGTGGCGGGGAAGAAGCGCTCTGTTCACTGGCGGTAGAGGAAGTGCTCCGTTCACTGGCGGGGAGGAAGTGCTCTGTTCACTGGCAGTGGAGGAAGCGCTCGGTTCACTGGCGGTGGAGGAAGTGCTCCGTTCACTGGCGGGGAGGAAGTGCTCTGTTCACTGGCATTGGAGGAAGCGCTCTGTTCACTGGCGGTGGAGGACGCGTTCTGTTCACTGGCGGTGGAGGAAGTGCTCTGTTCACTGGCGTGGAGGAATTGCTCTGTTCACTGGCAGGGTGAAAGCGCTCTGTTCACTGACAGGGTGGAAGCGCTCTGTTCACTGGCGGTGGAGAAAGTACTCTGTTCACTGGCGGTTGAGGAAGCGCTCTGTTCACTGGCTGTGGAGGAAGCACTCTGTTCACTGGCGGTGGAGGATCGCTCTGTTCACTGGCGGGGGGAGGCGCTCTGTTCACTGGCGGGGAGGAGTCGCTCTGTTCACTGACAGTGGAGGAAGCGCTCTGTTCACTGGCAGTGGAGGAAGCGCTCTGTTCACTGGCGGTGGAGGAAGCGCTCTGTTCACTGGCGGGGAGGAGTCGCTCTGTTCACTGACAGTGGAGGAAGCGCTCTGTTCACTGGCAGTGGAGGAAGCGCTCTGTTCACTGACAGTGGAGGAAGCGCTCTGTTCACTGGCAGTGGAGGAAGCGCTCTGTTCACTGGCGGTGGAGGAAGCGCTCTGTTCACTGGCGGGGAGGAAGCGCTCTGTTCACTGGCGGGGAGGAAGTGCTCTGTTCACTGGCGGGGAGGAAGCGCTCTGTTCACTGGCGGGGAGGAAACGCTCTGTTCACAGGCGGGGAGGAAGCGCTCTGTTCACTGTCGGTGGAGGAAACGCTCTGTTCACTGGCGGGGAGGAAGCGCTCTGTTCACTGGCGGGGAGGAAACGCTCTGTTCACTGGCGGGGAGGAAGCGCTCTGTTCACTGGCGGGGAGGAAGTGCTCTGTTCACAGGCGGGGAGGAAGCGCTCTGTTCACTGTCGGTGGAGGAAACGCTCTGTTCACTGGCGGGGAGGAAGCGCTCTGTTCACTGGCGGGGAGGAAGCGCTCTGTTCACTGGCGGTGGAGGAAACGCTCTGTTCACAGGCGGGGAGGAAGCGCTCTGTTCATTGTCGGTGGAGGAAACGCTCTGTTCACTGGCGGGGAGGAAGCGCTCTGCTCACTGTCGGTGGAGCAAACGCTCTGTTCACTGGCGGGGAGGAAGCGCTCTGTTCACTGTCGGTGGAGGAAACGCTCTGTTCACTGGCGGGGAGGAAGTGCTCTGTTCACTGTCGGTGGAGGAAACGCTCTGTTCACTGGCGGTGGAGAAAGCGCTCTGTTCACTGGCGGTGGAGGAAGCGCTCTGTTCACTGGCGGGGTGGAAGCGCTCTGTTCACTGGCGGTGGAGAAAGCGCTCTGTTCACTGGCGGTGGAGCAAACGCTCTGTTCACTGGCGGGGAGGAAGCGCTCTGTTCACTGGTGGGAAGGAAGTGCTCTGTTCACTGGCGGGGAGGAAGCGCTCTGTTCACTGTCGGTGGAGGAAACACTCTGTTCACTGGCAGGGAGGAAGTGCTCTGTTCACTGGCGGTGGAGGAAGTGCTCTGTTCACTGGCGGGGAGGAAACGCTCTGTTCACTGGCAGGGAGGAAGCGCTCTGTTCACTGGCGGTGGAGGAAGTGCTCTGTTCACTGGCAGGGAGGAAGCGCTCTGTTCACTGGCGGTGGAGGAAGTGCTCTGTTCACTGGCGTGGAGGAAGCGCTCTGTTCACTGGCGGTGGAGGAAACACTCTGTTCACTGGCAGGGAGGAAACGCTCTGTTCACTGGCAGGGAGGAAGCGCTCTGTTCACTGGCAGGGAGGAAGCGCTCTGTTCACTGGCGGTGGAGGAAGTGCTCTGTTCACTGGCGTGGAGGAAGCGCTCTGTTCACTGGCGGTGGAGGAAACGCTCTGTTCACTGGCGGGGAGGAAGCGCTCTGTTCACTGGCGGTGGAGGAAGCGCTCTGTTCACTGGCGGTGGAGGAAGCGCTCTGTTCACTGGCGGGGAGGAAGCGCTCTGTTCACTGGCGGTGGAGGAAGTGCTCTGTTCACTGGCGGGGAGGAAGCGCTCTGTTCACTGTCGGTGGAGCAAACGCTCTGTTCACTGGCGGGGAGGAAGCGCTCTGTTCACTGGCGGGAAGGAAGTGCTCTGTTCACTGGCGGGGAGGAAGCGCTCTGTTCACTGTCGGTGGAGGAAACGCTCTGTTCACTGTCGGTGGAGGAAACGCTCTGTTCACTGGCAGGGAGGAAGTGCTCTGTTCACTGTCTGTGGAGGAAATGCTCTGTTCACTGGCGGGAAGGAAGTGCTCTGTTCACTGGCGGTGGAGGAAGTGCTCTGTTCACTGGCGGGGAGGAAACGCTCTGTTCACTGGCAGGGAGGAAGCGCTCTGTTCACTGGCGGTGGAGGAAGCGCTCTGTTCACTGGCGGGGAGGAAGCGCTCTGTTCACTGGCGGGGAGGAAGCGCTCTGTTCACTGGCGGGGAGGAAGTGCTCTGTTCACTGGCGGTGGAGGAAGTGCTCTGTTCACTGGCGGGGAGGAAACGCTCTGTTCACTGGCGGGGAGGAAACGCTCTGTTCACTGGCAGGGAGGAAGCGCTCTGTTCACTGGCGGTGGAGGAAGCGCTCTGTTCACTGGCGGGGAGGAAGCGCTCTGTTCACTGGCGGTGGAGGAATTGCTCTGTTCACTGGCGTGGAGGAAGCGCTCTGTTCACTGGCGGTGGAGGAAACGCTCTGTTCACTGGCAGGGAGGAAGCGCTCTGTTCACTGGCGGTGGAGGAATTGCTCTGTTCACTGGCGTGGAGGAAGCGCTCTGTTCACTGGCGGGGAGGAAGCGCTCTGTTCACTGGCGGGGAGGAAGCGCTCTGTTCACTGGCGGTGGAGTAATTGCTCTGTTCACTGGCGTGGAGGAAGCGCTCTGTTCACTGGCGGTGGAGGAAACGCTCTGTTCACTGGCAGGGAGGAAACGCTCTGTTCACTGGCAGGGAGGAAGCGCTCTGTTCACTGGCAGGGAGGAAGCGCTCTGTTCACTGGCGGTGGAGGAAGTGCTCTGTTCACTGGCGTGGAGGAAGCGCTCTGTTCACTGGCGGTGGAGGAAACGCTCTGTTCACTGGCAGGGAGGAAGCACTCTGTTCACTGGCCGGGAGGAAGCGCTCTGTTCACTGGCGGTGGAGGAAGCGCTCTGTTCACTGGTGGGGAGGAAGCGCTCTGTTCACTGGCGGGGAGGAAGCGCTCTGTTCACTGGCGGGGAGGAAGCGCTCTGTTCACTGGCGGGGAGGAAGCGCTCTGTTCACTGGCAGGGAGGAAGCGCTCTGTTCACTGGCGGTGGAGGAAGCGCTCTGTTCACTGGCGGGGAGGAAGCACTCTGTTCACTGGCGGGGAGGAAGCGCTCTGTTCACTGGCGGGGAGGAAGCTCTCTGTTCACAGGCGGGGAGGAAGCGCTCTGTTCACTGTCGGTGGAGGAAACGCTCTGTTCACTGGCGGGGAGGAAGCGCTCTTTTCACTGTCGGTGGAGGAAACGCTCTGTTCACTGTCGGTGGAGGAAACGCTCTGTTCACTGGCGGGAAGGAAGTGCTCTGTTCACTGGCGGTGGAGGAAGCGCTCTGTTCACTGGCGGGAAGGAAGTGCTCTGTTCACTGGCGGTGGAGGAAGCGCTCTGTTCACTGGCGGGAAGAAAGTGCTCTGTTCACTGGCGGGGAGGAAGCGCTCTGTTCACTGGCGGTGGAGGAAGCGCTCTGTTCACTGGCGGGAAGGAAGTGCTCTGTTCACTGGCGGGGAGGAAGCGCTCTGTTCACTGGCGGTGGAGGAAGCGCTCTGTTCACTGGCGGGAAGGAAGTGCTCTGTTCACTGGCGGGGAGGAAGCGCTCTGTTCACTGTCGGTGGAGGAAACGCTCTGTTCACTGTCGGTGGAGGAAATGCTCTGTTCACTGGCGGGAAGGAAGTGCTATGTTCACTGGCAGGGAGGAAGTGCTCTGTTCACTGGCGGTGGAGGAAGCGCTCTGTTCACTGGCGGTGGAGGAAGTGCTCTGTTCACTGGCGAGGAGGAAACGCTCTGTTCACTGGCAGGGAGGAAGTGCTCTGTTCACTGGCGGTGGAGGAAGCGCTCTGTTCACTGGCGGTGGAGGAAGTGCTCTGTTCACTGGCGGTGGAGGAAACGCTCTGTTCACTGGCAGGGAGGAAGCGCTCTGTTCACTGGCAGGGAGGAAGTGCTCTGTTCTCTGGCGGGGAGGAAACGCTCTGTTCACTGGCAGGGAGGAAGCGCTCTGTTCACTGGCAGGGAGGAAGCGCTCTGTTCACTGGCGGTGGAGGAAGTGCTCTGTTCACTGGCGTGGAGGAAGCGCTCTGTTCACTGGCGGTGGAGGAAACGCTCTGTTCACTGGCAGGGAGGAAGCGCTCTGTTCACTGGCCGGGAGGAAGCGCTCTGTTCACTGGCGGTGGAGAAAGCGCTCTGTTCACTGGCGGGGAGGAAGCGCTCTGTTCACTGGCGGTGGAGGAAGCGCTCTGTTCACTGGCGGGGAGGAAGCACTCTGTTCACTGGCGGGGAGGAAGTGCTCTGTTCACTGGCAGGAAGGAAGTGCTCTGTTCACGGGCGGTGGAGGAAGTGCTCTGTTCACTGGCGGGGAGGAAACGCTCTGTTCACTGGCAGGGAGGAAGGGCTCTGTTCACTGGCAGGGAGGAAGCGCTCTGTTCACTGGCGGTGGAGGAAGTGCTCTGTTCACTGGCGGGGAGGAAGCGCTCTGTTCACTGGCGGTGGAGGAAGCGCTCTGTTCACTGGCAGGGAGGAAGCGCTCTGTTCACTGGCAGGGAGGAAGCGCTCTGTTCACTGGCGGTGGAGGAAGCGCTCTGTTCACTGGCAGGGAGGAAGCGCTCCGTTCACTGGCGGGGAGGAAGTGCTCTGTTCACTGGCGGTGGAGGACGCGTTCTGTTCACTGGCGGGGAGGAGTCGCTCTGTTCACTGGCGGTGGAGTAAGCGCTCTGTTCACTGGCGGGGAGGAGTCGCTCTGTTCACTGGCGGTGGAGTAAGCGCTCTGTTCACTGGCGGGGAGGAAGCGCTCTGTTCACTGGCAGGGAGGAAGCGCTCTGTTCACTGGCGTGGAGGAAGCGCTCTGTTCACTGGCGGGGAGGATACGCTCTGTTCACTGGCGGGGAGGAAGCGCTCTGTTCACTGGCGGGGAGGAAGCGCTCTGTTCACTGGCGGGGAGGAAGTGCTCTGTTCCCTGGGGGTGGAGGAAGCGCTCTGTTCACTGGTGGGGAGGAAGCGCTCTGTTCACTGGCGGAGAGGAAGCGCTATGTTCACTGGCAGGGAGGAAGTGCAATGTTCACTGGCGGAGAGGAAGTGCAATGTTCACTGGCAGGGAGGAAGTGCTCTGTTCACTGGCGGTGGAGGAAGCGCTCCGTTCACTGGCGGGGAGGAAGCGCTCTGTTCACTGGCGGAGAGGAAGCGCTATGTTCACTGGCGGTGAGGAAGCGCTCCGTTCACTGGCAGGGAGGAAGTGCAATGTTCACTGGCGGAGAGGAAGCGCTATGTTCACTGGCGGTGAGGAAGCGCTATGTTCACTGGCAGGGAGGAAGTGCTCTGTTCACTGGCGGAGAGGAAGCGCTATGTTCACTGGCAGGGAGGAAGTGCAATGTTCACTGGCGGAGAGGAAGCGCTATGTTCACTGGCGGGGAGGAAGTGCAATGTTCACTGGCAGGGAGGAAGTGCTCTGTTCACTGGCGGTGGAGGAAGCGCTCCGTTCACTGGCGGGGAGGAAGTGCTCTGTTCACTGGCAGGGAGGAAGTGCTCTGTTCACTGGCGGTGGAGGAAGCGCTCCGTTCACTGGCGGGGAGGAAGTGCTCTGTTCACTGGCGGGGAGGATACGCTCTGTTCACTGGTGGGGAGGAAGCGCTCTGTTCACTGGCGGAGAGGAAGCGCTATGTTCACTGGCGGAGAGGAAGTGCTCTGTTCACTGGCAGGGAGGAAGTGCTCTGTTCACTGGCGGTGGAGGAAGCGCTCTGTTCACTGGCGAAGAAGAAGTGCTCTGTTCACTGGCGGAGAGGAAGTGCTCTGTTCACTGGTGGGGAGGAAGCGCTCTGTTCACTGGCGGGGAGGAAGCGCTCTGTTCACTGGCGGGGAGGAAGCGCTCTGTTCACTGGCAGTGGAGGAAGCACTCTGTTCACTGGCGGGGAGCAAGCGCTCTGTTCACTGGCGGTGGAGGAAGCACTCTGTTTACTGGCAGTGGAGGAAGCACTCTGTTTACTGGCGGGGAGGAAGCGCTCTGTTCACTGGCGGGGAGCAAGCACTCTGTTCACTGGCGGGGAGGAAGCGCTCTGTTCACTGGCGGGGAGCAAGCACTCTGTTCACTGGCGGGGAGGAAGTGCTCTGTTCACTGGCGGGGAGCAAGCACTCTGTTCACTGGCGGGGAGGATGTGCTCTGTTCACTGGCGGGGAGCAAGCACTCTGTTCACTGGCGGGGAGGAAGCGCTCTGTTCACTGGCGGGGAGGAAGCGCTCTGTTCACTGGCGGGGAGCAAGCACTCTGTTCACTGGCGGGGAGGAAGTGCTCTGTTCACTGGCGGTGGAGTAAGCGCTCTGTTCACTGGCGGGGAGGAAGTGCTCTGTTCACTGGCGGGGAGCATGCGCTCTGTTCACTGGTGGGGAGGAAGCGCTCTGTTCACTGGCGGTGGAGGAAGCGCTCTGTTCACTGGCGGGGAGGAAGCGCTCTGTTTACTGGCGGGGAGGAAGCGCTCTGTTCACTGGCGGGGAGGAAGCGCTCTGTTCACTGGCGGTGGAGGAAGCGCTCTGTTCACTGGCGGGGAGGAAGTGCTCTGTTCACTGACGGGAAGGAAGCGCTCTGTTTACTGGCGGTGGAGGAAGCGCTCTGTTCACTGGCGGGGAGGAAGTGCTCTGTTCACTGGCGGGGAGGAAGCGCTCTGTTCACTGGCGGGGAGGAAGCGCTCTGTTCACTGGCGGTGGAGGAAGCGCTCTGTTCACTGGCGGGGAGGAAGCGCTCTGTTCACTGGCGGTGGAGGAAGCGCTCTGTTCACTGGCGGGGAGGAAGTGCTCTGTTCACTGGCGGGGAGGAAGCGCTCTGTTCACTGGTGGGGAGGAAGCGCTCTGTTCACTGGCGGTGGAGGAAGCGCTCTGTTCACTGGCGGTGGAGGAAGCGCTCTGTTCACTGGCGGGGAGGAAGCGCTCTGTTCACTGGCGGGGAGGAAGCGCTCTGTTTACTGGCGGGGAGGAAGCGCTCTGTTCACTGGCGGTGGAGGAAGCGCTCTGTTCACTGGCGGGGAGGAAGCGCTCTGTTTACTGGCGGGGAGGAAGCGCTCTGTTCACTGGCGGTGGAGGAAGCGCTCTGTTCACTGGCGGGGAGCAAGCACTGTTCACTGGCGGGGAGGAAGTGCTCTGTTCACTGGCGGTGGAGGAAGCGCTCTGTTCACTGGAGGGGATGAAGCGCTCTGTTCACTGGCGGGGAGGATGTGCTCTGTTCACTGGCGGGGAGCAAGCACTCTGTTCACTGGCGGGGAGGATGTGCTCTGTTCACTGGCGGGGAGGATGTGCTCTGTTCACTGGCGGGAAGGAAGCGCTCTGTTCACTGGCGATGGAGGAAGCGCTCTGTTCACTGGCGGTGGAGGAAGCGCTCTGTTCACTGGCGGGGAGAAACCGCTCTGTTCACGGGCAGTGGAGGAAGCGCTCTGTTCACTGGCGGGGAGGAAGCGCTCTGTTCACTGGCGGGGAGGAAGCGCTCTGTTCACTGGCGGGGTGGAAGCGCTCTGTTCACTGGCGGGGAGGAACCACTCTGTTCACTGGCGGGGAGGAAGCGCTCTGTTCACTGGCAGGGAGGAAGCGCTCTGTTCACTGGCAGGGAGGAAGCGCTCTGTTCATTGGCAGGGAGGAAGCGCTCTGTTCACTGGCAGGGAGGAAGCGCTCTGTTCATTGGCAGGGAGGGAGCGCTCTGTTCACTGGCAGGGAGGAAGCGCTCTGTTCATTGGCAGGGAGGAACCGCTCTGTTCACTGGCGGTGGAGGAAACGCTCTGTTCACTGGCGGGGAGGAAGCGCTCTGTTCATTGGCAGGGAGGAAGCGCTCTGTTCACTGGCGGGGAGGATCGCTCTGTTCATTGGCGGGGAGGAAACGCTCTGTTCACTGGCGGGGAGGAAGCGCACTGTTCACTGGCGGGGAGGAAACGCTCTGTTCACTGGCAGGGAGGAAGCGCTCTGTTCACTGACGGGGAGGAAGTGCTCTGTTCACTGGCGGTGGAGTAAGCGCTCTGTTCACTGGCGGGGAGGAAGCGCTCTGTTCACTGGCGGGGAGGAAACGCTCTGTTCACTGGCGGGGAGCAATCGCTCTGTTCACTGGCGGGGAGGAAACGCTCTGTTCACTGGCGGGGAGTAAGCGCTCTGTTCACTGGCGGTGGAGGAAGCGCTCTGTTCACTGGCGGGGAGGAAGCGCTCTGTTCACTGGCGGGGAGGAAACGCTCTGTTCACTGGCGGGGAGGAAGCGCTCTGTTCACTGACGGGGAGGAAGTGCTCTGTTCACTGGCGGTGGAGGAAACGCTCTGTTCACTGGCGGGGAGGAAGCGCTCTGTTCACTGGCGGGGAGGAAACGCTCTGTTCACGGGCGGTGGAGGAAGCGCTCTGTTCACTGGCGGTGGAGTAAGCGCTCTGTTCACTGGCGGGGAGGAAGCGCTCTGTTCACTGGCGGGGAGGAAGCGCTCTGTTCATTGGCGGGGAAGAAGCGCTCTGTTCACTGGCGGTGGAGGAAGCGCTCTGTTCACTGGCGGGGAGGAAGCGCTCTGTTCACTGGCGGGGAGGAAGCGCTCTGTTCACTGGCGGGGAGGAAGCGCTCTGTTCATTGGCGGGGAGGAAGCGCTCTGTTCACTGGCGGGGAGGAAGCGCTCTGTTCATTGGCGGGGAGGAAGCGCTCTGTTCACTGGCAGTGGAGGAAGCGCTCTGTTCACTGGTGGGGAGGAAGCGCTCTGTTCACTGGCAGGGAGGAAGCGCTCTGTTCACTGGCAGGGAAGAAGCGCTCTGTTCACTGGCGGGGAGGAAGCACTCTGTTCACTGGCGGTGGAGAAAGCGCTCTGTTCACTGGCAGGGAGGAAGCGCTCTGTTCACTGGCAGGGAAGAAGCGCTCTGTTCACTGGCGGGGAGGAAGCACTCTGTTCACTGGCAGGGAGGAAGCGCTCTGTTCACTGGCGGTGGAGGAAGCGCTCTGTTCACTGGCGGGGAGGAAGCGCTCTGTTCACTGGCGATGGAGGAAGCGCTCTGTTCACTGGCGGTGGAGGAAGCGCTCTGTTCACTGGCGGGGAGCAAGCACTCTGTTCACTGGCGGGGAGGAAGCGCTCTGTTCACTGGCGATGGAGGAAGCGCTCTGTTCACGGGCGGTGGAGGAAGCGCTCTGTTCACTGGCGGGGAGGAAGCGCTCTGTTCACTGGCGGTGGCGGAAGCGCTCTGTTCACTGGCGATGGAGGAAGCGCTCTGTTCACTGGCAGGGAGGAAGCGCTCTGTTCACTGGCGGGGAGCAAGCACTGTTCACTGGCGGGGAGGAAGTGCTCTGTTCACTGGCGGGGAGGAAGCGATCTGTTCACTGGCGGTGGAGGAAGCGCTCTGTTCACTGGCGGGGATGAAGCGCTCTTTTCACTGGTGGGGAGGAAGCGCTCTGTTCACTGGCGGGGAGGAAGCGCTCTGTTCACTGGCGGTGGAGGAGGCGCTCTGTTCACTGGCGGGGAGGAAGCGCTCTGTTCACTGGCGGGGATGAAGCGCTCTTTTCACTGGTGGGGAGGAAGCGCTCTGTTCACTGGCGGGGAGGAAGCGCTCTGTTCACTGGCGGTGGAGGAAGCGCTCTGTTCACTGGCGGGGAGGAAGCGCTCTGTTCACTGGCGGGGAGGAAGCGCTCTGTTCACTGGCGGTGGAGAAAGGGCTCTGTTCACTGGCGGGGAGGAAGCGCTCTGTTCACTGGCGGGAAGGAAGCGCTCTGTTCACTGGCGGGGAGAAACCGCTCTGTTCACGGGCAGTGGAGGAAGCGCTCTGTTCACTGGCGGGGAGGAAGCGCTCTGTTCACTGGCGGGGAGGAAGCGCTCTGTTCACTGGCGGGGTGGAAGCGCTCTGTTCACTGGCGGGGAGGAAACACTCTGTTCACTGGCGGGGAGGAAGCGCTCTGTTCACTGGCAGGGAGGAAGCGCTCTGTTCACTGGCAGGGAGGAAGCGCTCTGTTCATTGGCAGGGAGGAAGCGCTCTGTTCACTGGCAGGGAGGAAGCGCTCTGTTCATTGGCAGGGAGGAAGCGCTCTGTTCACTGGCAGGGAGGAAGCGCTCTGTTCATTGGCGGTGGAGGAAGCGCTCTGTTCACTGGCAGGGAGGAAGCGCTCTGTTCATTGGCAGGGAGGAAGCGCTCTGTTCACTGGCAGGGAGGAAGCGCTCTGTTCATTGGCAGGGAGGAAGCGCTCTGTTCACTGGCAGGGAGGAAGCGCTCTGTTCATTGGCAGGGAGGAAGCGCTCTGTTCACTGGCAGGGAGGAAGCGCTCTGTTCATTGGCAGGGAGGAAGCGCTCTGTTCACTGGCAGGGAGGAACCGCTCTGTTCACTGGCGGTGGAGGAAACGCTCTGTTCACTGGCGGGGAGGAAACGCTCTGTTCACTGGCGGGGAGGAAACGCTCTGTTCACTGGCGGGGAGGAAGCGCTCTGTTCACTGGCGGGGAGGAAACGCTCTGTTCACTGGCGGGGAGGAAGCGCTCTGTTCACTGACGGGGAGGAAGTGCTCTGTTCACTGGCGGTGGAGTAAGCGCTCTGTTCACTGGCGGGGAGGAAGCGCTCTGTTCACTGGCGGGGAGGAAACGCTCTGTTCACCGGCGGGGAGCAATCGCTCTGTTCACTGGCGGGGAGGAAACGCTCTGTTCACTGGCGGGGAGTAAGCGCTCTGTTCACTGGCGGTGGAGGAAGCGCTCTGTTCACTGGCGGGGAGGAAGCGCTCTGTTCACTGGCGGGGAGGAAGCGCTCTGTTCACTGGCGGGGAGGAAGCGCTCTGTTCACTGACGGGGAGGAAGTGCTCTGTTCACTGGCGGTGGAGGAAACGCTCTGTTCACTGGCGGGGAGGAAGCGCTCTGTTCACTGGCGGGGAGGAAGCGCTCTGTTCACTGGCGATGGAGGAAGCGCTCTGTTCACGGGCGGTGGAGGAAGCGCTCTGTTCACTGGCGGGGAGGAAGCGCTCTGTTCACTGGCGGTGGCGGAAGCGCTCTGTTCACTGGCGATGGAGGAAGCGCTCTGTTCACTGGCAGGGAGGAAGCGCTCTGTTCACTGGCGGGGAGCAAGCACTGTTCACTGGCGGGGAGGAAGTGCTCTGTTCACTGGCGGGGAGGAAGCGATCTGTTCACTGGCGGTGGAGGAAGCGCTCTGTTCACTGGCGGTGGCGGAAGCGCTCTGTTCACTGGCGGGGATGAAGCGCTCTTTTCACTGGTGGGGAGGAAGCGCTCTGTTCACTGGCGGGGAGGAAGCGCTCTGTTCACTGGCGGTGGAGGAGGCGCTCTGTTCACTGGCGGGGAGGAAGCGCTCTGTTCACTGGCGGGGATGAAGCGCTCTTTTCACTGCTGGGGAGGAAGCGCTCTGTTCACTGGCGGGGAGGAAGTGCTCTGTTCACTGGCGGGGAGCAAGCGCTCTGTTCACTGGCGGGGAGGAAGCGCTCTGTTCACTGGCGGTGGAGAAAGGGCTCTGTTCACTGGCGGGGAGGAAGCGCTCTGTTCACTGGCGGGGAGGAAGCGCTCTGTTCACTGGCGGGGAGAAACCGCTCTGTTCACGGGCAGTGGAGGAAGCGCTCTGTTCACTGGCGGGGAGGAAGCGCTCTGTTCACTGGCGGGGAGGAAGCGCTCTGTTCACTGGCGGGGTGGAAGCGCTCTGTTCACTGGCGGGGAGGAAACACTCTGTTCACTGGCGGGGAGGAAGCGCTCTGTTCACTGGCAGGGAGGAAGCGCTCTGTTCACTGGCAGGGAGGAAGCGCTCTGTTCATTGGCAGGGAGGAAGCGCTCTGTTCACTGGCAGGGAGGAAGCGCTCTGTTCATTGGCAGGTAGGAACCGCTCTGTTCACTGGCGGTGGAGGAAACGCTCTGTTCACTGGCGGGGAGGAAGCGCTCTGTTCATTGGCAGGGAGGAAGCGCTCTGTTCACTGGCGGGGAGGATCGCTCTGTTCATTGGCGGGGAGGAAGCGCTCTGTTCACTGGCGGGGAGGAAGCGCTCTGTTCACTGTCGGGGAGGAAACGCTCTGTTCACTGGCGGGGAGCAATCGCTCTGTTCACTGGCGGGGAGGAAACGCTCTGTTCACTGGCGGGGAGTAAGCGCTCTGTTCACTGGCGGTGGAGGAAGCGCTCTGTTCACTGGCGGGGAGGAAGCGCTCTGTTCACTGGCGGGGAGGAAACGCTCTGTTCACTGGCGGGGAGGAAGCGCTCTGTTCACTGACGGGGAGGAAGTGCTCTGTTCACTGGCGGTGGAGGAAACGCTCTGTTCACTGGCGGTGGAGGAAGCGCTCTGTTCACTGGCGGTGGAGTAAGCGCTCTGTTCACTGGCGGGGAGGAAGCGCTCTGTTCACTGGCGGGGAGGAAACGCTCTGTTCACGGGCGGTGGAGGAAGCGCTCTGTTCACTGGCGGTGGAGTAAGCGCTCTGTTCACTGGCGGGGAGGAAGCGCTCTGTTCACTGGCGGGGAGGAAGCGCTCTGTTCATTGGCGGGGAGGAAGCGCTCTGTTCACTGGCGGTGGAGGAAGCGCTCTGTTCACTGGCGGGGAGGAAGCGCTCTGTTCACTGGCGGGGAGGAAGCGCTCTGTTCACTGGCGGGGAGGAAGCGCTCTGTTCATTGGCGGGGAGGAAGCGCTCTGTTCACTGGCGGGGAGGAAGCGCTCTGTTCATTGGCGGGGAGGAAGCGCTCTGTTCACTGGCAGTGGAGGAAGCGCTCTGTTCACTGGTGGGGAGGAAGCGCTCTGTTCACTGGCAGGGAGGAAGCGCTCTGTTCACTGGCAGGGAAGAAGCGCTCTGTTCACTGGCGGGGAGGAAGCACTCTGTTCACTGGCGGTGGAGAAAGCGCTCTGTTCACTGGCAGGGAGGAAGCGCTCTGTTCACTGGCAGGGAAGAAGCGCTCTGTTCACTGGCGGGGAGGAAGCACTCTGTTCACTGGCAGGGAGAAAGCGTTCTGTTCACTGGCGGTGGAGGAAGCGCTCTGTTCACTGGCGGGGAGGAAGCGCTCTGTTCACGGGCGGTGGAGGAAGCGCTCTGTTCACTGGCGGGGAGGAAGCGCTCTGTTCACTGGCGGGGAGGAAGCGCTCTGTTCACTGGTGGGGAGGAAACGCTCTGTTCACTGGCGGTGGAGGAAGCGCTCTGTTCACTGGCGGGGAGGAAGTGCTCTGTTCACTGGCGGGGAGGAAGTGCTCTGTTCACTGGCGGGGAGGAAGCGCTCTGTTCACTGGCGGGGAGGAAGCGCTCTGTTCACTGGCGTGGAGGAAGTGCTCTGTTCACGGGCGGTGGAGGAAGCGCTCTGTTCACTGGCGGGGACGAAGCGCTCTGTTCACTGGCGGGGAGGAAGTGCTCTGTTCACGGGCGGTGGAGGAAGCGCTCTGTTCACTGGCGGTGGCGGAAGCGCTCTGTTCACTGGCGGGGATGAAGCGCTCTTTTCACTGGTGGGGAGGAAGCGCTCTGTTCACTGGCGGGGAGGAAGCGCTCTGTTCACTGGCGGTGGAGGAGGCGCTCTGTTCACTGGCGGGGAGGAAGCGCTCTGTTCACTGGCGGGGATGAAGCGCTCTTTTCACTGCTGGGGATGAAGCGCTCTGTTCACTGGCGGGGAGGAAGCGCTCTGTTCACTGGCGGTGGAGGAAGCGCTCTGTTCACTGGCGGGGAGGAAGCGCTCTGTTCACTGGCGGGGAGGAAGCGCTCTGTTCACTGGCGGTGGAGAAAGGGCTCTGTTCACTGGCGGGGAGGAAGCGCTCTGTTCACTGGCGGGGAGGAAGCGCTCTGTTCACTGGCGGGGAGAAACCGCTCTGTTCACGGGCAGTGGAGGAAGCGCTCTGTTCACTGGCGGGGAGGAAGCGCTCTGTTCACTGGCGGGGAGGAAGCGCTCTGTTCACTGGCGGGGTGGAAGCGCTCTGTTCACTGGCGGGGAGGAAACACTCTGTTCACTGGCGGGGAGGAAGCGCTCTGTTCACTGGCAGGGAGGAAGCGCTCTGTTCACTGGCAGGGAGGAAGCGCTCTGTTCATTGGCAGGGAGGAAGCGCTCTGTTCACTGGCAGGGAGGAAGCGCTCTGTTCATTGGCGGGGAGGAAGTGCTCTGTTCACTGGCGGTAGAGGAAGCGCTCTGTTCACTGGCAGGGAGGAAGCGCTCTGTTCATTGGCAGGGAGGAACCGCTCTGTTCACTGGCGGTGGAGGAAACGCTCTGTTCACTGGCGGGGAGGAAGCGCTCTGTTCATTGGCAGGGAGGAAGCGCACTGTTCACTGGCAGGGAGGAAGCGCTCTGTTCATTGGCAGGGAGGAACCGCTCTGTTCACTGGCGGTGGAGGAAGCGCTCTGTTCACTGGCGGTGGAGGAAACGCTCTGTTCACTGGCGGGGAGGAAGCGCTCTGTTCACTGACGGGGAGGAAGTGCTCTGTTCACTGGCGGTGGAGTAAGCGCTCTGTTCACTGGCGGGGAGGAAGCGCTCTGTTCACTGGCGGGGAGGAAACGCTCTGTTCACTGGCGGGGAGCAATCGCTCTGTTCACTGGCGGGGAGGAAACGCTCTGTTCACTGGCGGGGAGTAAGCGCTCTGTTCACTGGCGGTGGAGGAAGCGCTCTGTTCACTGGCGGGGAGGAAACGCTCTGTTCACTGGCGGGGAGGAAGCGCTCTGTTCACTGACGGGGAGGAAGTGCTCTGTTCACTGGCGGTGGAGGAAACGCTCTGTTCACTGGCGGGGAGGAAGCGCTCTGTTCACTGGCGGGGAGGAAACGCTCTGTTCACGGGCGGTGGAGGAAGCGCTCTGTTCACTGGCGGTGGAGTAAGCGCTCTGTTCACTGGCGGGGAGGAAGCGCTCTGTTCACTGGCGGGGAGGAAGCGCTCTGTTCATTGGCGGGGAGGAAGCGCTCTGTTCACTGGCGGTGGAGGAAGCGCTCTGTTCACTGGCGGGGAGGAAGCGCTCTGTTCACTGGCGGGGAGGAAGCGCTCTGTTCACTGGCGGGGAGGAAGCGCTCTGTTCATTGGCGGGGAGGAAGCGCTCTGTTCACTGGCGGGGAGGAAGCGCTCTGTTCATTGGCGGGGAGGAAGCGCTCTGTTCACTGGCAGTGGAGGAAGCGCTCTGTTCACTGGTGGGGAGGAAGCGCTCTGTTCACTGGCAGGGAGGAAGCGCTCTGTTCACTGGCAGGGAAGAAGCGCTCTGTTCACTGGCGGGGAGGAAGCACTCTGTTCACTGGCGGTGGAGAAAGCGCTCTGTTCACTGGCAGGGAGGAAGCGCTCTGTTCACTGGCAGGGAAGAAGCGCTCTGTTCACTGGCGGGGAGGAAGCACTCTGTTCACTGGCAGGGAGGAAGCGCTCTGTTCACTGGCGGTGGAGGAAGCGCTCTGTTCACTGGCGGGGAGGAAGCGCTCTGTTCACGGGCGCTGGAGGAAGCGCTCTGTTCACTGGCGGGGAGGAAGCGCTCTGTTCACTGGCGGGGAGGAAGCGCTCTGTTCACTGGTGGGGAGGAAACGCTCTGTTCACTGGCGGTGGAGGAAGCGCTCTGTTCACTGGCGGGGAGGAAGTGCTCTGTTCACTGGCGGGGAGGAAGTGCTCTGTTCACTGGCGGGGAGGAAGCGCTCTGTTCACTGGCGGGGAGGAAGCGCTCTGTTCACTGGCGGGGAGGAAGTGCTCTGTTCACGGGCGGTGGAGGAAGCGCTCTGTTCACTGGCGGGGACGAAGCGCTCTGTTCACTGGCGGGGAGGAAGTGCTCTGTTCACGGGCGGTGGAGGAAGCGCTCTGTTCACTGGCGGGGAGGAAGCGCTCTGTTCACTGGCGGGGAGGAAGTGCTCTGTTCACGGGCGGTGGAGGAAGCGCTCTGTTCACTGGCGGGGAGGAAGCGCTCTGTTCACTGGCGGGGAGGAAGCGCTCTGTTCACTGGCGGGGAGGAAGCGCTCTGTTCACTGGCGGGGAGGAAGCGCTCTGTTCACTGGCGGGGAGGAAACGCTCTGTTCACTGGTGGGGAGGAAGCGCTCTGTTCACTGGCGGGGAGGAAGCGCTCTGTTCACTGGCAGGGAAGAAGCGCTCTGTTCACTGGCGGGGAGGAAGCACTCTGTTCACTGGCAGGGAGGAAGCGCTCTGTTCACTGGCGGTGGAGGAAGCGCTCTGTTCACTGGCAGGGAGGAAGCGCTCTGTTCACTGGCGGGGAGGATACGCTCTGTTCACTGGCGGGGAGGAAGCGCTCTGTTCACTGGCGGGGAGGAAGCGCTCTGTTCACTGGCGGGGAGGAAGCACTCTGTTCACTGGCAGGGAGGAAGCGCTCTGTTCACTGGCAGGGAGGAAGCGCTCTGTTCACTGGCGGGGAGGATACGCTCTGTTCACTGGCGGGGAGGAAGCGCTCTGTTCACTGGCGGGGAGGAAGCGCTCTGTTCACTGGCGGGGAGGAAGCACTCTGTTCACTGGCAGGGAGGAAGCGCTCTGTTCACTGGCAGGGAGGAAGCGCTCTGTTCACTGGCGGGGAGGATACGCTCTGTTCACTGGCGGGGAGGAAGCGCTCTGTTCACTGGCGGGGAGGAAGCGCTCTGTTCACTGGCGGGGAGGAAGCGCTCTGTTCACTGGCGGGGAGGAAGCGCTCTGTTCACTGGTGGGGAGGAAACGCTCTGTTCACTGGCGGTGGAGGAAGCGCTCTGTTCACTGGCGGGGAGGAAACGCTCTGTTCACTGGCGGTGGAGGAAGCGCTCTGTTCACTGGCGGGGAGGAAGCGCTCTGTTCGCTGGCGGGGAGGAAGCGCTCTGTTCACTGGCGGGGAGGAAGCGCTCTGTTCACTGGTGGGGAGGAAACGCTCTGTTCACTGGCGGGGAGGAAGCGCTCTGTTCACTGGCGGTGGAGGAAGCGCTCTGTTCACTGGTGGGGAGGAAACGCTCTGTTCACTGGCGGGGAGGAAACGCTCTGTTCACTGGCGGTGGAGGAAGTGCTCTGTTCACTGGCGGGGAGGAAGCGCACTGTTCACTGGCGGGGAGGAAGCGCACTGTTCACTGGCGGGGAGGAAACGCTCTGTTCATTGGCGGGGAGGAAACGCTCTGTTCACTGGCGGGGAGGAAGCGCTCTGTTCACTGGTGGGGAGGAAGCGCTCTGTTCACTGGCGGGGAGGAAGCGCACTGTTCACTGGCAGGGAGGAAACGCTCTGTTCATTGGCGGGGAGGAAACGCTCTGTTCACTGGCGGGGAGGAAGCGCTCTGTTCACTGGCGGGAAGGATACGCTCTGTTCACTGGCGGGGAGAAAGCGCTCTGTTCACTGGCGGGAAGGAAGCGCTCTGTTCACTGGCGGGGAGGAAGCGCTCTGTTCACTGGCGGGGAGGAAGCGCTCTGTTCACTGGTGGGGAGGAAACGCTCTGTTCACTGGCGGGGAGGAAGTGCTCTGTTCACTGGCGGGGAGGAAGCGCTCTGTTCACTGGCGGGGAGGAAGCGCTCTGTTCACTGGCGGGGAGGAAGTGCTCTGTTCACTGGCGGGGAGGAAGCGCTCTGTTCACTGGCGGGGAGGAAGCGCTCTGTTCACTGGCGGGAAGGATACGCTCTGTTCACTGGCGGTGGAGGAAGCGCTCTGTTCATTGGCGGTGGAGGAAGCGCTCTGTTCACTGGTGTTGAGGAAGCGCTCTGTTCACTGGCGGGGAGGAAGCGCTCTGTTCACTGGCGGTGGAGGAAGCGCTCTGTTCACTGGCGATGGAGGAAGCGCTCTGTTCACTGGCGGGGAGGAAGCGCTCTGTTCACTGGCGGGGAGGAAGCGCTCTGTTCACTGGCGGGGAGGAAGCGCTCTGTTCACTGGCGATGGAGGAAGCGCTCTGTTCACTGGCGGGGAGGAAGCGCTCTGTTCACTGGCGGGGAGGAAGCGCTCTGTTCACTGGCGGGGAGGAAGCGCTCTGTTCACTGGCGGTGGAGGAAGCGCTCTGTTCACTGGCGGGGAGGAAGCGCTCTGTTCACTGGCGGGGAGGAAGCGCTCTGTTCACTGGCGGGGAGGAAGCGCTCTGTTCACTGGCGGGGAGGAAGCGCTCTGTTCACTGGCGGGGAGGAAGCGCTCTGTTCACGGGCGGTGGAGGAAGCGCTCTGTTCACTGGCGGGGAGGAAGCGCTCTGTTCACTGGCGGGGAGGAAGCGCTCTGTTCACTGGCGGTGGAGGAAACACTCTGTTCACTGGCGGTGGAGGAAGCGCTCTGTTCACTGGCGGGGAGGAAGCGCTCTGTTCACTGGCGGGGAGGAAGCGCTCTGTTCACTGGCGGGGAGGAAGCGCTCTGTTCACTGGTGTGAGGAAGCGCTCTGTTCACTGGCGGGGAGGAAGCGCTCTGTTCACTGGCGGGGAGGAAGCGCTCTGTTCACTGGCGGTGGAGGAAGCGCTCTGTTCACTGGCGGGGAGGAAGCACTCTGTTCACTGGCGGGGAGGAAGCGCTCTGTTCACTGGCGGTGGAGGAAGCGCTCTGTTCACTGGCGGTGGAGGAAGCGCTCTGTTCACTGGCGGTGGAGGAAGCGCTCTGTTCACTGGTGGGGAGGAAGCGCTCTGTTCACTGGCGGGGAGGAAGCGCTCTGTTCACTGGCGGTGGAGGAAGCGCTCTGTTCACTGGCGGGGAGGAAGCACTCTGTTCACTGGCGGGGAGGAAGCGCTCTGTTCACTGGCGGTGGAGGAAGCGCTCTGTTCACTGGCGGGGAGGAAGCGCTCTGTTCACTGGCGGTGGAGGAAGCGCTCTGTTCACTGGCGGTGGAGGATACGCTCTGTTCACTGGTGTTGAGGAAGCGCTGTGTTCACTGGCGGGAAGGATACGCTCTGTTCACTGGTGTTGAGGAAGCGCTCTGTTCACTGGCGGGGAGGAAGCGCTCTGTTCACTGGCGGTGGAGGAAGCGCTCTGTTCACTGGCGGGGAGGAAGCGCTCTGTTCACTGGTGTTGAGGAAGCGCTCTGTTCACTGGCGGTGGAGGAAGCGCTCTGTTCACTGGTGTTGAGGAAGCGCTCTCTTCACTGGCGGGGAGGAAGCGCTCTGTTCACTGGCGGGGAGGAAGCGCTCTGTTCACTGGCGGGGAGGAAGCGCTCTGTTCACTGGCGGGGAGGAAACGCTCTTTTCACTGGCGGGAAGGATACGCTCTGTTCACTGGTGGGGAGGATGCGCTCTGTTCACTGGTGTTGAGGAAGCGCTCTCTTCACTGGCAGTGGAGGAAGCGCTCTGTTCACTGGCGGGGAGGAAACGCTCTTTTCACTGGCGGGAAGGATACGCTCTGTTCACTGGTGGGGAGGATGCGCTCTGTTCACTGGTGTTGAGGAAGCGCTCTGTTCACTGGCGGGACGGATACGCTCTGTTCACTGGCAGGGAGGAAGCGCTCTGTTCACTGGCAGGGAGGAAGCGCTCTGTTCACTGGCAGGGAGGAAGCGCTCTGTTCACTGGCAGGGAGGAAGCGCTCTGTTCACTGGCGATGGAGGAAGCGCTCTGTTCACTGGCAATGGGATGTTCCAGCCTCCCACCGCTGTTGATGGATATTGCCATCGAAGGCACCCCATGCGGTCGGGAAACCTGCGACACTGTCGGAGGGACCAGAGAATCCCACCGTCACGAATGACTGGAGAATTCCCACTTTGTTTAACTCATTGTGTAAATTTAGCAGCTCCAGCTGATAGTGACTTGTGGACAGCAGAGGATTTAATTGCTGACTGTAACTGACTCATCTTCTCAGGTTGGTTATAACCGTGCAGCCGCACTTTGGTAAGAGCCCACTCAGCTAACATTGCTCAGTGACTCGGAGTAGTAATGCAATTGGCTTCATAATTACAATCATCGTCTATTGTAATATCTCCATGGACAATTATCTAACTCAGCATAACAAAATTACAATAGAAGACAGGAACAGGAAGATCGCATTCAGCCCTTCGAACCTGTCCTGCCATTCAACTGGATCATAGCCAATCTATATCCTCACTTTGTTTACACAGTGTGTGTATATTTTACACTCAGCACACTTTGTGTGTCCGTGGGTAGGCCCCATGCCTCCACGTGAGTGTGTTGTGGTTTGAAGTCTCACACGTACGGGGCTGAGCCCACCCCTGTGCCCCTGCACTGTGAGCGATGCTGCATTCCCCCGGCGATGTGCGGGGCACAGGGGTGGGCTCAGCCCCGTACGTGTGAGACTTCAAACCACAACTCACTAACGTGGAGGCATGCTGCCTGTCGCTGTCTCTCGATCCCGCTCTGGGACCTGGTCTACCCAGTCCAGATTGATGGGGACGAAGGCTTCCTGTCTGCAATGGGCAGCACGGTAGCACAAGTGATCAGCACTGTGGCTTCACAATGCCAGGGTCCCAGGTTCGATTCCCCGCTGGGTCACTCTCTGTGCGGGGTCTGCATGTTCTCCCCGTGTCTGCGTGGGTTTCCTCCCACAGTCCAAAGACGTGCAGGTTAAGTGGATTGGCCGTGCTAAATTGCCCTTAGTGACCAAAAAAAAGGTTAGGAGGGGTTATTGAGTTACGGGGAGAGTGGAAGTGTGGGCATAAGTGGGTCGGTGCAGACTCGATGGGCCGAATGGCCTCCTTCTGCACTCGATGTTCTATGGGCAATGAGTAATGTTGTGTATTCAAAGTTGTCTCCTAGTAACTTCATCCCAAGACCCTAGCTGGCAAAGTCAGGGTGAGTGGACTCATTGGGAAGCGTGTGTTAACCCCCTCAGCCGTTAACCCCCTCAGCTGACAAACACTGGGCACAATGCAAATGTGGTAACCATTTAATATACTGCCCAGGGCTGTACATACAATTTTCCCCCTTCCAGTCTCGTGTCACTCTCCCTCTCCCTCTCCTGTCTCTCCTTTCTCTCTTTCCATCTCTCCGTTTCTCACTCTCTTTGCAGCTCTCTCCTATCTGTCTTTTTTGTCTCCATTTCCTAATAATACTCTTTATGGTCACAAGTCGGTTTACATTAACACGGCAATGAAGTTACTGTGGAAAGCCCCCAGTCGCCACACTCCGGCGCCTGTTCGGGTACACGGATAGAGAATTCAGAATGGCCAATTCACTTAACAAGCACGTCTTTCAGGACAACCACTGTGCTGCTAATGTGCTTCTCTGGCTTACCGCATCAGCTGCTCTCCTCTCTCCCCACTTTGTCTCTTTCTCCATTTCCTTCTCTCTGCCTCTGCCTTCCCTCCCCTGCCCCTCGTCTCCACTCTCTCCAATATGTAGCATGCCTCTATTGCAGTGAAAGAAGACAGCAGGCATGTTATCTTCTGCCTAATTAGGTTTTGTAAATGCCTTTCGCAAGGCAATTATAAAAAATCAGCATTATTAAAAAGCAGCAGGTTTCCATTCTCAGTAACATGTAAATTCCACGATGGAAGCTCTGGAAATGTTTCTGACGGCATGATGCTCTTAACCGCTACGTGTGATAATTTATTAAACAATAATTATAGGTAATTTAAAATTGGATGTTTATAATGCAATCCTGTGCTTAAAGAGAATCAAACAAATTAACCTAAAGAGTTCACTGTTGAATGCAGAGTCTGATAATCCCATATCTTGTGCTGTCTTATTACCCAGTGTCTAAGTGGTTTCAATGTCGTGTCCAATGTGTCACACGCCCAGTCGCAGCCTCAGACCCCTTTCTATCTTGAGTTGGATAATAAAGGGCTGGTTTAGCACAGGGCTAAATCGCTGGCTTTGAAAGCAAACCCAGGCAGGCCAGCAGCGCGGTTCAATTCCCGTACCAGCCTCCCCGAACAGGCGCCGGAATGTGGGCGACTAGGGGCTTTTCACAGTAACTTCATTTGAAGCCTACTTGTGACAAGAAGCGATTTTCATTTCATTTCATTGCATGATGGGGGGACCATTCCCGAGCCATCATCACCATCCCTCCCCCTGGGAACTCTCTGAGATAAAACCAGAAATTCCTCAACCTTGGTGCATTCAAGATAAGCGTTTTGTTTCTTTATTCATTCACAGGGTGTGGGCATTGCTGAAAAGCCAGTGATTGTTGCCAATCCTTAGTTGCCCTTGAACTGAGTTGCTTGCTTGATCATTTCAGAGGCCGGCTAAGAGTTAATCACATTCCTGTGGGTCTGGAGTCAGTGGTAGACCAGACAGACATAGGGGGCGGGATTCTCCCAACGGGGGTCTAAGTGCCGACGGCGGAATAAAAACCGGAGTGTTTTACTCCGGCTTCGGCGCCCATTCCCAGACCCCTATTCTCCCCCCTCCGTGGGGCTAGCAGGGGCGTCGCGCGATGTAGGGGGGCGGGGCCTCGGCGCGGCATCAGAGACCCTGGGCTGTGTAAAAGACCGCCCCGCACAAGGCCGCCCCCCCCCCCCCCCCAAAATGGCGCATGGATCCAGGCTCGCCGGCGGAAGAAAGGAGAGGCCGGCCCGCCGATCGGTGGGTCCCGATCGCGTGCCAGTCCACTCCGGAGGGCCTCCCCGGGGTTGGAACCCCCCTCCGCCCCCACAGGCCGCTCCCGGCCCTTGAAGCCCGAGGTCCCGCCGGCCCGACAGCAGGTTAGAACGGCGCCGGTGGGACTATCATTCTTCTCGCCGGGCGCTCGGCCCATCCGGGCCAGAGAATCGCCGCTCGCCGCGGCCCGTCGCAATTAATGCGGCGCTGGTTTCGGGGGGGGGGGGGGGGGAGAGAACCCCGGCCAGGGAGTGAGGAGGTATAGGAGATTTCTTTTGTTCGTTCATGGGACGTGGGCAACGCCGGCTGTGCCAGCATTTATTGCCCATCCCTAATTGTCCTTGAGGAGTCAGTTAAGAGTCAACCACTTCGCTGTGGGTCTGGAATCACATGTAGGCCAGATCGGGTAAGGACGGCAGATTTCCTTCCCTAAAGGACATTAGTGAACCAGATGGGTTTTTCCAACAATCGTTTCATGGTCATCATTAGACTTTTAATTCCAGATTTTTACTGAATTCAAATTTCACCATCTGCAGTGGGGGGATTCGAACCCAGATCCCCAGAGCATTACTCTGGGTCTCTGATTTTCCTCGTCCAGCGACAACACCACCTTCCAGGGGCTCAAAATCAGCCAAATCCCCAGGCCCGGGTGTGTTGCATCCCAGACTGCTGTGGGAGGCAAGGGAAGAAATTTTAGGGGCTCTGACCCAAATTTTAATTCCTATCTGGCCACAGTAGTAGGAGGACAGCTGTTCCACTTTTCAAGATGGGAGGTGGTGATAAGCCAGGGAATTACAGACCAGTGAGCCTCACATCGGTGGTAGGGAAGCTATTGGAGAAAATTCTGAAGGAGAGAATCTATCTCCACTTGGAGAGGTTAGGTTTGATCAGGGATAGTCAGCATGGCTTTGGCAGAGGGGGGTCATGCCTAACAAATTTGATTGAATTTTGTGAGGAAGTGACCAGGTGTGTCGATGAGGGTGGTGCAGTTGATGTAGAATCCAACAAAGCCTTTGACAAGGTCCCCATGGGACAGTGATAAAGGAGGCAAAAGAACATGGGATCCAGGGTAACTTGACAAATTAGATCTAAAACTGGCTTAGTGGTAGGAGACAGAGGGTGGTGTACATAAGAACATAAGAACTAGGAGCAGGAGTCGGCAATTCAGCCCCTCAAGCCTGCTCCACCGTTCAATACGATCATGGCTGATTTCATCCTGGCCTCAACTCCACCTCCTGCCCGTTCTCCATAACCCTTCAACCCATTACTAATTAAAAATCAGAGAACATACAGTGCAGAAGGAGGCCATTCGGCCCATCGAGTCTGCACCGACCCACTTAAGCCCTCACTTCCACCCTATCCCTGTAACCCAATAACCCCTCCTAACCTTTTTGGTCACTGAGGGCAATTGATCATGGCCAACCCACCTAACCTGCACATCTTTGGACTGTGGGAGGAAACCAGAGCACCCGGAGGAAACCCACGCACACACGGGGAGAACGTGCAAACTCCACACAGATAGTGACCCAAGCCGGGAATCGAACCTGGGACCCGAGAGCTGCGAAGCTGCAGTGCTACCCACTGTGCTACTGTGCTGCCCTTAATATGTCTATCTCCTCCTTAAATTTACTCAAAGATCCGGCATCCACCGTACTCTGGGCTGGCGAATTCCACAGACTCATGAACCTTTGAGAGAAGTAATTACTCCACATCTCTGTTTTAAATCTGCTCCCCCATATCCTCTTGTTCTGGAAGGTTGTTTGTGTGACCAGAGGCTGCTGTTCAGTGGTATACCACAGCGATCAGTGCTAGGTCCCTTATTGGCTGTGATATATATGAATGATATCGATGAGAATGTGGGGCGGGGGGGGGGGGGGGGGGAATGATAAGATTGCGGATGACACAGAGATTGGCAGGGTGGTAAACGGTGAGGAGAAAGGTTTCAGGTTGCAAGAAGATATCGTCGGGCTGGCTAGATGGACAGGTGATGCATTTTGGAAGGAGTACCTAGACAAGAGAGTACTCAATGAATGACAGGACACTAGGAAGGCTGAGGGGGGACCTGATTCCGATGTATAAAATTATCAGAGGTATGGACAGGGAGCAGATGTTCCCCTTAGTTGAATGGTCAATAATGAGGGGGTATAATTTTAACAATAATAATCTTTATTATTGTCTTAAGGAAGCTTACATTAACACTGCAGTGAAGTTACTGGGAAAATCCCTTAGTCGACACACGACAGCGCCTGTTCGGGTACACAGAGGGAGAATTCAGAATGTCCATTCACCTAACAATTTTTAAAAGATGTAAATTCAGAGTACCCAGTTCAATTTTATTCCCATTAAGGAGCAATTTAGTGTGGCCAACTCACCTAACCTGCACATCTTTGGGTTGTGGGGGTGAGACCCACGCAGACACGGGGAGAATGTGCAAACGCCACACAGACAGTGACCTAGGCCAGGATTGAACCTGGGTCCTCAGCACCGTAGGCAGCAGTGCTAATGACTATGCCACCGTGCTGCCCTCACCAGTCACCTGAGAAGCACGTCTTTCGGGACTGTGGGAGGAAACCGGAGCACCCGGAGGAAACCCACGCAGACACGGGGAGAACGTGCAGACAGTGACCCAAGCCGGGAATGGAACCCGGGTCCCTGGCGCTGTGCAACAACAGTGCTAACTGTGCTACGGCAGGAGTTTCTGAGGGAAGCATTTCTGGAAAACAAGTCTGGAATGCGCAGCCCAGGAAGGTAGTAGAAGCGGGAAACCTCACAATCTTTAAAAAGTACGTCGATGAGCGCTTGAAATGTATCATTCAAGGCCAAGGGCCAAGTGCTGGAAAGTGGGATTAGTGTAGATTAATGCATTTTGTCCATGCAGATCGATAGGCTGAAGGGGCCTTTCTGCACTGAATGACTGTATGATTCTATGACAAAGTAAAAATGGCAGATGGCACATTAGCGAACCAGATGGGTTTTTCTACAACAATTGATGTTAGTTTCAAGGCACCACTACTGAAACTGGTTTCCAATTCCAGATTTATGAATTGAATTGAAATTGCACCAGCTGCCATTGTGGGAGTTTAACCGTATCCCCAGAACTGGCCTTCTGTATTATTAGTCCAGCTTCAAACCATATATCCCCTTCATTACCAAGTGTCTCGAGATGTGTAATAAGAACAAAGAACAAAGAAAAGTACAGCACAGGAATAGGCCCTTCGGCCCGCCAAGCCTGCGCCGACCATGTTGCCTGTCTAAACTACAATCTTCTACACTTCCGGGGTCCGTATCCCTCTATTCCCATCCTATGTCAAGATGCCCCTTAAACGTCACCATCGTCCCTGCTTCCACCACCTCCTCCGGCAACGAGTTCCAGGCACCCACTACCCTCTGTGTAAAAAAGTTGCCTCGCACATCTCCTTGCCCCTCGCACCTTAAACCTATGCCCCCTAGTAATTGACCTCTGTTGCCGATTTCTCTTCACTATGCTCTTTACTCTGGCTCTGTCCCAATTAGGGCAATCAGTGAATTTACCTTCTTTCTATACTGTCTGTGTCCAAATGCTCAGAGTCGCCAGGTATCGAATGATACCACCACAAGTTTCAACCGGCTATCGATCAAAGAGCCAAACTCCAGTTGGTTAGTTCAAGGTCAAGGGTACTTTATTTACATACAATCAGGCATGCAACATGTTAACTACACTTATTACAAAGACAACCTGTACTTAACTTCTGGCACCCGGCTTAGGTCAGGAAACAGTGGCCGCTGTTCAATACTGGATCTCTCGGGTTCGAAGGGGTAACTGCTGCTCAGCTGGGCTCATCCGCCTGGTAGCGGTCGTTGAACTCGAACTTGCTTCTGGTGTTGCTATGATTGGCGATGGCCGCGACCGGGGTACCAAGGCCAAAAGAGAGCGAGCATATGGCGAACTCTTCCTTTATACTTGGGGGCTTTCGCGCTCTTTTGGGCGGCCGTTCGTTTTGGGACTTACTAATTGGCTGATCCCTGATCGCTCCGTTCGATTCCTTAGACAATAAGTGGGCGGGGATCTGGATGGCTGGGCGTGTCTCAAGCGGTCACTGACCCCGTTGTTTTGTGTCTCCCTTGGACAGGGAGTGGCGCCAAAATGTCTGGCACTGTTCTGGTTGCTGGAGTACCAGTCCTTTGTGTTGGGGGAGATGGGCCATCGCCTGCTAAACGGCCTGATTAACATGCTAATGGGACGGGGTTTCGATACCATCTGGACTTTGCTGACAAATATGCATTTCAGGCTCAGAACCTGCCTGACTCTTGGCTTGTCCATTTTATCCATCAATCGTTGCGAGTTGGAAGTGGCCATCCCAGATGGCTACACCCCTCTACCCTGGGAAAAAGTCTCTGACTATCCACTCTCTCTGTGCCCCTCATAATTTTGTAGACCTCTATCAGGTCGCCCCTCAACCTTCTTCGTTCCAGTGAGAACAAACCGAGTTTATTCAACCGCTCCTCATAGCCAATGCCCTCCATACCAGGCAACATTCTGGTAAATCTCTTCTGCACCCTCTCTAAAGCCTCCACATCCTTCTGGTAGTCTGGCGACCAGAATTGAACACTATACTCCAAATGAGGCCTAACTAAGGTTCTATACAGCTGCAAAATGACTTGCCAATTTTTATACTCAATGCCCCGGCCAATGAAGGCAAGCATGCCGTATGCCTTCTTGACTACCTTCCCCACCTGTGTTGCCCCTTTCAGTGACCTGTGGACCTGTACGCCTAGATCTCTCGGACTGTCAATACTCTTGAGGGTTCTACCATTCACTGTATATTCCCTACCTGTATTAGACCTTCCAAAATGCATCACCTCACATTTGTCTGAATTAAACTCCATCTGTCATCTCTCCGCCCAAGTCTCCAAACAATCTAAATCCTGCTGTATCCTCTGACAGTCCTCATCACTATCTGCAATTCCACCAACCTTTGTGTCGTCTGCAAACTTATTAATCAGACCAGTTTCATTTTCCTCCAAATCATTTATATATACTACGAACAGTAAAGGTCCCAGCACTGATCCCTGCGGAACACCACTAGTCACAGCCCTCCAATTAGAAAAGCATCCTTCCATTGCTACTCTCTGCCTTCTATGGCCTAGCCAGTTCTGTATCCACCTTGCCAGCTTGTAGCGCACAAAGACTCCCGAGAGACGAATAGAGGTGAAGTCGATGAGGCTTTATTAAGCGTGACTTGTTCCCCGCAGTTCAGTAACAGACTGGCCTGCGGGGGAGAACTCCTGGTTCTTATACTCCGCCTTCAGGGCGGAGCTAGAGGTCAACAGCCAACCAGGACCCGGGATCTGTCAGCCAATGACATCACGGCTTCACAGTCCCACATGACCCCTAATGCATACTACCACATTCACCCCTTGTTAAAAATGAACCCGGCGGGGTGGTGCTTCGCATGGTGGTAGAGGTTTACAAGGCTGGTCCTGGGAGGAAAAACTTTTGCATGTCATCACAGTATGTACAGGGTATTTTTTGTTTTGAACTATTTACAGTATTCGTAAGAGGGAAAAAGGTAAAAAAATTCTCGTTAAAGTCCACAACATTCTAGTGTTACACCGATGCCACAAGTCGGTCGGGGGGTCTGGTCGTCCTTGTCGATCGCCTCAGCCCTGGTGGTGGTGGTGCTTGTTCCAGTGTTGTCGCCTCCGGGAGCTTTACGGTTTCTGCTTCAGCTTCACTTCTGGTCGGACCTGGGAGGAGGACTGATCCTCCCAGGAAGGGGGCTGTCGCGGGGTGCGCCGGTGGCAGGGAGGGGGTGATAGGTGTCGGGGGAGGTGTGCGTGTTGCCGGCGGGCGCCAGATCTCGCAGGGAGACCGTGTCCTGTCGGCCGTCGGGGTACTCCACGTAGGCGTACTGCGGGTTCGCGTGGAGGAGGTGAACCCTCTCGACCAACTGGTCCGACTTGTGCGCCCGCACATGTTTCCGGAGCAAGATGGGTCCTGGGGCCGCCAGCCAGGTCGGCAGCGACGTTCCAGAGGAGGACTTCCTGGGGAAGACAAGGAGGCGCTCATGAGGCGTTTGGTTAGTAGTGGTACACAGTAGCGACCGGATGGAGTGGAGGGTGTCCGGGAGCACCTCCTGCCACCGTGAAACTGGGAGATCCCTGGACCGTAGGGCCAGTAGGACGGTCTTCCAGACCGTGCCGTTCTCCCTCTCTACTTGCCCGTTCCCCCGGGGGCTGTAGCTGGTCGTCCTGCTTGAGGCTATGCCCTTGCTGAGCAGGAACTGGCGCAGCTCGTCACTCATGAAAGAGGACCCCCTGTCGCTGTGGACGTATGCGGGGCAACCGAACAGTGTGAAGATGGTGTTCAGGGCTTTAATGACTGTGGCCGCGGTCATGTCAGAGCAGGGAATGGCGAATGGGAAGCGGGAGTATTCGTCCACCACATTAAGAAAATATGTGTTGCGGTCGGTGGAGGGGAGGGGCCCTTTGAAATCGAGACTAAGGCGTTCAAAGGGGCGGGAAGCCTTAATCAGATGCGCACCATCCGGCCTGAAAAAATGCGGTTTGCATTCCGCGCAGATGTGGCAGTCCCTTGTGACTGTACGGACCTCCTCTAAAGAGTATGGGAGATTGCGGGACTTGATGAAGTGGAAAAACCGAGTGACCCCCGGGTGGCGAATGGGAAACGGGAGTACTCGTCCACCACGTTCAGGAAGTATGCGTTGCGGTCGGTGGAGGGGAGGGGCCCTTTGAAATCCAGACTGAGGCGTTCAAAGGGACGGGAAGCCTTGATCAGGTGCGCTCTATCTGGCCTGAAAAAGTGCGGTTTGCACTCTGCGCAGATGTGGCAGTACCTGGTGACTGTACGGACCTCCTCCACAGAGTAGGGGAGGTTGCGGGACTTTATAAAATGGTAGAACCGAGTGACCCCCGGGTTGCAGAGGTCCTCGTGGAGGGCTTGGAGATGGTCCATTTGTGTGTTGGCACATGTGCCGCGGGATAGGGCATCGGACGGCTCGTTCAGCTTTCCGGGACGGTACAAGATCTCGTAGTTGAAGGTGGAGAGCTCGATCCTCCACCTTAAGATCTTGTCATTTTTAATTTTGCCCCGCTGTGCATTATCGAACATGAAGGCTACCGACCGTTGGTCAGTGAGGAGAGTGAATCTCCTGCCGGCCAGGTAATGCCTCCAATGTCGCACAGCTTCCACTATGGCTTGGGCTTCCTTTTCCACTGATGAGTGGCGGATTTCTGAGGCGTGGAGGGTTCGGGAGAAGAAGGCCACGGGTCTGCCCACTTGGTTAAGGGTAGCCGCTAGAGCTACATTGGAGGCGTCGCTCTCGACCTGGAAGGGGAGGGACTCGTCGATGGCGCGCATCGTGGCCTTTGCGATATCCGCTTTGATGCGGCTGAAGGCCTGGCAAGCCTCTGTCGACAGGGGGAAGGTCGTGGTCTGTATTAGGGAGGCAGGCCTTGTCTGCGTACTGGGGGACCCACTGGGCGTAATATGAAAAGAACCCCAGGCAGCGTTTTAGGGCTTTTGAGCAGTGAGGGAGGGGAAATTCCATGAGGGGGCGCATACGTTCGGGGTCGGGGCCTATTATCCCATTGCGCACTACATATCCCAAAATGGCTAGCCGGTTTGTGCTAAAAACGTACTTGTCCTCGTTGTATGTGAGGTTCAAGGCTTTAGCGGTCTGGAGGAATTTTTGGAGGTTGGCGTCGTGGTCCTGCTGATCGTGGCCGCAGATGGTTACATTGTCGAGATACGGGAACGTGGCCTGCAACCCGTGTTGATCAACCATTCGGTCCATCTCTCGTTGGAAGACCGAGACCCTGTTTGTGACGCCAAATGGGACCCTTAGGAAGTGGTATAATCGCCCGTCTGCCTCGAAGGCTGTGTACTTGCGGTCACTTGGGCGGATGTGGAGCTGATGGTAGGCGGACTTGAGGTCCACGGTGGAGAAGACCTTATATTGGGCAATCCGATTGACCATGTCGGATATGCGGGGGAGAGGGTACGCATCTAGCTGTGTGTACCTGTTGATGGTCTGGCTATAATCTATGACCATCCTTTGCTTCTCCCCTGTCTTTACTACTACCACCTGTGCTCTCCAGGGACTATTGCTGGCCTGGATTATGCCTTCCTTCAGTAGCCACTGGACTTCGGACCGAATGAATGTCCGGTCCTGGGCGCTGTACCGTCTGCTCCTCGTGGTGACGGGTTTCCAATCCGGGGTGAGGTTTGCAAACAAGGATGGGGGCTCAACCTTGAGGGTTGCGAGGCCGCAGATAGTGAGTGGGGGTATTGGGCCGCCGAATTTGAAAGTTAGGCTCTGCAGGTTGCACTGGAAGTCTAATCCCAGTAATGTGGGCGCGCAGAGTTGGGGAAGGACGTAGAGCCTGTAGTTTTTAAATTCCCTCCCTTGCACCGTTAGGGTCACTATGCAGAAGCCTTTGATCTGTATGGAGTAGGATCTTGCAGCTAGGGAAATCTTTTGCGCACTGGGACGGATGGTCAAAAAACAGCGTCTTACCGTGTCGGGGTGGATGAAGCTTTCTGTGCTCCCGGAGTCGACCAGGCATGGTGTCTCGTGCCCGTTGATCAGCACCGGTGTTGTCGTCGTCTGGAGCGTCTGGGGCCGTGCTTGGTCCAGCGTCATTGAGGCCAGACGTGGTCGTAGTGCTTCAGCGTCTTCCTCGAACCCTGTTGAAGCGTCGAAGCTGGGGTCCATTGTTGCCGTCCAAGATGGCGGCGGGGGTGAACAAAATGGTCGCCCCCATGCATCGCACATGGCTGGGGGGTCACAAGATGGAGGCGGGGGTGGACAAAATGGCCGCCCCCATGCATTGCACAGGGCTGGGGGGTCCCAAGATGGCGGCGCCCCTCCTCCCCTCGTGGTGGCCGGGACCCAAAATGGCGGCGCCTGCGGGTCGCACATGGGGCGCTGGGGGGGTTGGGGAGCGTTTGAAACGCGCAGGACTCCTTGTTCTCCGGGGACAGCGGTGGCCGGGACCCAAAATTGCTGCGCCTGCGGGTCGTACATAGGGCGCTGGGGGGGGGGTTGGGGAGCGTTAGAAACGCGCAGGACTGCTTCTTCTCCTGGGACAGCGGCGACCTCCCGGGACCGGCACACAGCCGCGAAATCGCCCTTTTTCCCGCAGCTCTTGCAAATCGCTGCGCGGGCCGGGCAGCGCTGCTGGGGGTGTTTCACCTGGCCGCGCCCCCCCCCCGGGACGACTTGGAGTCTGAACCGCGCAAGCCTGTGGGGTGGGGGGGGGTTTGTCGCGACGGGGGTCCACGGAGCCCAAGGGGCTGCCGCGCGGTCGGGGCCGTACGCGCAGGCGTTTCGCGCGGCTACATCCAGGGAGGCTGCAAGGGCCCGTGCCTCTGAGAGTCCCAGCGACTCTTTTTCCAAAAGTCTTTGGCGGATTTGGAGAGAGTTCATACCTGCGACAAAAGCATCGCGCATCAACATGTCCATGTGTTCAATCGCGTTTACTGGCGGGCAGCTGCAGGCCCATCCCAAAATTAGCAGCGCGGCGTAGAATTCGTCCAGCGATTCTCCGGGACTTTGCCGTCTCATTGCGAGTTGGTAGCGTGCGTAGATCTGGTTCACTGGGCGAACATAGATGCTCCTTAGTGCTGCGAACGCCGTCTGGAAATCCTCTGCGTCTTCGATGAGAGGGAAAATTTCCGGGCTTACCCTCGAGTGCAGGACCTGTAGTTTCTGGTCTTCTGTGACCCGACCGGGGGCCGTTCGGAGGTATGCTTCGAAACAAGTCTGCCAGTGTTTAAAAACTGCTGCTGAGTTCACTGCGTGGGGGCTGATCCTCAGGCATTCCGGGATGATCCTGAGCACCATAGTCCTTTAAGCACGCTTAATAAATTGTAGCGCACAAAGACTCCGGAGAGACGAATAGAGGTGAAGTCGATGAGGCTTTATTAAGCGTGACTTGTTCCCCGCAGTTCAGTAACAGACTGGCCTGCGGGAGAGAACTCCTGGTTCTTATACTCCGCCTTCAGGGCGGAGCTAGAGGTCAACAGCCAACCAGGACCCGGGATCTGTCAGCCAATGACATCACGGCTTCACAGTCCCACATGACCCCTAATGCATACTACCACACAGCTCACCTCTGATCCCATGTGACTTCACCTTTTGTACCAGTCTGCCATGAGGGACCTTGTCAAAGGCCTTACTGAAGTCCATATAGACAACATCCACTGCCCGCATCAATCATCTTTGTGACCTCCTCGGAAATTTCCTCTCTTGCCTCCTTAAGTATTCTGGGGTAGATCCCATCAGGCCCTGGGGACTTTTCCACCTTAATATTTTTGAAGTCGCCCAACACCTCGGGCGGGATTCTCCACTCCCGCGCCGAAGTACCCACGCCATCGTGAACGCCGTTGAGGTTCACGACGGCGCGAAACGGCCCCGATCCTGACTGGTTCAGGCCCCGACAATGGGCTAGGATCGGGGCCGCGTCATCTACACGCGCCAGGCCTTGTCGCCACGTAAAGGCGGCGCCGCATAGATGACTCGGCCGGCGCCGCATAACGGGTGTCATCCGCGCATGTGCAGGTTGGCCGGCGCCAACCCGCGCATGCGTGGTTTCCGTCCTCTCTGAGTCCGCCCCGCAAGAAGATGGCGGATAGATCTTCCGGGGCCGTGGAAGGAAGGAGGTCCTCCTTCAGAGAGGACGGCCTGACGATCGGTGGGCACCGATCGCGGGCCATGCCACATTTGAGGTACCCCCGGTGCAGGATCCCCCCTCCCCCCCCCCCCCCCGCAGGCCACCCCCCCCCCCGAGCGTTCCCGCGCTGTTCCCGATGGCAGCGACCAGGTGCGCACGGCGCCGGGGGGAACCCGCCGTTTTGGCCTGGCCGCTCGGCCCATCCGGGCCTGAGAATAGCGGGGGTGCCGGAGAATTGCCATTTTGGGTGTCTCCGTCGATTCTCCGGCCTGCGGCCCGCGGAACTCGACGGGGCCGTTCCCGCCGCTTGGGAGAATCGTGGGAGGGCGTCGGACCGGCATCCCGGGAAATTTTGGCGGCCCAGGCGATTCTCCCAACCGACGCGGGAGTGGAGAATCTCGCCCCTCGTCTTTTTGGATCTCAATGTGACCCAGGCTATCTACACACCCTTCTCCAGACTCAACATCCACCAATTCCTCTTTTTGGTGAATACTGATGCAAAGTATTCACTTAGTACCTCGCCCATTTCCTCTGGCTCCACACATAGATTCCCTCCCCTGTCCGTCAGTGGGCCAACCCTTTCTCTGGCTACCCTCTTGCTTTTTATGTACGTGTAAAAAGCCTTGGGATTTTCCTTCACCCTATTTTCAAATGACTTTTCGTGACCCCTTCTAGCCCTCCTGACTCCTTGCTTCAGTTCCTTCCTACTTTTCTTATATTCCACACAGGCCTCGTCTGTTCCCAGGCTTTTAGCCCTGACAAATGCCTCCTTTTTCTTTTTGACGAGGCCTACAATATCCCTTGTTATCCAAGGATCGCAAAATTTGCCATATTTATCCTTCTTCCTCACAGGAACATGTCAGTCCTGAATTCCTTTCAACTGAAATTTGAAAGCCTCCCACATGTCAGATGTTGATTTACCCTCAAACATCCACCCCCAATCGATGTTCTTCAGTACCCGCCTAATATTGTTATAATTAGCCTTCCCCCAATTTAGCACATTCACCCAAGGACCACTCTTATCCTTGTCCACCAGCACTTTAAAACTGACTGAATTGTGGTCACTGTTCCCGAAATGCTCCCCTACTGAAACTTCTACCACTTGACTGGGCTCATTCCCCAATACCAGGTCCAGTACAGCCCCTTCCCTAGTTGGACCATCTACATATTGTTTTAAGAAGCCCTCCTGGATGCTCCTTACAAACTCTGCCCCGTCCAAGCCCCTAGCACTAAGTGAGTCCCAGTCAATATTGGGGAAGTTAAAGTCTCCCATCACAACAACCCTGTTATTTTCACTCCTTTCCAAAATCTGTCTACCTATCTGCTCCTCTATCTCCCGCTGGCTATTGGGTGGCCTGTAGTAAACCCCCAACATTGTGACTGCACCCTTCTTATTCCTGATCTCTACCCATATAGCCTCACTGCCCTCTGAGGTTTCCTCCCTTAGTACAGCTACAAACCAGTAGCGCAACTCCGCCACCTCTTTTACCTCTAGAAATGTAAGAGCTAAATACAGTACTCTCCGATCTCTGGCTTAGATACCCCTCTAAATTATGATTAAGTAATTAATTAATTATGTTTAATTAGTTTAACAATGTTTAATTTTTAAATTTAGTGCAGATTTCCCTATCAGCCAATCAGGTCACAGCTTTTCTGTGACGTCACTTTTCAGTTTCCCCCCTCCCCCCAAAGTCGGATCACTCAGAATAGCAGACTATCTATCGCTTACCTGTTCCCAAGCTACTCCCTGGCTCTCTCTCTCCTGCTCCCGAAAATGAAGGCCACTGGAACCTGGGGGTAAGATATTATAAAACCTACCTTCCCAGGGTGCTCCCTGGTTTTCTCTCTGCTTCCCAGAATGCACTCTGGATCTCTCCCTGCTGATTACCAGTTACAAAGCCAAACAAAGTAAACAGAACAAAAAGGGAAACAGCACCTCCTCCCACTCCGCGCCGAATTACCACGCTGCCCCAAATTACCATGTTCCAATTCCCACTCTGGCTGGGTCTCCTTCACCTGCGCAAAGCTTACTGAGTGTGCTTTCTGTCTGTCTTTTATATAGAACCCAGCTAAACAAGATAAGTCACACTATTTAAGCTTCAAACAGAAGAATACAATGTACACCTTTGTGCCACTAAACAGGCCTCAGGTGACTGACAGATAACTGCCTCTCAGCAATTAGGGCGGGGCAGCTTCAGCCAATCAGACACTGAGCTAGACACTGACCTTTTAACTGAAAAACAGTTTTGAAGATTTGAATTCACCACTTACCTCTTTAATTACCACACTGCCCAAATTAACAAGTTCCAATTCCCACTCTGGCTGTGTCTCCTTCACCTGTGCAAAGCATTAAATTGGCATTAAGTTCCAATTCCAATTACCTTCCTGCACCTAGTGGTGCTCTAAGGTGGACGTTCGTTTGTTTCCATAGCTAGTTTTTCCTGGAACAGGTCGCTAGTCTCTTGCCAGGGGCTTATTGCTTGAGGATATCCACTCCACACCAATCTCCTTTTTTCGTTCATTCAGGGATTTGGGCATCACTGGCTAGGCCAGCATTTGGGCGGCACGGTAGCACAGTGGGTAGCACTGTTGCTTCACAGCGCCAGGGTCTCTGGTTCAATTCCTCTTGGGTCACTGTCTGTGTGGAGTCTGCACGTTCTCCCCATGTCTGGGTGAGTTTCCTCCGGGTGCTCCGGTTTCCTCCCACAAGCCCCGAAAGACGTGCTAGTTACGTGAATTGGACTTTCTGAATTAGTGAACCAAGTGGGGTTTAGCAACCATCAACAATGGTTTCATATATCCTCATTGGACTTTTTTAATTCCAGATGTTTGATCAAATTTGAATTTTACTATCTGCCGTGATTGGATTCTCCTGGGTCTCTGGACCCTAGTCCAGTGTCAATACCACTGGGCCATTGCCTCCCCTTCTGACCAACAAATATCTTCAATCCATATCATTAGGGATTGACTCATTCCTGTATCTCTTAAAATTTTAATTGTTTTCCCCATTTTATTTTGTACACATTAAAAACCTTTCCCTTCACATACAAAATCCTTAAACACATCTGCCTCTGGACAAGTTGTGAACACAGTTTTACCCCTTCACTCACTCCTATTGTTTATGTTTCCCTGTGTACAAACCCTACCAGCTTCTCTTGTTCTCCGATCTCTGATTTAATACGTCCTTCAGACTTATAAATGCAACCGGTTTGCCATTAATTTCCAGCATAATGATTTTGTATGGCCCAGCCTTTTACAATATTCCTCATTCCCTCAGCAACATTATTTTTACTTTAAGGTGAAACCTCCAGGGAATTTTCAACCATTCCCTCTCTGCTTGACTGCCTTTTCTCGCACCTTCCCATTTTATATCTTTCTCAGATTTAAAAGTGTATTAAAAATAAATCTTTGACTGATGAATCAATTCATAGTCATCAGCAAACTTGCCTCACAATTTTAATTCTTTGTTCCTCCACTTAAGTTCTTGTTACTGCAGGTAATGAATCTTTGAATGTTTCCAACAAAATTACTTCTCTAAATATCTGACAGATTCCTTCCATTTTAATGTTCTCACTTATATGCTTTGTTTAACCCTTTCAAATTCAATATAAGTCTGTTTTCTTACATTTCAAAACTTTTGTCTGTAAGCCTCCGGTACTGACTCATAGGCACTCCATATAGCTTTCTTCACTGTATTATATCCCTGGCCTATCTTCTAACACAGACACAGAGATTTCATTAACCCTACGAGTTTATTCTGTAAGAGAAGCATCCAAATAACTTGCGATCATTTATTTTGTCTCACTATGTTTTCAAATTAATTTTAAAATGTCTTCACATCCTTTTCGTCAAGTTTTTGAAGTGCTTGTACAAATCTAATCATCTCCCTATTAAGTTCATGTCTAGAACTGTGTCCTTCCTCAACCTGCTCTGGTGTCTCCACTTTAATTGCCAGTATTTTAAGATGAAATGCTCTCTCATTCTCCTTTTCCCTCTCTGCCATTGCTAACGTCTACATTTCTAATTCCCTTTGAAAAGTTCTCTCTTTTTTCCCTTTCCTCTATTTCCCTTTTCTTTTTGCTTTTCCTGCATCTCTAGTTCAGGTTTTTTTTTTCATTTCTAATTCTTTTCCTTTTTCCTTTTCCTGCATTTCTAATTGTTTCGTTTGTAATTGAATTTTTGCTAATTCAATTTCCTCACTTTTTGGTCTGACAACTCTCGTGCATTTAAATGCTTTGTGATTCTTTCAACTACCTCCGCCGTCTTCATCCCTGCAAATAAACCTAACTAACATATTTGCCAATTCCATCAATCTAGATTTAGGCACACTATTCAGACTTTCCAAGGTTGATTGAGATTTTTGAAGGGGTAACCAAGAAGGTAGATGAGGGCAGTGCAGTCGACGTTGTCTACATGGACTTTAGCAAGGTCTTTGACAATGTACCGCATGGTAGGTTGTTGCATAAGTTTAAATCTCACGGGATCCAGGGTGAGGTAGCCAGTTGGATACTAAATTGGCTTGACGACAGAAGACAAAGGGTGGTTGTAGAGGGTTATTTTTCAAACTGGAGGCCTGTGACCAGTGGTGTGCCTCAGGGATCGGTGCTGGGTCCACTGTTACTTGTTATTTATGTTAACGATTTGGATGAGAATTTAGGAGGCATGGTTAGTAAGTTTGCAGATGACACCAAGATTGGAGGCATAGTGGACAGTGAAGAAGGTTATCTAAGATTGCAACGGGATCTTGACCAATTGGGCCAGTGGGTCGATGAATGGCAGATGGAGTTTAATGTGGATAAATATGAGGTGATGCATTTTGGTAGATTGAATCAGGGCAGGACCTACTCGGTTAATGGTAGGGTGTTGGGGAGAATTATAGAATAAAGAGATCTAGGAGTACAGATTCATAGCTTCTTGAAAGTGGAGTCACAGGTGGGCAGGGTGGTGAAGAAGGCATTCAGCATGCTAGGTTGTATTGGTCAAAAGATTGAATACAGGAATTGGGACGTGTTGCTGAAGTTGTACAAGACATTGGTAAGACCACACTTGGAATACTGTGTACAGTCCTGGTCACCCTATTATAGAAAGGATATTATTAAACTAGAAAGAGTGCAGGAAAGATTTACTAGGGTGTTACCGGGACTTAATGGTTTGAGTTATAAGAAGAGGCTGGATGGACTGGGACTTTTCTCCCTGGAGTGTAGAAGACTTAGGGGTGGTCTTATAGAGGTCTATAAAATAATGAGGGGCATAGATAAGGTAAATAGTCAACATCTTTTCCCAAAGGTAGGGGAGTCTACAACTAGAGGGCATAGGTTTAAGGTGAGAGGGGAGAGATACAAAATGGTCCAGAGGGGCAATTGCTTCACACAGAGGGTGGTGAGTGTGTGGAACGAGCTACCAGAGGCAGTAGTAGAGGCGGATACAATTTTGTCTTTTAAAAAGCATTTAGACAGTGATATGGGAAGCTGGGTATAGAGGGATACGGACCAAATGTGGGCAATTGGGACTAGCTCAGTGGTAAAAACTGGGCAGCATGAACAAAATGGGCTGAAGGGCCTGTTTCCGTGCTGTAAACCTCTTCTCACTCTATATTGTCCACTCCCAAGCAAATCTCAGCGATTACAAAAGTAATGTTGCAGTCACCTTATTTCAAATCACACACCTCCTCACTCTTGGTTCCACACTTTCCTCACTCCCGTTACGTTCAAAAGTCACAAATTCCCCCACACCTAAGGAATTGTGCCTTTCAAATCCCTCTGACGTTAAAGGTATCCCAGGATTCCAAAGGGTAACTTGGAGCACCAGTGCTTAGTGGTGTGTATTTTCAAATTGACGTACTGTGAGAATGGACATCACGGTAGCATTGTGGATAGCACAATTGCTTCACAGCGCCAGGGTCCCAGGTTCGATTCCCGGCTTGGGCCACTGTCTGTGCGGAGTCTGCACGTTCTCCCCGTGTGTGCGTGGGTTTCCTCTGGGTGCTCCGGTTTCCTCCCACAGTCCAAAGATGGGCAGGTTAGGTGGATTGGCCGTGATAAATTGCCCTTAGTGTCCAAAATTGCCCTTAGTATTGGGGTGGGGTTACTGGGTTATGGGGATAGGGTGGAGGTGTGGGCTTAGGTAGGGTGCTCATTCCAAGAGCCGGTGCAGACTCGATGGGCCGAATGGCCTCCTTCTGCACTGTAAATTCTATGATAATCTATGACATGCAAATCATGGAGGGGAATAGTCCAGTCGGTTTGTAATCAATTGATAAAAAATAGTTATTAACTTAAAAAGAAAACACACAACATGAAGGACTTTAATACACTGCAACAGCACACTTAACTACACGGATGGCGATGCACCCACAGCTTTACGTGAAGTTACCCCTTTGTTCCCATATACCTACGTTTCCTGAACTCTGAGACACTGTTTGTTCCCAAACAACGCCTAATATTATATAACCCTATGAGCTAAATCCAGCAGACAATTACCGCACACAGGTTATTTGTCCACATTTAGGAAAACCATCTTCAGTTTCAGCGAGGTGCATAATCTTCTATGTTCGAGCTTAACATTTTAACCAACTGCCCTCTCAACAATAACTAATTTCTGGGGGAGACTATTTTCTGCAGCCAGTGTGGCTATCATGGTAGCTGCCTCTACTCTGTCCCTTTCTTATTGTGCTCTGGATATAACCCTCCTTCCTTTTGATGTAGCCATCCTGTGGACCCAGCTTTTAGCATATAAGTGCCAATTTCATTATTTCTCCTCTTTGAAGTTACCACTTCTGCAACTCATTGCCTTCCACAAGTAACAAAGGTAAACATTTCCTTTCCTCGATGGTCTGCTCATTTACATATCAAAACACCATTCAGTCAGCTGACATTATCAATTCCACTCTATTTTATTTTATCCCAATTTCATTTTTTTGAATACTCCAGGAGTGAATACTGGAGTAAATGCGTCAGTTGTGATTACTCCAGGGTGAATACTCCAGGACTGAATACTCCTGGACTGAATATTCCAGGAGTGAATATTCCAGAAGTGAAAATTCCAGGAGTGAATATTCCAGGAGTGAATATTCCAGGTGTGAATACTCAAGGACTGAATACTCCGGGAGTGAATACTGGAGTAAATGCATCAGTTGTGATTACTCCAGGGTGAATACTCCAGGACTGAATACTCCAGGGTGAATACTCCAGGGTGAATACTCCAGGACTGAATACTCCAGGACTGAATATACCAGGAGTGAAAAGTCCAGGAGTGAATATTCCAGGAGTGAATATTCCAGGAGTGAAAAGTCCAGGACTGAATACTCCGGGAGTGAATACTGGAGTGAATGCACCAGTTGTGATTACTCCAGGGTGAATACTCCAGGACTGAATACTCCTGGACTGAATACTCCAGGACTGAATTCTCCATGACTGAATATTCCAGGAGTGAATATTCCAGGAGTGAATATTCCAGGTGTGAATACTCCAGGAGTGAATATTCCAGGAGTGAATATTCCAGGAGTGAATATTCCAGGAGTGAAAAGTCCAGGAGTGAATATTCCAGGAGTGAAAAGTCCAGGAGTGAATATTCCAGGAGTGAATATTCCAGGTGTGAATACTCAAGGACTGAATACTCCGGGAGTGAATACTGGAGTGAATGCACCAGTTGTGATTACTCCAGGGTGAATACTCCAGGACTGAATACTCCTGGACTGAATACTCCAGGACTGAATTCTCCATGACTGAATATTCCAGGAGTGAATATTCCAGGGGCGAATATTCCAGGAGCTAATATTCCAGGAGTGAATATTCCAGGAGTGAATATTCCAGGACTGAATACTCCAGGAGTGAATATTCCAGGAGTGAATATTCCAGGAGTGAATATTCCAGGAGTGAAAAGTCCAGGTGCAAATACTCAAGGATGAATACTCCAGGAATGAATACTCAAGGACTGAATACTCCAGGAGTGAATACTGGAGTGAATGCACCAGTTGTGATTACTCTAGGACTGAATACTCGAAGACGGAATACTCCAGGACTGAAAACTCCAGGACTGAATACTCCAGGAGTGAATACTGGAGTGAATGCACCAGTTGTGATTACTCTAGGACTGAATACTCGAAGACGGAATACTCCAGGACTGAAAACTCCAGGACTGAATACTCCAGGAGTGAATACTGGAGTGAATGCACCAGTTGTGATTACTCTAGGACTGAATACTCGAAGACAGAATACTCCAGGACTGAAAACACCAGGACTGAATACTCTAGGAGTGAATACTGGAGTGAATGCACCAGTTGTGATTACTCTAGGACTGAATACTCGAAGACGGAATACTCCAGGACTGAATACTCCAGGACTGAATACACCAGGCATACGTACTCCAGGACTGAATACTCCAGGACTGAATAATCCAGGACTGAATATACCAGGACTGAATACTCCAGGACTGAATATACCAGGACTGAATACTCCAGCACTGAATACTCCAGGATGAATACTCCAGGAATTAATACTCAAGGACTGAATACTCCAGGACTGAATATACCAGGAGTGAAAAGTCCAGGAGTGAATATTGCAGGAGTGAATATTCCAGGTGCGAATACTCCAGGATGAATACTCCAGGATGAATACTCCAGGAATGAATACTCAAGGACTGAATACTCCAGGAGTGAATACTGGAGTGAATGCACCAGTTGTGATTACTCTAGGACTGAATACTCCAAGACGGAATACTCCAGGACTGAATACACCAGGCATACGTACTCCAGGACTGAATACTCCAGTACTGAATACTCCAGGACTGAATATACCAGGACTGAATACTACAGGACGGAATACTCCAAGACTGAATACTCCAGGACTGAATATACCAGGACTGAATACTCCAGGGCTGAGTAATCCAGGACTGAATACTCCAGGACTAAATAAACCAGGACTGAATACTACAGGACTGAATACTCCAGGACTGAATACTCCAGGACTGAATACTCCAGGACTGAATACTCCAAGACTGAATACTCCAGGACTGAATACTCCAAGACTGAATATACCAGGGCTGAGTAATCCAGGACTGAATACTCCAGGACTGAATACTCCAAGACTGAATACTCCAGGACTGAATACTCCAGGACTGAATAATCTAGGACTGAATACTCCAGGACTGAATATACCAGGGCTGAGTAATCCAGGACTGAATACTCCAGGACTGAATACTCCAGGACTGAATACTCCAGGACTGAATACTCTAGGACTGAATAGTCCAGGACTGAATAAACCAGTACAGAATACTCCAGGACTGAATACTCCAGGACTGAATACTCTAGGACTGAATACTCCAGGCATGAATACTCCAGGACTGAATACTCCAGGACTGAATATACCAGGACTGAATGCTCCAGGACTGAATACTCCAGGTCTAATTACTCCAGGACTGAATACTCTAGGACTGAATACACCAGGACTGAATACACCAGGATGAATACTCCAGGACTGACTGCTCCAGGACTGAATACTCCAGGTCTGAATACACCAGGACTGAATACACCAGGACTGAATACTCCAGGACTGAATACTCTAGGACTGAATAGTCTAGGACTGAATACACCAGGACAGAATACTCCAGGACTGAATACTCCAGGACTGAATACTCTAGGACTGAATACTCCGGGCATGAATACTCCAGGACTGAATACTCCAGGACTGAATATACCAGGACTGAATGCTCCAGGACTGAATACTCCAGGTCTGAATACTCCAGGACTGAATACTCCAGGACTGAATACTCCAGGACTGAATACTCTAGGACTGAATACTCTAGGACTGAATACACCAGGACTGAATACGCCACGATTGAACACACCAGGACTGACTACTCCAGGACTGAATACACCAGGACTGAATATACCAGGAGTGAAAATTCCAGGAGTGAATATTCCAGGTGTGAATACTCCAGGACTGAATACTCCAGGACTGAATACTCCAGGCATGAATACCCCAGGACTGAATACACCAGGACTGAATTCTCCTGGATTGGATGCACAAAGGCCAAAAGGTGGTGTAATCAATCCAGGATCGGATATACCAGGAGTGGATATCTGGGGGCAGTTCGGACAAAATTCAGGCTGCCTCTATCACCGGTGGCTCTGTCAGGTTACCTGTGCTGAATACATCAGGACTCCATGATGTTGGTACCCACTGTTGTCAATATGATTGCCCTAACCTGCCATAGTCAATTATATTTCTTCTTGTCTGGTCGACACATGGGTTCATCCGATCAGGGTTGATGGTTCCGAGTAGAAAAATTGAAATGTTGAGGCTAATTGCATATTTTGGGACATTGCATGCAATCTCCTTCTGTCAGAGCTATATATACACCTATTTTGACAGTACAAATGACTATAAAAAGAGTCAGTTTGACAATATACTGCTGCTTATTAAAATAAAATCCCTTATCTATTATACTCTTGATATAAAAAATATGGGATTCTATTTTGGCGGTTGGCATTTCTTCCAATTACTGTTGATGGAGAGAAGATTCACATTCAAATTTATTCATCTCCTTGCCTCATATTTCTTGGGTTTATTATATCATCAACATTTACAATTTGGAGCTGAGAGAGAGGGATTGCTTTCGTCCAGCAGATTGGGACCTCGTGGGTAAATGCTCGGCTGTACGAGAACAGGTTGAATTCCATATCGTGCGGTCTGTTAGTTGATCTCAACGACTGCGATAGAACTGCGTTAAGTGCTCAGTTATTGAGTTTTTTCAGGATGGGGATCGATATACACTCGGACATTTGGGGAATTCGACGTGATGTTCGGACAGGAAGGTGGAGTTAAGGTCGAAAACCTTATTGGATGGCGGAGCAGGTTGCAGGGGCCCAATAACCATTCCTGATCCTAATCTGCATGTTCTTGCAGTAGAATGGAATATGTTAGACTCAGTCCCATTAATAAGAGCTAACCGTAACAGTCTGTAATGTCATGGAATCATAGAATCATAGAATTTACAGTGCAGAAGGAGGCCATTCGGCCCATCGAGTCTGCACCGGCCCTTGGAAAGAGCACCCTACCCAAGCCCACACCCCCACCCTATCCCCATAACCCAGTAACCCCAACCAACACTAAGGGCAATTTTGGACACGAAGTGGCAATTTAGCATGGTCAATACACCTAACCTGCACATCCTTGGACTGTGGGAGGAAACCGGAGCACCCGGAGGAAACCCACGCACACACGGGGAGAACGTGCAGACTCCGCACAGACAGTGACCCAAGCCGGGAATCGAACCTGGGACCCTGGAGCTGTGAAGCAATTGTGCTATCCACAATGCTACCGTGCTGCCCTTAAAAAGCAGTTCTTCGTTTTCTTGACATTGCCAACTTCCTAGGCAAATTCACCCCTAATTTGTCCAACCGTTTAAAAAAAAAAAATTTAGAGTACCCAATTCATTTTTTCCAATTTTAGGGGCAATTTAGCGCGGCCAATCCACCTACCCTGCACATCTTTGGGTTGTGGGGGTGAAACCCACGCAAACACTGGGAGAATGTGCAAACTCCACACGGACAGTGACTCAGAGTCGGCATCGAACCTGGGACCTCGGCGCCGTGAGGCAGCAATGCTAGCCACTGCGCCACCGTGCTGAAGGAAGAGACTACACTCATGTGACCTGGGACCTGAAGATATTGGTCAGACGTTACTGTAGAGTGTTCTTTTAACTGTATGTATACAAATTTGGACCATGGTAGGCCCCTCAAACTTGCTCTGCCATTTGGCCGGTCTGCATGTGCCTTGACTCCACATTCTGTCCAACCCCAATAATCTTTGACTCCCTTGGTAGTCAAGAAACTATCTACCTCTGCCTTAAAAACCTTCATTGACCCAACCTCCACTGCTCTCTGAGGGAGAGAGTTCGAAAGACCCATGACCCTCTGAGAGAGAAACATTTCCCGTCATCTTAAATGGGAGGCCCCTTATTTTTTATCTGCATCCTCTAGTTCTCTCCAGATTCTTAACACTCTCCTCAAGTATCCATCAAGCGAACCTCCTCTGAACTGAGTCTAACGTATTTATGTTTTTCAGCCAGCAAACTTTGCGAGTTTATTGAAACTGCTCCAACCCAACAACAAAATAATGTCATTCTTATGATATGGGCCAGGGTTTGGAAAACTCCAAAGTATATCATGGATTTCACCTGACCCAAAACTGTTACAGATTTTGACTATGAGGAGCACACCGGCCTGCCTTTCAGATGTTCTTCAACAAGGGGCCTTAAGCACTTTTAAACAAAACAAAATTTATTCTACTAACTCAGTTAACATTTTCTAAACACACACAGTCAGCATTTTTTTATCAACTACAAACATAAATTCCCCACACAGCTACAGTTCTCTCTATATATACAAATAATAACTTCCCTTTCTGCTGTTTCAACTTGATCACAACATCCAATAACACCAGGAAAACCCTTTTAACAAAGCAGTAAGCTTGAATTCTTTCCAGAAAACAGTTATCACTTTTAAATTACCAAGTGATCTGGACACCTTTTAACATGCTGAGAGAGAGGAGAAGCCTTATTTGTCTGAATCCAGCTACCAACAGTGTAAACCGAAAGTAAAACTCAGAGCCACAGCCCAGCTCCACCCGCACAATGACATCACTGAAGCCATGCGATAATACAAACATTTCATAAAGGGACACTCGCATGACACTTTACTGGGCTCTTTACCCAGAAAAAAGGGGCGATTAGGAGGTGGTGCGCAAGAAAGCGCCAATGTGGCTGTTTGGAGATCACCCCGGTTAGAAGGTGTGCAGGCGTCAGTGTGAACAGGATATGGCTCCGAGAGTGAGGACCGCCCCCCCTCCCCCCCCACACCCACAAACCACCACAACCCACCCATTTCAAGTCCCACACCTCCAATCCCAGAGCTCGTTTAGCGCAGGAAACTTTGTTTGGAGATGAAGTTGAAGGTTTCATCACATGGCCTTAGGTGTCGAATGGCTCCTGTCGCTGACGGAGCCGATATGTCCATCCTCGCGGACGCCAGCCTGCACGTTGTCACTCGGAAAATGACCAAGTTCTTTGATAAGCTGGATGGATGGCTCTGGGCCACCAGTCTGACTGACTGACCGTCTGACTGTTTATAGCTAGCGAACAGCAGAAATGTTTCTTACAAAAGCAGATATTTTTAATTGCCTTCTTTTGTGTTTTTGATCCCTGGGTTTGCTTGCATTTACTTGACACCTTTCAATCCTGAACACTCCAGCGCAACTCTTCTGTTGCTGTACGGGCTCTCGCTTAGATGAAATATTGAGCAGGGGCCTCAGAACAATAACTCCGTTATTGGAGTTAGCAGAAAATTGGAGGAAAGGAGGAACAGATCAATAGAATTTGATATTAAGTCCAGTTGGTCTTCAACATTTATCATTTAATGATCAGCCTTTCCAAATGAACTGCGTGCAGCTCTCAATCATATAAGCACATCCAGGATGAAGGGAAGGTAAGGCAATATCAGATAGAAACATAGGCCTGGTTTTTCCAGACCCACCCCGTAGTGTGTTTTCCAGCGGTGGAGACAAATCGCCAGTGGCCGTCGGTGGGATTTTCCGGCCATGTCAAAGTCCGCAGCGTATTGTGTGGCTCGTCCACCCAGTTCTGGAGGGGGGGGGGGCTCGCCTTCGAAGGGCATGGAAGATCCCGCCAGCAGTAAGGGTGAGATAGTCCTGCACAGAGAAAATTTACTGTACAGAAGGAGGCCGTTCAGCCCATTGTGTCTACTGCCTGAAAAAGATTAGTCTGGTCTAATCCCGCTCTTTCCACGCCACTTCAGGTAGATGTCCAGGTCTGTTTAAATGCATTGGGGGGTTTATGCCTCCTTCTGCGCTGTAGGGATTCTATGGATTCCAGCCTCCCACCACTTACTGGTTGAAAATGTTTCTCTTCAACCTACCTCTAATCAAAGAACAAAGAACAAAGAAAAGTACAGCACAGGGACAGGCCCTTTGGCCCTCCAAGCCGGTGCCGACCATGCTGCCCGACTAAACTACAATCTTCTACACTTCCTGGGTCCGTATCCCTCTATTCCCATCCTATTCATGTATTTGTCAAGATGCCCCTTAAATGTCACTATCGTCCCTGCTTCCACCACCTCCTCCGGTAGCGAGTTCCAGGCACCCACTACCCTCTGTGTAAAAAACTTGCGTCGTACATCTATTCTAAACCTTGCCCCTCTCACCTTAAACCTATGCCCCCTAGTAATTGACCCCTCTACCCCGGGGAAAAGCCTCTGACTATCCACTCTGTCTATGCCTCTCATAATTTTGTAGACCTCTATCAGGTCGCCCCTCAGCCTCCTTCATTCCAGTGAGAATTCCAAACCGAGTTTATTCAACCGCTCCTCATAGCTAATGCCCTCCATATCAGGCAACATTCTGGTAAATCTCTTCTGCACCCTCTCTAAAGCCTCCACATCCTTCTGGTAGTGTGGCGACCAGAATTGAACACTATACTCCATGTGTGGCCTAACTAAGGTTCTATACAGCTGCAACATGACTTGCCAATTTTTATACTCAATGCCCCGGCCAATGAAGGCAAGCATGCCGTATGCCTTCTTGACTACCTTCTCCACCTGTGTTGCCCCTTTCAGTGACCTGTGGACCTGTACTCCTAGATCTCTCTGACTTTCAATACTCTTGAGGGTTCCACCATTCACTGTATATTCCCTACCTGCATTAGACCTTCCAAAATGCATTACCTCACATTTGTCCGGATTAAACTCCATTTGCCATCTCTCCACCCAAGTCTCCAAACAATCTAAATCCTGCTGTATCCTCTGACAGTCCTCATCGCTATCCGCAATTCCACCAACCTTTGTGTCGTCTGCAAACTTACTAATCAGACCAGTTACATTTTCCTGCAAATCATTTATATATACTACAAACAGCAAAGGTCCCAGCACTGATCCCTGTGGAACACCACTGGTCACAGCCCTCCAATTAGAAAAGCATCCTTCCATTGCTACTCTCTGCCTTCTATGACCTAGCCAGTTCTGTAACAACCTTGCCAGCTCACCCCTGATCCCGTGTGACTTCACCTTTTGTACTAGTCTACCATGAGGGACCTTGTCAAAGGCCTTACTGAAGTCCATATAGACAACATCCACTGCCCTACCTGCATCAATCATCTTTGTGACCTCCTCGAAAAACTCTATCAAGTTAGTGAGACACGACCTCCCCTTCACAAAACCATGCTGCCTCTCACTAATACGTCCATTTGCTTCCAAATGGGAGTAGATCCTGTCTCGAAGAATTCTCTCCAGTAATTTCCCTACCACTGAAGTAAGGCTCACCGGCCTGTAGTTCCCTGGATTATCCTTGCTACCCTTCTTAAACAGAGGAACAACATTGGCTATTCTCCAGTCCTCTGGGACATCACCTGAAGACAGTGAGGATCCAAAGATTTCTGTCAAGGCCTCAGCAATTTCCTCTCCAGCCTCCTTCAGTATTCTGGGGTAGATCGGCAGAATTCGGCAACCGGCGGGGGCGGGATTCACGCCAGCCCCCGGCGATTCTCCGACCCGGTGGGGGGTCGGAGAATCTCGCCCCTGGCGTCCAATTCTCATCGCCACATTTTAAGAAGGATTTGAGGGTCCTTGAGAAAGTGCAGAGCTGATTTACCAGAACTGTTCCGGGGATGAGGTATTTTAGCTGTAAGGTTTGGTTGGAGAAGCTGGGGCCTGGAAGATTGAGGGGAGATTTTACAAAGGTCTACAGAACAATGATAGGTGTAGATAAGAGAGAAACAGAAAATATGTTCCCAATAGCTGATGGTACAAGGACCAAGGGGCACAGATTTAAGGTTTTGGGGAAGAGATGCAACAGGTCGGGGGATGGGAGGAAGAATTTTTAATGACCGGGAACTAAGTACTAACAAGAGTGCTGGAAATGGCGACATTGAATTATTTCAAAAGGAAATTGAATGGGCTCTCGAGTGTCATAAACTTGCTGGGCTGCGGGGATCGAGCGAGGGAATGGGACGGACTGGATTGCACTACTGAGAGCTGGCAGGACTAGATGAGTCAAATGTCCTCCTCCTTTACCATCACAGCTGTCACATGTCCCCTCGCACTGTCTTTTCATTAGTAAATTCAACATAATCGCTTATGCCTTTTATTTTGCATGCCTTAATCACTTCGCACCCAGAAACATCCTGGTGTTGAAGTTTGAGTCATGTTCTCGTGCTGTTGGCGACAGCTTTAGCTTGACAGCACGTGCAGAGATGGTGCGTCCACACTGATATTTCCCTTCAAACTGAAGCTGAATCCCGATTTAACTGCAAAATGATAGAGCTGTCACAGGGTGTTGTGTTAACGGCAAACTGTAACCTGTAAAATCTTTCAGTGATAATTGGCACTTGGGAGAAGCAGAAGGCTTTAATACAAACACACAACTCAACAACTTCTTACAGTGCGTGACTAGTTGGAAATCGTTTGAAGTCAGAGCAGGAATATGTTGTCATATGTGTAACTTGGAAATGCTGGATTCCATTTGTTTCATCATAGATTGAATGGGAAGGGTTAAACCTTCTGAGCCAATGCAGTATGGGCGAATGGGAATAAATAGATTGATTGCAATTCTATATAATGGGAGTTAATAGGAAGGGAATTTGACAAATGGATTTCTAATTCCTGGGAGCAAATGGAAAGGAGTTTGGTCCATTGGAATTCTGTGTAATGGGAAACAACAGGAAGGGGTTTGATCCATAATTGTTTGACTTAATAATGAGTTACAACCTGGGGCGAGATTCTGCGACCCCCCCGCTGGGTCGGAGAATCGCCGGGGGTTGGCGTGAATCCCGCCCCCGCCGGTTGCCGAAGTCTCCGGCACCAGATATTCGGCGGGGGCGGGAATCGCGCCGCGCCAGCTGGCGGGCCCTCCCGCTCGATTCTCCGGCCCGAATGGGCCAAAGTCCCGCCGCTAAAATGCGTGTCCCGCCGGCGTAAATTAAACCACCTACGTTACCGGCGGGACAAGGCGGCGCAGGCGGGCTCCGGGGTCCTGGGGGGGTGCGGGGCGATCTGACCCTGGGGGGTGCCCCCACGGTGGCCTGGCCCGCGATCGGGACCCATCGATCCGCGGGCGGGCCTGTGCCGTGGGGGCACTCTTTCCCTTCCGCCTCCGCCACGGTCTCCACCATGGCGGAGGCGGAAGAGACTCCCTCCACTGCGCATGTGCGGGAATGCCGTCAGCGGCCGCTGACGCTCCCGCGCATGCGCTGCCCGGAGATATCATTTCCACGCCAGCTAGCGGGGCACCAAAGGCCTTTTCCGCCAGCTGGCGGGGCGGAAATTCGGCCGCCGCCGACATAGCCCCTCAAGGTTGGGGCTCGGCCCCCAAAGATGCGGAGCATTCCGCACCTTTGGGGCGGCGCGATGCCCGTCTGATTTGCGCCGTTTGGGCGCCAGTCGGCGGACAGTGCGCCGTTTCCGGAGAATTTCGCCCCAGGTGTTGATCATTTTATGTAATTGTTGTTGTCAAATGGAATTCCATCTAATGGAAGTGGTCAGTCTGTGAACAGCTCTTTTTTTGTAAAAAATGTACTTTATTCATAAAATATCTGAAAGAACATTACAAACATTTCAACGTGGCCATCATCAAAGTGTAATGATATTCAGGTTCTCTACATATACCATGTTGCACTCTGCAGTACTTCAATACATTCAATAAACATTTCAGACATGTCAAAATGGTCGTTACAAAAGGTGCAATGATATTTAAGTTGTCTACATAGCTCAAGTTGCATTCTGAAGTGCTTCAATACAATTGTGATACATTTAATATTCACTGTGTACATTCAATGTGAGCATTCGGTTCAAGGGGGTTTCTGCACGATGCCCCTCCCTTCCATTCACTGTAGCTGAAAGGCCTTAGACAGTAACCTACCCCCATTGTGTCTCTGTGGCAGCTGCCCCAAGCTTAGTGCGTCCCTCAACACGTAGTCCTGGGCTTCGGAATGTGCCTCAATCGAGGACAACTCTTTGCGCTGGAAGATCAACAAGTTTCGAGCAGACCCAAAGATTGTCTTTCACCGAGTTGATGATCCTCCAGCAACTGATGTTTGCCTCAGTGTGTGTCCCTGGGAACCGCCCGTGGAGCACAGTCAGGCAGTTGTTTCCTTGAATGGGTGGATTGGGACTGTGCTGCCATGAATTTGGTGTTAGAATCAGAGAATGTGACTAACCTGGGTACACATTTAACTAACACATGAAAATACTGTTTCAGGGAAGGACATTGCTACCTTCAGAGGAGACAGAGCAGGGGAAAGAAAGAGCAAAACTAATTTTGGGAATGGTTAAGTCAGACAAGGGACCACATCTATTCTCTAAATTACAGCTCTTTGTGTAGAATTAAGCTGATTATTTTCTCACTAATAGCATCTGCAGTGCAGTTCCATACCACCTGCAAACTCTTTAATCAACAGGCATCTGTCTCCTCATCGCACTTACACGGGAGGGAACAAGCTGCTTTGAGATTAGCTTTGTGTTTGGTAAGCAATTTTCCTGCATCATTTCACATCAGCTTGTTTGCCAGTTAAACCTTTTGCCACTTTCCTCTTTTCAATGAGCCTTGGCGAGACGAACAACTTTACTTGCTTGCAGCCCAGTCCGTCCCATCAACCAATTACCGTAGTCTCCATTGTCATGTTGGTTTTCTCCACAGCAGCCAATATCTTTAGCCGCTAAGAAGGCAACCTGCGTCTCTACATGCAGTGCCCTTTAACACCCACAAAATGTCCCACACCACAGCCGGCATTTTAATTTTTACAGTGCAGTCCAATTGTAGGATAATTCAGCAGCCATTTAGAGCACCACACAAGTTCACATGAATGAGGTAAAGTGCCAGGCTGTGTGGGTCATGTTGTAATATGCCTTTAAGGGATTGCAGCATGGCATCACTCGAAAGGAAGTATGTCGTGCAATCCAGTTTTCGTCTCATTTTTGCTTTTAAGCAGAGCTGCATACACACACGCATACATACACACTCGCACACACATACATACAGTCAAAGACAGCTCTTCTGAGGTGTCTTCAAGCTTTCTTCTGTATAAATGTTCCCATGAGCCTAGTCTCAATAAATGAACCCACAATGTGATTTCACACAATCCCTTATGAGTGATTGGTGCCTTTATATTATTTTCACACATACGACGGGTTGAGGAATGAATGTTGGCCCTGCTCTTCTCAAAAATAATGCTTTGGGATCTCTGAGCAGGCAGAGGGGAACTTTGCTTAATGTCCCATTGCAAAGATGGAACCTTTGATGCTGCAGCGCTCCCTCAGTACTGCACTTTCTTGACAAATATATGAATAGGATGGGAATAGAAGGATACGGACCCAGGAAGTGTAGAAGATTGTAGTTTAGTCGGGCAGTATGGTCGGCACGGGCTTGGAGGGCCGAAGGGCCTGTTCCTGTGCTGTACATTTCTTTGTTCTTTGTTCTTTGTTCTTTGAAGCAGTACTGTACAAATTACATACTGAAATCTGGAAATGAGGCATGTGTACGCTACCTGCTGATGGATAGAACTGCATAGAATGTACAGCACAGAAACAGGCCATTCAGCCCACTGAGTCTATACTACATGATGGGATGATGGGTACTATGATCCCCCCCTCCCCCCCCCCCCCCCCCCGGTGGCAGATTTGGTGACGATACAGCAATTAATCAGGCAGGAGGGTGCTCTGTGGTGCCCCTGTCACATTCCTGCATGTACCCTGGGTAAGTACGTGGCGGAAGCCCTGTGGATTAATTCCCTATAAAGGGGCTCATCCAGACACCATTGGTATTAACCCAGCAAGTGGTCCGTGGGGGTGCAGTGTGTTATATTTTAAATAATGACCTATCTAAAATATATATATTACTCTTGAATCCACCAGGATGATAAAATGACCGATAGTCGTCTTGTTGAAAGATGAACTATTTAATGAGTAATAAAATAATAAACTGTGAGTCCTTTTACTCAATACTAAACAATAAAAAATTAATGTACAATACAGATAACTATATAACTATACGCTATTAGAACAAACTAGTTCTAACTTCTCTCACTCTAGCTATTCTATGTCTTGCTTGTTCACTGTTCTGAATCATATCATCATGTCATCTGACTGAGAAAAGGCGGGAAACCAGTTCTTATAGTATCTGACTGTGAGCCATCTAGTGGTGAAATTACTATACTACATTTCATACATTGATCATGCATATTGATATCTGAATATCACTACACAGTGTTCACTGTGCAGGGAGTACGACAGTCAAACCTTTGCGTGGTGATCTGTGTGCTTCAGGGTGTGCCCCTCAAAGGAGGAGATGTACTAGAATGGTACCAGGTTTGAGGAGAGATTGGAGAAGCTGACTTTGTTCTCCTTACAGCAGAGAAGGTTAAAGAAGGTTTGATCCAGCTGCTCACAACTATGAGGGGTTTTGGTGAAAGAGAAGAGAAGGAACTGTTTCCATTGGCAGGGATCGGTGGATACAGATTGATGATACGGTAAAGTCTCACCATTCGCCGGTAAACAAATTTGCATTAGAGTGGGTGGGGAATGGTTGGAGTTAGCTGCAATTGGCAAAATAATCAAAGGGGGGGGGTGAGAAAAGGCATTCGTCCCCGGTGAATTGTTCTGCTCTGGAACAGGCTGCCTAATAGGGTGTAGGAAACAGCATCAACCGTAGGTTTCAAAGGGGAATTGGATCTCAGCTTGAAAAGGAAACATTTGTAGGGCTTTGGGTATAGAGCAGGAGAGAGGGACTAATTGGATAGCTCTTTGAAAGAACAGCAGAATACGTTCAAACATCATGTTGGAAAGAAAGAGAAGATGGAACGTGAATCTCAAAAGTGCTTTCTGTGACCTGAAGACATCCCAAAGTGCTTTAAAGCCAATTAAATACCTTTGAAGTGTAGTCACTGCTGAAATAGAATTGTCATAGAATTTACAGTGCAGAAGGAGGCCATTCGGCCCATCGAGTCTGCACCGGCTCTTGGAAAGAGCACCCTACTCAAGCCCACACCTCCACCCTATACCCATAACCCAGTAACCCCACCCAACACTAAGGGCAATTTTGGACACGAAGGACAATTTCGCCTGGCCAATCCACCTAACCTGCACATCTTTGGACTGTGGGAGGAAACCGGAGCAGCCGGAGGAAACCCACGCACACACGGGGAGGACACAGACAGTGATCCAAGCCAGGTATCGAACCTGGGACCTTGGAACAGTGAAGCAATTGTGCTAGCCACTATGCTACCGTGCTGCCATGTAGCAAATGTAGGAACTCAAAGCGTTGATCTTAAAGGGTATGGAATCCTGGATTTTTATAAAAAGCAGCGTTAAGAGCAAAAGCAAGAAGCAATGTTAATCCTGCACAAATCATCCAGTAGGCTGCAATTATAATATAGTGTCATGTTTAAGCAGCAATTTAAGGGAGGATGTCAAGGTCATGGCAAGGACAATCATTCCGATAATACCTCAGAGGCACGGTGGCACAGTAGTTAGCAATGCTGCCTCACGGCGCCGAGGACCCGGATTCGAATCCCGGCCCCGGGTCACTGTCCGTGTGGAGTTTGCACATTCTCCCCCTGTCTGCGTGGTTTGGCCACGTTAAATTGCTCCTTAATTGGGAAAAAAAAGAATTGGGTACTCTAAATTTATAAAAATAAAAGCTGATACCTGGGATGAAAGGTTTTAGTTACAAGAACAGACTAGAACATAGGAATAGATCGATGAAAAAAAGAACAAGCTCCTTGTCGTTTGATTTCTATCACTTCGAGTTGTGCTGTGAGACGAAACAAACTTTGCGGAAACTACAATTAAGGCAAAATTCTGCAGAGGCTGGAAATCTGGAATAGAAACAGAAAATGGCGGGGAAACTCAGCAGTGTGTGTGGAGAGAGAGACACAGAGTTAAAACTTCGAGACTCATTATTCAGACTCAATGGGCGTCATTCTCCGCCGGCGGGAGTCTCCGTTTTGCCGGCGCCCGGGGGTTTCCCGACGGCGTGGGGCTGCCCCACAATGGGAAACCCCATTGACCGGCCGGCGTAACGGAGCATTCCGCCGGCGGGTCGGGACAGAAATGTGGCGGGGCGGGTAGGAGAATTTCGCTCCATACGTTTAAAATCAGTAAAAAATGAGCAAAACAACTTGGCTGGGATTTTCCATTGGCTGACGCTGAAATCAGGAAATCAGGATTGGGTGGAGACTAGGGGCGAAATTCTCCGGAAACGGCGCGATGTCCGCCGACTGGCGCCCAAAACGGCGCAAATCAGTCGGGCATCGCGCCGCCCCAAAGGTGCGGAATGCTCTGCATCTTTGGGGGCCGAGCCCCAACCTTAAGGGGCTAGGCCCGCGCCGGACGAATTTCCGCCCCGCCAGCTGGCGGAAAAGGCCTTTGGTGCCCCGCCAGCTGGCGCGGAAATGACATCTCCGGGCGGCGCATGCGCGGGAGCGTCAGCGGCCGCTGACGGCATTCCTGCGCATGCGCAGTGGAGGGAGTCTCTTCTGCCTCCGCCATGGTGGAGACCGTGGCGAAGGCGGAAGGAAAAGAGTGCCCCCACGGCACAGGCCCGCCCGCGGATCGGTGGGCCCCGATCGTGGGCCAGGCCACCGTGGGGGCACCCCCCGGGGCCAGATCGCCCCAGACCCCGGAGCCCGCCCGCGCCGCCTTGCTCCGCCGGTAAGGTAGGTGGTTTAATCTACGCCGGCTGGACAGGCATTTTAGCGGCGGGACTTCGGCCCATCCGGGCCAGAGAATCGCGCGGGGGGGCCCCACCAACCTGCGCGCCGCAATTCCCGCCCCCGCCGAATATCCGGTGCCGGAGATTTCGGCAACCGGCGGGGGCAGGATTCACGGGCGTCATTCTCCGACCCCCCCAGCGGTTCGGAGAATGGCCGTTGGCCGCCGTGAATCCCGCTCCCGCCGGTTGCCGAAGTCTCCGAAGGGAGAAAAGTCGGCGGGGCGTTAATGTCGCCGCTGCCGTCGAGAATGGCACGGGTCTGCGCAAGGCAGCCGATTGTCGGCCTGCCGTTATTCTCCCTTCCGGATGGGCCGAAGTCCCGTCGACGTGATGACCGTTCACGTCGACGTAAATTAAACCTCCTTTTCATCGGCGTGACCCTGTGCTCCAGGCTCACGCCGACCAGCGTGGAGGTGAGTGACGGCCTGGGGGGTTGGCTCTGGGTAGGCGATGGCGTGGCCGCAGTCTGAATGCATGAGGAGAGGTGTGTCTCGGGTTGTGTGTGTGTGTGTGTGGCGGGGGGGGTGGTTAAAGTGGGATGGGCTCCGGGGGAGTGCCGGGAGGGCGGTCCGTGCCGGGGAGGGGGATGGGGGGTCCGTGCCGGGGAGGGGGGTGGGGGGTCCGTGCCGGGGAGGGGGATGGGGGGTCCGTGCCGGGGAGGAGATTGGGGGGTTCCGTGCCGGGGTGGAGGTTGGGGGGGGGTCCGTGCCGGGGAGGGGGATGGGGGGGGGTCCGTGCCGGGGAGGAGGTTGGGGAGGGGTCCGTGCCGGGGAGGGGGATGGGGGGGTCCGAGCTGGGGAGGGGGATGGGGGGTCCGTGCCGGGGAGTAGGTTGGGGTCCGTGCCGGGGTGGAGGTTGGGGGGGGTCCGTGCCGGGGAGGGGGATGGGGAGGTCCGTGCCGGGGAGGGGGATGGGGGGGGTCCGTGCCGGGGAGGAGGTTGGGGCCCGTGCCGGGGTGGAGGTTAAGGGGGGGCCCGTGCCGGGGAGGGGGATGGGGGGTCCGTGCCGGGGAGGGGGATGGGGGGGGTCCGTGCCGGGGTGGAGGTTGGGGGGGCTCTGTGCCGGGGAGGGGGTTGAGGGGGTGTCCGTGCCGGGGAGGGGGATGGGGGGTCCGTGCCGGGGAGGGGGATGTGGGGTCCGTGCCGGGGAGGAGGTTGGGGGGGGTCCGTGCCGGGGAGGGGGATGCGACGGCAAGTGAGTTGGTCCACCTGGCCAGGTGCCAGCCTCCAACAGTTGGACCCATGCGGTCCATGCCACCTGGCTGGGGGGAGGAGGGGATATGGGCAATGATGACATGTCGCCGTTCCCCTCCCCCCCACCAGGCCGTCATGTTTTCAGACCATCCAGCGATGTTGGCCGCCGTGGCGGCAGCCGCTAATGTCTATGTTGCCCTGGATGAGGAGGAGGAGGAGGAGGAGGAGCGTGCCAGAGAGGCGGCGCAGGCTGCCGCAGAGGGGCAGGCGGCAGCCGCCCAGGCTGGAGGGACACCTGACCGACAGGACGAGGAGGGGGAGGAGGACGTCGCGGCCCCACGGCAACGGAGGCACCCGAGGGCGCCCCGTGTGTACCGGCCCCGGCAGTCATACCAGGACCTCACGGACCGGGAATGCAGGAGGAGACTCCGGATGAGGCGGGAAACCGTGGCACACATCTGCCACCTGCTGGCACACCTGTCACCGCGTGGCACTGGCAGGGACACCCTCTCCCCGTGTGCGTCAAGGTTACGGTGGCCCTGAACTTTTATGCAACTGGGTCATTCCAGTGGGGACCTGTCCGGCATATCGCAGACATCGGTGCATCGGCGCATCCGGGCAGTGACAGATGCCCTATATGCCATGGCGCACCGCTACATCCGCTTCCCCGTGGACGGGGCCAGCCAAGATGCCCAGGCCGTGGGCTTCTCTGCCGTGGCCGGGTTCCCCATGGTCCAGGGCGCGATCGATGGGATGCACGTCGCCGTGCGGCCACCTGCAGATAACAGGGCCGTGTTCACCAATAGGAAGGGGACCTATTCGATGAACATACAGGTGGTCTGCGACCACCGCATGATGATCCTGCACGTCTGCGCCCGTTACTCAGGCAGTGTACACGACTCATACATGTTGTCGCGGTCATCCATCCCCGGCATGTACGAGGGACGCCATCCCCGGCTGAGGGGCTGGTTGCTGGGCGACAGGGGCTACCCATTGCAATCGTGGCTGATGACGCCTATACGGAGGCCACGCAATGAGGCGGAGAACCGCTACAATGATGCCCATGTAGCGACAAGGGGAGTGATCGAGAGGTGCTTTGGCGTGCCGAAGATGTGTTTCAGGTGCCTGGACCTCTCTGGGGGCGCCCTCCAGTATCGGTCAGATAGGGTCGGCCGCATCATTGTGGTGTGCTGCGTCCTGCACAACATAGCCCAGCAGAGGGGCGATGTGCCACAGGCAGAGGAGGGCGGAGTGGAGGAGCAGCAGGAATAGGCGCAGTCCTCCCCAGATGAAGGGGATGGGGGTAATGGTCAGGGCAGACGGGGTAGGCACAGGCGGTTGGCTGTCCACCGTTACCGGCTGGCCCAGCGGGCACGGGACAGACTGATAGACGCCCGCTTCACTGACTAGATGGGCGTGGGAATCGGGTAGTATGGCCACAGACCGCACGCCATGGCAACAGCCGACCACCCACACCCCCCACCCATCCACCCACCCAGCACCCTCACCCCCCTCCCCAACCCCACCCACCCCACCCGCATACACCCCCCCCCATTGCCGATCCACCTGTGGCACAACGGGCCAGGCTCACACAGTTGCGGGTGGACGCGTGTCTATTGCAGGCCATGGAGGATGATGACAACCCGCCCTGCGGTGAGCTCCTGGCTCCACATCGTTGGACTATGCCTGACCCATGGCCACAGTACCACCATCCACCCGGACCATCCCTGCATGCGGCTGTGACACAGCAGCGCACGGTCCCGTCCTCTGCCCGGGGGATGTTGATGGCGGCCCAGGGGGAAGGGGGCAGACTCACCTGGGGCTGAGGTAAGACCACCCCTCACACACACACTTGCGCTCAACGTACATGACACCCCCGCACGCTTTGGACAGAGCACAAAGGCAGCTTCTGTAGGTGTAACATTGACTTTAATAACCAAAGGAGTTCATGCACGTGCCCTAGCCCCTAAAACTCATCTGTGCCCTGCACCCCTGCCAACTTACTCAGTGTCTAATTGTTTGGCCTTACGGGCCCTTTGACTACGTCTACGTGGTTCCCCAGACGGTACAGCAGAACTGGAGGTGGACTCCTGTGATTCCTGCCCTCTGACACTGGATCCCTTTGGCGGCCGTTTCCTGGGGCGTCCTGGCCTAGATGGGCCAGGCTGCGGCCCGGGCGACTGGGATGGCGAGCTGCCAGCCTGTCCTGCCCGTTGCCCACCCGATGCACCTGGAACGGAAGGGGGGGAGTCTGAGGTGTCGCGGTGTACCGGGACCTCCCCTACAGAGGGAGCCGGGACGGACCACACCACCTCCTCCTCCCTCGGGGTGCCCGTTGGCCCCCAGGCCTCTACATGGGTGGGGGATGCGAACGGACTGGCCATCCGACGCCCCCCCGACATCTGGCGCTGCCAGTCCTGGAGGCCCGTGCTGGTATCGACAGGGGTCTGCAGGTTTGCAGCCATGGAGCCCTGGGGGTTGGCAAACCCTGTCTGTGACAGTGCGACGCCGGCTCGCACATGGCCACTGGCGCCGATACCCTCAGCGATGGCCTGCAGAGACTGGGCCATGGCCTGCTGAGACTGGGCCATGGCCTGCTGAGACTGGGCTATGGCCTGCAGAGACTGGGCCATGGCCTGCTGAGACTGGGCTATGACCTGCAGAGACTGGGCCATGGCCTGCAGAGACTGGGCTATGGCGTTGAGCGCCTCTGCCATCTGGCGCTGGCACTGGCTCATGGCCTCCTGTGAGAGGGCAGCCATGTTCTGGGCCACAGGCGCCGCCTGCACGGAAAGCCCCAGGCCTCGCAAACCGTTCCCCATGTCTGACACCGTCGCACCCATTGCCTCCACCGCGGACGCCACCCGTGCGGTGTCAGCCTGGGTGGCACGCATGACCGGCACCACTCCCAGCTCCTGGACGCGGGTGGACTCCTCCACCTGCGGCTGCAGCCGCCGCAAGCCGGCCGTCACCCCCTTCGCTCGTTCCGGGTCGGTGGTTGCATCGGATCTATGTGTGGGTGTGGTAACTGCAGGAACCCGGGATCCATCTGGGCGGCAGATGTTCGCTTGGGCTGGGCTGCCCTCCGACCGCCCGGCCCCTCTGCTGCTCCTACCTCCACCTGCTGTACCGGGACGGCTGTGTTGTGCGCACCAGTGAGTGTAGCAGACGCCTCATCACTAAAGTGCCCAACCGAGGTGAGTGTTTCTGCGATGGTGGAGGGTGTTGGTGACAGCAGTGGCGTTGTGACATGCTCTTCGTCCCACTCTGAGTCCATGGCACTTTGGGGTGGGGGTTCGTCTCCACCCATCCACTCTGAGTCACTGTCCGGTATTTCGTCTTCCCGGGTAGGGGTGTCCTGGGTAGTGCTGTCCCGGGTAGGGGTGTCCTGGGCAGTGCTGTCCCGGGTAATGGTGTCCTGGGTAGTGGTGTCCTGGGAAGTGGTGTCCTGGGTAGTGGTGTCCTGGGAAGTGGTGTCCTGGGTAGTGGTGTCCTGGGTAGTGGTGTCCTGGCTCGGGTGTGACGGGGGCCTGTGGCTGCCCCCCTCGTCGCTGGGTGGTCGCTCCCGCACGTGACGGGGTGTCGTCTCCCTGTTGCTCCAGGTCTCTCCGTCTCCCGTGGCCTCCGAGGGGCATCCTGCGGGCGTCGCATGCTGGAGGGTCCGTGTCTCTCCGTGTCCCGTGGAGTGCGAGGGGCATCCTGCGGGCGTCGCATGCTGGAGGGTCCGTGTCTCTCCGTCTCCCGTGGTGTGCGAGGGGCATCCTGCGGGCGTCGCATGCTGGAGGGTGCGGGTCTCTCCGTCTCCCGTGGCCTCCGAGGGGCATCCTGCGGGCGGTCTGCATCTGCGGGGATGGGTGCCTGGACGTTTGGTCCTGCGATACACAATGAAGCATGCATGGTTAGACATCAGGCAGTGATCAGGTGATACGGGAGAGGGGGATATAGGGGAGGGGTGATATGGGGACGGGCTGTTGGTGGCTCACTCGCTAGTACGCCCCCGACCTCTGCATCAGCAACCTCCCGGTCCTCAGGTCCGCCAGCCAGTTCCAGGGCCATTTCCTCGTGTTCGGTCAGTGGCCTCTCATCAGCGGGCCCTCCTCCAGTCCTCACATGCTCCCTATTGTTGTGTGCGCGCTTCTCCTGGGGGGGGGGGGGGGTGGCAGGGGTAAAAGGCAACACTGTTAGGCAGGTATATGAATGCACGCCATCGGTTGCGCGTGCATTGCAGAGGTTAAGGTTAGGGCTGGATTCACTTGGGGATATGGGGGAGGGGGGATATGGGGGAGGGGGGATATGGGGAGGGGGGATATGGGGTATATGGGGGAGGGGGGATATGGGGGAGGGAGGATATGGGGAGGGGGATATGGGGAGGGGGGATATGGGGAAGGGGGGATATGGGGGAAGGGGGGATATGGGGGAGGGGGATATGGGGAGGGGGGATATGGGGGAGGGGGGATATGGGGGAGGGGACATGGGGGAGGGGGGGATATGGGGGAAGGGGGTATATGGGGGAGGGGGGATATAGGGGAAGGGGGGATATGGGGAGGGCGGATATGGGTGTGGGGGAGGGGGGATATGGGGAGGGGGGAATATGGGGGAGGGGGGATATGGGGAGGGGGGTTATGGGGGAGGGGGGGATATGGGGAGGGGGGATATGGGGAGGGGGATATGGGGGATATGGGGCAAGGGGGGATATGGGGAGGGGGGGATATGGGGGAAGGGGGGATATGGGGGAGGGGGGATATGGGGGAGGGGGGATATGGGGGAGGCTCACCCTGCCTGCTCTGACGAGGCCGTTCACCTTCTTGTGGCACTGGGTGCCTGTCCGTGGTGTTAGGGCCACAGCGGTGACGGCCTCTGCCACCTCCCTCCACAGACGCCGGCAGTGACGTGGGGCAACTCTGCGGCCGTGCCCGGGATACAGGGCGTCCCTCCTCTGCTCTACCGCGTCCAGGAGCGCCTCCACATCGCGTGACTCGAACCTCGGGGCTGAGCGACGGCCAGCCATCCAGTCGGGTGTTGCGGTCGGGTGTTCCGGTCGGGTGCGGGGGAGCAGCGCGGCCTTATGAGCCGTCACGCCGTGCGACGCGTATGATGCTGCACGGCGTGAACCACTGCGCAAGCGCGGATCCCGTTACGTCGCTGCTAGCCCATTTCGGGCCGGAGACGTTCGACCCATTTTTCCGACGTGACGCAAGTCGGATTTGCGCCGATCGACGGACTTTCCGCCGATAACGGAGAATTTCGCCCCACGCCAGCCCCCGGCGATTCTCCGACCCGGCGGGGGGGTCGGAGAATCTCGCCCCAGGTACTGACGCCAAAATCGAGGCGGGTGCCGATTTGACGCCAAATCGCAATTCTCTGCCACCTCGACAGCGGTATCGATGCGGTGCGGAACGCACGTACAGTAAACACCATTTGCATATCATTCGCGGTCCTGACCCGGTATTGTCCGGGGCCGGCGCCTCCGACGGGCCGAGTTCCCAAAGGCACGGTTCACTTGTGCTTTTAAAAATCACGGAACCGGCGTCGTGGCTGCTGAGGGAGAGAGAGGGGGGGGACGGAAAGTGTCCAACATCGCCATAGTTTGCTGGCAGTTGTGCCGCTGGCTGGGGGGGATTCTGCCAGGGCCCGGGGGAGTAGTGGGGGGGGGGCAGGAGGTGGGCAGTGGGGTCGGGGTGGACGGGCATGGAACACCATTGCCGCAGCCGGCAAGGCAGCAATGCAGCTGCGCACGCCGCTGACTGTCCGCTGTCAACTTAGGGCCACGGGCTGTTTGGGTGTCCCCCCAGGGCACCCCACTAGGTGACCTATGGCCCCAGCTGACCCATCAACTGTATGGGCGCACTCCAGCACAACCAGTGTCACCTTGTTGTCTGGGATGAGTGTGTGTGGGGAGTGTAATGTGTGTGTGTGGCTGGGATGAGTGTGTGTGGGGAGTGTAATGTGTGTGTGCGGCTGGGATGAGTGTGTGTGGGGAGTGTAATGTGTGTGTGCGGCTGGGATGAGTGTGTGTGGGGAGTATAATGTGTGTGTGCGGCTGGGATGAGTGTGTGTGGGGAGTGTAATGCGTGTGTGCGGCTGGGATGAGTGTGTGTGGGGAGTGTAATGTGTGTGTGCGGCTGGGATGAGTGTGTGTGGGGAGTGTAATGTGTGTGCGGCTGGGATGAGTGTGTGTGGGGAGTGTAATGTGTGTGTGCGGCTGGGATGAGTGTGTGTGGGGAGTGTAATGTGTGTGTGTGGCTGGGATGAGTGTGTGTGGGGAGTGTAATGTGTGTGCGGCTGGGATGAGTGTGTGTGGGGAGTGTAATGTGTGTGTGCGGCTGGGATGAGTGTGTGTGGGGAGTGCAATGTGTGTGTGCGGCTGGGATGAGTGTGCGTGGGGAGTGTAATGTGTGTGTGCGGCTGGGATGAGTGTGCGTGGGGAGTGTAATGTGTGTGTGCGGCTGGCATGAGTGTGTGTGGGGAGTGTAATGTGTGTGTGCGGCTGGGATGAGTGTGCGTGGGGAGTGTAATGTGTGTGTGCGGCTGGGATGAGTGTGTGTGGGGAGTGTAATGTGTGTGTGCGGCTGGGATGAGTGTGTGTGGGGAGTGTAATGTGTGTGTGCGGCTGGGATGAGTGTGTGTGGGGACTGTAATGTGTGTGTGCGGCTGGGATGAGTGTGTGTGGGGAGTGTAATGTGTGTGTGCGGCTGGGATGAGTGTATGTGGGGAGTGTAATGTGTGTGTGCGGCTGGGATGAGTGTGTGTGGGGAGTGTAATGTGTGTGTGCGGCTGGGATGAGTGTGTGTGGGGAGTGTAATGTGTGTGTGCGGCTGGGATGAGTGTATGTGGGGAGTGTAATGTGTGTGTGCGGCTGGGATGAGTGTGTGTGGGGAGTGTAATGTGTGTGTGCGGCTGGGATGAGTGTGTGTGGGGAGTGTAATGTGTGTGTGCGGCTGGGATGAGTGTGTGTGGGGAGTGTAATGTGTGTGTGCGGCTGGGATGAGTGTGTGTGGGGAGTGTAATGTGTGTGTGCGGCTGGGATGAGTGTGTGTGGGGAGTGTAATGTGTGTGTGTGGCTGGGATGAGTGTGCGTGGGGAGTGTAATGTGTGTGTGTGGCTGGGATGAGTGTGTGTGGGGAGTGTAATGTGTGTGTGCGGCTGGGATGAGTGTGTGTGGGGAGTGTAATGTGTGTGTGCGGCTGGGATGAGTGTGTGTGGGGAGTGTAATGTGTGTGTGCGGCTGGGATGAGTGTGTGTGGGGAGTGTAATGTGTGTGTGCGGCTGGGCTGAGTGTGTGTGGGGAGTGTAATGTGTGTGTGCGGCTGGGATGAGTGTGTGTGGGGAGTGTAATGTGTGTGTGCGGCTGGGATGAGTGTATGTGGGGAGTGTAATGTGTGTGTGCGGCTGGGATGAGTGTGTGTGGGGAGTGTAATGTGTGTGTGCGGCTGGGATGAGTGTGTGTGGGGAGTGTAATGTGTGTGTGCGGCTGGGATGAGTGTGTGTGGGGAGTGTAATGTGTGTGTGCGGCTGGGATGAGTGTGTGTGGGGAGTGTAATGTGTGTGTGCGGCTGGGATGAGTGTGAGTGGGGAGTGTAATGAGTGTGTGTGGGGAGTGTAATGTGTGTGTGCGGCTGGGATGAGTGTGTGTGGGGAGTGTAATGTGTGTGTGCGGCTGGGATGAGTGTGCGTGGGGAGTGTAATGTGTGTGTGTGGCTGGGATGAGTGTGTGTGGGGAGTGTAATGTGTGTGTGCGGCTGTGATGAGTGTGTGTGGGGAGTATAATGTGTGTGTGCGGCTGGGATGAGTGTGTGTGGGGAGTGTAATGTGTGTGTGTGGCTGGGATGAGTGTGTGTGGGGAGTGTAATGTGTGTGTGCGGCTGTGATGAGTGTGTGTGGGGAGTGTAATGTGTGTGTGCGGCTGGGATGAGTGTGTGTGGGGAGTGTAATGTGTGTGTGCGGCTGGGATGAGTGTGTGTGGGGAGTGTAATGTGTGTGTGCGGCTGGGATGAGTGTGTGTGGGGAGTGTAATGTGTGTGTGCGGCTGGGATGAGTGTGTGTGGGGAGTGTAATGTGTGTGTGTGTCTGGGATGAGTGTGTGTGGGGAGTGTAATGTGTGTGTGTGGCTGGGATGAGTGTGTGTGGGGAGTGTAATGTGTGTGTGCGGCTGGGATGAGTGTGTGTGGGGAGTGTAATGTGTGTGTGCGGCTGGGATGAGTGTGCGTGGGGAGTGTAATGTGTGTGTGTGGCTGGGATGAGTGTGTGTGGGGAGTGTAATGTGTGTGTGCGGCTGGGATGAGTGTGCGTGGGGAGTGTAATGTGTGTGTGTGGCTGGGATGAGTGTGTGTGGGGAGTGTAATGTGTCTGTGCGGCTGCAGCTTGTCAGCCTCCCGAGTGTCAATCACGGACCCGGCAAATCCCGCCCCGTTTCTCATTGGAATCGACTGTGTTCCACGCGCCGCCGGTGCCAGCCTCTCCGCAGTCACTGAATCGGTCCAGGTGCGGACCGATTTTGCTGTCGTGAAAGTCCACAAGTCCTTCCCCGGCGTCGACACTTCGTCTCAGAAACGGAGCATTTATATAACATTTCTAAATTAGTGAAACAGTCCAAGATATTTCGCAGGACTAATTATCACAAAGAATTGACTCTTGGTCACTCAGGAGGATGACAGGACAGGTGGCCAACAGCTTGGCAAATGGGGGAGGCTTTAAGAAGTATGATAAAAGTGGTTTAAAACAGGAGTAAAAGTTCTAATTTGGGGGACAATGGCTCAGTGTTCCTGTTTGTTGTATCTATTCACGATTTATACTTAAATGTTGGGGGCTTGATTGAGAAATTGGCCATGTATTTGCTACTGAAGAGGATATCCGTTGACTCCAGAGTTATATTACTGGTTTAGTTGAGTGGGCAAAGAAGTGGCAAATGGAATTCAAACTGGGAAAGTGTGGGTAATGCATTTGGGAAGGTCAAACAATAGATGGGAGGATATTGAGAGGGGTTGAGGAAGTGGGTGGCTGATGGCAGGACAGGTGGACAAGGTGGTCAAGAAAGCATATGGAATGTTTTCCTTTATTGGACAAGGTATTGAATACAAAAGGCAGGATGTAATTATAGAACGGTATAACTCGACTGAGGCCACTGCTGATATTTTGTGTACAGTTCTGGTCACCACATTACAGGGAGGACAGCATTTCTCTGGAGAGTGCGCAGGGGGGATTTACAGGAATGTTTCAGGGCTTGAAAAATATTGTAAAAATTAATTTATGGGATGCGAGCTTCGCTAGCTAGACCAGCATTTATTGCCCATTCCAAATTGCCCTTGAGAAGGTGGTGCTGAGCTGCCCCCAGCCCTGCCAGAAGCCCCCCCCCTCCCCGGCCAGCGGCACGACTGTCGGCGAAGTATGGCGGTACTGCCTGACCAGCTGAGTGTTCTCAGCATTTTGTGTTGCGGTTTTAACTGGGCCAGGTTAAGACTGATAGGCTGAATGGCCTTCGGCTCTCTCTGGCTGTAAGGTTCTCTCTGTGATTTCTAACCCTTGTATCCCAAAGTGGGGGGGGGGGGGGGGGGGGGGGGCGGGTTTAATGTTTTGTCACAACAAATTGCACATAATTTATCTGTAACAGAGTGGAGCAGATGGATCGTATCTCTTCACTGAACACATCCGTTTAACTCCTTGGTGAATTAAATTGACATCTTCGAGGCACTCTCCATTTTACAGAAAACAAAGATAATTAAAACGTTAATCACCTGCAGCAGGTTAAGCCATGGTTACTGCACATCAAACTTATTTATCCATTCTGTCTCACTTCAACTGATTTATTCAGAAATAATAACAAGGCAATTTTTTTATTTTTTATTGTGCAACATTGTGCAAAAGACAGGAGATGAGGGAACTTTTTCTTCTGCAATGAATGTTACGATCCGGAGTGCGCTGCCTGAATGGGTCTTGGAAGCAAGTTTGAACGTAACTTTCAAAAGGAAGTTGGATATATACGTAAATGGGAAACATTTGCGGAGCTCCCGAAGTATGGGGAGAGAATGGTGGGGGAGGGGGATTAATTCAACAGCTTTCTCCAGGACAGATTTTCCCACAGGCTTCGGGAACGTCAGGACCATTTCCGGGTCCGTGCCCGTGCCTTACGTTCGCATGTCCACCAGCTTAATGTTAGGGGAGTAGGTCACCTCCGCATTGGCGGCCCAGTTAGGAGCAATGGGTGGCACCATTTCATAACATGAATAGTCAGGAACTGGGCACCATTTAATAACATGGTGACAGTCAGGGATTGGGCACCATTTTAACCATCAATTGCATTCCAGAAAACTGCTGGGACGTAACTTGCTTTTGGGTTGAACTGGGATATCACAGACTGCGGGGAAATCCCTGCTTGAAAAGTTTCTCCTAACTTCTTCAGCTGGCATTGAATCAGTGAATAACTTGTCTTTGGAAAGGTTTGCCAACTCCCTTCGCAATCACCTCATCCTGAAATCTTCTCGCCATTTATTAAGATAAATGCAACTACCTTGGAAATCATTGAAATTTAGGTGGAAAATGAGCCAACAACTGAATGTTTGCCAACAGCTAATTACCTGACAGATATTTTGGAAATAATTGTTTGCTAATGGTTAATACATTAACTGGCTAATTATGATCAGTGGATATATTCTGAATAATTAGTTACAAGAATGCAATTTGCTTTCTGCAAGGAATCAAAATAATTATTAGCTTTCTCGAGCGTATGTGTACCTTGTTCAGAATAATTGGTGTTTTTCTGTTGTGTTCTGTTTTTCTCATAAATATGCACGATAATTTTCTTTTCTTCTTGCCAATTTTCAACTCACATCACCTGAAGCCATTGAATTCTTTGCTGGTGTATCATTTCACAGAAACAGAAAATGCCAAACCTCTCCCTCACCAAAACTACCAGCTCTATAACACCACCCAATCTGCCCCTGCCTCAGCTCTCATTGTTACTGAAGCAATTGTAGAATTGACTATCATAACGTTTAGCTGGCCAGGCCTTCACCGTAACCCTGACGCCATCCAAATTTCTGCTGCCTGTGTCTGAATGTAGACCGACCCATGATATGCCCAATCCGTTAAATCTTGCGAGGGGCGTTAAACCTTGTGAGGGGCGTTAAATCTTGAGCGGGGCCTCTCGAAAGATTTAACGGCCTCCTTACACCTTGCAAGATCTAACACAGTTTCGCGAGGCGTTGGAATCTGAATCCCGCCCACAATTTGCAGGACCTAAATTTACATCTAACACCTGCACCTCGGAGACCCCCGAGTGATCACTGTTTAGCGCTGGTCTCCACCAACATGGGCAAGGCGTACTGGCATGTTGGGGGGGGGTCTCAGGCTCTGAACAGAGTGGTACCCTGGGCAGTGCCATATTGTCAACCTGGCAGTGCCACTTGGTGCCACCCTGATCATGGCAGGATGCCCAGGTGACACTGCCAGGCTGGTAGGGGCACTGTTACTGCCTATGCTAGGGATTGGGCCTGAGGTTGCCCTGCCCTTATGAAGTGGGGTCTGAGGGGCTTGAGGACCCCCTCATTGGTAAATTGGGGCATTGGAGGGGTACGGACGCCACGGTGGAGGGTTCAAAACGGAGGGGTTTAAAAATGGTGCACTGGGGCGTCATTCTCCGCCCCTCCGCCGGGTCGGAGAATGGCCGTTGGCCACCGTGAATCCCGCTCCCGCCCCCGCCGAAGTCTCCGGTACCGGAGATTGGGCGGGGGCGGGTTTCGGGCCGCGCCGGTTAGCGGGACCCCCCGCTCAATTCTCCGGCCTGGATGGGCCGAAGTCCCGCCCAGAAATTGCCTGTCCCGCCGGCGTAAATCAAACCTGGTATTTACCGGCGGGACCAGGCGGCGTGGGCGGGCTCCGGGGTCCTGGGGGGGGGGGCGCGGGGCGATCTGACCCCGGGGGGTGCCCCCACGGTAGCCTGGCCCGCGATCGGGGCCCACCGATCCGCGGGCGGGCCTGTGCCGTGGGGGCACTCTTTCCCTTCCGCCTCCGCCACGGCCTCCACCATGGCGGAGGCGGAAGAGACTCTCCCCACTGCGCATGCGCGGGAAACTGTCGGCGGCCGCTGACGCTCCCGCGCATGCGCCGCATTTCCGCGCCAGCTGGCGGGGCAACAAACGCCGTTTCCGCCAGCTGGCGGGGCGGAAATCCCTCCGCCGTCGGCCTAGCCCCTCAATGTTTGGGCTAGGCCGCCAAAGATGCGGAGCATTCCGCACCTTTGGGCCGGCGCGATGCCCGTCTGATTGGCACCGTTTTTGGCGCCAGTCGGCGCACATCGCGCCGTTGGGGGAGAATTTTGCCCCTGGTCTCTTCCTGCAGTGGCGAGCGGAGGTCATTCGCACAAGAAACGAGACTAAGTGCGGCCTCGCTGGAGCCATGGCCCTGGAATGAAGCAGAGTCCCATTCAATAGCGGGATCGTTCTCGGTGCTGGAAGCACCGGGAAACAGCGGCTGAACACACCTGAGATGGGACTGTGTTTCATATCCGTTAAATTGCTCCCTCAGTCTCACTCCCCTATCGCCCCTCTGCTCTGTTGCTGATTTTCTCCTTGGTTCAATTGCTCTGTTTTATTACCTTTGCTCTCGAGTCGCCAGGTATCTTTATGATACCGCCACGAGGTTCAAGTCCGTGTAATGATCAATAATCCAATACACCGCTTAGTAAGATTCAAATCAAAGCACATTTATTATACACAGTAATCGCTACTCATGCACAAATTCTACGTCTAAGCTACTTCTACAACTAACAGGCCTATACTTAACTTCGGACTGGCCCACCAGGTCAGGGGAACAAATGGCCTTTCGTTCGGGTCCTGAGTCTGCGGGATTCGAAGTTGGTACAGATTGGTAGCTAGGAGCGCCTATCTCGCAGTGAGCGTTGAATTAAGACTTACGATTGTCGGTCTTCACTGCACCGGTCACGGTCAATGTTGGTTCGTGTTGCTGGGTGACCCGGGCAGGAAGAAGAGAGTGAAGAGGAGCTGCTGAAGAGTGAAGAGAGCGATTTGAACTTGGGGCTCAACTCTTATAGTCCCCAGGGGCTTCCCGCCTTTCGGGGCGGACCCTGTACCTGGTCCCAAGTGATTGGACTTGGTCCCAATCGCTTGGTTCGATTTCTCCAATACTGGAGCGGTTCCCTGATCGATGGGCGGTCTTGAGGTGCTCGTTCACCTCCCTTTGTGTTGGCTCCTGCTGGCGCCGAGGAGTCTGGCTTTGCTTTGTGTGTCCAAAATGTTACTTATTGTTCCCGGGGATTGCTCATCAGTATGCAGATGGCTGCTATATTGTTATGCTGATGGCCGCTGGTATCGATGTCTGGTTTTTGCAGAGGTAAATACACAGCAAACCTGCAGCCGCTGGTTTCTGTCTTGTTGGCTGACTTTCCCATCAGCCTTCGCCGTTCGCCATTTTGAATTGGGAGTTGGCCAATTTAGGTGGCTACAGCTCGCCGGCCTTCATTGGCTCTCAATCCAACAATGCCCCAATTTTAAAATTCTCATCCTTATTTTCAAGTCTTTATACATCGTCCCACTGTGGTTCTTTAGACGCCCCATTCTTTCCTGAGTTATATCTTTACCTTTAATGTATTTGTAAAATAACTTTGGATTTTATTTTATTTTACCAGCCAAAGTATCCTTTCATGTCACCTTTTTGCTCTCCGAATTTCCTTTTGAAGATCCCTCTTGCACATTCTATACCTGGGCTTCTGCTGTTTTGAGCTCTTGATATCTGCCACAAGCCTCCCATTTTCTCTTTATCCAATGCTGTATATGTCTCAATAACATAGAATAGCAGAAAGAAACCATTCGGCCCATCGAGCCTACACCAACCCTTTGAAAGAGCACCCTATCTAGGCCCACTCCCCCACACTATCCCTGTAACCCACCTAACCTTTGGGAAATTTAGGCAGCCTTTGGACACTAAGGGGCAGTTTAACATGGCCAATCCACCTAACCTGGACTGTGGGAGGAAACCGGAGCACTGGGAGGAAACCCACGCAAACACAGGGAGAACGTGCAAACTCCACACAGTCACCCAAGGTTGGAATTGAGCCTGGGTCCCTGGCGCTGCGAGGCAACAGTGCTAACCATTGTGCCACCGTGCCGCCAGATATCCAGGGTTCACTGGGTTTGCTGTTGGCCCCATCGCTTTTCTTTATTAAATATGTTGGCCCTTTACTCTCCCTCTTTCCTTCTTGAATGCATGCGCCCCACTGTCACCTCCTCCAGCCCGACACCCCTCCAGGAGCTCTGCGGCCCTCCCACTTCAGCCACTCACACATCCCCAGTTTTGATTGGTCCACCATTGATGGTCTTGCCTTCAGCTGCCGAAGGCATAAGTCCTAGAATTTCCAAACTACTTCTTTGCCTTGTTCGCTATGCATTCCCTTTAAAAGCTACATGTTTGGTGATAGGACCAGTCCTAATCTCTAATGTGGCTTCGGGCCAAATTCCTACATTCCTGTGCAATGCCTGACGATATTTACTTGGTTATGGGTGCTTGCTATATAAGTGCACTTTGTAAAAAAAAAAGATCACCCCCTCAAATACTTTGACTGTGAGCACATCAGTGGTATTCCCAAACACACCACCTCTGCTGCGTAGAAGAAGAGGGGCGGCAGGTGAATGGGATCACCTGAATGTTCCCCCCCCCCCAGCACCATCCTGACTTGGAAGTTATATCGCCGTCCCTTCACTGCCACTGGGTCAAGATCCTGGAACTCCCTCCCTGACAGCACTGTGGGTGTACCTACACCACATGGACTGCAGCAGTTCAACAATGCAGCTCACCAGCCCCTTTACAAGGGCAATTAGGGATGGGCAATAAATGCTGACCTAATCGGTGACACCCACATCCCATTAACAATAACAACTTATATTTATCTAGTCCCCTTGACGTTCTAAAACATCCCAATGTGCGGAGCATTATACAACAACCGACGACACCGAGTCACATATGGCGACCTTCAGCGGGTTTCTCCCACTCCCTGTCGGGTCGGTGAATTCCCGGGGGCGCGGCGCGAATCCCTCCCCGTCGCCGCGACGCCGGCTGCCGTATTCTCCGGCGGCGTTTTTCGAGCGGGGGCGGGGTTCACGCCACGCCGGTTGGGGGCCGTTGGCAGCCGTCCCGTCCCCCGGCAATTCTCCAGGGCCCCGATGGGCCGAGCGGCCGTCCGTTTTTGGCCAGTCCCGCTGGCGTGGGTTATGTATGGTCCCACACGGCGGGACCTGGCAGGTAAGTCGGCGGGGGCGGTCCTCGGGGGGTGGGGGGGGGGGGCACGCGGGGGGATCCGATCTCGGGGGGGGGGGGGCTCACAGTGGCTTGGCCCGCGATTGGGGCCCACCGATCTGCGGGCGGGCCTGTGCCGTGGGGGCACTCCTTCCTTCCGCGCCAACCATGGCGGAGCCCTACGGAAGAGAAGAGAACCCCCCCGCGCATGCGCAAGATCACGCCGGCCCTTTGGTGGATGCGCAAACTCGGGCAGGCCCTTCGCTGTCGGCTGGCACAGCGCCAATCTCTCCGGCGTCCACCTAGCCCCCGGAAGTGCAGAGAAGGCTGTTGACGCCGGAGTGGTTGATGCCGGTTTTCCCGCCAGCGTGGGGATTTAGTCCCCGGAAAGGAGAATCCCGCCTATTAGGTCAGATAACCAAAAACTTCTTCAAGGAGTGTCCTAAAGTAGGAAAGGGAGGTTGAAATCTGTAGGGAGGGAATTCCCGAGCTTAGGGGCCTTGCTGTTTGTGGTTTATATAAATTAGACATGAATGTAGAAGGGTTGGTCAGTACGTTTGCGGATGATACGGAAATTGGTGGGGTGGTAAATAGTGAGGAGGATGGCCTTCGATTACAGGAGGATATAGACGGGCTGGTCAGATGGTCTGATCAGTGGCAAATGGAATTCAATCCTGATAAGTGTGAGGTGATGCATTTGGGCAGGACAAACAAGCCAAGAGAATACACGATAAACGGCAGGACCAGAGGGACCTTGGTGTGCATGTACACCCGTCCCTTAAGGTAGCAGAGCAGGTGGATACAGTGGTTAAGAAGGTATATGGAATGATTCTCTTTATTAGCCAAGGCACAGAGTTTAAGACCAGGGAGGTTATGTTGGGAAAGACAGTGACCCAAGCCAGGAATCGAACCCGGGTCCCTGGCGCTGTGAAGCAACAGTGCTAACCATTCTGCTATGAAGAGTGAGGGAGGGGGGGGGGGGGGTAGCGAGAGAAAGGGTGGGAGCGAGAGGAAGGGGGGGATGTTAGAGGGGATGTGAGGAAAAAGCGTTTTCACCCAGAGGGTGGGGGGGGGGGGGAGTCTGGAACTTGCTGTCTGAAAGGGTGGCGGAGGCGGAGACCCTCATCACATTTCGAAGTGTTTTGATGTGCGCTTGCGATCCCAGGGCAGGCAAGGCAATGGGCCAAATGCTGGGAAATGGGATTAAAATGGTGAGGTGGTGAGGCTGGCTTTGAAAGCAGACCAAGGCAGGCCAGCAGCACGGTTCAATCCCCGTACCAGCCTCCCCGAACAGGCGCCGGAATGTGGCAACTAGGGGCTTTTCACAGTAACTTCATTTGAAGCCTACTTGTGACAATAAGCGATTTACATTTCATTTACTTGATGGACCAAAAGGCCTGTTCCGTGCTGTGTGACTCTATGGGCGAGATTCTCCACTCCCACGCCGGTTGGGAGAATCGCCTGGGCTGCCAAAATTTCCCCCGACGCCGGTCCGACGCCCTCCCGCGATTCTCCCAAGCGTCGGGAACGGCCCCGTCAAGTTCCGCGGGCCACAGGCCGGAGAATCGCCGGAGACACCCAAAATAGCGATTCTCCGGCACCCCCGCTATTCTCAGGCCCGGATGAGCCGAGCGGCCAGGCCAAAACGGCGGGTTCCCCCCCGGCGCCGTCCACACCTGGTCGCTGCCGTCGGGAACAGCGCGGGAACGCTGGGGTAGCGGCCTGCGGGGGGGGGAGGGGGGATCCTGCACCGGGGGGGTACCTCAAATGTGGGATGGCCTGTGATCGGTGCCCACCGATCGTCAGGCCGTCCTCTCTGAAGGAGGACCTCCTTCCTTCCACGGCCCCTCAAGATCCGTCCACCATCTTCATGCGGGGCGGACTCGGAGAGGACGGCAACATAGAACATAGAACATAGAAAATACAGCACAGAACAGGCCCTTCGGCCCACGATGTTGTGCCGAACCTTTGTCCTAGATTAATCATAGATTATCATTGAATTTACAGTGCAGAAGGAGGCCACTCGGCCCCCCGGGTCTGCACCAGCTCTTGGAAAGAGCACCCTACCCAAACTCAACACCTCCACCCAACACCAAGGGCAATTTGGACATTAAGGGCAATTTATCATTGGCCAATTCACCTAACCCGCACATCTTTGGACTGTGGGAGGAAACCGGAGCACCCGGAGGAAACCCACGCAGACACGGGGAGGACGTGCAGACTCCGCACAGACAATGACCCAAGCCGGAATCGAACCTGGGACCATGGATCTGTGAAGCAATTGTGCTATCCACAATGCTACCGTGCTGCCCTTAAGAACAAATAAATCTACACTATATCATTTTCCCGTAATCCATGTACCTATCCAACAGCTGCTTGAAGGTCCCTAATGTTTCCGACTCAACTACTTCCACAGGCAGTGCATTCCATGCCCCCACTACTCTCTGGGTAAAGAACCTACCTCTGATATCCCTCCTATATCTTCCACCTTTCACCTTAAATTTATGTCCCCTTGTAATGGTGTGTTCCACCTGGGGAAAAAGTCTCTGACTGTCTACTCTATCTATTCCCCTGATCATCTTATAAACCTCTATCAAGTCGCCCCTCATCCTTCTCCGCTCTAATGAGAAAAGGCCTAGCACCCTCAACCTTTCCTCGTAAGACCTACTCTCCATTCCAGGCAACATCCTGGTAAATCTTCTTTGCACCTTTTCCAGAGCTTCCACATCCTTCCTAAAATGAGGTGACCAGAACTGTACACAGTACTCCAAATGTGGCCTTACCAAAGTTTTGTACAGCTGCATCATCACCTCACGGCTCTTAAATTCAATCCCTCTGTTAATGAACGCGAGCACACCATAGGCCTTCTTCACAGCTCTATCCACTTGAGTGGCAACTTTCAAAGATGTATGAACATAGACCCCAAGGTCTCTCTGCTCCTCCACAATGCCAAGAACTCTACCGTTAACCCTGTATTCCGCATTCATATTTGTCCTTCCAAAATGGACAACCTCACACTTTTCAGGGTTAAACTCCATCTGCCACTTCTCAGCCCAGCTCTGCATCCTATCTATGTCTCTTTGCAGCCGACAACAGCCCTCCTTACTATCCACAACTCCACCAATCTTCGTATCGTCTGCAAATTTACTGACCCACCCTTCAACTCCCTCATCCAAGTCATTAATGAAAATCACAAACAGCAGAGGACCCAGAACTGATCCCTGCGGTACACCACTGGTAACTGGGATCCAGGCTGAATATTTGCCATCCACCACCACTCTCTGACTTCTATCGGTTAGCCAGTTCGTTATCCAACTGGCCAAATTTCCCACTATCCCATGCCTCCTTACTTTGTGCAGAAGCCTACCATGGGGAACTTTATCAAATGCCTTACTAAAATCCATGTACACTACATCCACTGCTTTACCTTCATCCACATGCTTGGTCACCTCCTCAAAGAATTCAATAAGATTTGTAAGGCAAGACCTACCCCTCACAAATCCGTGCTGACTATCCCTAATCAAGCAGTGTCTTTCCAGATGCTCAGAAATCCTATCCTTCAGTACCCTTTCCATTACTTTGCCTACCACCGAAGTAAGACTAACTGGCCTGTAATTCCCAGGGTTATCCCTAGTTCCTTTTTTGAACAGGGGCACGACATTCGCCACTCTCCAATCCCCTGGTACCACCCCTGTTGGCAGTGAGGACGAAAAGATAATTGCCAACGGCTCTGCAATTTCATCTCTTGCTTCCCATAGAATCCTTGGATATATCCCGTCAGGCCCGGGGCTCTTGTCTATCCTCAAGTTTTTCAAAATGCCCAACACATCTTCCTTCCTAACAAGTATTTCCTCGAGCTTACCAATCTGTTTCACACTGTCCTCTCCAACAATATGGCCCCTCTCATTTGTAAATACAGAAGAAAAGTACTCATTCAAGACCTCTCCTATCTCTTCAGACTCAATACACAATCTCCCGCTACTGTCCTTGATCGGACCTACCCTCGCTCTAGTCATTCTCATATTTCTCACATATGTGTAAAAGGCCTTGGGGTTTTCCTTGATCCTACCCGCCAAAGATTGTTCATGCCCTCTCTTAGCTCTCCTAATCCCTTTCTTCAGTTCCCTCCTGGCTATCTTGTATCCCTCCAATGCCCTGTCTGAACCTTGTTTCCTCAGCCTTACATAAGTCTCCTTTTTCCTCTTAACAAGACATTCAACCTCTCTTGTCAACCATGGTTCCCTCACTCGACCATCTCTTCCCTGCCTGACAGGGACATACATATCAAGGACACGTAGCACCTGTTCCTTGAACAAGTTCCACATTTCACTTGTGTCCTTCCCTGCCAGCCTATGTTCCCAACTTATGCACTTCAATTCTTGTCTGACAACATCGTATTTACCCTTCCCCCAATTGTAAACCTTGCCCTGTTGCACGTACCTATCCCTCTCCATTACTAAAGTGAAAGTCACAGAATTGTGGTCACTATCTCCAAAATGCTCCCCCACTAACAAATCTATCACTTGCCCTGGTTCATTACCCAGTACTAAATCTAATATTGCCCCTCCTCTGGTTGGACAATCTACATACTGTGTTAGAAAAGCTTCCTGGACACACTGCACAAACACCACCCCATCCAAACTATTTGATCTAAAGAGTTTCCACTCAATATTTGGGAAGTTAAAGTCGCCCATGACTACTACCCTATGACTTCTGCACCTTTCCAAAATCTGTTTCCCAATCTGTTCCTCCACATCTCTGCTACTATTGGGGGGCCTATAGAAAACTCCTAACAAGGTGACTGCTCCTTTCCTATTTCTGACTTCAACCCATACTACCTCAATAGGGTGATACTCCTCGAACTGCCTTTCTGCAGCTGTTATACTATCTCTAATTAATAATGCTACCCCCCCACCTCTTTTACCACCCTCCCTAATCTTATTGAAACATCTATACCCAGGGACCTCCAACAACCATTTCTGCCCCTCTTCTATCCAAGTTTCCGTGATGGCCACCACATCGTAGTCCCAAGTACCGATCCATGCCTTAAGTTCACCCACCTTATTCCTGATGCTTCTTGCGTTGAAGTATACACACTTCAACCCATCTCCATGCCTGCAAATACTCTCCTTTGTCAGTGTTCCCTTCCCCACTGCCTCATTACACGCTTTGGCGTCCTGAATATCGGCTACCTTAGTTGCTGGACTACAAATCCGGTTCCCATTCCCCAGCCAAATTAGTTTAAACCCTCCCGAAGAGTACTAGCAAACCTCCCTCCCAGGATATTGGTGCCCCTCTGGTTCAGATGCAACCCGTCCTGCTTGTACAGGTCCCACCTTCCCCAGAATGCGCTCCAATTATCCAAATACCTGAAGCCCTCCCTCCTACACCATTCCTGCAGCCACGTGTTCAACTGCACTCTCTCCCTATTCCTAGCCTCGCTATCACGTGGCACCGGCAACAAACCAGAGATGACAACTCTGTCTGTCCTGGCTTTCAACTTCCAGCCTAACTCCCTAAACTTGTTTATTACCTCCACACCCCTTTTCCTACCTATGTCGTTGGTACCAATGTGCACCACGACTTCTGGCTGCTCCCCCTCCCCCTTAAGGATCCTGAAGACACGATCCGAGACATCCCTGGCCCTGGCACCCGGGAGGCAACATACCTTCCGGGAGTCTCGCTCGCGACCACAGAATCTCCTATCTATTCCCCTAACCATTGAATCTCCTACAACTATTGCTTTTCTATTCTCCCCCCTTCCCTTCTGAGCCCCAGAGCCAGACTCAGTGCCAGAGACCTGGCCGCTAGGGCCTTCCCCCGGTAGGTCATCCCCCCCAACAGCATCCAAAACGGTATACTTGTTTTGAAGGGGAACGGCCACGAGGGATCCCTGCACTGTCTGCCTGTTTGTTTTTTTCCCCCTGACTGTAACCCAGCTATTCTTGTCCTGTACCTTGGGTGTGGTTACCTCCCTGTAACTCTTCTCAATCACCCCCTCTGCCTCCCGGATGATCCGAAGTTCATCCAGCTTCAGCTCCAGTTCCCTAACACGGTCTTTGAGGAGCTGAAGTTGGGTGCACTTCCCGCAGGTATAGTCAGTGGGGACACCGGTGGTATCCCTCACCACCCACATCCTACAGGAGGAGCATGTAACTGGCCTAGCCTCCATCCCCTCTTACCTTACAGAATATAGCTGCTGTGTGGACTAACTAGATCTCCGCCCTCCAACTCTGCTACACTTCTTGTAAACTCCTGGCTCTCTTCGCACTCTTTGCGGAAACGTCGGAAACAAAATGAAAGGAGCACCTTACTCCCTCCTCACCTAACTCCCTCGGTCACCAAACTCTCACTATAGCACTCAAATGCACCAAATTCAGCACTCCCTCAGTCACCAAACTCTCACTATAGCACTCAAATGCACCAAATTCAGCACTCCCTCAGTCACCAAACTCTCACTATAGCACTCAAATGCACCAAATTCAGCACTCAGTGCAAACAAAGTCTGCACTGTAGGGGATCACTTTTATACTGTGAATCTAGCCTCTGAAAAACTGGCCTAATCCAATTAACTAATTAACAAGCTCCAGCTGCAAGTGCCTAGAAGTAGAAGCCTGTTTAAAGCTGATTGAAAATTCACCTTCTTCTAAACCAAACAGCAACTTTTAAGTTAATTAACTAAATAAAAGAAAGACTAAACTTTAGATAAAAATGAAGCCTTATACTCCCTCGGTCACCAAACTCTCACTATAGCACTCAAATGCACCAAATTCAGCACTCAGTGCAAACAAAGTCTGCACTGTAGGGGATCACTTTTATACTGTGAATCTAGCCTCTGAAAAACTGGCCTAATCCAATTAACTAATTAACAAGCTCCAGCTGCAAGTGCCTAGAAGTAGAAGCCTGTTTAAAGCTGATTGAAAATTCACCTTCTTCTAAATCAAACAGCAACTTTTAAGTTAATTAACTAAATAAAAGAAAGACTAAACTTTAGATAAAAATGAAGCCTTATACTCCCTCGGTCACCAAACTCTCACTATAGCACTCAAATGCACCAAATTCAGCACTCAGTGCAAACAAAGTCTGCACTGTCGGGGATCACTTTTATACTGTGAATCTAGCCTCTGAAAAACTGGCCTAATCCAATTAACTAATTAACAAGCTCCAGCTGCAAGTGCCTAGAAGTAGAAGCCTGTTTAAAGCTGATTGAAAATTCACCTTCTTCTAAATCAAACAGCAACTTTTAAGTTAATTAACTAAATAAAAGAAAGACTAAACTTTAGATAAAAATGAAGCCTTATACTCCCTCGGTCACCAAACTCTCACTATAGCACTCAAATGCACCAAATTCAGCACTCAGTGCATGCGCGGGTGACGCCAGTTATGCGGCGCCGGCTGCGTCATCTATGCGACGCCCCCTTTACGCGGGCGACAAGGCCTGGCGCGTGTAGATGACGCGGCCCCGATCCTAGCCCATTGTCGGGGTTGAATCGGTCGGGATCGGGGCCGTTTCGCGCCGTCGTGAACCTCGACGGCGTTCACGACGGCGCGGGAGTGGAGAATCCCGCCCGTGGACTCTGAATACGAGATAGGAAGAGAATTTATGTCACGGATGGAGGGGAGTGCACCCATTGGACAGCTCTGTGACAGGCCTGATGGGCCAAATAATCTCCTTCTTTGTTAAAACATTCTATGATTCTCCAAGATGAGATCAGACTTCAGCATCGTCCTAACTGAATGATCCAATCTCTGGTCCCATGTGAGTTTGTCTTTTGTCATACTTCATTCAGTAATGTCGTGCTGTGTGTCCGGTGCCTGACCCTTTGCAGCACACTCAGTGTCTTTTGCAAACATTAAGGTTTAAGGGTCGCACAAAGTACAGGTAGAATATGTTACACCATTTTATCTCCGGCTATCAATGCCTCGGTTAAGATTTCCTGCTTCAATGGTGTTGTAATGAAAATGAAGGATGTTTTGTTTCTGTTAAATAATAATGTGCCTGTCAGTCAGTGATTGTATCCTTTTCGATCACCTGGACTTTTGAACTTGCAGCTCGATTTAAATGTCTGCTATATTCACAGATACAGCAAAACCGCCACCAGCCCGTTCTAGCCATAGACTGCACTATATTACTGCACTATATTGCTATTAAGTCAGAAGGCTATGCTCAAGGGCCACTCCGGAACCTTGAGTACATAACTCGGCTCGTCAACCCTCCGAGATCTCTGCGTCCCTCCAATGCTGGCCTTTGGAGCCTCGCTGATTTTAATCATGGGAGACCTTGGGCGGAATTCTCCGCAATCGGCCCGATGTCAAAAACGGCGCAAATCAGTCCGGCATCGCGCCGCCCCAAAGGTGAGGAATCCTCCGCATCTTGAGCGGCCGAGCCCTAACCTTGAGGGGCTAGGCCCGCGCCGGACTGATTTCCGCTGTTGGAATACATAGCGCTCAAAACTTTCATTCACCTCGATGTCGCAGTGACTGTCAAACTTGAGGAGGACCGTCTTGAATTTTGATTTGTCTTCACCATCAGCAAAGGTGAGAGAATTGAAAATGTGGATGGCATGTTCCCCGGCCGTGGATAGGAAGAGAGCGATCTTCCTGGTGTCTGAGGCAGCTTCCCTGTCTGTGGCTTCCAGGTAGAGCTGGAAGCGTTGTTTGAATATCTTCCAGTTGGCCCCGAGGTTACCGGTGATGCGGAGCGGCGGCGGCGGGCGGACGCTGTCCATTTTGCAGGATGACTGTATGCTGGTGGAAGGCAGATCACTTGCAGGTAGGTCTAAGAAGTTCTAACATCCCTCAACTACTGGTACCATGTGTGTTGGGTGCTCTGGATCCGTGGAACACATACAGGCCACCAACACTTGTAATAGTACAACACTATTTTATTAAGTTAGAAACTGTTGAACATACTTTCACTGTGGGTTAACACGATGTTAGATTAAACTAAAGACCTATGCCTGTCCTAACCAGTCTATGCACTCAGAACATGGTGAAGATCTGTGCTGTAAGCTGTAAGCTCTGTCCTTCTGAGAGGCTGCATCCCGAATGAGCGGGAAAACTAATGCCCTCTGTCTTTATACTGAGTGTGCTCTAACTGGTGATTGGCTGCGGTGTTGTGTGTGTTGATTGGTCTTGCTGTGTGTCCATCAGTGTGTGTATATGATATACTGGTGACAGGGATGAGAAAATATCAGCCATGATTGAATAGCGGAGCACACTCGATGGGCCGAGTGGCCTAATTCTGCTCCTATGTCTTATGGTCTTAAGGTTTATTCTTGTAAATTGTTTCTCCAGTATCTCCACATCCTTTTTCTAATACGAAGACCAGAACAATCCACATTGTGGTCTAACCATGGCTCTCGAAACATTCAACGTAACTTAATTGTTTTTTGAATTTTAATCCTTGCTCTGGGTGGATGTTGAATGGCTCAGTTAAAGTCACATCCTATCTGAGGAGCCTTGGGTTGGATTTACAGAAACCAATAAATTCACCACCAACCCCTGCAGTAAGAGTTAGAAAGCAGTGACAACGTCAGGTCATTTGAATATTTCTGGTACAAAGTATTTCCAACCCTGGCGTGAGTTTTCAGAGCCCACCTGCCGAGCTTGCGTTGAGGCACGTTTGACCCTCGTTGAAGGGTCGGGTGGCGGCGTGTGGGGTGGGGGGGTGGTGGAGGGGGGGGACCAACCCCGGGGGGGTCCTCCGATGTTGCCTGGCCCGCGATCGGGGCCCACCAATCGGCGGACTGGCCCCTCTGTCTCCCGGCCTCCTGTCTTCCGCGCCGGCCCCTGTACTCCTGCGCCATGTTGCGTCGGGGCCGGCGCGGGCAAGGGAGACACCGCGCATGCGCGGGTTCGCGCCGGTGGGACTGCGCATGTGCGGGTTCGCGCCGGTGGGACTGCGCATGTGCGGGTTCGCGCCGGTGGGACTGCGCATGCGCGGGTTCGCGCCGGTGGGACTGCGCATGCGCGAGTTCGCGCCGGTGGGACTGCGCATGCGCGGGTTCGCGCCGGTGGGACTGCGCATGTGCGGGTTCACGCCGGTGGGACTGCGCATTCGCGAGTTCGCGCCGGTGGGACTGCGCATGCGCGGGTTCGCGCTGGTGGGACTGCGCATGTGCGGGTTCGCGCATGTGGGACTGCGCATGCGCGGGTTCGCGCCAGTGGGACTGCGCATGTGCGGTGTCTCCCTTGTAGGGGCCAGAATTGCTGATCCTGGGGCCGTGTTGACGCCGTCGAGAAACGCGGCGGCGTTTCCAATGGCATCAACACTTAGCCTCAGGATCAGAGAATCCTGCTCCCAGTCTTGGCTTAGTGGGACTGTCTGGAGTGGGGTTTGAATCTCTTATCCTCTGGTTCACAAGTGGGGGAATGCTACCCTGAGCCACACGCTGATGCCAATTTTAAAGGGGCTGTGAGAGAGGTGGAAAGGGAGGGGAGATTACTGAACTCGGCCACAAACGGAACTCGGCAAGGTGACAGGCTCAACACTTCTCCTTTTCTCTCTTCTCCTGCAGCTTTGAAAAGTAGCTACACCTGTAACATCTGTAATGTGATCCTCAACTCGGTGGAACAGTTTCATGCTCACCTACACGGCTCCAAGCACCAGAGCAAGTAAGAAAAGGTTTTTAAACAACTTCTCAATGAGATAGGGAACCGCGCCTGCGTTGCTAATCATTGAAAACAACAGATAGCCGGGAGTGAGTTACAGACAGGAATCTAATCGAGGGGTTCGGGGTGGTTTATATATAGAATAACAGATACCCGGGAGTGAGTTACAGACTGGAATCTAATCGAGGGGTTTGGGTGGTTTATATATAGAATAACAGATACTCGGGAGTGAGTTACAGACTGGAATCTAATCGAGGGAGTCAGGGTGGTTTATATATAGAATAACAGATACCCGGGAGTGAGTTACAGACTGGAATCTAATCGAGGGGTTCAGGGTGGTTTATATATAGAGTAACAGATATCCGGGAGTGAGTTCCAGACTGGAATCTAATCGAGGGAGTCAGGGTGGTTTATATATAGAATAACAGATACCCGGGAGTGAGTTACCGACTGGAATCCAATCGAGGGGTTCGGGGTGGTTTATATATAGAGTAACAGATACCCGGGAGTGTGTTACAGACTGGAATCTAATTGAGGGGTTTGGGTGGTTTATATATAGAATAACAGATACCCGGGAGTGAGTTACCGACTGGAATCCAATCGAGGGGTTCGGGGTGGTTTATATATAGAGTAACAGATACCCGGGAGTGTGTTACAGACTGGAATCTAATCGAGGGGTTTGGGTGGTTTATATATAGAATAACAGATACCCGGGAGTGAGTTACCGACTGGAATCCAATCGAGGGGTGTGGGTGGTTTATATATAGAGTAACAGATACCCGGGAGTGTGTTACAGACTGGAATCTAATTGAGGGGTTTGGGTGGTTTATATATAGAATAACAGATACCCGGGAGTGAGTTACCGACTGGAATCCAATCGAGGGGTTCAGGGTGGTTTATATATAGAATAACAGATACCCGGGAGTGAGTTACAGACTGGAATCTAATTGAGGGTTTCGGGTGGTTTATATATAGAATAACAGATACCTTGGAGTGCGTTACAGACTGGAATCTAATCGAGGGGTTCGGGGTGGTTTAAATATAGAGTAACAGATACCCGGGAGTGTGTTACAGACTGGAATCTAATTGAGGGGTTCGGGTGGTTTATATATAGAGTAACAGATACCCGGGAGTGTGTTACAGACTGGAATCTAATTGAGGGGTTTGGGTGGTTTATATATAGAATAACAGATACCCGGGAGTGAGTTACAGCCTGGAATCTAATTGAGGGGTTCGGGGTGGTTTATATATAGAGTAACAGATACCCGGGAGTGTGTTACAGACTGGAATCTAATTGAGGGGTTTGGGTGGTTTATATATAGAATAACAGATACCCGGGAGTGAGTTACAGACTGGAATCTAATCGAGGGGTTCGGGGTGGTTTATATATAGACTAACAGATACCTGGGAGTGAGTTACAGACTGGAATCTAATCGAGGGGTTCGGGGTGGTTTATATATAGAATAACAGATACCCGAGAGTGAGTTACAGACTGGAATCTAATCGAGGGGTTTGGGGTGGTTTATATATAGAATAACAGATACCCAGGAGTGAGTTACAGACTGGAATCTAATCGAGGGGGTTGGGTGGTTTATATATAGAATAACAGATACCCGGGAGTGAGTTACAGACTGGAATCTCATCGAGGGGTTTGGGTGATTTATACATAGAATAACAGATACCCAGGCGTGAGTTACAGACTGGAATCTAATCGAGAGCTTCGGGGTGGTTTATATATAGAATAACAGGAACCCGGGAGTGAGTTACAGACTGGAATCTAATCGAGGCGGTTGAGTGGTTTATATAGAGAATAACAGATACCCGGGAGTGAGTTACAGACTGGAATCTAATCAGGGGTTTGGGTCATTTATATATATAATAACAGATACCCGAGAGTGAGTTACAGACTGGAATCTAATCGAGCGGTTGGGGTGGTTTATATACAGAATAACAGATATCCGGGAGTGAGTTACAGACTGGAATCTAATCAAGGTGTTAGGGTGGCTTATATATAGAATAACAGATAGCCGGGAGTGAGTTACACACTGGAATCTAATCGAGGGGTTCGGGGTGGTTTATATATAGAATAACAGATACCCGGCAGTGAGTTACAGACTGGAATCTAATCGAGGGGTTTGGGTGGTTTATATATAGAATAACAGATACCCGGGAGTGAGTTACAGACTGGAATCTAATCGAGGGGTTCGGGGTGGTTTATATATAGAATAACAGATACCCGGGAGTGAGTTGCAGACTGGAATCTAATCGAGGCGGTTGGATGGTTTATATATAGAATAACAGATACCCGGGAGTGAGTTACACACTGGAATCTAATTGAGGGGTTTGGGTGGTTTATATACAGAATAACAGATACCCGGGAGTGAGTTACAGACTGGAATCTAATCGAGGCGGTTGGGTGGTTTACATATAGAATAACAGATACCCGGGAGTGAGTTACAGACTGGAATCTAATCGAGAGCTTCGGGGTGGTTTATATATAGGATGACAGATACCCGGGAGTGAGTGACAGACTGGAATCTAATCGAGGCGGTTGAGTGGTTTATATATAGAATAACAGATACCCGGGAGTGAGTTACAGACTGGAATCTAATCAGGGGTTTGGGTCGTTTATATATATAATAACAGATACCCGTCTAATCGAGCGGTTGGGGTGGTTTATATATAGAATAACAGATATCCGGGAGTGAGTTACAGACTGGAATCTAATCAAGGTGTTAGGGTGGTTTATATATAGAATAACAGATACCCGGGAGTGAGTTACACACTGGAATCTAATCGAGGGGTTCGGGGTGGTTTATATATAGAATAACAGATACCCGGGAGTGAGTTACAGACTGGAATCTAATCGAGGGGGTTGGGTGCTTTATATATAGAATAACAGATACCCGGGAATGAGTTACAGACTGGAATCTAATCGAGGGGTTTGGGTGGATTATATATAGAATAACAGATACCCGGCAGTGAGTTACAGATTGGAATCTAATCGAGAGTTTTGGGGTGGTTTATATATAGAATAACAGATACCCAGGAGTGAGTTACAGACTGGAATCTAATCGAGGGGTTTGGGGTGGTTTATATATAAAATAACAGTTACCCGGGAGTGAGTTACAGGCTGGAATCTAATCAAAGGGGTTGGGTAGTTTATATATAGAATAACAGATACCCGGGAGTGAGTTACACACTGTAATCTAATCGTGCGGTTTGGGTGGTTTATATTTGAATAACAGATACCCGGGAATGAGTTACAGACTGGAATCTAATCGAGTGGTCTGGGGTGGTTTATATATAGAATAACAGATACCCGGGAGTGAATTACAGACTGGAATCTAATCGATGGCTCGGGGTGGTTTATATACAGAATAACAGATACCTGGGAGTGAGTTACAGACTGGAATCTACTCGAGGGGCGTGGGTGGTTTCTATCTAGAATAACAGATACCCGGGAGTGGGTTACAGACTGGAATCTAATCCAGGGGTTTGGGGTGGTTTATATATAGAATAACAGATACCCGAGAGTGAGTTACAGACTGGAATCTAATCGAGAGCTTCGGGGTGGTTTATATATAGGATGACAGATACCCGGGAGTGAGTTACAGACTGGAATCTAATCGAGGCGGTTGAGTCGTTTATATATAGAATAACAGATACCCGGGAGTGAGTTACAGACTGGAATCTAATCAGGGGTTTGGGTCGTTTATATATATAATAACAGATACCCGAGAGTGAGTTACAGACTGGAATCTAATCGAGCGGTTGGGGTGGTTTATATACAGGATGACAGATATCCGGGAGTGAGTTACAGACTGGAATCTAATCAAGGTGTTAGGGTGGCTTATATATAGAATAACAGAGACCCGGGAGTGAGTTACACACTGGAATCTAATCGAGGGGTTCGGGGTGGTTTATAGATAGAATAACAGATACCCGGCAGTGAGTTACAGACTGGAATCTAATCGAGGGGTTTGGGTGGTTTATATATAGAATAACAGATACCCGGGAGTGAGTTGCAGACAGGAATCTAATCGAGGCGTTTGGATGGTTTATATATAGAATAATAGATACCCGGGAGTGAGTTACACACTGGAATCTAATCGAGGGATTTGGGTGGTTTATATACAGAATAACAGATACCCGGCAGTGAGTTACAGACTGGAATCTAATCGAGGGGTTTGGGTGGTTTATATATAGAATAACAGATACCCGGGAGTGAGTTACAGACTGGAATCTAATCGAGGGGGTTGGGTGCTTTATATATAGAATAACAGATACCCGGGAGTGAGTTACAGACTGGAATCTAATCGAGGGGTTTGGGTGGTTTATATATAGAATAACAGATACCCGGGAGTGAGTTACAGATTGGAATCTAATCGAGAGTTTTGGGGTGGTTTATATATAGAATAACAGATACCCAGGAGTGAGTAACAGACTGGAATCTAATCGAGGGGTTTGGGGTGGTTTATATATAAAATAACAGTTACCCGGGAGTGAGTTACAGGCTGGAATCTAATCAAAGGGTTTGGGTAGTTTATATATAGAATAACAGATACCCGGGAGTGAGTTACAGACTGGAATCTAATCGATGGGTTTGGGGTGGTTTATATACAGAATAACAGATACCTGGGTGTGAGTTACAGACTGGAATCTACTCGAGGGGCGTGGGTGGTTTCTATCTAGAATAACAGATACCCGGGAGTGGGTTACAGACTGGAATCTAATCCAGGGGTTCGGGGTGGTTTATATATAGAATAACAGATACCCGGGAGTGAGTTACAGACTGGAATCTCATCGATGGTTTTGGGGTGGTTTATATTTAGAATAACAGATACCCGGGCGTGAGTTACAGACTGGAATCTAATCGAGGGGTTCGGGACGCTTTATATATAGAATAACAGATACCCGGGAGTGAGTTACAGACTGGAATCTAATCGAAGGGTTCAGGGTGGTGTATATATAGAATAACAGATACCCAGGGGTGAGTTACAGACTGGAATCTAATCGAGGAGTTCAGGGTGGTTTATACATAGAATAACAGATACCCGGGAGTGAGTTACAGACTGGAATTTAATCAAGGGGTTTGGGTGGTTTATATATAGAATAACAGATACCCGGGAGTGAGTTACAGACTGGAATCTAATCGAGGGGTTTGGGTGGTTTATATATAGAATAACAGATGCCCGGGAGTGAGTTACAGACTGGAATCTAATCGAGGCGTTCAGGGTGGTTTATATATAGAATAACAGATACCCGGGAGTGAGTTACAGACTGGAATCTAATCGAGGGATTTGGGTGGTTTATATATAGAATAACAGATACACGGGATGAGTTACAAACTGGAATCTAATCGAGGGGTTTGGGTGGATTATATATAGAATAACAGATACCCGGGAGTGAGTTACAGACTGGAATCTAATCGAGAGGTTCGGGTGGTTTATATATAGAATAACAGATACACGGGATAAGTTACAGACTGGAATCTAATCGAGGGGTTTGGGTGGTTTATATATAGAATAACAGATACACGGGATGAGTTACAAACTGGAATCTAATCGAGGGGTTTGGGTGGATTATATATAGAATAACAGATACCCGGGAGTGAGTTACAGACTGGAATCTAATCGAGAGGTTCGGGTGGTTTATATATAGAATAACAGATACACGGGATGAGTTACAGACTGGAATCTAATCGAGGGGTTTGAGTGGTTTATATATAGAATAACAGATACCCGGGGGTGAGTTACAGACTGGAATCTAATCAAGGGGTTTGGGTGGTTTATATATAGAATAACAGATACCCGGTAGTGAGTTCCAGACTGGAATCTAATCGAGGGGTTTGGGATGGGCTTTATATATAGAATAACAGATACCCGGGAGTGAGTTACAGACTGGAATCTAATCGAGGGGTTCTGGGTGGTTTATATATAGAATAACAGATACCCGGGAGTGAGTTACAGACTGGAATCTAATCGAGGGGTTTGGGATGGGCTTTATATATAGAATAACAGATACCCGGGTGTGAGTTACAGACTGGAATCTAATCGAGGGGTTCTGGGTGGTTTATATATAGAATAACAGATACCCGGGAGTGAGTTACAGACTGGAATCTAATCGAGAGGTTCGGGTGGTTTATATATAGAATAACAGACACCCGGGAGTGAGTTACAGACTGGAATCTAATCGAGGGGTTTGAGTGGTTTATATATAGAATAACAGATACCCGGGGGTGAGTTACAGACTGGAATCTAATCAAGGGGTTTGGGTGGTTTATATATAGAATAACAGATACCCGGTAGTGAGTTACAGACTGGAATCTAATCGAGGGGTTTGGGATGGGCATTATATATAGAATAACAGATACCCGGGAGTGAGTTACAGACTGGAATCTAATCGAGGGGTTCTGGGTGGTTTATATATAGAATAACAGATACCCGGGAGTGAGTTACAGACTGGAATCTAATCGAGAAGTTCGGGGTGGTTTATATATATAATAACAGATACCCGGGAGTGTGTTACAGACTGGAATCTAATCGAGGGGTTCAGGGTGGTTTATATATAGAATAACCGATACCCGGGAGTGAGTTACAGACTGGAATCTAATCGAGGGGTTCAGGGTGGTTTATATATAGAATAACAGATACCCGGGAGTGAGTTACAGACAGGAATCTAATCGAGGGGTTCAGGGTGGTTTATATATAGAATAACTGATACCCGGGAGTGAGTTACAGACTGGAATCTAATCGGGGGGTTTGGGATGGGGTTTATATATAGAATAACAGATACCCGGGAGTGAGTTATGGACTGGAATCTAATCGAGGGGTTTGGGGTGGGGTTTATATATAGCATAAGAGAGTTTTTCCCAGGGTATTGGGGTCAATTACGAGGGAGCATAGGTTTCAGGTGCGAGGGGCAAGGTTTAGAGATGTACGAATAAAGAATAACAGATACCCGGGTGTTAGTTACAAACTTGAATCTAATCGAGGGGTCCGGTGGGAGGGGGCATTAAGAATAACAGATGCCCAACAGTAAGTTACAGGCTAGAACCCAGTCACAAGGTTCAGGGAGATTTCGATATAGAACAACAAATACCCGTGGGTTTTATATGTAGAATGATAGATACCCAGAAATGAGTTGCAGGCTTATAATTAGTTGAGGGTTTTGGGTGGTTTATAGATTAACAGATACCTGGTAGTGAATTACAGACTGAAATATAATGATGGGGTTTGGATGATTATATAGCCTGTTGAAGGGAATCTCACCCATAGTAAGCTTCCAGCACTAAGGCCTAGCTGAGCCTGGAGTTTCCCATTAAGAAGTATCAGGAGCTGCTGATGGAGAGTGTCTCTGAAAATCAGCGAGACCTCCTGCCGCCTGTTTACCTTTTCCTGCTCTTGGATATCTTTCCTGTAGTCAATGCAGGAAATATCTTGAACAGAGGGTTCTTTTCTTGGACACTCTGTACCTTTTCAATAGATCAGCAGCTTTGACAGCGTGGCCTGATTGACCAATCAATTGCCAGGTGTCATTTGGCTCGGTTTGTTGTGGTTGGATCAATGATTCGTGATTGTTGTGGATTTTGTTCCAGGCAGGCAAGTAACCAGGGTCGAGACAATAAGGAAGCAAACCAATCATTGTCCATGGGGTTTAAACATGTACACAGCTTTTTAATGGTAGAAATTTTTTTTAAAATATGTTTTATTGAAAATTTTTCCCAAACAACAATTTTTCCCCTCTTACAAAGCAAACGCAATAACAATACAGAAATTTTTAACAATACACAAGTAACAAAACCTCTTTATCTTTGAGCTAAACTAAACTAAACCCCCCCCCCCCCTCCCCCCCTCCCCCCCCCCCTCTTCCCCCTGGGTTGCTGCTGCTGGTCATCTGTCTTCCCTCTAACGTTCCCCTAGGTAGTCGAGAAATGGCTGCCACCGCCTGGTGAACCCTTGGGCCGATCCTCTCAGGGCAAACTTTATCTGCTCCAGTTTAATGAACCCCGCCATATCATTTACCCAGGCCTCCAGTCCGGGGGGTTTCGCCTCCTTCCACATGAGTAGGATCCTGCGCCGGGCTACTAGGGACGCAAAGGCCACAACGTCGGCCTCTTTCGCCTCCTGCACTCCCGGCTCTTCCGCAACTCCAAATAGAGCTAACCCCCAGCCTGGTTTGACCCGGGCCTTCACCACCCGCGAAATCACTCCCGTCGCTCCCTTCCAATACCCTTCCAGTGCCGGGCACGCCCAAAACATATGTGCGTGGTTTGCCGGGCTCCCGCCACACCTCCCACATTTGTCCTCCACTCCAAAGAACCTGCTCAATCTTGCTCCCGTTATGTGTGCTCTATGTAGCACCTTAAATTGAATCAGGCTAAGCCTGGCGCATGAGGAAGAGGAATTTACCCTGCTTAGGGCATCAGCCCACATACCCTCCTCTATCTCCTCCCCTAGTTCTTCTTCCCACGTTCCTTTTAGTTCGCCCACCGACTGCTCCCCCTCTTCCCTCAGCTCACGGTAAATCTCTGACACCTTGCCCTCTCCGACCCACACCCCTGAAAGCACCCTGTCCTGTATCCCCTGTCGGGAGCAACGGAAATTCCCTCACCTGTTGTCTAGTAAACACCCTCACCTGCATATATCTCAAGAAATTTCCCCGAGGCAACTTATACTTTTCCTCCAATGCTCCCAAGCTCGCAAAAGTCCCATCTATAAATAAATCTCCCACCCTCCTAATTCCCAACTGGTACCAGCTCTGAAATCCTCCATCCATTCTTCCTGGGGCGAACCTATGGTTGTTCCTGATTGGGGACCCCACCAGGGCTCCCCGCACCCCTCTCTGTCGCCTCCACTGTCCCCAGAAATTCAATGTTGCCGCCACCACCGGGTTCGTGGTAAACTTTTTAGGTGAGATCGGTAGCGGCGCCGTCACCAGCGCCTCTAAACTCGTCCCTTTACAGGACTTTCTCTCCAGTCTTTTCCACGCCGCTCCCTCACCCTCCATCATCCATTTACGTATCATTGCCACATTGGCGGCCCAATAGTAATCGCCCAAGTTCGGTAGTGCCAATCCTCCTCTGCCCCTACTACGCTGAAGGAACCCCCTCCTTACTCTCGGAACTTTCCCTGGCCACACGAAGCTTGTGATGCTCCTGTCTATTTTATTAAAAAAGGTCTTAGTGATTAGTATAGGGAGACATTGAAATACAAATAAGAACCTCGGGAGGACCATCATCTTAATTGCTTGCACCCTGCCCGCCAGCGATAGAGGCTGCATGTCCCATCTCTTGAAGTCCTTCTCCATTTGTTCTACCAACCGTGTCAGATTAAGTCTGTGCAAGGTTCCCCAGCTCCTAGCGATCTGAATCCCCAGGTATCGGAAGTTTCTTTCCTTAGAGGCAAGCCTTCTATCTCTCTACTCTGGTCCCCTAGACGTATCACAAATAATTCACTCTTCCCCATGTTTAGCCTATACCCCGAGAAATCCCCGAACCCCCTCAAAATTCGCATAACCTCTATCATCCCCCCCGCTGGGTCCGACACGTATAACAATAGGTCATCCGCGTATAACGAGACTCGGTGTTCTTCTCCCCCTCTAATCACCCCTCTCCATTTCCTGGAGTCTCTCAACGCCATGGCCAGAGGTTCAATTGCCAACGCGAACAACAATGGAGACAGCGGGCATCCCTGTCTTGTTCCCCTGTATAGTCGGAAATGCTCCGATCTATGTCGACCTGTAACTACGCTTGCCGTTGGAGCCCCATAAAGAAGTCTAACCCAGCTAATAAACCCGTTCCCAAACCCAAACCTCCTTAACACTTCCCATAAATACTCCCACTCCACCCTATCAAATGCCTTCTCTGCGTCCATTGCCGCCACTATCTCTGCCTCCCCCTCCACTGGGGGCATCATTATCACCCCTAATAGTCGTCGCACGTTAACATTCAGTTGTCTCCCTTTTTAATGGTAGAAATTGATCATTGTGTTTCGCGCTGTCCCTTGGATGTGCTAGCTCCATTTACCGGCATTTGATAAAATACCTGTCAAGTGTTTCTTCAATGGCGTCTCACTTAGTGGTAATCGATTGGTTGTGCAGCTCACCCTCAGGTGACGATCATAGTTACAAGTGATTCAGTTAATATTGAGTTGTGGAGTGCTCTATCCCATGAGGGGTAATTATTGTTTTTTGATTAACCCTTTTTGAATGGATCCTATCAGGCCCCTTGCTGTTGACCCCTCAACGTTCTGAGTCTATCCTCAAGGTTCGCACAAAATACAACAGAAAACCAACAATAGCTTTCATTTATCTCGCGCTTTTTACATGGCGAATGTCCCCATGGCGTTTAGCAAGGGTGTTATCAGTTCAACTTTGGCTTCAGATAAGGAAATATCAGGGCTGATGACCAAAAACCTGATCAAAGAGATAGAATTTAAGGATTGTCTTCAAGTCGGAGAGCGAGGTGTGCTCTCTCGAGTTACGGAAAATGAGAAATGATCTTATTGGAACCTGCAAAATGATTAAAGAAATTGTAAGAAGTCTTACAACACCAGGTTAAAGTCCAACAGGTTTGTTTGGAATCACTAGCTTTCGGAGCACAGCTCCATCCAGGAGCTGCTTCTGAAAACTAGTGATTGCAAACAAACCTGTTGGGCTTTAACCCGGTGTTGCAAGACTTCTTCCTGTGCCCACCCCAACCCAACGCCAGCATCTCCATATCTTAAAGCAATTGAGAGTGTTGAGTGTTGATGCAGGTAAGATGTGTGTTTTGGTTGGGGAGTCAAGAACCAGGGGGCACAATTTCAGAATAAGAGGGATGCCACTGAGGATAAATTTCTGATTAACGATAACGCAAAGGGATATGGGGATAGTGTGTGTAGGAGGCACTGAAGTGTCTAAATCAGCCATGATTCTATTGAGTCGCAGAGGAGGCTGTGCCAGGACTGCTGGAGGTGCCAACCAATCAGCTCCCGCGGGCAGGACTTCCTTCCATTGGGGGAGGAGATCCCACCCCCAGCTCCTGCCGGCTGAGGGACGGGCATCTTCTGGGATTCCAGCCACTTCCCTTCCGGCATGTGAGTGGTCCCCCCCCCCTTCCCACCTCCATCGCAGAAGACTGTAAAATGCAGCCCCATATCTCTCCCTCTTCCTCTCATTCCCCTGAGTTTGGTGCAAAGCCAAAGTGTATCGTCTTACAGATGACTTATCTCTCTCTCTCCTCTGTGCCAGAGGAAGTGGTGTTGAAGAGAAAGGTGGTAGGCAGTTCCATAAGCTTCAGTCTTGAGCTCAGTCCAGCACAGGAAGTCACATAGCCTGTTGTGGGAGAGGATTAAAAACCTGGCAATCAATGTGCCTACAGGTTACTCATTTCACTGTTCTTTAGAGGATCTTACCGTGTGTAAACGTGCTGACACACTTGATTTAAACTACACTAAAGTGTTGTTTTCATTCAAGAACAAAGAACAAAGAAAAGTACAGCACAGGAACAGGCCCTTCAGCCCTCCAAGCCTGCGCCGAACATGCTGCCCGACTAAACTAAAATCTTCTACACTTCCTGGGTCCGTATCCCTCTATTCCCATCCTATTCATGTATTTGTCAAGATGCCCCTTAAATGTCACTATCGTCCCTGCTTCCACCACCTCCTCCGGTAGCGAGTTCCAGGCACCACTGCCCGCTGTGTAAAAAACTTGCCTCGTACAACTACTCTGAACCTTGCCCCTCGCACCTTAAACCTATGCCCCCCAGTAATTGAATGAATGAATGAAAATGGCTAATTGTCACAAGGAGGCTTCAATGAAGTTACTGTGAAAAGCCCCTAGTCGCCACATTCCGGAACCTGTTCGGGGAAGCTGGTACGGGAATTGAACCGTGCTGCTGGCCTGCCTTGGTCTGCTTTAAAAGCCAGCGATTTAGCCCAGTGTGCTAAACCAGCCCCTGCCCCTCTACCCTGGGGAAAAGCCTCTGACTATCCACTCTGTCTATGCCCCTCATAATTTTTCTGTCAGGTCGCCCCTCAACCTCCGTCGTTCCAGTGAGAACAAATCAAGTTTATTCAGCCTCTACTCATAGCTAATGCCCTCCATACCAGGCAACATCCTGGTAAATCTCTTCTGCACCATCTCTAAAGCCTCCACATCCTTCTAGTAGTGTGGCGACCAGAATTGAACACTATACTCCGAGTGTGGCCTAACTAAGGTTCTATACATCTGCAACATGACTTGCCAATTTTTATACTCAATGCCCCGGCCAATGAAGGCAAGCATGCCGTATGCAAAAGTAATTAAAAGTCATTAATTGCATGTTACATCCTTTGGAGCATGGTGGGAGAGTTGACAACCTTCCTGCATTGGCATGAGGTTTCCAGGGTTGAGCATTAATCTCCAGGGACGTTAATGTATTTTTAAAATTGCTTTCAGTGCTTCCCATTGAGTCCATGCTGGTTCTCTGACGAGTAATCGAGCCAGCCCCACTCCCCCACTCTCGCCCCATCACCCTGTAAGCTTATTCCCCTCAACATGCTGCTTCAATTTCCCTTTGAAATCATTCATCGCCTCAGCTTCCACCGCCCTCGGGGTCAGCGCGTTCCCGGTCGTTGCCACTCGCTGGGTAAAAATGTTCTTCCCGTCACCACACCCAACCCATGCTCCGCTTCATGCCAAAACCTTAAATCTGGGTCCCCGAGTCCTTGTACTGTGAGCTAAAGATGTTTATTAGTTCGAAAAATATCGGTCACTGGGAAAAGGCTATTTCACTGACAGTGAAGAATCATCCAATCAGATAAGGGCAGCCAATTAGAGAGGGAACGTGGGTCATTGTGAGGAGTAAGGTGTTGAATGACGAATGGTGTACGTCTGGCGTCAGGGTGAAGGGGGGGTCATGTGATTAAAACCCCAGGTGCATGTCCAACAAGAGTTGGCAACCCAAGGGAGACACCTGGAACTGCTAAAACTTTTCTCTTTCCCCCTCTCTCTCTCTCCCTCTCCGAATTAAGTCTGTTTTTAGCGATTGGCGGCAGATTTCATTTGGCACCTGCTGCCTTGCTCTTTGAATTTGCGGGCCAAGGGAGTCTTCGCGAGAAGGTTCTGCGCATGAGAATCTCAAAGGCACACAGGCCCCTTTGTGCACCGGCTCTGTACCACACTGAGCTTGGCTCATTCCGAGCACTCACTATTCACAGCTTCGCCACGGAGATTTGAGGGCTGTCTGTGTGTGAGAGGCAAAATGAAACCAAGCCCCTGAAGGGGAGCTTTGTGTTGAGGAAGAAAGCCAGTGATTTTATTAAAACATCTGATTTTGATTGATTGCTTGACATTTTTGGAATGGTGGTGCCTTTGACAATGCTGACGAGGTGGGGGGGGCGGGGGGGGGGGGGGGGGGTGCGGAACAACAGGAAAATAGACAGTGTGATGGATAAAGGGCATGCCAGGCTTCAAGAGCATGAGTAATAGTCAGGGAAGTAATAATGTTGATAAAATAGAGACAGGAAAGAACAAAGCGAGGTTGCTCACTGAGGGTGAGCAGGTAAGTAATATTTCCTCTGTAACATCACCCTTCTCCTACCCTGCCTCTGCTCATCTGGTCCCCCCACCGCACCCCCCTCCCCCAAACAAGCATTACCGAATAACAAAACAGAGTTGAACCATCTACAACCGTGTCGGTTCGTTTGTGTATCGGAACACCCAACACGACAGGGAAGGCACAACATTCCAGCTCTCCCCCCTGCTCTAAGGAGAACAATCCCAGATTCCCCCTTTTCTCCAGACAGGCGAAATCCCTCATTCTTTCATTGAATCATTCCAAACGCTAATTTAATAATTTAGACTGGAATGACTTTGAGCTCCTCTGGCTAACAGGGCGTGAGTGCTTCGAGCCAAGACTTGCGTTTGCACATGTAATCTGTTTTTTCTCCGGGAAAGGTGGAGGTAAATGAGAATCAAGAACAGATTGTCCATCCTGTAATTTGTGGTCCATCCATTAATGTAGTGTGTACATTGTTCAATTAGAGCAGCCTAGTCCCGTACGCTGTCGTTCCATTATCTCGGCAGTGTTGGAGCACAGACAAGGGCTGCTGCTGTCTCCCAGCTCCGCTGTTGCGATATAGGAAATGGGAGCTGGTATCAGTGCACAGCAGCTCACACAGTGTCTGGAACGGGGAGGTAGGTCAGCTCAGAGAGTGAATAAAATGTCCAGTATGGTCTCCCAAGCTTCAGAAGCTGAGCTTCTGTGAAGCACAATTAGATGCCATGGCGAGAGAGTTGCCGACCTGGAGGTTCAAAAACTTTTATCATCCCTGGCAGAACAGGTAGATTGCTGACAACAAAAATAGTTTTTAAAAATTCATTAATATGGGTGTCACTGGCTGGGTCGTTAGTGAGATGTGGGTGTCACTGGCTGGGTCGTTACCGGGATGTGGGTGTCACTGGCTGGGTCGTTACCGGGATGTGGGTGTCACTGGCTGGGTCGTTAGTGAGATGTGGGTGTCACTGGCTGGGTCGTTACCGGGATGTGGGTGTCACTGGCTGGGTCGTTACCGGGATGTGGGTGTCACTGGCTGGGTCGTTAGTGGGATTTGGGTGTCATTGGCTGGGTCGTTACCGGGATGTGGGTGTCACTGGCTGGGTCGTTAGTGAGATGTGGGTGTCACTGGCTGGGTCGTTAGTGAGATGTGGGTGTCACTGGCTGGGTCGTTACCGGGATGTGGGTGTCACTGGCTGGGGCGTTAGTGGGATGTGGGTGTCACTGGCTGGGCCGTTAGTGGGATGTGGGTGTCACTGGCTGGGTCGTTAGTGGGATTTGGGTGTCACTGGCTGGGCCGTTAGTGAGATGTGGGTGTCACTCGCTGGGTCATTAACGGGACGTGGGTGTCACTGGCTGGGTCGTTAGTGGGATGTGGGTGTCACTGGCTGGGGCGTTAGTGGGATGTGGGTGTCACTGGCTGGGTCGTTAGTGAGATCTGGGTGTCACTGGCTGGGTCATTAACGGGACGTGGATGTCACTGGCTGGGTCGTTACCGGGATGTGGGTGTCACTGGCTGGGCCGTTAGTGGGATGTGGGTGTCACTGGCAGGGTCATTAACGGGACGTGTGTGTCACTGGCTGGGTCATAACGGGACATGGGTGTCACTGGCTGCGCCAGCGTTTATTACCCTTGAACTAATTTCAGAAGCTTTGGGTGCAGTTTGACCGCGGCATTGCGCTCGGAGCGGTTCTGGACACGCCGATCAAGTAGCAGGAAAGGCTAAATCGGTGGTGGGAATCAGTTTGCTATCTAACCGGCCCATTCCCGATAACAAAGTCTGGATCTCGCCCAAGTATGGCGAACATTTCATTGGCCCTAATTTGCATTAATTTCCATCTCATTAGCAAGATTTAAGTCGAACGTAACGGCCTCCCAGGAATTAACCGGCTCCCCAGCGAGAAATTACTGTGAGCAGCCTCTAGCATCACAGCTTCAGGCTATTTCCAATAAGTAATTGGCCTTGTTAGTTATGAGAGCGCTTCCCAGCTGCAGGTTGTGTTTGCTGCTTGCTCCTGCTGGTGGCTGCTGATGCCTGGAGGCTGCTGTTTCCTTTCTTTTCTGTAGCCAGAAAGATGGACAATTTTTTTTGATACCTGGATCCTGGAACACCGGGCTCGGGGTGGGGGGGGGGGGGGCGGGGGGGGGGGGGGGTGCGTATGGGTACAGTAGACAAACCGGTTTGAAACAAGAAGATGCTGCGGGGCCTGGTGTGCGGCAGCAGGTCCAAATGGGCCACCTGATGATGCCATTGAAGAAATGCTTTTGCAGGTTGCTGATGCTTTTGTTGTTGGTGTGGTGAGTGCTGCGTGTAACAGGCACGTCACCGCGGGTTAAACACGCTGGAAGTCACGGATGTTCACCTGCACCTTGAACACCAGTGAAATATGTGAATGAACATAGAACATACAGTACAGAAGGAGGCCAGTCGGCCCATCGAGTCTGCACCGACCCACTTAAGCCCTCACTTCCACCCTATCCCCGTATCCCAATAACCCCTCCTAACCTTTTTTGGATACTAAGGGCAATTTAGCATTGGCCAATCCACTTAACCTGCACATCTTTGGACTGTGGGAGGAAACCGGAGCACCCGGAGGAAACCCACGCACACACGGGGAGGACGTGCAGACTCCGCACAGACAGTGACCCAAGCCGGGAATCGAACCTGGGACCCTGGCGCTGTGAAGCCACAGTGCTATCAACTTGTGCTACCATGCTGCCCAGTGCTGCCGTGCATACCGTGAATGCCAGGATTTGGTTGCAGTGAGATTGGGCCGTGTGGGAGGGGCCTTCACAGCTGCGGCTCCTGGACGGAGAATGGCTCTGATACGGGGAACAAGTCACCCATTGATGGACAGATCATCTCTACGACCTGGATATGATAACACATTCTCAGGCTTATCCTCCGTTACTGTTGAGGAAACAGCGAGGGGTGACACTGTGGTTTTTTTTGTGAAAATAAGCTGATACAGTTTTGTATGGGTATCAATATGGAATGGTGACATTTCCTCGCTGTTTAATGGTTAGTGTGATATGTAGAATGTTACGTAGATGATTTTCAAATCTTTGTTACTGTTGACCATTTAATAAACAAAATATTCTCAAGTGGCTTCTCGACAGGTGCCGTGTCTCAGGCGATGATTCTTGCCTCACATTTGGATTGGATTGGATTTGTTTATTGTCACGTGTACCGAGGTACATGAAAAGTATTTTTCTGCGAGCAGCTCAACAGATCATTAAGTACATGGGAAGAAAAGGGAATAAAAGAAAATACATAATAGGGCAACACAACATATACAATGTAACTACGTAAGCACCGGCATCGGGTGAAGCATACAGGGTGTAGTGTTAATGAAATCAGTCCATAAGAGGGTCATTTAGGAGTCTGGTGACAGTGGGGAAGAAGCTGTTTTTGAGTCTGTTCGTGCGTGTTCTCAGACTTCTGTATCTCCTGCCCGATGGAAAAAGTTGGAAGAGTGAGTAAGCCGGGTGGGAGGGATCTTTGATTATGCTGCCCGCTTTCCCCAGGCAGCGGGAGGTGTAGATGGAGTCAATGGATGGGAGGCAGGTTTAAAAATATTCAATGGTGTTGATGTAGGGATAATCATAGGAATATGATTATTTCCCCTTGTGGGGGTGGCGGGGGGGGGGGGGGGTTGCGGGATCAAGAACAAGAAGACATAATCTTAAAATTTAAATAATCCAGTTAGGATCAAGAGGCACTTCTTTACACAAAGGGTAATAGACATTTGAAACTTACTCCGTTAAAGACTGTGATGCTGGGGAACGATTGGTAACTTCAAGTCTGAGATCAATAGATTATTGTTGGCTAAGGGATATGGAGCTCAGGTACAGATCACCCGGGTCTAATTGGATAGCAGAGGAGGCTCGAGGGACCGAATGGCCACCAGTTCCCATTATCTCTCAGTGTATAAACTCCAGGTTGAAAAAGGAATAAGTAGTGCCATCTGCAAAACCAAACCCGGTAATTGTGTTAGACATTTGCATGTTCCTCGTTAATTGCTGTTTAGCAAGCTGCTAACGCGGCAGCATTAGCGATAGTCCTTTGGTGTCCTGTGCGTCACTCAATTTTGCTCGCAGGAGTCATCTAGGTTAATGCCACCTCATGATTGTCACCACTTGCAGCAAAGCAAATGCTGAAGATAAACAGGGGTGGCCTGTGATATCTCGTTAAAGCGGGATTACAAAATAGCTGGGAGTGAGGATTAGCTTTTGCTGTGCGACTGGCAGCACATGTGGCAGGATTCTGGCTGTGGGGTTCTGAAATCTGCCGTCAGGCTGGGATTGGGTGGGGGGGGGGGGGGGGGGGAGTGGTCAGGAACCAGTCATTCAATGTGATTTTCGGTAGGGTGGCCAGTTAAGGAATTGAGCGGTGCTCTCGAAGCAGGGAGGGCCAATGAAAATCTTTGGACCTTTAAAGCAGCAGCAAAACGTCCCGGCCGGTTAAAGATGGAGCGTGCGCTTCAAAATGGAGGGACCTCCTCTCCAAAGTTATAAACGTTGAAATTAAAAACCGTTGTTTGCAGGCAGGCCACCAGAGTGAGGTGGAGCTGCTCAGAGGAGGGTGAGAGGGTGTGGAGGAGCCCCTCTGCAGGGCGGCCTGGGGCTGTTGCAGTACCTAGACAGGCAGGAAGGGCCTCGGAGCCTGGCTTGAGTGCTGCACCATGGTCTACTGATGGGAGGTCACCGCCAGGGAGCTAAATTGCCCCAACGCTTGGGGGAACTGGGAAATCCAAATTGGCCTCCATTAATTGGCCTTGTGGCGTGAGCACGCGGTTAACGTTGCCGTCCATCCCTGCTAGATGTAGATTAATCTGTAGAGATTGATGGCGATGATTAATCTACATCTGCTATCGTTATATCATACCACAATCTGGATGGTAGAAGGTGAGCCACATGACCCCTGACCTGTTTTTCACCGAGCAATTCCCATGGAGTCCTTCGACTTTGCAATGAGCCATTAGCTCTCTGGCACTGGTCCAGGCAGCATGATTGCATTTTCTTCAAGCCTTGAAAACAATGAATATTTGAATAGGTTTGGCTGCTTTGGTCTCTCTGAGTACTTTATTCCTTTTTCAGAAAGAATCATATCCTGCGGACATCTCCGTGAAGCAACAACAAATTCCACCAGCACAAAACGCTGCAGATGTTGGAAAACTGAAATAGAAGCAAAACGTTGCTGGAAGCGAGGCCAGGCAGCCTGCAGAGCGAGCCAGCGTTTCAGGGCAATGATCTTTCACCAGCAAATCTATCAGGCTGTGATTCCTCCAAAGCTTCAGGCCTGTGGGGCACACATTATGGCCGCGATTCTCCGGCCTCCTTGCGCTCTCGCTCGCGACAGTTCCCGCTCGCGATAGTTCCCGCCTGCTACCGCACTTAGAAATCTGTTAATTAACATACGTCTAAAGGACTGTACAACCAGAAAGGGAATGGAATTATAGAATCATGGAGTGGTCACAGCACAGAAGGAGGCCATTCAGCCTGCTGTATCCCTGCTGGCTCTCTGCAAGAGTAACTGACCTAGTCCCACTCCCCTGCCTTTTCCTCGTAACCTCGCATGGACTGGTCAGTATCTCACTTTAGGTCCAAGGCAGGAATCCTAAAATATATCATAACAAGGACGTTCACAGAGTGTGACTCACCGCTGCTGGTAAGCTCCCGCACTCTTTGTATTAAGGTGCGTTTGTGCACAGGGTTGATGCTGATTCAGCTCCAGCCTTTACTGATGAGTAGGTAGAAAAATGTTCCTTTTGTTTCATTTGGTCTCGACAAGTGGCGAGTGATCGCTGAGATCAAGGAGCAGAGAGATGAAAATGGATTGGAACATCAAACTCACTTGTGTCAGACAGCAGTCCCAGCACAGTGGCAGACGGGTGACAGCGCTTGTGCTGGGCTACGCTTTATAAATTGGAGAGCGATTCGAACACACATTTTTCATCTGCTTCAACAATGAAGAGGCCATTCCCGGCCGGAAGCTGGTGGTGTCGGGGAGGGAGGCTTGAGAGGATGCAGGAAGGAATGTCTGCATGACTTTGATGTTTCCTCTTGTGTGCGGGAGACAAATATTAGGGGCCATAAATATGGACAGTCACTAATAACCTCTTCACACACACCTCTTCATTCACCTGAGGAAGGAGCAGCGCTCCGAAAGCTAGTGACATCGAAACAAACCTGTTGGACTTTAACCTGGTGTTGTAAGACTTCTTACTAATAAATCCAACAGGGAATTCAGGGGGAACTTCTTTTGCCAGAAAGCGGTTTGTGGAACTCATTACTAACAGTGAGAGGGCGAGTTGAATCGTATAGATTTCTTTAAGGAGAAGCTGGAATGCACAAGGGCTAAAGGAATAGGTGGATATGTTGACAGGGTGAGATGGAGGGGTGGGAGGAGGCAGGTCTCAGCATGGGCCACTTCATGTGCTGTTCATTCTAAGCACTTCCATGTATTTCCATAATTCTCAGCTCTCAGAATTTTAAGCCATCATTTTGAATTTGCCCGCAATCTGGCACTTAGCCTGCTGTGAGGCACAAGGCACTGGTCGTGACTTGAGTTGCTGACAGTGGAACTGCTAACTTTGCATCAACCGTCAATCCCACACTGAAGGGTATTCATGAAACATATTTACTCCCAAGCCGCACTTATTAGGAAAGGAACGGTAGGAGGCCATTCAGTATTCCGAGTCTGTTCCGCCATTCAATGTGATCTAGGCAACCCCATCTTAACAACGATACATTTCCAAGTCAAGATGATGAGTGACTTAGAGGGGAACTTCCACGTGGTGGTGTTCCCATGTAACTACTGCCCTTGTCCGGTAAAAGTCATGGATTAGGAAGGTGCTGTTGGAGGAGCCTTGGTGAGTTGCACCTTATGCTGCCACTGTGCGTCGGTGGTGGAGAGAGTAAATGTTTAAGGTGACGAACGGGGTTCCAATCAAGCAGGGCTGCTTTGCACTGGATGGGAGCTTCTTGCGTGTTGTTACTGTTGCTTCACAGCGGCAGGGTCCCAGGTTCGATTTCCGGCTTGGGTCACCATCTGTGCGGAGTCTGCACGTTCTCCCCGTGTCTGCGTGGGTTTCCTCCGGGTGCTCCGGTTTCCTCCCACAGGTCCCGAAAGACGTGCTTATTGGGTGAATTGGACATTCTGAATTCTCCCTCCGTGTACCCGAACAGGCGCCGGAGTGTGGCGACTCGGGGATTTTCACAGTAACTTCATTGCAGTGTTAATGTAAGCCTACTTGTGACACAAATAAAGATTATTATTATTATGGAGCTGCACTCATTCAGGCGAGTGGCGAGTATTCCATCACACTCCTGACTTGTGCCTTGTCGATAGTGGGGAGGCTTTGGGGAGTCAGGGGGTGAGTAACTCGCCAGAGGATTCCCAGCCCTTGACCTGCTCTTGAGTTTCCACCGATTACACTTGTTCAGGGTCAGGGTGTTCTGCCGACACAACAACCTGATTTACCAGCGCAACAAGGAAACATGTCCAATGACTCTGCTCTTTCCACTGCAATTTGTTTTGAGCATTTTCAAAGTCAAATGTTCCTCACTGTGAGCTGCTCTGGTTTGCCAGTTTTTTGAATGGATTTTGACAACAAAGTAGAAGTCACATTAAAAATGGAAAAATATTCCCCTTTCGCAGTTTCTTAAATATACCATTCCTGATTTGCTTGAGTGACAGTGAAAGGAGTTGAAGCTTCTAAACGATCGTACTTCAAGAAAAAAACATATTTCTTTGGACTCAGAATTTTCATAAGCCCCTAATTATTTGTGCAGATTTATAAAGAAAAGAAAGTCTTGCATTTATATAGCACCTTTCACAACCTCAGGATATCCCTAAGTATTCGCCAACCAATAAATTACTCGTAATGTAATTGTTATACTCTGGGAAACGTGATAGCCAATCTGCACCCAGTAAACTCCCACAGATAAGAATAATCATCAGATAATCTGTCTTTTTGTGGCTTTTGAGTGAGAGGTAAATATTGGTTGGGACACCAGGGAGAATCCAAACCCTTTTGTGAATGGTGGCCGTAAGATCTTTTAAATCTGCCTGTGAGATGTATTTAAAATTGCATTGTGCACTTTGTCCACTTCAGGCTACTGTACACACATATACCAGCAGAGGGAGTCTACTTGGAGAGAATAAAGAATCCATGTTTAACAGTTTGTGCATTATAAATGCCTATGGCTGAAAACATAACTATTTCTTTCCAAGAACTTCATCAGCAAGCAGGAGGTTTCACATCTCATCTGACTGAGCAGCACTCCCTTAGTTGTGCAATCTATTACAGCGTCGAACAGGATGGCAGCTAAAAGATTTCTTTAGCTTGCTTGCAGGGATGATATTTTCATTGGTTTGGAAAGGCTGTGGAACTTTGGTCCCTGTTCTCTTTGGATGCCTGACGCATGCTTCAAATGGGGAAAGATAGATCCTGGCAAATTGTTCACAAAGGTCAAAGGTTCAAATCGTAGGAGACGTGGTTAAAATTGGAGAACTTAATAGAACAAAAGAGAGAAGTCAGACAGAATGTTGTCACCCTGAGGGCAATTGAGTTGTGCAGTGAGTTAGCAGGGAAGGTCATTGAAGTTGACGGCACAAATGGGTTCAAGAGGCAATCAGACACTTAGCTGGAAAGGGAAGGGATATAATGAAAATGCTTGGAACTGGCTGAAATGAATCAAAAGGGACAGGTTGATAAGTTGAAATGGTCTTTCCCCTAAAAATGTTTATACTCTTACAAGCTGTACATTACGAGATGGGAGTGAATTATTAACCACTGTGTGGTGTACAGTGCAGGAGCTAACATTGAGACACTAACATGCTGTACAGTACAGATGGAATTGAATTATTATTGACTGTAGTGTACAGTGCAGGAGCTAACACTGACGTGCTATACTGTACAGATGGGAGTGAATTGTTATTCACTGTGCAGCTGACAGGTACGGGAACTGCCACCGAGACGCAGTTTTTTGGTAAATTTTTTCTGTTTTCACCTTGAGCTCACAAGCTGTCATACGTGAGGCCCACTAATTTTGTCGAGGCTTGACAACATTTTGATGATCTGCAAAAGTAATTCACTGTCCTCATTGAACTAAGGGAATGTTGAATAACCCAGGAATTTATAATGCAGTCAACTCGTAGCAGTAGAATTCCAGCTGGGAACAAACCAGAGCTCACTAATTCCCACCAGAGATAAGAGGGATGAATAAAATAGGTGAAACATCTGTTCGAACCCAAATTTACCTTCACCAAAATGCTCCATGGTTTTGCAAAGCACTTCTGTCTATCTTCACGATTGTCCTGTACTCTGGGGCCTTGTGTTACTCATCTCATGGGAAGGGAATTATTTAGATGCAGTGACATAGTGGAATCAACCCGTAGCATTTCTCTGACTGGGACGAAGGAATATTTGATAACTTTTACCTTTTGAGATACAACTGCAGGACACACCTTGAATATCAAACACTCTCCCCACTGGAATAGACGATACCCTGAGGCTGAAGTCAACAAAAGAGAACAAAGTGTTTATGAAATGCTCAATGTTTGATGAGCTTCTTTTTGATGTTATGACCTTCAGAGGATGTTTTGTAGAAAATGTACAATGGTAAGGGGTTGGAGGTTGGGGGGAGAGGGTGGGGGGGAAGCATTGAGAAAAGAATATCAACCAAACATAAGATTCATTCAAATTGTGGGAGCAATGTCACAGATCTTCTGTGATATTTTGGAGTCACTACTGTCACATCTCCAGCAGTTTAGCGACCGTCCAATATACAACTGTCATTACCAATAGATTTGTACCTAACTGGGTGTGACTTTTCAAAATAACTGGTACTGACTGTGATGTTAAACTCAATATCCTCCTCCCTCAACACCCTCATCACTTCAGTCAATGTCCACGCATTTGATATCCCTCCTCGCTCCACTCGATATCTGTTGCTCACTCACTATCCTCTACTTGTATGTTCTGTAACATGTTGTTCATTCCTATATGGTCTCCATTGACACGTACTATTCCCTGTTCCAATTGTATTCCATCTTTCTTGTTTTTAAATATTTTTATTCAAATGTTTACATATTTTCAACAAACGCCCCCCTTACAGAAATAAGAAAAAACAAGGAACACATAAATAAACATCTTATACTATGCCATGTATTCCCCCAATATATAAGCCCCCCATTAAATGATAATAAACACAGTAGTAAACACAAAGTACCCCCCCCCTCCCCCCCGGGTTGCTGCTGCTGACCACCTCCTAACGCCCCGCTAGAAAGTCAAGGAACAGTTGCCACCGCCTGAAGAACCCTTGCACAGATCCTCTTAAGGCAAATTTTACCCTCTCCAATTTAATAAACGCTGCCATGTCGCTGATCCAGGCTTCCACGCTTGGGGGCCTCGCATCCTTCCACTGCAGCAGAATCCTTCGCCGGGCTACCAGGGCCGCAAAGGCCAGAATACCGGCCTCCTTCGCCTCCTGCACTCCCGGCTCGTCCGATACCCCAAATAGTGCGAGCCCCCAACTCGGCTTAACCCGGGTGTTTACCACCTTAGACAGCGTCCTCGCAACGCCCCTCCAGAACCCATCCAGTGCTGGGCACGACCAGAACATGTGGGCGTGATTTGCTGGGCTCCCCGAACACCTCACACACCTGTCCTCTACTCCAAAAAAATGACTCAGCCTTACCCCAGTCATGTGCGCCCTGTGCAGAACCTTAAATTGTATCAGGCTAAGCCTGGCGCAAGAGGAGGAAGAATTTACCCTACCCAGGGCATCCGCCCACGTACCCTCATCTATCTCCTCCCCCAGCTCCTCTTCCCATTTACCTTTCAGCTCCTCCACCGAGGCCTCCTCCTCCTCCTGCATCTCCTGGTAGATCGCCGAGATCTTGCCTTCTCCAACCCACACCCCCGAGAGCACCCTATCCTGGATCCTACGTGCTGGCAGCAGCGGAAATTCCCTCACCTGCCGTCTTACAAACGCCCTTACCTGCATGTACCTGACGGCATTTCCAGGGGGGAGCCCAAATTTTTCCTCCAACGCCCCAAGGCTCGCAAACGTCCCATCTATAAACAGGTCCCCCATCCTTCTAATACCCGCCCTGTGCCAGCTCAGGAACCCCCCATCCATTCTCCCCGGGACAAACCGATGGTTCTCTCGGATCGGGGACCAAACCGAAGCCTCTGCCTCCCCCCTGTGGCGTCCCCACTGCCCCCAAATTTTGAGGGTCACCGCCATCACTGGACTCATGGTGTACCTTGTCGGCGAGAGCGGCAGCGGTGCCGTCACCAGCGCCCTCAGGCTCGTGCCCACACAGGACGCCATCTCCAGCCTCTTCCACGCCGTCCCTCCCCCTCGATTACCCACTTGCGTATCATCACCACATTGGCAGCCCAGTAGTACCCACACAGAGTAGGCAACGCTAACCCTCGTCTGTCGTTGTTCCATTCCAGAAACACCTTTCCCACCCTCGGGGTCTTTTTCGCCCATACAAACCCCATGATGCGCCTGCTGACCCGCTTAAAAAAGGCCTTAGGGATCAGGATGGGGAGGCACTGGAATATAAAAAGGAACCTTGGGAGCACCGTCATCTTCACCGACTGTACCCTACCCGCCAGGGAGAGTGGCAGCATATCCCACCTTTTAAACTCCTCCTCCATCTGCTCCACCAGCCTCGTCAAGTTGAGCTTGTGTAGGGCCCCCCAGCTCCTGGCCACCTCGATCCCTAGGTACCAAAAACTCCTTTCCGCCCTCTTCAGTGGAAGCTCGTCTATCCCCCTTCCCTGGTCCCCTGGTACGCTTCTCCATGTTGAGCGTACACCCGGAAAAGTCTCCAAACATCTGAGGATCCGCATCACCTCCGGCATCCTCCCCACCGGGTCTGCCACATACAGTAACAGGTCGTCAGCATACAGCGATACCCGGCGTTCCTCCCCCCCCGCACCAGCCCCCTCCAGTTCCTGGACTCCCTCAAAGCCATCGCCAAAGCCTCATCCCCCGGTACAGCCAAAAGTATTCCGACGTCCTCCGATTTGTGGCCACACTCGCCACCGGGGCTTTGTACAGTAACCTAACCTAACTAACGAACCCCACCCCGAACCCAAACCTCCTCAACACTTCCCACAGGTACCCCCACTCCACCCTATCGAAGGCCTTCTCCGCATCCATAGCCGCCACTATCTCCACCTCCCCCTCCACTGCAGGCATCATGATAACATTTAGCAGCCTCCGCACATTGGTGTTTAGCTGCCTTCCCTTCACGAAACCCGTCTGGTCCTCGTGGATCACCTCCGGGTCACAGTCCTCAATTCTGGTAGCCAACACCTTCGCTAACAGCTTCACGTCCACGTTGAAGAGTGGGATTGGCCTATACGACCCACACTGTAATGGGTCCTCGTCCCACTTCAAGATCAGCGAGATCAGTGCCCTGGACATCGTCGGGGGTAGGATCCCCCCCTCCCTCGCCTCATTGAAAGTCCACATTAGTAGTGGGCCCAACATATCCATGTACTTCCGGTAAAATTCCACCGGGAACCCATCTGGCCCCGGTGCCTTCCCCGCCTGCATACTCCCCAGCCCCTTAGTCAGCTCCTCCAGCCCTACCGGTGCCCCAAGCCCCGCCACCTGCCCCTCGGGAACCTCAGCAGGTCCAGAAACCGACGCATCCCCCCCCCCCCCGCCTCCAGCGGGGGCTCAGACCTATACAGCCCCTCATAGAAGTCTCTAAATAACCCATTTATTCCCACCGCACTCCGCACCGTGTTCCCCCCTTTATCCCTAACTCCCCCAATCTCCTTCGCTGCCTCCCGCTTCCGAAGCTGGTGTGCCAGCATCCGGCTAGCCTTTTCCCCGTATTCATGCACCGCCCCTTGCGCCTTCCTCCACTGCACCTCCACCTTCTTGGTTTATCGTTAACCTCTCGGCATCTTTCAATGCACCCCCGGATCCGCCCGCTCACCTCCTCATCCACCAGCAAACCCACCTCCAGGCGCCACAGCGGGCGCTGGTCACTCTCCTCCCCTAGCTCGAGCTCCACCCAGTGCGGGGCATGGTCTGAGATGGCTATGGCCGAGTACTCCGTGTCCTCCACCCTCGGGATCAGCGCCCTGCTCAAAACAAAGAAGTCAATCCGGGAGTAGGCTTTATGGACGTGGGAAAAGAAAGAGAATTCCCTGGCCTAACAAACCTCCATGGGTCCACTCCTCCCATCTGGTCCATAATCCTCCTCAACACCTTGCCTGCTGCCGGCCTCTTACCCATCCTGGACCTGGAGTGGTCCAATGCTGGATTCAGTACCGTGTTGAAGTTCCCCCCCCATTATCAAGCTCCCTGCCTCCGGGTCCGGAATCCGGCCCAACATGCGCCGCATAAATCCGGCATCGTCCCAATTCGGGGCAGAGACATTCACTAATACCACCCGCACCCCCTGCAGCTTACCGCTCACCATCACATACCTACCTCCATTGTCTGCCGCGATGCTCAGTGCCTCAAATGACACCCACTTCCGCACCAAAATTGCCACCCCTCGATTCTTTGCGTCCAACCCCGAATGCAAAAACTGCCCTACCCACCCCTTTCTCAGCCTAACCTGGTCTGCCACCCTCAAATGCGTCTCCTGGAGCATGACTACATTTGCCTTCAGTCCCTTCAGGTGCGCGGACACACGGGCCCTCTTGACCGGCCCGTTCAGGCCTCTCACATTCCAAGTTATCAGCCGGGTCAGGCACCCCCCCTGCCGATTAGCCATCTCCCTTTCTAGGCCAGCCACGTGCCCGCACCTCCCGCACTCTCCGTTCCCCCCAGCGGCAGACCCCCGCCCCGACTCTCTCTTCAGGCTCCAGCTCCCCTTTGCAGCAGCAACCCAGTACCAACCCCCCCACCACCCCCCCCCCCCACCCCCTGCCAGCGAGGTCCCCCCCTAGCTGCGTTGCTCCCCTCATAACACTCCCGTAAGTCAGCTGACTCCTGCTGACCCCGGCCGCTCCCGCCACTCCATCGACCCCCCCATAGTGTGAGAATCTCCCCCCCCGCTCCTGTCCATCAGCGGGCGCTCCTCTCCAGCACCACCCCGACCCCTGACCCCGCCCCCTTCCTTCCCTAGCACGGGAAAAAGCCCGCGCTTTCCACCAAGCCGGCCCCGCCCCCTCTGGCGCAGCTCCCTTTCACAGCCTGATCCCAGCTCCCCCACCTCGGGCCTCCCCTCTCCCCTCCCCCCCAATGGGGCCTCCCATTCCAACCACCAACGCCCACACTCTCACCAAACCCCCACTACGAACCATTTCACCCTACCCCACCCAGCACCCAAAAAAGAAAACACTACCAAACAGAACAGAACATCCCCCCAAAACACAACAATCCCATCAATCCCCTCCCGACATCCCCTCACATCCGACCCTCAATCCGAGTCCAACTTTCCGGCCTGGATAAAGGTCCACCCCTCCTCCGGCGTCTCGAAGTAGTGGTGGCGGTCCTTGAAAGTGACCCACAGTCGCACCGACTGCAACATTCCAAATTTCACCCCCTTCCGATGCAGAGCCGCCTTAGCCCGATTGTACCCGGCCCTCTTCTTGGCCACCTCCGCGCTCCAGTCCTGGTATATCCGGACCTCTGCATTCTCCCACCTGCTGCTCCGCTCCTTCTTTGCCCATCTTAGGACACCCTCCCTGTCCACGAAGCGGTGGAACCGCACCAGCAGCGCCCGCGGCGGCTCGTTGGGCTTGGGCCTCCTCGCCAGGACTCGGTGGGCCCCCTCCAGCTCCAGGGGCCCCGGGAAGGCCCCCACGCCCATCAACGTGTTCAACATCGTGACCACGTGTGCTCCAACATCCGACCCCTCCACTCCCTCCGGGAGACCCAGAATCCGCAGGTTCTTCCTCCGCGACCGATTCTCCATGTCCTCGAACTTCTCCTGCCATTTCTTATGCATCGCCTCGTGCGCCTCTACCTTCACCGCCAAGCCCAAGATCTCATCCTTGTTCTCAGAGGCCTTTTGCCGCACCTCCCGGATCGCCGCCCCTTGGGCCTTCTGGGTCTCGAGCAGCTTGTCTACCGAAGCCTTCATCGGCTCCAACAGCTCTGCCTTCAATTCCGTGAAGCAGCGCTGGAGAAACTGCTGCTGTTCCTGCGACCACTGCGCCCGCGCTGCCTGCTCTCCGCCCGCCGCCATCTTGGTTTCCCTCCCTCGCACTTTTCGCTGCTCCAAAACTACTTTTTCCACCGCTCCACTCCTGGTCCAATCCATACAAAGCCGGGGAAATGTTACTGTCACCTTCCCACACTGGGAACCGTCGAACAAATGCCGCTGGGAGCCCTAAAAAGAGCCCAAAAGTCCGTTTCTGGTGAGAGCTGCCGAACGTGCGACTTAGCTCCGCATAGCCGCAACCGGAAGTCGTATTCCATCTTTCTATTACAGGAGATAGCAACCCTTTCATTGCAAATAGGATAAGCTCATCGGTTGAAATGTAACCTCGGCTGCTATAATAATCTTTATTATTGTCACAAGTAGGCTGACGTTAATATTGCAATGAAGTTACTGTGAAAATCTCCCAGTTGTCACACTCCTGTTCGGGTACACAGAGGGAGAATTCACAATGCCCAAATCAGCTAGCAAGCATATCTTTCAGGACTTGTGGGAGGAAACCGGAGCACCCGGAGGAAACCCACGCAGATACGGGGAGAAATGAGCATGTGCTCCATTGGAGGAGGTACCATTGGTTGAATAAAACACAAATCAGGGGCCAGACTGTTTTCCTGGTTGTACTGGTGGCAATTAATGATCTCAGAGCAGGTAATTGTCCCCATGCTCAGCCAACATTCCTCACCTAACAAGCACCAGTCTCCTTGCTTTCGGCGTTACTTTCAGCCTGTGAACAGCTGCCTTATAGGATTGGATTGGATTGTTTTATTGTCACGTGCACCGAGGTACAGTGAAAAGTATTTTTCTGCGAGCAGCTCAACAGATCATTAAGTACATGAGAAGAAAAGGGAATAAAAGAAAATACATAATAGGGCAACACAACATATACAATGTAACTACATAAGCACTGGCATCGGATGAAGCATACAGGGTGTAGTGTTAATGAAATCAGTCCATAAGAGGGCCATTTAGGAGTCAGGTGACAGTGGGGAAGAAGCTGTTTTTGAGTCTGTTCGTGCGTGTTCTCAGACTTCTGTATCTCCTGCCCGATGGAAGAAGTTGGAAGAGTGAGTAAGCCGGGTGGGAGGGTCTTTGATTATGCTGCCCGCTTTCCCCAGGCAGCGGGAGGTGTAGATGGAGTCTAAAGAAAAACATAGGACATACATAAATACACAATGTAAATACATAGACATACTCATTGGGTGAAGCATACGGAATGCAGTAATACTCAGTGGCGAAGATGTGTGAAGAGATCAGTTCAGTCCATAAGAGGGTAATTTAGGCCTTTGATTATGCTGCCCGCTTTCCCCAGGCAGCGGGAGGTGTAGATGGAGTCAATGGATGGGAGGCAGGTTTGTGTGCTGGACTGGGCTGCGTTCACGACTCTCTGAAGTTTCTTGCGGTCCTGGGCCGAGCAGTTGCCATACCAGGCTGTGATGCAGCCAGATAGGATGCTTTCTATGATGCATCTGTAAAAATTGCTGACAATCATTATAGACATGTCGAATTTCCTTAGTTTCCTGATAAAGTATAGGCGCTGTTGTGCTTTCTTGGGTGTGGTGTCAACATGGGTGGACCAGGACAGATTGTTGATGATGTGCACACCTAGGAATTTGAAACTGTCAACCATCTCCACCTCGGCATCATTGATGCAGGCAGGGGCGTGGACGACACTTTGCTTCCTGAAGTCAATGACCAGCTCCTTAGTTTTGCTGACGTTGAGGGCGAGATTGTTGTCGTTACACAACTCCACTAGGTTCTCGATCTCCCTCCTGCACTCCGACTCACTATGGTCGTGTCATCAGCAAACTTGTAGATGGCTTTGGAGCCAGATTTTGCCACACAGTCATGTGTGTGTAGTAGGGGGCTCAGTGCGCAGCCTTGCGGAGCCCTGGTATTGAGGACTATCGTGGAGGAAGCGTTCTTGTTTATCCTTACTGATTGTGGTCTATGGGTCAGGAAGTCGCTGATCCAGTTGCAGAGGGAGGAGCCAAGTTCTAGGTTTTGGAGATTTGATATGAGCTTGGTTGGGATTATGGTGTTGAAGGCAGAGCTGTAGTCAATGAATAGGAGTCCTTGTTGTCGAGATGCTCCAGGAATGAGTGTAGGGGCAGGGAGATGGCGCCTGCTGTGAACCGGTTGTGGTGGTATGGGTCACTGGACTTCACGCAGAGGTACCAGCTGAGGCTCAGTTGGTGACAGTCTTGCCTCTGAATCAGAAAATCATGGATTCAAATTCCATTCCTGAGGATTGAGGACAAAATCCAGGCTGACAATCCAGGACTGAAGGAGTGCAGCACTGTCAGAGATTCGCCATTGGCCGATGTCGAAATCGCGAAACGCAATTGGTTGGGCAGAGAATAGCCTCCGATGCCAAAATCGCGGTAGGTTCCGGCTTGATGCCAAATCGGGATCCTCCGGCACCCCGAAAATGGTGTAAATGCGTCGCTTGCCGTGCGTCGTTTATGCCCCATTGACGTATTATTAGCAGGGATGCCCCTTTATTCTCCGGGGTGTCCGCGATTCACAGCCGCCGATGGGCCGAGTTCCCGACGCCGTGGTTCACTTGTGGCCTCAGCGCTCGGGAACCCAGTGTGGCGGCTGCGGACCGTGTCCAGCGCCGCCACAGTCAGCTGGGAGCCGTGCTGCTGGCTGGCGAGGCTTCCGCGAGGGCTGGGACGACTGGTGGGGGGGTGGCCAGGGCGCAGTATTTGGCAGGTCGGGTCCACGCACGGGCGGCGCCATGTTTTGCGGCGTGACCGACGCAGGTCGTCGCCGTGCGCGGCCACGGACCCGGCCATTCTCCAGCCTTTTTTTATCTTGGAGGCCGAGTGTTTTACCCTGCGCGGCTGCTAGCCCCTTACCGGTCGCAGAACCGGTGAGGGTTCGGCGCCCAGTTTTCCATCGTAAAACGCCACAGTTCCCCTACTGGCGTCAACACCTAGTCTCAGAATTGGTGAATCCAGCCTGCTGTCTTTCACATGATTCTTTAAGTGGAGGCCCTCTCAAGTGGATGCAAAAATTGCAGCCGCTATTTGAAGGAGAGAGCATTAAAGGTGCTATAGAAATGCAAATCTTTCTTCCTTAAAAGGCAGGGAAATGGAACTAAGTGGATTGCTTTTTCAGAGAGCCAGTACGGACCAGATGAACTGAATGGCCTCCCTGATCGTGTTGTTGATATCAGTGTTTGAATGGAAGTTGTACTGGATATAATTCAACATCCCATTCTTTCACTCAATTGTTATTCTGACTTATACAACACCAATAGCCCGTCACAGATTCTGCCAAAACAGAGTTTCTGCCCCTTATCGACTTTTTAAATGATAAATATATCTGAGAAATGCACCTTCGGCTGATATTAACGACTGTCTTACTGCTCGGGTCCATAACCAGGTGCTTCTACCTTTCTGAACAGAGCCACTGGGAGCAGATGTCAATTCAGCAGAATTGCCTCAGGAACGCCAGCATCTTGTCCATCTTCGTGTGCATGCGTTTAATGAGAAGCAGATGTTACAGCAGCAGATCCATCGACATATTAAACCCCTGGGTGTACAGACAGTGAGACAAGAGTGCGCACTGAATCACAGGGACGCAGGAGACAGTCAAGACATGGCATAACGCATTCACCTGACTGTAGCTGAATAATGGCCGGGAGAGTGGTCCAGGACAGGGACAAGCGGTCGAACTAACTCTTCCTGAGCCGCTTGAGCGAAATGGGCTTGAATTCCCCTGTGTATGCAAGTTTAAGGGATGAGATAATCAAGGTGATTAAGATGATTAATGGAGTTGGCAGGTGATGCACTATCAATTACGACGAGACGAGAGTAGAATGTAATCGAGGATTTATTACACAGAGATGTGTGGCCTCCTACAGCAGCTGACGAAATGGCTGCTGTTCGGAGAGCACACACATTTATACTCCGCTTACTGGGCGGAGCCAGCAGGCAGGGATCTACCCCCGTACCTGTAGTACAGGGGCCTTACCGTAATACCAATATATACAATATAATACAACAGTAGTGACTACCACAACAGGGTAGATAGAGGAAAACTCTGGTAGGGGAATTCAGAACAAGGAGGAATAGAATTAATCTGGAGCCAGAGTGTTCAGGGGTGATGTCAGGAAGCACTTCTTCACACGCAGGGGAATGGAACCCCCGCCCCCAAAGAGCTGCTGAGGCTGGTAGCTGATTGAAAATTGATAGTTTTGTTGTGTAAGGGAATGAAGGGTCACAGAACCAAGGTGAGTAATTGGAGTTAAGATACAGATCAGCCATGATCAAGCTGAATGGCCAAATAGGTTCAAGGGGCTGAATGTGATGCTCTTTTCCGTTGTCCATATCTTACACTGCCTGTCATATGATCCATTGATCTCTGGCTATCTCGTATTTATTACATAGTATTTCATTGAATCCATAGTGCAAAAGGAGGCCATTCGGCCCACATTATCTGCACCGACCATCTGAATGAGCACCCCACCAAGGCCCACTCTCCCATCCTATCCATGCAACCCCACATCCCACCTAACTTTTTGGACACTGAGGGGCAATTTTAGCATGACCAATCCACCTAGGCTGCACATCTTTGGGCCGTGGGAGGAAACCGGAGGAGACCCACGCAGACATGGGGAGAAGGTGCAGGGTCCTGAGGCTGGAATTGAGCCTGGCTCCCTGGCACTGTGAGGTGGCAGTGCTAACCACTGTGCTACATCGCAGGAACAGGCCATTTGGCCCGACCTGTCCATCCCAGTGCTTTTCCAGCCTTCTCCTACTTTACTTCATCTTTCCCCGATGGGCACATCTTTCTCTTCCTTTGTCCCTCGTTTTTATCGAGCTTTTCCGCGAGTGCGTCTATGCCATGCGCCTGAAAATCTCCCTCTGATATCGAGCTCCACCTGCTGACCACCCTCTGGGCGGGATTGGTAAATCCTCTACATGGTGCACAGGTCCTGACTAGTGGTCTCAGAGGCGGGCATTCTCCAGCCCCTCCGACCGCCAGGATCTTCCAGTCCCACTGAAGGCAACCCCCCCCCCCCCAGGTTCCCTGGCGACGGCGATGGTGCAGCTCCAGCCTCTGGTCACACTAGTCAGGACTAGCGCTCCATGCGGAAGACCTATGGGCAGGTAATCGTGACGAACTGCTGACTCTGCCGCTCCCACTTGGATAGAAGTGTTGTAATGCCCCAGAATGCTCCCCACTGTGTGAATAAAATAAGTTAATTGCATTTATGTAGCACCTTTCATGTCCCCACTGGGGTGTCCCAACGTGCTGGCAGTAAGTAAACACAGCAGATGATTTGCCCAGGAATGAGAAGAGGTTGTTTAAGATGTGCTTCCTGGTCAGCCCCAGGCTGCATTGATACTGGAGTGAAGCCAGATGAGCAAACACCTGCTTTACATCTGTTGTAATGTCGGAAATACAGCAGCCACATTGCACAGCAAGATCCCACAAACAGCAATGGGATAAATGGCCAAGTCTTTCGTTGTTATTGGAGGGATGCGTTTTGGCCAGGAATCTTCACCTTTCCTTCAAAATGGTGGCTGCGTAACCGTCCACATCCAGCTGAGAGGGAAGGGCTTTGATGTCTCATTCGAAAGACTGGCCTTCGAAAGTGCAGCACTCCCTCAAGTACTGCACTGCCGAGTCAGCCCCGATTTTGTGCTCAGGTTTCTGGAGTGAAACACCTCCGGACCCAGAGGTAAGAGAGTGCTGACGACTGAGCCAAGGCAGGCACACAAAGTGAATACTGGACCATTGCCCAGAGCACAGATCAGCTGTTCAAACATACTTTCCAATGTTTGGTTTAAAAACTAGAAAACTGTCCTGGATTAAATAATTTGAACTGTTTGAATGCACACACACGCACTGCAATTGCATCCTAACCAGCAACAAGGAACCAAGTCCTTGTATAGCTCAGGGTTATACTAAACAATGTTCAATAACCCTCATCACAACACCCAACTCAAAGCAGTCAAATTCCAGTCAAGGAGCATTTTGGTTCTCTGGTGGGAGAATCACGGGGCCAGGCAAAGAAATCAGGGGCCCTAGTGCTTCTCCTATTTCCGGGCCTATTCCGGGAATGCCGGGACTGCCCCATGAAGAGAAAACTGGGCCTGTATGCTCCAGAGCTTTGAAGAATGAGAGGCGATCTCATTGAAACCGACACAATGCAAAATGCCACTTGTAATTTCTTTACACGGAGGGTTGTGAATCTTTGGAATTGTCGACCCCAGAGGGTTGTGGAAGCTCACTCATTGAGTATGTTTGAGGTTGAGATCGATTCGTTTCTGATTAACAATAACCTCAGGGTTATGGGCACAGTGGGCCAGATCTCTGGCGTTTCTCAGCGGCAGGAGGTGTCCCATCGTTGGCCGGCGGTGGGGTCTTCTGGCAATGGGATCTCCCATTGAGTCCACCCCACGCTGCCAGGAACCCAGCGGTGGGGGTGCGCAGTCGGTGGTCCCGGAAGATGCTGCCGCCATAAATAGCCAGAAGATCTCACCCCAGTGTGTGTTGAAGACATTGAAGTGTCTGATTAGTCATGATCGTATTAAATGCTGGAGCAGGCCCAGTGGGCTGAATGGCCTACTCCTGTTCCTATGTTCCTCTGTTCTATAGCCCCCCACGCTTAAACCCCCCCCCCCCCACTCCCTCAAAGTTCAGCTATCCAATTGGGAACCATTGTCAGAGTGGGCCGAACTGTTTAGTATAGGTTTAACAAAAACCACTTGGCCTCTGTGGGTGCGATCCAACAGCCACGCTGCGCACGGAAAGCAGCTCACCGCGGCACAGCCGGGAAACCCCACTCCCGGGACCTACCCAGCTCACAACGCCTCGTCAGATTCAGCGTGATCTCGGGGGACGTTGCGATGTAAATCCTGCCCATTGTGGGCGGGATCGCCTTTTGGTAAATCTGCATATTAGAGCGAGGCAGTGAGCCTCACTCCAATGTGCAGATTCCCGAGGTACCTGGGGCTTTGGGATTCAATCCCTTCGCCACGAAGACCTCGGGTGAGCGCCAGTTGGTACCGGTCTCCACAAACAGGGACCAGGCGGAACGGCACTCGTGGGGGTCCCCAAGGGGATTGGAGGATCCCAGCTGTGTACCCTTTGGGCAGGGTGCTGCCCTGGCAGTGCTGGTGCCACTTGGGCACCCTGGCACTGCCAGCTTGGCACCTTGGTTTCAGGATGATACATTTTACAACCATGGCTTCATCAGACAATTGTGCAGAACCCGTTTTCGCAACCAGCTCTGTTTCTTTAAACCTGAACCGATGTAACATCTGGACAGCAACATCCAAAAATTACACTTTGCATTAGGTAATAACTGACTTTGGGCAGCACGGTGGCGCAGTGGGTTAGCCCTGTTGCCTCACGGCGCCGAGATCCCAGGTTCGATCCCGGCTCTGGGTCACTGTTGGTGTGGAGTTTGCACATTCTCCCCGTGTCTGCGTGGGTCTCACCCACACAGCCCAAAGATGTGCAAGGTAGGTGGATTGGCCACGCTAAATTGCCCCTTAATTGGAAAAAATGAATTGGGTACTCTAAACTTTTTTATTAAAGTAATTACTGACTTGTCATTTTAAATCAAAACTAACCACATTTGCAAACGTCCAACCTGGAGCAGATAATAGGAAAGCAAAATACTGCAGATGCTCGAAATCTGAAGTAAAATCAGGAAATGCTCAGCAGGCCAGAGAGCATCTGTCGAGCGAGAAACAGAGTCAACACGTCACGGCCTGACGAGTCACCTCTGTCTGCGAACCTGCTGAGCATTTCCAACGCTTCCCATTTCTATTGAAGAACGAACAACCCGTGTGGCTTAGCCCTGCAAAAAGCAATCGGACTTCTTGTGAGCCTTTCATTCCCCTCCAGCAAGAAACCCAGCAGCAGCTCCGCTTTCGCACAACGTTAAATGTGAATTTTTTTTTTTAAAGTTACGGTGTGAAGAAAACATTAACAACTTGCTGAGCAAAATTAAAAATCAATGTCAAAGCAATAAATTGATATATTTTTTAAATGATCAATCAAATCGACCATTAAAAAGTGCGAAGCAGCAGAGCGAACTAATAAAACCGATTTTGCCTTTTTGCTTCAGAAGCAGATTAGGCCCCACTGCCTGGTCGTCAGGGGAAGGTGGCGTTTGTGTGTGTGTGTGTGTGTGTGCACACATGTGGCTCACACCTAGTCACACTCTAACACACTCACTCTCATAGAATCATAGAATCATCGTATTTACAGTACAGAAGGAGGCCATTCGGCCCATCGAGTCTGCACCGCCTCCTACAAAGAGCACTCTACTAAAACCCACCCATCTACCCTATCCCCTTAACCCAGTAACCCCACTTCACATTTTTTGGACATTCAGGGGCAATTTATCATGGCCAATCCACCTAACCTGCACATCTTTGGACTGTGGGAGGAAACCGGAACACCCGGAGGAAACCCACGCACACACGGGGAGGACGTGCAGACTCCGCACAGACAGTGACCCAAGCCGGGAATCGAACCTGGGATCCTGGAGCTGTGCAGCAACTGTGCTAACCACTGTGCTACCGTGCTGTCTCACTCCACACCGTTAAGAGGGAGAAGATCAGTTTAGGAAAGGCCAGTGAGGCTCTCACAACAGCACAGGCCCTGGTGATTAGCACTTTGTGCACCCCACTCCCCACAGCGCCAAGGACAATGATTCAGTGTCAGAAATATCAGACGCAGTGTGCTGAAGTGTCAGCCTTGATATTTGTGCATAAGTCCTGGAGCGTGACTTGAATCCGGAACCTTGTGATTCAGCGGGGAGAGTGCCACCAACTGAGCTGCAGCTGATACATACAGTTGAAAGTTACCTGATGTTTAACAGTATGAGCATCGTACTTCATTGGAAGGGGCATCTTCACTTCCTGATTAGCAAGCAAAAACTAGACCGCGAGTGATGTAGCAGGAATCCCAATGGTCAACGTCGGGAACACCATTATCATAGAATCAAAGAACTTGCAGTGCCGAAGGAGGCCATTCGGCCCGTCGAGTCTGCACTGGCCCTTGGAAAGAGCACCCTACTTAAGCCCACACCTCCACCCTACCCCCATAACCCAGTAACCCCTCCTAACCTTTTTGGACACTAAGGGCAATTTAGCATGACCAATCCACCTAACCTGCACATCTTTGGACTGCGGGAGGAAACCGGAGCACCCGGAGGAAACCCACGCAGACAGACTGGCGTGAATTGCAAACGGCATGCACCTAGCGGGCAGACCTCCCAGAGGTGTTCTGGCATTGCTCAGGGAGGAGAGAGATGTGCCAGGGTAGTGCCAGGGGGGGGTGTAGGGTTGGGGGAGAGTTCCATTTTAACTTTTGTGCACCGGGGCAGCTTTTAAAAATGAAGTTGCTCACGGGACCAGCTCAGTCAAAGCCCACCCCGCCAGCGTAATGTCGTGCCCACCCCCACCCCCATCCCACCCACTTTTTCTTCCAAGTTCCTAACAATACGGCGGCTTGGTTCCAGCAACACTGCGATCCCCGCCCTCTGCCGCACTCTGCCAAATTCAGGTGAAACTCCACCCACAGTCTCAGTGATTCGGGAATTAAAGGAGGAGCGATCCCTTCACGTGGAGCGTACACATTTGTTGAACATATACAAGAATGAGATTGATAAGAGTTTTGGTTACAAAAGGAATAAAGGGATATGGAGGAAAGTGGAGTTGATGTATGGGCGGCACGTAGCACAGTGGTTAGCACTGTTGCCTCACAGCGCCAGGACCCCAGGTTTGATATGCGGCTTGGGTCACTGTCTGTGTGGAGTCTGCACGTTCTCCCCGTGTCCGTGTGGGTTTCCTCCGGGTGCTCCGGTTTCCTCCCACAAGTCCCGAAAGACGTGCTGTTATGTAATTTGAACATTCTGAATTCTCGCTCCGCGTCGGAATGTGGCGACTCGGGGCTTTTCACAGTAACTTCATTGCAGCGTTAATGTAAGCCTACTTGTGACAATAAAGATTCTTATTAAAGTTCAGTAAATGATGAATCATAGAATCCCTACAGTGCAGAAGGAGGCCATTCAGCCCATCGAGTCTGCACCGACCCTCTGAAAGAGCATTCCACCCAAGTCCACTTCCCTGCCCTATCCCAATAACCCTTAACCCCTGGACACTAAGGGACAACTGATCATGGCCAATCCACCTAACCTGCACATCTTGGACTGCTTTGAAGTAGGCCCGTGGGGTCGTAGTGCTTCCGCCCGCTCCTGTTTCCTCTCTTCCCATGACATCCTTCCGAACAATAATCAGTCCCAGCCTTGAACTTTTCAGTTGACCCTCCAGTCTCCTGACGACACGCCTTAGCTCACTGGGCTAAATCGCTGGCTTTTAAAGCTGACCAAGGCAGGCTAGCAGCACGGTTCAATTCCCGTATCAGCCTCCCTGAACAGGCGCCAGAATATGGCGACTAGGGGTTTCACAGTAACTTCATTGAAGCCTACTCGTGACAATAAGCGGTTTTCATTTCATTTCATTTCCAACACAGCTTGAACCGAGTACTGGTTTGATTTTGTTCTGAATGTATCAGCTAGTTGACCACTTAACTAAAAGAAACAGCAATAACCGTGACCTTTCACAATGTGGAATTTAATTATATTATCATAGTCTCGATCACAGTAACTGGCAAGGATCTCAGCGTTTTATTAAATTAACATTCTGACATCTTTTGATCCCTGCATCGTTGAACTATTTTGCTGAGAGCTGAAAATATCCACACATATTTTGGAGGAGAAAATTTTTATCTCATTCACCACCAGCGATGTCATAGAAGTAGCAGACCATTCAGCCCCAACAAATCCATCTTGGTGCTTGCCCCCGCACCTGAGGACAGGTTGGGGGAGTGGGCAGACAGGTGGCAGATGGAGTTCAGTGCAGAGAAGTGTGAGGTGATGGTAGGAAGAGCATGGAGAGACAATATAAAATAAGAGGTAAAATTCTTAAAGGCGTGCAGAGGGACCTGGGTGTATTTGTGAATAGATCATCAAAGGTGGCAAGACAGGTGGAGGGAGCAGTTAATAAAGCAGATAGTATTCTGGGCTTTAATAATAGCACAGAGCACAAGAGCGAGAAGGTTATGCTGAACTTACACAAGACACTAGTTAGACCTCAGCTGGAATACTGTGCACAGTTCTGGGCTCCACACTATGGGAAGGATGTGAACACACTGGAGAGAGAGCGGAAGAGGTTCACAGGAATAGTTCCAGGGATGAGAAACTTCAGTGATGAGGATAGATTGGAGAGGTTGGGAGTTGGAGAGAAGAAGGCTGAGAGGAGATTTGATGGAGATGTTCAAAATCATGAGGGGCTGGACAGAGTAGACGGGGGAAACTGTTCCCGCTCGTAAAGCAATCAAGAACGAGAGGGCACAGGTTTATAGGGATTGGCAAACGAGGCAAATGTGATGTGAGAAAAAACCTATTGGCGCAGTGAGTGGCTCAGGATCTGGAATTCACGGCCTGGAAGTGTGGCGGAGGCAGGTTCAATCGAGGCATTCAAGAGGGCATGAGATTATTATTTGAATAGAAACAATGTTCCGGGGAAGAGGCAGGAGAGTGGCACAAAGTCATGAAAATGAATGAAAATCGCTTCTTGTCACAAGTAGGCTTCAAATGAAGTCACTGTGAAAAGCCCCTAGTCGCCACATTCCGGCGCCTGTTCGGGGAGGCAGTTACGGGAATTGAACCGTGCTGCGGGCCTCGTGATGCTCATCTGGAGAGCCGGTGCAGACACGATGGGCCGAATGGCCTCCTTCCGCACCGTAACAATTCGGTGTTGCTGTGACATAGTCCCACTCACATTTACCCATCCCAGTGTCATACCGCAACACGTCACCCAACTATCCGGTCACTACAAATTAATTCTACAGCTGCACGACTCTCTGCGTGAAGAGGTTTCTCCTGCTCGTTCTTCTAATTCTCCGGAGGGGGCAGGGGGAGGTGTCAAGGGCAAGGTGGTGGCTTTTTTGGACACCCTCTTCCCCCTCGTCCCCATAACAGATCCATCAATCAGGCACAGCGAGATGTTCCCTGCCAGCAGACCCAGCAGAGTTTCAATTTAACCCCTGAGGCACCTGTTAAATCCCAGTGGGCTCAGAAACAATTGGTGTCAATTGGCTTGTTAGTGAGTTTAATTGAAGGCCCCCCACGAGCAGGCAGGTTTTCCAACTTAATCACACGAGCTTTACCCATCGCTGGGAGACTGACAAGCAGCCTGTTGTGGTGTACTTCTTCAAACTAACCAGAGGTACAAGTTACGATAGTGGGTCCAAGCATGGAGAGCGAAGTTTGGCGCTGCGAGCAGGGTCACAATTTGTAGGAGCATTTCCAGGGACTGAGTATTGAGCAGCCTTTTACATGGAGGATCTCCCCACCTAATTGCAGTTCAGCTAACACAAAGACTCGCGGAGACAGCAACTCTGGTTAAGACAGATTTACTTTCCAAGCTTGGTTCAACGTACGAGGGAGAGTAATTTGGATGAACTCCAAAACCACTCTGCTTTACATTGCTTTAGGTTCAACAGTTGTACAATTTCCAAAAATCAGTAGCCCCCCCATTTGGACTTGTTCCAATCCTGTAAATTATACCTTGACCAATGAATTTTACTTTGGGCAATATGGTGACTGCGTGATCATCTCTTGATTTAGCCCTGTTCTGTTCTCTGGCCATCTGTTGATTTTCAAAACCCTCGCATCCGACGTCTCTTGCTCTCCCCTACTTCCATTTCCCTTATCTTCGTGTGGTTCCTGGCCATACCATTGCCTGTCTCGGTGCACGATGCTGGAGCTGATAATGAGAACTGCTTCCCCTGATTGTGTTCCCACTGAACACATTATTTCTGTCTGATTCTGTCTGTCTTAGGAATGTGGTCAAGTTAGCTGGCTTAAATTCCATCATACATTGCAGCCACTACTATTAGCAAGAGTTTAAATGCTACGTTCTAAGAATACATGTTTAATGGCTAATAATGATTACTGGATATACTTTCTATGATAACTAACTTATGTACAGCTATTTTAGAGTTATCCTAGCTATCCAATTTTAAGGGGTCTCATCTCAGGACACCCCCCCCCCTCCCCTCCACTTCAGAGGGTGTCCAGCGAAGGTTCACCAGACTAATTCCTGGGATGGCAGGACTGACATATGAAGAAAGACTGGATCAACTGGGCTTGTACTCACTGGAGTTTAGAAGAATGAGAGGGGATCTCGTAGAAACATATAAAATCCTGATGGGACTGGACAGGCTGGATGCGGGAAGAATGTTCCCGATGTCAGGGACATCCAGAACTAGGGGTCACAGCCTAAGAATAAGGGGTTAGCCATTTGGGACTGAGGTGAGGAAGAACGTCTTCTCTCAGAGAGTTGTGAAGTTGTGGAATTCTCTCCCACAGAAAGCTGTTGGGGCCGGTTCACTGGATATATTCAAGAGGGAGCTGGACGTGGCCCTTGTGGCTAAATGGGTCAAGGGGTATGGAGAGAAAGCGGAAGTGGGATACTGAATTTGCATCATCAGCCCTGATCATATTGAATGGTGGTGCAGGCAAGAAGGGCCGAATGGCCTACGCTCAGGCACCTATTTTCCATGTTTTCTATGTTTTTTTCATTTTTATCTTAAACCTCCCAGATAACCTGTCTCTAGTAACCTTTCTCCAGCTTAATTATATAATTTACACACACACTCACACACGCACACACACACACACACACACACACACACACACACTTCTTTACAGAATAACAGAATATTTCCCCGAAAATATTTTTAAAACATCCATACTCACAATATCTTTCTATTCCTTTCTACTCGTGTTTATTTAGCTTCCCCTTAAATGCATCAACACTATTCACCTGAAACACTCCCTGTGATAGTGAATCCCACATCCTCACCACTCTCTGGGGAAAGGATATTCCCTCAAGTTTTGTATTGGATTGATTGATGATCACTCTGTATTTCTGGTCCCTAATCCTACTCTCGGGAGTGATGCACTGGGTGGTGTATCTGCCTCCGAGCCAGAAACTCCAGGTTTTGACCCCTGCCCCAGGACTTGATGACCAAGGACGCAGCCTAACAAGTTGAGCATCAACTTGTGAATCCTTCCAGTGGCAGGTGGTGAGAGCGGGCAGTGGGTCGGAGCGGGAAGGTGACCCAAGTCAGCCTGTCCCAGGCATTGAGCTGAGTGGCAGATCCACAGCGTGTGTGATTGAGCTGCCAGTGCACAGCAGCCTGTGATCATGCCCCTGCACACTACACATGTTATTGCATCACATGGAACAAGGGGACTAACAGCAACAGACAGCGAGGAGCCCCAGGCAGCTTATGTTTATTTATAACTTTGATTTCAGTTGCTGTGGCTTTTGACATGCACGGAAATGAAATTGAATGGCATGTCTTTATTTGTTTATGTCAGCTGGTCCTTGCAACAAAATCATGAGGGATGCATGGACGGGGGGATGAGATGGGGGGGGGGGGGTCGTTGCTGGGGAAGTAAGACTGGTTGAGATTTTACGGCAGTACATAGAACATATAACATAGGGTGCAGAAGGAGGCCATTCGGCCCATCGGGTCTGCACCGACCCGCTTAAGCCCTCACTTCCACCCTATCCCCGTAACCCAATAACCCCTCCCAACCTTTTTGGACACTAAGGGCAATTTAGCGCGGCCAATCCACCTAACCTGCACATCTTAGGGGCTGGTTTAGCACACTGGGCTAAATCGCTGGCTTTTAAAGCAGACTAAGGCAGGCCAGCAGCACGGTTCAATTCCCGTACCAGCCTCCCCAAACAGGCGCCGGAATGTGGCGACTGGGGGCTTTTCACAGTAACTTCATTGAAGCCTACTCGTGACAATAAGCGATTTTCATTTCATTTCTTTGGACTGTGGGAGGAAACCGGAGCACCCGGAGGAAACCCACGCAGACACGGGGAGAACGTGCAGACTCCGCACAGACAGTGACCCAGCGGGGAATCGAACCTGGGACTCTGGCGCTGTGAAGCCACAGTGCTATCCACTTGTAACCTCTTTCTCAGTGCTAAGTGATTATGAGCTTTGGACGAGTCACAACCCAAGCAAATGTGACCAGTGCAAGTCGGCTCTTAAAGGATTCAATGCCGAGGACGGGTTGCATGGACTCCTTGAGTTTAGATGGCCGAGGGGCCAAGGGGATGGTCTCCTGGGCTGTTTGATATGATAAAGGGGTTCCCAAAGGGTAGATAAGGAGAAACTATTTTCTGTGTTCTGCGAATCATGAAAGAAAGGGACATAGAGTTAAAATGACAGCAGGCTACCTTCGGAGTGAAATTAGGAAGCAATTTTTTCACAATCAGGATAGTGGAAATCTGAACCCCCTCGCCCCCCCCCCCACCCCTCCTCCCCCGTTAGCTATTGAAGGTGGAGCCATTGGAGTTTTCAACACTGAGCTTGAAAGATTTCTGTTGGGTATCAAGGGATACAACGCAAAATGATGTTGAGCTGCAGGTCAGCCACGCGCTCAGATTCATTTCAAAGACACTTGTCTACAATTATTTACTCTGAAGCACAATGGCAGCTGATGTGCAGGTAATTGCCTCAGCTAATTGTTGTGTTCTGCTTCTTCATGTCTCATTAGCTGCTTACTTGATGTAGACTCTGACAAAGGAAGGTTCAGACTTGGAGATAGGTGTAACACATTTATTGAACAGTTAACAATTCTCCTACTTGAGTTCGACTCTCCTGCTAATCTTGCTACAGTAACTGGGTCTAACTAACCAGTCTGCTCTAAGCCTTGCGGTGGGTGTGATGCTTCTGATCTGCCCCTGTACTTCTCTCTGAGTGTCGCCTGTGGAAAGAGACAGAGCATGTGTGCCCTGTCCTTTTATATGGGCTGCCCCCTTGTGGTAGTGTCACCTCTGGGTGTCTTGACTGCCCACTGGTCGTGTCCTATCTTACTGACCGATTGGTTGAATGTCTGTGTGTCACGATGTCTCTGGTGCTCCCTCTAGTGTTTATTTAGTCCTAGTGTATCTACATTAACCCCTTGTGTATTTACAGTGATGCATATCACCACACCAATCTGCATACAGCAAGATCCCACCAAGGTCCCTGGGTGAATGACCAGTTACCAAGAACAGCTTCAATTAATACAGAATCAGAGAATACTACAGTGCAGGAAAGGCCCCTTCGGCCCATCGAGTCTGCACCGCTGCATGAAAGGCCCTGACCTGCCCCCCTAATCCCATGTGCCAGCACACAGCCTCGAATGTTATGACGTGCCAATTGCTCATCCAGGTTCTTTTTAAAGGATGTGAGACAACCCGCCTCTCCCACCCTCCCAGGCCGTGCGTTCCAGACCCTCACCACCCTCTGGGTAAAAAAGTTTTCCCTCAAATCCCCCCTGAACCTCCCTCACCTCACCTTGAACTTGTGTCCCCCGCGTAACCGACCCTTCAAATAAGGGAAACAGCTGTTCCCTATCCACCCTGGCATTGCCCCTCATACCTTGTCCACCTCGATCAGGTCACCCCTCCATCTTCTCTGCTCCAGGGAAAACAACCCCAGCCTATCCAACCTCTCTTCATAATGAAAATGTTCCATCCCAGGCAGCATCCTGGTGAATCTCCTCTGCACCCCCTCCAGTGAAATCACATCCTTCCTGTGATGTGGTGACCAGAATTGCTCACAGTACTCCAGCCGTGGCCTCACCAAATATTCTATACAACTCCAACATGACTGATACAGCAGCTTTAATATAGTAAAATGTCCCGAGGCACTTTTCTCTCTCTCTCTCTTCACGTAGCATCCTTGCTGTTTGAAAGTTGCTTAATTATGGCTCGTATCATGAAGAAGAGCTGGAGAAATGCTCACAGCACTGTGGCACAGTGGTTAGCACGGCTGACTCACAGCGTCAGGCACCCGGGTTCAGTTCTTGAGTGATTGTGTGGAGTCTGCACGTTCTCCCCGTGTGTGCGTGGGGTTCCTCCGGGCGCTCCGGTTTCCTCCCACAGTCCAAAGTTGTGCAGGTTGGGTGGATTGGTCATACCAAAATGCCCCTTCACTGTTTGGTTGTGGGGAGAGGGCGGGGGAGTGGGCGTAGGTACGGTGCCCCTTCAGAGGGTTGGTGCAGACTCGATGGGCCAAGTGGCCTCCTTCTATGATAATTCTTCAATGAGGAATTGCCCCTGTTGTCCTGGGTAATATTTATTCCTCAAACAACGCTTAACATTGGTTCATTATTTTTGGTGGGAGCCAGCTGTGCACAAATTTGCAGGCGCATTTCCAGAATTACAACAGAGTCCAGACTTCAACACTTATGTTATTAATTTCAAATGCTGTAGGACATCCTGAGGTTCTGAAAGACGCTGTATAAATTCAGCCTCTCTTGGCCCCACCAATTTTCTCAATCTTTGCTACTCCCATCATTCTTCACCCTCTCTTTGTATTGAAACAGAATAGAGGTAAATCTTTCCCTTAGAGAAGGCAATGTCAGCTTTCATCAGCTACACAAGCCTTGAGCTCCAGGTCATTAAGCGATAATTTGCTGCAGCAACCATTTACTTCAAATTAACCGTGGCAAGTTATCACACCAAGAACTGAAAAGTAGAGTGAGATTAGATGACATCCAAAGTCTCTCGCAGTTCTCCTGACAGACAGTCCTGTGGGGAGCGACGCTCGCTGGTGTTATAATTAATTTAACTTGCAATGAAACATTAATGAAATCCTATCAACACTTGAGTCCCCTGCAAAAGTGAGCAGATAGCACACATTCTGTGAAATTGCACCTGGTAGCATCCTTTGTACCTGGTTGCTGGTAGCAACCAGCTGGGGTCGGTCTAGCACAGTGGGCTAAACAGCTGGCCTGTAATGCAGAGCAAGGCCAGCGGCGCGGGTTCAATTCCCGTACCGGCCTCCCCGAACAGGCGCCGGAATGTGGCGACTTGTGACAATATTATTATTATTATCGGGAGGTTCCAAGAGCAGGATTCAATCCCGACCCTGGGAAACGGGCAGCGAGGTGAGTTAGGGGAGATTTCCACGAATACCAAACAACCTCTGGCGCCTCACTGTCCACCGATTCACATGTGAGTCTGGGGAATGAATGTTGCTGGGACTATTCTGCCGCTAACCAACTAGTGATCTTCCTGTTGTCACCTAGCTCAGTCCAAGTAACCCAGTAACAGTAGTGGATGAACCCAAAGATTGACCAAAATGTCCAATAATATTTATGGGAGTGAGATATTGGAAAGGTGTAACACAGACTGAGATGAGCCTACCTAACCTCAGACTAAGCCCAGTTATTTGTTGCGATGCAGCAAATATCCCTTAATATTGAGTTACACCTTTGGAAATGTTCGGAGAAACTTGTCCCCATAGAGTTAACATGAAATTGAAGAGAAAGCTGTTATTTCCCTTATTTTCCGATTGTGCTCCAAAGGAGCTAGTCAAATATTTATGGAGTCACAGCAAGGACTTATTCAAATATTAATTATAAAATGATATTACAAGTGTGACAAAGATATAACAGCGTGTTTGGTTTGGCAAGCAATCAAAGCAATCACACCAGGGGACCAGGTTTTCTGTAAAAAGGCTCAGTAATAACTTTTCATTTATTCTAGTTTTCATCTTCTTAAGGTGCATGTTCAAATCTGTCAGCAACCCTCATCTTCAGTTGGATTGGAGGTTATTAAAAAGTCATTAAGAAACAGCAGAGTCGCTGCAATGTTACAGGCTGCTGACCTGCCTCCCGCATTCTACCCACCATAGACGTGGGGGTATTCAAAACTCTGCTACATGTGAACGTGCTCGCACCGATTGCCCCGCACTTGCTGATCCACACTGGCACCGACTGAGATAACGCCAATTCTCACCCTTATTTTCAAATCCCTCTGTGACCTCGTTCCTCCCCCCCCCCCCCCCAGATCTCTGTAATCTCCTCCAGCCCCACAGCCCCCGAGATATCTGCACTTACCTAAATGGTAGCTGCAGCACGGTAGCATTGTGGATAGCACAATTGCTTCACAGCTCCAGGGTCCCAGGTTCGATTCCCAGCTTGGGTCACTGTCTGTGCGGAGTCTGCACATCCTCCCCGTGTCTGCGTGGGTTTCCTCCGGGTGCTCCGGTTTCCTCCCACAGTCCAAAGATGTGCAGGTTAGGTGGATTGGCCATGCTAAATTGCCCTTAGTGTCCAAAATTACCCTTAGTGTTGGGTGGGGCTGCTGGGTTATGGGGATAGGGTGGAGTTGTGGACCTTGGGTAGGGTGCTCTTTCCAAGAGCCGGTGCAGACTCGATGGGCCAAATGGCCTCCTTCTGCACTGTAAATTCTATGAAATCTATGAAATTCTACCCTTTTCAGCCTCCACAATTTTAATGAAAAGAATGAAGACTTGCTCTGATCTCACTGTCTGGGGAAATTGCAATGTTTGAAAACTTTTACCGTCTTGCTGTGTAGCGAGCGCAGCAAATCTTTCTGCTATGTTTAAAAAGTCACTGTAGATTTAGCGACCACAGCCCAATGCATACTTAGACGCATGTTGAAAAAAGGCAGTGCCACAGTGATAAATGGATACAAGTGAGCAGCCCGTAAAGAACTCATCTCCAGCTTCGATGCCAACTGGTGAAATGAGTTTGCAATTGGGCAGTCCTACAGCCAAGATAAAACTCTGGGTGAGATTTTATCTCAGGATTAATATTCACAGAGTTAGAGAATCTTACCTCGCAGGAGGAAGCAATTTCAGCCCATCATGTTCTGGCCAATTCAAGAGCTAGCCAATTATTTTCCTCTTTGCTGCCCTGTCCCCATTTCCCTGCTAATGTTTCCTTCCACGGTAGTTGGGATGATAATGCTGATAAGTTAATAGTCTCATTACTATACAGTAATGGCGTTGAGCAAAGTGAGGGATGTTTGTGTTGAGGAGTGTGTCCATTTCTGTCACCCGCTGCTGCCATTGAGCACTCCCAGGGTAGGTACAAATGTAGCTCGTTGTGGAGTAAAACTGCCACTATTCTGTCGCAAAAAATCTGCTTCAGCCATAACCTCACACCAGCGTTTCCCACTGCACCAGTGCATTGTCTGAGTGACTGCTCATTGACATTCATTTATTTTGATGCAACAGTTCATTTGGGAAAGGAAACCTTAAAAAATTAAAATCGGTCTGTCCATATGAATCAAGTGTTCTTTGAGACTGCTACAGAAATAGATTGAGTTTGTATTCTTGACATATCGGGATCCCCTGTTGTGTTAAACAATTCAACCAATCTTTTTCCTCTCAATCACCAAGATGGCCTATTCCCACCTCCAAAACATCACCCACCTTCGCCCCTACCTCAGCTCATCTACTGCTGAAGCCTTCATCTCTGCATTTGTTACCTCCAGACTCGATTATGGCTGGCCGCCCGCTTTGCATCCTCCTGTCATGTGAGGGTACCTTTAAGACATGGATGTTTAAGCAATGTACCTTTAAGAAAACAGTGATGTCAGAGAGTGGGTGGGGCTGAGCTCAGGTCAGCCATTTTGCAGTTTAGTTTTGCAGTTTAGTTTTGCAGTTTGGAGGAAAAGAGCTGGGTGTGTGTCTGTGTTTTGCAGTTTCGTTTTGCAGTTGGAAAAAGCAGTTTGTGTGTGTCTGTGTGTTTCCAGAGAGCTGCAGGAAGAAAGCAAGGTGCTGGAGCTGAAGTCAACCAAGCTAATATATCTCTGCCATTCTACAGAAAATATATATATCCTTTAACCTGATGTGATACTGTTTAAAGGTGTTAAGTCTCTTGGAAGTTTGAAGGAACATTTTAAGGAGTTATTTACTGTTGCAATATTTTCTGAGTTATCTTTGAAGTAAGGGGTGTTAAGAGATCCAATGTTTATTTCAGATGTTAAGTTGAGTTCGTGGAATAAACAGTGTTTTGTGTTTAAAAATCCACGTGTCCATAATTGTAATCCCACACCTAGGGAAGAAGCCGTGTGCTAGGAAAAGCAACAAATACATTAAAGGGAGAGGTTGGTTGAACTCCATGATACATTTTGGGGTTCTGAAAACGCCTCGCTCATAACACTCCATAAATTTGAACTCGTCCGAAACTCTGCCATCCGTACCCTACCGCAGCTCATTCACCACCGTTCCCTGAACACACTGACCTCTCGGTAACAGCTGAGACATCTGCATTCCTCCAACTCGGGTCTCTTATGCATCTTCTGCCCTGACCATTACTGAAGGTCATGCCTTCATCTAACTGCCCCAACCACTAGAAAATCCTCCCTAAATATCTCCGTCTCTCTCTCCTTTCAAACCCTCTTTACAATCTGCCTCTTTGACCAAGCGTTTGATCACATCTCCGAATGTCTCCTTTGATCAGTGTCCAATTTTTTGTCTAATTGCATTCCTGTGGAGCACCTTGTGGGGCATTTTCAAGGCTGAAGATACTCTGCAAATGTAAGAGCTCCTGTACCATTTATAAACTACAGAAAAACCACATTGCTGTAAAAGACTGCGAGATGTAAGAAAGGTGATCACCATCACTGAGCACCATTCGGAATAGACAATACTGGGCCGCACGGTGGCACAGGGGTTAGCACTGCTGCCTAACAGTGCCTGGAACCCGGGTTCAATTCCGGCCTTGGTCACTGTCTGTGCGGAGTCTGCACGTTCTCACCGTGTCTGCGTGGGTTTCCTCCGGATGCCCCGGCTTCCTCCCACAGTCCAAAGATGTACAGGTTAGGTGGATTGGCCATGATAAATTGCCCCTCAGTGTCCAAGGATGTGCAGGTTAGGTGGGGTTATGGGGGTGGAGCAGGGGAGTGGCCCGAGATAAGGTGCTCTTTCAGAGGGTCGGTGCAGATTCGATGGGCTGAATGGCCTCCTTCTGTACGGTAGGGATTCTATGATTCTATGACTGGCCTTGCCAGCAACACCCATATCCCATGAATGAAGAACAATGAGCAGGATTCTCCATCTGGGAGACTTTGCCGCCGGGACTGAATTCCGTGCGGTTCGCGTTCCCATTGGAGGCTCTATTTGGTAAGCAAGTCAGGACCTGCAAATTGGCCAACGTTCCGTTGGAGCGAATTCCGAGCAATTCCCGGCCCAGCGGGCGTTAAAACCACTAGGGCCAGGGTTAGCACCAAGCACTTGGCATCTGCAGCTGTTTGTAAACGCTCCACTCACCACACACTCACTGCAGCCACCAAACGGCTCAGAGAAGACCTGCCCCCCCCGAGATCGAGAGTCCGAGGCACCCACAGTTCCATGCCAGTGAGGAGCAGAGAGACACCCTCTTCCCCAGGGTGGGCCACACACTCATACACAGAGGTAGTCAGCGCTGCCCGGTGCCAGGTGGAGACAACTATGTATCCTGAGGGGTGGGGGTCACTGGTGAGGTCTCTGCCCTGGGAGGGGCAGAGAACCAAGAAGGGCTCCGTCGGCCACGGTGCAGCTGTCCCCTGGTTGGGGTGAGCTCTGCTGATCCTCTGCTTCCTCTGCAGTGGGGCAGAGCTTCTGAGGAGTGCCATTGCCTGGTGGGCCCCTGATTGAGCTTGGCCACACCCATCCCATTGATGAAATAGCTGGGGTAGGAGGGTGTCCAGAGAGACGGTCTGGGTGGGCTCCCAGGGTGACCAGAGGCCTTCTGAGTACTTAAAGGACACAGGCAGCACTCCGCAGCGTGAGACAGACTGCAGCAATGGGGGTCTGAGCCAGGCCACCCCGATCCCGAGGGGGACACTCTGAGTCCACAAATTTGGCACCAAATCGCTCCCCGCCAGGGCAGCCATCCCCCAGTAGATCCGACAGTTTTCAACAGTTTGTCATTGTGTTTTTAGCTTCCTGCTCCTCTTTTGCAGCCATGGTGCCTAGTCCCCATTTGCAAATATTTGTAGTAATTCGCACCCCTGGGACTTCCGCCTGAGCGGAGTGTTGGGGATGGGCGAACATCCTGGGTCCAACCCGCTAAATACATTTAAATACATGTCCCTGTCGGCACGGGGCCAGAGAGGGACCAGGGTATGGCCCACAAATCGGCGCCGGGCGCGAGCCTCAATTTTTGCCGGATGCCCGATTCTCCGGCCGATCGCAATTCGCGTTCCCAGCGTCGCAAGGCGGAGAATCCAGCCCTATATCTTTGTGAATTCTGCCTGGAGTAGAAACACGGTGCACAATAAAACAGTTGTGATGTCTATGAAAATACAGAACCAACTTATTTTAAGCATTGTTTCAGAAAGCTTCAGACCACTTTTTTCAGCCGTCCGAAGATTTGTTTTAAAGATTTCTGCAGAAGAATTGCGATCACTTTTTTTTGGTATATCGCACTGAAAATATATAACACAGCAGTTGACCATAAGAGAAAGACTTCCTCTGATGCCTGTTTTTAAAATGTAGTCACTGTTGACGTGGGAAATGTGGCAGCCAATTTATACAGCAAGGTGCAATAAACAGCAAAGGGTTCAATGTAAACGGGCTGAATTCTCTGCCGTCGGAATGCTCCGTTTTGCCGGCAGCCCGGGGGTTTTCCGAAGGCGTGGGGCTGCCCCGCAATGGGAAACCCCGTTGGCCAGCCGGCGAAACGGAGCATCCCGCCGACGTGCTGAACCAGATATCTGACGCGGCGGGACGGAGAAACCTGCCCAACATGTTTTCGTGATGTTAGTTATGGGATAAGTATTGACCAGGTCACCTGGGTTGTGTTTGGTCCTTTGTACTTCATGAAGGAACTCACCAAACACTTCCACTTGTCCAAACCAGAATCTTTTATAGAGTCTCGTGTGGTAAGATAGCAATCTGATACAGAGCACGATATCATGGAGTCTGCTAACTACTCCTCTGGAACTTGCCCCTAGCACTGACCATTCACATGTGTGTCTTATTACCCTCTCGCTCTTCTTCTAAAGGTGGTCTGATGTGTTTCCCCTTATGTCCGAGTCACAGGTCACATGACCTTGGTCTCGAGACTGCATGGTATCAAAAATGAAAATGAAAATTGCTTATTGTCACAAGTAGGCTTCAAATGAAGTTACTGTGAAAAGCCCCTAGTCGCCACATTCCGGCGCCTGTTCGGGGAGGCTGGTACGGGAATTGAACCGTGCTGCTGGCCTGCCTTGGTCTGCTTTCAAAGCCAGCGATTTAGCCCTGTGCTAAACCAGCCCCTTTTGTGTCTGTACCACCACCTGCTGGTTGGAGGTCCCACACCATCCAACTATGATATAGCCCATAGGCATAACCACCACAGCCTGTTCTTTGAAATTGTGCCATGGGTTATTTTACATCCACATGAAAGAGCAGAGCGGGCCTTGATTTAATAACAGGCTCCTGATGTGCAGCATTCCCTCAGTACTGAGGCTGGTGTCCTCTGTGTACTGGAGCCTCTAGGATGGGACTTGAACACAAGACATTGTGAGAGTGAGACTGTTGAAAATCATTCTTACTTTCGGCTTGTTGCAAAGTCTCTGGTGGGCAGGGGGAGGTGGCCTTCTTCAAAGGCCGGCATGCGCTCCATCCAAGGCTACGGCTTGGAGCATCCATTAAAGAAGAGAAGCTGTAAGATACCTAGAGGTCCCAGTAATGTGCCCTCTGGGGGGGTCAAACTTTAAATCTTACTAACGTCTCACAGCCAACCCTCGTTTACTTATATGGCTCCAATATTCTGCCAGGCCAGGGACTAGAAAGTTTTCAGATGAGGAATACACTTCCTGGTAATCCTCCCTCCTGGTGTCAGTGACGTTACTTGGGTCAGGACACCCAGAAGGAAGGACCTGTAAAACTTGGAAATGACTGCTACAGGTCAGAACTGGAGTTTCATTTTAAGGTCTGCAGGATCATTTCGGCCCAGTACCTGTCACTTCTCAAATTTCAATGTTTTATCCTCCTGGGTGAGGATTTATCCCAAATGGCGCTCTGTGGTAATCAGTGCAGACGGCAAAGGACTGGCCCGTGTGGGTCCTACCCTAATTCCTCTGTCCTCCTATCCTGTTTGTGGAAAAGAACTGTCCCTGGTCAGGGAGACAAAGAACAAAGAACAATACAGCTCAGGAACAGGCCCTTCGGCCCTCCAAGCCTGTGCCGGTCATGGTACCACCTTTTGCCAAAACCCTCAGCACTTCCTTGTGCCGTATCCCTCTATACCCATCGTATCCATGTATTCATCGTGACGCAATTTGAACGCCATTAATGTATCTGCCTCCACACCCTCCCCTGGCAACGTGTTCCAGACACTCACCATCCTCTGTGTAAAAAACCTGCCTCGCACATCTCCTCTAAACTTTGCCCCACGGACCTTAAACCCATGCCCCCTGGTGACTGACCCCTCCACCCTGGGAAAGAGTGCCTGCCCATCCACTCTGTCCATGCCCCTCATAATCTTGTAGATCTCTATCAGGTCACCCCTCAACCTCCGTCTTTCTAATGAAAACAGTCCGAGTCTATTCAGCCTCTCCGCACAGCTAACACCCTCCAGACCAGACAACATCCTGGTAATCCTCCTCTGCACCCTCTCCAAAGCCTCCACACCCTTCAGGTAGTGTGACGACCAGAATTGCGCGCAATATTCCAAGTGCGGCCTTTCCAAGTTTCTATACAACTGCCACATGACTTGCCAGTTTTTATACTCAATGCCCCGTCCAATGAAGGCAAGCATTCCGTATGCTTTCTTGACTACCTTGTCCACTTGTGTTGCCACTTTCAAAGATCTGTGGACCTGCACGCCCAGATCTCTCTGACGTTTGCCTCTCTCAGAGCCCCTCGGAAGCAGATTTTTGAAGGAGCCCTCGTTCATCAAGTCCTTCTTACTAGCTCTTCCCTTGATCCTGGTAATCTTATTAGCCCTCTCCTTTGCCATACCAGATTCCAGACTTCCTGAGAAAATATCCTCTGGGAATATAATAAACAACAATATGTATTTATATAATGCATTTAACATAGTAATACTTCTCAAGGCACTTCACAGGACCATGAGCAAACACATTTTGCTGGGGAGCCATATAAGAAGACAATACCAACTTATATTTAAACAGCACCTTTAACACAATAAAAAGGTGGTTGTTTGGTAATCCAGAACTTGAGTATTGTCAAAAAAAAGAGACATGTCGAAGCTTTTCATCTTGCACTTATCAGGACACTTCACAAGAATACTGATAAAGGGGGACAACAATTTATACTGTATGAGATGAATGTGCTGATTGGTAGAGGCATATCCCTGGAGAACACACCAGATACCAGCCTCCCCAAACAGGCACCGGAATGTGGCGACTAGGGGCTTTTCACAGTAACTTCATTTGAAGCCTACTTGTGACAATAAGCGATCTTCATTTTTCATTTCATGTACTGGCAGTTAACTGCCAAGCATTGTTTGATATTTAAACTATGCCGTTTGACTCCGATTGGTCAAGGCATTGGCCTGAGGAAAGAATCAGCGAACGGATATCACTTATTTGTTTTGCTGAAACAGGCGCAATATGTGTACATGTTCTTTCTGTCTGCAAAGTCTGCGTAGTAATATATGTAGCTTTCAGTACAGGCAAATGCACCACACTGTGAGCCCGTCTGACAATCTTACATTGGTTTTCAGTGTAATCCTCAGCACACTGAGGATAATTAAGCAAATGTTGTCCAATCATAGAACCACTTCTGATGTTGGACACTGTGTTCTGAACTTTGCGTGCACGGGCTAGTTGGGTAGGGTCTGTACGTTGCCCATCGTGACTAATAGCGGAGACATGCCATTTGATCTGATCCACCAGTCTTTGAGACACACATCCTACATATCTAGCATCAGACTGGCGCTGAAACACATAGACCACTTTCCTCATTTGTGTGACAGGCGGAACGTTTCTTTAGCTTGGCGGCAGCACCCTATCAGTGGGGAATGCAATTCACGTCACTGCCACATGGGATCCATGTGAAACAGATATCTTCAGCTGGTGCTCCAATCTATTTTCAGCAACAACAAAAGGTCCCACGTTAATTCACAGGAGCATCGTTATAACACAGAAGGCACACATAAGACACAGGTGGAGATATTAGGGCGGATGAGTAAAAACATGATCAAAAAGGATTTAAGGAGTATCTTAAGCCTACTCGTGGCACTTGTAAGGATTGTTATTAGTAAAGAAATAGGGAAGTTTAGGAAGGGAATTCCAGATCTCCGGGCCCACGCAGCTGAAGGGAGGCCCATCAATAGTGGAGCAATTAAAACTGGGGATGTGCGAAGGCCCGAGTTAGAGGAGAGCAGAGATCTTGGCGAAGGACCGGAGGGGGTTGCAGTGTCAGGGAAGGGTGATGTCACAGAGGGATTGCAAAATAAAGCTCAGAATTTTGAAATCAAGGCTTTGCTGGATAAGGAGGCAGTGTGAGTCAGCGGACACAGGATGATGGGTGGATAGGACTTGGCATGAGTTAGGGTAGGGCAGGAACATTTTAGACGATCTCAGGTTTGTAAGGATGAAAAATAAAGGAACAACCAGGAATTCATTGAAGGAATCAAGTCCAGAGGCACCAAAAGCAAGAAGGAGGATTTCAGCATATGCTGAGCTGACGTAGGCTTGGAGATTGCTCCCTCTTCCACAAACATTCACTCCCTCCACCACCGATGCACAGTGGCAGCCGTGTGCACCATCTACAAGATGCACTGCAGCAACTCACCAAGGCTCCTTATACAGCACCTTCCAAACCCACGGCCGCTACCATCTAGAAGGACAAGGGCAGCAGGCACAAGGGAACACCACCACCTGGAAATTCCCCTCCAAGCCATTCACCATCCTGACTTGGAAATAAGCCATCGTTCCTTCACAGTCGCCTGAGTCTAAATCCTAAAACTCCCTCCCTACCAGCACAGTGGGTGTACCTACACCACAGAAACTGCAGCGGTTCGTGAAGGCAGCTCATCACCACCTTCTGACAGGCAGTTGGGGATGGGCCATGAATGCTGGCCAATCCAACGAAGCCCACATGCCACAAATGAAGAATGGAATATGGGTCAATGTGGGCGATTTTGGTGACAGAGCTGATATTTAGTCAGAAAATCATCTCCCGTTCAAATAGAATACCACGTTTACCAACGGTCTGGTTCAACCTGTGAACAATGTCCGGGGAGAGGGTTTATGACTAGAGATCAATGTTCCCAGTGGCACTGGAGGATTTTGGACAATCAGTGAAATGATTTGAGTTTAACCTCAGGCTCCATGTTTGAAGTAAAACATCTCTGAACATAAGAGTTTCTTTACCATTTTGACATTAAGGAGGAAGTCAGTCATGACTAATAGGTATATTCTGTGGAAATAAAATTCAGTTAAATAATATAAAATATAATTCTTCTGACATTGTAAATTAGTAATGATTTTATCATTTACTATAGTGTGTGTGAGTGTAGATAAAAATATATAAATATTCCTGACTTGTCTTTCCTGTTTTGTACAAAGCGTGTTCTTATGGTTGGACATTTATAGCCAGTATAATATAAATAACTGGAATAATTCGCATACTTGCGCCTCATTATCAAAATCAGTGAATTATCAGCAACGTAACCCGCCTTGGGTCACTGTCTGTGCGGAGCCTACGCATCCTCCCTGTGCCTGCGTGGGTTTCCTCCGGGCGCTCCGGTTTCATCCCGCAAGTCTCGCAAGACGTGCTTGTTGGGTGAATTGGATATTCTGAATTCTCCCTCAGTGTACCCGAACAGGCGCTGGAGTGTGGCGACTAGGGAATTTTCACAGTGACCCAAGGCGGGAATCGAACCTGGGTCCCTGCCGCTGTGATGCAACAGTGCTAACCATTGTGCTACCCTGCCGCCCATGTTCCATGTTGGGATTATAGTTCTGTATTGGAGTTTGGTTCCATAGGGGCTGGTTTAGCACAGTGGGTTAAACATCTGGCTTGTAATGAAGAACTAGGCCAGCAGTGTGGGTTCAATTCCCGTACTGGCCTCCCTGAACAGGCGCCGGATTGTGGTGACCAGGGGCTTTTCACAGTAACTTCACTGAAGCCTACTTGTGACAATAAGTGATTATTATTATATTAGGATTATAGTTCACTATTGGAGTATGTTCCATATTGGTATGATAATTTCAGTAACTTCATTGCAGTGTTAATGTAAGCCTACTTGTGACACTAATAAAGATTATTATTCTATATTATTATTATTAAAACCATACTCCAATATGGGACTATAATCCCAACATAAAACCATACTCCAATACAGAACTAATATCCCAATATGGAACCATAATTCAATACAAAACTATAATCCCAGCATGGAACCATACTCCACCACACATTCGGGCAGCACGGTAGCACAAGTGGATAGCACTGTGGCTTCACAGCGCCACGGTCCCAGGTTCGATTCCCCGCTGGGTCACTGTCTGCACGTTCTCCCCATGTGCGCGTGGGTTTCCTCCGGGTGCTCCGGTTTCCTCCCACAGTCCAAAGACATGCAGGTTAGGTAGATTGGCCATGCTAAATTGCCCTTAGTGTCCAAAAAGATTAGAAGGCGTTATTGGTTACGGGGATAGGGTGGAAGTGAGGGCTTAAGTGGGTCGGTGCAGACTCGATGGGCCAAATGGCCTCCTTCTGCATTGTATGTTCTATGTTCTAGAACTCTCGCAATATGCAACCATCCCCATGATGAGACTATATTCCAGCATGGAGCCATATTGCAAGATAGACCAATATCCCAGTATGGAAGCAGAGACAGCAAGAGTCTATGGGCGCGATTCTCCATAATGGAGACTAAGTGTCGACGGCGCGAAATGGGCGCAGGTACAACCGATTCTGGCCCCCACATCCTGGCGCGGACTGGGGGCGGCGCCAACCCGCGCATGCGCAGTGGCGAAGCGACAACCAACACATGCGCGGGAGACTCGCGGAACGCTCTGGCCCCGACGCAACATGGCGCGGGGGTTCTGGGGCCGGAAGCGGAACATAGAAGGCCCGGGGGGGGGGGGGGGGGGAGAGGCCGGCCCGCTGATCGGTGAGCCCCGATCGCAGGCCAGACCCCATGACGAAGAATCAATCTCATTAAGGAATTGTAAACAATCAGGGAATCAGAATCTATTATGGTATTATACTTTACAAAATCATTGAATTTCAGCACAGAATTGTATCCAAATATTATAACATTGAATTGCTCTTTATTATGGAATTGAATAATGGCATTGTGCCATCACACGACTGCACGGCTGAGGTTGGAACCATTCCCCAGTGTAGCATCAAGCTGCTGAATGGGATGCCACCCTGTCATGAATACCTTGCGAATTATTTGGACCTGAGAATGCTATTGTAGCCAAACATGGAACTTAACCCCAGCAATGGAACTGCGTGAGGTCATGGCTTTTTACCCTAGAAAGGCCTGTTAACCCACCATGGAACTATTCCCTAGCATGTAAGCGAATGCCTTTCACAATGGAACACAAATATTTAGAAAATCAACAGTGTAAACTGTTTGAGTCCAGTCCCCACTGCGGTGTGCATCATCAAAGACAACATTCATTCGTCTTCCACCCTCACTTTGCTTAACATCTGAGTGTCACTATACAATTCTTAGAGTGCAGAAGGAGGCCATTCAGCCCATCGAGTCTGCACCGACCCTCTGAAAGAGCACCCTGCCCCCCCCCCCCCGCCCTATCCCCGTAACCCCACCAAACCTGCATATCTTTGGACCTGTTACTGCTGGAATGATTCCAATCCTGAATCTAAATTCAAAGACACATAAAGCAATTGTGATACTCATCAGGGGTAAGAGGTGAGAGATAATGGGTTCATGTTAACAATCCTGCCATGGATGGGTTCCTGATTGCTGTTGGGGTGTTGCTGAATCGAGGTTGAAAGATAAATAAGTTACCCAGGAAAATCTCACAACCTTCCAGAGAAGGGATAACTGTTCCATTGCCTTCTCCAGGTTACATTTGGGAGGCATTAGGGAAAATTGCTGGCAGAAACCTGGGACAAGGCTATTGGGGGAGGGGGGGGGGTCCCCTGAGGGTCAGTGCTAGGACCACTGCATCTGTAAAAATTAATTGGATATTGGAATTCAGAATAAAATTTCAACATTTGTCGGTTACCAAACTTGGAGTTGTGGCAGACAGTGAGGATGATGAACATTGACTGTAACCGGACATAGCAGAATGGGCAGATAGAATTTAATATAGAGAAGTGTGAGGTGATGTATTTTAGAAGGAATAGGAAGAGGGATCGAGAGAGAGGGACAGAGGGAGGGACAGGGTTCATGTGCACTGATCTTTGAAGGTCATCTTGTGAGAGAGTTAGCAAAGCAATTGGGAAACTTGAGTTTCATAAATATGAAGACAAAGGTGGGAAATGTACCCTTATGAAGTTCTACAGTTAGGTCATCACTCGAGCATTAAGTCCCCTGCTGGTCACCACACTTTAGGAAGGATGTGAGGATCTTTGCAAGGGTGGAGAGGATGAGAGGTTTGAGAGACCAGGGGCGCAATTCTCCGTAATCGGCACGATGTCCGCCGACCGGCGCCAAAAACGGCGCAAATCAGTCCGGCATCGCGCCGCCCCAAAGGTGCGGAATCCTCCGCATCTTGAGGGACCGAGCCCTAACCTTGAGGGGCTAGGCTGGAGACGGCTGATGTGCTCCTGTGGTGTGGTGGACCAGATCATGTCGTCAACACAGACGCGCACCTCTTCAATGCCCGCCATCATCTGTTCCATGATTCTGTGGAATACCTCGGATGCCGGGATGATGCCAAATGGCATTCTGTTGTAGCAGTATCTGCCAAAGGGAGTGTTGAAGGTGCACAGCTTTCAGCTGGACTGATCCAGTTGGATCTGCCAAAAACCCTTTGAGGCATCAAGCTTTGTGAAAATTTTAGCACGGGCCATTTCGCTCGTGATCTCCTCCCGTTTGGGTCTGGGGTAGTGTTCCCTCATGATGTTGTTGTTCAGGTCTTTCGGGTCGATGCAGATCTGGAGTTCGCCAGAGGGCTTTTTAACACACACCATGGAGCTGACCCATGGCGTGGGCTCCGTGACCCGGGATAGCACCCCTGGTCCTGGAGATCCTGCAGCTGCTGCTTGAGGCGGTCCCTGAGTGGTGCTGGGACCCTACAAGGTGCGTGAATGACCGGGGTGGCATCCGGTTTGAGCCGTATTCTGTAGGTATAGGGCAGTGTGCCCATGCCTTCGAATGCCTCCTGGTTGTGGGTGAGGAGCGAGTGGAGCTGTGCCCTAAATTCAGCATCCATGAAGTCTGACGTGCCTTCTGGAGACAGTGTACCCGCTGAACGAGGTGGAGAACCTTGCACGCCTGTGCACCTAGCAAGGAGTCCTTTGATGAACCAACAATCTCGAAGGACAGTGTGGCCTTATACGTATGGTGCGTCACCTGGAACTGGCAGGATCCCATGGCCGGGATAACGTTTCCGTTATAGTCGACCATCTTAGAACGGGATGGCCGAATTGGTGGTCTGACCTTCAAGGCGTAGAAGGCTGGCCATGCTATCAGGTTGGCGGAGGCGCCAGTGTCCAGACGGAATGTTATCGGTGATCGGTTGACTGTTAGGGTGGCACACCATTCATCACCCGGATTGACACTGTTCACTGGCATCGGCTGGTGGGTCCTGCTTGGAGACATCCGGTTCCTGTCGATGACCGCAACGCGGAAGGCTTCCCGGTCGTCTGTACCGCCGGTCTGTATATCGTCCGGGTATGATTCGGAGTATAGAGGCTGAATGGTCCGCACGTCCC